>NC_052538.1:30102642-31302642 GCF_016699485.2 Gallus gallus
GCAAAAATAGTATTTTCCATTAAATCAATCAAATAGTGAATTACTTTAAGTTTGAAGTATAATGTATTTCCTTTGTTTCGTTCAGTGTATGGTGCTCAGGTTTAGGAACACATGGTAAATAGTATTTGCACACAACAAAGGCAAATTCTAGACGTTTTATGGCATCTGAAGAGATGCATTTATCTTTTCCCACACTCTGCCTGTGTGTAATTTAATTGTAAAGGGATTGGCCGTGATTGATACTGCTTTGGTTTTTTGTTACTTTCATGGCACAGGGGAGGGAAGTGGGAGGGGAAGAGGGGAGTGACAGGAACCTTCTCTTTGTAAGACCATGGATGGAGAGGTTCCTAGTCTTCTTTGTGTGAAGGGGATTGAGGAAACAATGAGTTTGCTTTCTTTAATTGTAGTTGTAAATACACAAACTGATAATGAGATCTAAAAATAGATGTCTTAAAAGATTTTCAAGTTACTATAAAATGAGCTAGCTAATTAATCCATCCTTTCTCTGAAATATTTAACTCCTTACACTTCGGGGGACAGGAGGAGAGAGCCAGAAGTTCTCCCTCCATGTTGCTGCAGGGAATGACATTCCTGGAGAAGGAATATCCTGCAGAGCTGGACAGAATGAACTTAAATCAATAATCTTCACTTGTTAAAGTTGGAAGTACTTGGTTTTGATTCCTCTATGTTCCCCCACTCAAGTTGAACCAATTTTCTTGCCATAGTTGAGAGGCTGTTTTGGCAATACCTGTAAACCTCACTTTCTGAAGCTGCCTCGTGGCATGGGTCCCTTTAGGAAATAGGGGAGAAAAGATTAGTCTGCTCTGGGGGTTGGAATCATTTCCTCAGGAGAGATTTTGATCTTTTTAGCTTGTATGCAAGAACTGGACTTGAGATAGGGTTGTAGCAAATAGCACCAGTTCCTGCCGAACTTTGTGAGAAAGGCGTGCAAGATGATTATAGTTTTGAGCCTGAATCTTAAAGATTGTGGGTTTTCTGAGCTTGATGTCTGTGTTCTTGAGAAAAAGATCAGTGCATGTATTTTGAGAGGAATATTTTGATGTCATTGGTGTCTGTAGTTTTGAGACCAGTGCAGAATAGTTGGGTTGGCAAGTCTTAAGAAAGCTAACATTTTCCTGAGTGACAGCTCAGAGCTTTAAATGTTATTGCATAGAATAAATATTAGGTATCCTCTAAAATGGTAAAGGGACGTGCTTTCACATGCTTGAATTTTAACTCCAAATGTTGAGGAATCTTGGTGTTACAGAGTAGTTGTACCTGCTCCCTGGTAGCCTGCATGCTTTTTATAATGCATTCTTCACCTCTCTCTTGCTTCTGGCCCACAGTTTTAGGAATAAATACTGTGCTGTACATTAAAAAAAAAAAAAAAGCTTGCCCTCCTTAAATACAATAAATCATAAGGCAAGTGTGTCCCTTTTCAGAGTTACTCATCGCCAAAAAATAAAGGATTTAAGGTTTTTCAACTGTTTTCCTTATTAACGGGTTATCTGAATGATCTGGATTCTGATGTGAAAAATCTCTAATCTCCATAAGTAAGAAATATGCAGTTGTCAGACTTGTCTGTAGAATGTTCTACTATGCCAGACCCAGCTGAGCTACCCAACATGCCCTAAAACAATATGACTGTTTCACTGTGCTGAGCACAGGGCTGGTATGCAATCACATAACCCTGGTTCTCAAGCATGCTTAAAGAATCTTTGTTGCAAGTACTGGCATTAGACAACAATCTCCTTCTCTAAATCTGGTTAAACAAAAGCAAAAATTCACTTTCATATTTTGGTAAAGTTCTCAGGTTTGGGTTTTACAAGCTTTAGTGCTAACTAAAAAGATGGAAATTAACTTTAGTTTAATTAGCTGAACTAACCGTTACACTCAGACTCTTAAGTAACAATTACTAGCATGAATAGTAGGGAACTCAGACTTTAACAGAGGATGTTAGTTTTGAATATAAGATGTGTATAAGGAGGAGGTTCATAGCTCTGAACATTTTTAATTAATTGCATGTCATAAAGCATTCCCACTCTTTCCCTGTTCATTTCAATATCACTTCATGCTAAGTAAAAACTCATGTTTATTTGCAGCCTTTTTGGAGACATTACCTTAATCTTAGAAGAATTAATATACATTATGGAATTATGTACATCCTACCCGAGTTCATGTGCCAGGGCTTCTACCTTTATTCAGCAAGGTAATTTAATGTGAAGATGCTCAAGTTACCATGGATTTTGACATGAGGACCAGCTGGTATTCCTCAAAGTGGGACTGATAACTGTTTAAACTTTGAAGATTTCTGTAATGCTAAGATTTCTCTTTATACTGGCATGATGTTCTGTTATTGTTATGTGACATCATACCTACAGAAACTATTAATAAAGAATTTTGCTAGAAGTACTGATTTCTCTTCATTTTTATGAAATTTAGACCAAATAGCTTTCTGAAGTCAGGCTACTGAAATAATAGAAGGTTTAAAAGCTATTTAAGTAACTGAAGAGTTTAACGCTCTGCAGAAAGTTGATCTTCTACAAACCAACTTTTTGTTGCTTTATTTCTTTCCATTTTGTGAAACACCCATTTTTTATATTGCTGCTGGTGAAGAAGTCGGGGCCTTTAACTTTAGAGGGCTCAGCCCCTAGAAGTTCGAGGGCTTTCTTCCTAGAACCTAGCCACTCACAGCATCATGAAGTTCACCATGTTTTCTGTCTTACTCTCCCAAAATCTTAACTGTACTGAGAAAGAAGCCCCACCAGAAAGAGGACAGTCTAAATGCTAATAGCTGCATCATCTTCTATTAATGTATCATAATATTTTTCAAATTTATTCTCATTGCATTCGGTTAGTAGTAGGTAGTAGCTAGTTAGTGTAACTACCTGTAAAGTGGTGCATACTAAGACTGTTCTATGTCCTCTATGTGGTGCTCACTCAAGTGTTTCTCAAAACAGTTCAAGACTCAGAATAAAATTTATTCTCTTGTTTCAGGTAAAGGACATTGAAAATTAGTAGTAGTTTCTCTAGTGATTCAAATGGCACCTTACGGCCTTTGCAAACGAGAGAAAGGTAATGCTCCTATGCTTCTGCTGCTCTGTATCAGCCAACAGAAGTTTGAGAAATATAGCGTGTCAGTTGGATTGATGAAGGCAGCTGAGAGAATCCTGTCAATGTGTATCAGTTCCTGATGAGAGGCAGTCAAGAAGATAGAGCCAGAGTCCACTGTGTTATCCAGTGGTGGGACAAGAAAAAGTGGGCACAACTTGAAATACAAGACAGTCTGCTCAAAGATTTTATTTTCAGTATGAGGAGATTTGAACACTGGAATGTGTTGCCTAGAGGAGCTGTAGAGTCTCCATCTTCGGTGATACTCAAAAGCCAAAGGACAACTAACTGAGCAACCTGCGTCTGTCAGCCCTGCCCTAAGCAGTGCAGTTGGAATACACCATCTCCAGCTGTCCCTTCCAACCTCAGCCCAAAACTGTCCATAAAGTGCCATGCATTGATAAAGAAAAGATGGTCTGAAAACTCAGTTGCATAATTCTAGAGAGACTAGGAAATTACCTTGATGTTAGCTTAATAAAGGTACATCTGTGTGCAGCTGGGTATCTCTTGTCATTATCACCACAGTATCTTGTGGTTGATAAACCTCTACAGAAAAGGATAAGAAGGATTGGTATGTGTGTACAACCTATTTTTTTCAATTCACCAGCTACAATTAAAAGGCCCATCTAGCTGAACAACAACTTCAGTATGTTTTATGCCAACATAATTGCATGGGTTGGAGTTTCAACAGCATCTTCACAGACACATTTAAAGACTCAGATCTATGAGTTTGAGAGGAGCTGCCACAAAGCTTTTTGCATCCGTAAAGCTTTCTGCTGATACCATTCATGTTCCATAGGCTTTTACAGAAAATCGGCACTCCCAACTTACCTTACCTGCCATGTGCTGGTGATAGTGATTTTTTTTCCCTCTAGAATCTCCTCAGAAACAACAAAATGTGTGGCCTTGTGTTTATAGTGAATGAATGCCCATTCTAATGAGTACAGATGTGACAAAATATGTTAAGCACTGTCTAAAAATAGACTTATTGTCTACACAACCCATTTGTAGAGCGTTCTGCTGTTACTTCTAACTTCAGTTTGTTCTGATCTTCTTCACAAGCAGAAAAAAATTTTATAATAGAAAATGTATACTCACTTGACAAGGGTTCTGAACAATTCACTGTCTTCCTTTCACAAAGGGATGGTCCAACAGCTGCAGAGCAGAAGGACGTTCATGTTGATCTCTGCATTGAGGATTTGAAAAATCAGTACATGAAATGGATGTGCATGCACGGTATGTAATTATTTCTAAGAGCTAAATGCATACTAAGCCATTTATTTTTCTCTTATTTCTCCAGTGATTAGTCCTTTTCAGGCTGTTTTTTAAATTTTTTTATTTTTATTTTAATAAGGCTGACAGAGAGGATGGCAGAACTTATGGAAGATATAGTTGACATTTATGACTTATAAAAGTGGAATAATTAATTACAAAAATCATTCTTCCACTAAAATCTTTCCAAAACATAGAATAATTCTGTAAATTTGGCTGTTTCAAGTGCACAAAAAATGGATTTAAGGAATGTGACAATTATTTGCCTGAACTTGTGTCTGTCAGTCTATTCTGTCATCTCCAATCAACATAATTGATGTTAACGAGGCCATTTGGAATTACAGTATTTTTAGAACTAAGGAGTTTGCACCTTTTTAACCATCAGTTTGGACTGATTATTATTATTAAATTATATTTAATAATATTATTAAATATTATTATTTCAAAAGCAAACAGGAAAAAGGATAAAGGATGCTGATTTCCTAAATAATAAACTAATGGAAAAGAAAGAATGAAGGAGTCACTTACATTTGCTGCATGATAAGATGATATAGTAAAATTTTGCCACTATAGACACACATGAGTTTTTTGTTACTGCTGGTGGTTGTTGTTGACTTTTAGTTTTTATTTTGATTGTTTGTTTTATAAGGTCAGTACTGTATTAAAAACTCTACCTGTGTATTTCCTTCTACTTTAATTCCAACTACCTTCTAAATACTATTCTCTCTGAGACAAAGTATATAAGATGTTGCTATTTACTGACAACAGTTTTTCTGGTTACTGTTATATGGTTCACATAGAAGAATGCCATAACAATTCTAATCCAGAGATTAGAATTCAAGCTTCCTGCCTCTGAGGCCACTGCCATGCCCACTAAATAACATGCTTCTCCCTAATGACAAAATCTGATCTTCAGATATACGTAAAAGGATGCTATTAATTTGCTATTCATTTCATAAAGACTTTCAGTTAAAAAACTACATACCTGGTTAAGCATGCATGCACGAAGTCCACTGCAGTTCCAGAGAATCGATCAGGTAGAGAAGGCATCAGTCCTCTGTGAGCCCCAATATAGAACATGGCTGCTATCCTGTCCATGGAAGCCAGTGGTGGTTTTCCTGTTGCCATCTCAAATACTGTGCAGCCAATACTCCAGATGTCTGATTTCCTCCCATATCCAGATTCATTGATAACTTCTGGCGCCATCCAATATGGAGTCCCATGCACAGACTTGAGCATCTCGCTGTGTGTGCCGCTGAGGCTGACCCAAGCTAAACGCCGGGCACAGCCAAAGTCAATTAGCTTTACTATTCCATTTGGCATGAGCATAACATTGTTGCCCTTGATATCTCTATGTACTACACAATTGTCATGTAAATATGCAACCCCTTCTAGAATTTGTTTTGTGTATTTACAAAGGACAATTTCGGGCAATGGACCAAAACGATTAAGAATACTGGAAATTGAACCACCAGGAACAAACTCCATGAAAATACTTAAAATGTTGTCTTCCAGACAAGTTCCTAAATAAGTTACAATATTGACATGCTTCAATGTCTTCAGAAGATCAACTTCCTCATGCAGCTTCTGGTACTCCTTTTCTGTAGTCAGTTGATCTGACGTATCCAAAACAACTTGCTTTACAGCTATTAATTGTCCCTGGTTTGTCAGACCGCAGTATACCTACAATGAAGCTAGCATTTATTAAAATGAAACACAAAATTAAAGCGTATGATTGCTTATTTTAAATACTTTTTTTTTTGTCATATGTCATGTCTCACTGTATAATGCAAAATATTTAAGTTATTTATTGAATAAGAAAGTAGTCATTTATAAGGCAAGATATAGCTCGGAGATGACCAGCACATCCCTTAGCATATTGAGACTTCAACTTACTGTGCCATAGGCTCCCTTTCCAAGGACTTCACCTCTTGTCCACATGATAGTATCCTTGTTATTTAAATTGCTTCCTGGTACTTGAGTAGATTCCTCGAAGTTCAGCAGTCCACTTTCTTCACTTGACGCCAGAAAGGCTTTTCTGTGACTCTGCTTGGAACACGATGGGTAGTGTGGGGAAAAAGAAAGGAGGAAAAAGAAGGCCTCATATTATCGTTACTTTTTTACAGACAGTAACTTTCACCTGGCATGAATCTTTTCTACAGATTTATATATATATAATCCTTGCCTGGCACATCACTACAATGGCTATGCTACCTAGGATTACATAAATATTTTCAAGTATTTATCACAATAGTAAACAATCTGAAGATTATAGCATGCCATCTTTTTTTTGCCATTGAAAGCAAGCCAGGCAGAAGGAACTCTTAAAAGAACAGAATATGTATTGACTTACTATTTTATTTTATTTTTTGGTCATACAGCTAAAGTTATAGGGTAATATGACAATCAATTTGCCCTAGGTAACACATATAATCCAAGCCTCATGAAAACAATTTGGAGGGGAATTCACAAGAAAAGACTGCTTCAAAACAAAACAAAACAAAACAAAATGAAAAATTCAACAGTGATAATTACTGCACCCAGCCACAGATCCCTAGATGTATTAATGGAGGTATAATTGGCATTTGTATTTGCAGAAGCATAAGAAAGTGTATCAAAACATAGTGAATTAATTTTCCTTGTAAATTTTTAATTTAAATGGAAAACCTAAGAGGGTAAAGGAGAAGCAGTACTGGCAGGTAAGGTCATTAGTAGGCAAGGTTTCTTCACAGAGTGAGGGCCAGAATCCAACTAAGTCTTCTGAGCTTGCAGTTTAATTAAACATTACTTAAATGTTAAAAACAGCCATTTAATAAGCCAATAAGCCAGTACTTGTAGTTAAACCAACTACTTTTTTTTTTCATTATAATTTCTCAATTTTACTTGATTCAGCATCTAAATCTTTCTGTCTATGTCAGTCATGCCTAAGTACCATCAAGCCCGTGTCAGACAGGCAGCATCTAATATCAGTATCAAGGGAATCATCTATCATCTATCTATCCCATCATCTATCTCTATCTATCCCATCATCATCTATCCCGTCTATCATGGGAAGGCCCAGTGGGCAGCTGGCCCAAGGAAAAGAGACTTGATCATTAATGAGCACATATTACCAATACTTTAGTTAAGCACTGATTATTGAGTTAACATAAAGACTCATCTTTCATCCAACACTCCGTTGAAGCATCACTTAAAGGAGCAAGCAAGTTACAAAAATTTAATCTTACCTTCTCTAGATCATTATCTACTATTTCTCCATCTCTGTTCATTATGTTTCCTTCTTCTTTAGTACAGGTATTCTGCATTTTAGAACCTGCATGTTTTGTTCTTGAAGAGTTGATGTCTTTATCTCCAAGCATTAGAAATTCTGCAGCCAGACAACAAAGCAACTCATCAGTTACATCCTTATTACCTGCCCAAGACAAAATGTTTTGACTTGTCTGGAAACTGGGGCTTGTAACATTTGTTGTCTGAATCATTGAAGGCTGAGTGAGTTCATTTGCCAAAATACTGTTCTGAGGTGTGTATGACCAACTGTGACTTAATTTGTTTCTAAGAAATTGACACTCCTGACTATCTGAAAAGGGCAATGCTTCTCTTTGATTTATAGTCTTGAAGGAGGCCTGGTCTGATTCCAGGCTTTTGCAGCCATTCATATCCACAATGTACTGGGGTACACAAATGTTCTGGTCTGCTGTTATGTTACTTGGAGCAGCACATTCTGTGTAGTCTTTATCATTGAGCTGAAGAAGATCCAGGCTACAGGAAGCAGCTATCTGATGGTTGGATAGATCCTGACTGCCTAGAGACTGCTCCAAAGAGGCTTCTTTAATAGTTGATAACTTTGAATTTGAAAGAATTTTGTTTGGCTTTGTTGATCGTGAAAGTTCTTCTAAAACTATAAGCTGATGATCTGTGTCTCCATGAAACAATGTCATGCTACTTGGAGTTTGTATTTGACAATCTGGACCAGAAGATATTACATTATCTTGCTTTGTGTTGCTACCACTCAATTCAATACTTTTGTTGTTTGCACGTAAGCCTTTCTGCTTTTGTTTAGTGACAGATACGGTCTTCTTTGGCTTACAATGTGTCCTCTTTTGAGTATTTCTTATTTGGCTGCTGTCTCTTCTTTTATTGCAGGTAGACCTGCAGGTGCTAGCAGTGCATCGCCCAGGTGGAGCAGAACAAGCATTTCTGTAAGAACTGTTCTCAAGTTGATCAAGCTCACGCACATGGGAATAGACAGGAGTTCCAAACATCTCATAAACATCCGGGCCTTTGTCATTTGAATTTATTTTCTTGAACATATCACTGTATTTCAGCTGTACAAAATCTGAAGCAGATTGTGCATATTGTAGAGAAAGTGGAGTAACAGGTTTCTTTGAGATAACAAGATTTTTGCAACTGCAGGAACAACTTTGCTTTTTAAGTTTCTGAGAACTCTGAAGAAAATGATATTTGTTGGCTTGAGGTATTTTTTTTTGACACTTCAGGAAAGTCTCAGATTCCATGCACGGCAGTTGCAAAGATGGAAAAATCTTGCTTTTGGCATTCATCTTCTGTGTATTACGTTTTACGGAAATCTCATCAGAAACAACTAAGCCTTCAAGCGTCCTTGTCTTGCTACTCATTTTTGATTTTGATGAACATTTGTTTCTATTCATCTTTATCTCACTTTTGTCATTGTCTTTGCGAGCAAGAATGTTGAAGCTCTGGGTGATATGAGGAGGCAGGCTACGAATGGTGCTCCTTTTTCTGGAAGGATGTTTAGCAGCGTGTGGTTTCCTAGGTAGTTCTTGTTCAGAGAAAGTAACATGGGCAACAGGAACAAGCTCACTTTGACCTTTTGCAGTCACTTCTGACATTGCTTTGTTTTCCATTTCAAATTTGAGAAGACAAACATTATTTTCTATTTGTTTTCCAGAGCAATCATCTCGCATTTCTTCTCCAGGAATTACTGCAGCTACAGAATTATCTTCTAAGACATGGCAGGACTCAATCACTTCATTTTTACATGAAGAATCTAAATTACGATCACCAAGCATGAAGAGGACACACTCAGCATCTTCACATGGTCTACAGTGCAGCACCGTGTCTGTAATGTTCTCTTCTATACCAGTTCTGTAGGAATTCTCCTCTCTTTCTTCCTTCTTGCCAGCTCTTAAAATATCTGTGCTTTTTGATACAGGACACAGAGCTGTAAATATTCCACAGTTTTTCACAGCATTGCTTGAGCTCAGGTAAAAAAGACTAGCATCACAAAAACTGTCTTGGGTCATAATATCTACATTCTCACAAGCCACTGAAAACTGAGACTTTTGGTTGTTCTTTTCAGTATTGGCAGCTACCCCAGCTTCTGTCCATTTCAAATTGTTCTCAATTTCTTCTTTCTTATTGTTAGGGAACTTACAATATTTATTCTTGCTGAAGCAGTACAGGCCTTCTGTTGGAGTGAGTTTCTCAGAAGTAGTAGCCACAATCACACCTGAGGACTTTTCAGCTTGTCTTTTTACTATATTGCCTAACTGATACTGATAAAATTTAGTAGCCGATTTTATAGGCTGAGAAATAGACTTCATAATATTCCAAATATTTCTGATCTTGGTGTGCTTATTGACGAAAATATTGTCTAGAAGAGCAAGATGAATTGTTCTTATAGGCCGAAATGTCACTGGTGGCAAATGGAACTGTAATTTCCATTAAAAAAAAGAAATTAATAATGTACTATACAGCAGACAAAGGTAAAATCTAATCACTAAGAACTAAACGGGTGAAGGACCAAAACATCAGAACAGGATATATTGATGTATTTATTTGACATTTTCCTATATTTAACCTAATATGAAGTATAATATCAAAACACTGAGAAAATACATTATTTTTCTCAGATTTACAATTATTCCTCATTTTGTTGTGGTATAGAAAGTGGGATTCTTTGCTATACGACACAAGTCACTATCCATAATTTAAAAATAATAAGCCTTGGCCACACATACAAATAATATCATCAGTTCTTAACTATGTGTTATGCTATACAGCATGCTTGATACATGAATTCAAAGGCTGGTCAGTAGTTTATCATGACAAAATTTCCTTCTTGCTGTGCACTCTCAGTGAATGAAAGCATAACTCTCATGTTGACACTTAAACCCTTCGTATGCAAGCCTCCAAAATGTACTAGAGGAGAAATTATATTCCCAATGGAACCAGATCTCATAGAAGCAATTTTTAAAAAGCAGAAGCTGTAATATTATAACAGAATGCTATTTCATCCATGGAAAAAAAAAAAAAACAATTTTTATAAATTATTTATTAGTTTTAAAAGTCATTACTGTAATTCTAAACATGTAGCTCTTCATGTAGACTTGAAAAGCTCATAAACCATGTCAGATGGAATACAGATTCAGCTCAATAGCATTTTGTTAGAAAATACCACAGTCTGTGCTACATTTTTTCAGTGAAGTCACACAGTTGACTACCAAAAAGCCATTTTTTAATATAGCAGCTAATGCAGTAGCCTGTTGTGTTTAGGATTTATTTTATTTTCCCTCCCTTCTTTCTTCTTTTCCCCTCCCATAACTTGAAAGTTGCTGCACATCTTTGAAAGAGAAAAAATTTGAGAATTTAAATACTTTATTGTGATTATTCATATGAACAGTGTGAATAATTTTCTGAAAATATTTCTATTTTTTGCTATGTAGGAAATGGGGACAAAATAAGCTCTAATAAGCCTATATTTTTATGCAAATGAATGCAAGAGAAATAATTACGCAGTCATATGCTCTGAGTACCCATCTGCATGTCTATATTCAACATCAGCTAGCAATCTGCAAGACATTTTTGTTGCATTCCAAGGACGAGCAGAGGTTTCAATGTGCCAGGGAAAGCAATGAGCACTGTTTTGAAATTCACAGTTCAGAAAGCTTTGTCTAGTCTGCATGGTTTTAGTTTGAATGCTCAGTAAATCCCAAATGATAAGCTCTAGAAATCATCAGAGCCTAAGATGTGAAAAAAGCTGTATCAAACTACATTGACATCAACTAATTTATTTTTCTTAAACATTCCTCTGTGTTGGTAATGTTTGTTTGTTTTTTCCATAGCTCTTTTTATGAACTTCTGCCAGAACTTCCTGTGAATGCCTTTGTATTCTGCAGTAGGTACACTAAAGTACACAGCAGATTTAATAAGTCTCTAGTAGAAAGGACAATTAATTAGTATCTCTAAAGACCAAATCATCTTTTTTTTCTAAATACATGGAGTTGATCTTCTGTAGCTTTTAAAGCTCAGTTGGTGTGATGCACTGACTCATGTTAAATGACAAGCTTGATTGCAAGTATATACAAGCTATAAATTTTTTTTAGTCAACAATCCTGCATCTTACACTTACACAATCCTTACACTTCTCACAAAATTTCATGTTAAATATTTTTTTAATCAACCACATAATGTCAGGTCTGATCGTCAGTTTGGCTTCAATTTTATATTACCCATCAACACAATAAAATTGTTTTGCTTTGTTTCTAAATTCATCAAAACTAAGCAGCTAGGGTGTCTAACACACAGAATTTGCAGACCTAAAATTAACTTATGTATTTCCATTTTAAGAGGTTCTATTTTTTTAAACTTCCAACACCTTGCTCTCAGTAATCCCTGATATCACGCTAATATTATTTCAAACAGTTGCTGATATATATCATAACATCTATAAAAATACTTGACGTTCAACTGAAAAGCTGAAGAACAGGCTGAGAAAACTACCGAGACTTCTTTTGTATCGTTACTTTTAAAGTTTTCAAAGTATATAAAACTTTTAATTGTGTTTAGTTTTACACATAATACCATCTTACCTCAGACCTCTTGTTCCTGTTTTCTAGTATTGTTATATCAAACCCTTAAAAATCAAAACACATTAATGTTAGTGAGAAGTTAAACAAACTACAATTTTCATTACACAAATATTTCAAACTGTAGGGCTCTGAGAAGCAGACATTTGTCTGACGTGTGGTTGCAGGACTATGCTATAAATCTGCTATAACCAAAAGTGGAAGTTACAATTGCACTTTCTATAAAACACAGTAAAAAACAGTAATATAAAAATATTTTATTCTAATAATTTAAACAAATATTTCATCTAGATTTCAGATGTTTGCTGACTTCAACAAGTAGCTAATTAATGCGATTAAGAATTAGTTAATTCCAGTAGGAGGAAAAAAAGTGAAAGAGATGGCATCCTGTTTCTGCCTAGAATTCCACTGTATATTATGTGGGGTCAGTTTTATTATACAGAGTAATGGGAATTGTAACATCTTTTTTTATGATGCTTTTCTTTATCTCCTTCATTCCCTAAATACACACACACACATAATTGAAGAAGACAGGCAACATGGCTGAAGCCCACTTAATATGAAGAATTTAAACAAACAAAAAGACAATTAAGAGTTTGAAGAAAAAGGACTTCCAAGGCTTTAGCATCTAACTTGATAGTGATGTTTAACTGTATTGAACAGTTCTGACTTTTAAATTTGAACTTACTTTGTTGCATATGTGCTTTTATTATCCGGACGGCACCTAAATCCTGACAAGATTTTGGAGTGTTGGATTCTGGGCATGAGGCCTGTAGCAGAAAGCTGAAGTCAAAGCCATGCCTTATGATCCCTTTCTTCAGCAAGAAAGGTAGAGAGGTGTGCTGTCCCATCTGTAACGTTAACTGCTTTTTACTTTGACAACATGCCACTTGTTTATCCTGCCACAGTCTGGTTGTCTGTGTTTTTTGGCTACAAGGCAAAAACAAAAACCAAAATACAACATGAAAATAAGTGGAAGGCACCTACTCAGTTCAAATAAGCATTCAATTTCAGAATAATAGGAACAAGAAGCTTGTAAGATGCAAGAATGCCAAACTGTTTTCTCTTTCTTGATCCATCTAGGAAGCTCTGGCTCTCCCCAGCAGCATCCAACTGCTATGACAGAGAATGATCACAAATAACAACGAATAACAAACAACACAGACAAAGACACAGTATGAATAGGAAAACATATTGCCATCTTCCCCTTATTGACAAAAACTGATTGCTTCCAGCATGCGTTTTTTATGAATCATCAGGAAAGTATGTCAAAAGAATTATGAAGACCAGGTGGTGTGCCTTTGTCATTTATAAACTATGCTATGGCCTGCCTGCAAGAATAGAGGCTGTATGGACAAGACTCAGATTTCTGCCATCTGGTTTCTGAAGAATGGAAAATCCAAAGAGGTCGAAAATACAGTCTATCTTAAAGCTGCTTGCAAGACAATTGTCTGTTTTTAATTAGGTCAAACGCTGATGTAACACCATACACCATAAGTTATTTCTCATATTGTACCAAACCACTAGTTCACGTAGTGCAATATCCTGCCTCTGCAAGGATCAGTGATTGACACTGGGAAGAAAGAAACACTATACAACTCATAGCTGTATCTAACATCTGGCACAAAGTAGATCTTTTCATGCTCAGACTAATTCTTGCTTTGTCTTCACTTCTGGATACCTAACCACAAATTAAATATTAATTCTACTTACCTATTTATTCCTAGAGCTTTGTATGAATCACAGATTTCTTCCACTATCTTATCTGCGTTTGGAAGAGCAACAACAGCTCCATGACCTGCATCAGTACATCAGTATATTAGTACTGTATTGCATAAAACACTAGTACATTGCACATCATTCACTCACCAGTCATACAAAGCAAGTACATTTAATATTGGCCATTAAAATATTATTGAGATGTATCAGGGGAAAAAGAAGAGCACATTTGGTTTGAGTAAAATACTTACATATACTTTGTGTTGTAAATTTTAGACATTTGAATGCTTAAACCTAAAATAACTTTATTTATTTTGGTAAGTGTAATAATTCAATCCACTTTTAAAAGCAAAGAACATCTTTAAAAAGTCTAGTTACATCTCCTACTTCAGTGGAACAGAAATAGAAGGAAAAAATGTAGACAAATTGTTTAGAAAAAGTACTAAAACCAAAACAAATCTCAGGGCTTTTCAAAGGCAGAAATAACTCTAAGTTTGATTTGTATTTATTTACTTATTTTTGGTGGATGTTTAATTTTAACAAATGACAAGATCTCAAGTTAACGTTGTCCTTTTTCTTCTCCAGATACATATATTCCATTTCACAGATTTCATTTCATTGGTTAGATACCTTCTGTGCTTCTCCCCTTAATTTTCTGCTTTTCAGACATACTGTCCTTCGATGTTTTAAGGTCCTGAAACCTGAGAACACATTTCATTAATTGATTTCCAACCCATGGACACAAACTAGCAGATCATATTTCATTATTTTGGGATCCTATACAAGACAACAGCAGTATTTTAAAAGTACTGGAAGTTATGAAAGATTTGTAATTTAACTTAACATCCAATGCCCCATCCTGCAAATATACAAACCAAAGCAGTCCAAACACTATTTTATTGCTAAAAATTCAGCATATGCTATGAAGAAATGAAAACTCTCAGTACTGTTTTACTGATATCAACCATATACAGCAGATCAGAAAGTCAACAGGTCACATTTAGAAGATAATTATATTTCGAACATATCTTTAACAAGCCAGATCTGAACAGTTTATCTTTATTTGATCAAAACTCTTCCTTAGCAAAAGATATCAATAACAAAAAAATTTCTGAGCACAGAACAACTTGTACACTGCAATCTCAAAGTCTCAGTGATGACTGTTTTTGTAACCACAATGCAGCTCACATCAACCCTCTTTCCTAAGAAACTCAAAAGATTCTTAAAATCAATCTCAATTTTTTAATTTTTTTTCTGGATTTGGGGCTCCTTCTGAAAAACTTGGACTTCTGTTTCTCCAATGACAAGAATACATAATGTAATTAAGCACAGTGAATTGAAATGAATAGAAGAAAATATTATCAGCTAGTGTCTATATTACAACGTTTCCCATTGTCTTTACTATTTAGCAAACAACTCAGTTGAAAAAATACAGACGAAATTGTCAGATATGTGTACAAATACACAGAAATAAACATGCATTTAAAGATATATGAATGATAGCCTTGAATGCATTAGAGTTACACAGGGTTACTGAATGCTAGTGAGGAAGATTATGAAGTCCAGAATGGAGAACTCGTTAATAACGCACCTAATATGAATAATGTGTGTATGGACTTTTTTCATCTACAGGTAAATAACGTTTTCAACATTCATTATACAAATTATTCCTAACAGGTACTACTGCTGGCAATGGTTTGGGGTTGGATTTGTTTACTTATTTGTTTAGCTCATAAGTACCCGTTTTTAGTCTTTTCACAAAAGCCTATTCTTCCTTCACACTTGAGCTCAGGACCCTCAGCAGATCTTCTAATGGGAAAGCAGCCCAGTATCACAGTGCTGCCAATGGTAAGATGCATGCAACAGATGGCAGGTAGCCACTCTGTCCTTCAGAGTCATTCAGGGCTCTGTCCTTCAGGAATGGTTCTATTTCAAAGTCACGACAGAGGTCACTGGAAACGAATGGTGGATTCAGCATTTTGCCACTTATTGCTAGTCAGAAAAAGAATATGGCTTTTGTTTCTCATTCTATCAGCAAAAAGTACACAACATGCCTTCAGCATGCAGCAGCCTTCCCAAGAGACTCATCCATTTATCCTAGATTAAATTAATTATAACAATTCTGCGTGGCACTTTTGTGCGTGTGTGTGTGAGAAGAATACTGCTAATACCAAACAGTGCTGCACCCTGACATCGGGCACTACTGCCATGGGAGCTTTACAAAGGAGGAGGCAGAAGAGTACTGAGACCAAGGACAACCAATATTCTGTGGAACAGCAGCTGTAGAAGCAAGCACTTTTGATTTCCCCTTATGTTAAACACCAGATAACTCATTAGAAGGGTCAGTATATGAGCCTGTTAAGGGTTATACGTTGAACTTTGCCAAACTTTCCCTTTTTTGAATATTAAAAAACAAACAAACAAACAAAACCTTTCAAAGTAACAGCTGAAAAGGCTCTAGAGATAGACCGAAGCCAGCCCTTACCGTGTGTTTTGGCAGCGGAGCGCGGCAGAGGCACGGATTCCACACAGAGCGACGTGCGGGCGGCGGCGGGGCAGCGGGCCCGGGCCCTATCCCTGTCCTTATCCCTGCCCCTATCCCTGCGGCTCGGCCGGCCCGCCGCGCTTCGTTTACACCGCGTTGCCACGGCAGCGGGCAGCGGAGAGGCACCAGAGCCCGCTCCCTTCTCTTGACGCTTTCAGTGCTTCGTTTACCTCTACGTCATTTTGCCTTTACAGCCAGCCCCCTCACACCTCGGCGTTCGCTATCACCAGTAAATTCTCATCAATTATTCTCTGTCCCTTTGCAGGTAGCCTTATGCAACAGGCCTTAAGGATTACGTTATTTATTTGTATATTTATGACGGAGAAATAGCAATTTGTACCGCAGGGAGGGGGAGAAGGGGTAACGGTCACAGTCTCTGAGAGAGCTTCGGAGGGAACTCCTGTGGGCGCTGGCAGCGCTCTCCAACGTGAGAAGGCTACGCTGCGTTAGGCCGGGCGGGACGCTGAGCCTCGTGGGGACACCCCGTCCCTGACGAACCCAGAGAGTCTCGAGAACAATCCCAGCTTTACACCGCCGCGTGGGAACCCCTTCTCTCCTGAAGAGGCCCCTCAGATGGGAGAAAGTTCGACCACACCCCCTCACGAAGCGCTGAGCGGGGATGAGGCGCTGTGTGAGGCAGCCGCCCCGTCCTGCGCGCCTTCCCGCCGGCCCTTGCGCGTGGGGCGGGCCGCAGCGCAAGATGGCGGCGGACAGTGAAGTGAGTGTTTTCTCTTTCCTCCTGTCCCGTCCCGCCCCGTCCCGTCCACCCCCAGCGCTCCCGACCCGCGGCCGCCTCCCCGCTCACTGCTTCTCCCGCTCTCTCCCCGCAGCCCGAGTCGGAGGTGTTCGAGATCACGGACTTCACCACCGCCTCCGAGTGGGAGAGGTACGGCTTGCGGGCGAGCAGTGGGGCTGGGGCCGGCCCTGCTCCCTCACAACCCCGGGCGCCTTCTCACCTTCCTTCCCCGGCCGGATTTCTGACGGCATCGGCCGCCATTCGAGTTCTCAGCAACTCGGTGGCCTTGTTTTTGTTGTGAGCTGAACTGAAGCAGGCAGTCACGGAAGGTGTTGTTATGTAGTGCTCAGAGGAAGGGATCCCTGGGGAGTGCTGCTGCCCCCCTGCACAGGTTGCGTTTGGGCTGTGTCAGTGCTCGTTTGCAGTGGGTAAGAGGATCTAGGCAGGCTGGTTCTGAACTTGGTGGAAGATCAGGTTTAGCAGGCACTAAGCCCGCTTGCTGAGGATTACAGCGACCATCCAGAAAGCCCATGTGTTGTAATGTAGCAGCCGGGTGCTTGCCTTGTGGTTGAAGCCTTTCAAAGTTAGTACAGCAGCACACAGAACAACGTCAGGAGAAGATTGCTCTGCATTTGTATGGATTATTCTTGAAAATACTTTTTCCAATGATAATACCTATGATAAAAAAAAAAAGATTTTAAGGTCTGTGTTTACACTTGAATTTAGATTACAATTATATGTCTGACGTGGTTTTGATTTTTCTGTAAACTATGAAGTGGGGCTGTTTCGTTGCAGTACCAGACAGATGTATAACATCAGTCTCAGTTCTTCCAACTCATGTTGTCTTAATGCACGATCTGTATACTGATCTGAATTAAAGCCTGTGTTCGCCATAACTGGGACGTATTTTAATTTTAGCTGGTCGTGCTTGAAACCCTTTTTGCAAAACCGGTAATTGGGGGCTGGGGTAGGGTGGGAAGGGTGAGGAGGGGAGACAAAAAGCATGTTCCCCTGTGTTAGAAATTACCTTTTGGGGAAAAAGTGCTGCTTGAAGTGCAACTGAAGTGCTCATCAGTGAAGCGGTTGGATTTATGGATCCCCAGAGGTCCCTTTCAACTTCTCCAGTTCTGTGACTCTGTGAAAATGGGTGAGACTTTATAAACATTCAACGCATGTTCATAACAATTGCTAACAATAAGACTTCTCTGGATGTGAAACTAAAAGCACCACTTCATTTGTACAACGAAGCAGACTGTTCTTGTTGTGGTCCTTGGTATGCTATTGTTTTTTCCTTTGTTTTAAAGGAATTCCCCAGTAGGACTACTTGTTCCCTGCTTTTGGGAGTTGAATTACAACACAAGCTGAGCAAGCAATCAGGAAACATTAATACCTTTTTCCCTCCTTACCAGATTTATTTCAAAAATAGAAGAAGTGTTGAACGACTGGAAACTTATTGGGATTTCTTCAGGCAAACCTCTGGAAAAGGTCAGTTGGTCAGTTAGAGCTTCCACGGAGTCTGTTAGAATTATGAACTATCAGTACCCGTGGATATGTTTACGTGTGTTCTTATTTACTTAAATGTGGCAGCTAATGATCCGCGTTAGGAATTTCACTTGTGAAACTGGCTATTGAACAAACAAGTGCTGTGAAGTTACTGGAAGTCTGTCAGATGGACAATTTCCTTGATAAATATGGCTATTCTTATAGGGGCTAGTGCTGGGGTTTTTTCATTGCCAGTTTTCCATTTGGGAACATGGTTTTAGCTGCTGTCTATTCTCGATGAGCTTATTTATTTTGCCCTCCCTGGTGCATTTGGCACGCCTCACGTGGATGAGGTTTGCATTGTGTTACTTGTGACTCAGTGCATCTCATAGAGAGACTTTTCAATTTTTTCTCCAGAAGTCTAATTAGGACCTTTGTGATGGTGCTTCAGTCCTGTAAAATGTGTGGGAAATTAAGGGATTGTATGGCTGCCATGTTTCCAGAGGAGTTCTATGACTCTAATTTTAGGGTAACAAGTATTAGGGATTAAAGCTTATGGTATCTAGTGAACTAGTTGTCAACCATAGCTGTCAGCGTGTTCCTGCATTTTGTGTTTTCTACATTGGACCTCTCATTTTCTAGTGAGAAGACAATTTTACAAAGAGTGGTTGTCCACATTACTTCTAGTAGCAACTGTACAATTCTGTACATTGCTGGTGATTTTTTTTTTCCCCCCTCCATATATTTTTCCTTTGTAGTATTTTTTTGTTTAAAATTTTATTATCCTAACATGGGAGTTTTGAAGGTTTTCATACATAGTTATTTATCAGTGGAAGTCAGTTCAAAGTAAATACTGGTGAAGTGTTTGCGTAGAGTGGTAGAGTAGACAGGGACAGGTAAGTTCTGAGGTGGGAAGGTCTTGGTGGTGGGCAAAGTAGAGGGTGCGTGTGCTTAAGATGTGCAGTTTCACACGAAGGGAAATATCTGCCTCTCATTGCCTAATAATGCTGAAGACTTTTGGGGGGGATATCTTGTCCTTGAAATGCAAGTGATTGATGTGCATTTTAGCATTCAGCTAACTTTATAATTAAGTGCTTTGAGAATTAGCTTCACGGTAAAGCATGCCTGGCTGTAAAATAAAACTGCAGAAGGACAAAAGGGTGAACAAATATTAACCTGAATTTATGTGATCAAGTAATAGCTTTGTTTGTTGCTTATGTCACTTTCAATCTACAGGGTGTATATACCACTGGAGTGTGGGAGGAGAAATCAGATGAAATTTCGTTTGCAGACTTCAAATTCTCAGTTACACATCATTATCTTGTACAAGAACCTGGTGACAGAGATGGGAGAGAAGAAGGTGTAGAAGGTAGCTGACTGTACTCTTTTGTGCCTGAAATATGTCACAGGTGTTGTAAGGATGTGACAAAAGACAATTTCAGAGTGTTGATTTCATAAGCGTTGATTTGCATCTGCGTGAAACTTTGGGCTATCTGATGGGTTGGACTTGACATTTCTGATTTTTACTATGTCTTACAGTGAACAAATTGCTAAAGAAGTAAACTCTTAGTTAAATGGATGCTGATGCTCTTACGTGTCACTTTTTTTTTTGCAGATGCCCTTCCTCTGCCTATGCAGGACTTGCTCTGCATGAACAATGACTTTCCTCCTAGAGCTCACTGTCTAGTGAGATGGTATGTATACTGTCTGTCTTCTTTAATACAGAGAAACATAGCAGTAGATTGTTTTTAGGTCTAATTACAGTTCTTACTAACTTTAGTAAGAAACTCAGGACTGGTACACCTGGAAATCCTCGTATGACTTCAGCAGTGTTTGAGCATTGTTGAATTCGTGTAGTGATGTGATGATCTACAGTACTGCATTCCCAGTCAGATCTTGGCCTCTTTGAAAGAAGTGACACACAGCAAAATACGAGTCATATCCTATTGGTGACAGTTGGATTATTCAGGTTATAATATTTCTGACAATTCTGTGTTTGAGCTGGTTTCTTGGAGCACACAAATATATTGCCTTTTCCCTGCTCTTTCTCTAAGGTACGGCTTACGTGAGTTTGTGGTTATTGCTCCAGCTGCAAATAACGATGCGGTTCTTAGTGAATCAAAATGTAACCTTCTGCTGAGTTCTGTTTCTATTGCATTGGGCAACACTGGCTGGTAGGTGAAAACATGAACTTTTTTATATGCTCAGGTGAAACTAGTGTACTATTTATGTAGTTCTTTATTTAGGAAGAAGTATTTAGTTGTTAGTGAATTACATTGTGTTTCTTGCATTTGCACCATAATACTGTTACAAAAAGACTTTTAAAATATCTTCCCACAGTAACTGTATAAATAAATATTGATTCAGTATCTTATTTATATTCATTATTGTATGAAAACCTCAAAGGCTTAAACTGTTGTATGTTGTTGGGATAACTGGCATTCAGAACATAACTTTTGGAAGATTTCTTCTCTGTGTGGTAACTGTAAATTTCTATTAATTATTAGTACCTTTCAATAATTAGACTGAAGCTAGCAGGTCATTGATGAATCTTTGCATTTGTTTTTCTCATGACAATTTTTAGGCATTCTCTTTAATGATGAAATTAAGAATATTTTTCTGCAATTAATACTAAGCATTTTGAAAAATGTTTTCTAAAAAATACGATGTTTAAAAAGCTATGAGATGGCAGAGGTGATCCAAAGCGTGAATGTTTTACAGTCAGGTGCCGTTGTTTGTGCAAATACATCAGAAATGGCGACGTATGTATGTTGGAGAGTGTCAAGGTCCAGGAGTTCGAACTGACTTTGAAATGGTTCATCTTCGCAAAGTGCCCAGTCAGTATACTCACTTATCGGGATTACTGGATGTCTTCAAGTCCAAGATTGTAAGTGCATCTGTATATACATACCTGATACGAAGAATCATTACTGTTACCTGACTGCCATTCATTTATGGCATTCTACTGTATCTAGTAGTAGAAAGTAAAATTCTCCACTGGCATGTGAAGAAATCTTTCTGTTTTGCAGCCTACTTGCAACAACTCCCTCTTTCATATTCCCCACACAAGCTCTATTTGCTTCTTAAAAGGAGAGGGGAAGGTTGAGGTGCGTGTTTGTTCTGATACTTGGAGCTCCAGCACCCAACCTACTATAAATAGTGAAGAACAATGTGATAGTAATCTGAGGAGTTTGAGTGGACTTCACTAGAGTGGTATGGCTGACTACAACACTTTGCTGGCTACCAGCATTAGTTGTAATCTCATCAAAACACTGAAAAAGTCCTTACTGAAAACCTGACATATTCTTTGTTAGTTACTTTTACAGTTAAATAGAGCTTGTAAATGTTGCATGGGTTTTAGAATGTATATATGCTTAGTTTTAGCACAGTTGTCTTGCTAAGCAGTGGCTTTACAGGTAATTCTTGGGGGTTTTGCAGTTCTGATGAAATTTATGGTAGTTTGTATAAGAATTACTTAAGTTCTGTATGAGGATATTTTAGAGGATGTGCACTTAACAGTGAATGTTTTCAAGGGATGCCCGTTAACACCACTGCCTCCAGTTAGCATGGCTATTCGGCTTACGTATGTGCTTCAAGATTGGCAACAGTACTTCTGGCCGCAGCAGCCACCAGGTGGGAGTTTTGAGTCCATATAGTAACTTGTCTTAAGATAAACAGTAAATGCTAAAGAAAACGTTTCTGTATCTTCGCAGAGGAATTAAAGGCTGGGATGAGCTAGCAAGTTCAAAGCTCTGAAGATATGACTGTGGCTTATGTTTGTGACAGTTGTTTTTGTTAGCATTCAGGCAAACTGTGAAATGTCTAGAACTGTAGTATCTGTCTGGAGAGAAGAGGATAGCTGTCCATCGGTCTGTAAAGAATTCTGCCCTGAATTCCACACAGAAACTGCTGGATTCATGTTTTGATAGATGTTACTACTTCACAAGAGTACTGGTCAATTATTTCAATAAAATGGCTGATTTTAATGCTTTGCTATTTATTAACAATAGAAAGAGGAGAAAATCTTGTGTGGACCTTGCTTGAGATAAAACTTTGGATTATTTTGTTGTTATCAAGCAAAGGAGTTAATTTTTAATGTAGAAAAAACTGCTGATCAAGCCTTCTATTATATTAGCTCTTATTGAGGGGAGAGGTGAGGAAAAATAACATGTCTTCAGTCTGAGGTACATGTATGAAGCTTGATAAGTTTGCACCAGTATTGCTACTTAGAAAAAAACTGTGCTAGAATGCTTACTTAGTAATCTCATAGTGAGCTCTCGTGTGCTTCCTTGGTAGTCGTTCTTGAGTTTTAAGGATTTGTTCTTACCAGACCTACTCATATATAGCATTTGGGTGAATTAATCATCTGTTCTAATACCTCAGTTGTTTTGTCAGTTGATCAGATGCATGTGATATTAAGGATCAGATGTTATACTGGCATTGCAATACATTATTAGCCATTTAAATTTTGATCAGTGAAGTGTATCAGTTTTTGTGTCGTCTTCAATGTGTATGACGTTGGAAGTGGCTGAGGATGCTGGTAGGCATCTTTGGCTTCCTAGTAGTAAAAGGAATCCTCTAGATCATTGGATCTGAGTCTTTAACTGCAGGAGGCACAGTGTATCATTTTTCTTTGAAAATTTTCCCACAGCCTTGTCAAAGTAGTTGGTTTCTCACCCCTGCTGTTATTTTCCAGACTTCTTTTTTTCTGAATGAAACTAATTTCTTGCCCAGATCTTTTTCTCACAGATTTGTGTCTATTTGTCCTTGCGTGAACTTGAACTCTTTAAGGTTGTCTTCATAGCTGTCATCTGTACCTCTGTGAGAGGACTAGCCTTTCCTCAATGCAAATGACAAGAGTTTTATTTGTCATTTTGATTATCCAGTTGCAAGATTACTTCCTAGTTTCTGTTAAAAGCAACTACTTTGGCTGTGTGCTAGGATTGCATTTTCATAGCTCTATCATCTTAGCTATTCAGTTATTTTCTGATCAGCCAACACATTGCAGTCTTACTGTGAAAATAAAATTATATGCTTTTTCAAAAACCCAATGAATTCTGTATGGAAAATGTGTTGATTTATGTTCAGATATAGATGCTCTAGTTGGAGGAGAAGTCGGAGGCCTTGAATTTGGGAAGTTACCATTTGGTGCCTGTGAAGATCCTATTAGGTAAGATAGAAGCTCAAAAACCTGCTTTTTGGTGTTTTTTGTTTTGTTTTATTTTTTTATTTATTTAAATACAAGTTATAAATATGTTATAAATATATAATTTGATTTAAATATAAACAGTCATGTAAGTCAAGATCTTAAGTTTGATAGACACCTGTATCCTGTTCTGTTTCAGTGAGCTCCATCTAGCCACCACATGGCCTCACCTAACAGAAGGTATAATTGTTGACAATGATGTCTATTCGTAAGTATTTTGTCTGAATTGCAGATATCTAGATGTGCACTCTTCACCTGTTAACTGCTGCATTTAAGTGACATTAGGACTCTGTATCTGGCTTTTTGCGGAGTGCTAAGGTCTACTGATAGAATGTCTGCTCTGGAAAAAATATTTTTGAAGTGTAATTCTGTGTGAGAAAATGTTATACTGTGATCTCAACAGAGCGTATGTCTTGAGGCATATTCCCATGCTAACCTTACAAGTTTTGTGTATTGCATTTTTTCTTGAAATGATGATAGCAAGATTTAGAAAGCATTAGGAGTTCACTGATTGCCATCCCTCTTCCTAAAGAGGAAGAGTAATGTACACTGGTACATCAGAAAGGAAAAAAAAGAATTGTGGTCTACTGTTTTAAGTCATGCAAAAATAATTTTTCAACATCAGTAGACTTCAAAAGATGATTTTACTTAAAATTGAGCTGCGTTGTTCTTTTGATTTGTATTCATGTCATATATGTACATGAAAACAGACTCTTGCTTACATTTTGGAATGCTTTTCATGTTCCTCTATGTATAATTAGGTATATATTATAGCTTCCTAACTATGAAATTTCATGTAAGAATTCAGTGCTCATCTCTTGTATACCTGTGGTTACAGAATTAAACTACTTTTATTTTCTAGTGACCTGGATCCTATTCAAGCACCACAGTGGTCTGTGAGAGTCAGAAAAGCAGACAATCCTCAGTGTCTATTGGGTAAGACATCACAATTTTGTATCTTTTTATTGCTTTTAAGCTATTAAATTTAGAAGTTAGAATTGAATGATTGACTCCCTGATGACCTGGTTCCTCACTCCCCTAATTTCATTGAGTGTACTGTATTTTGGGCTTCTTTTTCCAAGAACACAAGCTTTGCAAATAGTTTCTTATAGGTTAGTCTACATCTGTGTACTGTTAACTTCAGTGCAGTTCTTACTTAATCAGGTTCCAGAGAATAAATGTTTACTGCGTATGTTCTGTTCTGCTGCACAAGTTGCAGCTTTCTTTGAGTGAGGTCTGTGCTGTGGAGTGGTGGCTGATTAGGTGTCTAGCAGTACAGTTTCTGAAACTACAGTTAGATAGTTTAAGGACATTTTGTGCTTTGGAACAGATGATCGTGCTTATTCAGAAAGAGAAAGTTACCATCTTTCAAGAATTACTTGATGGTTAGCTTATTGTTCAGTGAGATTTTAATCTAATTGTTCAGAAACTGTTTCTCTTACAGGTGACTTTCTTAATGAATTCTTCAAGCTTTGCCGTCGGAAGGAGTCAACTGATGAAATACTTGGAAGGTCTGCATTTGAAGAGGATGGAAAAGGTAAAGCTAAAATCTTGTTGACTTACATTACTTGGTTGTTATTCATTTCACAAATCTGACCTTTCCTGTCCACTTCACCTGACTTCAGATTTAGCAGTATTTTATATTCTTTACTCTCAGGCATTTTCTGGAACACTCCTACAAATTTGGGTAATACTTAATATGAATTCTTAACATGAATTGGCAATTTTAGCTCCTGAAGGCCCAGAGGACAAATTCCTATGTCATAGTTATGTTTTTAATTAGAAAATGAGCCTTTGCTTTTGACTGGTTATGTGTAAGACTTGGTTTTGAGCAAGCATTAAACAGATTTATCCACATTATTTTCTGTATTTTTAGACTCACTTTTTTCTGCCTTTTGAAATACTATGTTATGTACTTCTAAACAGCCAATTAAGAGTGTAATCTGTTTGAGAGTCTTTGATCTCCTCTCCTTTTCAAAGGCGTATCTTACTGAGAGAGAGAAATGTAATGAAGCTAAAACCAAAATTGTTAGACCAACAGGTCAAGCATTATCCCAACAGTGTGGGGATACTGGCATCTTTTCTGATGTTCTTGTCCCTTTCTTTCAATCCTCTCACTTTACATGTTGAATATATTTTGAAGGAGCTCAAGAACAAAAGAAAAGAAGCTAGCTAGTTAGTTTTAAAAGGTGTTAGACTCTTTAGAGTGTGTATTACTTCTAGTGCACAGGTTGTCTAATCTAAAGCTCCAGCATAAACTTGCATGTTCTGTTACCTACAGTTTACTCATTTTTACCATGTATAAATGGGCTCCTCAGCAGGTTTTTTTGCTCATATTCTCCTGTCATTATCTGCAAGTGTGCAGTACTTGCAGTAGGTGGCGGGCACAACCTACAGCCAACCCAGTCTTGTCTTCATTCAGAAAAAATAAATCAAAGGTGGCTGGTCTGTGACTCCTTTGTGACTCCCGGTTCTGCTATATAACTTTGTGATGAAGAACAGTTTGTATCAAGGATCAAACGTCAGCATGAGGGTATAGCCTAGGTTAATAGGGTGTTAAAAATCAGTGTGAGAAGTATAGATTGATTACAACAGGTAGACTTTGAGTTGATTTTGTTTTTTCTTCTTTTGAATTGCACAGAGGTTGCTGATATCACTCATGCTTTGTCAAAGCTCACTGAGCCAGCACCTGTCCCAATCCATAAACTATCTGTCACAAATATGGTTCACAGTGCAAAGAAAAAAATTCGCAAGCACAGAGGTGTAGATGAATCACCTTTGAACAATGAAGTTTTGAATACTATTCTTCTGGTAAGTGAACAGAATTAATTTTAAGAAAAAATATTTCTGATGTCAGTCTTATTATTTGAATTGCTTTGATCCACTTCTTGAAACGGCCTAAGTTTTAAATTTAATTTCTTCAAGTTCTTATTTCCTGATGCTGCTGACAAACTGGCAGAGGGATTTGAAAGCCGAGCTAGCACTTCATCAGGAAGCAATCCTCCTCCAGAGAATGAAGATTACGTAAGTTATACTAACTGACACTTGACATAGGGAAGACAGGGAGGGAACACAATCTTTAGTGCATGTTAATGCGGACTTTGTTGTGTTTTATAATTGATAAATTTTGGAAAGATATAAGGAACACACAGATTGTATGGTTCTGTATTCCTGCTTTCTTTTATTTCTTATATAGAATCTCTTCAGTCAGTTTAAATCTGCTCCTTCTGATAGTCTGACGTACAAACTAGCTTTGTGTCTTTGTATGATAAACTTCTACCATGGAGGAGTAAAAGGAGTGGCACATCTTTGGCAAGAGTTTGTGTTAGAAATGCGCTACAGATGGGAGAACAACTATCTTATTCCAGGGTAAGATTTATTTATTTAATTGCAAATGCTATCTGATGCTTTTATTATCTCTTTTTCCTAAAGCAAGAAAGGAGAGGAAGTAGGGAAAGAATCTGCACGCTCCATTAAACTTGAGATGTCTGAAGTTAAAGAGCATTCCACTGTTTGGAGGAAGAAGAAACTTATGGAAATGCTTAGCTTCCAAATTATCAGATAAAAATGACTGAGCTGATATAGTGAGAAAGAACTTTTTCTAAGGGAGCTGTTCCCAGTTCCTGTTGGTATAGTTGCCTTTTCAAGCAGCTGATGCTGTTTCAGCTATCATTCAAATTGAAAAGTGACCAGGAAACGCAGAATCAGTCTGCTTTATACTGCTACAATTGACCTCTGAGCTTCAGAAATGATCTCTAGGAAATAGATGTAGCTTAAATTCTGTGCTCATTCAGTCACTAGCTAGTCTACTGGGTCTATAGAAGAGCTGCATAGTGAAAGAGGTGGGGGTGGGTTCATTGTGGGCATCTGCCCCTTTCCTGGATTTCAGATGATTTAAGACCGTGTGTGTGTGAAACATTCAACTTCATAATTGGTAATAGTTACACTTCTACCTTTTGTTAGATTAGCTAATGGCCCTCCAGATCTGAGATGCTGTTTACTGCATCAGAAGCTTCAGGTAAATATCCCAAATTTCAGAATGATTTTTTTCCTAGAGAAACAGTTGAAGTCATAACCATTATTACTTAAATATGTTGGGGTTTTGTAGATTTAGTTATGCTTGTGTCATTTGGTCTGGACTTCCATTTCTTGGCAAAATCGTTGTTATAGTACCAATTCAATGGGAGCAGTGTCTTTTGGAATTGTAAGAGGTTTTTGTGATTCTCCAACTTTCACTGTGATGTTTTTTTCCGTAAAAGAAGTAATTGCTAAACACTTTTTTCCCCCATTTAACTTGTTAGATGTTAAACTGTTGCATTGAAAGAAAGAAAGCAAGAGATGAGGGGAAAAAGGGGAACATGTCAGACCGTTCACCTGGTGGTTCTTCTGGTGATACTGGAAAAGGAGCAGACCACTCTGGAGATAACCTGAAGGAGACTGATAAAGAAGTTGGCAAGTCCTGGGAATCATGGAGTGACAGTGAAGAGGAATTTTTTGAATGTCTGAGTGACACAGAAGATCTGAAGGGAAATGGACAGGAAAATGGAAAAAAAGGAGGAACAAAAGAAGGCAACAAAGAGCCTGTAAATCTAAAACCAGAAGGTCGTCTGCATCCTCATGGGAAGCTGACACTGCTGCATCCTGGAGAACCTCTCTACATTCCCATAACACAGGTTAGATAGCCAGAGCTGAGCCAGATACGCAGAGTGACTGTCATGCAGTATGATTCATTCTCAGGATTGTGAAGTTGCATATCATTTGCAGGTTATATATTTGGTCCTAAAGTTTTGTCTTAAGAACTGATTTTCAATATTTATAACCTCGTGAAGCTGTATAAAGTGAAATCTTGCATGCTTTTACCAAATTTAACTCAAAACACATTTCTTTCATTTGAAATGAGAACTAAGCTGTCTTGTCTACCTCATGCTTAAGTTTTTTCCTTATTTCCAATTCCTAAGGCATCTTCCATTCCCTCCCTATTTTTTTCTTATGTTTCTCTGGTATGACACACCTAAGACTCCATGTGTTTGGTCATCTGAGCTGATAGTAATTTCCATCAGATGGACCAGAGTACTGGATCGGTTTTGCTGTTGCTTCTCGTCTTTTAGAGACACACTGAGAAATATTTCAGAAGGCCACAGTCATCAGCTTAGGACCTCACTGTCTAAAGCACATTTCCCCATTGAACTGGAAACCTTGTCTAATTCTGACTTTCTTGTAGAGGGGTGAAATAGGAAACAGTGGTGTCAGAGGAAGTAATGTGAATTCAGCCATGCATGAATACTGTGGTTTTCATTTGAGAGAAATTTTCCTAACTGATGTTGCTTTGCAAGAACAAGCAAAGTGCAGTGAGGCAGAATGTCATCAGTTAATTATGTGCTGACAGTATCAGTGGCAAAAATTCTGCATTTCTTTACAACAGTGGTCTAATCAAAATCGTATCAGTCAAGCATCAAGACCTAATCTGTTGTTTTTTGTATTATGACAACGTTTCTTTCTAGCATTACTTCATTTTCCGGTAGTGTTTGTTTTGTTTGGTAGCATTTTTCAGATGCACAATTTCAGGTTAAACAGTTTAAGCCAAAGAAACTTACGATTATTTCCTTAAAGTACAAATTGAGTACAGTGAATTCCTGGTGACAGGGAGCTGTCAGCCACTTCCTCCTTAATAAGGGCTAAGATGAGGAGAAACTATTTGTGAACTTGCCTTTTTCTGTCTCACAGGAACCAGCACCCATGACTGAGGATTTGCTGGAAGAACAGTCCGAGGTTCTGGCAAAACTTGGGACCTCAGCAGAAGGTGCACATCTTCGAGCACGCATGCAGAGTGCCTGCTTGCTCTCAGATATGGAGTCTTTTAAGGTAGTACTACCTGAAAAATTTCACGAGCCTGCTTTTGTCTTAATCAAATTGTTCTTGCATGTGTTGAACAGTTTTTAAGAGTTTTATGATGAGTTTTTTTCCTTAGGCAAAACAGTTTCAAAACAGTTTGAAGTTGAAATTAAAAACTAGCTGATAAAACTGCATAAACACTTCAGAATCTATGACTATCCAGTCTGTTACACTGTAGTGTTCTGCTGAGTTTGTACAGTGTTGGATTTGTGTGGCTTTCTTTGGGAGATTAAAAAAAAAAAAAAAAAAGATGCCACAACATGGCATTTAGTTGGTAAACTGGAAATTAAAAATCAGGATAGCCCTTATCCCCCCTCTTTTATATGTATTTTTAAGTTCCTTTTTGAAGGAAGAAGAAAAGGAACTTCTGTAGTTAAAAGATAGAAAGTCATTGCTGGAAGCATATTAATGCAGCCTACTGATTCATTCTTTCATTTCTGTCTTACTCTAACAAGCTCATGTGTTGTGGCTCTGGGCAGCCTGGTCTGGTGGTTGGCAACTCTGCCCACAGCAGGGGCTTGAAACTAGATGATCTTTGAGGTCCTTTTCAACCCAGGCCATTCTATGATTCTATGATAAAAACTTGTGAGAATGTAATATTTCTTGCATATATAAAGTACCAGGTAGAAGCTTGACTTCACGGTATGACTGAGTTTGCCTGCAGTAATGTGTGAATCTCCTGTTTTTTTGGGGGGGGAATAAGGTTTCTTTTTGTTGATGGTGTGGGTTCCACATACATTCTCCCCTCAGACCCCCACTCCACTGTTTTGCTTTGCACTTCCTTTTTTCCCCTCACCCAGGTCTCTTTTCTAGTGTACGTTTTGCTGACTATCAACAAAATTCCCTGAAATTGTTGCTCATAGCCTATGGTATGCCCTCAAAACTATACTGCCTTCCGACCCATGTTATTTTACTTTTATAGGATTTTTTCAGGTACAAATTTAATGTCATGTTCATTCCAGGCAGCTAACCCTGGCTGTTGTCTGGAGGATTTTGTGAGGTGGTACTCTCCTCGGGATTACATTGAAGAGGAAGTGGTTGATGAAAAGGGAAATGTGGTAATTAAAGGTGAGCTGAGTGCCCGAATGAAGATCCCTAGCAACATGTGGGTAGAGGCCTGGGAGACGGCAAAACCAGTCCCAGCACGGAGGCAGAAGAGACTCTTTGATGACACTAGAGAAGCAGAGAAGGTAACAATTCTGTGACTAGTGATAGATGCTTATCTTTTGAACTTAACCTTAACTTTGAGGAGCAGTTTTGATCATTAATGTATTAATTTTTCTGTCGTTAAAGGTACTTCATTACCTTGCCGTTCAGAAACCAGCTGACCTTGCACGGCATCTCTTGCCTTGCATCATCCATGCAGCTGTACTCAAGGTAAAGGAAGAAGGTAAATAATGTTTAATAAATTATTATGGTATTTTAGGTTGAACACTAACGCAATAATGAGAACTTGTTTGGTTCTTTTCCTCCTAACAGAAGTACTAGAAAATATATCTTCAGTTAAGAAGATTATTAAGCAGATAATATCCCATTCCAGTAAAGTTCTACGATTTCCAAATCCAGAGGACAAGAAGCTAGAAGTAAGACTTTTGTGTTGGTTCACACTGGAAACTTGATAGATTTGTTTGTGGGAATGCTAATTTTTTCTATTAAAATTTTTCTACTTTTCTAAAATTTTTCTACTAAACTACAGGAAATCATTGCTCAGATTATGAGTGTGGAAGCTATCATTGCCAGGGCCAGGTCTTTGAAGGCAAAATTTGGAGTAGAGAAATGTGAAAATGAGGAGGAGAAGGAAGATCTTCAAAGGTGACTGATTTCATGTATTTACTTATTTAATTCCCTTGAGTTGTTTTGTTTTTTCCTCTGATGCTCTTCTATATTAGTGTCAAAATTTAGGACACATGGAAGCGATGATAATTCAGAAATACCAAAGAAATAAAAAGTGACAAGGCATGTTTCGTTGTGTCACTACCTGCTGTCAGATTTACTTTCTGTTTAAGCTAACCTGTAACATACTTTAAAATAAATAAGTAGTTCTTACTGCTCTAGGTCACAGTTTAACCCCAATGGGTAACTCAGGACCACCATACTGCTCTCCCTCATCTTCCTCAAAAAGAGGAGAAAATATGATGGAAAAAATGTTGTGGCTTGAGATAAGGACAGGGAGATCACTCACCAATTAGTGACTGTCAAAGCTTAGCATGAAAGAATGAGTGATAGGGTAGGAGGCAATCATGGAAGGCTAAGGGGGGGAGTGGAAGTCTTACTCTGTGAAATGTAATTTTTTTCCTTAATTATTTAGAACAGAGAATTCAGAGTTAGCCCCCAGTGCTAATTCTGTTAGATGGAGACTCCCTCATGAGAAGCAATTCTATTTTTAGATTAGAAAACAGAATAATTACTTTTTTCTTTTTAATCATTTGTACCATCAGATTTGTGAACTGTCTCCTGGAGCAGCCAGAAGTGTCTGTTCTTGGTGCAGGAAGAGGACCTGCTGGCAGCGTTATTCACAAGCTGTTTGTGAATGCTCAGAGGGTAAGAGAGTTCTTGACTGCTGTGCTGATGCCTCAAACCATTTAAATGCAATAAGTGAACATATGATGGCTGTTTATGTTGTCTACATTTATCCATGTATTTTTATAAATGTGACCGCATTTTTGGGTGGGTTTTTTTTTTTGTGATGTACAATGTGATTTTAGCTACAACAGTATCCCACCAGGAGTACCAGGAGTAGATGACCTGGGATGTGGAACTTGAAAGGAAGTTGAGTAGGTACAGCTGTCATTAATATTTGATTTACTTTGAATGATAACAGTAATGCAATTGTGGCACAAATTTCTGCTTCAGTGAAGTTGTGTAACATGCACAACGTTACGGCAAAAACTATTGAGTGTGTTGATGGTTTCATATGGAATACAGAGAAGCATGCCATAATATTAAATACTTTTTAGACTGAGGCTGATACTCGAATACTTTCTGGTATGGAAACTTATGTGCTTAGGAAAAGTGTCAGTTCTCTCAACTCTGTATTTACTTTATTTATTGCCAGTGTTGTATCTGTTTTCTTGAAATCTTTCCCCATTTTATATTTTTATAAATAATGCCTTTTTCCTTAAGCAGTTTTTTTTAATAATTGGCTTGGTAAGTACTGATTTCCAAAGTTCTTGGACTGCAGTCAGCCTACAGCTTCTCTCAGAATTTCAACTATCTGTAGCATCAAATAATCTAACTAAAATTTAACTGCAGTGATAATAACAAGGTGGCATAATGTTGCAGACATCTTAAAGCCTGAAACTATGTTTAGAGATCACTGCTGGAAAAAAAAATGTTATTTGGAATTAAATGCTCTTAACGTATAGATGACATGATAATCTGTAATATTTTGCAACTCAATGTAAAAAAGGACCATTCTGAAAACAGGCCACGGCTATGTTGATAAAATCAGAACATTTGTTTTACCCTTAGCTTTTAGAGTCTAAAGTTCTCCTGTGTTGCAAATCCTGACGTGTAAGAGCCAGCTTTACTTTAAAGAATTTATCATAAACCTTAAGATTATGCAAGTGTATGCACTTTTTAAATAATGAATTTTGTTTTAAAAGTTGAATTTCTAATGTTAACAATGAGTAAAAATATATGCAATTTCTAGAGTTTGGTTTAGTAGCTTACAGCCACCTCCCACTAGCTGCTGGTCACTGTTAAGAATTCTTAGTGGGATGGGAGTTAACTTGCTACAGGAAAGCATGTTTAACCTACCATTAATTACTTTGGTAGAGAGTTGTTTGGGAATTAGAAGTTGAATGACTTCATTGTTCATTACCTCTTGACTCTGGACTCTTCTCTGGGTTGTGTAAAATATCTTATATTCTCAAGCTTTCTCAGGGAAAATATGATAGGAAATGCATGCTCTTAGAAGTAGAGTGCATGATGTCTCTTAAACCTACAGTCTCCTTCTAACCTCTTGTAAGTCATCTCTGACTTGCCTTTGTTTCTATCTTTCATCACTGGTTCTTTTCTCATCCCTTTTCAAGCTGACTGAATCTTCTGATGAGGTAACCAACTTTGTCCCTCATTTCCCACTCATCTTCCTTAGCTGCGTAGAGTTGAAGCTTTAGAGTACAACAGCCTGATGTGGTTGGTACTGTAGTTCATGTTACTGAGCATAAAAATAATGTGTTTCCAGAATGGTTTTTCCTCATTAACGAGACCTTCTTTTAGAGGCTATCAGGAAGAGAAAATTAAAAAAACAAAAATAAAAACAAGAAGAAAAAACAAACATTTCTTCAGGTGAATACTAATACTCACTGATGCTGAAATATGTGGCCTTCCTTCTATATTATTCTCTGTTGCTGTCACTATTTTTTTTTTGCCCATTAAACAGCCAGATGCTTTGGGGGAAGGTAATGATGTACAGTAGTGTGTGGGTGTCACAGGCCAGCTACTACCAAAACTGTTGAGATAGCAAAGCTTATTAAACTTCTGGACAAAGGTATAGAGGGGTTCTGAGAGGGAGAACTAGAGTAACTGAAGAATTATAGCAAAGGGAACATCCTCCCTGTTGGTTTCCTTGAACTGTTTTTGGAAGAACAAATGACACTTTTCCATGGTGACTGACACAGTGTCAAAGGCTGCAGAGCCAGGCAGAACTGGGTTGCTGCTCCTAGGGCCTGGATGGGTGAGAGCTGGAAGCAGAGGGAGTGCATAGGTCATCCTATGGGTTCTTCTGTGATGTTCTTAGTCTTTAGTTAAGGAGTTCATTACCCTGCTAGGCTATTTGTGAGTTTGTACATCTTTTGGGCCACCTGAGGAACAACCAGGAGCAGAAGTATACCATTCCTTCCGGTATGCAGTTGTAGTGTTGCTTCTTACTGGCAATGAGCAGAGATGGAGATTACCCAGTGTTCTGTTTACTCTGTGATGTATCCTTAGCAAGCCTGTCCTTGGTTGTGGAGAGCACACTGAAGTTGTGTGTTCAGTTTCAGAGGCAAGCAACTTTTCATCAAGATTCACTCAGTGGTGGCCCTTGTTACTTCTACAATGAGGGTGGCTTGACCACATCTGTAGCCATGAAGAGCTGAGGCTAGTTTCCTGACAGTGAAAGAATAGTTTTGTGTGGTGAAAACCCTTATTTCATGCTTTTCAAAACCCAAGAAGCTTAATCTGGGCTGAGCATTACCATCCACATACAAAGGTTCTTCCATCTGATTGTGTGCAGTTGATTTCTTGACATCCCATTAGTGTCTTGCTCTGTGTATACGTAAAGCCTTCTGATATTTACCATTGCTATCTTCCTCTTCTCCTCTTACAAACTCTTTTCTGAATTCTAATCGCAAGGAACAGCCTGCCCTGTAATTATACTTCTGCTTTTATTTCAGATTTCTGCAGTGCCTCCACTTGATGAAGAGCTGAGGAGATCAGGGCCATCAGATGAGCGAAGACTCAACGCAGGCTCCGTGTCAGATTTCCCACCGCCCACAGGCCGGGAGATCATTTTGCGCACAACTGTCCCCCGTCCTGCACCTTATTCTAAACCACTGCCCCAGCGGATGTACAGTGTGCTTACAAAAGAAGATTTTCGACTTGCAGGTGCCTTCTCAGCGGATACAACTTTCTTCTGATGTAACTATAGCTGTGTTACCTTGTGTGTCTTCACAAGTAGAATGTTATTCATTTTCCTTCAGGGAAGTTAACACTTACAGATCTACCAGCTTGGGGTGAGGAGAAAATAAGGTTGTCATTAGTGACAGAGAGTAATATTCCCAAGGACAGGCCTCAGCTGGGGTTTGAGAAGAATGCCTCCAAAAGCTCCATCTTGGAGGTCTGGAGAGGCTGCAGCAGTAGTTTTACTCAGACCTTTGAGGAAAGAAAGTCTAGGCATCCCCCGCTGTCCAAATGGAGCACATGTTTTTGCATTAGCTTGTTTAATTATGGATGTTAATGGGCTATACGCAAATACTTAATGTTCAAATTTATGCAGACTGTGCTGCTTTACAGTTCCTTATCAGACTTGATAAAGTGATATTAGCCTACTTAAATTGATGTGCAGACCTTAATTTGTATTTATTGCTAATCACAAGTATTAAGCTCACTATTTTTTCAGTTAATCTGTAAGTTGCCAATACTTCTAAAATACCCTTCATTTTATTTAAAGTGTACAGTACATTCTAGTTCACGCCTACCTCTCCTAGCCTTGCAACAATCTTTGGGCTATTAGCTACTATAATCCTATTAGTATTAAGCCTAACTCAGTTTTAGATGCTTTATATCCTTCCCTGCATGCAAGGGCCAAAGCTATATGTAAATTACATGTACAGAGGTGTTTTAAACCAAAGTAGAACTTACAGTAGAGACCATTTAAATGCATACTGTCTTTGATCTGATATGATAAAACAATTCTATTACATGCTGTAAACTAACTCCGTTGAATATCATGTTAACACTATGACTTGTAAGTGCCAATGTTGCTTGACAGTGATCTTACTGTGTTTTAATCAGAAGCAGCAGATCAGAGTTACATTACAAAATGAAATGTAAGAACTACGGCATTGTTGACGTTACTCAATAAATCTAAACCTACTAGTTCTCAGAACTTTTCAGGTTGGAGTGGTTTTATCGAAATACTACTTATGTCATCCTTCCATAGTTATTTGATATAGGAACAAACTTGCTTGTGACTATATCATGTGTAAAATGTTAAGTTCCATCTATCTCAAATACTTCTCTCTGATAAATAAGCATCAAGTAAAAATAGGGTAAGGATGTTAACTTACTTTCTTTAGAGAAAATCTTGCCCTAAGACTTTGTCCCACAGGCTTTTTGTGTTCTATATAAGGCAGATGCCTTTGTTAAATAGAAGAAAGGGCAAAGGCCAATTCAGCTTTTGCTTTATTATCTAATTTTGTAATTAATTAGTTGCACTAGATGAATTACTAAAGAAGTTTAAGATTACTTACCATTTCCTGGTACTCTTGCTTTGCACCTCTCCTGCTATGCTTTGAGTGCATTTTTATATTACGAATGCAGCCTCCTGTATAGGTTGAATAAGCTTGAAAACACTTCATTTAGCTATCACTCAGGCTTTTACTGGTGCTTGGTCTTTCAACTGCCTGACTGGCTGCTTTGCTTCGGCATGCTCAGAGAATATGAGTGCTGTAACATTCTGTCAGCTGCTTAAAGGTGTTTGGGTCTGCTGGAAAGGTCCAGTTGTTTTAGTTTATGAACAATGGTATATTTGCAGTAGTACCTATCTTAATCTTTACCTGAGAAAAGCTATGCAAGAATTTTCTCATAAGGGTAACTGATGAAAGCAGTTCAGTGTATTTTAACTAAATATGCCTGGAATTGTAGAGAACATAGTACTTTTAGAAAAAATGATCTGCAGTGTGCTAATACCATACAAGGAGCAGGGGAAAGGCACTGAAGCATTAATAACCATCAGCTCTGCAATTTTGTTAAAGACAGTATGGCTCTAGCATTTCCCAGAAATTACCTCGGATGAGGCAGGGAACAATGGATACTGTTATTTCTCACGAATAAGCCTTAACTGCTGTTTCAAACAGATATTTCAATAAACATGAACTGGAAGTGCCCAGATCTTTTATACCAAGTCAAATGAATCTATCAGGCCTTGCATAGCCCTTTCCCAGGCTGCTATTAACTTTTATGTGTCGTTATGAGACAGCTTTAGAAGAAACAAATCACCTGCCTTGTTGCTGTCATAACAGAGAGTAGAGCCTGTATTTTCTCCAGTACCTTTTATTGCACAAACAAAGGGAATAATTTTAACTAAGATAGCTCCCTGGTCCTTACTACCCCACTACAGCTGAACACTTAAGACTAACATGAATTTCAGCAGCACTTCCTCCAATTCTTACAGCTGTAAATGAACTAATATTAAAATTGCAGTACTTCAAAACTGCACTAAGGTTATACACAGAAATTCAGCTTTAAACTGCAGGGCCATAAAAATGTAACCGTGATTGAGTACCTTGCATGCATTCATCCAAGGCCCTCTAAAAATCAGTATTTTGAATGGTTTTTTTCGTTTTACTTGCACACTTTCTCTACCAGCACAAAAGACTATATTTTTTAAAGTGCATGAACTATAGTAACTCCTGAGTTATAATGTAACTGAATATACTTAGTGTTTTACTTCTTCACAAAAAACTTTGTGATATCACAACCATACTTGGTAGCTAAAGAGCGTCTCTTCATCTGACTTCTTTCCTTGGCCTGTTTTGCTGTTCTCTGGAAAAGAGAAAGGTAGGTCTGGTCAGAAAGTAGAGTTACATGGCAACTAGCTGGAAAGCATTAGGCCATAGCTTTAAATTCAATCTAATTTTGCAGCAGATAACAAATAAAATGCAAATGTTTATTAAGGTGACATTTTCCCATTTGTGAGTAGACTGTTTAATGCTGCCTTTCATGTTCATTCACTGGTGCCTTTCTGCAAGGAAAAAATGAGTGCCATGCTATAAACAAGGCAGCATAGGGAAGCTTATACTAGTTGAGTACAGACTAAATGAGTAATATCAGGTAATTCTTACTAAAGGTTTGTGGTGTTTTTTTTTCTACCAGTTGCTTCTTTCCACATGCATAGTATCTTGGGCATTGTCTGTTACTTTAAGGTATACAGACTAATAACTGATTTTTATTGTATATATAATAGCATGATCTCAGTTACCTATAAATGGGTTTTTAGTTTCTCCTGTCAGGGAAGAACCTGTCATTGGCTACAGGTTACATTCCCAGTACCAGGATGGGTCAATGAGCAGAGAAGCTACTAACAGGAAGCTGTTTTCAGCTGCCAGAGGGAGATGATTTCTGACTGTACCACACTGACCTCTCTGTGGCAGACTGTGCACAGAGTCTGAAGGTTTTGCAGGGAACACTGTCCTCCTCCGCTGTAAACAGGCCTGATGTGATCCACCTGCCAGAACTGACCTTCTGTTGGGTTTGTTATAATTTCATTCAACTGCAGAAAACAAAGGGCAAGACAATAGAAACGTTAGATATTCCTCCTGAGCTACATCTTTGTTCTACAGAAAGAACAATAAAACTGAGCAAAGTAACTATTAATGTTCTTTATACTACTAATAATATAATGTTTATAGTCCAAGTGTTTGTTTGTTTGTTATTCCCAGTGGACAAACAAACAACTATAATTTTAGGTGGCATAATTCTACCTAGTCTGCAGCATGCAACAGTGGATCAAAGTAAAACAGAAGGAAAGGTTATTTTCTTGATCAGTAAATTTGTCTTCAATGTCATTTTATCAAGTGCTACAGTTCACTTAGAAGGTTGTAAGATACCCACTCTGCAAGACTCTCTAGATTTGTGTTAACTTATTTTTAAAAGCCTCAAGAAACAAAGGTGATCTCATGCATACAACCAATAGAGACAGTACAGTGATCTTTTCTTTTGCAAGTTTAAATGTGTCTTCAGAATTATTATTATTTTTTTTTTTCAAAATTTAGAACCAGCTACTTCTGAAGTAGAATTTCAGCTTCACAGCAGGACAAAAATATGGTATTTTTGTTTTGGAACTAAAATACTGCTTTGTATATGGATATTCTCCCTTCCTGTTCCATTGCCTTTAAGTCAGCAAAAAAGCAATTAAAATCTGGGAAGTTCTTAATACATCTGAGGTTATAGTGAGGGAAGCTGTGACAGCTGGCTTTTATTAAGCTACCAGCAAACATTCTGTGAAGTAATAATAACCTGGTAATATTTACCAAGTTCATTCCTCAATTCTGTTTCATAGCCACATTTCAATTAAAATCAGCTGCGATATTTACATCCCTAAGAATCAGAGTTCTTGATGTCTGATTTAGAGACCAAAAATGTGCTTATGTCTTTGAAGACATATGAAGACAAGGATTTTGTTGTTTATTTTCTTTTTCATGATCTGTCATTGCTGCTGGGTAACTGTCTTCTATCTCATGCCAGCAAGTACGCCATTTTGGATTTCTCTGACCTACTTCCTACTGCTACTATGGGAATACACAGATCAGCAGAAAGCACCCAAAAAACAGTATTATTACCTGCCCAAGTGGAAGATGAGACATCCATGAGCTCTCCAGAAGTTTCTTACGCTGACTCTTAGGTGCATCCCTGACGTTAAGATAGAGCTCTTGGGCATTCTGATGACAGAACTGGCAAACACCGTGTTCAATTTCAAACACCTTAACCCTGAGGTAGCTCTGACTGGAACGAACCGAGAAGTCCTCTTGGCAGGCAAGAGAGCAGAACCGTGTGTCCCAGGCACGGGCCTGGCAGCTTTGATCAAGCTGAGCTGTTGGCTGCTGACAGTGGAGACAAAGTGGGTTCCCTTCACCATCCAAGGCTTGCAGCAAATAGCCTTTAGGTAAGGACGAACTTTCAACTTCAGTCCAATCAGAAGGAAGAACTGAAGGAGTTTTTCCATTCTCCAAAAACAACCTGTTTACAGAGATCAAAGTGCAGCTATTAATGGGTATTCAACAATACATTTTTTGCTTTATACATTGTATATTCCCATTAGATATCTTTCATGTTCTAGAATACCAATTTTAATCAAAAGATCTCAGTCAGGTTAGTATCTGTATAGTGCAATCATCTACTCGGTTTATGTTTCAATTTAAACAACATATGACAATACAAAAGAGATTTTTCCATTGCACATCTTTCTACATTTACACATGCACATTAAATTACTAAACTAAAATCATGCTGTATTTATAAGTGTTAGTTTCTGTCAGGTAGGTACATACACTGTCAGACAAATGTTTCAACCCCCTTTGTAACAAGCAAAATGCCAGAGGAAAACATCCTGCCTTCTCTCTGCAACTTTCACAGCTTCTTAACAATTTCCTACTTTAAACAAGGTTTGCTTCCAGCCGAAAACTACTTGTCTGATAAAGAAGGGCATTTTCCAACAAAAACATTTCGTATTTTCTACCCTATTCTAAATTATGAGGCAGAATGGAAGAGAATTTGCTTTCCCATCTGAAGTTGACTTCACAAGTAAGCTCAAGCTAACACTGCTGCTTCCTTAACCAAGTTGTGTAACTTTTCTTGTTTCATCTTGTCACTCCGTTAACTAATAGCTATATCATCACACAACAGATGCCATCTAAATTGTTAATAGCTCATTAGCTATTTCAGCAAGTTTCTGTCCTATAACTTACCTATTACTATGGCTTAGCGAGGGAAACATAACTTTGCTACCTTAAAAAAAGTCTATGAAGAAACAGCTTTATTGCTTTTTCTTTTCTTTTCTTTTTTTTTTTTTTTGCATTAAACTTAACTTACTTTGTGGAGTGACCTGGTTGTGCCATAGAAGCATTTTCATTCTTCAGACAAGCTCTACTTTCCTTAGTGATGAGGCGCACGCTGCCCCCACTGCTGCTCGCTTTGCTAAGTGAGGCTGCTGCTACATCCTCCTTGGTCACATACCTAAAAAAAGCCAACAGTTTTGACAAATGTCACCCACAGTGGACAGAATTACTTAAAAGAAAAAAAAATGAGTATGAAAGTGTTGAAGTAAGCTGTGAATTATGAATATGAGGTTGTAGCCCTGATGGCAACTAATGATTTATTCCTGCTTCCAGGTAGGAAATATAGTAAGATTATTTTTAAGCTTACTTTTCTTTTGAGACCCTAAAGGTAATGATTTTTCCTCAGAAATCTCTGGTGACTTCCAGCTGCTTAAATACACAAAGCAGAAAGCCAGAATAGCTGCTGAATGTGACAGTGATGGACAGGGAAGCAGATACTTCCATTCCAGCACATTTACCTATGTGCTCAGTTTTATATGTTTGTCACTGTTTCATCGAATAACCCATTTATAGCCTTGGCTTAATTCCACTGAAAGTTACATTAAATACATCAAAACTTCCTGCAGAAATTAATAAGTGGAAGAAAAATAAAAACACATACCTTTTTGTGCTGCTTGCTGCTGACTGCTTTTTAGACATCTCCTCTGCAGCATGAATAGGACTACAAAACAGCTGGCCACTTTTTCTGACCATTTTCTGTTTCATCGCTGTTAGTTGATTCCATTCTTTCACAAACCTCAGTATCTGGGGCAGAATGCTGTTGTCAGCAGTGTGACATTAAACAAATAATTACATTCAAAGCATGCTAAGAATTAATATATTCAAAACTGGATGGAAAAAAAGCTGGTATGATCAGAGATGGTCCCTTCAAGTCAACCGTTGTGCAAGCTTCAGCCTCCCATCCTCTCTTGCTGAAGGACTTAGACTGCTTCAGCATTGCCTACATTACAGTTTTGCTATGACATACAGGTCTGCTGCTCCACAAGGTAGATAATAAAACCACAAATGGACTTCATTAATCTAAGCTATAATGACAAGGAGAACGGCTTCCTGATAAAGTCTCAGATAAACCTTTCTTGTATAAGCAAGACTTTGTTCAAGGGAAAAACAGATGGGTAAAACTCTTCTACTTAGAGTAGCCCTCTCTCTTCTGCTCTAGGCTTTCAGAAAAGCAAAGTTTGTGAGCAAAAATGACATTCCTATGTAGAAACGTAGAGCTTATAACATGCCTTCTTTAGAATACATGTAGGGGAGAAGTGGTTTCATCCCACCTTCATCTCTACAACAGAAAATAAATGAGAGTACCAATATGTCCATCAATAACAACAATACAAAACAATGGCCAATATGAAAGTTTTGCTCCATTTGTTTCCCCACTCCATTCCTTGTTGACCTGCTACAATCCATAGTAGCCAGTATCACAGTGTTTCTGAACGTGGACTACGGTAACAATAAATACATTGTGCAGTATGGATGAGTGATTTCAGCCTCATCCAGGAACAAGCTTCAAAGACTACAATGTGGCTATGATTTTCTCCTTGAAGTATTTCCTCATGGCAAACATAGAAGAGCACAGACCAGTCTTACTTTCTGAGTCAGAACAGCAAGAAAGAAGTCAGCAAAACTGCAGGATATAAAGACACATGGGAGCATTTACTAACACGGATATTTTAATCTGCAAGAAAAATCGGAGTTACAAAGTTTGACCTCCTGCCCAGAAACATGGCATTCTTAATATGTCTTCACAGTCTAGCAAGTAGCTTTGAAGTTCTTTGGCAACATCTCTGTCAGCCACCTACAAATCTAAGTTCCAGCCTTGTTGGAGAAGCTACTAAAAAGAATCCGTCTTGTTCCTACGTGATAAAATCTGGTTTTCCAAATTATACATCTCTTTAAACAGATAAAATATTTCTTGACTGTTTCCAACAGATAACACTGCAAATCCAATTTAAAATCTTGGATTTCATTACTGTGAGGACTTGATTTGACAGTGTTCATGTCTTCCAACACCAATACAAATGTGATTGTTACTGCTTACATAACTGAAGCTACATATCTCAGTGGAGCTGTGCCCTACACTGTTTTGAATGTTGTTAGAAGACCAAAGGACAAAATGAGAGCCAAGGCCTGCTCATAACTGCAGCTCTGATAAAATCCAGCACATTCCTACTCATCGTGTACCACACGTAATTTACAACCTTTGAAAATGCTGTTATGTTGACTTACAAATGCTAGTTACTAATCCTGTAAATACGAAATTAAACGATGCCTGGTTGATTCCATCTACAGAAATGTTAACAGGAGGTACAGTAATTTGACAGAAAAACAAACCGCATAATATCTGCATCAACATTTACAGTATCTGCTTGCACTGATGAAATTGCACCTAGGTCCCAAGTCCTGGAACAAATACTGTATTACTGTGCCAGATGAATTTGTACTTACCATTGAACGATTTTGTTTATGTTGGAAATTCTCTGGTAAATCCTCCCAGTTGTCCAGTTGTATGTCCAATGGAATGAAATTCAGATTCAGTGGTTCACCATCCTACACAAACAAACAGCTTTGTTTACAGACAGAATGCTCTACAATCTAGAAAAAAGAAAGATCTGTTTCAAGTGGATTATGCTCCTCGTTCTACCAAATTTAGATCCTCAAGGTTAAGATTTTCCCAGGAATGATTTCTCATGTAAAAATGACCTAAAAATTAGTAACTACTTGTTTCTCTCTTTCCATTACCATTACAAATTAATGATAACGCATTTTATTCAAGAATTTTCCAATCTATACACAGCACCACCAGGTACCTTTCTGAAAATGGGGTGGCAATATTTTATCATAGAATCACAGAATCACAAGGTTGGAAAGGACCTACAAGATCATCTAGTCCAACCGTCCTCCCATTACCATTGCTACCACAAGTCACTAAACCACCTTCTGTAGCTCCTCATCCAGACACCTCTTGAACACTGCCAGGGATGGTGACTCCACCATGTCCCTGGGCAGGCCATTCCAGCACCTGACCACTGTCTGAGAGAAAGTTTTTCCTTATGTCTAATCTAAACCTCCTCTGGTACAACTTGTGGACATTTTCTCAGGTCCTGTTTGTCGCCTGGAAGAAGAGGCCAAACCCCTCCTCACCACAACCTCCCTTCAGGAAGTTGTAGAGTGCAATGAGGTCTCCCCTGAGCCTCCTCTTCTCCAGACTAAACAATCCCAGCTCCCTCAGGTGCTCCTCGTAAGACCTGTACTCCAGACCCCTCACCAGTTTTATTTACCTATTTAGCCTGGAAAGATTCATTGATTATTGCAACTCTAAAAATATTCTAGAATACAACACTAGCTACAAACAGGACAATAATTAGTTGTGCTAATGATTCAAGGTGGTGGTAAGATCTACAATAAGAAAAGGAATAGCATTTTCAACAGATAATCTGAACATACATGTAATATACTAGCACCTCTGTATAAACTAAGAGAAGTGTTAAAAGTTGTATATTTAGGGAATTATTATTACTTCTCCAACAAGAACAAGAACGATAAACTACCTAATTTTTGTACATTTTCAATAAAATGAAAATAAGGATTTACATAAAGCATGACAAAAGAAACTATAAATGCCTATTTTACAGGACAACAGTCTACTTTGTAATTTTGAAGCGATAATAAGCATGCTTATTTCAGCTTTACCTTTGTATAGAGGTGAATTCTATCAGTATTCCTGCTTGCACAGAACATCAGCCCATCGTATACTAGAAATGCATCTGATTCATCTAAAATATCCAATATAGAGAAACAATGGTAAAATTAAGAGCTTTTCTTCATTTAGTCTATTCAGATATTAAAAATAATAACCACACCTGTTATTTGTGAAATTTCCTGATTTCGTGTGCCTACAAACATTTTTGTATGAACATATATATATATATATAAAAGATATATATATATAGATAAAAGATATATATATGTCTTTTTTTTTAATTTTCACCCTTTCCACCCCCTCCAAGTTTTCAGGAAGCGTGGTACAAACTCCGAGAGTATATACCACACTGGGATTCTATATCTAATTCCAGAACAACATAAGATACACACAATGCAAGCAACAAACTATTAAGATATTTGTGTTCTCCTGAATTTCTTAGGAGACAATATTGTTTCTCCTGAATTACCCATCATTTCCTTTACTCATGGCTATCCTGAACACAAGTCAATGCCATCATAAATTTCAATAAGACTGTATGTTGTACCTTAGGTTTCACAGCTATGAGTTTGACATAATTGCACTGTCAACTAAAACCTCTCTATTTCCTCAGGCTTTGTATGAAAAGTGGGTTTAGATATCAAAATTCAATAAACATCCCAGGTTAAAACAAGAAAATCACACGCTAGTCTATCTTTTGTATTTTGAAGTTCTTTTTCATGCCAGAGGCAGTAAATACAATTTCACAGACAGGATATGGTCAACTTTTTTTCACAGGAGTCCCCTATTACCTTCTCCACACGTTCTTTCATTTTCTTTACTTTTGATTTTGACAGCTTCTTGTTCACTGATTTCAGACTGCTGGGTCACCGATTCCTCCAAATCTTCTCTTTCATCTTCAGCATCCCATGCTGCTTTCTGTTCATCTCTTCTGGAGTCTTTTGACACGTCTTCTTCAGTCTGGCTAGTAGGAACTTCACAGTTTCTCTCAGCTATAGAGGGAGAAAAGCGATCATTTATACTCTCCTCATAATCTGACAGCTAATCAATAAATGAATGGACAAAAACAAAGTAGCTGAAATACTGAGACATTGCCTTTTATTCTCTAATAATATCATGTTTCAACCACCTATGAAAACAGCACTAACTTTGATATTAGGAGAATAAACACAGACCAAAGTGTTCTACTTATGCAATTTTGTGCAGCCAGACTTATGTCAAAATATGTACAATCAAATGGTTAGCAATCATCTACTATATATATTTACTGAGCACCATAAACACATTAAATAGTTTCCCAGCATTTATAAGTACTTGAGAAATTGATAAGTTGTCCTTACTTAATCAAGAAGGGATTTAAAAAGAAAAAAGAACCACCTTACTCCTTTCTTTGTAATGTAAAAGCTAAACATGGAGAGAGATTTATAAAAATATTTACTACGTTCCCAAATTGCTGAAATAAATTTCATAGAAAACATTTATTCTGTCCTGTATGAATGAGAAATGCTGTATTTTTAAGGCAATGTCTCCCATGACAACTACACAACACTGAAGTTAATAAAACCATCTATGAGACATCGTTTAGTTTTGACATGTAGAGAAAAACTTTTCCATTCAATTGGATTCACAATAACCATAAACCTTCACAAAGAAACCCAGAGCTATATTTGCTGTAAAGAGAATCAAATTTATATTCTTACTCACCATTTTCATATCCTGTTAACATTCATCTCAATTTTCTATTTGTTTCAAATTAGAATCATACAGAAGATCCCCAGGAAAAGCTAAATTAAGAAAGATTACCTAAAAGGTATCTATCTATCTGTTCATAGAAAGATACCATTCTTCATGTTTTGCTTGTATATGTGCACACATTTAAAAAGGCGTGCTTTCTCTGCAGCACTTACCGTTATTGCTCTGAGGGCAATTACACATTTCACAGTAAGGAAGCCATTTGTTATTACTGTAAGTGCAAACACTACAGTGCCAATCTTCATTTATAGCTGTGCCTTTGCTTGAAGTCTGTGAGCTGCAAGGAAGGACTTCGTTGTTCTTCTCTGTGAACAAGGTGGACTTTTTTCCAGTCAAAGTCTTCTTCTTACTGGAGCTGACTGGAATAGATCCACTTATGCTTCTTGCTCTTTTAGCTTCACGTTCACAGGTATTTTCATGACAAATTGTATCTACATCACTTATTCCCGTGGAATCCAGACTTTCACTGCTCTTCTCTGAATTTTCTTCTTTTGTGGCTTCAAAAGACTCTGCATCAACCTTTAATGATTCACTATCTGACAACATTTTGTGTTTCTTTCCAGCGGAGGATTTTGGGGAAAAGAAGGAACGTATGTCATGCTGTCTTTCCTTCTCAAACTAGGAAGGAGGAAAGAAATATGTAAAGCCATTTCTGTAATTACTGCATTAAGGTTGATCAAAATTTTTTCCCCATTAGTAGTGCTTTCTAATATAGGAAGCTAGTTTGGATATTTTCCTTTAAGATATTTTCCTTTAGGCAGAAACAGCATAAAGAGCAATTCAACATTGTTCTGGTTCCTAAAAATTATTTTCAGTGTCCTTATCAAAATTCTGCAACAGCACTAATAAAAGCAACATACCTGTTCTGTGTATTTATGTACGTTTTCTGATGAAGCCTATCACAAGGAAAGGCTTTTAAACAATGTTTTCAAAATAACCATGCTGAATTTAAATGGCTATTAAGAAAGTTATATTTTAAACAGAAATTACATTTTCTTATGAGACTCTGAGGGTAAGTCAAACACCTAAAAAACAATGAAAGCAACTACTCAAAACCTGTAGATTACATTTATGCCCAACAGATCACTTTCTCCAGACTAACTTTCCGAACTTGAACTCATGTTTTTCCCACTCATATAGTGATTCTCCAATAGTAAAGTCTGCAGTGCACATGAAACGTAGGTGAAAAATGGTTAGATTGTTTTAAAATGAAATAACAATTAAAAACATAAGTTTTGAGTCTTACATGTGTAAACAGAAATTCATTTTGGAGATCTTCTACATTGTCATTAGGGGTCCAAGCTTCAGCAAAACTCAAAAAATCCCATTTCTCTTTATCACCTTCTTCAGCCTGCATTTTCTCTTTTTTGCCATTCAAGGTGCTGCCTGTAACCTTGGCCTGCAAAAAGACTTGCATAAATGCTCTGAAGAATTTACAGGTTGGAACAAATAAATTTGTCTAAGTACATTAAATTTGTTACAACTGCTGAACTAAGTTTGCAAGAGAGAAACAAGAATATCTGCAGTAATTCAAAATAATGTTAGTGATTAAAACTATCCTTCCAGCTGTCCTAATTGGAAACCATTTCTGCACAAATAAGTAGTATATATATGAAAAGGTATACGTAAAATATAAATATTTATTGAAGTTAAAAGAGATTATTTACACTGTGTACAACTCTTTCTCAACAGTCCTTAGGCATTCTGCTTAGCAGATGAAGCCAAAAGCAGAATTAATTGAAAGCCAGGAATTTAGTGATTAAACTCTTAACCAGACAATCTTAGATCCATAGATTGGTCTTATACGAGAATGTTATTTGCTACTCGTGCTTAAGTAGTATCTAAAACATAGTGAGTTCCCAATTATTTGGTTCTATCCCACACGCACCTTGCGATTCAGCATTGCCCACATAAGAGGATCCAACGTTCCTTTTGCTATAAGGAAGTGAATATTCACAGAACTGCACTGCCCAATCCGGTGTGCTCTGTCTTCTGCTTGCTTAATATGGCCTGGATCCCAATATAATTCAGCAAATACAATGTGAGTAGCAGCAGTGAAAGTTAAACCCTAAATAAAAGAGTAGACTCAATTTAGAAAAAAAAAGTCTCCCCATAAATCTACATGCTGCACAGAACGTTTTTAAATGTAAGTGAGAGGGACCACGTGGACATGAAATTAGCCTTCTACACTTATTTCAGGTAGATATTAGTAAGATTCAGAAAACACTGCAATACTGTGCAAAGACTGCATACTGTTCTTCATTATGGAACTAAGTGTTACTTTTTACTAATCTGGTACTTCCAGACAGAAGGTGCAGGTTTTTTTCTGTTGTTTTTGGTTGTTTATACTAATTATTCAAGCTACTGCTTATGTCGATTTTGACCATGTACTTTCAATAGAGGCTTAAAACAGTTAACATGACTAGTGCAAAAAAAATGAGTACATGATTCAGCAAAAGATGTATTACATGAATTGCCTTCAGTAAATAACTTTAATAATAACCTTTAATTCTATTCTTTAGATTTCTCATTTCACTTTTTTCTTTCTTTTTTTTTTTTTAAATCCTACCTGACCAGCTGCCTGAATACTCAAAATAGCAACCCGGGTATCAGGATCCTTCTGAAACTGATTAACAAGACGTATTCTTTCTGCAGAAGGAACACTTCCATCTATCCGTATGTAGCGAACCTACAACAGATTTTAATACACAAATGAAATCATCCCTGTCCCTTTTTGGATCTAACCACCTTCTTTCCCCAGTACTAAATTATCTGCTCTATACCAGTCACGGGGATAATAGTACCTCAGTAGTTTTTTTACCCTTTGATTTACAATTAAGCCTATTTATCAAAAAGACTGTAGACTTCGTACTACTTATTTACAAAGGACAACAACAATGAACACAGGCTCTTAAAATTGAATATTCTGCTTAAGAATCTGAAATTTCCCAGATAAGATTTATTAAAAATACGAGCACTCGCAAACGAATAGCTTAATATTAAATAGCGACGTTAGCCTATTTTCCCTAGCAATGGTTGAGTCCACAACCAACTATGTGGAAATGATCTGCTGTGAATTAAACATTCAAGTAAGATGACAGTGTCTTGGAAAAAAAAGAGCAAAACACCAACCCAATAAACACCAACCCAGCACCCCCAAAAGAAGACACAAATATATAGATGAAAAACCTTGGGAAACAACTGCCTACCACATTGATTCAGAGATGAAGTATCATACCAAATATCTCTATATACAAAACAGTTCTTCAAAAATGCCACAATCTTTTCAGTACAGGGGCACTGACCTTTATATACTTTAAGTCCCTAAATTCCTCCAAATACAGATAGATCTACTCAATTTAAGCACAGCAGTCATGTATTTGCAAAGTCTGAAATTAAATGAGTGCACATTTGTTATATAATTACCTTATTTTCTATAACTGCCTCTGTACAAGCCTGAAGCATACTTATGTGGTGAGCAAAAACTAGAAACTTCAGTTTGTCGTTTTCGAGCATCATTCTGATATAGTCCTTTACTGCTCCTGCCTGGAGTAACAGAGTATGTTTTCATCAGTTAGATATACAAAGTGTTCAAAATGACAGTTTTCACTTTAATACCTAAATGGCCATTTTATTGGTTATCCATTTAAGACTTTATCAAACACTAACGTAAATTTAAAAAATAATTCAAGTTCTGTTTTAAAAAAAAAAGTAGCACAACTTCATGTCTTAATAGCTAAACCTATCCCATTTCTTTAGAGGAAAACACCCTCATCCTCAAAAGATCACAAAATTAGATGGCATTTCTTTCAGATTAAGATGAAAATAAAAAGGCTTTCAGTTATGACATCATTATCTGATGTCTGAAATCACACTACATTTAATTTCTGACCAGACGTATTTTAATCAGACAAGGTATTTTTTAATCAGAACTTCTGCACCAGCAACTATAAAGCCATTCATCAAACCAAAGAATATGATACTATAATAATAATATAATAATTGCTCTATTTAAACATTCACATAATTGTTGTGTTAAATATTAATAGTTTTTATAAAAGATATTGAAAATAAATTAACAGCTACTAATAACATTTATCATTGATGAGTTGTTAACACAACACCCTCTGCAGCGGTCCTCAGAATTTTTTCTTCCCTCTTTCATTTGAAAATGAGCTGACAGTGACAGAGAATAAAAAATGTAGGGAAAAAGTAGCAACAGAACCACAGTGATATTTTTAACAGGAGTAGAAAATCGAAGATAAACTCCAAGGATTCAGATTCTTAATTCTTACTAAGCCAGAATCCTGCAGAATTTTTTTTAAATATACTTTTCTAAATATAGATTAGCTTAAAGAAATTTGATAATAGGCTAAAAAGTAAGCATGTAAAAGATCCGTTAATTCTCACACCTTAAGTGTAAGAGGAAAATTCAGAACAGGTGTCCCATCTGATAAACTAGAGAGACCTGTTAGAGAGGATTATTATTCTTCATTTATCCATGGGGAGAACCAGTACTGACAGAGCACAGCCTGCACAAGGGCTGCACCAGCAGCATCCTGTAACGCAAGCCAACTGGGTCAGTTAGCTGCAGCAGTTGCCTACACACAGATACGTGTTCCTGGAGTATTCACCTTCAGGGTATTCCTAAGTCCAAGAGATGCTAACACAACTAATTTTATTAAGTGAAAACACATTGAAAAATTAAAATATATATTAAAAAAACTTCTACACTTACCTTGGCAATTGCAGTTTCTTTATACATGCGTGTGATTAAACTCATGATTTCAACAAAATGGCTGTCAGTGGGCTCTGAATTCAACTTTCTCATTAATCTCTCCCACTCTGCAAAAGTGGTACTCAAATTCTAATTGGAAAAAGAGATCAGTGGTTAGATAGATGTACTATTTTCTTACAGATTTGTTAGAAACTACTTAGTATGCTCTACCACAATACTGATTTCCACGAAACATCTAGGGACAGAGTACTTTTGAAATCTCTATCAGATTTGTCTAAAAGTAATTGTAGGATTCAATACCCAATGAAAATGAAGAGAGAAGGAAAGAAGACCGTATTAAAATTAATTATTTGATCCCTTCTTAAAATGACATACTCATATTCTTCATATTATAATAAAAAAAGATGATGCTGTGCTATATATGTAGTTACAAAGAATGGGTGAATACATACACATGCTTATATAAATATACATATAAATATATACAAATGCATAGACATTTACTAACAAATGTTTTTTTAGCTGATGTGGCAAATTCACCTTAGCTGTGGCTTGTGGGAGATCAAATGGAATACGCTGTCTAACTTTGGGAGGTAATTGTGTTAGAACATCATTCTTCAGTCTTCTGATCATTATTTCTCTTAAAAGTTGATGTAGTTCTTTTAAATTTGAAGCTCCTCTACAGTCCCATTGTTTTCTTTTACCAAAGAACCTGAAAAGGAAAAAAAGTCAATATTTTTTGGTGAATACTAGCTATCCCAAATCCAACGGAAACCTTCAGTGCATAATTCATTTTAAGATGCAGATATGAAGACATTTAGGATAACAACGCTCAGTGTTCCTGGTTATGTCGGAGAGATGATTGTTTTCTGTGCAATTCCTTCCAACACTCAAGTCAGAGCTCTTTTAATTTCTAACCCACAGACCTGACTCCCCATTAGATGGGATGAGATAGAGAACTTTATCTATCTACACTTCCCTTTGTACACGTGAATTTTCCAGGTATCACTGATCAGAAGAAACTACCACAGTGCTTCTTTATGATATTACAGAGGGTAACAGCTGATAAAGAAATGATCACAAACACTGCAAAGAACATCATTAAAATTCCTTTGCTCTCTCATCTGAATTCACTGTTATGTACATTCAGGATTCAAAGCTAAATGTTCCAGTTTTAAATGTAATTGTATTAAAAAAGCAAGGCTAAACTGGGGAAGTAGATTAAAAGTTAAAAAGCTCAAGGTTAAAAAAGAGAAATAAATTAATAGCTACGTTTCTTTTTCTTTCTTTTATTTTCAAGGACATGTTGCAAGAGAAGAGCTTTTCTGTGTCAACATTGCCAAGAAGAAACAAAATAAAAGTAGCACGGCAGCTTTTGCTGGGTTTGGAGAAAAGCTCAGGTGGCAATTCTCAAGGACAGGAGAGTATGTTACAGGTATGTCATTACACTGGTAATTACTGGTAATTTTTTCCTTTAAAAAAAAGAATTTTAAGCTTTACTGGGCTTATCAACTACTGTTGATTTCAGATGGCTGATTATGACCAGTTTGGAAGGAGGTGAGGACTCATTTCTACACTGGCAAAGTAATGGTGTAACTCACTCAGATTGCTAGACAGATGGAAGGCAGCTACAACTTTTGCTCTTATCTTTTCTTCAGACTGTGGCTATCCTTAGAAAGGATTCATCCCTTCAACTTGAGCACTGGGGACGTAAGAAATGGTAGCTGAAACACTCTGACCCTTATCCTTAGAAACAGGTGTCTGTAAACACTTAAGTCAAAAAAGCATTTTTACAGAAAGTTCTGCATAAAATAAAGCTATCAAGTGGATTACCACAGGATGTTAAGTTCCAGCCAAGTCATAAAAACAATATTATCTGTTGAAAATCAAATTCGGGTTAGCAAGCTCTCAATATATTTATGGTATTCCAAAAATAAGATAATCATCCGTGATTGAGTAGTTAACCATGCTGTACCCACGCACACTTGTGGTGTGAAAATTACAGATGCATTTAGTCAAAACACCATGGAAAAAATAGCATTTCTCCATCTGAAAATCAGACAGCACTCTTGTATGTTATTAGAAGTTAAATGCTGATAAACACAAACGATGGAGGAAAAAATGCCCAAGTTACACGAAAATGAAATTATGCAGTTATTACTGTAAAAATTAAATGCTAGCCAATTTGGCTGACAAAAACTACTGTTTTTAATATATGCAAAATTGTAGGTAAGAAATTTTTTTTAAAGGTTCTTCCCCTCTCATACGTTCTTACAGTGCCCATATGCAATCTCTCAAACAGAACTACAAATGTACTACTGTGCTTTTCGGACCTTTCTCTCCTTTTGTTTGGTTAATCTAATATACAATCTTCTTTTCCCCATATGTAGGACAGCAAAAAGACTGGATCCCATAATGAAGAGATAAATTATCATATGACATGAGCATAGGACTGAGAATCAGAAACTCAAGCTTCAGCTCTAGCTGAAATGCTAGCTCAAAAGGTAAAACCTATACATTTCATATTAACAGTAAATTGGTAAGTCATTTTACTTAACAGAATGTTGGCACACTCCCTCTCAAACTTTAATAGCTTCCAGTTTATTCCCAAAAGTAAAATCTTCTGTCAATTTAATCCTCTCCCCAAACATCTCTAAACACTGAAAACAAGACCTGTGTATGTGCCAACCTATTTTCTGTTTGTACAATATATTTTTTACATTCTTCCTCTGTAAGGTCCCTAATTCACTTTGATGGAAGAGATGGTATCATAGAATGACTTGGTTTGGTTGGGACCTCAAAGATCACCTAGGTCCAACCCCTGTTCCATGGGCAGGGTTACCAATCACTATATCAGGCCCCATTCAACCTGGTCTTGAATATCTTCAAGGATGGCGCATCCAAAACTTCTCTGGGCAGCCTGCTCCAGCACCTCACCTCCCTGGGTCTCTAAACATGATGGCATGAAACAGCAATAGAGACACTACTTATTGGTTCTTTCATTTTGTATGAGAGGAAAATCAAAAGACATTCATGAGAAAATAAAAGGGCAAGTACAATACCTCAAACGAGCATCACAGTATTTTTTGGCATATTCACTCCAAGTTCCAAATCTTCTTGGAAAAAGTGCCTCAATCTGCATGAAAAGCTTTACAGAAAGAAATGTCAGTGACAAACTGCCTTCAAGGCTGATACTATTCAGAAATAATTCTCATTTATTACATGTTTATTGTGTTAAGGTTATATTCAGCAGCTGTACTATTCACGAAAATTACAAAATTGCATGCTCAGTATTTTGATACTACCCCCCCCCCCCCAAAAAAAAACCACAGGATGCTAAATACCTCTTCAGGTCTTCCTAGAGCAGGAGTTCCAGTAAGAAGAATAGCTCTAGTGGCTTTCTGCACAATTGGCAATAAAATGTTGCTGCGCATAGCATTTCTGGATTTCATATAGTGTGATTCATCAATCACAACTACCTTGAAGTTTTGCCTATACAGAGTGTCTACTAAAGTCTGTGCATCAGAAGTTAACAGGCCATATCCCAGAACTATCACTTTGCTGGTTGATATTCTCCTAAAAGAGAAAATTCAGAAGTTGTCTTAGTACATTTTTATTGTAGGAAAATTAACATAGCAAACAAGTTCCAGAAAGATGTATGGTGTTTTTTTTAAACAGAAGGTACGTATGATGCCTTTTGGATTGGTTAACTATAGAGTTGGTAGGTTGACTAACAATATTGGCTATTCAGTTGAAAAAAAATTCTAGCATCTGATACTTCTAAGTCACACACATTTAAAACCATTTTCAGAGGACATCACTGTGGTTTAACACCAACAATCTAAGCAACACCATGACAGACTCTCACTCACCCTCCTCAAAGAGACAGAGGAAGAAAATACGATGAAAAAACCTTGTGGGTTGAGATGAAGACTTTTTTTTTTAATTAAAAAAAAATAAGTGTTTGAAATAACTTCTCACAATATATTTTAAAACATACACAGGCATAAAGCACAGATTGTTTCTAAAATCACTAGAGAGCACTGTAGCCCTTCAGGAGCCTTTAAACACAGAAACACAAAGTTGTTAGGCAGACAAGTTACCAGAACAAGACACATAGATAATCTATCCATCTGTCAGAAACTACTACTCTGCTGGCCTGATTTTCATTTGTTCCCCAGTAGCAACAGACCAAAAACCAATCCAATAAGCCAAGTTTCTCACAGTACTTAGGAGTACTTAAAGTTTGAGCATGTGTACAGCCATGCTTCTGGACACAGAGGAAGAAGCAATGGTTACAGCAGTGGCCTTACACACTTGGGTTGCTACTAGGAAAACAACAATTTCACCACCACTGTAGAAAGTGGAGGAAAAAAATACAAATTATTATTCTTCACCAAATCAGTTTATCCAATAAATATCCCATTTCAAACGTTGCTACAGATTCTGATGACCTGAACTGATGTCTAAGCATATTTTAACCTATTTACATTAAAAAGTTAATCAACATTCAAGCAGTGCACTTCATTGTTGACATTCAGAAGGAAAGCAAAGTATTGAAATTAGAGAAATCAAAAGGTTGAACATACAGAAACACAGATTCCCAAAGCACTAAACCAAGCATGTCAGCTCTGTTTTTGGATTTTCTTGCAAGTGCATAAAGCATACTTTATGTTAAAATACTAATTAGTTCAACAGCTAGAAAGCCTCCTGGGAATTACACAGGAAGCCAAGTTTTCCTTTTATCATGTTGCGAACAAAAGTAGTAATGGTTAAGGTCTATTCCTTTTAAAAACTTCAGAACATGAAATGAACAGAATTCTGTTTGCCATTTACTTTTGTCTTCACATTTCCCTTATTCCACATTTCTCTTTACTGAATTCAGCAGTACTGACTTAACTAAATACTAAAAAAAAAAAACAACTCGTGATCATTGGATCTTTATTGTATTTCTCATGTTTCTAACAGCTTTATTTTGATTAGCAATAGTAATTATCCCTCAATTAAGATTTTAAACATATTTTGAGTTGGATTTGTCTGGTTATGGTTATCCCAAGGAAGATTCTAAGCTACTTTCTCATCTGCATGTCTTGTCAGTCAAGTTACTTCCTGATACTCCCCAGACAACATAGAGGTCCATCTTCTTTGTCCAGAAGCTTTAGAACAATATCTAGACGCTGCCATGAAATTAACCAAGTTATTTACAGTAAAACAGATTACAAAATGCCCTTGTAGTTCAGTGTTTCCTTGCAACAGGAGAGTTATTTTAATAACACCTAAGACTTATAGTCCCACTGTAATGAATTTATGCTACTAAGTCTAAAGATAGAAAATCTGGATCACAATGACCTTCACAGTTATTTAGAGAATACTTACTGTAACATTTAAATTTCTCAGTGCTCTAAATAGAATGTTAGCTGTAATTAAGTCCTTATTTTCTAATACATACTAGAATTTTTTCAAAAACGTGTTCAAAATGTTTTACAGAAACAAGTACAAATACATCAGAGCTGACACATACCCAACACATTCAATACAAAACACCCCAAAGTAACCAAATCTTCAGCAGACAACCCTTGCTACTGTGAAAAAAATTAGACCTCTCAGTTACAGAGGAGACAAGAAACAACCATAAAACCCAACTCTCAGCTGAAACACAAAACACAATTGGAATTTCTTTTATCTTGCTGAAATCCTTACTTTTCGTTATGATCGTATATATTGCATGTTTTTCACATACATACTGCAATCAGTTTACAGAATGAAACGGGACTTTCTATAGAATTACAATGAACATAACTCACCCAGTGTCAGTTTTGTTCTGAATGATAATAATATCATCTGGAGACAGTTCTGGAATCCACTTTTCCAGCTCATCAACCCAAGGATATCTCAGAGATGAAGGCACTACTATTAACAGAGGCCATTCCCTTCTGTAGTAGTAGGAAATAGCAATTGCTTGAATTGTTTTACCTAGCCCCATCTGGAAAAGGAAAAAAATGTTAAATATAGAAGTCATGTTCAGAAATCATTGTTACTACAGTTAATCTATGATGAAAGAAGATACTTCTCTTTAAAGGGATTCATACATACTGCATATTCAGCTTGTTTATTAAACCTACAAGTAGCTTTTCCAGTGATTTCAGAAGGCTTTTGGTTCAGGGACTTAGTAGGATAGACTATAAAGTTGACCAAACTCTTCAACTTGTTGGTTTGTCAAAAACATTTAAAAAAAAACTATTCAAAGGAAAAATAAATATTCCCAATATTGAAATTTCCTCAAACTTCTTTCTGCTAAATAACATCTAAAGTCAGAACTTGGAACCTACATCAGTCCTCAAACATTACCTCTTTTACATTAAGTTTTTATACTTATACATAGCTATAACTTTTTATTGCAAAGTATGATAAGAAATAACAAATTCTCACTTCCATAATATGGACTAAATTTAAAGTGTTAAAAGTCATGAATTTCACTATTAATGAAAGTACACCCTTGGTTTGCATCAAATGTAGTATTTTGTTTTTTCTACTTTAGTATTTTCAGAACATCTAGATAATACCCCAGGAATTAGGCTCCACTCACTGCCAACGTTCCCGAATGAAGCATGTTAAACAAGAAAAAGGCAACATTGAAATAACAGAAATATCACTTACCTCATCAGCAATCATACACCTAAAGGTGAAATAAGAAGAGAAAGGGGGGAAAAAAGCAGAAAAAATAATATTAAATATAACTGATAAACCAATCATTTTTAATTGTTTACTATGAATTTAAGTTACGCATTCACTGAATCCTAAAGATTTTCTTTGTGACTAAAGGAAAAAGATGGACTTCCTTTTTAATGTACCTTTGACAATAACAGTAATAGTAATTTTGGTATGAATGTAAAAATAAGTACACCAGTTACTCTAAAATTGTATATTCAATTTGTTAGTATTATTGAAGTACATACACTGTGGAATTGAATTGCTGCTTTGGTTTAGTGCTATATTAAATGTAATATTAAGAGACAGTGTGAGAAGTACATCTTCGATTTATTGTCTTTCAGAAACAGCATTGTTTGTGCTTCTTTGTGATTAAGGGTCACTTCTATGGCACACTGATTTAGAAAACAAGTCACTTCCAGAGGTATTTCATTTGTTCTGAAATAGCAACAGATATCCTCTCACCTCCCCAGATGTGCTGGGCAAAGCATTAGAAAATGAACTTCATTTTTTCCTCCATTTAGAAGTCCTTTAGTCCAAGTAAAGGAAATAATGGCAACTCTACAGGCAAAACTAGGAAACTATTTAAGTAAATTTATACTTCCTGAACAAACGCCACCTCTGATTTAAGTTTCTTTATAGCTATGTTACATTATGTCTTAATATTAACACTCTTAAGTCTGAGAGGATCTCGGGAACTTCAGTGCTCCTGGCCCACACATGCTCCTTCAAAAACATTTCGAAGTTGGATGAAGGCCAATGGAATTATTTGATGGACATTCAGTTACACCATCAAATGGATGACATCACGTATTTCCAAACGTTGTACCCTCAGCTATTTCACAAACTTTTAGCTCTGCTATTGTACAAGTTCACACAAGTTGGAAAAAAATACACCCCCCCAGAAAAACAAAATCCCAGGGAAAAAAGAAACACACACAAAAAGGCAAGCAAACAAAATAAAGACTAAGATTACCCAATTTGAAAGAATTACCTAAAGAATTAAGAATTCTTTTAACTCTTGCAGTTAGTAGGTAAAACACCTACACCATATTCACACACCAATAAATTCAGAGGAAGACAAAAGCTGCAAATCAAAGAGGAAAAGAAAAAACATCTACTCCCTTTAACTCTTGCAACACGAGGATGACTTAAAGTTCTGTTTTCCTGTAACAACATCAGACTGCATAAAGCTTCAGACTTGCTAAGAATCTTCTTACCACAATCAATGCTAAGGGTTACAAAGCAAGATTTAAGATGGGCACGAAGTGCCAACTTCTGCAAGCTCAAGAGCATTCCCTGCTTAAGTTTCAGCTAAGTAACTGGCAGTTAGATTCATCCTCCAGCTAATAAATCATCAGGGGAGTTTTTCCAAGCACTGTCTAATTTTCCAAATTTTCATAAAAAACAAAGTGGAAAAATAATTCCCAGTTTTGTATCATAGTGTCACACAAAAGGCTTGGTCACACCAGTGAGAAATACAGCACTGGGTGCTGCTGCTTGAACTGAATGGCAGCAATAGACTGACAGCTGCATGCAGTCCATCACTTTGAAGATTTATGACTGTTTACTGACAGAAAAGCATCGAGTCTCAGAAATGGAGACAGTCCAAGCTCCAGGAGAGAATGAACTTCACAGGCCACTCTGCTTGTGTCCCATCAGATTCAAGGGGAAAAAAAAAATAAAAAAAATAAAAAGCCCAAAGACTTCTGCCTTGAGTTTTTGCTTCCCAGTAGCTTTCAGTCACAGACACAAATTAGTCTTGATTAATTGCTCTGGATGAATTCCTTATTTCCTGCTCCCCACCACTGCATCTTCTGTGAAAACAGACTTCTACTCCTCTGCCACACGAGTAGATGTGCACCCACTGCACCATGCAACTCAAATGAAACGTTCCTTCTGTGAAAAACATTGGGAGGATCTTCCAGGTCTCTGTATCTATAACTAAATTTAACGTACCAAGACATTAAAATTCTGTATTTTGATACTAGAAACCATTTAAAATAATACTGAACTGCTTTTTCAGTGTTGGGTGTTTTGAAGTTCATGCAGGTACTCAAAGCAGTAGCAACATCAGCTGCGATCACATTCAATAACATACATCTTGCCATGGGGCCCAAATGGACACTCCTGCGGCCAAACTACAAAGCTTGGCAGAAAACACACAGTGGTCGTTTCCAGATCTGATGTGCTGGATAAAAGTCTTATACTCTGAGAGATGCGGTACACTGATGCTTGCTCATTCAACCTGAAAGTGTAGACTTCAGCATCAACCAACTTCAACATTTTCTTTTAACTAACACACACAAAAATAATTAAATATGTGTATTATATAGCTTAAGTTTTTGTAAGTTGCTATCTACTAGTAATTAACTTCGTAACAGTACCCTCAGCTTTTTAGATGTTTTCCACTTCAGACTTGGTTGGGATGGAACGACCAAAACAAAGAAAGAAAACATAATAAAACATAACTGCTAAATCCACACAGGCAAAGAAAAAAAAAGGCAGGAAGAGAATTATTTTTAGTGGCAACTCGAGATCGTGGAGCCTTTATGTTTGTGATTTGCAGCTGAGCAAAGACATTTCTTTGCAGACAACAAATGCATAATTCTATTTTTAAATAATGCCATGTATTGCTTACTTTAAAGAGTGATTTTTTTTTCCATTTAATACAAATTGCTTCAACTGTACTCCTAAAAATAATTCTTTCTCGCAGATTCTTCAAGGTGGTAACTTCCTGCAGTAGATTAATCGATTTTTAAAAGCAGTTTGAAGACTGAGATCAAGTGGAATGTACAACAACCCAATGCTGGAGAATTATTAATTTTAACTTTAACTCCTTAAACAAATGCACAAAATGAGTACATCAATCAGCTACATACAGAGCAGAGGCATCTCAAGATGGAGCTAAAAAAACATCCTTTAATATTATATTTGATCCAAAAGGATATCAAAGTGAATGCACAAATACAGCAATATCTGAAAGTACATTGCATTCAGTAGCATCTGCTAGTAAGGAAATGTGGCAGAGAGAACAGGAATACAAATGTTCCTTGCCATCTTGTGCTGACAAATACAGTATTTCTCAGTATATCAGCTTATATTTTAGCACAGTCGTATAAATAATGAAATGAAAATCACGTCACTTTAGGCATGCATCTCCTGCACGGTGGAAATAAATCTACTTTAGTGTGAGCCACACATTTTAAAGAGATCAAGGTGAGAATACATGAGGTCCTACTGCACTGTGTTTTGGTGCATGCAAACCAACTACTTGGACCTCCAATCTATTTTTTAGAGTAAGAAGGCAAAATAAAGGAATTTACATGGATTTACAAATTGCTCTGACAATTAGAAGCTAAGAGCAATCAAAATAACAACTCTCAAAAAGTATGTCAGCCACAGAAACTGATCTTTTTATGAAACAAGAATTTTTAACTTAGTTTACTGCAGCCATTTGCACGTTGATGACTGGTTAAGTATCTGCAGAACAGGAAGTTGTTCTATTTCACTGTTCTCAATTATTTTCAGACCCTGCACATAGAACCTGCTGTGTTCAAGTTAATGTCTTAGGTGAAACTTGTTATGCAGCAGTGCTATCCAAAATAGCACATACGATTTGATCACTCACATCCATGGAGGATAAATACAAGCCAAAACAGAAGTGGAAAAGAGCTAATAGAAAGATTAAGGGACAGCTGAGCCTCTCATGGTGGGAAATAACAAGAGAAACACGAATGCTTCATCTCCAAAAGGAAAAGCTGAAATTGAATGCTTGTTCCACCTCTCTCTGTTCTGTAAATCCACAAAAAACAATAATTTCAGAGATAGAAAGCACTACAGTGTTGGTACATAAAAGTCTCAGCCTGTTAACACATTGAAGCTAGAAATTAGAACAGTATTCTTACTGATACTAATAACTTTAACTGTGAAGAATCGAAAGGGGAAAAAGTTATTAATTACAAAGCAGAACCCAAATTTTACAGACAATCAGCATTGACCCTCCCGGCAGCACAGGCTTCAGGACACACATCCCCAATTCTGCATTCCCAAACTGACAGTACAGCTTCTGGTAACAAAGATATGGTACTTCCACGTACACGTCCCACCCTACTAAGTCCGAATCCCTTTGAAAGAGTTGTAATTAAGCAATAAATCTTCAAATCTAGTTCTCTCCCATCTGCTCTGCTACAATAATTTGTAGTAAAAAAATCAAAGGCCGAAGCAGGGAAACTACTGGCTTTTCTTCCTATACCCGCAACCCATACGTTGTTTAGTCATTTAAACACTAGCTAGGTACATCACGGACTCACATGAATCAGGCACACAAAAATTGTTTCTAAAGGTCCCCTGAAGTTTTCAGTCTTAGAACAAGTCTCAAACATGACTGCTTAATGTAGTTGCAACATCTAAGTAGTCCAGTATCCACTCTTTAAGGCACAAAAAATAGCTTATACTCACTGAGAGGGAAATCACCGAGAGTCCCCACATTTTATAATCACATCAATTAGTTTAGAAGTGTATGGAACTTCCCTATCATTATAGCCCAAATCATACAGAACTCATAAGATATCCGATAGTCACACAAAAACGTTCAAAAGAAATACCCCACATTTTGCTTTATGTAACCTTAAAAGTACGCAGCCGCTATTTATAACTAACTTCAGTATGTTCTATATTACTGCAGTTAGACAAGCTGCCAACATGAACATACAGAAACAGACCTTCAGATACACGGAAGGGACAAATATGTACTTTTATTTCACATATTTTGACTGCAAGAAGACAGACATCTCGTTCTCTGAAGTTCAATTAGTCATTTCCTCTCAACTGGTAGTTACCCAATTTGAGCTTCATCATTCATATCCCATCTGTTCATTTGACACCTTAATAATAGCTCTATCCAAGAATAAAAATCAGAGCTATGATACGCAGTTTCACATCCTGTTATAGGCTCAGCCCACATGGTCAGAAGTTTCAGAAAAGCAGGAAAAATCATTTTAGATGTCTCAGTTACACTTCCCCTCAGCAGAGAAGTCCAACTAGGCAATAAGCATCACAGTCAACGGCAAGCTCTCTCCATTTCCTTTCCCATTTCTAAATGTTTCCTTTCTTCACAGTGAATCCTGAGGTTGGCATCTGAATCTGTCCGTTTGTGAAGGAATGCTGCTATTTTTTCCCAACAGAACACATCAGAATCTCATTGCAGCACATTACACATTCTGCCACAATCTTCCTGGTATTCATAAACCTTTCACAGTTACAGGGTCAGCAGTGGGCTTTGGACACAGGGGTAGCTTTCATAAATAGAAGGGAACCACACAATCTGATCTCCAAGACTTAACAGTATTTTCCTTTCAAGATGTGTTAACTTAAAATAAAGCTAAGAGAAAGTATCCTGATAGGTGAATTTGCATGCAGAACAAAAAGGCTGCTTTGTTGGTACGCCACAAACATACATAGGTTTGAAACTTTAATTTTGATGCAAGAAAAAGAGAATACAAGCGTCTAAGAGTATCATTTAAGGGTCCACACAAAACTGAATGCATCAGAGCCCCAGAACCAGATAGTCAAGAGTTAGCACACACTATCAGAACAGCCTTGTAAAGGTGCACTTGCACATTCTTACTACAGGAAATCTTGGAGAGAAAACAGAACTTAGAGGAAAATGAGGAAAAAAAAAAAAAAAGGAAGGACAGAAGGGATGGTAATTTTTCAAACCTCATAGAGCACAGGAAGATCTGATGGTTACGCTGACGTCAAGGAGACTGAACCAGCTTTGTAAAGCATAAGGAGAAACAGATGTTTAAAATCCTATGCAGATGAGTTCATTAGAGAAGCAGAAGGGAAACTGAGGCTACGCTTGTGTGACGTATGTCATACAGCCGCAGGAAGCAGTCTGCATCAGAAAGACATTAATACTGAAACAGTTTCATGACACGAGTTTCGGGGAAGGAAAAAGTGTTTATATGATAATTATTTCTATTTCTGTGTGTCTGGGTTACATTCAGGCAACCCTTCTAAAATGTTAGCAGCATCACCAAGTAAACAATGCAATTACAGTTTGTTGTATCAATTATGACGACTTCAGCAAGGTATGTGAACAAAAACAAAGAATCCAATTGTGAGAGTTACTCTTGGAAAAATACTGACAATTCAACAGCACACTGGCATGTGTCTGAGGTTTAACTTTATAACCTATATAATTTATAAACATATTTAACTAAGAATCCTAGTGATGCAGATAGTCATTGCTATATGTTCCTTGCAACTACAACATTATTTTGCAATTACATTCTCTCTAAACCAAATAGTTCTGCCTCTTCATAAACCATGGATTAAAAGTTAAAGGGGATATAGTGTTCCAATGTAATTATTGCTTGCTTGTGGGGATAATTCAACTTCTTGATTTATTTTCAGCAGCTATTTACCCAGAAAATACAGTCAGAACTGCAGGCAGCTTTTTCAGAACAAAATCCTTCACCTTTAATTCCATTTTCCAAGACAAACAGTCAAAGCAGTAGTACTTGATTTCTTAAAACACTGAAAAATTCTGTTACTACTCAAACAAACTAAAGCTGGTTCTGTTAATGCAGCCTTTGGAACATGTTGTACAGAGGAAGCTTGCATCTTTCTTTCACTCGTGTGGGTGTTCTGATATTCTTGGGATTCTCACCTACTCATGTGAGTCAGTTTTATATAACGCTACAACATATAATTTACCTCCTACTCACAAGCCAACACTTTAGCACTAACATCTTAACCAAGGGTTATTTAAGGAATCTGAACTCAGTGTATTTTTACATAAAACTGCGCAAGCAACCGTTACATTTGTGTGTCAGTAATCGCAGCACTCAGGCCTCAAACTAGAACATAGATTACTTTCTTGCAAAAATAATCAAGGTTGTTTAATCAAAAATAGAGCCCCAGAAGATTTCAGCCAGATCATACCCTCGCTCTTGAATTACATTAGGTATTTTTTAAAAGAAAACAATGAAAAACCAACCATCAATCTAATGTCAGATGCACTGAATTGCCACATCTGCAGTGTGTTTGATTCTTCAACGAAACACAAAGGAGGATGGTTGTGCAGGGTCTTAGGCTTTTCTCCAACACTCCTCAACCTGTATCTGAGTAAGACATCTAAAATTCTCTGTGTTTATGAAGCAACATGAATGTATTAGCCAACATATTTCAGTTTGGAAAAGGATGTGTGGAATAACACACATCAACCAAAGTGGTCAAGGCAAAGTTTAAACTCAGAGACTTAGAATCACAGAACAGTTTGGGTTGGAAGGGACCTTGAAGACAGACTATCTAGTTCCACCCACCTCCCAGGCTATGGCCAGGGAGACTCCCCCTAGATCAGGTTGCCCAAAGCCCCCATCCAACCTGGCCTTGAACGCCTCCACTGATGGCACATCTGCAGCCTCTCTGGGCAGCCCACTCCAGTGCCTCACTACCACGTGAATAAAGAATTTCTTCCTTATGTCTAATCTAAGTCTATACTCTTTTAACCCAAAACCATTACATCTTGCCCTATCACCAGAGGACCTAGTAAGAAGTCTCTGCTTTTCTTATAAATCCCCTCAGACACAGATCAGCTCACCAGCTGAACTGCTGCAAGAAAAATTGACAGCAATTAATTGGAACAGAATGGAATAACAAACTAATTCCAACTACTGACAATCTAGGCTACAAACTTTAACCTAGATATTAATTTTCAAGATTGAAATACCTGCAATCAAAGTAGCTCTTACCTAGTATGTAATGTCATGCCCTTCAATGGCAATTAGCTACTTTTTATTACTATACTATCAATAAAAGTTGCTTTCTCTAATGATATTCCTTACTGCAAAAGCTGCAGAAGAACTAATCTTTTTGAATCTTCCTCCTTACTCCTGGTTCCCTCTGATCTGAAGAGATAAAGCCAGCGGAGGCACTTGTTGATGTCACTTAATACTTCAAGTCACCAAGTACGTATTAAAGTAAAAATGAAACATTCATAAAAACACTCCTAGGTATGACTCAACAAAATGAATATTAAAGAAATTCCATTTTCAAACATGGAAGCTAATTAAATTGGCATCTATCAAAGTCATTGTGACAAAAGTGGAGAAAGTAAGTAGATCTCTCTTAACAAATGATGATCATCTTCAGCTTTCTTATTTTGGAAATCCCTCTCTGAACTTTCCACCTTAAAATCAAAATGGTCAAAAGTTGAAGAAGAATTCAGATTAGCTCCAATCTCCCAAAAATATTGATACTCCACATTTGCACACCTTAACACATATTCTATTTCGTAACTACACCTTGCCTGCAACATGTAAGAATGACATTAGTTACGTGCTTACAAGGAAACAGTCAGAATGCTCACTCAGATTCCCAGTAAGTCAGACAGCACATGGCCTTCTTGGCTCTAGAATTAGTATTTTTATTTTTTTCTAGAAAAGCGTTAGGCAGTTTGTGCTGCTACAGACAACACCTTTGGAGCATTTAGTGAAAAAGCTAGCATCTGCCTGCCTCTTCTGTCTCACTTTTACTAATGAATCATAAGCTCAAATCACAACAGCATATTTATCTTATTATTAGGGAAACTGGGGAAATGAATAGATTAATCCCAGCCCCATTAGTATCTCAGAGTGTATACTTCATTCAAGAATATACAGGTTATCTGTTCCTCTTTTATGCTAGGAGCTTCTCTAACCTAAGAAAACATTAACTCAATCTCTACAGCCAACAATAGAGAATTCTCTCTACACCAGTTTCCTGCCAGTACAGCAAAGCATGGATTAAGTGATGGCAGCACAGGGAGTGCCCGAGAGAGAAAAGAAAAGCCCAGATGCACACATTGCTTACTTCAAGGCTATGTTCGTATATTTTCAGAATTAGAAAAGACACTTTTATGGAAAAGCATCAGACCTTGTTAAAATATACCAAAGGGAATAGCGAAAGAATGCTTACATCATTAAGGAGTGCACAAAAGAGAGATTTGGGTGAGCCAGAGGCTGACAAACTCATAAGAAAATTCAGCTACAAGCAGCAAAGGCTCTTGCTCTCCGTTTTGGGACTAAAAGAAATTAGATTTGAGTAAGGGACAGATTGTTGAAAAACAGTCCTCAGGAAAGTTTGACTTAATATATTTTACTCAGAGGCTATGTGAACATGTGCAAACAGTTCCCCAGTTTGACCCAGCTAAACTCACTATGCCAAAGAATGGCATTTCTTGCAGCCATAATGCAAATACTTTCATACCCATATCACAGTAAAAAGATCAGCATCACATTATTCAACAGTCCTTTGATAATTAAAAGTTTCAAGAAAAGAAAAAACTAAACCCATAATCCTAATTGAAATAACCCCATTGCCTCCTTAACAGCCATTAGCCGAGGCATTTCAAATCTTTCTACACTTATTGCAGGCAACTGTTACTTCTCAAAGAAAAATACCTGAATTGAATTTATCTAGTTAAGCAGTTTCCCAAGGAAACTCTATATTATAACAGCTTGAAAAGGATTATGTTTTCAAAAACATTCATTAGCCTACACAAATTAACATTAAAGAAACTACGTACAGATTTTCTTGTGTAATTTTATTATTTGTATATATAAATGCATCTCAATTGCATATTATATAAACTTTACTTCTCCTTATCAGCATCAAATCATGAGATATGGTAGCCTAAGGTTCTGGATACATTAAATTCAACTCTTAAATACAAACTTTGCTGCCTATTCTGTCAAAACCTTAGTGATCCACTAAAACTGTACACAGTTATTCTTACAGTCACACTGTGCAGCAGAAAAGTACATAGAATCATAGAACCCTTAGAGTTGGAAGGGACATTTAAAGGTCATCTACTCCAACTCCCCTACAGTGAACAGAAACAAGCACAGCTAGGTCAGGCTGACCAGGGCCTGATCCAGTCTTGCCTTGAAAGTCTCCAGGGGGCATCAACTACATCTCTGGGCAATCTGTTCCAGTGCCTCATCACCCTCACTGTAGAAGATTTTTCTTTATATCCAACCTAAATGTACTTTTGAAGCTTTAAGCCTTTGTTATATGACCATACACCCTGCTAAAGAGGTAACTTCATCAGAAGTTCCATGTAATTGCAAGAACTGATGATGTCCTTCCCAATTTCTTGTCTTTGTAGAAGTGCACGCACATTTCTTCAACAAAAAGCTCACAGATATTAGCAAGCAACCCTCTTAGGCCCCATTCCTCCTGTTTTGGGCAAGATGATGAGGCTATCAGGAAGCAACTTTGAACTTCCTTACAGCCTCAGCTCAAATCACTTCTTTTGTGCCAGACCTCTATGACGACATTACTTTCCAGAGGAGCAACATGCAGCCTGAAGTCATGAAACTACTGTAACTGCTTAGATATTCTAAAAGTTATAAAGCACAGCTATCATTTTCCTTCCCACTTCTTTGACCTTTTAACACAGTAACATGATCTTAGCAAAGTATTTCCAGTCACTGTTGCACCTTTTTCTGATTTATAGGGTACTTAATTGTTGAATGCTCTATCAGTTGCTGTACTTGTTAACTGAGCACTCTGCAAAGTCTTCTTCTGCTTGGTTGTTACAGCTCAGTGAGTTCCAGAACACCCTGATTACATGCCAGAATTGTACCAAGTTTAAAATAGAATACCACACAGATGCATCAAGATCTGTTAGTCACTCTCTTAACAGATCTACCATGCCATTAAGAACTACAGAAGCAAATGTGAATTAACTTATTTTGAGACCGGTCTATTAACATCACAGAAAGAAAGCTGCTGCTGATAGCAGCCTCCTCATATGTGGAGGTCTTGGATACTACAAGCTGATTGTGCACTATTAAATATTTCCTCTCTCCTCCAATAGAAGAAAAACAAAACCACCTCATTTTAAATCATGTTACGTTACAGTTGATAAAAAAATGTAATATAACTCACCTAAGTGTCACTGCATCTGCATAACCTTTGTAACCATTCATTAATTTTTACCTAGAATAATTCATTCAAGCATATGATATAACAAGAAATTTACCTGCCACTCCTCTGAAGTGCAAATATGATGCCTTTCTCCTGAAAAGGAAGCAGTTTCTTTCTCAGTCTTTCAGGCAGAAAGGACAGCTCAGCATCAACATTTTCAGAATAAGAAGCTTCAAGTGTACGTGTGTCCTGGAGCATACTAGCCATTTTGGACCTACAGGAAACAAAACCAAAAAAGATGTCTTACTTAATAGATAGGTCTGCAACACATTGTTGAATGCTCAGAATAACCAGTTGCCTTTTTCTAAAGCCTAACAGTCTAGGCTTTTAATGGCTGTCACATATGACAATTTCATTTATAAAAAACACATCACTAAGGAAGAACACCAGAATCACCACCATATTAATTAGTAAGCTCCAAGATATGACAGTCATTATGATCCTCACAATAGTTACCACGCTGATGTTAGAAAGGCAAAGTCACAAAGTTGTAATTCAGTGAGCCTCTGATAAGGAAGATCTCCCTGATAACCCTTACCCAAAAGGAAACAAGCAAAATATCCAAAACATTTCAAACATCCTTCCTATTTCCAAAGTAGCACAGCTTCACTTGTATTACCATATAGATGAAGTACTAAATCAAGTTGCCATCCTCAATTTAGAATTAGAAACTAACAGTAAAGCTTCATATCTCTTTTTATAGCTAATAAAATCATGGCAACATGTGGGTATAAGGAGGGAGTTTTCCCCCATGAAATCATTTCCAAAAAGGAGCCATTCAGCAAAGGGGGCAGGGAAAGAAAGCTGTTTTCATCATCAAAAATGTCACCAAGATTGTAAGAGAAAGCTGGCAAGATCTCAGTATCAGAACGTGTTTCATCGTGCTTTATCAACACACTTTATTTTGTAAAAATGCCTTTGAAAACACATTAGTTTTTTTCCTAAAGTTGATTCATTTTCATCCTTTGGCTTACCTGGCTAAAAGTTATCTGAGGTAGACCTGTCCAGCATAAGGAACATGGTTTAGCTGGACACAAGAAAACTACTTAAATAAGCACACACATAGGCAAACTCCAAAGACACCCACTGAGGAGTACCCTAGTAATCTTTAAGAGCTTGGAGGTTTTTCCCCCTCCGGGCTACAAAGTCAGATTGAGGGCCAGTCTCATGAATCACAGAATTGTAGGGGTTGGAAGGGACCTCCAGAGATCACCAAGTCCAACCCCCCAGCCAAAGCAGGCTCCCTACAGCAGGTTGCACAGATAGGCATCCAGATGGGTCTTGTATATCTCCGGGAAAGGAGACTCCACAACCCCCCTGGGCAGCCTGTTCCAGTGCTCTGTCATCCTCACTGTGAAGAACTTCTGCACCATTATGCAAAAGAACTTTCTATGCTCCAGTTTGTGGCCATTTCCCCTTGTCCTGTCCCCACAGACAACTGAAAAAAGGTTGGCCGATCACATCTTGAGAATTCTCTAGAAAGTACAGACTAATGCACATGATAAAGAGCCTGCAACCTTATTGTCAATAAAACATTCTAACTACTCCAATTGGAAAAGGTTGGTGTGCATCGCTTCCTCAATGCTAAGAAATAGTTTTGTTTTGTTTTTTTTCAAGTTCCCTATTCAATGATGATAGTTATTGATCATTCAAATACAGCTTACTTACAGACATTAAAAGTATTTACTTTTTCAGGGAAGTTATAAAGAGAACATTTTACTTCTTGATAAGGGAACTAAATATCCACTAAAACCTGTAACTCTAAGAGTCAAATCAGGAAGTAATGGCACAATATGTCCAGTATGTTTCAGGGGAAAAACAAACGACAAAGCAGCAGCAGAAACAAAACCAAACCAGAATCTTCCTTTCAGAAAGAAACTTTCATAAAGCACAGAATACATCAATAAAAACTCTCATACTGCGCTTCGCTCACTTTGTCCATGGGAACAGTGCCAGAGAAGAAATACTAGCTCTTGTTCTCTTATAACTTAACAGATTTATTTAAGACAGACTGTTCAGTAGTAGTACACCAACTAAATGTGGAAAGGAACACACCCTGCATCAGAGCATAAAGAAAAGGTTTTTGACCCTGCATTGCCTAATTGTCTCATTTTGGATTCACAGCCTGTATAAGGAGCAAGACCCTAATGAGCCCAGGAACAAAGAGTATCAGCCAAAATACACCTCTTGTATTGTCAACAGTGGGTTTTGTACTATAAGGCTTGGTATCAAATCTTTCTAAGAACATGTTGTGCTCAGATTTTTTAAAACTTATGCATTTTGGAAGCAACTCAGAAGTCAGATATGATTTGGCAGGATGAATCATAGCACTTCCAGTAAGAAATGCACTCAGCTACTGCCATTCGCTTCAAAGATCTGCAGGACTAAATAACCTGGTTTTTGCATTGACGAGTTACATATTAAGATAGACCTGGGGCCAATGGAAGTGGTTAAAGTTATCAATGCAGTAAAGCAAGATCATGCAAAACAGAGCTTGCAACAGCTTGCTTCTAATATCCTGGAGAATGGCTGAGTAAAACAAACAGATTCTGATGAAGTTATATGAAAGAGAACAGCCACTAATTCATAAATTCCATGCATGAATTTTTAGATACAAAACTTGATGCACACTCTTCCAGCCAAAGTTACAATCTCTTCAGTGAAGAAAATCTAGCTGCAACTACACTGCTACACAAGAGAATAATATTGCTCCATCTTCCAAGGGCTTTCTGAGGGCCATCAGGTTACTAAAACAAAGAAATCCTTCCATTGGGCAAGGTGAGTTTTTCCAAGACAGCCAAACTTGCTCAGTGCAGTACAGCCCCTTGGTGCCACAGCACGGATGGTAGCATATATCACCTTAAGGTCAGGGCGAGCCAAAGGAACACAGGACTAGAGAGCTGCAAAAAGAAGTTAACAGGAATTTGCCCTTCTGTAGCAAAAGAATTTGGCACTACTGAAGTACTGTTGACAAAAGCGTCTGTAAAGGGACAACCACACCCCCACCAAAAAAAGGACCTGAATGTTCTGTAAGTCCACTAAACTACTGCACAACCCCAGAAAAAAAAGAAGAAAAAAGAAAGAAAAAGAAGAATTTCAGAGTATCCTGTCATTGCCTCCACTGGTCATACTCATGGTATTCAGAAAGAAAACGAGTAATCATTTTTTCTGTTTATATGAGATTATATCAACATATGAGAACTTCTGCGCTACCTTACTGGGCATCTTTTACCACTTCTCAATGAAGTGGTGGGTATCCACAACTATTTTGATATACTATTTTTATGAAGAACAGGAGAGGAAAAAATATATATATTTGAATTTAAGATTTCAAGTAACACTCATAGTTGAGGTACAAGGGTTGTATTTGCTGTTACTGGGGATTTGGTTCTATTTTGCATCAGATTACCTTGTTACCACAGAATCTATTTTACGAAATGCATTTTTGTTGAACTGTTATCCATTGCACAACGTATAAACCACTAAACATATTACCGTACACGGATGAAAACAAGAATCCAAACTGCAATCATGGATGCATGCCTTCTATAGTTGTTTTTTTTTATTAATAATTAAGTTAAAAATCAGTGCCTTATATATAATTACTTTGGTAGAGGTGGTCACTCACAGTTCATTTTTAGATAGATCAGTTATGCACAGCATTTTGTAATTTCATCAAATAAACACAAGATTATTTTAAAGTAACAGCATAGCAGAACCATTGCCTGATACCGCAAGGAAGAAGGCCAGTTAATGCCTGTTGTTCTACCCATTACAACTTCAGAAGCTCTAAGAACAGAAATAAAGGAGTGTATATTTTCTCTATTTTTTTCCCCCTAGTTGTCCCCCCAACCCCCCCCCATTTACTCCTGAATGCCAAGTATGCTGTAAAATACATCATGACAACGCTCCCACATCTCTAGATCACAAGCACAAGAACTTAGGTTTTCTTAGATAAAACAGACCCAAAAGTTTAGGTGCAGAGATGTAGCTTTTCATTCAGGGGTTCATGGAGTAAACAGCACTGACAGAATTCTCACGGCTAACAAAACAAAGGCACAAAAACAAAATAAATGAGAACCCTTATGGTATTTTCTCAAGTTTTCTGAAGGGCCACAAAGATGAAACAACAACGTTACTAAAATAATAGCATCTATTAATCTAAAATTGCTGTAGAATCTCAGGAGTGGAGAGTGGAAAGTGACTGCACTTCTTAAAAGCAGAGATAATGAAGATCTGTGGTATTACAACATGATTCATTTCTGGGGGAAAAAAAGTGAGTAAAAATTATGAAGCATAGAACTTGGGAACAACAGGATAAACATGACTACGCACAGGGTGTCAACATGTCTTCTGTACAGGTAAATCTTATCTTTCAGGTCTACTAAAAGATTTTTGAAGAGGGAAAGTGTCCAAGAATGTACATACAAACTGTCAGATGCAGTTCAATTTCCACTTTTTGAAAGTTAACAACAGAGTAAGTTTTATTACTGTATTCATACACTACTTTTGATTTCCAGGAAAGAATCTGAGATGAAAAAAAATCGCTTAAACTTTTAAGGAAACTGGACTGCTAAGAAAAAAAAAACCCTCCACCACCAAAACAGGAAGATGGTAGCAGTGAAACCTTTTTCTCTTGTTCTTGGAATACGAGTCTGTTCATACATGAGACACGAAATCAGCAATATTTCAAAGCAACCTGTTCCAGCACCTACTGCGTTCACTGAATTCACAAACCTCTTGGAAAAATAAGTACTGAGAGGTAGGAGAAGTGCAAATATTATTAAAAGGAAAATTAAACATAATAAAAAAAACCAACAATAACAACCCTGGAGTGCTGTCATTGCTGCTTCTGTTTCACTACAGACATTCTTCCTTCTAGAGACACAAGATACAAATTGTTTAAGACATCACCTCATACACTGGAAGGTCGGATGACTGATGAGAACCTCAAGTCCCATTGGGAACTTTGAGTTCCAAGACAGCTGCTTGCTATCACAAGCTATGTTCATAACATAAACCATTTATTTCATAGGCTGCCAATTAGGTACAGCATTTCCGAGCAGCTCAAAGCAGACCCCTGAAACAAATGGGTGCTTCCACCACACATTTGGTGTATAAATGTTTCACAGAATCATATTCCTTTTGATGCTCTTCACTGCTCTATGATTGTATTTACCATGAGGCTTAGTGGGAAATACAAAGCTTTAAGAAAACCACAGAATCCATTCCTCCACCAATACTAACAATAATAATAAAAATCTTAAAACAACCCAAGATATTGGAATAGAACAACTGAAAAGAACAACCAGTCAGACAAAACAAAGGACACCAATCACAGTGCCACGCATCGCATCACAATTTTACCACAGGCTATCAGGGAAAACATACACCTCCACATCTACTGGGAGCAAAGGGTTTTGTTGGTTGTTCTGGACTTACGCAGCTCATGTGCCGCAATACCCCACCGTTAGGGCGAGCAGAGCGAGTCTTTCTACTGTAAACGCGGACTGAGAAAGAAGCCCACAGGTGCTCAACCCTTGCCTCGGAGCAGGCCCCAGCTCAGCGCCTCACGCCTTGGCGGGCTTCGGGCTCAAACGCCGCCGCCCGGAAGTGACGTAACACCGACAGCGCGCACGCGCACGCAGGCAGCCGCGGGCTTCCCGACGCGTTTCCGGGGTGGAGGAGCTCTGTGGCGTTGTGTCCTGTTTGGGCCGCAAGCTAGGGCCAGGCTGAGAAGCCGAACTGGGACTACAGCTTTCAACTTGCCCTAGCCGAGCTTTCCACGGCTGCAATCTAGGCAGAGTTCACGGCTACCCGGCTGCTATTAGTCGCGGCCGCAGTTTGCGCACCGCCGCGGTGCTAACGTTCACTGGCTGCCCACAGGGGGTGGGCACTGCTGTGCCGGTCTACCCGCTGCATGGGCTTCTTATTGGTCATCGCGGCTGTCTGTCAGCGCAGCGGCACCTCTAATTGGTCGTTATCTTCTGGATGGGCCTGTGCCCGCCTAAGCGCTGAGGGGCGCCACTCGCCGGCGGCTGTGAGGGCGGGCGGCGGACCGCTAATTGGCCGGCTCGGCCGTAACTCAAGAACGTTCTGCATTGCTATTGGCAGCGGCGCGGCGGAGGGGCGGGCCTCTCTCCCCGCCGCGGCAGCAGGAGGAACCCGGGCGGCTATCGAGGCTGGCGATGGGGTTAAGCGCCCCTCGTGCGTGAGCCCGCCGCCGCCGCGCCGGCCCGAGTCCGCCGGTCGCGCCGCCGCAGCCGCGGTAAGGAGCCCGAAGCGGCTCCCGGTCGGGCGGCGGAGCTGAGGAGAGCGGGGAAAGAGGAGGCCGAGAAAGGAGGAGGGGGGGGGGGGGCGGTCGGCCGCGCCCGCAGTGCGGAGAGCAGGGGGCAGCCGCTGAGGGAGGGCGGCCGTTGGAGGGGGGAGGGGCGCGCGGCGCGGCCGTTGAGGCGGTTGGCGGCACCTGCACGGCACGGCCAGGGGCACGCGGGGCGGCACGGGCCGGCGGGCAGCGCCCGGCCCCGCTTCCCTTCCCTAATATAGGCAGGGCCGGCACCGAGCGGGGCACGGCGGCCCCGGGGCTGAGCGATTCGCGGGGCCGCTGGGCAGGGGGTTCGGGTCGGCCGCCGTTACCTGCCGGAGGGCTTCGCTGGGAGAGCCGGCCGCGGCCCTTCGGCGGGCTGCGTGTGCCGGGCTGCTGCGGCCCCGCTGAGCCCCGCGGGGAGCGGCGGTCTGTGAGCGGGGTGTGCGCGTATCGGCTCCGCTACAGCGCTGGTTGGGGATGTGCTCGCGCTGTAGTCCTAGCGGAGGGTCGTCCCGTTGTGGTTTTGCTGCAGGACGGTTAATATGCACGGAAACGTATCTAACTGTGTAAGTGAAATGAAGTGAAAACTGTGTCACAGCCTGATTTCTGCAGGTTCTCTGAACGACGTTTTAAAATCAGGTTTCAGCACTGAAGAATGGTTTTTCATTATCTAGAAATGAGATGGGGAAAGAAGTGCAGCGCAGCAGCTTCTTCCAGACTGAGGTGATTTCGGGTTATTCACACTGAAAGGTTTGCCCAGACTCTGTTCGTGGCTGAGCCTGTGGTGTGAGCTGCGCCCTGCCGGGTCTGCCTGCCGCCCTGGTGCACCTCGTGCTTTTCTGAGCGCTATAGAAAGCCGTGTGGGAAGGTGAGGGGGGGAAACCCTGGAGGGGTTACAGATACCTTCATTAAGGCGCATTGTTTGTCAGCAGAATCCACAGGTGTGCGCTGACTCTTTGGCTTTTTGTCTGTCTTTTCTGTTGGTTTTTCCCAGTGATGCCGGCTTTTCAATAACCTGAAGTGATAGCAAGGTTTTCTTCTGCCCTTGATGTAACTAAGGGATATACTGTGGCTTTTGTTGTTGCTTTCACTTTTACACGATGTTCTAGATGATGGTTTTGATTTTTTTTTTTCTTTTGTGGTGATGTTGCTTTCTGACTGAGGCATTCACTTGAAATTTTCACCTGGATTATTTCCTTATGTCTTCTACAGGGAGTACTGCATTTGGGACTTGCTTTTTGGTTGAATGCTAAGCAGAAGATACGATGATGGCAGTCGTGTTGCGAATGTTAGGTTAGAAATACTTATCATTTAAGTGAAAACAACACAAGTAAAATTCTGCTCTTACGGTATTTTTTATTTTTTATTTTTTGGAAAAGATGTTATTCGACCAATTTGCCTCTCATGAGGAAGAAACAGCAGTGGCAATGTATTTATTTGATGGTCTGCCTTTAGTTACAGGTGGTGATAGTGTTATCACCAGACATGATATTAAACCTTTCTTTTTTTAATTTCCTTCGAGAAGTACTGTGGTCTTCAGGGTTGGAGTGTTTTGTAGAAGATCTGTAAGTTATAGTTTGTTCTCTGATATTAAGAAAAAACACAACAGTGGAAAAGGTAACATTAGGACTTGTTGTGTCTTAAGTCATGGAAGGTCAGAAAGGTAATCATAACTCAGTTCTACTTGTTTTACAAAACTATAATTGCTACTGAGACCAGGATTTGTTCCTTTTCTCAGGAGGAAACATGGCTACGACTAAATATTAGTCATTGTGAGGGATGTACACACAACGTTGAGGAGATGGATATTGTGACCTTCGTATTTCTCTTAAACATAGACTTATACTTAACATAGAATTGCATCTTATACTTTTTTTCTCTGTTCTGTTATGTTGTAGAAGTTTGATATTCATTGCTCCTTATGTTTCATTATAGTTGCCTCACATCATTCTTTCTCATTTTATAATACTTGCTTAAAGCCTATCTGTGTGACTGCTTCAAACCAGCTGGATGCAGTAGGTGAAATGCTTTAGATCTAGCTCCAGATGCAAAATAGAAGTATCATTCTTGAGAGGTGCTGTCAGCTTTGTCCCGTAGCTTAACTTAAGTTCATGTGTCCTTGCAATGCTACTTCAAGTCATTTATTTCTCTACTGGGTTGGTTTGCAGTGCCATATCCTTAAATAGGATACTTTTTAAGTTTGAGGCACTCTATTGTAGGCTTTTAAAAGCAGTCGATACAATTGTGCTTTTTTGTCTCCTTGAGGTCTGTTGAACTTGTATTCCAAATGAGTGAGTTTTGAGGTAATGATCATGGAGCAAAAGGAACTTTGCAGTGCAGTATAGATTGAGTTTTATAAAAACCTTTAAAAACCTTTGCATATGTTGAGTGAGCATATATGTAGTGAGCTACGTAACTGTGCTGTAACTTTACTGCTTGTGAAAAATAGCACTAACTTTGGATATTCTGATTTGTGTTAGCCAACGTAATCACTACAAAGCACACTGACTGAACTTTTCTAGTAGATTCTAGTTCCTCTTCTACTCAGGGTTAAGCAATAGCTAGTAAACACAAAATATTGTTGTTATTGGATGTAACATCTAAGGAGCTTTCACAGAGGCGGTGGAGTATTCTGTAAAGCTGGCACTGTTAGACTGGGAGGACTGCAGAGATGTTTGGGTTTGGGAGCCCAGTTAATCTCTTAGTGGCAGTTTTCCCACCTACATTCCGTGTAGGGATGGTTTGATAGAAATGACCCAGGGGCTTTTGTTAAAAAGTGCATTCCAAATTGAGCCTTTAAATAATGGAAAGATGAGTTGTTTGGCTCTGCAGGATATTCACGATAAGGCCATTCACACTTTTTTTTTTTTTTTTTAAGGAAAGAAGAATCTATGAGAATGCCTTAATTTGGTGCTTATTCAGGATGATTGGTAGCACTTATGCAAGCCCTTAAAGTATGCTTTTTCTTTGAGTTTCTTTGTTGGTTTTTCTTTGAGGTGGTAAACTGATGCACTGTATAACAGTGTTATGTTAAGAGGTATTCTGAAAGTGGTATTGGAAAGCTATTCCTAGGAGATCATAAATCAGCAATAGGTTCTGATGAAATGTGGCTGGGAAGATGGTACTTTCAGCCTACCTGTAACCCTAATTCGATTTCAAGACTTTTCGAAGGAGTCCTGTAGAGGAAGTAATATCTGTAACCAGATTTATGGAAGCTCAGCAGCTTTAATTACAGAAAAGCCAGCACTGCTACTCCTGCACATAAGTTAGCCTCCAGATTAATGCAGGTATTATGAGAATTCTGTCACTGTGTCACTTTGTGATATGAACCATTTTCCAATAGGGAGCATTTATGTTTCCAAGCATATTATATTTTCTTTCTGTATGCTTGTATCCAGGCTGATGAAGCAAGCTGTAGATTTGAAGTGTGGCTAAAGGATGCTTAATCGAGGGTTTATTTTCTGTTCTTCATCTTTGATTCACTTTGGAAGGCAATAGGACATTTTCTCTTTGCAGCCACTGCTTTCTGTATAATGATGTATATGCTGCGTAGTTTATATGTCCTTGTTCATATGCTAAGTTTTTCTGGTTTTTTATTCCTTTCCTAACATGAATTCTTATTGTTTAATCTGTAATTTGGAGCATTTTCTGTATAAAGTGGAGTTTTGTCCTTTAGCATGCTCAGCTCTCTTCTCAGCTCCCTCACCAGTTTTATTTGCTACCAAGTTTATACTACCATTTATGGAAGGTCTTTGTCCAACCGTGTACAGAAGGGTCTGATGACTGAAGCTTATTGTGACAAACGTCTGTCATTAAAGATATGGCTGAATAGCATAGCATAATTATTACTTCCTTTCAAAAGTATAGGTTTGATTAGCTAGTATGACCAGGGTAAAAAAAATCTCTAAAAGGTACAAATACAGAAACTGTTATTGTTAGGTTTGATGCAGCTGAGAATTCTAAGCAAAGCTCCAGTGCTGAATTTCAGACTAAAAGACAAAAGCGTGCTACAATAGCTGAATGTTACATTGCCATACTTGTTTTGAAAAAGTACACTTTCTGCGAAGTGAAGTGTAATAATTTTCTGTTCATGTGAAGTTCCAACTAAGCCATTTTACTTCGTGTTACAGTAGAACGAGATATAAACAGATGTGCTCCTTGCAGCTATCTGACTGCATGCAGGAATCTGTCATACTGACATATTAGCTTTTTGTCGACACCCTCTTATCACCCCCTCTGATCTGTTAATTGGGCTGTTATTATGAGCAGTTTTTGAGCATTTCACTTTAGACTGTGTAGGATGTAGGGCTCTTTTTTAATTCTAATTTAAACACGTCTAGGGAAGCTCACAGGAACAGTTTAGCTGGCAGATGGAGGAAATGGTGACTTGGAAGTGAGATCAGTGACTTCTTTCGCTGGTGCAGCTGAATCTAGAAATCTGAATCTAGGCTCTTTGGTGTGCAGCTGGTGAGGGAATTTTGAACTAACTCAAGTGCTTTTGCCAGTAACAGATTGAGGAGTGTTCTCCGAGTCCTTTTTGATGTCAGAGCTCTGGGTGTGCTGCTGATGGTGAGTACCTGGGAGTAATTGCATCACTGACCACCATGCTGGATCTACAGGATTATTTTAATTTGTTTTCATATTTTAAGTGAGCTCAGAATTATTTGTTGTGTTACTGCAGAGATGTAGTAGGAGTTTTTAAAGTCACTGGAAAATTACTGAGCTTTATGTATTTCAGACTTCAATCAAGTGGGCTTTTTTTTTTGTTTGTTTGTTTTTTTGCACCCAAGTGATTCAGTAGAGGAGATCAGAAAATCAGCACATCAGTTTGTGGGAATTTCTTGTCTGTATTCTCAAGGAGTTCTATGGAGTATTTCAATGGAAGGTACAGTAAAAGGCTTGTTTCCTTGAAAGCACCATAAATCTCTCTGTCTCTCGATTTAAGAGATGTATTTCAGATTTGGTCTGCACTGTAGGTGTTTAAAGAGTGAGACGTGATGCCTGGATTATATTGTTCTCATTTTCTTTCATAATCTATTGAATCTTTTTCAGAACTTTAAAGCAGGAACCAAACCCTTGCCAGTTTCTAACTTCTCTTTGAACTGCCTCGATTGCTTAACATAGCTACCCAGAATGATAGTACCTTGCCTCAAAATAAAACTCTGCTTGGGTTTTTGAGTTGATGCATCCTTATCTTTTTTAACCTTGGGAAGTCAGACTACTCCCAAACAAGAACTTTTTGCCTAAGGACTTTCCTTCTGACTAAAGGAAGCTGACTAATGTTCTTGTGTTAATGACTATTTGCATACACTTCAATGGAAGGAACTGTTGTAAAATGGATAATTAGATATTGATAGTATCTACTGATAGTAATTCTGTTTTTAGAATTAGCAGTAACAAGGCGTTGATTTTTTTGTTTTCATTTTTTTTTAATTTGTAACAAAGATAGCAAGTAATTAGTCTCCTAGCTCAGGTGTTATGGGTTTTTTTTCCTTAAGCACCTCAAAGTAATGTTTAGTGTATTTTCATTGCAAATAATGCCTGAAAAGGATTCTAGGCACGTGTTTCGTTGCACATTACATTATTTTCATGGAAATATAAGCTCCTCTTTCAAGGGTGTGAAGCTGTATCAGAAGTCAGTAACACCCTTGTGGTATGGGATGGGAGGAGGAACAGGACGTGCAGAGCTACTTAGTGACTTGATGAAGGCAACCATAGGAATGTTAATGCCTTCTGGCTAGACTTGTGGTTAGTAAGTGGATATTAACCTTTCACCACTTGAACTTCTATGTTACTTCATAAAAAATCCTAGTATTTTTTGATCCTAATGTTTTGTGTGGTTAGATTACTCAGGTCCTTTTTTCTACCCTTTTCAAATAATGGCTACAAAAGCAAGATGTCTGTAGCTATATGGACCTTCTTGTTACTGGGAGAAGCAAGCCTAGCTTTTAATGATTTAAATACAGCAAAGCCTTCATCCAGCATCTTGAATTAAGACCATGTATTGGCTGAGGTTTCTGAGCTCAAAAAGCTACTTTTAGGCTGAACTCTTGGAGCAGTCAGATGAACAGAATAAATGTTACTAGGATAATCCCATGATTGCAATGTATGATAATCCGGTGGTAGGTTGTTTGTTTAGCTGTGATGACATCCTACTAGTTTCTATCTAATCTTGTATTTTACTGACACTGTAAAGTTTAATTTGCAAAGCACAAAGAGCAGTAGTCTTGAGTAAGACTTGCATATCACAACAGCAGTGAAGGCTGTGCTAGCTCAGAATACAATCAGCTTTTATTTTCTGGCTTTTCCTGTTAAAATGTTGGACAATGTTAGACTTGATTTGTGTTCCTATCTTCTTTGGTCCACAGCAGTTTGAAAGCTTAAACGTAATACGTTCCATGAAGATCAAGAAATGTAAATGTCTAGGTATTCTCAGTATCTCTCTTTCTTGTCCTGCCTTCCAACATGGAGTAAATATAGGCTCATTTTTAGCAGAAAGCAGCTCAGCCCATTTCTAACATTGCAATAATTGGGTGTGGGGAACCTTGAAAAGATTTTTCAACTCTGGTCAGACAATGTGTCTGACAGTATGCCTGTGATTCAGAGGAATGTTTTAGGTCACTGCTGACAATTCTAGAATACGTTGCTTGTCTGAGATCGGAGTGATCTGATGGGGTTCTTAGTTGTCCAATGCTGTCCTAAATATCTTGTATCCGTGTGCTGCTCCTCCACTGTGGTGTTGTCCTGTAGACGTGCTGTATCTGGCCACACTAGATGCCTGTATCTGGGCAGCTCGCTCGCTCTTGACATAGCAAGAATTTCCTTCAGCATGAAGTTAACATTCGACTTCAGTATTGCTTATAACTTAGCAAACTCAACATACTTATGTTTGCACTATCAGTAGTTTTCTGTATCCATTCTTCACTCATGCCTGCAAGTGCTGCAAGTACGTGGTTATAATTGCTGAGATTTTAAAACATTGAAACTAAGTTTGAGTTGAGGCTGTGTAAGTACTAATAATAGGTTGAGTGTAGGCATGGCTACTGTAAGGAGGCTGCATGCCCTCAGGTGTTCAATGATAGGCTTCCATAGACCTTGCTGGAGGACAAAGCATTGATTTTAAACTGTTCTTTGAAATTTTTAGAAATATAACTAAAATCAAAGGATGCATCCAGCGTATAACTAGGATTTTTCTTTAAGTGGACTTTCTCCAGCGTCTTCTAATTAGAAGGAAAAATTCTTGCTGACACTAAAAAAGAGTTCTTACTAGGCTAATTAAAAACAAAGTTGGACAAATACTCAGTTCCCAGTCAATCTAGTCTATCTGTAGTACTAATTATCAGCAAAATAATGGAATGCATGTGGACAGGTATGAAACTTAATGCACTCTGCATTGCATGAATGTCTGAAAACAGAAGGTAGAGACTCTGTGGGTCCAGGCCCTTGTTGTTGCAGGAAAGAATCAATTCTTAACTGTCTCAAATATAAACATTAATTGGATTGCTGGCTGTCTCCTTTCCTGACAGATAGTATTTACTTATTCTGGTTCTTTAATGTCTTCTGGCCTCCAGCATGGCTGGCTGTGGTGAGTTCATAGCGCGTGGTTTTGTGACATTTTCCTCTAGTGTAAGTAGCTCTTCTGCCCACCTGTTGTCTCCTACAGCCACGTGTGCCATTTGATAGAGACTAATTGCTCTTCAGTCTGTGTTTTGACTAAATGCTCTTTTTCAGTCTCTTCTTCAGCTACGTTATTTTTAGAGTGCAGTGGTGCTTTTCATGCAAGGTTTTACCAGTGCAAATGCCATTTTTCTATCTCATGTTTCACCAGGGCTTCATTAAAACGACACTTGTGCTTCTATAGGGAATTTCTCTGTATTACAGAATGCATTAAGTCAGTACTCCATTATCAGCATCCTCGAGATAATCTTTTTCCTCTCCAGGTTGCACTTCCCATATTTATGATCCACGGGTGTTAGTGTTACGTTTCAGGCAGCAGGACTTGAAATGAAGCAAAGTTGGTCTCAGGCTCGTAGTTATAATCCTTTCATCCATTTGCCCCCTCCATTAATTTACTGCTTTTTATAATACCTTTTGTTAGTAAGCCTTCTAATTACCTACGATTATTTCTGTTAATCTTCATTGTTTCTACTTTATTTCCTGTGTGATACCACATGTAATTCAAATAGGTAATGCCTACTCCTTTTCTTTCTTAAGAAATATTTCTTTATTAAATAGAGTTGTTTGGCATAATCTGTGTGGTGCACACGTTCTCGCAACTCATTTTCTGTTGACTTTGTTGCCTTTGGTTCATGCTTTCCTTTAGAATGTGCTGAAAACCCAAACATACGGTTATTTTTTCCTTATGTTTAGTTCTTTGCTTGTCTTACTATCATCAAATGATACCGTCATGTATTTTGTGTTATACAAAAAAAATTTCTCTGCTTTGAGGTTGCCTTAATCTCACGAGACAGTTCTAATTGTCTGTAGTTATTGGTTATGCTGTTTTCAGCACTTACATTGTGAATCTTGTTTTTGCTTTGAACATACTCTTTCAACTTCAATTTCAGATGTGCCATAAAGTTTTTCTGCAGTTCTTCTATTTATGTGGAACACAAAACTTTTGTTAGCAAGTTCTGACTCCTGTTACTTTTTGTTGCTCCGTCTGTTTTTTTAAATTATTATCTGTGTATTATTTTTTTTCCTTTTCACACAGCTGAGTTTGTAGCTTTTTCTTTTAAAAGGATCTCCTCCCTGCGAGCCCCTTCTCCCTTTGCTTTAGGGAATCTGTGGTGCAGGTAAGTTCCATAAGTATTCTAATGAAGAATCCTTAAGTAAGCTAGGTACATAACTATAAAATAGAAAACATAAAATTGAAATTTTTCATGTATATTAATTTAACTAGTGTATCTATGTAAGGAAATGATGCATCAGGGACAGTGTGATTGTCCTCAAGCCCTGGATTGTTGTACTCTGAGGCTATATCAGAGTTCCTGACCTGGATTGTCTGTAAAGGTAAAGCCATTTGGTCAGAGAAATGCAGACTTCTAATAGTAATTCTAATAATGTTAGCTATTCTGTTAATTGGCAATACTACTTTTCTTGAATATTCTGAAAATATGAATGTGACTCTTAAAGATTCAGTTGTAACATCACTGCCTCTTTAAGCTTTCTCCTTACCCCCACATTTGGTATCAGTGAGAATGAGAGCTTTCTGGTGTGTTCCCACTGCCTGTGTGTGTTGGGCTGTGCATAATGTAGGTTGTAAATAAAGAACCCTTAAAATGTGAAAGTTTTCTTTCCTGTTCTATTGAGCTTTGACAACCTTTCTGCCCCCAGATCCAGGTGTATATGCTTTTGTTTAGCTAGTGAAAGGGCTGCTTGGTGTTTGGGTTTTGAGGATGGCTGGTTTTTCCCTGTCAAGTTTACTTTGACTCAGTTGTGGAATCTTAGAGATGTTTTTGAAGAAAATACAGGCCCTTTTTTTTGTTGTTTCCTTCATGCAATTTTCCTTCTCCAAACTAGCTGTCCAGAAAATTTTCAGGTAACTTCATCAAATTCTGGAGCGCTGTATTTGTTTCTTAAATAGACATTAAATGGTGGGAGTTCAAGATCCTTCAGAATATAGTTTTATGGGTGGCAGTCTTTGTCCTGTGTTCACGCTTCACAAAAGAAAATTGTCATGCTTGAAACCTTCATTATGTTTACTCCTAGATATTCCATCCCTTCTAAAGAGGGAGATGCTTATGCAGTGTTTGATCCCAGTAGATTTCCTTAGTGTGTGGCCATTCGCTTCATTGATTAAACTGTGAGGGAGGAGGTTATGTTTGGCACATAGTGCCAAAGTTTGCATTGCTTCCTTGACAGAACTCTCTGCTCCTTAAGAAAATGAAATATCTTTGAAAGCTCTGGGTACCAGGATGGCAGAAATTGATGCTCTGTGTGTGTTGTTTCCTTTTTTTTTCCTGTCAGGGAAAGGAGAAATAGGCTTTCCATCTCCCTTGTGCTTGGGTCTGAGCAATTAGGCTGCTCTTCTAATGATATGCTTTCAAAAGCGTTCATTAAGAAGCAGCAGGATGCTCATTTTTCTCTGCTTTCCTGTGTTACCAGGCTTTTCAGTTTAGCAATATAGAATCATGCTTAAACAGCTGTTGAGTCAGGCCGTCGTATCACTGAGGCAATTGTCTTCTGCCCTCCCTCCGATGAGAAAGTTGAACAAAGGAATTTACAAAATTAAACTGCAATGCAGGGCGCTGCTTAACACTGGATCGTAAACCCCATTTAGAAAAGCTGCTGCAGAGCACAGTAGCTCATTTATAAACAATTCAGGAGGACTAACTATAAGAATCAGATAGCGTAATCCTCTGCAAATTGAACTGTCTCTACTAAATGGTCTTCAGTTGTGGTTTCTGCAGGAAAATGGTTTGGCTGTAACAGAGTTCAGGAAGGTTTGCTGGCTCAGAAACATGGCTGATTAGATTTGACCAGATACCAGCTTTTTGGATATCAGCTTTTTGTTGTGAGATTTTACTGAGTGAACTCCAGTTTGAAAACCATTCCTAGGTCTGTGGTATTCAGGTCTGGATGGCTGTTGCATGTGATAACATGACAGTTTAATGTGCCATGTGTTCTAGAGCTTGACCTTAAATTAATGCATATTAGTTGAAAATGGGCTAAACTGAAACAGTTGTTCTTAGTAAATAGATACACTTAATGGATAGTGGAATTCTCAGTTCATCTAAATGATTCTGAATAATTTTATTATCTAATTACACTGTTCTTTTGGAACACTTTTTCATCACATTAACTTTGTGAAGCAGCTTTGTACTTACAAACACTTATGTACAGTCATCATGTACTGAATGAATTTTTATCTCAGTGCATAAACTATGTTAATCTCCAGGTATTGAGAACATAGATTAAAATGCTCTTTACTGTTTTATTGGTGCTTAAAGTGGAGATCTGAGACTTTTGACACAAAGGACGTTGGTTTTTTTGTTTGTGTTTGCATATCTCATTACAGCTTCTGAACTCAGTGAACTTGCAGGAAGTATCAGCTCAGTTCTAAACAAGTAAAATAGCTTACCTTCTGTCATACTGAGCAAAAGAATAATCACAGCTGACCTCGTCCAGATGCTTAGATTATTGCTAGCCAGTTAATCAGAGGCTTTGCTGGAAAACTAAAAGAAGGAATTTAAATCAGTTCTGAAGTTCTAGTTGGACATTCAGTTATCAGAGTTGAATAAAGGTTTTAAATTGACAAAATCCTGCCAAGTCTTGCTGCCATTGCTTTTCAAGTGCGCTAACAGTATCTGGAGACAGTGCATAAGGATTCCTGTGCCATAGCAGGAATTTTTCTGCATGCATAGTGCAATGCAAGTGCATGATGGATAGAATATGTGCAGCTCTTCTCAGTCTGTTCCACAGGTCATTATTTTTTTGTTTGTTCCTGTTCCTCTGGACTTAACTCATTCATCAGTACAAGGATGGTCTTAGACAGAAAACTAGATTCAGATTGTTTAAGCCAAATCTAAAAGAATAGTTTTCTGTTGTGTATCTCAGGATTTTGTGCAAAAGAACTGCTCGTGTCTTTTTATGCTAGAACCATGGGTCTTTTTTGTTCAGCCTAGTAATCTTGCCCTGCATGTCATAACGAGATGCATGTTTAGAACTCTAATAAATACACTAGACATGGTATATAGTATCTGCAGTTGTGGTGATGAAATAGGGCTATTGCTTTTATAAATCTCTCTATTCAGGAGTACATATGAATAATTCAGTCAGGAGCCTAAGATCTTCATATATTGCCACCTGCTCATTATTCAGAATTCTCATTGCAGACTGCTGTTGCCTTAGCAACATTCTGAAAATTAGTACTGCATTTATGAGAAAGCTTTTGTTTATCTAGCAAAGCCCACTATCCAATCTGTAATATTGCAGGATGCTCCTCAAGTGGATACTCTAGGCCCCAGTCCTGGTTGTTTAAAAAATAGTCTCCTCTTATGTGGCATTAATTGAAGATTGATTGTTTGTGTTGTTGCTTTTTTTTTTTTAAACCATAGATATTAAATATGGTGATTTAACTTAGTCTCCTTAGTGTCTGATAATGCCATTGCATGATTCATTTGACTAGAGATGCTTTCCTTTATAGATGTGCAAGAAAGTAACAATCCTGCGTTGACTGCTGGTTTCTTCTCAGGGTCCTTCACTCCCTCTTCTCTCCTGCTCATTCTTCCCTCTGTGTCTTGACTTTTCCATGAGAAGTCAGAGCTTGCTTAACCTTGAGTGCTCTGCGATGTAAAAAGATATATTTGTACTTAAGAATTTAACGGTAGCTGAATCTGGAGCATGGAGGAAGAGGTGGTGGTGTTTATAGTAAAATCCATGAATCTGCTGTTGTTGTGACCAACGGAATTTATCTCAACTTGCTTTCACTGTTACAAGTTAAATACACTTGCTTCTCTCACAAAATGTACCCACAGCATCTCCTTCTGGAGCAAACGAAGGGGCACAGCTGAGATATTTGATGGTTTTGGTTTTCTTGAAGGGAGAGAAATAAATTGAAAAACAATATTAAAAATACCCAACTTCCAAAATCCTCTCCCTTGGCACAAAGCAAATGAAAGCTGCCATCTTTCCCCCAACTTTCCTTTCATTTGCAGTTCAGGTCTTCGTTGCATGTTGTATTGAACTTACTTGGTTCAAATCCTCAGTTGCTCGTTTGGTTCTGAATCTGCAGAAAGGAATGTGTACCTGCTCTGAAAGGAATTTTCACTCTTGGTTTATCTGACCTATTGATTTGCAGATTCTAAGATCTGAACAGTAAAGAGGACTTGTACTAAATCAGCTCTTCAGAAAAATAGGTATTTGTCCTGACATAAAGGCCTCAGTTTAATACATTCCATAGTGTTTTCCCTCTGAAGCACTTGAGGGGTAGAAACTGAGGAGAAGTAAACTGCTCTTCCTCAACTTAGCTGCAGCTGCCCCTTTCCTGGCATTAGGCACCTGGCACTGAATCTCTGTTTCTGAGTTCATAGGTGTTTATAATTCTTTGGGATGATAACACAACAACTGAACCTGACTTTCCAAACATCTTTGCTTTTTACAGATATGAGAGCGGGCTTATGGCTTGGGTTTTTGATGTTCTGGGGATAAATGTTGTTATTTGGGAACTTCTGTTTCAGCTCTCCCTTGAAGAAAATAACACTGGTTTAGAATTAGCATCTTCTCATAGGTCTTTATTTTTTACTTCATCAGTCTTCACAAAACTGCTGGTCATTGTATCTTTTCAGTGGAAAAGGTAAATCCTTGGTTTTATTAGTAGCTGGATAATGGTTTTACAAGAAATGTTGATTTCCCTCCCTGTATGCACTCTCCTCAATATTCCCCCCCCTCCCGCACACACCATCAGCAGTGCAGTATGTTAGGTAGAGAGTTTGTAGGGCAAACACAAAGGTTGTGAAAGGGTTGCATCCTTTTTTAGAAGTAACACAATGAATGAGAATATCCAGTACTGGGAAAAGCCAGGGGCAACATGAAGGATTAGTAATACACAGCAGCTGTGTACCCCACCTTGCATATATAAAGACCTCATTTTCCTTTTCATTCTTCCTGCTAAAAGCAAACATCTTCTAGTTAAAGCACTGCAGTTTGTTAGCCATGTGTCTCTTCCTCCAGGAGTTTGCTGCTCTCCTTTTCTGTCCTGAAAATGTAAAGGCCCGGAGATCTTACTGTGAGTGTTTTGGGGGAATGCAGAGGTAGAGTCCTTCTGCATTATGTGCAAAATTCAATTATGTAATTTTTTGTGAGTGTACAAATAAAAACCAGAAATAAATAATAATTTCCCCTGACAATAGTACAGCTAACCTAGGGAGTATTTTTTTTGTCAGGAGAATGATTTTGAAGTGGCTTTCTGTGTAGTGTATCTTCTGCTCTTGACCGAGCCTAGAGACTCATTCCTTCTTTAGCAAGTATCTGATTGCTTTCTAGTCAGCCTTTCATTTATCTCTTGAATATCTCTCCTGCATGTTTGATGTGTGATATTGCTTTGAAATTTAAATTGAATTGAAACTTTATATTTGCGTATCTCTTGCTGTGCTTATTCTGTTAGATAGTTTTTTGCAAATGTAATTATGTGTGTTTGACAACAGATAAAGTTTCATGAGCACGCTCTGAGTTGGAGATAGCTAAGTTAAGGTTCTCATGTTCCTGTAAACTAGCCCTGTGTTCCAGTGCCTCTTTCCAGGATGCAAATTGTTACTTAGGCTAAGTGTATTGCTTCAGTATCTTTTCTTGTTTGAGAGAAACGTTAACACATTCAGTTCAAATTATTTTCCCACTTCACATTAATGAGTTATTTCTGTGTTCTTTTATATGCAGTTGCATTTGGCATAATCTCTATAAGAGGCATTCATAGAGCTGTAGACACAACATCAAATGAGCATCTATGCAGTACATTTCTTAGGCAGGACTATTTTGGGTAGCTATTGTTCCTTCTCCAAATCCTCGTTTCTTTTTTAATACGAAGCAGAGATGCCCTGAAGACTATTTCAATACCAAGCTAAAAATTATTTCTCATTTTTTAAGGACAGTTTAAATTGTTGTAGGCATTTATTGTTTTCTTGTTGTTTCAACGTAGTGTTTGTGAAGCAATCTCTCTGAAGGGATTAAAAATGTTGTCCATCGGCAGTTACAATAACTAACACTTGTGTTTTGGCATCTTCCACCATAGACTGCCTCTATTTTTCTTAGAATATTCTTAAAATATTCTTACAGAATATTTTTCCACTCTTTCCTCCTTTCCTGCACTTCAGCAGCCTTATCCAATCTCGCACTGCAATGAAATGGACAACTAAAGCTACAGCATCCCATACCAGTCTGTATGGAACAGTGACCGAAAGGGAGAGTGCAACCTGAACAGATGATAAAGGCTTCAGTAGAAGGGATTCAAATTCACTCTTATACAACATTGGGTTAGAAAAGATCCTAAATATTAAGCTAATATTTTACACCTACTTAATGTAGTTTATGCCTCCTTGCACCCATTTTGAAATTTTAAGAAACAAAATGTTTTTTTTAATTGCCATTCCTATTAGCTTGTTTTCCTTACAGCATGCAAAAGAGACACCTCTTAGTAGGTTACATTTAATCAAAACTTGCTATAGACAGTTTTGGGAAATACTGTACTAATTGTCAAATTGTGTTGATGCGTTCATGTGTCTTAAGTTTTTGTTTTTGTTTAGATGTATGTGGTTTTAAAGATAGACAGCTCTATTATGTTGTTTCCTAGTATAATTTTTTTAATTAATGATATGTCCTACCTCTCTATGTTCTTATTCAAAAGAAATGATGATGATAGTAGTTAATAGACTCAAGCAGTTGGCCATGAGTACACATCACAGATCCTTCTGAGTCAGTTGTTAAGCTGTTTTTAAGAATCTATTTCTAATTATCAATTGTTATCAGCAATTTATGGAGCCCTATTACAGTAAAGGAAGTGGTTAATACGAAGCGTATTTCAAAGTGCTGGTTTGCAAGTCCTAAGAGGAGCCTATAATGTTAGTGTGCATGGGATAGAATAGTGAAATGATTTGGGACATTCTGCTTCTACAGTATTTATAGCATTTGTCTCTATTTCCATATCAGATACATAGCCATGTGTGTCTGATGATGCAGTTAACAGATTTAAACAATCGGCCCAATTCTTCTCTTCTTTTCTCCATTGGCTGCTCTGTGCTGGCAGCAGTTCCTTGCTCATCTTAACGATTTAAAAATAAACAAATACAAACTACTAGACCTGGCCATTCGTGTTTGAAAACTAAGATGCATGGAGTGAGCACCATTGCCATTGGCTGCTAGTAGGGATAGAGACTGAACACAGAGGTAGCAGAAGAGGAGGAAAAAAAAGGAGGATTTAGACCTGTCACAGATAGTAGCAGTCTCAGCACCAGAAAATCTCATGTCTGTTTTATTTTGAATAGCATCCTGATCTCCTGCTGGTCAGGAATGACTGTATCCCAAAATGACCTTCTGGCCATGGAGGCAGTGAATGAGAACTGCTCCATTTGCGTCCAACTTAACTTGGTCTGCAGGATTCTTCAGAGCAGTAGCTAGAGAAATACAGACAGGGGAGCATTGTTCTGCTGCAGTGCGCTGAGCTTTGTGGCAGTGCTACGGATGGGGTAGCAACAGCAGCTTCTTGCAAGTGAGAAAATTATAAAAGCCTCCTCTGGATACTGTCTTTGCAAGTAGGATATTTGGCATGCTATAATAACTGTCTTTCTTTTTTCCACCCCTCTGTTTAGTAAATGTTTTTCTTCCTTACTTGTGTTCTGATAGTGGCCATGTGGCAGTTCAGAAAGTATCATGACATTCATGCTGCCAATTGAAAAGCTGCATTTATCTGCTAGGACTGTGAACTAACTTGCTGATTCTTGTTGTATTCATGATGTCAAACTGAAGAAATAAATGTTTTTACAATGAAATTAACACGTTTGCAATACAGTTTATACTACTTCTGTCTCAAATACCAGAATTTCCTTTAGTTTAGAATAAACTTTGATTGTGGAAGCAGTGTGGCTGTGCTAGAGAATGCTTATGGCAAAGGCAATTAAAATCTCTACAGCCATCTTATAGTGCATTCACATCTTCAGAAGGGTTTTGCATCAGTTGCTTGTGCACTGCTAATGAGGAGCTCGATCTGGGCTGTGTGTTTGGTGGCTGTGTCCCTGGCAGGCTGGGTGTCACTGGCAGCATGGCACCCAGCTGGTGGTTTTCTGTTGTCTGAGTGGCTTCAGTGAGTGTGTCAGTCCGCTTCCGTGCAGCCCTATGGATGGCTGGGCAGCGAGCTCTCTCTAAAGGTGCAAACCCAACCTTGTATGAGATTGCGTAGAGAGCCCACCTTTGGTAACTGTATCATGAAGTAAAACGCACATGTATGGCGATGTACTGTTTTGTGAAGGAAAGGAACCATGGCATGGATGAGCATGTGGGAAATTTAATGGCACTTCTGTTGTTTGCTGTTGGGTTTTGTGTGTTCTTTGTTTTGTTCTCTAAGTCTTCCTTTTACATTTTGTGAGAACAGACCATCGTGGTAATTCACAGCATCTGTGACTCTTGTTCTGGGGGGAGGTGGAAAATGCCTGCTGTTGGAGGCTTCGTAGCTCGTTGGATTACCAAACCCACTTTGTAATTTGTGGTATCCGTGGCCCTAAGCGGAGTCATTCTGGCCTATGGACTTGGAGTCTGCTGCTGCCATTGTCTTCTGTTGAAACGTGTGCCTCTTGCAGAGACCCTTTTTATTCCCTGTTCTTATATCTATAAATACCAGTGGAAAAATGTGAACTTACGTATTCCAAGCATGTAATTTAATTTTGTATTAAAATTGTTAGCTGCCATGTTCATGGGATAGAAAGTGAGGAGCTGGGGTTTGTTTTAAACAGGAAATGGCTTGAAGTTGGGGTGGGGTATGGGTGCAGAGCTCCCAGGGCAGAAGCAGCGTAAGAGCCAGGAGGTGGCATGCGCTGTCAGTTAGGTCTCTCTGAACGATGTACACTAAGCCAGCCAAATCTCCGTCAGCACAGTTGTATCTATAGAGATTTTGCTGGTACAGCAATGTCATGTGAGAAGGGCATTCATTTCATTTCACAGGCCAACAGAACAATGTTAGCAAAATTAAAGGTAACTTAGTTGCCTTTCATTAACATTTCTAGTTTTTTTTTCCTCCAGACAAGCTTGCTGTTCAGCAAGAGGCTTAGCCATTCAGCGCTTGTTTTCCACCAGCCTGATGCTTTGCTGTTTCTGAAGTGTATGGTTGGAGAGAGGTTAATTATATGATGTACAGGCTAAAATGGCTTTTTTCTGCCACTCTAAGCTGCCCTGTGCAGGTGTTTGCCCGTGAGACAGTGATGGCAAAAACAGTTTCAGTATCTGGCTTGAAGGCTGTTTCAAAAATGTTTCTTTCCTTCTGTCTCCCTCTTCCGCCAAAAAGGAAAGGTGGGAGCAGAACAGTTCCTGATGTCGCTACAACTTTAACTAACTGGATAAACTGCTCCATGTTATTACTCTTATGAGAGTGGACCAGCCACAGAGTTGTGTTTTGTAACACGTTTTCATCCAACCTAGATCGTTCAAACCTAGAATTCTAGTTTTGTAAGAAGCCCTAAACACATGGATTGAACTTTTGTCAGGCAGTATTGTGGTATGCCATCTCCTTATTTCTTTTTCAAAAATGATTTTGATGGTCAGACTTGCTTCTCTTAAAAATGTATGTTTTCACGCCATACAAAAGCACCTTAAGGCTGCTGGATTTAGAAGCTGCCTGGAAGAACCTCAGGGGAGCCTTCTTGTTGCCTTTTGCTGTAGTGGTGCTTGATTTATGAGGACTGTTTTCCAGACAAAGCTGTTTACGTCCTTGGATGTACTTTGCTCTGATTGTATCTTGAAAGTCCAAAGTGAAGTCCAAGAAGAGAATTAAGAGAACAGCAGTGTTGCATGCAGAGTGATCCCACTCTGGCTGACCCTGCTGAGGATCCAGTGCTCCAGGTGACTGCAGGAGCACTGCATGGTGCCCGTGTTTCTGCAGACTGTCAGTCTTCTTCTAGGATAGAATTTTTAAGTTGATAAATGAACGATCACCTTAGCCTCGCTAGTTGCTGAATTCCTTATTCTCCCGTACACAGCTGTATTCCTCAAAGCATTACCTTGACATTCTTTTTTCACTGTCAGCGAGGTGTTGCTCATTATTACTCGGAATAATAATTACAAAAAAAAGGCAAGAATGCAGCCAATCTAAGAAGGTCTATGTGAGCTTAGACACCACTGAGGAGGTGTGTTTAAGATGTGAGAACGTTCTCTTCCAGCTTCTGCTGTTGTATTAGAACCCCTCCAGCAGAGGCAGAGTAACTCCATGTCATTCTTTTATACTCACATCCATCCTCTTTCTGTTTTCTTGGAAATCTGATTAGTAAATAGCTTGCTTCTTATTTGATTTAATTAGCATCTTCTAATGCTAATGCAGTAAATAGCATTCCAATGTTAAATGTATAACTGAAAAACAAACATACAAAAAAAACCTGCAGATAGTAGCATTGGGAAAAGCATTTGTCTGTCAATTATGTGTATTAAGGTCAGTGAAGCATGGATTCATTTGCACAGCATTTTTTTTAGTACATAAATATAAACAATCAACCTTTTTTGGACTTAAAAAAAAAAAAAGGATAATGTTCTTATTTAAATGCTGCACTATTAGTCATTTCTGCGTATCATACTTGAATAAGGAACCCAACATTCCTTGCTCCTTTTTAAATCATTTGGTGGTTCTCAAGCTTCAGACATAAGAGATCATGTAGAAAGTATGTGCAGTTATTTGTTGGCTTTCTGGAAGATGGGAGCAGCTGGCTCTCAACAATTCCAATTTCTTTATTTGATAATCGTACAAAGTTGCTTTGAATTTTATGCTAATTGAATGTTAGTTGTTAGGTGAGCTGCTGTGTTTTCATAAAATCTATGTAGTAAATTCAAAAAGCCTTTGAACCCATGGGCTGCAGTGGTAAAGCTGTGAGAGAAGGAGAGCGAAACATGGATTGCAGAGCCTGCCTCGTTGCTCTCAGAGCATCTGTGAGCGTAGCCTGGCCTGTTGGCAGGAGGGAGAATTGTGGCTCCCACTGCAATCCTTTACTCTCCAAGTTGGGAGTTTCAGGATTGCATCTTTTTGAATGTTGTTTTCCTTTCCCTTTACTCTTTCTTTTCTCCTTTTCCTGCCCCCCTGTTAAGGAGAATTTCCCAGAAGGGACTTGGTCTGTTCCTAATGCAGGTGCCTGTGATCTTGTCCGTTCTTTGTCTTGGGAATCATCAATTGACTGTCAGTTAATAGACAGTTTGTTTTGTTTTTATCCAAAAATATTAATCTACGCCTTCACATAGATAATTGCACTGATGCTATTGAACAGTGTCCTTAATTGACCACTGTGGTGCTGCTGACACAAAACTTGCTTCTGCAGAAGGAGGGAGGAGCAGTTCTTTCTCTGTTCCTCTTGTTGCTAACTGGATGCTGACTAGCACTCGTAACAACTCTTCTGTGCACCAGTGTAACTCAGTAGCCAGCAAAAACTTACCCTAGCAACAGAGCTGTATGGTTTTCAATCACTTTTTGTTGAATCACACCATGGAAAAGTTTAGCAGACATGAGAGCTGGTGGAAAGGTGAAGGTGGAACCGTGCCCCAGCAGCATGAGCAGAAGTACAAGGAGAGAAAGGAAAAAAAACGACCTTCCCTTCTTCACTAGTGAGTTTATTTGATGATTTACCTGCTCGAAGTATTGCTCTTACTGGCTAAAAGTAAGTAGTTCCACTTTGAGTTTGTCCAACAACTTCAGAGATATAGTGATCCCCAAGAAGTAAGCAGTAGCTAGGTGCCGCAATTCTTTCAGTTATACCTGTAGTTTGTATTCTCATGAGATAATTTTGATCAATATCTTTTTGCTTAAGGCATAAACATTTTCCCCTTTCATCCTAACAAAGAAACATAAGTGAGTTCTTTGTGGTTTTAGTTAGTCAGGCAGATGGATGTTTGTTCTAATCATACAAACCCAGAGGTTATGATGCTAGCATAAATATGTTTACATCGTATTTAAATGTTGCCTAAAAGAATTGAGATGAAAAATAACTGGAACAGCTCTTGTTGTATGGCAAGTCTTCTGTATAGGAGTCTTTGAAGATCTTTCCTTCTTGGTAAGGTACATACCTTTCTTGGTGAGGAGGAAAAAAGGAGGGGGTGGACTGGGGAGGAAAGAATTAGTACTTATTAAGTACTGCTGTAATCATCAGTCAGTCTTCCACTTCAGCTGTGGAGGGAGCTACTCCAGGTGTAAGTTATGGTAAGAAATTTGAGGCCAGTGGTTTTATTTTATTTTCCTTCACGTAGGTACTGTAACAGACTTCTTGAAATAGTATGGTTCCTGTACAAAGCTCTCCCAAAGGAAAAATCACATGAATTTGTAGGTTCTCAGACAGTACAGCTTCTGATGAGGATAATGCTAGTCTAGTCTTTTTGTAGTAAAGGCAATTCTTGTTTAGTATGGAGCATTTTTAATGCATTTTTTTCTTCCTCGTTACTTTCACTCTAGGGAGGCTTATCTTTATAATCTTGCTTGGCAAGTAAACCACACGCTGATTCCACTCAGTTCTATGAAATACAGCATATGCAGTATAGAACATAACCTGCCACTGTGATTCCTCTGGGCATATGTATATGCATGGGTACAGATGTACATGCAGTCTGGAGAAGAGACTTTCTTGCCCTCTACAGATCCTTGAAAGGAGGCTGTCACAAAGCATGAGGGTCGGCCTCTTCTCCCTGCTAAGAAAGGGTAGCAAAATCAAACCAACATCAAAAATATGTGATTGTTAATATATTTTCAGATTGATATAGTCTATCCCCAGCTGTTTTCCAACTAAGATTTGAGCGCAGTTCTCTCTGTCTCTTCATTTGATAGTGAAGATGGTTCTCATAGCAGTGAGGGAGGAATTCTGATCACTGATCAGCAAACTTGTTCATCTCACCTGGGTTTGTTCTTCTGAAAGCTGTGGAGTCTTTGGAAGTATGAAGTGTTCTGTGACTTACAGGAAATGTAGACATACCAGGGAAAATCAATTTCTGTTTGTACCTCTTCTCACATTTAGTATGTGGAAAGTGCATAACAACCGTGTAGCAAAGTAATGCTCTTTCAACATATATATGTAAAGCTGGGGCAAACACCAGACTTGGTTCCTGCCTGTCTCTGAGCCTGAATATTTGCTATTACTTTTTCCTAGCTGCTACGTGGTGTTGTTTCTCACCTTTCTTTCCTAGAGCAGCAAGTTAGTGCTAGGATAGTCAGACAGCTCAATTCCTGGCCATTCCTGCCTCAGATTCTAATATGTTTTTTGCTTCTTTTTTTTTCTCCATACTGTTTTTCATGAACTTGAGTGTCTGGCTTCAGGGAGAGTACGCACAGGTAATTGAGTTCCAGCCTTTTCTACTCAGATAATACAGTTAAAGCAACTTCTGACTTCTGAAGAGAATTACAACTGTATAAAACCAGAGCAACTGAGTTGGGCACTGAGACAAGGTAAACAACTGCACACTGCTTGGAGATTTCCGAATCGCTTGCAGCAATCCTAACTGGGAATTTAGTGCTGACTGTGATTTTGACTATCAGATTAGGGGATAAACTACTTAAAACTAATAAAAATGAGGTAGATATTGTACACAGCAGCAGATATTCTTTAGAGCTGTTGAAACAGCTGATGAGAAGAAGCTTATTTAACAAATAAATTTTCATTTGCCCATTTTACTGGCAGTGTATCTGCTTTGTGTGTTGAACGTAGATTTCAACCCCCCACACTTCTAATCCAATTTCCTGCCCTGTATTTGATGGATACCAGTTATTTTGTCAGCTGTTCTGTTTTGTTGTTTATTTTTGACTTTTATTTTTTTTCCCCCACCATCATGGTATCAATAATTTCTTCAACAAAGAACGGAAAATCACCTGTTCTCTTCATCTGCTTTTCAAAAGAATCGATTTCTTCCACCCTGGGCAGAGCAAAGCTTCCTATCTTTATCTTCATTGCCTAACAAGGAGCAGATAGGAGTCTTGATGCCTATTACAGAAATTGGATTAAGTAGAGTAGATCCTGTTCCCAGAAATATCCTCACTCATTACAAGTCAATTTAGCACTTTGCAAATGATGGTTTTCAAGTCAGAAACTGGAACAAAAGATCCAGTGCTTTTATATGTCTCATGATTCTGTCATAAAACTCGGTGGCTTTGCTTGATGACTTCTTTTGATGTCTTTTTTTAATCACTTGCACTTTGGATTACAGAAAAGAAAGCGGTAAAAGCACAGCATTGATGGTTTTTTTTACTTTTTTTCTGACTGAAAAGTGCTTGCCTTCCTTGCACAAGGTTTCCATCTCACAGCTTATAATAGCAGTTTTCCCTCTGGAAAGGGGCACATTCAGAGCAATTGTCTGGACTGCGTGGTTACCGCTTTTCAGAAGGAGAAATGAAAGAATTGAGGGTGATGGGTGGTACACTGTTATCTAGATGATGAAGAAGGAGAAGAGTGTGCATTTCAACTTATATGCTGTCGAGACTGTTCAGAAGGATGTCCATGGTCTGTCTGCAGCACATAAAAGTACTTAAGTCTGTTTAATCTAATCTGTGTAATAATAGAAACTAGAATTGAATGATCTCAGCTATGAATTTGTCTCAACTAGAAGGAACTTGGGTGGTGGGATGCTATCCAAGTAACTCAGTTGCGGCTCACAAACCACAAGATTGCACTATGAATTTCAGTGAATCTCCGGTGGGTTTTTTGTTTGTTGTATTGTTTTTTGTTTGTTTGGGGTTTTTTTTTAAGCAAAAGTTAGGTAAGCCAAGATTCAGTTTTCTATTATGTATCTGTTGCTGTCAATCTGAAGCACAGGCTAAATTGGCAGGCTTTAAATCTATCTGCAGTTGAGAAATCTGTTCATAGCAATTGATAAGATTGTTTGCAGTTAGGTTGCTTTAGAAAATAAGGACTTCTTGTGCACTAATCTTGTGGATTGCCATAAGCAAGCACGTAGATCTCTGCAGTATGAGTTGCTCTGAGGTGACTGCTGGTAACCCGTTTTGGTGTATGTGTTACAAATGGTGCTGCAAAGAGACAGACGTGAATTTGGGGAAAAATAAAGAAATGAAGAACTTTCAGTATGTATAGGGACAGTGCTGATTGCTGTCACTGCACTTACGACCTGGATAGTGTGTAGGAGGTAAATGAGATTTTAATTTCTAGGATTATATGTGCAGTGTACGTAATCTCTTTCTTCAGCCTGTAATCTTTTTAAATAATTTTTCTAAATGCGATTTAAATGCTGTCAGTTAAACTGAAAAGCATCTGTATTCAAATGGAGTGAACGTCAAAGGTTTGTGAGCGCCTTCATAAGTCTTAAATCACCATCTGGATTGTCTGGAAAAACAAACTCAGCAACCAAACAGCACTGCTTATCCTTCCCTGCATTTCTGTCGTTGTTTATTTCCAGTTTGTTCTTTCATCTCTAATCCTTTTCCCTCCACTAATGATTCAGTAAATCGGATGTTTTGAAAACACGGCCGGGCCTTTTTATTTTCCACGCTTCTTTAAGTCCAAACATCTGTAGTATCTCGTATTTATCAAACTCTGCTGCTTGAGATCTGAAACTGATCTGTGGCTGGGGAACATGGTCTGTGTGCCATGGCCTCGCTGCCCACACCGCTGCCATGCCCTCAGTGGTGCTGAGGCACAAGTGCAGCACTGCTCTCTGATAGCCGAGCAATGAGGGAGCAGTGGATTAAGATCCATCCCTTAGCACTGAAGTTAAATGTCAAATGCTGTTTAAATGACCACATAAAATCTTACCTCGCTAAATCTCTTTTGCAGGGTGATGGCTTTTGGTTCTTTTTAAGGGGTGGTGAGGAGGGCAGGAATACTGTATTTGCTCATTTTGTGCCTGTATCTTGTGAAGTGCTGCTTTGGGCTGTTTTTACAGTCACAGTTTTTCAGCATAAGATTGCAGTATCTTATTATATACAAAGCAATTTGTTTACAAGCTGGTGAGACTTTCTCTTGTGGAATGTAAAGTATTTGCTTTCTTTTGTTTCATAGTAAATCCTACTTGCCAACTTCAGTTCTGTAGGTAGTTGTTGAAACAGGATATGGCTTTTTCTCTCATAACGTAAAGCTAGTTCTGTATTTAACTACCTTCTGTTAGATGAATTTATGTGAAGCCATTTGCAGAATGGTGATATTGACAAAGCAGTGGGACTGCTGGAAGGCTGGGCACTGTCACATGACCACAGAGGTTTGCCATTAATCTCATTCTAGCAATCCCATAGCGCACAGCGCTTTTTGAGTCCCTTTGAGCTAAGATGCAGCTTGTGGGAGGCACTTAAATCTTTCAGGATACGTCTTTTGGCCCCTTCTTCCTGCACGTACTGCAGCTCCTCATGTTGAAATGGGATGGTTTAGTGCAGGTTCTTTACTTACATTGGTTAAAATTCTTCATAACCGCAGAAGAAATGGCTCATTTGTTTCTCATTTCACTTTAAACATTTGGATGTTTTCTACTTGTTGGTTTGTTTTCCTGAAACTGTTGTAATTATCTTGTTACTCACATGGAAATTAAGTAGTTCAGCTGGGGTAACAGAAGGTATTCTTGGCGTTCATTATCGTTTGTATGGTTTTTATAATAAGCCCTGGAATAGTTGTGAGAAATGTGTTTGGGGAGCACAGTGCAGAGATCCTCACAAGCTTTATTTCAGCATATCATTCAGAGTTGAGCTACATTCCTTTGCTTTGGGATATTTTGCCACCTCCATGGCTTACATTATGTTTGGTGTTTGACACCTGTTGTTGCCTACCCCTTCAATCACACACCCTTGTGGGTGGTGGCATTATTTATTTCTCAGGAAAGAAAGTCTGAAAAGAAGGAAGGTGGAACTTCGTCGGTGTTCTAGAAATTTGTAAATCCCAGTCAAGGGCACTTACTTGAGTTGAATAAAAGCATCTTCTGTAATTCCAGTTGCCTAAAATATCCATTATGTGTTGTGTTTGTAGATTATGAACTACAATGAAGAGAAAACTGTTTATAGTTAGAGGGTTTTCTGAGCTTTCATGGCCTGTTGCTCCTCCACACCTGCTGCTTTCTTGTTAACTGCCTTTTTCAGACTTTGGGATGATACCTGCTTCTTTATAGAAATAGTTTCACTGGGATGCCAACAAAATGCTTATTATGCTTTGTAACTCTGTAGTACCAAAATGCATTTGAAAGTCTGATGAAAACTGCTACTGCTGCTACTGGCTAAGCAAGTAGAATGAATACATGTGAGAAATGGAGATTCTGTGCTTTTTTTTCTTTAAATGGCTATTCAGGTTTTTTGATTGGTCACACCCCTCCCTACCCCCAAATAAAATTATTGTGTGTTTCAGTTGTCAATGTTTAAAATTTATTTATTTATTTAGGCGTTTGAAAGGGATGTTCTTGCTGATTCAAGACAACTTCGTTCTGTCCGGGACTTTACACTGGGGATAAGGACATGGGACTCCTCCTGCCAGATTCCAGATGGTTCATTGCAACTGACATCTTCGTTGACAACTGTGAAAAGGAACTTTGGATTATTTTATTTTATTTTTGTGGGAAACCACAATCCCCAAACTGTAGGACACATCAGGTAATAAATCCAAATACTTACTTAGACTTTTCTGTACATTATTTGATTAAATTATTTTCTTATCAAAGGCTTGAAGCATGTAGAACACACTCTTTGTTTCCTTAAAGAAATGGATTATTCTTGGTTTTACATCTTATACCCCAACTAAGTAATGGGAATAAATTGTATGTTGTATTTCTTAGGGAAAACTGGAGTGGTTCCATTATTGGCTTTAATCATTAGAGTTCTCCTTATATACTTATAATTATTATAAGCAATTGTTATTAATAACTGTTAATAATTTTCATAGTACTTGCTGTTTCTGTCTGTCTTTGCTTCTGAGAGAGTGCTTGATTTAATATCAAGGCTAGTTTCACTACGTTTAGTGTGTAAGAGAACTCCTTCATTCAGAACCTGTCCCATTGCTACTGGCAATTAGGAAGCTTAAAACTTTAATGAAACTCATCTGTGTTTGCACACTTGGTTCATTGTAATTTATCTACTTAACTCTTTATGTGTAATTCTTTCTTCCCTTCAAATGAGTAAATCTCTCCTTGTTTCTATTGGAACCTCACTTGATTTGGAGCATTGGAATGCTTAGGAATTTGTTTTTAAAATACAGAAAGGAAAATGTGCAAGTGTCATCCAGCAGTGTGGTGCTTAGTTCTCTCATATAGAAATTGTGCTGTTATGTGCTTCTGATAGAAGTGGTAAAAAGAAAACAATCACTCCTTCCTTCTGATATGGGACAGGAAGAATGTAACAGGAAAACAAATCTTCACAACACAACAACTTTTATTTTGGATAGCTGTTTAGGTATGTGTATTTCTTTTTAAAAAAATACTCAGTGATTCACTTTTTCTTTGTCCTAAAGGTTCCGTGTTTCTTGTAGAATTTTAAAATAAACTTTTCTAATGAGGATGTCTGATATTCTTACTGTAAAAGATGAAACTGATGCAATGAAGGGTTCAGAAGCTGAATTTAAAGATACAGACCCAGTTGAAAACCTTATAAAATCAGGAAGTCAGGAGCAGATTCAAGTGGAAAAGGATGAAAATTGTCCTGATAGCAAAAACAATATGCCGGTAAGAAGCTTTTCTCTTTATTTTTCACTCATGTATTGTTAAATGAGTCCTTCCCATTGTCCTGTCATTTTTATCGTGATCTCCTTACATGTTACTTTGATGCAGATCAGGAGAACTTTTCTTCACTTCTCTATGTACATATACATACATACATACATATGTATGTGTATATATATATGTATGTGTATATATATATATATGAAGGTCAGTCATTTTTAATTGCTTGATTTAGATAAGTGTTTTTCACAGGAACCAGACAGGTTGTCTGTTGTTTATGCTTTTGTGAGTGCACATGTGAAGCTGAGTCAAGGCTTTTCTATTATAGCAGAACAAGGGGAAAACTTGGCACTTCAAACATCTTCAGCCGTTGCTTGAATATTTGCTATATTTCAGAGAATTTGCTGTATTGAGAATTTACTATATAGAATAATAGGATTTGGTCAAGACACTGAAATATTGAGCGTTGCTAGTATGGATAAAGCACTACAGAACAGCTCAGCATGTCTACCCTGAGTAGGAGTGACCAACCCAGGGCTCCTAAGCAGCTATGGGTGGCTCAGGTTTAACTCTTACAGAATAGCTGTCCTGCATGAGGCTGAAGTAATCAGATGTCAGTGATCCAAGCCCTGGGTGTTAGAGAAATCACATCAGCAATCTGGGTCCAGCCATTCTCCCTGTATCAATGGTGGAGGGAAACAGTGAGTTTTCATCTCATCTTGGCTGCCAGCCAGTACTAGGTACCTTCCCTTTTCCTCAGTATTCCCCCACCTGACAGCTATGGTGTGTGATCTGTTAGATTGGAAAGGTTAGTTTGTCCTAGCAGAAAAGCTGGTACGTATGAATGTGTGATCTTTGCAAGGTAGGAAATATACCTACAAAAACTTGTGGCATCAAATTTCGAGTAAGGTGTACAAGAGGTAAATACTGTGAAATCATCGTGTATTAAGAAAGCGAACACACCAGTGTTAGCACCAGTTAAGAACGTGTGGCAGCATATTTGATACCTCTGAGATTCAGTTATGCAGTTACCATGTAAGTTCAGGAGCCCGAAAAGATGGGACTTTCACATGGGACAAACTGGCTGACTCCTGGCTGAGGCCTAGAAAAAATGTCAGATTTCTAAGAAAACATGGAGGCCTGTCTTTGAGAAGACACTAACTTTCTCTAAGAATGATTCCATCTGTGGGTTGTTAATAATAATAAAAAAAAATTATAATAAAAATTGTGATCAGGGTATGGAATATGCCAGTATTCTTTTGTGGGTTGCAAAAACAGGAGAGTGGCTTATTAGATTCTTGTTATTGAGAATTGAATAAAACTTTCTTTTGGGACTAGCTTTGTTCTTGAGTAGCAATTCAATATTCTGCTGAGTGAAGTAACCTTTATCTGCTAGTTTAAATTGCTTCCAAATGAATCTTGTCAACTACTGTAATAACACAGTTCTACTCTTTAATATCTTCTGACTTTATTAAAGCTGGTATCAGTGCAAACAGATAGCTTTATGGAAAAAACAAGTCCTTAAAATGAAGTACTTTGCCTGTAACATATGAGAAACAACTACTGAAACATGGGTAGATATTAGAGCTGAGCTGGTAATCTCTTTAATCAATGGAATATCCCAGTAGTCATCATGAAAAATGAATGTGTATGGTTTCTTTTCCAGCAATTCAGTAACTTGGAAGAATCTCATTCACGTTTTCTCATTCAACAAGTAGTGTAGAAGCTTATGAGGCTCAAGTGGCAGATTGCCTTCCTGCAAACAGGCGTTCCTGCACAGGGAAATGAAACTGTCTATGGCTACGGGCTTTGCTTTTAGCTCTGGATTCTTTGGCAGGGGTTTTGCTGGTTGATTTTGTTGTTGTGTGGGAGTAATATCTGGTGGCAGAGATAATTATGTAGCATACCACCAGGAGCTGTACAGCTATGTAAAGAAAACATCTTTTTGATGCAGACAGTTCTGCTGTCTTTTTCATTTAATATTAACATGAATGTTGTGTCCAGGAGTCTCCATCAGAACCAGAACACTCTCATTACATGAATGGTATAGTTAAAAATTGAGCTCGTTGTCTGAGAGCGTTGATTTCAGGAGTGGTAGGGAGACAGTCAGTTGTGAAGTGGAGCCTGGTCAGTGTAGGGCTTCACAGATGTGTGTAACTGTAGTCCATGAAAGTTAATGTCACTTGTACTATGGTAGCTGATTGTGCAAATATGTATGTTATACGCTTACTTTCTAAGTTGCATTTTAATTTCTTTACAATCAAGTAAGAAACCAGCTACAGTTGTTCCTCTGTCGAAACCTGTCACAGCTCGTATGCTTCTGGGTCTCTGTAGTTTGAGTAACAGGTCATTGTATTTTGACATGCAGCTTTGACTAAATTCTAGATTATTTTGAGACGTTGTGCACCAGTCACCAATTTGCTGTCATATACAATGGGAATATGAAAACTGTCTCATTAGTGTAAGCAGTGTAAGAGTGGCACAGACCTTTTTGTTTCTCTGTTCCACAGCTGAGTTCTCTGAAGCCTTTCTTTGCCTCATTCTCAGCTATTTTGGTCTCTTCAGTATTTACCTGTCTTTGTTTCCAGAATGTGACTTACTGATTTTTAATAGGCCCATGATTGGATAGATTCTGTTCAGCTTCTGAACTGTTGAAAATGCTTTTGTGGCCAGTGGTGAAATTATTTTTCCAATTTTGATCGTTAGTCATCCTCTGCTGTGTCATGGGAAATTGCTGTCAGTGCTCATCAGTACAGGACAGCAAGGAGCCATAGATCATGCTGTTTTTTCTATCATTGCAAAGCTACGTACAGTTGTTAGGTAGGACTCTAACACTTAAGTGGTTTTAAAATCAGTCTAGTTTAGTAGAAAGGTGAAAACCTCTTTTGTTCAGGACTGCCATGAGTCACGTCTGTCCTCTGGGGTGTCCAAGCAGTAAACCAGAAATACACAGACCTTTTCTCAAGATTTTTCATGGCCCTGTTTGCCTTTTTGTGCCTGACCTGTGCCTGATTTTATCCAGTTTCTTTATAGCACAGAATGACAGAGAAAGGCATGTTAATGTTGCTATCTTAACTTCCATTTTTATTTTGCTGATTTCATTGTGTTAATCAGTTGGAAATGAAGCATAGTACTTTTTCTTAACAGTTTTTTCTTTAAGACAAAAACCTGATCAATGTTTTCACTATGAAATTTTTTTTTTGTAAGTGTTGCTTTTAAAGTGCCTTGATATCATGCCCAAAATTACTAATTATGGGGCATGAATATATTTTTAATCTTAATTTCACTAACACAGCATTTTCTCAGGTTGGTAAAACTCCTTCAGAGTTGCAAATTTAAAGAAGTTGCTCAACTCACTACGGATTAGATACTCTAAAGCTCTGAAGCAGCTAAAAAATGTTTGTTTTTTACAAATGAGGATGTAAAGGTGCAGTATAGGAGCAAAACTTAGCAAATAGAGGAATTGTAGCAGAACTAAAATTCATGGAGCTACCACATGGTCCTGTCCTGGAACTCCAATGGAAATGTAGTTATTCTCCGCTGCTCTGGTTTTGTGCAAGTAAGGATCTGGGTCCAATCATCTTAAAGTTTCACGAGTGAAGTTACTGTTTATGTCCCATGACTTCTGGTTTTGTATTTCCAGGCAGAGACCTTGCAGCATAGACCTTTTCTCAAACGAGTTGTCCATACAATTCAGCCATACCAAATCTAATCTGGTACTTATTCCTCACAGTTACAGCTGGATGTGGGGGCTTGTACTTCAGGTTTTGATATTCTTGAAATTATGCAGGAAAGCAAGGAATTGAGGCCTGTTAAAGAATTGTTTTACAAGGCATAAAAAGATTGGTTGCTAGATAACAGGTCTTATTATGATGGGTGCGATGACATTCATCTCATGTGCAACTCTGAGGTTGGATTCATTTCAGACATCAGAAGGTCTCCCTCCTGTGGTGCCCCTATCCCCAGCTCTCCCCAGCGTGACTGCTACTGGATTGTCCCTAAGAATTGTCACATGTTCATGAAGCTAAGCAGCAAAGAATTCAAATACTTTCCTTTACTACACTCAGTACCCTATATTTGAACTCATCTAGGGTAATTGGTGCAGGATTAATTGATAAAGGTTGGGAAACATCCCATTCTTAAAGCTCAGTAGCTTGATATGATGCAAACTTTGCTCGGGATATACAAAGTGCCAGCTTTCAGTGAACTATGCATACTTACAGCAGAGCTGATAGAAGGACAGAATGTTTTTCAGACACCAACAAGGCTGTCTCTATTGTTGAAGGTATGGGAAAAGCTGAAGTGTCTTTGCTCAAAATCTCAGAGGTAGCAGTTCAGTTTGTTTTCAGTGCAGCTATTAAGAGTCCTTTACACAGCGAAATGAGTAATATTTAAATGAGCAGCCCTTCTGCTCTTCACTGAAGCTGGGGCAAAAAAGACACTTGATACTTGAGGAAAGTGACAGAAAATAGCTGTTCTTTCATAGTTTTTCATAAAAAAGGGAATGTTGTCTGTTAAACAAGATCTGAAACAGTATTACAAATGTTATTTTTCACATACAAATATTAGGCTTACTCTTAGTGAAACCATATCTATTAAAGGCCTTTATATTCATCAGTTTGAGTTCTGTAGTGAAACCAGTACTTGAACTATGTTACAGCACGGTGAGTGCCTGTATCCCTGCGTAGCTATCACAGGAGTTTGTTCAAACTTGGCAGGTAAAAACCTGTCAAATGCTCTATGCTTTGAATGTACATTTCAGTGATGCATACTGTCCTACGATTGTGGTAATGTTCTTTTTCAAAAGATACTATTAATAAGAGAAGGAATCTCAGAAGAGAGCGTGTTCATGGATAGTGAACTACTTAACTAAAGCAAAACTTTTGATCAGCAACCCATTTTAAAGTTGTTCTTTATCGCTCCTAATCTTTTAATTATCTATAAGATATAAATTAAATAACAGTTAGAACATATATTAATTGCCCTGTAGAGGCTTTTTTCTTTTCTTCTTCCCTCTTCATACCATCATTTTTCCACATAGGTTTCAGGAATAGGAGGAACATTTTTACAAACAAACTCATGCTACCGAAGAAATTGGGACATGAGAATTTTAAATGCAGGAGATAGCAGGGAGTTTAAACTACATGGATCTTACTGAGTGAGATTAATGCTTACTATTTGTTAGATTTCTTCTGTTGTATCTTTTTTATAAATAACTTGGTATAAATGAAGAAAGAGAACTTGAGAACAAGCACATTGGAGAAGGGAAAGCATACAGTCCTTCAGCCAAAAGCACCTGCTGTTGCTTTCATGGTCTTGACCATCACATCAGTAATAACTGTTAAAACTTTGTTATGCAGACTTTTACGTGAATAAGTTGAACTATTAAGTTTAATATAAACCTTTTCTGTTGTGCCTATCATTCAGCGGCCAGTGCAGGCTTTTGGACAGACAGCAAAAAGGTCGAAGGTACAGTAGACTTGTGTGCTGGCATGCTGAGGAAGCCCTCCGTGCTTGATATGAAGCCTTGTTACGTTGTGAACGGTGTCTTTAGTTTTGCCCTTTCTTTTCTGGCGATGAAGCTTTGTTTTATTCTGTTGGATTTTTTTGTCTTGCCTAGTTGTCTGCTTTTGTGGTTTGCCTTTATATTTTTGGTGGCTTTTTATTGTTGTGGACAGAAACACTTTCCCAAAGATTTTATTTACTTTCCATTAGATGTGCTCTGTTGTGCTTGATAGTGCCTTCAAAACTGCGATTGCTTTGGTATTTTCTTCCTAAAGGAAGTAATTTATTGAAAAGATTAAAAATGCTGTTCTCAGCCAATTTGTTTTACATAACTTGAATGGGAAAAATAACAGCTTCTGGTATCTTTATAGAACTTTGATAAGCCATAGTTTTTAATTTTACATACTTTCCTTTAGTCAAACACAAAGTTAAAGTTAGTTCGGAGCCTTGCTGTATGTGAAGAATATCCACCACCTCCTACAGCTGAAATATCACAGGACCTCCAGGTAAAAGTCGCATTACTGAAGTTTCTGAAACAATTTGAAGTAACTTACTATTCAAAAGAAAGTCTTTTGGGTGCTCTTTAAATATGTAGATAGCATATTTAATTTTAAAAACATGTATATCAGTACAGCTTGAATAGAGATGGCGATAGCTGGTAAAGAATCTGCTGCTTCTGAATCTTCTGAACTACAGTGACTGGTGTCAGGGAATGCAAAGAGGGTGGCTTTGTTAGTTCTGTCAGCATTACAGGGTGCGTGGTAGTTAATGCTGTGTGCCTTCATTAAGACAGCTAGAAAAACAGTGTGGTTGATGTGCAGCATAATTTAACAGCTTTATATTTAGATGATTTAAGCAGTTTTAAATTTTGGTGTTTTGAGTGAACTTATGCATGTTATTAATAATTGCTGGTGGTTCTCTTAACGCATGCCTGAGGTATTGCTGAAGACTAATTTTAAAATATCCTCAAAGAAAATCCTAAATACTGGACAAAAATACATAAAATGCTTTAAAGTCCAACTTCTCTGACTTTATCTGTATCCTTAGAGTGCAATACTATTACCAGTCCTAGTTTGGGTATGGAAGATGGGCACTGAAATGATTTTCGTGCTGCTCTTGTCTTCACTCCTAACAAAAGTTAAACGATTCTTCATGTCTTCCTCATAAAGCAAATTGGCTTCTTTTGCTGTTATTTGAAAAGCTTCTGAACTATCTTTGTGAAAAGTCACCCTTTCTGTAACAAGCAAAGGGAACCAGTAGGAGTGGGTGAAAAGTTGTTGCTGTGGGAGATCCGTTCAGTTTTGGAGAGTGAGAGAGTGTGAGAACTCAAACTAATTAAACATCATAAGGACGAGCCACAAAGTCTCTGTGTAGGTTTTGTTCTTGGAACTGAGAAAACAGTGTTTTTCCCAGTCCTTCCATAACGTACTTGAAGAGTTAATTTGAAGAGAAATTTTGAAACTGGGCCGGCTAATTTAATAAAAAATCCAATTCTTAAGAACAGTAGTACAGTGTGTGGAGTAAGAGATGAAAAGACAGTAGAAAAATGGATGCCATGTACTGTGATTTATCATCCTGTAATGTTTCCTGTAAGGCTACCAAAACTGACTAGGAGATCAGGGTGGAAGCAATAGGGCTTAGCTGTGTCACTGCATCTTATTCCAACAGGAGAGAATCCTCATTTGATGAGCTGTTCATCCACAGCATATTTCAAACATAAGTCATCAGGACTTTTTAGAACTCTTGCACTATATGACGCCATATATTTCATGGTTTAAAATCACAGACTCTCATAGTAAGCATTCTCTTCAGGTGACGCTTGTTGCAATGTCTTGTGAGAATCTCTCCTTAGCACTCTGCGATATATGCAGCTTATTTTACCTTTGTAATACACTGATTCTTTATTCTTTTGCCATCCTTTGTCTAAGTTTAGCTGCTGGGATTGTTGTGATTCTGTACGCTCTGATATACGAAGTATGAATACTAGTTCAGGATGATTAATTTCAGCTCTTAATAAGAAAAAACTGGTTTTGTGTCCTTGACATTGATGTGGGTAATGAGCTAATTGATCTTTAAAAGATGGAACTTCTGTAACAAAATGAAACAACCCGAAGTGGGAAAAATGAAAACAAAAGATGACAATCAACAAACAAACAACGAGTCTGTAATGATGGTTTAAATTGATGTGTGTAAATTCAGATTGTGGCTGATTTTAGAGAGTGCTGGTGAAAGCTGAGAACCCAGAACGTAGATCCTTTGAGTAACTGCTCTGTAATGCTTCTTGACTCTTATCTCTTCATTCAAGTGTATTAAACTGGAGAAATTTTTCAGATTTTGATGGTTTTGGTTGGTTTGTTTGTTTGTTTTTTTGCTTTGTTTTGGCTTTTTGGCTTTTTTTTAAGTCAAAATTTGGTGATAATTCATGCTGCTGCAATGAGGGTTTGAGATTGGAAGGTCGTTTGCTTTACAATAAGGAGTCTGTTAAATCAGTGTGCTGGCAGAGACCGGCTATCACTACAGTGGGATTAAATGAAAATTCTAAGGAACAGAAGCTAAAATATTTTTCAGTGGCTTTCCCATGAAGTAGGTCATGCTTAATTAGATGCTACAGGTTTTAAAGCATGAAATCACAAGAAAATGCCCTTTGGTACGCAGTTCTGTGTCACACTTTGAAGTAGAATTTGTGGTAGTAGAATTGGCTGTTCAGATGGCTCTCCTTTTTTAGCTCTTGTTGCAGAAAGAAGCATAAAAATGATGACTTGCTCTGAAATCCTTTGACTGAACTCTTGCTATATGATTTTTTTAAGAACTTTGGCTATATACTCTAAACCTATCCAATCAAAGATCGAATAAGAGAAAATCAGACTATGAAAAATCTTCTTAATTTACTTAATTTTGTCATGTATTGTTGTAAAATGAAGAATAGCATGTTGCGTTGGTAGACCTGAGGCACAATTAATTTCTTAATATGACAGTCACCATGTGTTTTTTCAAGTAGCAGTTGCATAGCTGCTAGGTGAGCAGTCACTGTTAACATTATAGTGACAAATAATTTGTGTTAGTGGAGGTTGTGCAGAGAGCTGTTTGCATGTGGAACAGTCTTTAGCTTTGGTAAATTCTGACTATGTTTGCAGGATAGGAGAGTGGTAGGCACATAGTTGTGGGGCAGCTCTGTGAGCTGGGTTGGGAAGAATTGGATCTTCTACAATGGGGGATGGGTAACAGCATAAACTCAGTTACCTCTGGGGAAGCAAAACAGATGTTTGAGAAGCTTCCAGGTAAAAGGAATGGGGAGGTGCTATTACAGATCAGGATTGGTGGTCCACCTCTTGGCACCACTCCAATAAAGAATTTGTCTCCATTTATCTCATCTTACTATGTTTTTGCTGAGATATGATAGTCCTTCATTAGTAGTTTAGTTAAAGACAGGAGGCGCAAAGAACAAGATCTTACTTTTCCACTTGTTAGGGAACCATTATGTCGCTTGAATTTAAAAGGAAAGCTCTGTTTTCCTCAACCTGGGAAATGGGTTTCACGATAGTTCACCTATATTGTATAGAAACGTGCGGTTTTGAGATGACTGCATGCACAGCTACATTGTCAAAGTACACAAGAGGAATCTAAACCTTGATTGTTTTAAGGTTTGCAAATTTAGCCTTGGTATTCTCTACTCTAAATATTTTATCTTTGTGTGTGTGAATCTGGTAATGCTGTCCGTCTTAGAGATTGAAGTATTCATTTTATTCTGTAATGGAGGGGGAAATGTAGATGATGCACACTACCTAAAAACATAGGTATATAAAATTTCTCTGAAAACTGGAATTTTCTTTGTCTCAAGATATGTTAGATTCACTTTGAAATAGCATTCAGAGCCTGGAAATGCATCTAAATTCTAAAATATATATTACTTTCTGTGTCTTCTCAATAGTTTTTGATTTGCTAGTAAGTAACTTCATTTTGTTTGGCTAGAGTATATGTGCAATCAGAAAGAAAAAGAAGACAGTTACTTTCCTTGTTACTACTTCATTTTTGCAGGTGACATAGTGCAGAAAGTTCTGCTGCAGATATATATTGTCTGAAGTAATTTCCATGATGACTGACTTTTACTTTTGACAGGAGAAAATTCAAATCCAGTTGTCACAGTGTTGTGAAAAAGAAGAAAAGCCTGCAAAAGATGAAACGGAAAAGGAGAAGTCCAGTGATAAATTGCACAGAAAAATGTTATCAAGAGGTTTGCTATCCATCATTCTGCTTTTAATTTGTATTTTTTATCACTGTTTTCAGAATTTATTAATGATCTTGTCTGACTTTTTTGCGAGGAAAAGTCTTAGGGAAGAGTTTTGAAATGTAAAAAAATACGTTGCTTTGTGATGACTGAAAGTTCGTTTCTTCAGAGTTCCTCTGTCTAAGAACGCTCTGTTTGCAGGAACCACAGGGGATTTTTGCACATGTTAATGATTAATATTTCACTGTATCTTGTTCACCTGACTATATGGTCATTCACACACGTACTTTTGCTGGCATCTAGATTATAAAAATCCTTCGGAGTAAGGATTGAACTCAGTAAGTTAGCATGACAAATATGATGCGTGCATGTTAATATTCCTGCAGTCTGGATTGAAGGTCTATTCTACCTGGAATAGAACTGCGGAAATTAATGATCACCACCTCTGTCCATGTTCTCTTTTGCCACATTTATCGCATATACGTTGGCAATTCACTGAGCAGCTCTTGCTTTAAATAAAGGAGACAGAAGTCATATCTAGGCATCTTGTATCAACCAATATGTAGGAAATATCTTTAAACCTAGTATTCTTCTCCTGAGACTGCTAGAACTTGTCTGTCTTGTCTCTTTCTCAATTCCATGAGGCCTTCTTCATGTGACGTTTCTGTACATCTTGTCCTCCCAGCTGGCAACCAGGCATTCATGAAACAAAAAGCACCAGGGTGCAGAACTTGGCTGCATTTATAAACGTCAGTCTTCAAGATGATGCCTTACGAAACAAATGTGTTGCGTTAGAGCTATCTTGCTCAACCTTTGTAGTGTGTGCCCACCTTCTAAAAATGAAAACAAAAAAATTGTGCTCTTGCTTCTTTATTAAAAAAAAAAAAAGCCTGCTTAGATTCTGTGTCCAATGAATCTTGTGCTCCTTAGTGCAGTAGTCCCCTCCTCTGTTGCTAGTAGAAGCTAATTTGCCAGGACTATGCTCCATACTAAGCAGAAAAAGGCCTAGAACAGCAAGGGCTGAGGCACCTAAGTTTGAGCTGTGCCTACCTTGGGCACAGGTTGACACTTGTGTAGTTCTTGAAAGAAATCCAGTTCCAAAATTATTAAACCATCTCTAGCTTATAATTCTGAGATCTGTAACTCTGGAATGTGCTGCTGAAAGGGAAGGTTTGTTGTTGAAGTACTTCAGTGACACAAATTGTTATTAGAAAATGTTTTATTCTTGTTCTGAACCCAGAACAAGACAGAAGGCTGTGGGAAATTCCTAAATGTTATGTTGTGGAAAGCAAGACCAATAAAATGTTAATACTACAGAATAACAATAGTGAAGGCTAAACTGTTACATGCTGAATTACAGTATTTCTTTGGGCAACCTCCAGTCTTTCTGTATATCAGCTACTGGTCCATGAAAGTGTATACAACAGTGCAGTGTAGTATGTTGGAGAAAATTTGGGGAGTCGGTGGAAATGAGATGACTCAAGATGATAATGTACTCCTTCAGAATGTAAGCAGTTTGTTAATAAGACAGACAGTGTTACTGAAGCTTTTGCCTGTTGTGTTATGCTTGAATTGGAGAATTCAGCGAGACAGCGTTTTTCAGCTTTGGTGTTTTTCTTTTTTACTTCAAACCTTTTCTCTGGAAATTGCAACTGTTGCAACGTGTCTACGAGTTAAACAGTATTGACCCATAAATGCAGCGTTCATCAATAATTGGGAAAAAGATAGGTTTGGTGTTTTGTTGTTTTGTTTTGTTTTTTTCCAAAATGTAATTCTGTTCTGTTCCACCCTACCTTTAGATTCCAGCCAAGAGTACACAGATTCCACTGGTATAGATCTTCATGAATTTTTAGTAAATACGTTAAAAAACAATCCCAGGTAAGCATCAGCAAAATCAACTTGCAGTTTTTCTGTCTTTGGTATAGCACCATGTTTTGTTAGTGTTTGTTTGTTTTGGTTTTCATTATTATTGTTGTTGTTGTTATTTTATTTTCTTCCTCTAAATGTTTCCCATTACATCAGTTACTTAGGATGAGATTTTGTTGTGAAGACTATCTGAAACACCAATCCAGTGTAGTTTGTGTGTTATATGAACACAGGTTCAGGACCTTGACCTGCTGTAAATGCTTTTCGTGTTTAATGAGCAAATAATGAGTTCTGTCTGTGTGCAGCTCTATCTGAAGAGACTCTAACACTCCTTAAAATTTGTACTCATTTAGCATCTGCTTGTTAGATACCAGATTGCCTTCTTTCACTTTAACCTGTCCTGTGCTGAATTTATAGACAGCTTCTTTTAGTACCTAATATATGAGCTATAGGCACCTTCAATCTACATGTCAGAAACCAAATCTGACCTAATCGAAGTTCATCATTTGTTAGGAAAGTTAATGTGATTCTGCTGCTTTGAAATTTGCAGTACGCTCTGGTTTGTTCTTTCCCTCAAGAGTTTAATACTACATCTGTGGCTTAACATACAAGGCGAGAGATGAGCTTAGTGGAATTGTAGTGCTCTTGTGAAAGATATTCCTGTTATTTGTTAGTTGCTTATATTATAGTTATGATTTACAATGTGACAATGTATTGATATTCCATTTTGTTGGAGGAGTGGGGGAGGGAACAAAAGAGAAAAGATTATCATAATGGACCGATACATTTTGTCCAATAGAGAAGACATTAGAAAAATTAGAACGCATAGGCCTGTATTAGTCCCTTACTTTGTCCCTCCTGGAAGTCATAAATCATCCCAGTGAAAATAAGAAATTTATAGTCAAAGGCTTGCTGAGGGTTTACCTGCTATCATATTAACTGATGTGTGCAAACAGTGACCTTTTGACAGTTAGTTTCATTGTATGCTAATAAGACATTGAAATTGGCATATGCGTTTTTAAGATTATTTTATGGTGTTTCAGCTAATACTCATTTCATTCACCTTCAGTTTTAGTTTGTTATATTCTCTTAACATCTTATCACATTGCAGTGTGTGCCAGCTATTAACTACTCAGTTGTAAGTATGTTGTAGGAATGCCTTTTGTTACCAGCACCTTACTCAATCTGTTTCTCTGTGATCCTATGATTCACAGTTCATGGGGCAGTTGAGGCCTCTGCAAATCTTGCTACCCATGCTGACCAACAAGAACCAACCTAGTCACTCTTCCCTTCTTGAGCCTTCTTGATGACTGTACTTTCTATTGATAGTACCAGGAAGAGATTACTTGCAGGCTCTTTGTACTATGATTAATAAATACTGTATTAGACACTTGATGGTCCTGTTTACAGTCTTTCATCATTCCTTGATCATAGATACTATCTGTGTATTCTTAAGATGAATACAGCTGGAGTTATTGGAGTGTCTCATATGTGAGTTGCTGTGTTTTTATTTTCAGGGACAGAATGATGCTGCTGAAATTAGAACAGGAAATTTTAGATTTCATTGGTAATAATGAGTAAGTACTGTACTCTTATAGGAGAAAAAAAAAACAAGAGTGTTCATGTTTATTTAATAAAGCTACTATTCCTTTCTTCCAGAGCTCCAAGAAAAAAGTTTCCCCCAATGACATCTTATCATAGAATGCTGTTGCACAGGGTAGCTGCTTACTTTGGATTAGAGCACAACGTGGACCAGAGTGGGAAGTCAGTCATAGTAAATAAAACTAGCAATACAAGAATGTAAGTGTAAAAGTCTTGGAAAAACTTTATGGTACATACATTCTCTTGGGATATATTATGCAATAATGCTGCATCTGCAGCAGTAGGGGTTTGTCCGTTCATTGGGAAGCATGCAGTAAGGAGAAGTGTTCTGATTGTTATGTAATAATGTGATCTGTTGCACGTTTAAAGATTTAGCAGTGAAAAAGTATGCTGTCTGTATGTTAAGAGTTCTTGTTGCTTTTCTCACAGAGGTGCCCTATGAACTGTTTCCATAAAATATGAACTTACATCAACTATTGTCTGTTTAAAGATTGATACCGGCTTCAAGTACCTCCTTTCATTTGGATCAAAGCAGGACCAGCCCGTATCGTAGAACAGGGCCAAGTTCTGATAGGGTGAACAGAGGGGAAAAGACTTGCTTTGGTTTTTGTACTGTAAAAATCTACTGCAAAAACTCAGGCTTTGAAATCTGTTGTTGGAATAACTCTGCCTGCAAATCTTGCAGGCTCACAAAGTAAATGTAGCAAGGAAGGCAAACAGTGGAAGTATCAACCAGGTTAACAACTCTGCATGCTACTTTATTGTGTTGGCTGGGGAGTTCTTGGAGAAACCACTAGAAAAAATCAGAGGATCACCGAATTCCATGCATAGTTGACAGTTTTGTTCTCAAGACCCAGCTATTCTGTATTCTGCACTTGCTCTGTCTCCTTCTCTCACCACAGAAAGATGAAGGGCTCATGTGTTGATTATATTTAACTTTTGTGTTACCTACTTTCTAGCTTTAACTTAATAAATTTGCATGGCACGTTTTTCTTTAAGTACTCTGACATGAGCATGAAAATAGGAGTTCACAGCTCCTGCATCCTCATCGTAGACTCTGTGCAGCTTTGAAGGAATAAAATTTTATTATCCACCCTAATTTAAGAGTCAGTAGAACTGAAACAACATACCATGCTGAAATTTTACTTAAGCAGATAGTTTCCCTCTTGGAAGTTATTAGAAAATTATATAGGGCCTGAATATACGTTAGATAAACTTTAATCTTTTTGTATTTGTTTTTGGTTTGGCTCTACATACTCTATCAGAAATTAATTACAAAGGCATACATTTCAAATCCGTTATCTTTGCATCTACCGGCATCCCTAGACTGAAGCTTCACACATACAAGTGTGGAATAAGAACTTTTAAAATATGGTTTCTTGTTATTTTTTAATTGATTATCGCTTTTTTTTAATTGGCCTCTGGAAGCCCCATGTAGGCATAGTTACTAATTAGCAGGCATTTCATCCAACCTGCAGACAAGAAGAGTCTTAATGTTTTCAGTATTCTTATTTTAAATCACTTCGGATATAAAATAAGAATTTAGAAAGAAAACCTTGGAGATCTGCTCCATGTTGAATAAAACCAAACTTACCTTTTCCTCATAGGCAGATTCCCGGCTCCAGCGCCGATCAGTGATGTTACTGACATCAACAACCCAGTGCATACTGGGACGTCTCAGTGGAGTGGGAAGTTGGTGATTGCAGGGCAGTAAATTCAGGGACCTTAAAAAGAAAGAGGTAAGACAGTCTAAAGGTTCTCTGAAATGCCTGCTAATTATATTTGGGCATCCAGTAACTAATAGTTAGGCTTGGCTGTTTTACAGAAAAAGATCTGATTTTATATAAATGCCCTGAGTAACAAGTAAAGATACAGAGAAGAGTACATATACATTTTGCCTTTCAATAGGCAAATTCTTCCTGATTGTCTGAGAAAATCTTACTGTAGTAGTAGCAGCTTCATTGTCTAGGTAGTTGGTATCACTTTTAATTAACAAGTTTGCAAAATACTTCAATTCCTTTCACAAAGTAGATACAGTACCAAAAGAATATATATTGCTTCTTCCTCTCACTCTGATCTCATGAAGCTCTTGCTTGCCTGTACTGTTGTCAGTTTTCTTCTCTTGCTTATTTCTACTTAATTATGTTTTTGAAGCTTATAAGTGTCAATGCTTTCTCCTCTCTATGTATCTCCTTATCATCCATTTTTCCTTGAAATGAATTCTGAGGTATATTACAGCTCTAGCAGAAAGCACCTATCTTCACTTCCGTGCATGCCCAATACCCATTGCATGGCACCAGTCTGGATTCAAGAGCACTTCTGGTTTCCCAAGGGCATGTGGTTGCTTCCCGCCTTAATTGGGAACTGAAGCAAATGTTTTGAAGGAGGAAGCGATTTTAAAAGCAGGTTTGTCATGCACCAGGAACAGGAGTTGTCAGCTGTACTCAACAGTACACGTTTTTGGTATTTTTCCCATTGCCCAGACAACCAAAATCTGTCACATCTGTTAGACTATTAAATATATTGTACACGTCACTTATGTTAGACTATTAAATATATTGTACACTTTTCAGTTGGTTCCACCATGTATAGTGTATTTTTACAAGTCCGTAAATTTTTCTTTTTAACAACTTTTCATAGACCTGACCAAAAGTTTTGTGAGCATATAAAGGATGAGAAGAGTGATGACTTTCAGAAGCGGTACATCCTTAAAAGAGATAACTCTAGTTTAGACAAAGATGACAACCAGGTGAATAAATACTACTTTCCACTTCTGTTTGTTGTATTGGATGATGTATCTGTACTACTTTCATCTGTAAGTTGACACTTTATCACTTAATTTAGATGAGAATACGATTAAAAGATGACAGAAGAAGTAAATCCATAGAAGAACGTGAAGAAGAATACCAGAGAGCTAGAGAAAGAATATTTGCACAAGACGTATGTATCAAAGAAAATCATGCTGTCTTTTGTATGAACGCTTCACATACACGTGTGTGCTTGTTAAGAGATGTTGCTTTTCAGGAAACTTTCTATATCAGAAGAGTACTGAGCAGATAATCATTAGTGTGGCTTGAACTCAGTTTTTAAATGATTCTGAAGTTTCTGGGAAATTACTGATTTTTTTTCTCTCATCATTACTGCATGAAGCCCATAGAAACATAGAGAACATATTCATATATTCATATATTCTTCAGCATTACTGCCTGCAATGCATTATATTCCCTCTTAATGAAATTTAGGTTTGATTTTGGTACTGTAGACATTACAAGTGTTACTGGGAGTGATAATTATCATTTTCATTTGTTTGCTCTTACACACAAGTGAGAAAAACCTATTTATTTCAAATGCATCTTATGACCACTAACAGTAGAAGAATCTGAATTTCCACACGTGCAAACTGAGTCAGAAAGTCTGGTCTCTCTTGAGTGGAGTTAAGTGGGATGAAAATTCTGCAGCTCTAGTTTAGGTAATAGGTTTGTGGTGTTGATGATATGTGAGCCATACAAATCCATTCACTTATTCCAGAGCATCATATAGTGCCACTTAGTAAATTATTGTTCAGCCTTGCATTTTTTGCAAGTACAGTTTCTGTTTCAGTCAGTATTATTAGAAATAAATATTGTCTTGCAAAGTTGATTACTTCTAACCAACTTTTCTGCCATTTATCTGTAGCTCTCACACATTTGTAATATTCTGTAGGTGCAGTGAGCTCTTAGAGGCTAATTTGTTGTACCCACTTGTTTTCCAAAAATCATTTTGTTCACCCTAGTTACAAGCAAAAAGGGTGGAATCTTAGCCTCTTCCTTTTTGCATACCATGTATCGTACCCTTGGAAAGCTTTGTACCAAAAGCTAGAAGTCCTTGTTGAGGACAATATAATTAAAGTTGTTAATTGCCTTTTTCACCTTTTACTGTATGTGTGCCTATATCTGATGAATTCAGTCCAGTTATTGCAGTAGCCAGTGGTGTTACTATACACTTTCCAGCAGAGAAAAAGGCAACCGAGATATTGCTAACAGACCTACGCAGTCACATCAGCTGGATGTTGCATGGAGGAAAGGCCTAATTCAAGGAATTGCAGCTTCAGAAAAACACTGATATAAATGAATTGATCAGCCCTATTCTAAAGTCAACTTTAATTTCCTACAGATAGGTCTTTTTATACTGGCTTTTCTTCCCCTCATAATATAGAAATTACTCACCAAAGAGGTTACATTTTCAGGCAGTTTTATGTATAAAGAAAGCTGTCACAGCTCATAGCTAGCGGAAAAGATTTTGAATTGCAATTTGTTTTGTTACTGTGCCATAATAGGGGTTCTGGATGCCATTAATACTTAGTTCTACGCTTTTTTTTTGCCACTCAGTCCCTGTGTTCCCAAGAGAATTATTTCACCGATAAAAGGTAAGTACATTTGCATTTCAATTCTGTCTCACTTTTCTATTTTCTTAATAAATATTAAGCTATCTTATTAAAATGCCAACAGAATCCAGGAGGAAGAAACTAATAGTACACAACAAAGACGACAGATATTTAGGTATTTGATGCATTCTCTAAAAATATATTTATATATCCCCAAGTATTCTGCATGCATTTCACCTTTTATTTTCTTCTTTTCCTTTATTTTGCAATTGATGCTTGTGCTAAAATTTTAGTTTATAACTTGCAGAATCAATAAAGAAACATCCGGGAGATCAACCAACAGCCATCAGAGCAGTACTGAGAACGAGCTGAAGTATTGTGAACCCCGTCCCTGGAGCAGCACTGACTCCGATAGTTCCATCCGCAGTCTGAAGCCAGCTGTAACAAAGGCCAGCAGCTTCAGTGGGATCTCAGTTCTGACAAGAGGAGATAGCTCTGGAAGCAGCAAAAGCACAGGCAGGCTATCTGAGACAGGTATTACAAAATCTCCACATGGTTACCTAGCAGTGAAGTACCTGCTGGTTTGATATTTGACGTATATTGTAGATGTGTGCTAAGGAGAGGCCTTGGTCATGTAGGTGCTCCATGCACATAGCTCCCTCTGCTCACAGTGGGTGCTGCATGCATAGAATGACTACTGACCAAGGCCTTTAGTAAGTAAGTGCCTTGGAGAACTAGAATTCAGGTTACAAATTAAATGAAGACTTTTGACTTAGGAAGTTGAACTTAAAGCCATCAGTAATTAAGTTTTAATCTAAATACATTACAAAGTTAAAAAGAATTTGAGGGTACTTAGCAACGTGTACTTAATACCAAATCAAAATGTATTTGAAGTTCAACTCTAGTTTTGTCACAGCAAAGCTGCTTTGTACAGTCTTAGGAATCTGAGCTGCTATCCTGCTAGCATAATACAGCATAAAAACCTATAAATCATTGTTTGTTCTGATCAGTACCATTGCCAGGATTTAAATACTTTAAAAGTTTACTTAATTTTAGAATGCTAAAAAAGCAAACAAAACAAAAAAACAGAACAGTGGAACAAAGTGTAGTGTTTAATTGTAAGATTCAGAAATTCTGGGAAAAAAGGATAATTTTTTTTTTAAGCCTTTGGGTTTCAAAGGTTGTGCTCTGTGTAACTAATATCAAAACAAAATCGCAGAAAATAAGGATATAATTCTTCTGTGAATCAAAAGTGACATTTAGTAAATATTTTTATTCCAAATGGTAAATAAATTTGATATAAGAGAGAATCTCAGCTGTGCACAATTTTGAGTCTTGAAGTAGATGGGTGGGTTACAGATGTGCTACTTTGAAGTTGGAAGTAGAAATCAGAGAAGAAGAATGTTACCGCTCATCTGTGTTGCAGTTGGCCTTCCTGTCATTTATAAAAGCTGTTTCTAAGGAGAATTTGTGAAATTTTTTTACTTTCTCTGAAACTTCCACTACATTGTAGGTATACTACCACACCTTTAATGCAGGAAGTAGTTTGTTTTTTTCCATTGTGTGTGAAAAATATGTTCCAAGAGTACTTCTACATTTGTTTAGAAACTGAAATCACATACATTCTCAGAAACCTAAACATTAATTGCAAGAAAAAATGTTCATCTTTTGATTAAGGATGTAATTGGCTTTAACTATGATGACTTCAGGCTAATTTCTCTACATAATGTAGAAGTGGTTACCTTTGTTAAGAAATCTAAACAAAGTAACTCTGGGAAAATCGAATTATTTTGCACAATTTACAGATTTTAGCTTTGTATTTCACTCTAGCAAAAGGAAAAAAAAAAGCTAACAGCATCAGCAAATGCCTGCAGCTGTACTAATTTTTCATACTAACAAATGAAAAGCTTACACTTAAAATGCTTTGTGAAGGACAATAAGGTGACTTTAAAAGGTAGATATGTTTTACCCCATCTTCTAGATTGTATAGAGGCTGCTAATAAGAGCTATTACATTTAAACTTCCGTATTCTAAGTCCTGTAAATGTTATAGCAAAGTCTTAATTAAAAGTATGCTGGATTGTACGCCTAGAGGTCTCTAGGAAACAGTGCAGTTCTATAGACCATTCCACATTGGACTTCTGGAAAATTGCTCTTGTCAGCATGCATTAGCTTTCCGAAAGCTCAGGGTCTGGTTCTCCACTGCCTTGCAATATTTATAGCCATTCACAATTGTAAAATAATTGCTTTCACTAAGCTATTTTGTATTCTTTTTGAACTTCAAATATGGTATTTTTAAACCTGAATTAGTCTTATTACCTCATTTTTCTTCTAGCTGCATTTTTTATTTCAGCCTTAAAATTGCCAGGGGAGAGGGGAGGTTGGTAAGAGTGTGTTGGGATTTTTAGTATTCTGCAATTTGTCCATCAGGTGAGACAGATCTCAGCCAAGTAGTAGCCACAAAAAAGTAGTCGTTCCTTGCATGCAGGCTGTGTCTATAGAGCATGTAATGTAAGTAGTGTATCTGAAGGGACATGTGGCTGAATGGACCTGAGTTATCCAATGGCCTGCATGTATACAATAGCTGTCATCTGTGTGTGCATAGCTGGTGTATCTAAACCCTTGAGTACATCAATATGTATGCATGCATCTTTTTGGAATGTGTGAGCAATCAGTTATAAGAACTGTGGGAGAACTGCAGTGCAGTGCATGTGCATGTATACAGATGTATTTTCTGACCAGAAATCAGATCTAGAGATGGATGAAGTGCAAAGCAGTGCTGAATTGACCCTTGGTTTACCGAAAGAATCTTACAATGGTATTCCAGGGGAGATGAATGAACGTTTCATTGGCAATGCCACTGTTTAATTATGTGCTTATGCTTAGCTTTAAGGGTAAGCATTTAAAAGCGTGTATATATATATATATATATTATGTATCTATAAGTGAGCATGATGTTTCTGTCTTTAGGTAAAAACAATTTCTCATTACTCCTTTCCTAGGTTCAGAGTCTTCTAGTAGTGTAGGGTCATCCACGAGTTCTCTTTCTCACACCCAGCAGCCTCTTCCAGTGCCAGCTCTAAGCCAGCCTTCTCATGGCACGCCTGCCGTCTATCCAACTGTCAGCACTAGTAACTCTCTTTCCTTTGATGGTGGCATAAATGGGCAAGTGGCACCTACTAGCACTAGCTTCTTTTTGCTTCCCTTGGAAGCGACAGGCATTCCACCTGGCAGTATTCTGATCAACCCTCAAACAGGTTGGTATCTGCTCGTGGGTGTTCTTGTTACAGTTGAGAACTCGGACAAAAATATGCAAGTGTTTATATAAGAGTTAATTTCAGTTTTGTCCTTTCTTTTTATTTTTTGGCGTTCATGTTTGTTCACTGCATGCAATTTAAAAAGCATGACTTTTATATAAAAGGGATAAGTAAGCTCGCTTTGGATTTTGCTAAAAGTTTTAATTTATAGGTTTAATGTATTGTAATGGTGACTAGTACAAAATACGTGAATATGTCATTTATTATCTAGAATACAGAATAAGTGGAGAGGGAAAAGTCTTTTTCAATGCTAATATGAAACGGTTTAACTGAAGGAAGAGCTCCCAAGCAAGTATTCGCATTGACTTGAAAGAGTTCCTTGTCCTTTGTTTTGCACATTATGATAAACGTTCTTATTTCTGTGAACTCATGGCACTCAATACAAGAGACAGAAATAAGGATGGATTGTATGCTATTTTTAACCCTCTGTTTCAATTTAAAACAAGATCAAGTTGATGTTGGTATATTTGGCCAATATTTATATTTTTTCTAAGTAGGAGAATGAAACTTCATCATGTAGATGCAGAGATGTGTCACTTCTTGCCTGGTTTAAAAAACAAACAAACTAACTAAAAATCCAACCTTTTGCTTGCTTGCAGAAGTTAAGAAACACTGAAGATTAGATTTTACCTTTTCTGTGCAACACAGATTATATTTTACTTTTTGTATACACATTCCTTTCCTTTCTGGATGAGGAAATACTTCATAATGCATTTCTTGTCATTCTCTAGATAGACTTAATTATACATGAACATAATTGCATGCATTTTTGTAAAAACTGATTTTTTTCTCATTGCTGTTGTTAAAGTAATCACTTATTAAATTATTTCTCTCACATAGCTAAATAATTTTCTTCGATATCAATCAGTTGCTGTTCTGTATACAAAACTAGAAAACTATTTGATTAATGGATCTATACCTAAAGCTTCTCTTAACTAAATCCCTCTAAAGCATAGCTAATGCTGGTCCTGATAGAATTTGGTTACAGCTGACTGTAGCAGCTGATTTTTCCAGGCAGCCATTTCATTTCGAGGAGGAAGTGTTTGCTATCTCAGGTATAGATTCTGGACACAGCACTGTTAACTTTGCTTCTAGGCATAATGGGACCTCTGCACATCTTACATGTGAATTTTGCATTGTGACGTTGGTCACCTGAGCACAGGCATGGCCGTTTGTGATCAAATTTTGCTAGGAAAGCAAAGATGTCTAGCATTTGTAGGCATTTGTGTGCTCTTTGCAGTAAATGTGAAGGATATTGGCTCGTTTTTCACATTACGAGTTTATAGTGTGACCATACTAAAATCTTTAGAGTTGCAGTAAACAAAACAGATAAGTGCAGACATTGGAAGGCTACCATCAGTTTAAAAATAGTGTCATCTTAAACATGATACAGTTTAAGTAGTGGTCTTTGAGTCATCTTCATTTCACTTAGTCTGTGTCAGCATTTTGCATGTGATTAGTTTCACTTGGATCCTCCTGTACGGTTGGTCATTTCCCAGTTACGTTGGTGAGACTTCCACATAGCAGCAGGAAAGGGCAGAGAAAGAAATGATTGTGAAACAGTTGTTCATGTCGTAAGCATTTTTTTTACTCACACTCTCCTCAGAAAAGCAATAGACTTGCAGAATGGACTGTTTGCTCATTAAAACTAGCTGGACTCTCAAGTTGTGATTCTAACTTAAATGTGGGCTCTTGCTGATCTGCTGTTCCTTTGGGTTTTGTTGTGGTTTTTTTTCTTCCCCCAACCTAAGCAACAAAGTTACTGTTTATTTATAATTTACTTTTAAGTTGTTTTTTTTTTTAATGGCATTAATGGGGTGCTTCAATATTGAAGTTGCAAATTATTAAATAGGAGAATAGCATTGCATTATTTCATTGGAAAGCTGAAGGAGTTCATCCATGAGTAGAAGTACTTCAACCTTGTTAGCAGTTATGGGAATATAATTGCTGCTTCTGTTTTGTGTCTATTTTATACAGGTATTTACCTTTCCTCTGTCCTGTGTTTCAGTTGATGTTCAAAACAATTAAAGTTCATTCATTTAATTGCCTTTTAAAAGGTCCTTAAAATACTACTTTAGTAGGATTGTCCTTTATTGCTTCTGCCCTTTTTCAGTCCACGTAATAAAAATAAGTTGACTGGGCTATCAGGGTATGGTAAATGTTTATCTGTGTTCATTAAGTCAACACTGGGTTTCTTTGTCTAATTTAAATATTTATTTACGTGTTTTAGCTGCATGTAGCTTGCCAGTTGACTCACTTTTAGTTATGGCCATTGTAAATGTAGTTGTGGGGATTTGGCATAAATCTGATATGAAACAGTATGACTTTATTTCTAAATGTTATTAATTCATTTTTTCTGCTGTAAATATATTTGTCTTAATTTTCTCCAAACTCGGATAATAGAGCTGTCTGTCTCTGGCTGTGTTTGTTCTTTTTCGACCTTTCAGGTCAGCCATTCCTTAATCCAGATGGCGCTCCAGTTGTGTACAATCCTCCTATGCCTCAGCAACCTGTTAGGACCCAAGTGCCTGGACCTGCACAACAGCCTCCTCTTCCTCCACCACCTCAGCAGCAGCCAGCAGCTAATCACATCCTCTCACAGGTGCACATGTCAAATATATGCTGCTTACGTTGATGGTTGATACTGCTGTACTGCTGTCTCACAAGGGATTAGCAGGTTTGCTCTGTTGACACGTTATAGAAGCAGGAATGGCTGCACAGATATGAGTATATGGAATTTTTCCCCACAGTTCTCAGAACTGTCAGTTCTCCTAATAACTGAACATGGTAGGCAGTCTTTTCTTAAAAATATAGAAAATAAAAAGAAGTAATATGTTTTAATCTGTGGTTGGTAATGGATTGATTCTGTCTTCAGATGCTTTAAATCAACTTCTGTTTAGAATGCATGCCTAGTTCTTATTTTATAATTTCAAAACAATCTCTCTCTAAAAGATATAGTAGATGTTAAATAAAAGCAATCTGCTGACTTATTTCATAGCCAATATAATGTGTAACATAAAACAAATGCCCTCTTGACTGTGATATTGAAAATTACTATCTAGTTCTATGCTGTCTTTCAGCTTAATTTTACAAAAAGTATCCCTCGCCTTTCTGGTAATAACTGGAACACAGTTGCTTTATTGCCCTGTTAGGAAAAAAAACTTTGTTTTCACTTCTGTTATGTTAACCATGTTTATAAACCTGTTATTTCTTCAGCCTATCCGACCTCTACAGCCTTCTTCCCAGCCTGTTCAGTACTCTGCAGTCTCTTATCCACCCCCGCTCCTGCCAGTCTCCTCTACCCAGCAATATTCTGTGGTATTATATCTTCTGTTCATTTCCTTTTTGCGTGGGTTGTTAGTGGAAGCTGACCTTTGCTTGGGTTGTTTGTAAGTGATGTGTGATAGCAGTGTAATGACTGGCTAGCTTTTCAGTCACAGTAAAATATCACCTGAGTAGTGCAAAATAGTTCCCTGTTAATTTCAAGAGAAATGCATACATTTAAGGCTATTCTATATATCTGTATGTAATCATATATATTTTTTTCTATACTAAGAAACAGCTTTTTCAAAGTTTTGTTGGCCAGTCAATACCTTTTGTCTTTTGACTAATGTCTTTCTATCCGTACTTTCTATCCTTGTTGCTTTCTGTCTGCTCTTTCTTCTGCTGACCCCTGATTGCTTTCCAAGGGTCAGCTGTGCTGGGTTCTGTTGAGGTTACTTTTTGAAGCCTCTTTGCCAGAACTCTTAAACAGTTCACCAGCATCCCATGTTTTTAATAGACAGAAGATGGAAATGAAATCCGTTGGTCTCTTGGTAAATATGAGTATTATTTAAGAATCTTATTGCTGAAGCAAAGTGAAGCCTACTGAAGGAGAAACGTTATCTAAAGCAGAATCTCAACTAGGGCCTAGGTAAAAATTGAGGCTTTCCAACTCCCCCAAACTGCTCTACATGTTATATAATAGCTGTGTTGTGATGAATTCAAAGTTTGTGTTTTGTTACTGTTTGCAACATAAATCATGTCATGTAATAACAGATGTTCATTAATCAGAATTCAGTGGCCTGCATATAATTAAAATGATATTATAACCATTACCTGTACTTTATGTGTACAATTCTAAAAGGAATTGCACTTCATTAAGGGTTCTTTCTTTTCAGCAGCATTGTTTTTCATGTCATTTTAGAGTTTGAGCACATGTAAACTGCACTGTGCATAACTTCTCAGTTAATTAAATGAGAATGGTTATTTAACCAATGTGATGCATTGCTTCCAGCAGCAGCTATTTCAGGAGCTAATTCTGTGCTACAATTCGCAATCATTGTTAGACATATGCTTGCTAAAACAAAGAATGAAACTCCTTCCAGGTTTCAAGCCATTTCGTATTCAGGAAGTGAGTTTGAATACCATTTGTGCTGTCAATTTCAAAAATGTATTTCTACTTGATGGCAACTTATGTAACATAGTGAAAAGAATTAATCAACTCTGGTTCATATCTAAACGAATTGTCATCCGTAGTTGGTAGCAGGAAGGTGGGGTTTATCCATGTTTTGACAATAACGTTTCAGTGGTTCATCATTTGTACTGTATGTGTCACGTAGGAGTAACTGACCACATGATGATTTACTTGTATTGATAGCATAATACAAACGTGTGTTGCTGGTTTTTGTCCTTTAGACATTTGGGGAGTTAATATTATGTCATAATTAACTATCAGTATCCTTTCTGAACTAGATGTTGTGAGAAGCAGTATGTAAAGTTCAATGCAGAAAAGCATTATGGTTGTGTTAATAGACCTCATTTCAGACGTGCCATAGGGAAATGTAAATTGTTGACAGAATGAAAACAGGGATGTTCTTAATACAGAGGTATTCCAAATAAAGTTTTACGTGCAAATTCGTGTATCAGACAAATAGTTCCAAGGCTAAAAGTGTAACATGTCATCATAAAATATGAATGTGGATGATCTGTAAAAGACAGAAATTTAGTATTTCTTGATTGCCTCTTATCTTCTTCAGGATGTTGTGAGAGAGGATCGGGCACTTCTGAAATCTTAGAGTTTTTTCACATTTAGAGAGACTGCTTTTTGAAATGTGAAACTTCATGTTTACCAATCAAGACAATACTAGTGATAACTTTTAATTGCTGGGGTGCTGGTAATTTGTTTGATGTTGAATTTCTTGTAAAGAACAAGTGCTTAGGCTTGGTTACAGTAATAGAAGTTTTCAAATGTCACAGGACTTGTGCAGTGCCATCAGTACCATGGTTTCAGATGTAAGTAAAACAGAGATAATAGATAACCTCTAGAATGGTTTTTTGCAGCTGTTGCAAGGATTAGTTTTTTAGCATGAAAATGAGTACATAGTACAACACCAAGTTTGACAAATGTACCTTTTTATCCAGGATTAAAGCCTCATTAACTTAAGCTCTTAAAACCAAAAATTGTTTCTCCAATACGGTCTTTTGCTGTTTTAGCTGGGCTTCTGTGTTTTCATGCAGAATTTGAAGTCCAATCAGAAGAATGTATTTTTGACAATTGAATTCTTGCAGTTAAGTAGATAGAGGCAGATGTAATCCAAAAAAATCAGGTATTTGAAGTGAGTGGAGTCTCTGAATGTGGCTATACTTTCCCACCGTCAGCCCTGAAGGCAGTTCACTACTGTGTTCTTATCATGTCCTTCCCCGTTTTTCTTTGGCTGATGTTGCTCTTGTGCAGTAATTTAAGACATTCCTGTCTGAAATCTTTGGTTTAAGCTATTTGCCTCCTTTTTTTTTTTAAAGTATATCTGAATGTAACTTTTTTTTTTTAATTATTACAGCAAGACAACCTAGGATCACAGTTTAGCCATATGAGTCTTGCCCGTCAGCCACCTGCTGATCCAGCTGAACCTCACGCCACTATGTTCCAGTCCACTGTTGTCCTGCAGCCCCCGCAGCAGTCTGGTTATATCATTGCAGCCGCTCCGCCTCCACCACCTTCTGGCCAGCCGGTTTCTGCTCCAGGCTACTCTCCATCCAGCCACCCTGTCAGCCAGCAGGTCCTTCCACAGCAGGGATATATGCAGCAACCTGTGCCACAGGTACAAGGGCTTTGTTTCCATTCTACTGAAAGCTGTGTTTAGAAACTAATCATGCTGTTCGACCAGTGAGGTTTCTATAAAATCTGCCTACTTATATGTAGTTGGTTTAAAAAACAAACAAAAAAAGCCACCAAAAACATACACTTTGTTATTGGTAGAAATATTTTAAAACTACAAAATGGAAATTGGTCCTGTGATCCTAAATCTGCTTCCCTCCAACCTTCTCTGGGGTTTCACCAATGGTGCTGCATTTTAAAAGTTTCTTCTGGCGTTGGCTGAAATGGCATGCTTAGTCACCAAAGCCTGCTAAAAGCAGTTCTGTGAAATCAGTGCTGATGCAGGGGAATGTAATATTGTGGAATTTTCCTTTCTACAATGGAAGTCCAAGAAATCAGCCATTAAAGAGAGACTTCATATGGAAAAAATTGTTAAAGCATCACTAAAGCATCTTTTTTACCCTGTCATTCTTTTTCTGTTTGTGTTTGCTTTCTATAAATGTGAAGGTACTGAAGCTCTTTAACTGTTGTTTGTCTCTAGATGCCAGCCTGTTATTGTACCCCCAATCAGTATCCGCACTCCAGTCAACAATATCGACCTGTTTCTGTCCATTACAACACACAGCAAAACCAACCATTGGCACAGCCTGGACAGCAGACAGGTTTGTTGAACTTAGTCAGCATTTCATTAGAATACCTTGCATACGTGTTGTCCTCTGCTTTTAAAATTTATTCTGCTGTATGATTTCAAATAGAAGTTCACATATTGGACACAGTGCGCAACTGGAGCAGAACAATTGGAGTCAGTTGTTCATGAAACTGGAGATCTGAGCCGTGACTGTGGCTCATGCTGCTAAGTTATAGGATAATTCTTTAGTCTAAAAGTGAATAATTTATACGACAAAGCAAAAGACTGGTAACTTAGTTACTAAAAAAAATCAGTTGCTTGTAAAATAAGAGAATTAATAACTTGAAATGATGTGAAATTGCAAAGATGTGTCTTAACTGCTGAAAGTTCCAAACAAAAGATACTTCTGTTTTTTAAGTTGCGGTTTAATACAGTATGGAATAAATCATTTTTCTGTCCATTGACTAACAGTATCTGGATATTGACCAGTATATGTAATAACACCTAAAGCTACATCTGAAATGGCTGGGGCTCATTACTGGTGGCTGTGTTTGAGCTGAAAGGCAACATGCTGCTTGGCTAGTGCAGCACTGAGCCCCTCAGACTGGGTCCCTTCCAGCTCCAGATGTTCTGCCTGTCTATATCTGGTCAAGAACAAGAGTGAGCAGATCACGTCTTACAGGGGTTTATTCATTTTATAAAGCGCTTACTAACTATGAAATTATTTTCCAAACACAAATGTGGATAAAAGATGACAGCTTCTGAGAGCATGGCAACTGAAACCACGTTTGGTTTAACATTATGGGATGGCCTGACTTTGAGCTGTTGAATTCGGGGCCGTAACACTGTCTGAGAGGTTTATATTTCTCACAGTGAACCGGTCTCTTTTTCAGCTGCTTCCTGGCTTCCTTTTTAAAGGGGTTTCAGGTGTTAGGTTTTTCACTTCTATTTTAAATGCTTTGTTTGTCCAAATACGTAAACAGGAGGAAACACTCTTTAAGAAAGTAGCATCTCATGTCCTCATAATCACGAGGGCCAAGTTACCATGAGACCTAACCACAGGTTGATTAAAAATCTAAACTGGACTACAGTTACTGTAGGAACATCAACTGAAATTCAACTGGCTTCTGCTACAAAATGGCCAGTGATAAAGCTGCTACAGTTGTAACAGCAGCTGTCTATAGTATTATAGACATATATATTATATATACATATTATATAGACATTATAGTATTATAGGTGTAATAGTTGGTATCAAGCTGTAGTCATCACTTGCTAACCAGGTTATTGTACTTCTGTGTTCTTGCCTGAAAGCCATTTCTCACTCTCAATGTTTCGTTCAGAAAATGTATTCCTATAGTCTGTCTGCTAATGCTTTCATTAGAATACCTGTCAAGGAACGCTTTTTCCAGGAGCTACTATTTTGGAGTATTTCTCTGTTAGGAGACTGTTCACTGTGGCAGGTGTGGGTTTTCTTTTTCTGCTGAGTGCTGTGTTTCTGTCATACCATTTTTGATGCAGAGGTGAAACTGTGATGCTAAAAATAGAATATTCTTTGGGATGCAGTGGGGAACCTTCTTGGCAGTCAATGTCTGTTGTACCAATTCTCTCCACTTGCAAAATTGATTACATCTGTCACTGAAGTGCTAGAAAAAAGTGACAAATGTTCACAGCTACATTACAGTGTCTAAGAAGTAAGGGCTTTGGATTGCAGATGTATTATTGATTGTATCTATCATATATTGCAGCTTTGCATTCTGTTGCTTTTTAGGTGCTGTAGATCATTCTGCAGCAGAATATACTTAAGCATTTTGCTTTTTTACAGATATGAGAGATTTTTGTGTGCAGTTCAAGCTTAGCTATTAAAAACTATAATTACTAGTCTTCATTCAAGCATGCATTGTTCTGAAGTTGTATAGTACTCTGAAAATATGTAGTGTGTTGTTTCTAATGAGCAGTGCTTGTAATTAATCGAACCTTCTTCCCTCTAATTTTCTCAAGTAATATTTGATGATGTTACCAGTCTGTCAGTCTTCATTGTTGCAATCTCTTAAAAGAGACAACCAGCTGAGACTTAATTCACAATGTTTGTTGTACCCTGAATGTATGTAATGAATGAACATCCCTGGGTTTTGTTTTGTGTTAATTGAGTAATTACTTACAAAATAGACCAAGCAATTTTTTAAGCATGGAGACACAAAATCCAAGTGACTTTTTGTGACTATATTTGCTGTATTAATTACAGTTCCATATCAAGCGAGGGAGCATGGGGAATGTCAAGTTTGTTAGAATGTGAATGCACTAGAGTTAAGTACAGACTCTTCTTGCCATCAGTTCATCTGGACAAGCCCTGTTTTGTTACTCTGTTGTAGTCTCTGGCGTTGTCTCAGCCACAGTAATAAATAGGGGTTTTTTGCTGGTACGGTAAGTAGTTAAGCACATCACCTCTAAGATGGAGTAGGGGGGAGAAGAATTTCACTTGTGTTCTGCATGTACTTTGATCATGGTAGCAGTTACCTCCTAAATGCATTAAAAAAAAAAAATGTGGGGCACAATGTGCTGGAGCATAATAAATGCACAGATGCCATTTCCTATTTGGCACTCAGACCTGTGCATTTATTTATTTCTTATCTATTTAGGACAGTTTTGAAAGATAATAGAGGGTACCAGTTAAGTAATAATAAATGGTTGTAGAATCACAACATGGAGGTGAATATCAAAGTCAGGTTTTTCCTTCCCCCTTCCCCCCACCCCCCCAAGGTAACATTAAATATAAAATGTCTTCCATTGTATATGAATGTGACTTTTACATGGAAGATTTCTCTCAGTTCCTAATTGTTTTAGCATTCCATACTTCAGTTTAGAAATGGCCCTTTTGAAAAGGACCTGCATGTGTGTCTTGCAAGGTGTGCTTCAGCCTTGAATCACTGATACTTTTATCTCCGGGGCACCTGAGATGCCATCAGAAGTTACCACAACCAGAATTTCAAAGCTGGTGTACCTCAAACAGCATTATTTATAACAACTGACAACTGATTGTCTCTTAATGTTATCTGGCACGCCTTGTTCAAATGCCTTCTGCTTTCACTAGGCAAATCAAGGTGTTAACACATGTAACTCACTAGAGTATAAACACTGCAAGAGAGCAGTGAGAGCAGCACTGCAGATAGTATGTGAAGTATTTAATGCTGGTGCCAGATGGATGCAAACAAATAAATCTGATAATTTCTAATGTTGGCTTCTTTTTATGTGCATGATAAGTTCAACTCTTACAAAGCTGCCAGATGTAGAAAGCCATTGGAAAATGTCACATATACCTCTTCATATAGGCAACTGTGTATAAAATGTGCTCATATGTAATTATTTCAAAATAACGTTTAAATGTGTAATTTCAGGTTTCCAAGTTTTGCCTAACCAGCAGCAAAACTACCAGGGTTTAGTTGGAGTTCAACAGTCTCAGAATCAAAGTCTAGTCAGTGGCCAACACAACAACGTTGGGAATCAAATTCAAGGTGTGATCGTTCCATATCCTTCAGTGCCATCTTATCAGGTGGGTAACTTACTCAGAGCTCTCCAATCTGTGCATTTGGAGTGATCTATTTTTAATCTAAGTACATTGTTTTGCAGATTTCATCCATTTACAAGTATGTTTCAGAGTGACATGGATAGAAAGTTGAAAAAGTAGTAACAATAACCAAAGACAACTGAAATGTGAAGCAGAAGTTTTAAAGGAGGCAGAAGGAAACACTGTCTGCACAAGGAAGTCTTAATGTGTTCTCAATTTTAGGTTTCGGTGCCTCAAGGTTCCCAGGCAGTGCCCCAGCAGACATTTCAACAGCCTGTAATAATTCCTGGTCAGTCAAATCAAGGATTGCCCACAACAGGAATGCCAGTTTACTACAGTGTCATTCCATCGGGTCAGCAGAATAATTTAAGGTAAGTTTAACTTAGTCATTTGATTTCTCAGCAACGAGGTTTAATTGCCCTGTAGAAACTGACAATATCTGCTATATTACTCTGTGTATTGAAATGTATTTGAAAGGCAGACTTGCAAACGCTTTGTTAGCTATTTATTTTTGCTGTTGTGCAGTTAACTGAAACAACCAGTACTGCTTGTTGAACTGGAAATATACTGTGTCCGTGTTGCTTTCAGCAATTTTTTACTTGTAAGCTCTACATTGTAGTTTTCAGTGTTCCTTTTTTTACACGTGAAACACAAGCATGTCAATAGCAACACCTTTTTGCAGTTATCTTTATTCTCTTTATTTTGAATCTCTGAAATAGATTACTCAGCTTCCTTTTGTCCACATAACTAACAAAGCCTGTTAGCACAAAGCTGACTGTGAAATGAGTATAGGAACCTCCTTGTATATTCAGGCCTTGTTTGATAAATAAATTTGAGTACTTATGATAGAACAGATAATTGAATACCTAAAAGAATTCATTACAATTAATGCTTGTTACATGTGTGTTTCAAAAAACTGGCTTGCAGCTTTTAAACAAGCAGTGGTGGTATGCAGCTTGCTTCATCTATCTGTGAGCACAGAGATTTCAGTATTTATGTTACTACTGCAAGGCTCCATCCAGTTAAATGAATCTGAATTCTTGTTCTTTGTACCCTAAGGTTCTTTTTAACCTTATCTTATTTGGTTACGTTTGAGATTCAGTGGAGTCATAGTTAGACATAACCATAGACTTTTTTATAATAAGCTTTGTTGCTTTATCTCTTCTGTCATTTGCAATGGCCATCCCTTCAAACAGGGTAACTTTTATTTGGTGTTTAGAGCAGACTAGCAGCTTAGGACAGCATCTTGCTTTTATCAGAATAGATGTGTTGCAGCACTTCAACAGAGAACATAGAATACCTTTCTGCAGGAACTGAATGGCCTCAAACCCACAGGTCGTTATTGTAGACTAAAATCAATAGAAAGATGAGAAGATCCGTGAAAGAGTACATCCCGTGCAGATAGAAAGTAATTTGTTTTAGTTTCCACTGAGTTATACCTGTTTCAAAATACAAGCATTTTTAATTTATAATCAAATACTTGATCTCAGGGACAAAGGATGGGAAAAAAAAACTTAAGTAAAGTCATACATGAAAATGCATTCCTAGTGGAGGCTCAACAGGATTACACTTCCTTTATTCTATAGTTTGAAGTTATTTTAAGAAGTCTCATTCCCTCAGGATGTTCGCTTCCTGTTAGTACTGACATGAAGTACCAGATTCTGTGGACACCATTCTCAGGTTGTAGCCCTCCAGCCTGACGGACGTTCTGTCTGTGTTACGATGGAGTTTGGCTGTGTCGGTTACTTAACTGTTTTGCCTCGAATGTCTTGAAAATTAGCTGGCATAAGTAAACTGTCAAAATTATCCTTTTCATATGTATTACAAATAAATGAAAGGCTATTTCTTTGTCTTCTTCCGTGACTGGGTACTTTTTCCCGATCTCCTGTTTGGTAAAGCCGTGCTAAGGCAACCCCTGTAGGTATCTGTCTAAGCTGCCTTACTCTGCACTGAAGTGGATGAGTATGCTCATTCTATGTGCTGAATAAGCTGACTCAGCTGCTTGGGGCCAGCCTCCAGCTGAGAAAACAGCATGTGAGAGCCTTGTGGTGGGTTCCGTGGTGGCTATTTAACTGAGACCTAATTATAGTAAATTAATTCTATACGTCTTTATACCATCTGTTTGCACACGCATCAAAATAAATAAATTACTAGTTTTTTGACATATGCAGCTCATAAGTTATGGCCAATGAACAGACTTGAAACTTCTGCCTTCTGAAGAACAGATTCCTGGGCAGGGGGTAGGTGGGAATGTTACTGATTTGAAATGAGTGCAATCCCAGTAACTTGTAGTATCTTTAGGCAACAAATGCAGTGGTTAGGATTAAATGTGACAAACTTCTGTTAGTCATGTTCTTTTCTCTTTATTATTATTACAGTTCATCAGTAGGATATTTGCAGCCTCCTGGATCAGAGCAGATACAGTTTCCTAGAACATCATCACCGTGTAACTCACAGCAGCTTCAAGGACAGCAATGTGCAGGTTGGGGGACTCAAGCTTTTTTTGGAGCAAGTTTCTAGCCATTGTTACGCAGAGTATTTGTATATTTGTTATTAAGGGATTGATTTAGAATTAAGTATTTTTTTATTTCCTTCTGTATTCTGTGTTTGAAGTTAGATTGGATACAGGTTGACTTCACATCTTAATTTGTTTATCGTTGAAAGCTCTCATTACTTTGCTAGAATTCAGCATTGGACACTACAACGCCCTGCATGTCTGCTTTTGCATTGAGACAGACTTGGAAACAATGTGTTTGCTGCCAAATGACTTTAATCTTTTCCTCCGTGGCTGTGTGGGTCTGAATTTTTTATTTTTTTTTGAAGATCATGAGAAGATGCAAAAAACTGTAAACATCCTGGGCTTGGATAGAGAGGAGAGAGGTAGCCTTTTCAAATGTTGAAAGGGGAAATTAAATACTCCGAAGTATTCTGTTCTCATGTTTGTTTCTTCTGGTAGCCTTATTTACTGCCTTTACTTCCATAGTTTATAACAACCATTCAAGTCAGAAGCCATCACCTCCTACATTATTGTCACCTTCATCAAAGTCAAAGCCGCAACAGGCTGCTTCCATTTTGCACTACAGCATAGTGTCTCCACCCTCATGTAAAAGTTCACCCACTGGTCTTTCCATCATGCAGCCAATAAAAGGTATATTTCATTGGGATTTTTGTCTAAGCCATTCTGTCTAGAAATTATCAGATTGATTTCACGGCTACTTGCTAGAACAATTGTGACTTGAGTGCTGTCTCTGCAAATACTTTTCCATAATTCTTCATCTGAATTACTGTCATTGTAACTTAAAAAATGATCATATTGAATCTAAATGAAACAACAGCCAACTTTACATGAGCAGCCTGGAGGCAGCCTTCTTAACAGAGAAGAATATTGCTTAGCAGAAGTTCTTAAATCAGGTTTGGAATGTTTTGCTCTATAAAATATTAAGGTAATTTTTTTTTAAAAGGCCTATATATAGCAGCCTCAATGCAGTATGAAAACAGTAGTGACATAGAGCTTGTCATATCCTTGAAACATTTATAAATATTGATATCCAGACACTTAAAATCTCTGCATTTCCAGCCACAATTATAAAATTGATGAGCTGGTCAGGAAATTAAGTGCATCAGGGTTAGCCTCCAAACCAGTGATTTATAGATCAATCCTTTAATCATAGTCAGTACTACTGTCCTTATTTTACTGAAAGGGAATTTGATGCATGAGAGGTTCTGTTGGCAATAAAAAGAAAAAAGGAGGGGGGATGTAATTTCTAACATTGCTATCAGTATTTTGCAAGCAATAGCTGGAACAACTAGGTCAATGACCTAGATTCCACTACAGATGAGATGTCTCTTATGACCTGTTATCTTTAAAGATATTTTTAGAGACTGTTCATTAGTAACTGTGCAAGTGGCATGATAGCTGGATCAGCAGTGTATTTTAGTTCACAGGCATTTTTAGTTTTCTTGGATGTAATTCTTAAAAACAGCCATTTCCAGATGTCCAAAATTGGTCTAGCACTGATTTGTTCTACCCTTATCCTGGTAGTTCTGGTTTTGTGCCGTTTTGAAGGTCTGATTCAAACCTGTTAAACTGTCATTTAAACAAGGTTGGGGAAGGTGATAGCCTTCTAAATACTGAGAGAATAAAGAAAAGCATGCACTTGAGCAACAGCAATACTGAGATGATACCCTGAGGAATCATCTCAAGGCAAGGACGCTGAGGACATACATAGGCAGGCAGCTGTGTGTTTCTCCCCTTGAAAAATTTGAAGGGGAACAGCTCAGTCTGGGAGCCTTTCAAGGATTTCTCCTGGGTTTGTCTTTTAATGCTTTTTGATAGCTGAATATCTGCATCTGACTTTTGCCTTCTATGACGCTTGATTTCAAGCATACTTGTTATAGGAAAAGAGTTCCATTTATTCTCACTTACTCAAATGCTGTGAAACTTGTAGGAGAAAACTGCATTTGAGGTTCTACAGTTTTCTTTTGTAGTTTACATAGAACTTTCAGCGTGTGACATTTGTCAAGCAATAATGGCATAGGTTATTTCCTTGGGAGTTCTTATCTCACAGAACAGAGATGACAGAAGTTACGTGCCAAGCACTGTAGAAATTATAAAGCAGTAAAATGTAAATATAACATTTATAAAATGTATAAATATATGCATAATTAATAAAATGAAACCAGTCTTGTTGTGTGAAAGGTAGTGTGTATATTGGCTTTTGCCTCTTTGCCTCAAGTTTGTCTATAGAGATTACAGAGGCCTTGCCACTTGGCAACTTGCTGTGTGTTATTCTGATTATATAGCAGCAATCCATGAGCAGAAGTCCGTTTTATTTTGCTGCGCAACAGGATAGAAATATTCACCATGTGGCTTTTACAAGGCAGAGCAGGGATACTCAAATTTCTGTCCTCCACTAAAGTTGGCAAGGTAATCTGATGATTACATTTCAGTCTGTGGCGCATAGGTAGAACTTTTTGCCATTTAAAAAATTTGGGAAGGAAGCATAGATGTGAAAGCATTGCTATTATCACATTGTTTTGATAAAAATCAATACAGTAAATATTTCATAATACAGTTTAGAAGGGCTAATACAGTTCTAATGTTAAGAGCTTGTTACTCTACATTGTATGGTTTGCATTTCCAAGGAATCAGATTGTTTCTTTTTGGAATGCGGGGGTAGTGAATACAGTAGCCCATTTTAGGAAGATATAGGAGCAGTGCATTTTGTTATCTGATTCACTTTTCCAAACTGATGGTATGGTGGAGGTAATGAATTGAGAAGCTTGTGGACTGCCTGTTTGAAGCTGGATGATTAAATGGCATTCAAACGGTGTATTTTAACCATGGCTTGTGAGAAACTATGTAAACAGAACATAAAAGAAAGAAGGATATTGCAAACAGCCATTTTCAAGTAAATAGGACATAATATAAATTACCTGGAATGGGGGAAGAACAACTAATCTCTCAGAAAACTCGCATCACAACTCTTTACACAAAACCATATGGAACAGTGTTGGCTGTTTGGCTGTTCTCCCCTAACTGGAATTTCTGCAGCTACCACAGCAGCTAAGTGGTTCTGGCAGTGTGGAACAAACTACACTCCCTGCTCAGAAAAGCAATCCCAGACTTGTAGGATCAGTTATAAAATGTGTGAATGAATAAACCGTTGCTTTGGACTAAAGACCAGTTCCAGATCTTTCTAATGTATGGCACCATATCAAAGAGAACATTACTCTGACAGTAACTACAGTAAATGCAGAATACTGCTAACTATTGTTAAACAGAATTTCTTTTTAAAAATATTCCCAATAATGAGTTTCAGGGGTTCTGTTTATCTTCTGTAGTTCAGGGAAACCTTCTCTTAAGCTAATCTAGTGCGGATTTATTTGATAGTGGAAATACAATTGTACAGAATATCCTGTCCTAGTTTTCTAGAAATGAGCAGCTTATTTAGCAGGATGTCGTTAGCGTTGTTTCCTTTTTTTTTTTTTTTTAATTCATGTCTTTTCTCCTAAAATTAAAATTGAAATTGATGATGAACTAACTGTATCCTACCCATTTCTTGCCATGTAGCAGTAGCAGCACCACCAGGTGGAGGAGTAGTAATGATGCAGCTAAATATACCTAACAACCCTCAGCCTCGGAACCATTCACCTCCACAGTGGAAACAGAATAAATATTACTGTGATCATCAAAGGGGGCAGAAGTCCACAGAACTTAGCACTTTAGACAGTGCTGCTCAGGTATGAGTTTTCTGTTTTATTTTCAGCATGACTTATTTGCATAAGTTGCATTTTTGCATTGTTGTGGTTTTTTTTCCCAAAAGTTCTTTTTTGGAATAAAATCTATTCTGATAGTACTTTTGTTTCCAGTGTTGGAATGCTTGTAATTTAGCTTGTTCAACTGGATACCTTTTTAAATACACGCTTGTTGTTTATCCAGTTGCAGCATAGTCCTCAACTAGGTAGTCCTGTCACCTCGCCAGCCCAATCACCAGCACCAGCCCAGCTGTCAAACCTCAAGAACATCCGTCCCACGTTAACACCTCTTTCTATTGTGCCCCAGTTTTCTAGAACTTTCATCCCTGGACAAGGTATATTTTTGGTTAACCAGAATGTGTGTGTGTTGTTTTGTTGTTTTGTTGGTTTTTTTTTCATGCATCTTAAAAGACATTAAGGATTTTCTGACAAACTGTGGCTCACTTCAGTAGTAATCTTACTGAAGGAAGATCAACAAAGCTATCCGCTAGCTCATCTTAATGCATTTTATACTTATGTTATCTTTCAGGGATAAGGGTATAGAACTGTAATTTTAAGATGAATGTTCTGCCAAAACCCTTTTCTTCATTGATGAATGCATTGAATCAAACCACTGCTAAGTGTGAATTCTTCATTTCTTTTAGAAAAACTGGTATGATAGCAGAAAAACTCCCTTGTAGAATAATTTCATTCCTCTTCTGCCATGTTATCAGGAAAAAAAAAAAAAAAAACAGAAAATAGGAAATTTTCATTATGATGTGAAAGTCTGAAAACAAACAAGAAGTCCTTTGGCAGTGACCAAAGATGTCCTGGTGTGTAGTTCCAAAACTGAAAATCGATGGATCTATTTTGTAGAAAAATTGCATTAGTAAAGCAAGGCTTAGAGGAAATGCTGCTGTGTCTTCTTTATTGATACAAGAAACTTTATTTGCTTTTGTTTGCCTTTGTCCTGTCTGCTGCACAACCTTTACATCATTGCTTGGTATTCCATCGTAAAAATTCCAAGTTGCCTGTTGCAAAATATGTCTCTCAACTTCTTTAATCTTCTGTGATTGTTAAAAAAAATTGTTTGGTAGTCCCTGGAATAAATAGGAATATGAAGACATACCTGGCACTCACCAGGGATACAATAATGGAAATGGTTAAATTAGTACACCGAGAAGTCCTTTATTAAGGTCATTTTCAGGTGACACCGCAGCAAATAATGTTGGTGCGTTTTTTCAGCATAACTCTTAAATGCAAGAAAGCCTTGGGCTTGTACCTTTTCACCCTGTGATCAGTATGCGACTTCATCACATTAAATCTTATTTTCCTAGCTTAGCCAAATACACTGCATTGTGCATACTCATTCTGCTTTCTCCTATATAAGATATACACAAAAACTCTAAATTGTGTTACAATATTTTGGGGGCAGGGGGGACCCTTCTAATTACCTTTCTCTTTAAGGAGATGCCAGATACCCATTGCTCGGCCAGCCCCTGCAATACAATCCACCATCTTTATTACGTGGACAAGTAGCAAGCCAACAGGTACTAAAGAGAACACTCTCCTGGCAGCATAGAAGAAAGCAATTTAGGACTGCAATTATAATAGCCGTGAATAGGGACTTACATTGTTGCATTAGAAAAGTGATTGATTGGAAAGCACTTGCTTTCTAGTAACTGTTTTATTCTTTGTTGATGTATTCTTCATCTTTGATGGTGTTCTTATGGTAGAAGTAATGAGAAGCATTATTCTGAAACGTAACTTGTCGTTTGAACTGAAACTTCAACCCATGAAAGAAGCTGCAAGGCACAGTGTAGAATATGGATTCTCCTGGAAGCAGTTAGGCAGCAGTTCTAAAAATGAGTTCTAAAAAAAATTTTGCTTAAAAGGATTTTGAGTAACAATTTTTAAAAAATAGGAAATACAGGTATTCCTAAGCAAAAAGTGGTTTTGTTTCTTACAAGAAAAGAAAATATTGTGTTGGCAAAACGGTATTTACTGATGGGGAGAGACTTAAACCCTCCACTCCTACCTTGCTCAATTGTACCAGAGATCGGCCAGAAGATGTGATGGGTTTGGGGGTTGGTGGTTTATTTTTTTCTGAGGAGTTTTAAGGTGATGGTTTTCATCATCTCCTTCCTTCCTTCTGAAGTCAAGGATTTACACTGAGGTAATGCAGAACTTTTAAGATACGATGCCTTGTCATTAAAGCACGTCATTTATATTCATCTCTCTAGTGTCAGCCTGGAAACAGACATGGAAACAGGGGAAAGAAACCAGCAAAGAAGGCTGCTTCAGCAGATCTTGGTGCAGGAGAGCCAGGTATAGAACTTAGCCAGGTGATGTATGAGAGCAAAGCAAGTCAGATGGTACGGTCAGTTCATGAATCTACTGCAAAATTCAGCACTGATTCCCTGCCTTGCTCTCTTAAGGAGCCTATTTGTAATCTCAGCTTTTATTTGTACACTTGCAGCTGTAAGCAGTGCTAAATGTCAGAGAAGCATTGCCTTCTACCAGCAACAGAATGCCATTGTAGTAGCCTGTAATATCAGCCAACTGGAGATACGAGGATGAAATAACTCATTCTCCACTGTTTGATGCATCTTTAAGTACAACAACAAATTTTGATTCGATATTTTTCTTGTTTCAGTTGTGGGAAAAGTTCTAGAAATAACGGAACTGCCAGAAGGTATCACTCGTATGGAAGCAGAAAAACTATTTGGAGAACTTTTAAAAGTGGGTGCCAAGATCCGGTGGCTGAGGGATTCACAGTGTCTACAAACACAGCAGCAGCACCACCGGCGTTACTGTGGCAGCGGAGATAGTAATGTGAACACTGAGCCATGCAAATCTACTGACTTGGCCTCCACTTACACGGTTCTAGCTATGTTCCCTACAATGTCGGCTGCTCAGAACGCATTGAAGAAACAAAGTAGTACCTCAGTTAACAAGTTCAGGCTGAGAACAAGCAAGAAGCACTACGACTTTCATATCCTGGAAAGGGCTAGTTCTCAGTAGCAGTTTCATCGATGGACACTCAGCCTTTACTACTTCCATGTCCTCCTCTCCTTGATCGGCTTAATGTTGTGGGGTTTCTGTTCTTTTCACAGAGATTCCTGGGATGTTTTGTCATAAGTGACATTAGCCATTGAAGAATAACCCAGTGATCCAGCACGATGAAAAAGTTAATTCCAGACAAGAGCAAGAAAACATCTTTGAGAAAGGCAGCTTTCTATACAGAATGCCACTGAAATGCCCCCTACTTTTATAATAGTTTTGTTTTATATTTTTGACTTCTTGTATCAGATCCAAAGTTCTATTGTACAGCAAACGTTCATAAAAGCCCACATTCAGATTTGTACTTTATAATCCCTGTTCACTGCCAGCACACAGCTGTCCATTCCAAAGCAGGAACCTGAGGATTGGTGTAGGGGAAAAAGAGAACCATTTTCAAAGAATTACGCTCATTTTCTAGTGAACTGCCCAACATATTCAGATGAACCTGTTCCCTGTCCCTTGCATTTTTTGTTTTTTTAAAGAAAAGAAATATATAATTTTAGTAACTAGTTAATTCCTTAGATGGTTGTTTTCTTTTGAGATTCATTCAAGCGATGTCAAAAGAAATTACAAGTTCATTGTACCCTTCGAGGATTCGCTTTGATCCAACGAGTTGAATAAGTATTTAAAGGGGAATATGAATAGATTACAAAGAATGTTCACTGAATCACATTTTAATATTTCTTTTTAGCAAAAAGGTGAAGAAACTAAAATGTATCTTCACAAGTGACAAAATGTTTGCACTTTAATTGTGTTCCCACCAGTATGAATCTCTTTCTCTTTCTTTTCACGCTAAAATAATTGTGTTTGATAAGAGCTGGAAACCTTTTTAATGGTTTAAGTTGTCATCATTTGCAGATACTCACTGGACATCAAAAGACTCATTGCACATAAAAATGAAACAAACATTTTTTTTCAATTTGTGTAATTTGCAAGGCTGTACAATGTGTGCTGATGCAAGCCTTTTTCAGTTCAAGAAAATAAATGTTTACAAACACAAACTTTTTCGGTGCACTTGTTTAAACTTCTAGGAGCCTTCTGAAACCTGGATGAACACACTGATGGTTTGGATCCCTATACATGTGAGAAAATAACTTGAAAATAACTACTACTGTAATTTTTTTAAACTACAATCTCTCTTCCTCTTCTTAAAGCATTTATTTACATCTTCCCCATTTTTTTTAAGCGTTTCCCCCATACAAGTGAAAATAGAATAAATCAGAGACTTTAAGGGCTGTCCGTTTTGTGGTTTTTCTCTTGTAGCACAGGTGTTGACTTGCTGTGTAGATAAATAACAACCTGTTTCCTTCCTTTAAGGGCACAGCTTTGTAAAACATGCATTTTTAATTCCTCTAAGTGGAGACTCAAGGTAAATGTTACATTTAAAAACATTTTACAGTGGTTAAGTAAAGAATTTTGGTGCCTAATTTTTTCCTCATTTCAGAAATTCTACCACTGAACAACTAAACATCAATGTGTGAAGAAGCAAGAACTGTCCTCTGCATGTTTAGTTTTTAAATCATTTGTGTGATTAATCAAAGTATACAGAAGAGAATTGGTCTGTCTGGGGATGAGATAGCCTAATGAATTAAGCATGTGGGACCTGGCTCTGCCAAAGGCTGTAATGACATGTATTTACATGACTAAGGGTAAACTTCCCCTCTGGATGTCTCCTACGGCAGAAGGAGAATGTTCAGCTTTAAGCCCCAGCCAAAATACACATCTACTTAACAGTAGGACCACTTTGCTCAAAAGATGGCTGCTTCTTGGCATTCCAGTACATCTGCTGCTAGCTGAATTAACAGCCATACCTGAGAGGATATCTGTTTTCATCCTGAGATGGAATTGCTGTGGATTACTGTACCCACGACCAAAGAAAATATAACCCCAGGTTATCTACGTTACAATATTCCACTACTGAACAGCACAGATGATAATGTGACCAATGCACAAGCTGCACCATTGCTTCTTGCCAATAACCCAAACTAGCTAAAGATTATGGTTTTAATCCTACAAGTTAGAAGTTTGTAATTACAGGTGCCACAACTCAGAGAGGCAGTTGTCACCTCTGGCTAAAAAAAGAAAATTCTAGGACAAGATTTTTCACAGATATAGAAGAAGAGTGAATAACTGAGTTACTGTCCATTCTGAATGACCAAAGAACAGTACTAAGCATTCCAGAGCAATTAATAAGTGTATACTCATCCAGAATATGACTCTTCCCTACTATTACTACAGATGGGTCACCCTTTCTGAGCACTTTTTTTTCTGTTGAGCAGGGGCAGGTACATTTTTTGTCGGGACAGGTTGATATGTGCCTCACTGATTATAACGAACAGGACTCTGTAAGCGTCAAAGGCTTCTGTGCCCATTTTAGACTTCAGTTAACAAATACTCGTGCTTTGCAGTGATTTGTTCGCTGCACGTTCTGTGCCACTTCATACCGTCCCTATGAGAGGGTTCATTGGACATTAGCTTTCAAACTTAAAAGTTTAAGTAAGACAAGTAAGACCAGCTGTACTTCCCTGACTTCTACACTTCTGTCCCTTTTGGTTCTTTAAAAGGCACAATTTCAGTCTGTGTACAAAGACCCTGGAATTAGATTTATTTCACAGCTGAGAACAAACACTGTATGGAAAACCAGTTTTCTTAAGTGTTCTCACCAACCTGGAATTAGTTTATTTGAGCTTCCTGCCATTCCATGTAGGAGTGAATAATGGCCAAAGGAATAATGGCAAAAGGAATTAAGGACACAAATTATATTGCAGTGATTTAATACATTTCATTTGGCTGGGAACATGTTACAACTGCTAAAGCTGAGGACACAGCACTCAAGAATAACTAGAATACCCAGGTGAATCTATTATCTACTCCACCCAAGGCTACTACTTGAGTTCAATTTTTAATTAATGCAGTAATATTACTGTACAAAATGCATCCCTCAACTGTGAACGCATTCATTGCTGTGATTGTACACTGAAAACAATTGTTCAGAATGAAGAAAACAAACAAGCCCCATCCTTGGGGAGCACTGAAAAACCCACGGGCATGTGCCTGGATTCAGGTAAACATAACCACACACCTGAGAATCTGCTCACAGCCTCCACCCAGCTGCCAAGCCACTGGCATAAAGTGAAATGTCAGCCATCTGTTTCTTGCATCTTCCTGAGACTTCTCCCTAAGCAAATTGAACCTATTTTAATCTGAAATCCTTTTCTTGCCTTCACACAGACCTCAAAGATGACCACAGTAGTGGAACATCTACAGGGAAAGAAATTGAACTCTGTGGTGCACTTGATACTGAGGTCTGTAGTACTGCAACCATCCCTAACATCACTGGACCTGGGCAGGCTGAAGTTGTAAGTTGTTCCAAGATCCAGATGAGGATGGTGGTATGTAGATGGGAGTTCTGTTTTGTCACAGCATGAGAAGAATTGCTCAGCTTGGTGACACAACACGTATTTCACAGTAAGACCAGTTTTGCTGTCACTCCAACAGCTCCTCCTCCTATCCAATGACACAAGCCATTTTGCCCTCAAGGTGGAAGAAATTTTTATTCTCATGTTTACACACTTATTTGTGCCTTAAAACTTCACATTTGATGTTTGCTAGTTAATCTCATAGTAGCATGAGTCTTAATTAAAATTGCAACTAATGTTTGTAAAGGTCTGTAAAGCTAAAGCTGCATGACGTGCACTTTTTCCCTAGGAAATTGGTGCTGGTTGTAATTTCCCATATTTAGCCCCGAGGCAAAGAATGCTTATATGAAGCTCTGGAGAAAACTGATCAAACCACCTCTAAATTAAATGTCATGAAAAATTACTGTAGTTCAGAAAGGACTGACTTCAGTCCCCTTGGTGTTTCTACAGCCCAGCCTTCAGGAATATTGATGTGCTGCCTCTATCCAAATTCCTGATCCTGCAGTTTGGGTATTTTTGGCTATTGCTGTCAGTAAACATAAACAGTGCACATTAATGTGACTTCATTTTAGAAGTCTTAATTCTCACACGTAAACCAGAACCCTTAAAAGGGCCTAATTTCCAAAACCTTCTGAAAGTTATGTCCCTTTAAGTGCTTTTATTTGAAAATAAGAGCAAAGCCATTATTCACACCTGAAAATTTTAGATGTGAGGTCCAGTGTGAATGAAGTTGTCTCTTGGCCAACTTGAAAATTATGCAGTCATGTTCTTAACATAGATGTGTGGACCTCCCCTTAGTTCAGTGACTGCCTCATATGTTTAGGCTTGTAGGGCTGGAGTTTAGACCTGACTATCTGACAGGCCCTGTTTAGCAAGGCTTATTTTTTATCCTGCTTGTAACTACTTGACTTCTTTGCAACATTTGCTGACTGTCAAAATTTGTCAGGTGAAAGTGGATCTTGCATAAGAGATGAAGAAGCATTAAAATTTGGTACAGGGCACAAACACATTAACATCCACTGTTTTATTTTGTCAGTCTTACCAACCAGTAAAGCACAGAGCAGTCATTCTGTGGGATGCATGCAACTGTAATGAATTGTTTCTGTGCTTCTGAAGAGAAATCTGATGTCAGAAAGACTAGTGCTATAAACCAAAGAGCCATATAGGAAAACTTGTATGTTGCTGATAATCGATTGCTTTAAAAACTGCTATCAGGTATAAAAATAAACTCTGCTACTGTGTATAATGCTCACTAGTGAAGTTTATTCTTAATTCAGTTCCCATGCCCCAGTTGACTGAGAATCTGAATTACACTAAGGACTGATGATGATATATCACAATAAGAACAGTGAAAATTTCCAGATACAGAAATGCTACAAGGTGGCTGTGGTATGTACTAGCTTCAATCCAAAGTGACCTGTTACACTTGATTTCCTAACAGTACTTGAGAGCTAACTTAAAGAAACTATATTAAAAAAGAAAAAAAAAATGCAATATTGCATTATGTCAAACTCAATTTACAGAACTTGAATTGGGGACACTGGGATTCTGCTTCTTTCTAACACCTACCTTGTAACTCTTCCTTGCACTGGTCATAAGATCAGTTGGAGAGATTGGTATGCAGCACAGCCTTGCCATTTGTACAGTTTCCAAATTAGTTACTGTAAGAAACAGCACTAGGATAGTGCTAGGAGAGTCTACAGCACTGATAAACAGATGCTAGGAAACACACCAGTTTGCCTCTGTGTTTATTCAAATCCTTTGAAAAACTGGTTCAAACTAATACTGTTTGACTTGTTAATGGACCACTGATTAGAATTCAATAACAGTGCAATTAAAAGAAATCCACTCATGAAAATATTTTGCTTTACAATCCAAGTGAATCTGCAATGATTTGTTGGGTTTTTTGAGGGGGGAGGTGTGAATCACCAGCATTCTAAAATGTAAACAGCCTTATTGCATTATTGCCCGTATTGATTGCCAAATTCAATTTTGCATATTTATCTCATACCAGCTAAAATTTCCACAAGAGTGACAGATGGAATTTCAATTAAATTTGGCTCCGTATGTTCTCAGAAGTCTTAGACCTGCAGCAACAAATGCTCTGGAGGTGGGTTGTAAAGCTTCCTTGCACCTTACACAACATTGCAAATATAAGCAACTTGGGAAGCCGGCTGGGAACGAGAGCACCCTTTAAAATCTTTTTAAAGCAAAGCTCTGGAAGGTACCTTAATCCACGTGCTGCTTTCTGTCCTCTGGGGTTCTTCACCGTGCAACCAGCCCGGCCTGATCCCCGTCCGGCTCTACAAACGCTCTATTTGCAGCTTCTCAGGGACTTTGCTCCAGGAGCCCTCGAGGCGTTGCAACTGCCGCAGCCCAGTGACCCTAGGGTTAGACAGCTAGATGTGCTACACTGTAGCTATTTGAGAATGTAACAAAAACACTTTTTGTTGATGTCCATATGTAACCCTTACCGGCTGTACAAAGAGCACGCCCTCACAGAAGTTACCAATCCGGACGTCAGTGGGCCCTCCCCTTGGTATGCTTCAACGGAATTCTTTCTTGTTTGAAGTGGTGTAGGAATTGTAGAGAATCGTGCTTTCTAAGGCACGTCCCTGAGCAGCGCTGCCTCACGGCTCGGCTGCGCTCATCTTCTCGCAGTGAGCCTGGAGGCCCCGTGTAAGCCACGTTCGCTTCTTTTCCACAGAGCACCACTTTCTGTCAGCTTCTCGTCACGCAGCCCTGGCCTTCCCGAGTGAGCTGTGTCTCCCCTGCCCGCACAGCCCCTCACCACACACCACGTGTGCGCAGGCCCCTTTTCCTTTCGGCAACCACAGGGTAGCGGTGCTTCAGAGCCCCCTCGAGCCCGACGCACCCCCGAACAGAGCGGTACAAACCGCCCGGAGGCAAAGCGCGAAGAGCCCAACATGGCGCCCGTCGCCCCCACAGGCTGAGGTGAATCTGCCGCCATCGAGCGCGCGACCAAGGGAGGGCACGCGGTGCCCGCGGGCGCCAATCAGAAGGCGGGGCTCGGGCCTCCGGCGCAGGCGCGTGACGGGAGGTTGGCGCGGCGGAGCGGCGGTCGCGGCGCATGCGCAGTGGGGCTGTCGCGGCTTCGGAGCCCGGCGGTCACCATGATGTGGTTCGGGGGCTCCATCCCGGCCGCCATCGCCGCCGCCAAGCAGCAGAGCTCGGTCTTCGTCGTGTTTGTGTCAGGTACGGTCCGGTCGGAGCGGGGGGGCGGCGCTGAGCGCCGGGTCTCGGCCTCCCCCGCGCTGACACGGCGCCCGCGGCCGCCGCGCTGCCGGGCCCGGCCCGGCCCTGCCCTGAGGGCCGCGAGCGGCGGTCAGAGCTGCGGGGCCGGTCCGGTGCCGTCCGGTTGGGGCCGCTGCGCCGAGCCGAGCCGAGCCGAGCCTGACTGCGGGGCGGGCCCGGTCCGGCATGTCTGCGGCCCCGCGAGCTCCGTCCCCTCGGCCGCTCCTCCGCCAGCTGTTGCCGCACCCCCCGCGCCGTGCGGTCATTTGTGCTGTGTCAGCGCGGGGCCGCTGCGGCGCGCCGTGTCCCCGGGCGGGCAGCGCCGCGCTTCGCCGCTCGCGTGGAGCGCCGCGCTCCAACCGCTGGGGCTGCGGGGCCGTTTGCGCACAGCTTCCTTTTCCTTTCGGGTTCTCCGTGCTGTTTATCCTGTAACCGACCGGCCGTTGGCGGAAGTTAATTCACGCTGACTTCGTGCGCGTTGCCCTCTCGTGTAGAGGAACGAGAAGGGAGCAGCTGGGGTGCGGTTGCGGTGCGGTGTCGCATTCGGGCTTCCAGGCAGCGTTTTAAGGCCCTGATAACGCGATGGCAGCTGTGGTGAAAGGCTTTTAACGTGCTGTTATTAGTTCTGTTCGTTTATTTGCCTTTTCCTTAAACATTCTCCAGTGTGTTTACCTTCAGAGGTAAGCTGACACGATCGCCTTCATAGTTCCTGGCGTGTTGTACGTAACTGCGTGCGAAGGCAGGTGCTGAGCAGGAGGAAGGCAGTGCTCTGCAACGCCTCACATCTTCACCTGCGAAGCAGCGCTGTGGCTGCCGGCCTCCCCTCCGCCTCTCAGGCTTAGATGTGTTCCCTTGGACTTCTCAGATGTTTCGCATTCCTAAAGACCTTTAGGAGCATTCAGAACCCGTGGCTGTTCTGAACTCAGTGCACACGCGCTGGGAGTTGAGAAGCGAGTGCTGTAACTTACAGTGTTTTTTCATGCGACTCGAGAACTGCGCAGGACTGCCCTTCTCTTCTGGATGTGGATGCTGACTGGGTGGGTGTGGGAATGCACGGATGCTCAGGCTGGTGATAAGTGTGTGACTGCAGGGATGTAGCCTTGCTTTGATATTGTCATACCATATCGCGTGGTGGTGGCGGTGATGTTGAATCTTCATGCTGCAGAATGGCCCATAGGCATTTGTAAAGGACAGGCATTCCTGGAGCAGCTGCCTGAGCGGGAAGAGGTGCTTTCAGAGGTGTTCTTCTTAGATGTTTTGTACGCTTTGCTCAGTGATCTGTAGGGGGACAAAACATCGATAAAGTGGAAAAAACGATAAATAGCAAATACAAATCAACTGTGCCGGTAGCATGACCACTGTGAGGGATGGCCAGCTGAAGGATAGCCAGCTACTAGGTTCAGTCTTGACCAAAGTAATTGAAGTCTGCTTGGTTCATTGTATTTTGTTTGGTTTCTACTACCGTCTGCCTGTCCATCTCTGCCGGTTTGCTGCACTCCTCTGGACAAGCACCAGGAGATGAAGAAGTGGATTATTCCTTCTGGCTCTGCACTGTTTTCCACTCAGGCAAGCTGTGCTGTGGCTGCTTAGCTTAACAATGAGGCAGTGTTTGCGACTGCAGTCGCGTGTTGTTCAGCCAGATTTTTTTCTTCAGCATTTCTGTTCATGAACTTCGTAGTTCCGTTTTAAAGCCTTCCTGGCACAGTTCTGATGACATAGTTTGGATCTTACATGCACAGGCACATCTCATGGATGTCTCTGGTATCCTCTTGGTAGAGGTTGTAGATGGCTTTCCAGCCTGCACGGTTAGAAGACTCCTTTCATGTCTTGAGGTATTTAATCTGAAGTTAATTGTTTGTTTCCACGTGAAACTTCCTTGGATGCCTCCTCTGTTCTGATTGGGGTGTTTAAGATTATTTCTTTCCAAAAGTTCAGCGTGTTCTACTAATGGAAATACCAGGCTATGTGTTAAAAGGTGCCTTTTCAGAAGTGAAAAAGGGGGGTTTGGGGCAGAGAAAATGCAGTTCCAGCTAAAGTGTTTGTGTTTCTTCTTAGAAACATTTGTAGGAACAGCCCTTTGTTTATAACTTTATTTTTAGGATTTTTTGTTTCTGTTTTTTAACAAAAGTGATCTGCAGTCAGCTGCTTATTTGATAGCGCTTTCTGGCCGAGCTGTATCCAAGCACTTTTCAAGTTAAACATGTGAAATGACGTGAGGAGGTGAGCAGCCCCCTGTTCCAGCTTGCTGTCATTTCCGGAACGGGCAGTCCTTGCCCTCGCTGAGAGTTACGAAATGCTGGAGGTTTATGGGCAGCAGCAGACAGCTCCTTCTGTAGGGGAGACGTTTGTCGCTGATGGCTGCGTGCTGAACAAGCTGTGAAGCTTTGATTTGTCTGTTTTATTTTAGGACTGAGGAATAGGGGTGGTTTTGAATAGGTTCCTCTTATGGGAACTCGGTCATTGCAGATGAAGTCTTTCCCAGTGATCTGAATCACGTGGGAGGTGATGGATACCTGTCCCTGTGTGGAGCTCTCACTGGACCTGACCACACTGAAGAGATTGGCACGTGTGACTGAGAGTTGTGTGCAGGTCTTTGATTGCTGCTAAGTGAAACCGAGTGATGTGTGGGAAATCTGAGGGTCTTGGGAACGAGAGTTCTGGGGCAGTTGTAACAACTCGGTGTTCAGCTGAGACGTGAGTTCTGCCAGCACTGTTGATCGTGGCCTCTCAGCTTTCTCCATGCCTTTCACATTTCGTGTTCAGGATACAGTTACTGCGATAAATGGGCATGAACTCCCAAGTGGGAAAGGGTTATTAACAAAAAGACACCCAAGTAGCTGTTCTGTGGGTAGTCTCTGTTAAAGTGCTGCATGAGGTACGGTTTCACAGAAGGTGAGTTATCAGCATTTTCCTTCCTGGGTCACAGCTCTTGCGGACTGCACGGTGAATAATCTCTGACCTGTTCTTGTCCTTCAGCATTCTTTCACCAACTGCAGCAGTTGTTTGTCTGGAAAAGTTACCATTAGGCAAGTCTTGAGGTATTTTTAGTAGCCTAATCGGATGAGCACATGTGAAAGTGTGTGCAGCACAGCGGCTGTCCGAGCATGGGGAGGTGGAAGGGGGGCCGGCCGCACCACTGGGCAGAACAGCTGCAGCCACCCGCTGCCCTTGGTTCCCTAAAATATCCTAAATGTGAACTTGGGGTATGTAGGCTGATAGGAACAGAGATTAACGCTTCTAGGGAAAAATTAGTGTGTACGGATGGGAAACACTTCTCCAAAAGCGGTGTGTTGTGTGTTTGGTTCCTTCTGAGCAGCATTGCGACCAGTCCTGGCCTGAAGGGAGCAAAGCTTCACAGGGGCATTCCTGGTCGTTCATGAGTAAAAGATACCACGTGAAATAGTGACTGGGATGAAGCAGTTCGTTGTTGTCACTGAATAATGGGCTTCTATGCTAGGAAGCCAGAATGTGACTCTTCACCGAGGGTGCAGTCAGCTCCAAGCTGCTGGGAAGTAACTGAATTAAAGATAAACAAATGCTTGTAGGCCACTGCACTTGTGGGAAACTGATTGACATTCACCTGAATTTACTGATTAACCCAAATTCCCACTAAACCAGTGCTTTAGAATACAAATGTGATTAAAATAACAGTTCTGAATTTGTGGCCCCCTTTTAAGTTTCCCTTACTTACACAGCTGCTCCTCTGTTCCCGCGTGCTCCTGACTCCTTTTCCTCCATTCCCACTGTTCATGTCAAGAACTGGAACACAAAAGTAATAAATCTGTGAACAAAGTTTTTTTTTTTTTTTTAATTAACAAATTCTGAAGCCTTGTGTACTGAATTATGTTTTTATAAGAGGTGAAAAGTGTGGCTTTACCTACATTAGCATCTGCTGTACCAATATGTACTTAAATTTGTTAGGAAGGACGAGCAGTGGATAGCGTGTTAGCAGGTCAAGCTTAACGGCAGGGAGAAGCAGTGGTTCATTCCAACTGCTTTGTAATCTGCAAGGAGATTCCGTAGAGTATAGCAAGCAGGGCATGAAGGCATAAACATGCTCCTTGTATCGTGAAAATGCAGCCCATGGGCAGTTGTGCAATGAGATGATGCAATCAAGCCAATCCCCAGGCTGCCATCAGGTCCCACTCCTTTATCCCTGTTCCATCTGTGTGCTACAGTGCCTTCTGCTCCCCTGGGCTAACTCACCATGCAGCTGAATTAGTGTGCAAGCTACGTGCTTGCTGTCTTGGAAGGGGTTTTGGTATATTTGTCTTTTTTGGCATGTTAGCAAGATGAATCGGCTGGAGTGATTTACCTCCAGATTATAGGAAAGAAAAGAAGATTAACTGCTTTGAAAATAATGGAGAGAGTCTCTTTCATCAACAATTTCAAGCAGCTGAAGCAGAGCTGAAGTCAGAGGCGGTCGTTGGTTCAGCTTCATGTATGTTGTGTTTGCAGGTGAGGATGAACAGTCCACTGAGATGGCTGCAAGGTGGGAGGACGCTCAGGTGACCGAGGCTGCCTCCGATGGCTTTGTTGCTATTAAAATCGATACCAAAAGGTTTGACTTGACTCTAATTCTGTCTCTTATACAATCTTTCATTGATGATGATGGAAGTGTGAGGCATGTAAAGTCTTCTCCCTGCACTGGAGGTAGTCTAAATACAGTGTTTGAGAACATAAGTGAGTTCAGTACTGCTGAAGCCACCAGAATCTGAAAAAAATTGAAAACTTGCAAATGGTCTGCAATGTGGTGCAGAATATTGTTTGCATGTTTCCTGCTGGCTTCAGCATTAGTAAAAGAATGCTCGAGGATGTCCTCTTTCAAGAGCAAAAGATGCAAAAAAGGCCAAGTAAAAAATAATGTGAATCAAAATGCAAAGTACTCTCGAGGCAATCCTTTGTTCAGCAGGATAGGTCTGTAAGGCCCCAGAGAAATTCTCTCTTGTGTAACACACAGCACAGAAGCATTGAGGTTTCTGGATAAATTACTCGGTTTTGTTAGAATAAGAACTTCAGTTCCAGTAGGGAAAGTGCACTGACATTTCCAAAAGTTGCATTATTTTGAAAGGCTCTATAGACCTTTTAGAAGACACCTGCATTGTTTGCACTCAGTGGGTTAGATGTCTCTTTCCTCAATTGCTTCTTAGCACTGCTTCCATAAATAATCTACTGCAGTCATCTGCGATAAGCAGGGATTGATAACACTTATGCAAAATGATAATGAGAAGATGCAATGCAAGTTTGCTTTTAGTGTTCTCTCAAGTATTTAAATAGTTCTGTGTGGTGGTAGAACAGTTATTTTTGTGATGAAAGGCTTAATCTAAAGTTGTTGCAAAGTGATCGCTCTTCCTCAACGTGCATCTTTTCTTTTTACCAGTGAAGCCTGCCTGCAGTTTTCTCAAATTTGTATCCTTTGAAAACAATTTCGATGCTACGTTATGATTACAAATAATTGCTCTCTACAAGTTAAGACTGTTCTTAAGACAAATATAAGCAATGTTATTAAAAAATATATCTTACTGCACAAAAATAGATAATAAACTCTGTTATTAAATGGTATCATCTACATATTCAGATTACCATTAATTCTTAAAGAAAGTGAACAAGTTTGTTTGATGTTAATATTGTGCAATTCTCTTAATAGGAAGTTACCCAAAGCTTTATGTAAACAGAATAACTCATTGGTGCTAATCAGCATTAAGAAACAAACAACAACAACAAAAAAAGCCAAACTCTAAACTGTTGTCTGAAGCTCAGAATTAGAGAGGAGGAGGAACAGGTAGTGGGTTGGGTTTGTCAGAAGCACAGGCATGAGGTTAGGTAAGCTTCCCCTCCCTTAAGTAGGGAGGAGTTGCTTATAGCTCGGGAATTCTGTCTGATGCTGAAAAAGAATTTGGTACTCAGATTTTCTTAGTGCTGTAAAGCATAAGACAGCATAAGAAGTCATCTCGCACAAAAATGAAGTCTTACAAATCAAGGAGTAATTGGTAGTTGGGTGTGTCTGTTTGAGAAAAAACCTTTGGCTCAAACAATTTCAAGGAAAAGGTGAAATACTGATCAGCTGTATGGAATGTTTTCCAGCATATTTGGTAGCTTTGTTTTTCTTCCTCCCCCCTATATTCATTTGGTTTCCAGGTGGAGATGGAATATTGAATAGAGATATTCAGCACCTAAGATTTCTGCTTTTCCTTATAATGTTAGTTGATAAATTTGTTGTCATGCACTGCCCTTAACTGCTGCTGTGCAGATCCTGTAGTGTGCGTTCCATCCAGTTTTTTTATAGGAGACAATGGAATCCCTTTGGAAGTAATTGCTGGCAGCGTTTCTGTTGAAGAGCTTGTTACCAGAATCCATAAAGTGAAACAGGTAATGCCTGTGACAAGTGGATCTTTCAGACTGAGATGGGTATGCTCCGCATGCTTAAGACAGGCCCTTAACATACTCCTTGGAGAAATATGAATTATTGTGTTTATATCCCTCCATCAACAAAATCAGCAAGTTTAAATTCAATACAAAATGTTGAATGGGTGTGAAAGTCCTGTGCAGAAGTGCTGTGCTATCTTTTGTTTCACAGATTGTTTAATCATCTGTGTAACACCCACAGGAAGGAGGCGCGTCAAGAAGCCTAAGCTTGAATGATACACCAACCACTCTTTCAGTAATTTGTATGTGGTTTTGTAATACTGTTTTAGAATGCGGGTTTTGAAGCATAAAAATATGCTTCAAAATATAATATAACCATAGTTTTACCACTGTGAATGTAAGAGTATAATTAAGAAAAAAGTATATATGGTTGTGTCAGACTCAACAGTAGGGGGTAATTTTAGTTTTATATTTTAAATAGGACTGACTCTCCAAAACCAGTTTAGTAGCCTTGATGTTTGAACCCAAGGAAAACATCATACTCTCACTTGTTCCCCCGAATTCCTTAGATGCATGCAGAAAAAGGGCGACCTCTGGAAAATCCATGTCAGTCCTCTGCTCCGTGCCCTTCGTCTCCATCTGATGGTGCACCAGAAAATGTGCAGTCCACAGCAGAGGATCCTCGTGGCTCTCCTGAGTCTGTTATGTCTGAACCAAGACCTTCTGATGGTAATGGCCAATATGTTAACACAAACGCTAGCTGATTTGCTTTTAAATAATTTCCCTTGTCTTAATTGCTATGGAATATTACAGAAACGATTGTATATTGAGTGGACTTGTTGAAAAACTTGAACATACCAGATGCTTCTTGCAGAACTTGTCATTCTGAGCTGTTCTAATGTGAGAAATACATGGTTTGTAATACAAAAAAAAAGCAGTGTTTAGGATTCAGCTGAAAAGTCTCCTCTGGATTAGTAACCTGAAATCAAACGGGGAAATGGGGAAATAAAAAGTTGGAATAGCAGGACCTCCTTTCTTCTTGAGATATCCTTGTTTCTGCCAATTACGGCTAATAGTAAACAGTAATATTTTTGTGTTAAGAAGTATAGCTTTAACTTTTCTCTCGTGCATGACTTTCTTGTAAAGCACTTGCAGACGGAGCAAATTCAGGTCAAGCAAGCCAGGAAGCAACTCAGTCTTCAGATGAGCAAGTGAGCAATGCTCAGCCTGCGAATGATCTTGCACTCAAAGTAGAAAGGTAACTCTTCTTTGTAGACTATCTAATGTATTCTGTTTGTTTCTCAGGATGTAGTTCTATGGGTTTTTTTTTATCAGACAGGCTGAATTTTAGTGCTGATTTCTCTTGTCATCTGGCAGGCACTTTATGTGGGCTTATTTTTGTTTGGATGTCTGTGATAATACTGGGGGGAATACAAAAATCAGCTTTTAAATTAATTTTTCCCATACCCTGAGATAAAGTGGTAATCTGGAAAATTAAGAAGATTGTCATTACTTTGATATAAGGTCAGTATTTTGATCTGTTTCAGACAATATGCTTTCTGCAAAGATCTTGGAGTTAAAATATTGTACTGAAAGCATTGAAACTAGGGCAGAGAAATGCTAACCTAGGTTTTCTACAGAGATGTCCTCTCATTTTCTTGTCTGTTTGACTGCAGTCCAGGCATACTGCAGAAGGCAGAGGAATTCTATTCTGGGACTCTTCTGCTTTTTATTTGATCAATGAACTGTTGGAAGACCTGATAAGCAATGCTAGTTCAAGAACTGTAAAGTATAGTAACAGACAAGACTGATAAGAAAGTCACTATTTTAATGTAGATCTCAAATTTGTTTTTAAAATATACGTGAATCTTAAACTGTACCATATTTGCATATAGGTACAGCATATTTTCCTTCAGGAAAAAAGAAGGAGGCAAAGCTATGTGGTGCTTACTATTTCTTTTAAAAAAGTATAACATCTTCTGTACAAAAACAAGAAATTCCTCCTGTCTGACTGTGCATGGCATTTGGTCATGCCTGCCCTTTTCCCACACTTAAAAATACATTGCAAATTTTGTGCATTGGTTCTTACTCTAAGGCACCTGTCTGGATAAAAGGGACAGACACATGTGTGTCTATATCAGTACTTGCTATATATTGTTTGTTTTCCATTTTAGGAAGTGGTGTGCAGAAGAAAGCAGATGGCTTAAATAGTTAGGAACGGGTTGAGATTAGTGTTTCTGTTACCACAGGTTACAATAGTATTGCTTATTGTATGTCTTAAAAGATGTCAAACAACAAGAATATGTAAGGTTCTTCATTTAGTGGACAGAAAAGAACAGAAGAAATATGTTAGAACTACCATTAAAAACTGCAGGCTAAGTGCTGAATCACTACCTCATGTTGTTAGGGATGGTACAGCCACATGTGAATGAATCATTACTCTTACATTAGCTGTTAGCAGAGTGTTACAGTTCCTCTTCACTTTGATGCATTTTATTCTTCTCTGCTGGGAAATGCTTCATTAAAAGTAAAAATATTAATAGTAGATGCTTCCATTTGAAGACTTTTTTTCATTTGCTTTTAAATTTAGAATCACAAAAAAGCTTGAAGAAAGACGAGAGGAGAAAAGGAAAGAAGAAGAACAGGTAAAACAAAAATGTGGAAGTACTTGCAGTATTTATTTAGACACCCATATTTGAGTAAATGCTTAATTGCTTTCTAAACAAATATACTTCAGTCTCATTCCACTTATCCAAGGCAATTTTGTGGTCTCATTTTTATTCTCCCTCTTGTTTATTCAGAAAGAAATTAAGAAAGAAATAGAACGGAGAAAAACTGGTAAAGAAATGTTGGAGTACAAAAGACGTCAGGAAGAAGAATTGACAAAACGAATGTTAGAGGAAAGGAACAGAGAGAAGGCGGAGGAGAAGGCCGCTAGAGAGCGTATCAGGCAACAGATTGCATTGGTAATTTCTTCATTTGGAAAGACAGTTTGCTGCTTCTCTCTTGAAAGGGCCGATAGTACTAAAAGGATACATTTTCTCATTTGGTAAAACATGGAAACATTTCAGTTTTTCTGTTTGGAACTCTGTGGCTTTGCATGGTGACAAGTTATGCATTTTAATAGCATTTGCTGTGAAGCTTCTACTTCTATATGCACAATGATGATATCTGTGAGAATTAAAGTACTAGCTTTTTCCTGTGTAGCTTGAGCCCAGTGATCCAGTGATGAATTATCATTAAACATAAAAAATAATTGCAATTCAAACTGAGATCTGAAATGGAAGCACAGGAAATATTTAATTGTTTGAAAATGGAATTTTTGTGTTGGTTTTTTTTTAGTTTGTATATATAGGTGTTTATATATGCATATAAACAGTTCACAACTGAAATCCCTCTTTGTTTTCAAGTTTTGTCTAGAACATGTAGAACTACAGCAATGTGACTTGTCATAGATTTTTCCCTTTCTCTTTACTGGAGAGTTAGCCTTCCCATGAAAGTGTATCTGTTGACTGCTTAGATGAAGTGACTCACTGAAAAGTGTATTTTATCTTTCCTAATGACAAGAGACAGTGCATTTTGACAGTGAAAACAGCTTTGCAACACCACTGCCTTTCCTCCGTGCAGCCTATTTAGAGCAGTTGGGTTCTCAGTACAGATTGAGATTTTTATGAGTATTAAGTTGCAGTTCATGGTGAAAATGAAGGTTTATGTTTGGTCTTTCCTAAGGATCGTGCTGAGAGAGCAGCTCGCTTTGCAAAATCGAAGGAAGAAGCAGAAGCTGCAAAAGCTGCAGCTCTTCAGGCTAAACAAGCTGAAATAGAAGCCAGAAAAGAAGCATCTCAAAAGGAGCGAAGGTGAGTTGTTGTAGAGAAAGCAAAGTGTATACTGGTGGGAGAAAGGTTAAAAAACCTTTGCATAAGCATTAAGAAATTTAATATGTCCTAACCTATTAAATGATGCTATGCTGGTGTGTTTAAATACTGACGTAAAAATTAGCTTTCTTTTGTAATATTAACTCATAGCTATTTCAATCAGTGCTATGTTCTCAGATAACTTGCATTCTTTAGACATTAATGATACATTTGCCTCCTGATCTTTGATTTGAATACCAGGTATGATGGAACTAGGTAAGGAACTAGATGGGGTGGTTATGTCAGAACTACAGTGGAGAATGTGGTGCTGACCCAGCTGTTTCTCTGGGTGCACAACTGGCTTGCATTCACCAAGGCTTGTTTATGCACATCAGCATAGACATGGCTCCTGTTCTGCCTAATGCTACTGTTTCAGAAAATATCCTAATGTATGGAGGACTTAAACAGTTACTGAACTGTGAATCAGAACCCCAGAAGAAAGGGCACAGTGCAGGAGTAACCTGTTAGATAGCTGACTGTAGCATTACCTGCCAAGCTAGAGTGAATATGGATGCCCTCATAGTATAACTTCCAAAAAATCCAACAGAAGTAATACAGGCTACACAAAATATGTGTGGTTTATATTTCATTCATGTATTCATTGTTCTGAGTGATTAATATAAGCATCTTGTTTGAATACTGACGGGTCTGGTGAAATGCAGAGATGCATGGTGGCATATAAAGCAGATGGTTATCAACTGCGAATCCAAATTCATAAGGTATCTGAACTGCCATAAATAAGATGGCTGCCCCTCCCTTCCACACCTGAATACTGCCAAGCTAAAGCCCCAGGAGTGTTTGTAATTGTTAGTATACCAACTGACCATGGTGAATGTCCTGCAGTGCAATAGCCAGGATTCAGTTCCGCCTTCCAGATGGATCTTCCTTTACTAACCAGTTCCCATCTGAAGCACGGCTGGAAGAAGCGAGGCAGTTTGCTGCACAGGTAAATCAGTGTTTCCTTTTCTCAGCTACATGCTAATTACAGATTAATGTAGCAGCAACTAGTTGTTGATCACGGCAGAATCGTTAGCTGCTTTCCTTTTTGTTAATTTGAAGTGAGTTTTGGTTAGCAGCATTCTCCAGAACCACCAACTGCCTTTGTACAGCTGCAGCATGGCACTTGTAAGAGATATGAAAAGTTCTGCTATTCTTCATATGAAGATCATTGTAATTTTGATAAGAACTCTTGGTCAGTAAGGCCATATATGCTCAGCTGGCAGCTCCGCAGTTGTTTGAAAGTGGAAAGTGAGCAGTTAGTTATAACTGAAATGTTTTCTTTATACTTTCACAGACGGTTGGTAATGCTTATGGCAATTTTTCTCTGGCGACAATGTTTCCCAGAAGGGAATTTACCAAAGAAGATTATGGAAAGAAATTACTGGAGTTAGAGTTAGCACCCAGTGCTTCTGTAGTGCTGCTGCCGGTAGGTGTTGCTTCGAGGTTGGTTTGTTCTTCATTTTGCTACAAACATCAATACTGTTACTATACAGGTGCTTCTAGTCAGCCATTAGAATATTTGCTTGAATTTTGTTCTTTACTGTCTCTAAGACATATTGCAAAATTAGTATAATTTGTTTGAACTAATTAGGAAAGAGACATCGATATTTGTTTTTTGTGGAACCAAATGGGGTCTTTTCTAGTGTCTGTTGAGCTGCTTCTAAATTACGTGTGAAATACTCTGCCAGAATGAGTACAGCTTTAATACCTGACAAGTTTGCTTTTGGTGTCCATACCCAGGCAGGAAGACCTGCTACTTCTGTTGTTCAGGCTTCAGGCGGTGACCTGTGGAAGTTCTTGGGCACAATACTTTATCCCCTCCTCGCAGTCTGGAGATTTATTAGCAACTTTCTGTTTACGAGTCCACCCCCTTCAGAGTCTACTGTGAGAACAGTCCATCAGCAAGACCATTCAAATCCCTCAAACTCTAACAATGTTGAGCAAAGCAGGTAATCAAAACTGTTTATGGTAGCTGTCTCTAAGTACTTGCTAGAATTGTTTTAATCTTATATTATTGAACTGAACCATATCTGTTCTTTTATACTTGTTGCTCTGTCCTTGCAGCTTCAGGAAACCACCCTTCTGTGTGGCTAAAGGATAAACTGGGGGCAGGCAAACTGCTTCTCAGCCCCCATTAAGCTATCTTGGTTTTTACATGTGTGATTAAGCAAGCCTCTTACAGCTTGCTTCAGTTTCTAAGTACAGCGTAGGAAAAAAAAAAAACATAGTTTTGCAGCCATTAATGAGCACAGAATTCAGCTGTAACTACGAACGTGGGTTTCACTTGAGCTGATACTGTTTGGAAGATAAAAATTTTGAAGATGTAAAGTTCTTATGGTGTAGTTACACAAGAAACATGAGCAACTGAAGTCGATCAGAGAGTTGAGGTTTTGTGTTGGAGGAGAAATCTCTTATACCAGGAGCTATTTCACATGAAGTAGACATGTATCACCTCAGAGCCAGGAGAACCGAAGTTCAGTTTGACTGCTAAATGCCATATTTGCAGCTGGGTACTGTTTCCCAGGGAAGCAAAGGGCTGAGGAAACCTTTTACTGGGGATAAGAGAAGGAGGGATGCTCTACTTACACACTGCATTTTGTACCCTAGGCAAACTGTCAGGAAAAGAGTAACAGAAAAACGAGGGGAAGACTTCAAAAAAGAAGGCAAAATATATAGACTGAGGACTCAAGATGATGGAGAAGATGAAAACAATACCTGGAATGGAAATTCTACACAACAAATGTAGTTTTGAGTAACTGCAGTAACGAGTCAGGCTTTTTTGTTGTTTTTTTTTTTGTTTTTCCTTATTTGATTTAAGTCAACTAAAGCTTCTGGAGAAGTGGGGCTTCTTTCACACCAACTGAATTACTTAATTCTTATTCCTACAGTGGAGTTTGGAATAAAGTTGCCTATTTCAGAACAATCAAGTGGGTGTAGCTGTGGCTTAAGAAGTCAAGAGTTGAAAAGATTGAAAATGTCCATCCGCTTTCATAATCATTACCCTACTGCCATTAGTAAGGCACTTTTTAATCTTTAAATATTCTGCTACATAAAGTTAAGCGCCAGGTATTAATATAAAGGCCATAGTAGGGAATGACTGATTCAAAATGAGGGTTTCAGAAGCACTATAAGTAGCAAATCAGGTAACTAATTTATGTTTAACTTTTTTCTTGCTTCTGCAACTGCAAGCAAAACCTTGTAGTTTTTAATTCCCCGAGCACTCAATAAACTATTTTCCAGAAAACATAGGTGTCTTTTCTTGTAACATTCCTCTGAGGTATATGGTCACAAAGAAGCAAGCAGCTAGGCTTACATGCTAAGATTTAAAATACAAGTCACAGTTGTTTCAGTTCAAATGACCTGACTTGGGAGTTGTTCCTGTTGAAATCTGGTAAAGGAAGTATGAAAGTGTTTAGTGTCCAAAAAGGCGGTATGGGAGAAAAACAGCTTCTTTGTCACATAAAGTGGAAACGTTGAGGAGACTGCAATACAAGAGCGTGGAAGCTTTTATTTTGAAGATGATTTTGAAGATGAAGAATGCTGACTTTCTTTCCTCCCCAGGTATTGTGCATTTATATTTTTTACAGTTACAGGTGTTCGGTGCTGCTGCAGACTTCTTTGCAAAGGAACTTCAGTAAGTATTGCACTGTTCAACTGTAAAGGCTAAGTGCTATTACTTTACAAAAAAATAAATCATGATACAATTAAGAAAATACTATAGATGAAATGAAGGAATGCGGGGCGAAAAAAACCTCCACAGTAGCTGCAATAGAACAGTACATTCTGCTATACCTGTCTGTGCCAGTGTTGGCACTAGCTTGTTTTTGAAAGATTAAGTAGCAGTAGAGCTTCGTGGGATGCTCTCAGTTCCCTTGAAAAGACAAGCAGGATCCAAGGGAAGATCATGAAGGAGGGTAGATGAAGGTTTTGACTCAGAATCCGTACACAACTTGGAACCATCAATTTTAGTTTTGACTTGAAAAGAATTATCAATAGCAGCTGGAAAAAGAAATCAGTGTTTTTTACTTCGTATTTTAAGCAAACAGCAAGATTGGAAATCACCTCCAAGGCAAGACACTGAGTTGCAGCAGTACAAGCCCTCAGTATCTTTTTTCAGTGCTACAGGGTACAGTTCCTTAGGCTTTCTTTGTTAAGAAAAAAAAAGCATTTTAGCAAGTAGAAATACTTTTCAATCTGTTCCACATATTCAAATGAATTAAATTTTACATTTTACTGAGTTCCATGGATGATTGCTTATGATATCTTTTGGATATTGTTCCATATTTATATGAAATAAGTGCCAGGCCCAGTGCTCCAATTGCAGAAAGTGCAAATAGCACATACAGTGCTATTTCTGCTCTTTGTGATGTTAAATCTAATCCCAGAAAGCGCACACTGTCAGCCAGTCCTGGTGTGGTGTCTGGTATCACTGTTCATGAGAAAACAATAAGGAATAGTTAGTACGTGGCTTGTCAGGAGCATTTTCATGTGTAGGTGTGCATCACTTCTTCCTCACTCTGCAGGGCTTTTTAGTTTGGCTCTTCAGCACTCTGGCAGTAGCCGTGGGTCTGTGGGATCAGCAATTAATACAGTTCTAGCTCAGAGTAATGGTACAGCTGAGGGCTTATAGTGAGATCCTGGGCCTGGAGGAGAGGCAAGTATTTCCCGACATCTACTGCTGATAGAAAATGGCCATTTAAACACCCAAACTGAAGTGGTTGCTGCTCAGTTAATATACTTAGTCCAGAGATCACAAGATAAAAAAGAATATTTCCAAAGTCTTCTTAGAAAGTAGTCAAAATTGTTTTTAAGAAAAATGCAGTGCAGGAGTACTGAACGGGTGGGATGTGGAAAACATAGTAGAATGCAGTAACTTTTTTTGTGTTTTGAGGACAGACAGCTAGGTTTTAGCATAAAATCTTAAGTTATTCTGGCTTTGGAAACAGAAATGACAATACGTTCTGTGTGAATGTCTTCATTAATAAAGGCTGGTGATTAGGCAGTTTGCTACCCCAGCTCTGTAAAAGAATACTGGAGAAAACAGTGTCTTTTAGGAGGAGAGATTGTGGAAGTACAATTTGCTGCACCACTTACCGTCAGGCTCTGTTTCCAGACAGGGATGTGGGCCTGTTGCAGGATCTGGAAAGCCGTTGCAGCTGATGATCTGTGAGTAGTACCTGGTGGAGGCCTTGGGGAGCCGTGGCAGTGTGGGGTCCGTGTAATTCACGTGGTAGAACCCAAACCTTTCATCATAGCCCACTGCCCACTCAAAGTTGTCCATCAGCGTCCATGCTGTGTAGCCACGCAGATCAACACCATCAAGCACGACAGCTGTTAGCAGGAGCAGACACAGCAGGTTAGTTGGGCAGTCAGGTGACAGGAGTCACCAGGAGGCCAGTGGTGGTGCAAACAGGGCACTACACAGAAGCGCACACAGTGCAGTGCAGTTACTGCCGTGTTTGTCTCACCATCTCCCTCTCCCCACAACACCTGTGTTGCTACAGCTAGTAATGAGCCAGGGCAGCTCGGCCAACCACTGGAGCCTGCTTCTTTTTGCTCCAAAAATCAAAGCTTTCATTAATAAGCAAAGGTTTAACAGAGAAGAGAACAATGAGTGTTTAAACGTGTTTATTTATGGGAGTCTGTGCTGCTAAAACAATGTAACAAGCACTTGAACAGCTGGCAGTCAGCTCCCTCGAAGGCAGACGAACAAGCTTAACCACTGCTGTAAGTGAAACTAGGGTTTTTCTGTGTGTCTGTTGTGAAGAAGGTAGGGTTTTTAGAAACACCAGTAGTTAGGACTGTCTAGTTTAAACATTAACCTATGAAGTAATGGAACCTTCTCTTGCCAGATGCAGCTATACAAGGAAGCTGCCCTTATCCTACTTCTGTTAAACCCATGGCTAAACCCCTGGTTTGTCCTACCTTTGGATCATCTTTCCCTGCAAAAAGTCTTGGCTAGCAATGACCAGTTTCTGCTAAAATCCAAAGGTTTTTAACATGGCTGCAGAGTAAATCTGTGTATAATTTACACACATGGTGCCAGTGATCTGTCAGCTCCTTACAACTTGCTGTCATCAGCAGCATCTCCCAGCAAGACTGACATGTGCAGCTTGAAATAATCATTCTTACCTTTCAGCGCTTCATTAATGTAGTTCTGATAGTAATGTATTCGCCAAGTGTCATTGAAATCTATGGCTCCCCTCTCTGATACCCCATTTTCAGTCACATAAATAGGAGGGTTGTTGTACTCTTCCTTTATCCACCGCAGGAGCTTTCGGAAGCCAAACGGCGTCACCTTTAGCCAGAAGGAACCAGAGTTCAGCCAGCTGCGGTCAGTTACTGAGGCAACACCCCTGCAGAGGAGGACACACTGATCACAGCACAGCCCCACTGCCTGGCCCTGCATTACTGCTCGGCTGGGAAATCTGACACCAAGCTCTGTAGAAAACTGCACCCAGGGGCAAGCTGTGAAATGCACCGAGCTTAGGGGAGGTGAAGAGCTGCTGGTGTTCACAAACCTCCAGAAAACACTTCTCATCTTTTGTTTTAAAGTTATATTCTGCCTGTAGATAAAAAGCTTCACTTAATGTAAATTTAACCATGAAGTGATTGAACTGTAAGGCTTTAAACTTAAGGAAGTTTAGCCAGTGTGGGGAGGGAACCAACAACTGTTTAAACAGCAAATGGAGTAGTAGTATCTGTAAACCAGGACACCCTCACTTTAAACTACAGACTGGATGCAGGAAAGATGATAAATACAGCTGATACCAAATGGCTTGCAAGACTGATTCCTTCATTTTTAGATGCTCTAATTTTCCCTGTTCTGTTTTTAACAATTTATTTCTATAATCAGGTCATAAAGGATGGGCCTATTCTGAACACAGCATCACAGATACTGTCTGTGGCTATTTTCCCTAGTACTGGTTCTAACAGCTTAATAGGAATATCTCATGGCTTTATTTGCTATTAGTTTGCATTGCTCAGTTGGCCCAGGCTTCCGAGTGTGCATATTTTACTTGACCAATAATTTACATCCATATCTTACCTGTCAGCATCATACGATAGAATACCAGTAGAATACTCATACTTGTATGCTAAAACTGTAGTATAATGATTTAGACCGAAGTAGTCATATGTGCCTTTAATTCTTTGCTTTTCACTTTCAGTAAATTCTGGAAGTCTGCAACAGAAAACAAAAGGCATAAACCCATCAAAACGCAATAAGCACAAGTGAAGGTATAGCGACCTTTCTAGAGGAACGTGGGAAAAATCCCATCAGTTTGTTATTAAAGCACAGAGAGGGTAAAAAACAAGCTTTCCTTATATATGTCTAGAAAGAGGGAGAGAAAAAGGAAAAATATTCTTAGCAGAACACTGATAATGCAATAGATCTAGAAGTAATGAGAACAAATATAATTCAGAGGTGCCAGTGAGTTCTCAGTGCTTAAATTCAGTACATCATTTTAAGAACAATTAAAATAGATTTGCCCCAGGCAGGCAAAGCACTACGTCTGGTGCATGACATCTATTATATCACTCTGAACTGCCAACATGCTACCCTAAGCATTCTAGCTATCCAAGCTAGAAGCTTGGAGAAATCTCTTCTATATTAGTAAACGTAGTCTGCAAGAAAGGTAGAGATCAGGAAAAATATACAATAGTTTTTCTGTGAGACTACACTGTGATTTTTATACTACCATTTCAACAGAATTCTTCCTACTCAACAGCTTATCAGAAAAGCCGGTTTTAGCTCAGCAAGTAGAAGAAAAGCAGGTATGTGCCTGCGCCCTCACCGGGAGCTGCTCAGACCCTGGGCCAGGCTGCGTTCCCGAATCCTCGTCTTCATCACCTCGTTATAATCGCCGTTTTTGAAAATGGGATGAGCAAACCAACCTATAAGAAACTAACCCAGGAAATAAGGGAGATGGATAAATCATGGATTAAAACAAGGGATTTAGCTGTTCCTTTTCATAGGCTGCTTAATACATAGTAGCTGGCTCTATAATGAGCAAACAGATATGCGGGAATGCCTGTATTATGGCAGCAAATTTAACGAGCAGCCTAGAGAGCTGCAACCGGGTTCTTCCCTACCTGCAAGTATTGTCTGGCAGCATCAAAATCCTCCTGTTTGTGTGGGTTCCTTGGTTCAGCCCAGTCAGAGTTGATGGTGATAGAGATCAGCCCTCCTTGTTTTGCACGGTAAGTCTCATTGTAGAGGTGCCAGGCTTCTGCATGGGCCTTGATTAGGTTGTGCCCCACCACATAGGGGGCTCGCCCAGGTCTAACTGAGATACCTGCAGGGACAGGTATGACAGCACCGGCACTGCAACAGCAAGTCCTAATTCTCCTCTGCTTCTTTCCAGCTTAAATGACACCCAGGACATGCAGAGCTGCCCACCAGTAAATGAACAAGCATGCAGTACCTGGTGCCTTTGAGCCCAGCCATGGGCTGAGATGCATGGATCAGCAGATCTGCTGAAGGCACAGCTGTCATGGGCAAGCTGTGGGGAACGCACATCACCCTCCTGCCCATGCTCCGCTGCCAGCACAGAGAGCAGAAAGCTATGTGTTCAGGCCAGCTCCCACCCCTCCCCTTCTCAAAAACTGTGCTCAGCAGTGTTACCTGGAGCAGCTGTGCCAAAGCCATAGCCAAGATATGCAGTGTTGTAGGGTTCATTGAGGGTTATCCAAAATTTCACTTTGTCTCCCAGTCTCTGGAAAAGGAGCTCAGCATATTCCTTAAACCTCTGAACTATGGTATCATTCTCCCACCCACCGATGTCCTGCAGTGCCTGGGGGAGGTCCCAGTGATAGAGAGTGACCTGTGGGGAATGGCAATGAGAGAAAGGACTCAGCCGGTCATTCATTCACTTTCAGAATGAAGGACAACAGAATGGCCCTGTTTGCAGGCATAAGCCCAGCTCCATCTGCAGTTTTCTAACAGGCACATACAGATCTGCAGTAACCCAAGGGCCTTCTGTCCTGTAGAGGTTTGAAGCCGTTGCGATCACTTGCACACTCAGATAAATGCCACTCTGCCAGTGCTCCAGTTCCTTTAGTACAAGGGGAAATGACTCAAACTCTAGGGCCTGCCCAGCTGTCAAGATGAGTCTCTCATCTTCAGTCTTACTAAAGCCCACAATAATCACATAACAGCGAGAATTCAAGTCAGTAAAGAACTGCTGCAGCTACACTGATTCTCAGGTGAAGTACAGTCCAGTACAACACCTCTTCTTGAGAGATCTTGAACAGCCTGGGAATTCGTAAGGACAAAGAGCTTCCCAGTAATCCCAACACAGGAACCACACAGGCAAATCTGAAAGTGGGGATCTGATCTTTCAACATCAGGATAATTCTCAACTCCTGCACTCTGTTGGATTTCCAATCCATTTTTTACAAGTTACCTGAGGTGTAATATTGGCTGCCAGAAGAGCATCAATTAGCCTTTCATAGTAGTTCAATCCCATTTCATTGATGTATCTGGTGGTCCCATCTGGGAGAACACGGGACCAGGAGATTGAAAAGCGATAGTGAGACACCTTGAGGCGTTTCAGCATCTCCACATCCTCCTCAATCTTGTGGTAGCTGTCACAAGCTACATCTCCATTGTCATCATTGCTGATTTTCAAAGGAGTGTGCGTGTATTTGTCCCAGATGCTAAGTCCTTTCCCATCTGCTCTCCATGCTCCCTCAATCTGTAAACGAAGATGGGGGAGGGAAGGGAGAAACCATCAGTAAACTCCAAATTTACATCTTGGCCTAGGAAAAAATCTGCCTGTCAGACTTTGCAGCACCACATAACATTTTGACTTACCAGCAAAAGCCTTGAAACACTATCATTTTTTGCTGCACTGAAGTGGTGAGGTCTCTTGGGCCACAAGGCATAGAAGTATTAGCGAAGTACAGTGTCAAAGGAAAGGCATTGTTTTTTCCCTTCAACCTGCTGCTCAGTGTTTGCATCCCCTTGTGAAACCTATGCCGCTGTCTCAATTTGCGTGGTATAACCATGCCATTATAAGGGAAAAACTTTGAGATATTTAAGGCAGTTGTAACAGTAACCCTCAATTACCATAAAACCTAATGTAGAAGCTGTAAGTGTCTCATCCAAAACAAATTAGCTGTCCATGAGTGTTTGAAGAGTCAGTCTTTGTTTCCTAACCTGATATGCAGCCGTTGCTACACTCCAACAGAAGTTCTTTGGAAACTCCCCATATAAAAATTTATTTTCTTCTGGCAACGGGATACCATTATTGCGAATGATTTCTGCATAGTACACAGCCGAGCGCCTTGGGGTTCTTGGCCTGTTGGGATCATTAAAATCAACCTCGTGCAATCCAAATCTTGGCTCATAACCATTCAACCATTCAAAGAAATCCATAAAAGACCAAGCGTTGTATCCTCTCAGATTAACACCGTCCAGTTTGTAAGCTGAAAGACCAGAAACAATGGGAGAGCATCAATGATGTTTCACACATTTAACAAACCACAAGGAATTCACTTGCAAACACTTTCAGCTTCATCAAGCTGTCTCTGGACGAGAAAGACCATGAGAGACTTCACCTCTGGAGGATACAGAATACAAAGGGCTATACAAAGGAGATCATAAGAAAACCCACTATGTTTATACTGCACTCAGAATACTTAAAGAACAGCAAAAGATGCTTTTAAAAAATACACCTCAGAGGAAAATAGTAACAAGAATGTAGTGGGGAGATATACAACACAAAATAAAAGCAAACATTTGTACCTTTTAAAGCTTCATCAATGTATGTTTTGTAGTAAAGTATCCTGGTGTGGTCATCGACATCTGATTTGGTCTTTATCCCCACTCCATTCTCAATGATGTACATGGGGGGATTTCCATACTCTTCTTTGACCCAGTTCAGCAGCCTCCTCAGCCCCCAGGCCACAGCCCGATGGCCAGCAAGAGCCGAGGTAGGCCAGGAGCTGTCAACATCTGTTGATATTTCCTGGTCATACTCATAAGAGAAGGGATTCAGACGGGTTGTTGCGTGGGTTACAAGTTTGGCAGTGTAGGTGTTCAAACAGAAAACATCCGCTGTGCCTCTGATGTACTCACGCTCTTCAGCTGTGAAAACTGGTAGGCGGGATGATGGCAGGTTCTGGAGCTCACTCCTGTTCCCGACTGTCCATTTCATGACCTCGGGGTAGTCCCCATTTTTGAAAACTGGATGTGCAAACCACCCCACCAAAAACTGCATGTACCTGTCTGCAGCTTCTAGGTCCCTGGGGTTGCTTGGCGTCTTTGGCTCAATCCAATCAATATTGAGACACAGAGAAATGACCCCTCCCTGACTCGCTCTGTATTTGTCATCGTACGTGTGGTAGACTCTGGCGTGAGCTTTCAGTAAGGTGTGTGCCACTTCATAGGGAGCACTACCAGGATTATTGACATTGGGTGGAAATTCACCCGTCCCATAGCTAACCCAGGCAATGACTTGGGGTTCGTTGAATGTAAGCCAGAACTTCACCCTGTCCCCAAAGGTCTGGAAACAGAAGTCTGCAAAACTGTCAAACAGTTCAATCAGCTCACTGTTCTCCCAGCCACCAATGTCCTGGAGAGCTTGTGGCAGGTCCCAGTGGTACAGGGTGACAATTGGAGTGATGTTGTTTGCGACCAGCCCATCAATGAGACGGTTATAGTAATCAACACCATGGCTGTTTATTGAATTGTTCCTTCCATTGGGGAAAATTCGAGGCCAGGACAGAGAGAAACGATAGTTCTTTACCCCTAAGGCTCTCAGCAGGTAAATATCTTCCTCTACCTTGTTGTAGCTATTACAAGCTATATCTCCAGTGTCGTTGTTTTTTATGTTTCCTGGTACATGGGTGAAGTTATCCCAAACACTGGGTCCTTTGCCATCCGCATCCCAACCTCCCTCTATCTGGTATGCAGAAGACGACACACCCCATGTAAAATCCTTTGGGAATGTCCCATAAACGTACATGTCCCTCTCAAAGTCTGTTTGGGATGAAAACTTCTGCCAGACAACCTTTGACTTGGAGGGAACTTCTGATGCTGGTAGACTTGGCAACTTTGATGGTGTGGGTAGGCCAAACACCACCGATGTAGAACTTCTGTCTGAGACTTTGGATGGGAAACCATTATTTTCAATAACGCTGGAATAGAAGTAAGCACTTGCCTTGGGAGTCCTTGGTCTGTTGCTGTCTTCAAAATTCACGTGATGTAGCCCAAATTTTAGGCTGTAGCCCCCTGGACCTTCAAAGCCATCAATCAGGGATCGAGCAATGTATGACTGAACATCAACTGCATCTAGTTTTATCGCTGTCATAGAAACAGGACAAGACTCTGTTAGTCACCTGAACATTTTCTGAATGCAGCACAGCACAACGCAAGCACGCAGCTGAGGGTAACAACACCGTGACAGCCAAACATCTATGAATTGTCTTTAGGTAAAAGAAAACAAAACAATTAGAGTATTTGGCAAGAAGAGCCGTGATCACTACAACAGGAGCCAGTCAAACACTTAGTGATAAAAACGCATCAGAAAATAAGTATTTGAGTAAAACCCACTTGTGCCATGGTTATCTCCTTCCCTATGTTCTAGTTTTCAAGCACAACTCATCAGCTTAAGTATACAGTGCTCTTTTATATTTACCACTATAGTTAAACTGAAACATGATATGTATGTAGGGCACAGAAGAATCCCTGGGCACAGAAGAATTCACTTCTGTAGAACACAATACTCAATACCATCAGAAACAAGTCTAGCATCCTTCCTCATAGTGCCTACAGCAAAGCACTGTCTCTCTTATTCCAGAAAACTTCACTTTCAATGTGCAGTCCACCTTCCTTCTGCAGAGGGAAAACAGCAATGCTAAATACTGTTTTCTGCAGCTTTCCTATCAGAAGAGAGATCATGTTGAGAACTAGGTCAACAGGATCAAAAGCTATAAAGTGATCATCAACATAATTAATACATTATATTCAATATAATGACGTTTTCACAATGTTATTGATTTGTGCATCTGAAGAAAGAATAGTAAAATAACTATTTGACATCTCAAATCTCCATATTTGTTTAGGACTTCAGTTACCAGTATTATTTTTTGTTAAACTGATACACAGTTTGCAAAGATAAAGGCATACATTGAATCTTTCTCAAATTAACTGAGATATAAATATCTCTCCAAAAATTCTAACCTGCAATGGTTAGATCTACTGAATCCGTAAATACATCATTCAGTCCCATCTGTGAGATCTCTGCAGGTAAGAGCCTGCCTGTAGCCAAATTATTTTCAGAGGTGATGAAGCAGATAAACACTGTTTTCACTGAGACTAGCTTTAGGCTATTTTTGTACCTATGAAAAACCTCTTCCAGTACCTACACGAAATGGAGAGCTCCATACCTGGTTACCAGACAGGCTGCAATTTATGGCACTACGTACATAAGAGGTAGCCCATTCATATTACCTATACAAATGGTGATGTTTTAAAGCTAACCACTGTGGAAGTGACAGAATAACTAGTTGCCACTATTTTAACTATTTAAAAAAAAAAAAAAAGCATACCTTTTAGAGCCTCATTGATGTATCGGCGGAAATAATCCACTCGTAGAGTGTCATTAATAAGATCCCCTACAGCTTCTGTTGGCATACCATTTCCTGCTATGTAAATTGGGATTTTTGTCCCTGTATATTCCTGGGACACAAACTTCAGCAGCCTTCTTAATCCCCATGGGACCACATGGATTGAAGAAGAGGCAGTCTTTGGCCAAGAAGGATCTACGTGCAAAGAGAAGTTCCCGATGCTTTCGTATCCTGGTGTGCAGGTACCATTAGTCACAGCAGTAACCAAGTGGGAAGTATAATGAGAAAGGCCAAAAAAATCTGCTGTTCCTTTCACCCAGGTTTTCTCCTCCTCCGTAAACACAGGCAGCTGTGCAACTGTTGTGGAGCACTGCTGGTTTACCTCCTGGATCTGAGCCTTCAGGATATCTGGGTAGTCACCATTAACAAATACAGGGTGAGCAAACCAGCCAAGCATGAACTGCAGGTATCTCTCTGACGCCTTCACGTCCTCAGAGTTGGCTGGAGTTTGGGGTTCAGCCCAATCCGAGTTCAGCACCAGCCCTACCCTTCCCTGCTGCTGAGAACGGTATCTGTCATTATACAGGTGCCAGACCTTAGCATGAGCCTTGAGAATTGTGTGAGCCACCTGGGGGCAGAAAGCAGAGGAATACGTGTCTCACTGCTTTGCACAACATTGCATTAACACTGCCTTGTGAGAAAGACATCTCCATGTGAAACAAGAAACCTTGACAAAACAAATAATCCTAGCCAGAGAGTACAGCAGGGTTTGGATTAAGTATAAGAATCTGGCTCATTTCATAACAGAAAATAAACTCTAGCATCCCTTAACTAATACATTTTCTCAGGAGTATCATAAATCCAGCAAGCAAACAATTGTCTCAGATGCCTTATTAGGCTTAAAGATAATTAAAATGTGCAGAATCGGAGGAACACAGCAATGGCAGCTGTAGGATCCTATGGGCCTACCTTGTAAGATGCTATTCCTGGATCAGTGATTCCTGGAGGATGCTCTCCGGTGCCATAGCCAGCATAGCTGATAACCCAAGGCTCGTGGAAAGTAACCCAAAACTTGACCCGATCCCCAAAAGTGGTAAAGCAGAAGTCTGCATAGTTTGCAAAAGCATCTATGATACTGTCATTCTGCCAGCCACCAAGAACCTGAAGAGCCTGTGGGAGGTCCCAGTGGAAAAGAGTCACCATGGGCTCAATGTTAGCCTCTAGCAACCTGTCAATTAATTGGTTATAATAATCCACACCCTTGAAGCCGATGGTTTCATTGGTGCCAGCAGGGAAAATTCTAGGCCAGGATATAGAAAACTTGTACAGCTGGGGATGAAGACCTCTAAGCAAATAAACATCATAGCTGGTTTTATGGTAGCTGTCACATGCCACATCTGTTGTTTGGTTCATGTAGACATGACCTTCATGCCCAAACTGATCCCAGATGCTCTCTCCTTTCCCATCCTCTGCCCAGGCTCCTTCGATATTAAAGGCACCTGTGGACGTGCCCCAGAGGAAACCACTTGGGAAAACATCTTGCAGGAAAGTATCCCTCTCCAATTCAGATTGGTTAGCAAACATTTCCCAGACTGTTTGATAGGAGGAGCGAGGGGCAATAGCAGCACTTAGATTCTCTTGTAGAGTATATGCTTTGCTGAAAATAGAATAAAAAAAGAGTTACAACCTCAAGGTGGATACCAGTGCCACAGAATTTGCAGACAAGGAGGATAAATGAATTGTTCACTTCTCATTCAGCTCACATATGCCTGTTAGGGAACACCTCCTTTGTCATCCAATCAATCCAACCTCCTGCCACCCAGCTGGCAGATGAAGGAGAAGTCCAATAAACTAACTGCAGAGCACCTCAAGTGCTGTGTATCTCATGCATTTCTCAGCAGATAGATTTTCAAAATTCATTAAGCTAGGTCAAAGACAAACAAAATCCTTGCAGCGTGTAGCAATTTCACACACTCACGAGTCCTCACAGGATAAGCTAAAACCAGTCAATCCTGCTTCACTAGTCCTTAGCTTCTTCCTGTGCAATGACATTCCCTACAACTCTGTAGGCACAACTGGCTTCTCACATAGGACAGTTATTTTATGTTTTTAACTTAATTTTATACATATATATATTATATAATTTCTATATACTATATAGATGAAAAAAGAACAGTAGGCTTGGAATATGTACCTGCTACTACTGGCTTGAAGGTGCAATCTGGGTAACTAAGGATGAAGGAGAAACAGTTACATTTCCTGAAATAGCAGGTTAGAAGACTGCCTCTAACAGCAAGAGACTGGACTCAGCAGAAAGGCATTCCTCTGCATTCCTTTAAACAACCAACAGCGATTTTACCTCTAAAACTGTCTTATGTCTGCATAGCATACTTGTTTCTAAAGGATACCAATTTATTACAGTATCTAATTTAAGGGAAAAGAACTGTACCTTAAAACACGAGATGAGAAGTCCAAGAATTCATTCACATCATATCCAATTGTACGTGCCTTCTCTTTATTAATAGCTGAAAACAAACAATAGGTGGGTTTAGTCACAAATTAAATATCACGGATTGTGTGACATTACTCGTATATACAACTACATCTTCTGAAACAAGGCTTTTTTTTTTTCTTCAAATAACTAATAGCTATTTTTCTTAGATTTAGTATGTTGTGGGCTTTTTTTTTTCCCCAAGAAGAATACAAAACAAACAACCAAACAAACAACCAAACCACAACCTGTAGGATTATTTTACCTAATAGCAATTGTCTGGAGAGGGCAATTATATAATTTCCCATTCAGAGCCCAGCTACAAAACTCTTCTACTTCTCAAAACACGTCACTTACCAGCGACAATGGCAGCTACTGGTATGAACGGATTCTCTTCCAAGGAACCACAATCAAGGAACTTTAGACTAAACAGCAATACCTCTGTGTCCTTCCAGACATTCTGCAAAACAAGAATTCAAACAGAGATTTCTATTTTTTAAAATATTTATTGGTATTCCAAAGATGACATGTGGGAAGTCTCCACTTCTTGCTCTACACTTCTGGCCAGGCCATCACCCTCTGATTTATAGGCAACAAGTGTCCTGCTATAGATACACAAAGCAAAATTGTTAAGAAAGAGCCTGGCATCGTTCTTTTCAGGCTAGTATTGCCTATGCTACAAAATCTTGAGCAAGGCATATAAGCTCTGTGCTCATCTCTGCAGACACATGGACCTAAGTTCTGAAGGACTTACAACAGTAATTTCATTGTCTATTACTTCAAATTCATAGTGTGAGAACTCCTCTAAGTTACTTTTTTTGCAAAATAACCTGTTATAGATGGTTCAGTAGAATTGTAAGAACAATGATGGATTTATTCTATCTGCTCTATTCTATTACTAGAATTTTAACTCCACATCTGTGAAGTTCAGTGTTCATTTCCACACTGTGCATAATGTTACCTGAAATTCACTCATTTTCAAGTAGAAATCTGTTTCATTTCCACACCAATACTGAAGGCTAAGAGACAGGAAGTCTACCGATTCCTGGAAACAAGAAAGGGAAAATGATCATCCTATAAGAAAATTATTGTCTTGCAGGAATTCTGTTCAAAATACACAAAGTTGTTAAATGTTTGATACAGACACTGCTGGAATAAGAAGCCAGAAAGCTATACGGAACCCTGGAAAATACAATGAGTACAAATTGGATGCTGTATGAGTGTCCTTTTTGTGTCTTTCCTTCTAAACAAAGCTAAATTTTAGAAGCACTAGAGTTTAAAACAATCATTGTCAGAATATTTTATGCATTTAATATTACTGATTTACAATTGATTATTTAAACAAGTAAGACTGAAGAGTCTCTGATTAATCAGATAGAGAAACCTTTGTCACTGTATGACTCAGGGTGGCCTTATCAATAATCCTTTGGGGAAAGTCCATTTCAGAAATCTTTAGTCATTGCACACTACAAATGTTACTTTACTAAAAGTCCACAAGTTCAAAGGAATAGATGGTATTCTTTTATTAAACCAGTTGCTGAAGCTGGGATTAAACAAACTGATAAGCCTTTCATTTATTTTTCAGTCCAAGAGTTTCTTCTAGTTCAGTCAGCTAATTTAGTACATCTTTCCTCCTCCTACAAACCACACCTTGCCTATACCCTTGAAATGTCACACTTTCATCATTATTTGTCCTATTGTTAAATTCTGAAGGACTGTGAACATGAGCCAAACACCTGCATTGCCATTTGTTCACTGCATCCCACATGAACATGCTCTAGGTGAAAAGAACAGCTAATGGGGGGTTTGGTCTTTACAGAAGGGATGTCATCATGGTTGTAGAGATTAGTCACATTGTGCCATCTCTGTTCTAGACCACTTCTAGCATAGCTCAGGCTGTGCTTTAACACATTAAATAGATTTTTTTTTTTAATAGCAGTTATTTTAAATAAAGTAATTTTTATTTGGTTGTGCTTCAAATAAGACTTGCAAATAACGGGTACAGTTTTTGCAGACACCTTGGCATCTGTGCATGTATATTGCTAAAATTGCCAATTATATGAGAGAAAATATGTTTCCATGTTTTTAAGTCAGTGCTTACTAGCCAAGAAAGGATGTTGAAGTAATTTTTAAAATCAGAGAGCTTCACATAATTGAGATAATCGAAAAGTAAAATGTACCACATTGGACAATTTGCTAAAATCTTATTTAACTTCCAATAGGTCACTTAATCCTCTACATAAGTATCAAGTGAAACAGAATCAAATTTAAATTGGAAATAATTTTTATTAAGGTGTTACCTGAAAAGAAACTGAAAGCAACTCGGATGAAGTGCTATCCAGGATGAGATCCATTCCTAAAGCAATGGACAGCTTTCCACCTTGGAAAACAAAACAAAACCAAAGCACGATCTACCAGTGTTGTAGGAAATGCAAAGAAAAAATAAAATCAGTCACTGTAGATATTTTCAAATCAAGTAAGACTGATATAATTTTAAAGCATTTTTTATCATCCAGATACTTTAAAGTAACCATCTTGCTTCACAAATGTTTTTTCCTTTTTTATCTCGTTAGTACATTTCACCTCGATTAAATGAGAGATGCCATTTTAAACCATGGTCAGTTTTGTTTCAGTGGATTTTATAAGCACATTTTCAAAGTTTTCCACCCCTGGGTATAAAGCTGGTAATTAAATTGGACCAGATACTTCAGATCCGGACTTCTAAAGATGTATTCCTTGGGAAATATGCTAATGAAAAAGCTGACCCCCATCATGCTGAAGACCGATAGCCACTTTATTGGATGGCAAAATTTTCCCCTCCTTAAAATGGAACAGTGGCAATTGCAATTTCAATTATTAGAGACACTGAAATATGTAATAAGGCTTTGAAAATGAAGTGATTAATCAGGAATTAAGGATTCTTCCTAGACAATACATTTAAGGTTTGACATATAAACAGTACAATACTACTGCTATTCTAGGGTACCAACTGGTTTTTAATAAGAACTCCCAACAAGCACATAGATAAGTCCTTAAGAGACAAAGCAAATACAAGTATGGTAACATCTGTTTTTAAAGTACTAGTTTCTGCTGCTGAAATTAACCTGAAGCTTCTTAATGCTTCCTAGATGCTTAAAAAGAATACATGCCAGTATACACAGAGATACATGTCTATGTTCTCCCCAACTACTTTGGCAGTCATTTTAAGTCAAATGCCATTATTAGTAATTGAAAAACAATTACCAAAATAAGATGTTTGAAGAAATCCATTACTCAAATATTTCCTATGTAATTCTGAAAGCGCTGCTAACAGATTCACTGAGATCACATGTAACAAATTGTGAGGTCATATACAAAAATCCTTCCCCCTATTCTTACCTGAATATTTCTTATGGTAAACACTGTAAGCTCTTTCATGAGCAGCAGCCAGGGCCTGGACACGGACCTGAGAGTCACTGTAAGGCAGGCTTTCCAGGAGCTCAGGCAGGTCACTGAAGGTGAGCCACATATCTGCCAGGCCTCCAAAAACATAGAAACTGAACTCTGCATAGTCCACAAAAAGGTCAGCAAAAGAGCTCGCCTTCCTGCCTACAGCCACAGTGTCAGGAACACCCTTGTGATGGAGAACTATCACTGGCCTGAGGTCTGCAGCAACCAGCATTTTGAGCAGCTCCTGGTAGCATCGCACTTGAGCTTCGTCTGGCTTCTTGGCATCCCCATCAGGAAGAATGCGTGCCCATGGCAAGAAGACTTTGTAATGTGTTACCCCAATCTCACGGAGGTGGGAGAAGTACTGGGGCAGTTGGGAAATCACAGTATCTTGCTGACAGAAGTCATCATGGGCTTCAGACACAGTAGGGTCCAAAGCTTCTTTGGGTAGAATGTGGCTCTGCAGATGCAATCTGTGTGCTAAGGTGGTAGGCAGAGGTCCAGCAATGGCAACAAAGTCCTGAGCTAATTCCTCATCTATCCCAAGGCTAGTAGAGACTAACAAGAAAAAGACAACTGTCTTACAAACCAGCTCCATTTCTGGACCTGGCTCAGAAACACTGTGTCCACGCTATTTATATTATAGTAGGAGTAATATTTAACTGCAGTTATCTGTTTTGCAGATAAGTGCCCCCAGAAACAGCTGACACTCAAATGATAACAAATCAGGACTTTCAATTGATAGATGAACAAACGAATAGATGTTCTGGATGCAAAAGGTAACAAAAGCAGAATCATCTGCCTGGCTGGGGCTGGGTGACACCCACACCTCAGGTGAGCAAGAAGGTGAGGAGGCAAATTTGTGCTATAATTCTTAGGTGTACGAAGGAAATCTGAGAAGGCAGCATCTTACCTCCATTTGGAAAAGTGGTTGTTACATGAATTTAAAAAGCAGTAACAGTGTGTGTGTCTCCATGCTAATAACAATATTATTTTATTGCTTTCCAAAGTACTCTTTCCTTCAGCCTTGAGAACACTTTATCTCTCAGTAGGGTGAGTGCATAGAGATCTCTTACCCAAAGTGCTGCAACAAGGAGATAACTTTACTGTTCTACATGCAAATACAGCGAAATTGAAGAGCTGAGATTGTATTATTGAGAACCACCATCTGTGCTGCCTAAATGCAGAACACATTTAAATTAACTAAGCAAAATTCTACATAACTATATTGAAACTATACTGAAAAGTCAGTTCTGTCTCCCACTTCACCTCTCTTAAAAGCTATTTTTTGTCTAAAATGTAGGTGGAATTACCTGGGCAATTTATTGCTGTCAAGAAATATTTTCATTATTATTTAAATTATAGTAGACACTGTCTCTAAACTTTTGCTTTGACTCACAGCTGACAACCTCCTGCATATACAAAGCCTATAATATGTGTATTTGGACTCTGTTTGACTCCTGTATCTGGTGCTCAGATAACTATTTTATATTTTTAGGGAGCCTTAAAAAACTGGCTGAAACATTGTGCCTGCTGTTTTGAGCACATAAGTACTCTTTCCTTCCCAGCCCCGATGAATTTAACAAGATTGAATAGGAATTTTATAGATAGCACCACCTGCTGTTTATTTTTGAGTACAACAGTGTTAACTCCTGAAATATATCCCTCTTCTATATGATACATGCAGAATAGTAGGGAAAGAGGAAGTAGAAATAAAACACTTCCTCCTTACTAAAAGAGAGCAGAGGAAAGAAAGAATGTATAACGAAGAACAAATATCTCCCTATCCTTATTTTCAGGGTGAGTTATTAACAATATAGAAAACTGTTGCTGTAGGTGGGCAGCTGTTTTTAATAAAATGTAGCTGTAGGCAAGATGCAGTTTATGGGAAAAAAGGTAGCAGAAAAATGTTACTGCAAATACTGCCCAATGACAGCACAGTACAGCTTGCAATATTTATGAATCTTAATTCCATAAATACAACATCCATGTTTAAAGGTATGCTTAGTCAGACTAAGGCACATTTGGACTGTAATGATTTACCTCTGCAGACAACAAAGAGAAGTAGGAATCCATGTCCACTACTACCACGACTCTTTATCAAATCTGTAAGGAATCTAGGCTTCAATCTAGAAATCTAAAGGATAGTTTAAATATTCTCTTGGATTTGTTTCATGCTATTTATATTAGGCACAGTAGGATCACTTAATTTTTTTTTTTCCCCAATATGACTGTACTTGGATTAAAGGCACTGGTAACAATTCCACAGTAAAAGCTGCAGATGTTTGCAACAAAAAACCTGGAGGTTTTTGTTTTGTTGATTGGGTTTTTTGTTTTAAAAGAAAACCTTTAAGTAGTAAAGTCTGGTGCTTCAGGGGTTAGAAAAGTTTATAGCACAGGGCATTGGAAAGATAGGAATAGGTTACCCAGAAAAGCGATAGTATCTCCCATGCTGGGAACATTCAAGACTCAAGTTTGGTGCAGGACAATCTTATCTATGGCTCTGATGCCAACAAGAGCTTGGATAAGAAGATGTCACTAATTAAAATCAGTTCAGGTTCAGAAGATTAATATGTTGGAGTGAACAAGCATTCAATTCAGTTGGCTTGAGTTGAAATTGCAATAAAAATTACTTAGGACTGTGTATAAATTGCTGATCAAATACAAACTAACAAAAGGAATTCCAAAAACCATATGTAAATATCACCTTCAGCACAACTCAAAGAATTCCTGATGAAGAAATTCTGCAGTAACATGTGGAAGGCTACTGACCGGACACGTCATGGAGAGGAGGAAGATAATTCTCATTCTCAGCAAATGCAGGATGGTGTTCTGGAAAAAGAGACTAAGGCGTAAATCCCAGAGGGTACACTTAAAAAGTTACACATTTGAAAAAGTATTTACCTCTTAAAAGTGCTTTAGAAGTATTCTCTTCCATTGGACTGACAGCATTGTTCCCAAAACTTGTTAGCATTCACAGTGGAGTTTGTTATTTCCTTACTCACGAAGAGTGGAAGCATAGATGAGACAAAGGTCACAAAATCAACTTAGAATCTTTTCTCAAATTCTGTTCTTGTTTGGTACAATATTCAACTGTTAACAAATTGTTGGAACCAAAAGGCTGAGCCTTGAAATGACAGTAATAATAACAAACCCAAATGTTGACCGTAGCTTTTAACATGCTAAAAGGATCCAAGGAGAAAAAGGGCCTTATTAAAATATATGAATACTGATAAAATTTGGCCAATATATTTATGCTCTGGTTTGAAAAGTTGATTTCGAAATAAATTATAAAATTCCTTATTCTGGAGTGCAAAAACTTAAGCTGGAAATTCAGATTTTACAGACATTTTTATCTTTCTAAACGAATATAAATATACATTTTTCCACCTTAAATTACAGTTTAATCTCATTAGAAACTATTAATGGAAAGATCACATACAAAAATTCCTCCCTATGCCATCCTGACATACCCCTAGGGAAGACTGCATGCCCATGGCAGGAAAGTCTTGTAATGTGTGAGAGAGGTACCGGGACAGCTGGGAAATCACAAGACCTTGCTGACAAAAGTCCCTTGGGCTTCAGACACAGAAGTGCCCAGAGCTTCTTCGGGTTGGATGTGGTTCTGCAGATGCACTCTGTGTACTAACTCACTAAGGAGAGGTCCAGCAATGGCAGTTGAGTTCTGAGCTAATTCCCCATCAATCCCAAAGGTAGTAGAGACTAGCAAGAAAGTGGTAACAGTTTACAAACAAGCTTCATTTCTGGATCTCACTTAAAAGCAGTTAGTCTACACTACCTATACTTAAAATATCATGGTATTCTTTGAGCTTTTACAGATCTTTCACAGGTGCTGGTATCAGGTTGATAAGAATTAAAAAAACTTGAATATTTGTCTTCTAAGATAATGTAATAATCCAATACTATACAGCACATAACTGAGATCAATATAAATTTAAGTAAAATTTTCTAATACAATTATCTGTAAACATTCACTCATGCACTCTTAAAAATCCCTCACAAATGATAGCACTGTTCAAGTCACTTACGAGTCAAGACATTCCTCTAGCTGGGAGGGTATGGCCATCCTGAGCTAAAAGCCTTGCTTTGGGCTCAACTATTCTAAATTTTCTGTTCTAATTTTGCAACAGGAGCATGCACAGCTTTATTATATCTAGAAAGAAAAAGAATTTATCAGTTGTCATTATTTGTTACTGGCATTTAAATACTTCCTAAAACAGCATCTATCATCCAAGAAATTTAATCTTTGTTAAGATACAAAGGGTTTAGATCACTAATTTTTCAGTCTCAAAGCAGAGTCATAGAAAATAACACCCCACATACTAGTAACAACAAATCCACCCCCAAACATTTAATGGTCTTTTATTTACGTTAGTAAGAAAAGCAATAAAAGCCCATAGCATAAAAAGTCTACCAAATACAATAAAACAATAATGAATATAAGAAAATTCCTCTCATTTAAAACAGAAGTGCCTACTTCACTTGACACTAAAAAGTGACTGCATGAGTCTCCTCTGCATCTGGGTGACGATGGCGAAACCCAGAAGTAGTAATTAAACTCACAGATGTTATTTCTTTAAAAACTTTCCAAGTATGCTCAGTGTGTGTGATCAACCATACATCACTAATTGAATATTGGTGCGTTCCAAAATAAAGCATTGGTACAGATTCGTTAGCTATACAGCAACCATTGCAAGAATGCACTAAGAATGCATTTTCCAACATGTCACTATTCAGTCCTACAGTCCAGTTCTCAGCCCTTAGTCCTCCAGTATATAGTTGGGGTTGACAACCAGGTAAGGGTCTTCATCAAAAGTCTCCTCTTCTTTGGAACCCCTCAGGCCTGACTGGGACAGTTCAATCAGAATGTGGTCCTGCAACAGAGAAAAAGAAATGTATTCCTCCAACAACAGAAAGGACTGTTTGTCCTTCTTAAAAAGACATCTCCTTTTTCTACCAGCAGCATCTCTTACCTTCTACCCTTCTTTAACCCTTCTACCTGTGAATTCACTCTTTAGTAAGTTCCTAATTCCAATAATTACCTGTACATAGCTTGGTTTCTGGGAAGGCTTCAGTCTAGCATTCATACTTTTAAAAATGGGGAGTGTTTTTTTCTTTCAAAAATCCCAAAGTGTTAAGAGTAACTTTTTTGCAAATACACATTTTGATCCTGCGAAGTAATAATTTCTACTTCAGAGCTCTGTGTTATGTAGGACACAATAACTAAGATGTTCTGTTTGTATTTCTGCACGCTACTGCAACCAAAACTAAAGAAATACAGAAAAACAGCACTTACACGTCTATAAATAGCAGAAAATAAAACAGCACTTCCAACTCTTACTAATACACACCTCTAATTTATTTCAGTGTTTTCTCTGTAACTATTTTTAACAAATATTAAACAAGAAAGGCACTTATGCTGCATCAGTCAGTGACATAAAAGCACTAAACATATTTCTCATACTAGGAAATTCTGCTAAAAATGAATCGCTGCAATATATCTTAAAACCTTTTTTCCTCTATGCACACATCTTTATACCTACATAGCGTGTAAGTCGGTGAATGACTTTCTCAATGATCTTCTTTTTGTTTATTAGTTCTTCTTCTGATTCAATTTCAGATTCAATTTCCTTCAGATACCAATTAATAAGTTCGCTTTTCTTTAACGATGAATCATCCTCTTCTGCAAATAAAAGTCATATTTTAAAAAATCCAATTACAATACCATTCCACACAATTAGAATAAACATAACAATAGTAAGATACCTCTCAAATCATAAAAGAAAAGGGTTTCTGTGTTAACAGTTATAATGCTGAGAAGATAAACACACAGTAGCCTGTCAGGCTCCCCTGCCATTCTTAGAACAACATGCTTTGTACAGAAGGCTGTATCATGCTTTAATTTGAGATAGATAGATTGAGAATTTAATCTTTCAGTTCTATGCATCCATGTGGTTCACAAATTACACGAGCAGCCTAGCAAACACATCAGACTGAAGCTTCAAGAACAAGCAGTCATAAGGACTTGCAGAACCTTCCCCTGATTACGGACAAAAGATCACCATCACACAAAGATAAAGAATTCATCCTTCCCTTGTAAATGCCAGGTGCATTTGTTTCAGCAAAGAGACGATTCACACATGGTGATGCTACTCAGTCTGCCAACTTTTTAACAAATTCTTACCTTCCTCTGCTTTTCTGAGGTGCAGGACAAGAAGATTAGAAATTCGCCGGTACTCAGAGAAGCCCAGTCTAAGAGAAGCTTTTGGTGCTGCGTCCTTGTTCACATCCTCAGAATGGCCACCTATCCCATTCACAAGACCATTGACCCCAGCTGGAGCTTCTGCTTCACCTGTTTGGACACATGACCAAGTTTAACTCTGTAACACCTTTTAACTGTTTAATCATCTGAGCCACTGAACAGTGTTGCACCGACCAGTCAGCCAAGTGGAGCCCACAAGAAGGCTGAAGTAAGAGAGTTAAGGAGCTAAGATTCCTAGGCTTTGTGAGGGGAAAAATAGGTGGGAAACTGAAGAGAAGCATACACACAAACAAGGTAAGCTTATAAGAACTGGAGGTACGTTTCTCCTTGGAAAAGTTCTCTACAGATGTTTTACCATTGACTCCATCTTGGTCTTCTTGGTACTCCATTTCCTGCTCATCATCTTGGTCTAGATTGATATCAGGTGTCTCAACTCTAATGATGGATTTATTTAAAAGCCTGAAAGCTTCCTTCACATGTTTTGGATGAACCTGGGGAAGATTTAAAAAAAAAATACATATTAAACAGGCATAATGGCTCTTCCTCTACTAAAGGTTTCCAGAAATTCACCCTGATTGTGGTAGACTTTCTACCCATCTCACCTAATTAATCATAAGCAGTAAAGACCCCCACAAGTTAAATTACATCCTGCTACAAGTATTCTGCATTCACATAAAGCGACGGAGAAAATAAGCAGCCTGATGGAACTTTTCAGGCTTTAGCTATCATGTGGAGACAACAAATTTTAGTTCATTTCAAAGAAGATTAGTAGAGCACAAAACATGTAAGATATGTGTCTAAACACAAAGAATATGAAAAACGTTATAATTAATGAGATTCTCCCATGGAATTGAAAAGCAAAAACTGGAGAAATGTTTTCTAGTTGAACCATACTAAAAACAGTCTGTTCCTTTCTAAGTTGAATTTAATTAAAAAGAACCCAATGGATGACCTTCTTATACAACCAGTGAGTAGGTTTCTGTCACATGTGTCACATGACCTCTAATCAAAGAATATTTTGAAGTGAAGACTACATGGTTAACAGTCATGCTACAGCTAATGGCTATAACACAATATACATCTCAACACTGGCTGACAGAGAAGGAGTTCACATCACAAATACGTGCCTGAATGGATCTCTGCCTACTCTTACAGAGGTTCAGATACCTTAAACAACCCTGGCATTTTAGATTGCAGGTCAGGGCAAGCTGCAAGAGATTATAAACTGTGCAAGATTAGAGAAGACAGTACCATCAGTCCTGGCTGGTATTAATCAGTGATTGTTCCTCCTCTGTGGAATGATTTGACAGGTAAAAAGCTGAGAGTGCTGCTACAACAACCACGCAAAAATATGCATGTTTGTAACTGGGACCAGATGATCTCAGGTGGCTTTTTGTTGCATTTTGGGTGCTTTTTCTGTTGTTGTTTTTAGAAAGTAGTGTTTCTGGTATACAAATTCAGGCAGAGTATAACCATGTCACAAGTGAAAACACAATCCCAGCTCTCCTCTTCACTCACGGAATTTAAATACATAAAATGCCTTGGTCAAAAAGCCAGAACTCCCACAACATTAATATAAACTTCCATCAAAAACCCAGTACCTCATCACAGCAGTGCATACGGGCCATAGCTTCAGACAAGCGAATCATGCTTTCCAGCTGCCGCACTGTGATCCTCCAGGATGACTTTGTCACTCCAGAGCTGTCACGCTGCCGAAGGCGTTTATACTGCTCCACTATGAAGTCCTCAGACTCTTTAGATATCTTTGTGAGATAAGACGGTAAGACAGTTTGTCATGTTAAAAGCATTAAAGTTTATGCTTCTTAAATTAGTTCTTAAGACTTCTGTTACTAACTACAGCTTTTCTCCAAAATATTCTATCACACGCACACCACACATAAATAGAATTACAATCATACTAGAATTATATTGCAATAATGACTACACTAACAGTTACATTATAATAAGTACTCTGATGCATCAATTATATTAGAGCAGATTTTTAACCAATTCTTTTTTTCTATTCCACTGCCTTGCTTCTGGGCACAATTCACGTTTGTCTCTACGAGATTGTTCTGTCTGCTTACCTTTCATTCTGCATACAAAGTACTAACACTGACTACAGCTTTGCATACGTGCTTTTTAACCTTACTCTATCTGCACGTATACAGATTCATCAAGAAAACAAACTACCCTCCACATGGAAATGAAATGGAACTTTGCAAAACTCAATAAAGGGAGCTATCTCATAATGAATAATTTATACAAGAAAGTGGAATTACCTTTGGTTTAAACTGTCTCGCAAACAGCAGGTACCTTCTGATATCATCTAATGAATAGACACGATCTACAGATTCTTCTACTCTGGCATGCAGATCCACTATGCGTCTGGCAATGGCATAATCTGTGACCTGGGATATTAGTGCTCTGTTAGATCTCTTTCACAGCAGCAGCCAAATATCAAAACAATGGCTTATATTCTTCCTCCCATCCCCTCCCCTCACACTCCTCATGGCTGAGCCAGTCTTTCCAGAAGAAAGACGCTCTGCCAGAAGGCCCAGGAGAATGCCCCGGAGATTTATAATAGAAGGAAACAGCCCAGAATGGATGAAAGGCAGTTTTAGGATTTACAACCTCTTGGAATTCTCCTGGGTTACAAGTTACCCATAGAACAGGCAGAAAGCAGCACTTTGCAGCGTGGGAACTGCTTGCTTTCTTTATAGCCTACTCTATCTATTTCAATAGTCCCTTCTTAATTACATCACTGTACTGAACAAAACAGTGGAAAAAAATAGTACTGAACCAACATTAATCTCTGTATCTTTTATGTTCCCAAGGCAAATGCCACATAGACAGGTGGTAGCCATCTTAACCCTAGTGACTAGCAGTTTGTAAAAATGACTATTGTTCTTAAGTTTGCAGGTCCAATCACCACAAGATGAAAAGGCAGCATCCTTGTATTCAGCAGAGTACGTTCAAATTGTACTGCCAGCATTTAACTTAGCAAAGAAGAAAAGCAGAAGCAAGAGGCTCTCACGAGACCAGCTTCACCTAAAACTGTAGAGGGCCACAGTGATGGGCAGAGGTCGGGAGCACATTATGTACAAAAGAGCTGTCTGCTTATACACGCAATGAAAGTATAATGTTTTTGGAAGTACCAAGTGTCAAGAAAAGAAGCAATTGACACAAGCTGAAGTTATGATTAGATTTAACTCATACTTTAAGAAACAACAACAAAAACCCAACACTATAGTTGTCAAACACTGTCATAGTACCCTAAAGGGGCTGCAGAATGCCCAGAATTCACCAGGTCAAGGTCTTGACCACCTACACTTCAGTGACATGCGCTGAGCAAGGGATTAGACTAGAGACCTCCAAAGGGCTTTTCTGATATCAGTTATTGTACAGTTGCTCAAAGTTACCTCGTTACATTCATCCACAAGGATGAAGAAGAGATCAAACCGAGACATGATGGGAGCTGACAGGTTTATATTCTGTTTCAATGACTTCGATCTGTCATAGCGCCCTCCCACTGGGTTTGCCGCAGCCAAAATGGAGGTTCTGGCATTCAGGGTAGCCTGACAAAGAAACAAAAAAAGACATAAATCTGTGGCCACTCGTTAACCTACTCACTGTAATTTGAACAGATCAGTGTAACATCATCTACACACACACACACACACACACACCTGGGCAATCCTGTAGGCTACACAGACAAAGGAATAGCACAAAGTACCTTTACTCCAGCTTTAGTAATGGATATAGTCTGCTGCTCCATTGCTTCATGAATGGCTACTTGATCCCGCACGTCCATTTTGTCAAATTCATCAATGCAACACACACCCTGCAGTGAAGAATAAAGAATAGGTGGCTCATTTCAAAAGCTTTTGGAGCAAAAGAATCTTTAAGACAGTTTGTCATTAATTACAGCAATTCCAAGGATGCAGAAAACTCTCCAGTTCCTGGACTCACATTATCTGCCAACATCAGTGCTCCAGCTTCAATGACAAATTCATGTGACTCTTCATCTTTTACAACAGCTGCTGTTAGACCAGCAGCACTGGAGGCTTTCCCACTGGTGTACACAGCACGAGGACTGAATTCATCCACATGCCTATGGAGAAAAATAACAGTGAGGAATTGTGCTGCAGCACAAATTTAGATTGACACACCAAAACCTACAGAAACAAGGTAACTTTCAGGAATCACTGCTTTCAGCTTCTAAAGCCAGGACTCATCCCTTCCTTCAGGAAGCAACTGACATTCAGGTAGGTCCTCCTATCTACGATGATAATTGAGTGTACCTTCGGAACTAATCTTTATCTAACTACAGTCTGGTTACACCAGCAGAAAAAGCAATCCAGACCTCCTCCCACAAATTTTCTGCTGACTTCACAAGCCAACACAGCTCCTCAAAGGTCAGGTAAATGTCAGTCAGCACAAAAGAAGAGCACAAGGCTACACAGCAGGAAGCAGCTAGACTGACCACAGGCAGCCTGAAGCAGCTGTACTGCCTGCACACAGCTTAAAGTAGCTTTTGCAGCTTTTTTGCAGCGTATGCTGCAGGGACCTCAACCTCATGGACAATGATGCAGTGGTAAATGAGCATCACAACAAAATAAAACCGTATTAAATAGAATTTCAAGTAAAAAAAAAAAAAGAGTACAGTTTAAGATGTAGCATTATAGACATGATTATTTTGTATTACTGTTCAGATTTAATAGCTCTAGCTGAACAAAGTGATGGGACCCACCAACTTAGACTAAACTAAAACAAGTGAGGAAAAAAAAGAATCACAATTTAGTCCAAAATTATAAGATGTGCTATTTTATGTGTTTTTTAGTATTCAGTGACTTTCAAAGACATAGAATAAGCATAATTACCTAAACAACAACAGAAACAAACTCTTAATTCAATTACTTGTAATTACCATAGGGACCTGTCAAATTTGCTTCAGCCCTATTCAAATAACTGTCCAAACAATTCCTGGAAAGTTTTCTTAACTATTTTACTTCCCTCTCCTCTGTTTAATGTAGAAGAGGCACAGCACACATTTACAGCTCTGGTCACACTGAACAATATTTAAACATTGATTTTTAAAGAGATTCTTACTTTAGAAATTGACTCTTGGCTGTACTCGGATCACCAACAACACAAACATTGATGTCCCCACGCAGTGAAGTGCCCTCTGAAGTGGTCTTAGGAACTCCTCCAAAAAGCATCAGCAGGACACCACGTTTCACTTCGTCATTACCTGCCCCACGAAAAACACCCAGCTAAAAATCCACATGCAACTCCACATTTTTCCTATTTAAGGAAACATCAAAACACTTGGACAGGCCAACTCAGAGCTTACCTGTTTCCTAAACATCCACTAAAACTGCATTTATGAATTTGATACAGTTTCAGGGAAGAACAGCTCAGAAGGCAGCTGAATTCCTTATGCTTCCGCAGCTCAGAACATGGACAAAACTCTACTGATCAAACTTCTCAGACATGAGTCCTCAAACAAGTTCTGAGCCAGAAGCAGTGGCAAACATATGCACATACATCTATGTACATCAGTATACAGATAAGGAGCTCCTACATCCTTTGAAGTAGGCAAATATAAAGTAAAGAGTAAAGTTTCATAGTAAATGAACCAATAGCAAAACCAATCATTGTGACTACTCATGCAGGTCCTAATGATTTCATACAAGTCTGCAGGAATTTGGCTCTCTGTTTCCTAGCATAACCAGTTTTAGAGGGGAGTGTTTGAGATAGGTGGTATTGAGCTTTTAACACTTCCCCAGATGGTACTACACAGATATCAGAAAGAACTAGTATTTCACAACTGAAACCCCTGAAACTACAACTGGAGTCTCACCATGGATAGTGGGGAAGAGGCTGGTACACAGATTGTGATAGAGATTTTTATCTTGGCTCATTTCAAACACCTTTTCCCACTCTTTCACCGTCATTTGGTTTTTAATGCTTTCTGCAGTCTGTTCTTCATCTCGAAGCTCTTTTCCACCAAACTAAATAAGGGAAATTCAAAAGAATAAAAGTAAAACCATGACAAACACGATCAGTACTGAATGCGAGTACTGCACACAAGAGCTTACACAAACTTGCCCTCTAAACTGCATAGAAGAACACATTTATGAAGACTAATCTTAGGCTAAGGAATCTCATCATCTTATACTTTCAAAAAACCAAGAAGCATAAAAACAATACTGACAACTCCATAGGGAGCAAATGGAGTCTAAGTTCAGAACGTGGGCAAAAGGACAAGAGATGCTTGTTTGTTCAGTAAGTAAACATAGAGCAAAAAAAATCCACCAGTACAGCTTCCTTTGACTAAAACTTGCCTCTTTATGTGTCTTTCATTAACCAGAACTTAAAAGATCTTTAATTACTCTAGAATGAGGCAAGAAATTTCTACATCCAGAAAATTGGGTAATGCACATGAGGTTGGTACACATACATATTTAAAGCTTTGTACAACCCCACCCTCTAATTCAAGGAAAGAATACAGAGCACAAATCATCAATAATTTTCTATTTTCTTTCCAGACTCACCCGTGGATTTGTTGGTGCAACGTAACAGGCTAAAAAGACCAGTTTGTAGGACAGCTCTCTGACTCCAAGGGCACGAAGTCCCCGGATTCCTTCGGTTTCATAGCCCTCCGTCCCACTAACCCGTGAGCCGGTTTCTGCACGTACTCCTGCCATGAGAATAAGAGTCAGAACAGCAGCAACCAGAACAAGCTACATGGCACTGAGGTGATGATGATGATGAGCAGTCGCAACAAACCTGGTGTTGACAGCTGAGCCACATCAGGCACAACAATCAGTGATCCTGTGAAGTCACATTTGTCACCTGCCTGAGCAGATTCCACTGCTTCTGCACGCAAGATCACTTCCACGCTTCGAGGAATGCTGCCTCGGGGCAGCTCAGCCTGCGTCTCTTGAATGCGAACCTGAGGAGGTACAGAACATTAAGCACTCAGATGTCACCAAATCTGGAACTGCTTTTAAAGCTAAGCTGCTAACAACTGCAGTAGGTAGCGTTTGCTTGCAACCATCTGATTGCACGATGAATTGGGTGTCTTGGGGAAACTTCAGAGGATTCAAAGGAGCCACAGTGCCAAATTTGAAGTCAAGGAAAAGCACTCAGGCCACTCAGATTCTACTCAGTGCGACACATTATCATGAGATGCAATGCACTGAGGATCTGGCAGAGTAAATTCATGTGGAAGAGTAAAACACCACAGATACAAAAAACACGCCTCTTTTCATACTTGCATGAAATAATTATGCATGACGTATCTGTGACAGGAGACTGACAAAGGCTTGAATATGTGGGTTTTCAGTGGCTTGCTTACATAATAAATATCATGCAATAAAACTCTTTAGATTCTATTCGTAAATTCTCATGCTTAATGATAAGTCTTCAAAGAAAAAAAGAAACAATTGGCAGAAACTCCAGTGCCTTTTCTTGAGGTCTTTTCTTGATGTTGACCCAACCAAAATCAACAGTCTTCAACGTTCAGCAGCAGCAACACCTTTCAAACACCACAAGAACCATCACCATTTGTCACCACCCCATTCAACCTCACCGCTGTACCTTTTGGAAGTCAACGAATCTTGATTTGTTTGTGTCCAGCAGGAATCTCCTTCTGTTGGCACAGACTGGGTTTCTGCAGATGTTTGGCTGTGTGTACTTAAATTGCTGTTCCACATCCTTAATCACTGTCTGGCAGTCTAGGCATAGGAAGGTTCCACTGACAAGCTCTGGATGCACTGGGTGGGTACGTACCACCTGCCCACTGATACGCAACAGCGAGCCAATTTTGGCTGATGTCAGTTCTCGAATCCTGTGCAGGACAGAAATTAATTCTAGATTAAATTCCCGGTCCAGCTGACATTTTAGGCCCAGAATACTCAAGTAGTAGCAGTTTGTTTTCATTCAATTTGTAACTAAAGAACAATTGTAACAGGCAAAAGAAACAATGTTAAGAAAAATACCTTCCCATTTTGTCATTTTACACATACTTTTAGGTTAACATTAAAGCAAAAATTACATCATTGGCACTTCAAAAGCAACACATCATCTATATCAGATTTTAAAATACAGAAGTTTAATTAGTCAGTATCTGCAGTCTCTTCCAATCTAACATTTGCATGATTCACAAATGAAAAACTGCTTCATAAAATCATGCAACTTCTTCACAATTGTACATGTAAAATGTACCTTTTATGCTGTATAATGAGAACATTTTCAGTACCCTTTGGCATCTTTTTCCAGTTGTGAGAATATACAAGTTCCTAGGATTAATAATCATCTTACTTGTGTCTGGTAGGCAGATCCTGAAATGCAACATAGAAGTCCTTGCTTGCAGGAACATTTCCATGGTCTCTAGCGAAAGTCCTTACTGCTCGGCAAAGATAAGGGTAAACCCTGAAATAAAGAAAATAAGTTTGATTTCTATAGAAGATATCAAAATGTCTTTTTCACTTTAGACTGCATCACAGGCTTGTATCATATATCTGCAGGTTATGGCTTTTACAACCACGTTAGGAAAAAACACACAAAAGCTCATCTGAATATGCTAAAAATGAGATTGCTGTGGGATAACTATATATTTTTTAATTGTATGAGAAAAGACTTTAGAGATCTCATTTTATGACACTTTTCTCCTTATATTAAAAAGCAGAGCCTCAAAATAAGCCACTGGGTCAATAAAATATTTTCAGAGCAATAAGCTCTAGAGCTTATCCTGCATTCTCATTCTGACCATCTATTTCTTTATCAGAGAAAATGCCACTGCCTGGTTAACTTGTCGTTTTCAGAAAGGCAGAATTACTAACTAAGAATTTGTTGAGAAATAACTTCTGATTCAGTAAAAATAATTTCCTAAACGTGAGTTTTTTCAGGATACAGAATGCAGATGAACCTCAGGTCAGACCTCAAGGACCTGTGACTGCTGCACTGATCAGCTCTCAGACAATCCGTACACTTTACCTGTAAAATTCCTCCTGAATGGTGGTAGAGAGCTGCTGATTGAACTGCTCCAAATCCACAAAGCTCACAGTCAGTGTGTTCCGCTCCGGCCGGATCAGCTCTTCAGCATCACGCAGGTATTTGACCTCCCCATCGCAGTTCTGGAATCTGAAAGCAAGCCAGAGAAACGAGTGACAGTTATACATCAAATAGCAACCACATACTTCTGGATTCAAGAGAGAAGGATAACATGTGCAAGAAAACAACTGCACCCCCCATTCCCTCACAGATATCTCTTCCAACAATATTGTCTCCCAAGCAACAAGTCATAGGACAAGAGGAAAAAGCCTCACATTGCAGCAGGGGGTATAGGTCGGATTGTAAGAAATGTTTTTCATTGCAATGGTTGTGAAGCATTGAAACAGACTGCCCAGGAAGCAGCTGTGTCACCACCCCTGGAGGTATTTAAGAGCGACATAGACGTGGTGTTTACCGACATGGATTAGCAGTAGAATTGGCGGTGAAATGGAGCCTTTCCAACGCCAATGGTTTTCCCTGTGGCCCCTGTGAACACACCGGCACACACAGGCCGGGCCTACGTTCCGCACAGCCGCTGTGCCACACGGACTGTATTTCTCGTCCGACCAGGACCCTGCCCCGGCCAGCCGGGTTCCGCTCCCTCAGCACCACGCCAAGGTTCGCTGCTGAAGGACCCCTCGAGGGCGGCCTCCACGCTTCGACAACAAGGCCCGGAGGGGCCTCGCCAAGTTACCACAACAGAACCACGCTTCCTTCCGCGGGAGGAAAGCCGGGCACAAAGCACCTCAGAGCTGGGCCCGAGCTTTTCTGACGGGAACGGGGGGCAGGGCCGCAGACCCTGACAGGACGGACCCCTCCCCACACACACCCCGGCCGCACTCACTCCTCGAGGAAGTCTTGGAACAGCTTCTGGCACTTCTCGGCCACCTCATCGCGCAGCTGTTGGTGCTGCTGTGCCGCACCCGCGCCGCCGACCGCCACCGCCAGATCCATCGCTCTCGCTGCCGCCTCGCTCCCGGCCCTCGCCCCGCCTGCCACCCTTCGCGCCGCAGCCGCGCCGGCGAATGGGCGACCGCCGTGGCGCAGAGCCCCGCCTTCCCGCCCCGCTTTTCCTCTTCTCACTCAGGCGTTTTCGCGCCAAAAGCGAGCGGCGCCTCAGGGCCGTGGGCGGGCAGCTGCTGCGCCATGCCGTACGCGCATGCGCCTGGCGCCTTCCCCTCAGGGCTGCGGGGCCCGCGTTGTCAGTAAAACTTTGAGCGCCCCGAGCGTGTGGGGGTGGAACGCGCTCCGTAGATGCGCGTTGAGGCGTCCCAGAGTGTGTGGGGCCGGCGGGTGCCACCCCGATGGCGGCACTGGAACCCGGGGCTCCGAGCTGTCAGGAAATGGCTGCTCTGCTCTGATTGCCGTCGTCCACGCATTCGCAATCTGTTTATTGATGATCCCGCTGTGAAGTTGAGCAGTGGGGCTGCTCGAGGCCCGGGAGGAGGCCGAGGGTGCCGGCAGCGCCAGCGCTTGAAGGCAGATTGTCCTTAGGCTCAAAGGGGACGTGCCTGCTCCGCCGCCCGCAGGGGGAACGCGCGCACCGCGAGCGCTCCGCGAACAGCCCGGGGCGTAACTCGGAGCAGCTGTGAGCCGGCCCGAGCGCGGGCGCTTGGCTGCGTGCTGGCCGCGCTGCGCTCGCCTGTGGGCTGCCGTGAGGCGGCGTTTGCCAAGCGACAGCAGCGGTGCGGTGACAGCAGCTGGCAAGTGACACTGCCAGGAACCGCTCTGATGGCTGAACTGCTCGGAATCGCAGTGCCACCTGCAAAGACATCAATCTCTGCCCGTGCGGGAAACGCTCCTGCAGTTAAGGCAGCTAAGGGCTGTTTTTTTTTCAATTCTGAAGCACTTTAAAGCCTCTGAAGAATAAAAATCTAGCAGCACCAGCTTCCTGCAAGCAGAACCACACGTTATGCAGCTCTTAGTGAGTAGTGCACAGTCTTAATTGCAGAAGGGTAAAAGAAACTCATTGTGACACTTTAAAGATTTGCAGTGACTATTAGGAATTGAGCGTCTTTGCACTGTGCTCTCACTGCTTAGACTGAAATAAACCTAAGCTGGTCTTTCATAGTCCAGGATAGCAACTTGGGTTGTTTCATCCCTCAGGTGCCATTCAGAGGTGGTGGCGGGCAGTAGGATACCAACCCCTGCCTGGGTTCCAAAACCCTCAGTGAGGAGCAGCTCTGTGTCCTGGCACCAGCAGTAACAGGGCAGCACCTGGCTGGAGCCAGCTGGTGTGCTCCCAGCCCATCTGCTGTCTTTTAGTTCATCCTCTTTGAAAAGGCAGCCTCTTTGGAAACCACCCATGACAGAAGCAGTAGTCTGAAGGACTCCCCAAGTTTTATCTGGAAACACAAAAGGCTCAGTATGTTCCCTGGGAAAGATCCTGTGGGGGAAGCCTATTGGTTTCATCATATTTGCCTTTTGTTACCAGGAAAGCCTTGAGGGGCAGAGATGAGATGGTGAAGTTATTGGCACAATCAGTGTGTGAAGGAAGTATTTTGCCCTCTATGTGAAGGAATAGCTGATTAAACTGTGTACGTGTCTAAGGACAGGACTTGAGATAGTTGCTAATCCTGGATGTACTGGAGAGCATGGGACCTGAGCATGACGGATATGATACGGAGTAACATGTGAAGATCATACTGAATGGAATGGGATGGAATTAATTTTCTTCAGAGCAGGTGACATGGTGCTATGCTATATACATTTGTGACCAAACACTGGAGGCTGAGCAAGACGTTAGGAGCAGACACAAACAGGCAGTTCACCTAAACCAACCATATAACATCATATTCAGCAGTAAGAAGAGAGGGGAAGGGGTTTGGGGATTTACCATATTTTGCTTGGGAACTGGCTGGGCATTGATCTACCTCTGGAAGATGGTGAGCGATAGCCTTTGCATTCATAGCTTGTTCTCTCGTCTTTTACTTCTTCACTTACTAAACAATTCCGCAACACAAAGTTTTTTTTGCTTTACTCCTTCTCTCAGCCCCATCCCACGGGGGGCCATGGTGCTTAGCTGCCACCTGGGGTGAGCCCACAACAGCAGCCCTCGGCCACTGGGCGTCAGTCCTGTGCTCTGCTTCCACAGACTGGCCACTCTTCCTTCCTGCTGGGCAGATGCATACAGCTCACTGAACACAGATGGATTTTCACAAGAAAGCATTTAAGTTAAACTGCAGAAGTAAACTGAGGCTTTGCAGTGTTAGTTGTTAACAGATGACTCCCTGGCTATCCCTTATTAATAGCTTTTTAGTTAGCTTAATACTTAAAAAGGTGCAAGAATGATTACCTTTATCTGTATATCATGAAAGAAAAAAATATTAATTTTAACTGATGAAAAAGCAGCAGCAATTTGGACTCCAGATAGAATGCTAAACTTCCTGCAATAGGTGGAGGAAATCAAGGATTTCCTAAGGTTTTCCTAATCTATGAAACCAGAATTGCTAACCATCAAAACAAGATAAAGTTCTGAATTACTATTTGCTGAGTTCTAACCAAGTTCTAGCAATGTGCAGCATACACTGAAGTATCCTGTTTAGATGACAGTCTTGACAAATGCAGTTTGCATTTTGATTTATGATCATAATTATTTTCAGTTGGCTAAGAAGAACTGCATGAAAGGATATGGTGTACAAAGGGAAAAGAAGGGATAGGGGCCTCCCAGCGGAACTGCAGTTCTTTTGCAGCTACTGAGAATAAATCAAACCAAAATAGGAGCTCAAGTAACTCTTAACAGAATTGGGATAAGCACAGTTGTTACAAGAGTACGTGCAAAACCTGCTGCCACATCTTGAGTAATGAACGTAGTTCTCAGGACTCTGGGTTTTGTTTTGTTGGCATGAAATGTAAGCCGCTAATTTTGTGTATTATTAGGAGGGAGCACTTCTGATGTACATTACCAGCTCTGTAAGAACAGAAGAAATTAAATGAAATTCATGCCAGCCAGCTTTGCTGAATAAACAACTGTTTTGAAACTTGGATTCATCAGTAATAAGCCTGTGGTGGTAAGCTATACTTGGCCACTTAGCTTTCTAAAATATAACCGAGTACAGGATAGCATTTTAAGTACAAGTAAATAATATCAGAAAGATCCTACATTTAAATTAATTACAAAGGACTCAGAAACAAAGCTGCAAAGTGTGTTATTCTTTGTACTGTGTGCCTTCTAAACAAAGTTTAACTTTTAAATTTCCAGCACTCTATCAAACTGACCTTTAGTATTCCTAGAATTATCGCTTTATAATGGAGAACTTGTCACAAAACAAGAAAATTGTCTTGTTCAATGGCAGCTGCAAAAGATGATTTGCCCTTTTGTGAAATTCTACACAACTTCAACACAGCCTCCCTGACTGACCTTTTTGCAGCATAACCAATATGTGACTTCTCTGACATTTAAAAATCAAGGTAGCAACAGAAACAGACTGTCTAAACTATACCTGCGACTGAAAGCTTTTAACATGTAACATGTTAAATAAAAATTAAGTCAGGAATTAGAAGCGTGTACGAAAATTAGACTAACTCTATTGCAGGGCCTAAATGTTGAATAGAATCTTCTGTTCTTTGTCATCAACACTTACTGTTTTAAACCTGCAAAGTAACCATCAGATGTAGTATTTTAAAAGGAAATTTAAAAAAAGCTCAGTTCCTCACAAAATGCAGGGCATACTCGTTGGGTTGGGAAGAGAAAGAGAAGTAGGTTTGTGTGCCATTGCAAAATGAGAAAGTTCCAGCAACTGATTCATTTAGGAAAAAGGATGTCTAGAAAGAATTTTAGAAGTACTCTGACTGAAACACCCCACTTCTGTAAGTGTATAACACTCAGGCAGTTCACAGCATCTATAAATGGTGGTTATTCCATCAGGTTTTGTTTTGTAGTTAAATGCATCATTCCATGATTACCTTGTGAGGATACAAAGCAACAACCAGAAAAGACAGCTACTGTATCTAGTTTGCTTAGAGAATTTTATTGGAATCTGTTACGACTTTTTAAGAATATTCTCCTTCTCACCTGCTTCTCTACAATTTCAGTCATGTAAATTAACAACCGGATTGGTTTCCTCCTGCTTTCTGAATTGCGAGCATCCTGTTATTTCAGCTTTGAGCCAATTCTGTAATCCAGAATATTCAATCTTGCTGACATACGTTAAAAGTGCATGATATTTACTGCACAATTTATTTAAATGTTCAGAAATATGATACAATTTAGTGACAGAATACTAATTCGAATTTGTTAAAAATGTGCAGCTGCCAGTACAAAGAGTCTCGATCTGTTAAAATAACAGCTTTTAAATAAATACCTAAAGGATAAAAAAAATGTTTGTGGCACTTCAGTAAATTAGATCATCTTCTTTTATTGCATGTTACAATGCTTAGATCAATGCACGCTCATCACTAGCAACAGATATGCTCACAATCATATCATACTTGCAGGGCAAATCACCTCACACTTTCATGAACAGGTCATGTTAGGGTGTCAGTCGTTTGGGATCCCGTGGGAACATGGAGGTCTGACGAACATTATGCAGCCCTAGGTATAGCATAGTTACTCTTTCCAGCCCTACAACAAATAGGAAAAAAAAAAAAAAATGAAAAACAGTATCATCATCCAGTCTTCTGTTCAAAACTCTTAAGAAGCTAAATGTAATTTATAGCTAAAGCCAGCTCCACACAGTAGTGAGTGCAAAGACTGATATGGACACATTAACACACCTGACTACAGAAAGGAGTTAGAACCAGAAATTACAGGTTTAACGTACAGTACCATCTGATACAGTACAGGTTTCACTTGGAACATGTGTCAATAAAGCAATGGTACTAGAGATGCAACCCTCTTTTGAATCAGTTGAGACTTTCAAGATGGCATAGAAAATTGAAATGAGAAGGGAGTAACTGGGAGAAATGTATCCTGAACATGGTTACAGAAGTACAGAACAAACCAGACCTAAGGGCTGGTACCAAGTACTTTAGAGATAATAACTGTCTTAAGCAAATACAGTAAAAAACCACTCTGGAAAGCTTATCCCACTCTACAGTGCAGGCATGCAGATTCAGCAGTATGTACTCATGTAACTGTTTGCTGGTATCTTCAAGATAATAAACACTTCTCTGGTTGTGTTCTTTCTTCCTGAAACCTCAGAAGTTATGTGTATACTGCGGAATATGTATGGACTTCCTAACCCACGGGACTACATACACACCCCAGCCATGCTGATGTGAAACCGAGACACCTACTAGTATTCATACACTGCTCCTCCCTACATTAAGGCTTTCAGCTAAAACAACTAGAAAACGGTTCATTTCACAGTATCTTCTGCTTGGCTGATACTTGGCCTGATCTATGGGATGTGCCGTGAGAAGCATTTACCCTGCACAGGAGATGCAGCTTCAGTTTTCTTGATAGCAGCTGTGACTGGCCTAAATGATCCTGGATTATCTGCAAGTGCTGATGATCACTGATGCTTACACCTTTTAAGTATTTCAGAACAGCTGTCTCAAAAGCCTACTGTATTTCAACGCACTTACTAACAGCACATACTTAAGGAGTTGTTCTCTAAACGTGCCAAGAACATACTACACATACTTCTAAAAAAGGCAAATGCAGAAAGACTGGATTAGAGATACTGTTATATATATATATTTTATATATATATATATATATATATATATATATATATATATATGCAATACATATATATTATGTATATGTATATATTACTCAGTACCTAACAAAGTATCCTACTTCTGTATGCATGAAAGCATTTCGTTCTGCTAATGAAAGCAATGTCTGTTACATTAAGATACTTAAAAACTATTTGCTTATTTTTGTATATAAAATGCTCACACTCAAGACAAGAAGCCGGTAGACATCAATACTTGTGCTGAAATGATTACCATCAGTCAAAGCTGACATTCAGTCAAATCACAGCAAATAAAGACAGAAGCAATCACTTTTTTTTTCCCCTTATTACACAGCAGCTTTATCAATTGTGCTGAGATTTCAGTGACATCTAGTATTATTAGGCTATGATATCCATACATACATGCAGTATTTTCTTGCTTATATCTTTTTCTTTGATCAAAGTTGAAGGTAATCTGCTGGGCTAATAAATCAACATATTTTCACTTGTGATCACCTACCCTTTTAACTTGTCAGACTGTGCCATTAATATTTAGTCTAACTATTTTATGATGATCTTTACAGTTTATCTTCTCTCCCTAAACTCCCCAAAATAAACAGTTCATACATTTACCTAACAAGACCACTGCTTGCAATTTTATATTGAGCCCTTCTTGGGACTGGGTTGAAGCTAAGGTCAGGCTAACAGCAAACAAAATAAAACACACATACTTACCTATTCCACCACCAGCATGTGGAGGTGCACCAAACCGAAAGGAATCGATATAAGCCTTTATTTTCTCCAAATCTAGAGAGAAAAAACATATTTTTCATCTGTTTAATGAACCCCCAGCCAAACACATAAGTGAATATGGGACTGCATGCACAATAAAATATTTACAAAGGTAATTGAAAAGCTAACAGTAGGGTTTCGTTCATTAAACAGATGTGAGTTATCCAGAACAGTCTAGAAGTTATGTCCTTAATAGTTCTATTCAATTTTTTTATTAATAATTTAATTAGGTAAGGAACCGTATAACTGAGCATGAGTTAGGCCTAACTGTTCATTATAACATATGGGAACTGCTGACTTCTTGAATGAGCTGCAGTGAGAAGTAAAGTTTCAGCAACCTGTTTCTCCCTATTGCTATGTTGGAAGATTCTCCTGTTATCCTGCTACCTTCTTGACACTTCACTTTGTCATCCACTGAAAGTGTAACTTTAATCTATACCTTACACTTCTAATCTTCATCTAATTTAGTCTTCTACTCTTTTAACATCAGCCAGCTTTATCTGAGCTTTTTTTTTAAAAAAAAAAAAACAAATAAAATCACCACTTTATTTGCTCTCAGTTCAAGATCTAACAAGTGACAGCTAATTCTGCTGAACTACTCCATAAGAAGTTTGTGAGAGTACAGAGAGGCATGGCAGAATACAGCTTGTCTACCCCCATTCTCTAGCAGGTATTTCCTGCATTACGTCCTCTCAAAAGCCCTTGGAAACAATCCCTTTTCATCAAGGCGTTGCTGGGAAACTAGTTAGTTTGTTAATACCACCACTCTATATTAAAATAGTTAAACGGCATCAGATGGATTAACATTATGCATGAAACAGTATCATAATTTTAGCATTACTGTCACACATTCAATTCTGCTCCAAAGTCTTCCTCTAAATGAAATGAATCCAATCATGATTTATAATCTTTTAAACTAAGCTTTACACTGTTTAACTTGTTACCAATGCCATGATGCTTGGCTCTTTCTGTCAGCAGCTGAGGATCGTGAATTCTCTGAGCTCCAGACAAAATCTCTTCCCCTCTCATGAACATATCATAGGAGTTTGAGTTTTTCTGGAAAGACAAGTACTAGTTAATTTCGTATCTACAGTTACTCCATCCTAAGGGAGCATATATATCTCTCAATAACTCCATTTATGATATCCAAAGCCATGCAGTAAGAATGCAATGTGTTTGTGATCTGCCTTAGAATTACAGTATACTGTTTTCTCTCATTAGTCTAGAGATTATTGTTTTCTAAAAACTGAAGTTCACCCACATAAACTTTGAAAAAAGGTTACATTTACACATACTTAACCCACAAAAGATGCTGAAAGATATTTATGCTGGATTTTGGAATAAACTGGGGAAGTTTCCATCAATGTGAAAAAAGCATATTTCTATTTAAGCATCTGTTGCCCTCAAAGAATGTTTTTGTCTTGTTTCAGTGATGGCAGCACAGGAGATCTCCTCTGGTGACCATGGAGAGCTCTTCATAAACCTTCTTCAACTTCAGCCTGATTTACTTTCTAGTATGTTTTTCACTAGTGAAGGGTCACTGCAAACACTTTATGGGCCATGCAGCACTGACCTACTCTTGTTATTAGCTTAATTTCAATTACAACAGAGGATGATACAAAAATACTTTCTCTACTTTGTGAAATTATACTATACACAGAGTAATCTCAACTGCCACTGTCAACAAAGAATTTTACTTACAGGATTTACAGGGTCTGGCATTGTATAAAAAGGCCTCACAGCAAGAGGGTATTTGTCAAGAATGTAGAAGTCTGTGTCATACTGAAAGACAATGATTTCAAGAAGTTACTACAAGTGAAAATGATGTAAAGAACAAAGTACAAGAGGAAGATAAAACCAATGAATCTTAGAAATCTTAAAAAAAGATTCCAAGCAACTCTGTACAGATTTGACAGTATTATCTTCAAAGATGTTACACAAAAAAGCAGTAGATTACTTTTCAGTTTCCCAACACTACCACTTCTGTGGATTTAAGAATTTTTAGCAGTAAAATGTCTTGCGAAAGTCTGTTGAACTTTTTCCCCCCCAGTGATATAATCTTTTCCTACAGATTTAGACAGAATCTGGTTTTACTTTGGTTTTTGTTTATTTGTTTGTTTTTTTAATTCTCCTACAATCTGTTTTTTTGACTGTACTACCCTGTTTGGTGTGCTCAACAGTAAAAAGCATAGAAGACTGAAAATGGTTTGAAAGAGATTATGAAGAATAAAGATAAAAATGTTGGTCGATGAAATAAGCTATAACAAAATGGAAACGCAGTCATCCAATTAAGACATGCTTCACTGGTCACAAACCCTTCACAACTTCTGCACATTGATACTGTTTCCTCAATCAGTGCATAAAAAGTTATTTTACATAAAGCAGGCATTTATACCTACTCAACGATTCCATGACATCATGCTTCAGATTCAATGAGAAACATATTTATTATAAAACAACAGTTACCTTTTCCTTTACCAGACGTCCCAGGAGCTTTTCATTAGGTGTGCTGAAAAAGATTCTCACCATTAGAATTACGTGACTTAAACTTTTACTGATTACATACTTCATAAAAACAAGTTTATTTTATCCTCAGAAGGTTCAAGTTCCTCTCACTTCTTGTCGTAAGTTATTTTCCTCTGAATTCAGAGTTTACAGTCTAGAGTAGAAGAAAGGTCTATTTTCATATCCATTCATTTATTCATCAAGAGATATGGACATACATACTGTTTATTCCTCTCAAAGAGAATCTCCCTGCACAGCACAAAACGTATACCTTACTACTACTTTCACAAGATTGAAACATTTGTGTATTGCCAAAGTACCTCAGATCTTCTTCATCCCCCATCTCAATGCCCGCCTCCCTAAGCATGGCCACAGCTTCACGGTATTCCAGCCTCAGAGTTGGCTCCAAAAACTTAAATGGCTCACATGGGAACTGTTTGTTCACCATCTGGATTTCAGCTTGGAATCTATATACAAGAGAACAAGAACAGAAGCAAAATACAAAGTAATCAAGAAATGGATGCACCTTGTATGTAATAATCACTTTGCACTGGCAATACAATTCTGCCACAAGAGGTCCCTCTTGCAATATAAAAACCTACTTTATTTTACATTATCTCCTGGAGAAGTTCTGTATAATCCTAATGAAATGTTTCATCTAAGTTAATGCAATCTGCTTCAGTGGTATACAGGTTAATATTTTACTACTACTTCTGTTTTGTTCCTTTCCTAAGAAATAATTGGCTAGATCAAATTTTCACAGTAAAAACAACTAGAAACCATCCCTTTGATTTGCAACATATAGCTAGGTTCTCCTTTGATTTAAATAATACTCTGTTTTGAATATAGAAGAGAAATTTCTTTCCAGATTGATGAAAGATAGGCATTTCTGCTGGCAAGATAAGGTAAGCAAACGAAAACCACTTCCTAAACTTCTGGCTTGTTTTTTTAACAAGAGTGTGAATAATGGAAAATAATCTTTGCTGCTGTCATGGCAGCGATGCAAGCTGTTACAATAAATTTCCTCCAGGAAAGCTATTTTAAACAGTTAAGATTGATTTCAAAACAGAACAATCAGTCTACCTGTAGTGGCACAACAGGAAGGATATTTTACACTAATGATGGATCATTTCTATTAGGAAGCCCATTCAACAGTGAACATCGTTTCTGTGGTGCAAGCTGGCATACCGTAGAAGATGGAGCTTGGGCATAAAATAGGCAGTTTACTAGCATTGGTGAACTTCTAAAGTCAGTTACAAAGGAACAGTTAAGAGCAAAGCAACAAGCTGAAGTTCTCTTGTAAATCAAATTACTAACGATTATCTGACAGGCTGAGGATGAAATGCTCACCCATTTGATGCCACAGTGCAAGACAGCTCAAACAAATGAAGTTGTTCATGAAATGGAAAATGTTTTTGTTACCTCTCCTGAAGTCCTTTGAATATCTGCACCAAAGTATCTGCAATCTCATCTACCACTTCATGATAGTGGTAGTTAAAAGCCATTTCAATATCCAGACCAACAAACTCAGTCAGGTGTCTATGTGTATTGGAGTCCTCAGCTCTAAAAACTGTAAAATTAAACAAGAATTCTAACTGACCTGGAATTGTAATTCCATTTTGAAAAATAACACAGACAATCAAACACACCAGCAATTAGACAAGATAGACAATGCTGTCTCCAGACATGACAATTCTTACTGAAAAACAACAAGAAAGCTTGCTGCCTCAAAGCATCACTCATAACAAACAGTAACAGCATTATTGTAGCTGTGGTGGTCAAAGGGTACAAGATAGTACCTTCTGCGAGTCTTGCTTATCTCTTGTCAAACCAACAGATAGAAGTGGAAAAAACAGACAAGCTGTCAGGCACACAAGACCTTTCAGATTTGAAAACTACCTTTTTCAGAGGAAATGGACTTCTGCATGTGTGAGCTGATTTTTTTTCAGGTACAAGACTGATATAAACATGCATTCCTACAAAACCATGACTCGTGTTAGTAATTAACAAGTCATTTAAGGTCTGAGTTACTTGCATCTTTTTATTTTATTTACAAGCTGTTATTGTGTTTTCCAGCATTTCTACCTTAAATATCTTTAAACCTGTTCTCAAGGTCTAAGAAAAAGTTGCTGCATTATTGCTTAAGAGGGCAATGTTCTATTAGCTTTTAAGGAAGGGTGTGAGAGAGGAAAATAATCCATTTGCATTCTTTACTGACAGCCTGGTGAGACATATGCCTTTTCCAAACAATGCTGTTTGGTACATGTACAGGAGCATGGGACAAATCCATGTTAATACACAATCTGAAGTACATCAAATTTAGCTTCCTTATTTTAGCTCTTTGCTACTGGGCAACTAAAGCATGCTTAATAAGTAACAATGGCTTTGGTAATTACAGCGCTCTTCCAAGTTTTGCTAACTCCATCATATTAATTTCCAGTGCGTTTCTCTTCTTTCTTCTCACTGAATAGAAGACACCCTCATTGCAGCATCTTAGTTTTGTTCCAGCAACCTCCCTGTCAACTTTATTCTTGTTAGTTGCCCCAAATGAAATTTGTGTTTATTAAGTGAAGCTATAATACGTAAAAGCATTCAAAGCTTTCAACATAGATGTTAACTTTCCTTTTACCACAACTGCTAGAAGCCATCAAGGTCATCTTTACAATGTGGATAAAGTTATGCTTTTCTTACCTGGTCCAACACAAAAAACTTTTTCAAAGTCAGCACATATACACATCTGCTTGTACAGCTGTGGGGATTGAGCCAGGTAAGCACTGCTTTTGAAGTATGATACAGTAAACACATTGGCTCCTCCTTCGCTGGCAGCTGAAAAGCAAAGCTTACATTGGTTATTAAAATAAAAATGAAAAAAAAATGTTAGAAATAGACTGACAGATTACTGGGCTTATACTGAAAGATAAGGGAAAAAAACATGTTAAAAGAAAAAGATAAATTTGCATCATTAATGCTAAGGGAAGTTTTGGGGCTCAGAACTGTCAGACACTGTCTTGCAAACCTGCTAAAACCTAGCTAGGGGTAGCTAAAAATGCTACTGTTCCCAGCCATCCTTCACTTTAGGGTGAAGGCAGCAGAGAACGCACGTTTGTAGCACCACATCTACTTGCAGTCCACCATTTCTGAGGAAACAAATCTTTATCAGTGATGTAAGCTTCAAAGCCAGTTAATTGTAGAGACCAAGATCAAAGCACACATCCTGTTTTTCCAGGACTGTCTCTCTAGCAGAGGAATGGGCAAACATCTGAAGTGTCTGAAGGCACTAATAGATCTCAGAGACAAACCTGGATTTACCAGAGGACATTTGCCAAAGGTACAAAGCTATCTCCCAGTTTGAGACAATTACCATAGTTACCTTGAAAGAACATTAGCCAAGAACACATGATCCCATTTTGAATGAACCCCTCATAGCAAACAGCCTACCAAAACTCACTGTACATTTCCCAGTGTATGAAATGATTGTGATAGTTGCCTAGCATACTTATAAAAACACATCAGAGTGAAACAATAATTAATAGTTTTTAAAGATTCTTATGATAACGCTATATGCTACTTATAATTACTGACAATTCCACTGCAATTAATCGTTCTTTTCTTTAATTACCACTACTCCCACTGAAATAATTTCATTGACTACTCAGTTAGTTTTGAATAGAGGTTAACATTGAAAATCTGAAAATTTAAAAAAGCTATCATATGCAAGTTTGAAACTCAGTAAAGAATTGCATCGATTTAATTTGCTAATTTTGCAAAACTTATCAAATTCTCTCCTTCAAACAATAGGATGCTTGCTTGCTTTCAATGGTACACTGCACAGGAAGAGTAGTACACTTCCTCAAAGGTGCTACATAAATAAACTACCTGGGAGTCTTGAACACCTCATGCTATTTTACCAGCATCTGTAGGAAAAGTTACTTAATCTTACAGGTCAATGGCATTTTTCATGTTGTAAGAATTGTTGCTTGCATGTATTTTGTTAAAAAGTCCTAGTTTTAGCTCAGTCAAGAGTTGTCTTCAAAAATATGTAATACAGAGGTGATGCATATGATCAAGCATTTTGTGTTTAACTAAATTAAAACTTCAAATGCACTGTAGAGTAGATAAATCAGGCATAAATACCATTTGTCTTGTTGTTCTTTTAACATTCAAAGTCAGGAGAAGAATAAAGAACAACCCTGATACTTGCTTTGTTTGCTATGCTGTATCTGAATTAGAAATAGCTTCTTAAAGAAAAAAAAAATATTTGTCAGGTTCACTGAGCAAATGTAAAAGAAGCGGATCTGAAGCTTCTGGATCAAAAATACATTACCTGAAATGATTTTGGGAGTCTGAATTTCCACAAATCCTTTGCGAATGAGAGTTTCTCTAAAAAGCTGACAAATACCAGACTGGAGGCAGAAGACTGCCTGACTGGTGGAAGTCTGTAAGGAGAAAAAAAATATAACACAACCTAAGTTAGTTTAATTCTTTCCCACTCTGTAACTTTTTGTGGACAGCTGGGAGGATACATCTCTTCTCTTAGGAACGCCTGGCTTCTGTATTTGCCTGAACAGAGAAAAATGCACATGCAACTATTTATTACAAAAACAAACAAACAAAAACCAGAAAAGAACAGGAAAGGAAGCAAGAAAAATTCCTCATTTCAATCTGCAGCATATTCAGTTATTAAGGATATGCTGCGGTCAACTCAACATTTAAACAGTCACTGATTTGTAAGTTTTGCTTCTGAAAATAAGGATTTTATAGTAAGAAAAAGAACACTAAACCTATTACAAACCTTTCAGCACACTGAACTAGAACCACTGCGGTTGTACACAATGCGTAACAACAGCCCACAATTGGTTATGAGGTCAGAATGTTTGTGTTTACTAAAGGACTAGGAAATGAAATGTTCTTCATGCAAAAAACATAGCCCTGTGCTAACTACCTGAGTCAGGGCCACAAAAACAACCCCAAAAGAGCGTGTGAACTCTCAGCAGCATTTACAACTGTTCACATAACTTCTGATCATACAAACTGCTATTTTCTTTTCAGCGTTTATTCCAGAAGTACATCTGGCCGAAGAACTGATCAATGCAGGTTCTATTTGTTTATGTACGTGACGCAATTAAGTCACTTATCTGGTTAACAACTACTTCTGCTCAATGTTCCAGTAACATACTTGGGTTTAAGTGTGAAGAAAAAAACCAAGTTCAGTAGATGCTGAAAACATCGCAGTACATCAGCACTGAACCCATATCTGATTTTGTGCTCGCAGTGTTTAAGAACTGGCAGTCAGCAACCTACGAGCACACATAAAAACCAGCAAGTTCTCATAAGAAAACTAAAAGAACGTTTCCTTATGACAACCTGCGTCACAGCACTGTTTACTTCTCTTTTCTGAAAGGTACCCAACTTTTCTCTCAGGGCAAGGAGAACCTTGTGGGCTTTTTCACATGACTCTTACCAAACCACAAGACAAAAAACCCAGTCAAAACAAAGTATATAAGCACCCAAATTTAGACAGTCCGTCAGTGGATATGTTGAAATAAAGCTACGTTCAACATCTCTGGAAGACGAAAGATATCCCTTAACTGAAAAACTGAAAGAGAAAACAGTTTTAATACTGCAGATTTGTAGTAATTTGGAGTGATTTGCAATTAGAGCAGATACAGTATTACAGCGTGCAAGTAGTTGAGATCAGTAAATAACTGCCAGCAGTTCTCACTGTCTGACAGCAGTAACCATCAGCCACTACTCCCACTACTTTCAAAATTAAGGAGAAGAGGTTATGAGCAGCAAATACAAAAGTGCCCTTGAACTTTTTCACCATTCTTCCACAGATGTTGCAGTGTTACACCAAACTACCTCAGTGATTCAGAGCGATTACGTAGACACATACTTTTATACGTGCATGCACACATATATTTGGTTTTATTGTTGTTTTTTCAACCCATCTCCTACTCAGAAACGTGAAGAGACTTTAGAAGATTATAAACCAAACAGTCACATTTAGGTTTACCAGAATGGTTTTTTATAAACTTGACCAACTTTCAAAAATGCTAAGAAACAATTGCACAACATTCATTTGAAGTGAGATAGTAACAGTGACTCCTTGTCCTTCTGATGAACCAACACCAGTTTGATACCTGAGTAGGTAAGAATGTATTTCTAAGATACACACTCTTATGAAAAAGGGAAATGGTATTTCAATCTGAAAGCAATTGCTTGCCATGAAGTCTGAAAGCATGCAGAGAGTCAACAATTAATACATCCCTACCAACAATAGTTTGTGAGCTAGTAACTCACCCGTGCTTTAGTGAGGATGCAGAACAAAGATGCAGCCTTCCTAACCCTATCGGTAACGATAATTCATCTTTAAAAATAGCAATTATCAAAGAAGTCAAGCTCATAGAATTGGACTCTGAAGCTTTTGCTTAACTATAAACCAGGAAAAGAACAAGCTGCCATTCTCTGTACCTCAAATTAGATCTGACAAGACCACTCTTCTTACTACCAAAGGCAACAGAGCTTCAGTGCCCATCCATTCAGACACTGCCAACAAGCACTGAGTATTTGTGACACTGTGGTCTCTTTGTAAGAATTAGACAGACCCACAAGATCTCAGATTAGCTCCCAAACAACTGCAACTGTCAGTGTGCAGTGCAGTCAGGTGGAGGACCTCAGAAGTTCTACGTGCAACTGTAACTTCTCAAAGATTTTGAAGTTGATTCTGTGCCCACACAAAGCAAAGTTCTTCAAATTTAATCATGTCCTTTGCAGCAGAACATTTAGGACAAAAAGGGACTGAAGATGATCATTCAAGGCAGCAAACTAAGGCAGTTGTGAAAAATGAATATATATGTTTAAATATCTTAGCCTACAACAACATTTCAGCATGGCAACTTTTCCTGTACTGTTCACTCTTGTAAACTCTTCCACACATATACCAGTAAATTCTTGTCTAAGGCAACAGCAAAGACACTAACGTCTTCAAATGCAAAACAAAAACTGAAACAAACCTATGCCACTTAAATATTGCTGTTTAAGCTTAGTGATTTTACAGGAAAACTCATTATTTCTAATAATTACCCCTTGTTACAGACAGCAGAAAAAATGTTCAGCTAACGATGCTGAAATACAGGTGTTGGTTGTAACTTCACTCTCACCTCACCTGTGTGTTTGCTACATAAATGCAACAAAGGAAAATGCTATTTGAACACAGTACTTCAACACTTAAAGATTATAAAAGAAAAATAACTCTGTTCTATTCAGCACAATCAGTGGCATGTAAATAGTAATACCCATGTAAGTTGCCAGACAGACAAATCTATTTCCCTAGAACTGAAGGCATTTAACACCTTATGAGATCATATCTCAAGGAGGTATGATGAAGACGCAAATGAGCAAAGCTGCAAACTTCTTTTCCCTCTCACATCAACTACTGAATTTGTTCTATCACTTTACTTTTGCTTTTTTGTTAACCTGCTGGAACTGACTCCTCTTCCACCAGAATCCCTGAATACATAAAGCAGGCTAAATACAAAGGGAAATAATGTCAACTATATGACTTCAAATAATACACAATAATTTAATAACAAAGATAATTTTGAAAATTCTTTATCACGTGTATGAGGAATGAAGTTCTCATTAGGAAACAGGATTTGCCTTCAGTAACAATTTCTGTATTTCAGATTGACTGAAATCAACTGTTTCACTCAAATATTACTTTATAGTAGAGCAAGAGGAGAACATGAAGTTTGTTGTTGAAATGATTGGGACTGTGTTATTTCAGCACAATGAAATCACTACAAACTACAGCAAACAGTGTATCTGGTTGTGATTACAGCTTGAAGTCAGTCAGGAGACCAACAGCTTTTGCAACAAGTGCATCAAATTCAACACAATGAAATCAAGCTTAAAGTAATCAAGTCATTAAGAAAAAAACCGCATTAAGATCAATGTACATATAACAATCTGACAGCCATGAGCTACTAAAAGTACAGTTTAATGGTTACACACTACCCCTAAGCAGTTTAAACAAGATAATATTGACTCTGAAGGACTATGCTTTGGTCACAACGAGCTGTGCATTAGCAGACATAATTATAGCATCAGGACTGCTAAATACATATAACTCAAGTCAAATTTGGACAGATGCTATTAAGATAAAAACCCTGCTGGACATCAAAAAATAAACCAGAGCAAGGATATCAGTCAGGTCTATTGCTGAAACCTGATGAACCTCCATTGATTTTTCTTCAGAGCAAGATATACTAAAAAGCAAGACTTAAAACAAGCAGTATTTCACGTATTGGCTTGTCCTTATTGCTTTACCTTCACTGCAGATCTTCATGAAATACGGTCAGTTAGCACTTTCTTTAGGTGTTTTTACATATCTGAAAAGCCTATGCATTGCTGAATACTGCAGTTATGCGTAGCAGAAAGGCAGAAATTTAGAAACACAATCAGTGCTCCAACTGCCTTTTTGAACTGTTCCAATAAACAATTAGTTAATCAAACATATCTAGAATTAAATATATTGACATTCATTATACCATCATGAAAAATAGATGCTTAGGTCAACAGCAGTTTTCTTACACTCACCCACAGATACGTGAAATAAAATCTCGTCTGTACAAGGACTCTCAACTTTACATCCCCAGTTTTTCTACTCCAAAGAGTATGGGATCTGTATTTTAGTAATTAACGGATCAGGAACAGAATCTTCGTATATCATCATTCCTCAGAAAGGTCTTTTAAAACCCCCCTACCTTAAATAATAACTTTCTTGAATGCATTTAAAGCAACAGCTATTGCAATAGCTTGGGATCCTGGCATTTTAGTACTTCCAATCCCTACCCTCAAAAGCACCTCTAGGAGATTTGACAGCAACCAAAATGCAAAACTGTGCACATGTGATTTTCAAAAGTATAAAAGAATTGAAATCTTGAGGTCTCTATAGAATATTTTGTGTTCTACATCCACCAGGCCATTCTCTTTTAAATTTTCTTCTTTTTTACCCCACTATATTTTTCTTGTCATTAACCATACTCATTTCACTATTCTACAATTAAACTCTCCTTGGCATCCACCATAGTTGGATGGAGCTATGCTATTTTTGAAAATTCATCCTCTTTTACTCATCCAAGAACTGAGTTCCACAGCTCCACTTTATCATGATATCACCCCAACAATGAACTCCTTGGTTAATTACTGAAGTTAATTACATCACTATAGAACTACTTTAAAGATTCTATTTAAGTGGACAAACCTAATTTTAGTTCTATATTAAGGATTCTTCCTTTTTTAACTGAAGTCTAGCCAAGGCCTACGCATTTCATTTGTTAAATCTGTCTCCAAAAAAAATCAGTATCTTTATTTTTGATACTCGATTACCTCCTTCTTCCTTAAAAACCAGGGCACTGAGGAAACTTAAACTAGATGCTACATGTATCTGTGGTTGCGACTTCCTCCCATACTAGTAGGAACAGATCATCACAGCAACTCCATTAGAACTATTCTGATCAAGTTTCACCTCAGTCCAGTAGTCTGTCTTCTATATAGAGACAGAGTTAAATTAAGGTTCAGAACTCAAAACAGAAGGCCAAACATTGCTGAATGAATAGTGTTCAGACAATGGCTGGAACATACAATACTCACATAGAATTGTATAGTTTAGGAAAGGTTATAGCATTATTCACTTAGCTCACTACTTGCACCCTCCAACTAGACTGGTGACAACTTATTTTCTATGACGACACTGCCAGAGATGCATACATGAAGATTCATGCTAGACTAATGAATATATCCAGGCATACCCAGTACCTGATCCAATATGTGATCTAGGAGTTGGCAACTCTGCCTGCGGCAGGACGGTTGGAATCTGATGGTCCTTGAGGTTCCTTCTAATCCAAGTCGTTCTATGACTCTCCATTATAAGAATTTTAGCCCATCTCTTTGTTTCATGTCCTGTGTATATTCTAGTATTACAGGCTTTTTTGTGTTCTTTTTTTTCCCCCCTTACTATTTACCTTCTCATGTTTTACTCCATAGATGCTCTCATCTTAATTACAGTCAACCAAACTTCCATGCTATTACTTCCAGGTTGTATTTTAACTGTTATTTCATTTTCTATTACTCCTCTCATCCATTCAGGGTTCATAGCTCTTTCCAACTTATGATACACATTTCATTCACTTAAATAATTTTCTTAAGTTTCTCCAATGTGCTGTTAAGTATTCTTTGGCATCATCAGAAGTTCAAGCAACACTTGAACTTTTAACAGTCCAGAGTTCTCCCTTCAATTTAATTTTAGGTAATTTAAGGTAACTGCCTTACCATTACTCTAGGCTGATGATTCTTTTAATTCTCACTAGCACAGAATTCTTTTTATCAAAAACTTAAATATACAGATGAAGAGACGAGTACAACGAGATACGGAGTATCTTGAAAAGTAATCACAAATTGAAGCTGCTCAGTATCACATATGATAAGGTCAAGTGAAAAGCCATTATATCTTTGCACCAAATGAAACAATTTGCACAAGTAGTTTTAATTGCTGAAATAAGTAGATCAGATATTCAAATGCTTTAAGCATCTCTGTGCCAGAAATTTCCCAGATTTTCCAATTAAAAAACGATCTCTTTGTTTTACTTCTCAGACCCAAAGCTTGGTTTACTGAGAAACTACCATTATCATAACTTCAAAGGCAGGACTAGATACACCAAAAAAAGAGCTAAATATACACTTCATTCAATGAAAAATTGATTAGAACATTATTGTGTAGAGTCAAATAGGGGAAAAGACAAGAGAAAATAACATCAAAAGGATAGCTGATTACATATTCATTGTTAAATTCAAAACTTCCACCTAATGGTTCTAAGCTGAGCTCTTGTGACACTTTCTGGGTACCAAGTACTATATTTGAGAAGAAATATTGCCTATATGTTATCCTTATTCAGTCAGCATACATGGCCACATGCCAAATCCTAAACATTCAGCTTAATCTACTAGTATGTGTTCTCTAATGCACTCACACAGTGAGAAACGTTGTTTAGCTTTGGCCAGCAAAACACTTCCACCAAATCCATCGCTTTTACTGTTCCATGGATTATGACAGAGAATAACTGAATACTTGCAAGTAAACAGGCAACAAATCTCATTCCTTACCCTCAGGTCAATGACTCTGTTGTCCAATCTTGTATCTTGGTTTACAGTGGCTCTTCCATCCTAAACAGTTGTGCAAAAATACATAATGAATATATACACACCTAAAAGGAAAGTATTGGAGAAAAATGTTCTTTGGTTAAAGGCCAAGAGATACTTCTAAATTCAGATTTTCTAGATCAGTCTGAAGAACATACAACTGCCAGTACAGCAAGTCTTAAGCTACAACTTCTCCATGGTCACAGGCAGAAACCAGCTATAAGGGTCTAGAATACTTAAGACTAAAAGGCCGCTGGTTCTGACCCAATACTGCAGTTCAGCAGAAATCAAATCTGTAGAAATTGCTAATACAGTCTGGAGAATCATAATGGAAATAAACATAACAATGGAAGCTAATAACGGAATAATAATGAAAGCTCAACATAACGAGAAAACAAATTTGCTGCATGATGGAAGCTGCCAGGCTTTCACACTTTTCTTCAATTACAAAGATAATAAAGTGTGTTTGAGTATGCAAAGTTTTCACCTCCTCGCCTTCCACTTCTGGCCGAACAGCATCATCCAGCTGTAGAGGGAGTCGGGGTTCGGCTAAACTGATCACATAGATCTGAAAGCGAGATAGGAACAAAAATAGCATGATACTCAGCTCAAAAGAAGGTGTGATTTACAATAGGATATTTCTGGCATAAACATGAAACAGTGTTTGCATAGGCTGTTAGCTGGAAAACTGATTTTCTTCATAAAGTCAACATACTTGGGTGCAGTCTCATGATAATATTGGAAACGCCTAAATGTGACTTCCTTTTTCAAAGATTTTTTTTTCCCCTTGGAAGCAGGAAAGTATCGAGTTGAACAAGTACAGGCTGCCTAAGACAAGCCTACTGGCATGAATGCCAGGTCTGAAACTGCTAGATTACACCGTTTTAGGCTCTGATTGCAGCGAGCACATCTCATTCTTGTTGTTCTGGTACTGTTTTACTTACCAATCTGATTGAATTTGAAGGAGCTATTTCAGACCAAGAATTTATGAGGTAGATAAAACACACAGAGAATGCAAGACACCCTGCTCTAAAGCCTCCTCATAGCTACATTTAATTTCATGTTCTTTTTAGAAAAAGTCAAGCATCTGACAATTTGCACATATATTTCTTCAAAATCTGCACATTTTCCACAGTGCTGCTAGCTAAGATCTACCTTCCTACAACTATTATAGCCACTTTACTGTTGAGGCAACCATGTTTCCGCAGAATTGTACACAAGTTTGTGTAGTGGCTTTACAAGCAAACAAAGGTTTAGATACATATTCTGTTAACCAAATTATAAAGCTGCACTTCCTCCAGCCCTACAACACAAACTATGGAAACTTTAGATTTCAAGAGCTTCCATATTGTTAAGTCAGTGCTTTACTTTAGCGGAGAGTTATACATTCCATTCCATTTCACTCAGGGGAAGACAGATTCCCAAAAAAGAAGAAACTTCTCACACCTAAGAAGTGGCTGACTTCTTATTACAGTACCTGCTGCACTTAAGAATTACAAGCATTCCTAGCCAAATCGATTCAGTGAGATTAATTTACTTGTTACTATATTTTAAGTGGCAGCTAAGATCAGGAAATACTCAAAATCAAATATTTTTAAAACAGGAACATCTCATGTTTATGTATGGTATATAGAAATGTGTAGTTTAGAGGAGTTTATTTCTCTGGTACTGGACTATAAAGTTTATATATGCAGAAAGACAGACAGACTAAATAGATAGATAATCCCAGACAGTGGTCAGTTTGCTTAAAAAATTACCCTTTGAACATGCAGCTCAACATCTTGCTGAGTACAACCTCCGATTTTCTGATGTGCTTTCCTCACAACGCCTTCTACATCCACAATGCTCTCTTTGTTGATGCTGTCAATAAAGATAGTAGCCTTACTAAATCACATTGCACACTGCACCAGATTCAGTACTTAGCACTAGCATGTACATGTACTGTATGGACTGCTGGAACAACAAAACAGAATTAAGAATTTAGATATTTATTATACATAATCAATGAACAAATAAAGGATGTCACTAAAACATCACCAGCCACAATAAATCCAGACTGGGATGGAAGACTTATAAGGGAAAGAATTATAATTAAACTTAGTAATTGCTCATTCTTTGTGTGTGTATACATAAACTGACAAGTCGCATAGTTCTTTTTCTAGGCCACATACACTCTTGCATGTGTCAGCTGATGCAATTATCTGAAAGATGGGTCTTGAACAGCAGAACAACAAATTGAAAGAAAGTCCTAGATCTAGAGGGCAAAAAAAACTGATTGAGCTTGTTTAAACTACATGACTTGTTACTGAAAGATGCAAGATGCTTCTAAGTCAGTTCTTTAAAACAGAGGACATCTTAACTGCTCTCCACTAACAGTCATTAAGAGTATATTAAATCACCATATAACATCTTTAAAATCTTCCAACAGTGTGATAGAAAGTATGTGTGTTATAAGCAAACAATAACAGAAGTCTCGAGAGTGACAGATGAAAAATAATTCATAAGAGCAATTTTCATTTAGGTACTGCAGAAAATTACTGGTTTTAAATCCAGTACTTCATGTAATTGCGTCTCTACTGGAGATAGAATTTCACTCTGTCTCTTTGTCAGCCTGCATACAAAAGGCAAAATATCAGAAAACACTTCTTTTGTCTTTATGAAAAGTAAGTTACAATTAACTTTATCTTTCACTTCTCAGGCATTCTTGAGATGACCGGAAAGCACTTTATGTACATCGCTTGACTACGCAAGCCCTTCGAAAGCAGAACAGTAGGCCTGTAATGCAACCACAAACAGTAAGAGGCAGGCAAGGACGCTGTTAGACAAGCTGGCCACTACTGATTTTGGTAAATCAAGAAGCAGTTAGCAATCTTCAGGTTTACAAAGTCAGCTTCTGAGTTAGTAAGGCTCCTCGCCACACCCAACAAACCCCCAGACTAACAAACCTCAAACTTTTTCCATAAAGTTAAGTGAGAAGGTAGTAAGATAAATGTTTTAATGCACAGAACTCATGGGCACTAATTCTCAGTTAAAGTGGAGAAAGGCAGAGTTGCAAGTAGGTGCAAGCTACTGCTGATGATAACTACAGTCCAAATAAATCAGTTGCATCTCCATTAGTTTATCTAGCACTTCCCAGGGCCACTCTAAGAGCTGTGAGTAAAATCTAGGTATTCTAAACTGACGGTCTTTTTGTACAGCTACAGTAAAAACCACATGAGAAACTCATTAGGATTGAAAGGCTTCTTTTTAGAAATATCTATGTTTGGAACTAGTTTCTCTCTCACTTTTCTTTTCTTTTATTTTTTTTTTTTTTAACCCAGTTAAACAATGAAGTCTACCTTTACAGCTGTTGAGAGAAACTTGGCTTTCATCTCCGACAAAACCTTTGTGGTATGACCCAGAAGGAGCTGAGATATGAATGCTAAGTGCTGCAGAGTATGACTACTTATTCTGTGTCCTACTATGCCTGATGCATCATAGAATGGCTTAGGTTGGAAGTGATCTTAAAGATCATCCAGTTCCAACCCCCTGCTGTGGGCTGGTTGTTCCCCACCAGCTCAGGCTGCCCAGGGCTCTATCCAATCTGGCCTTGAGTACCTCTCAAGGTATACCTTGAGTATGGGGCCTCAGCACCACCACCCATACCAGCCATAAGAGAAGCTAAACAGATCTTTGGTTTGACCTGGAACAAACTGCTTTACTTCATAAAGTTAAGTTCAAACTGAAGTCATTCAACAGAATTTTTGAATAAAAGTTAACAAAATTTTACAAAATCTGATGAAGTTTAAGTAACAGTTGGAAACTCAAGCAATAGAATTCTCAAAACTTCATAGAATCACTAGAAATGAATCACAAGTGCCTGGAAAAAAATGCCAAATTTCAGCATTTTAATTGATTAGACTATTTCTTTGATAGCAATACTTTCAGGCGATAGAACTTGTCAACTGCTGTAAAAGGTTTACAGACCACAGTGCTCTATATACTTAACCATGAGCTCACGTCATAATGTATAGAACTTCTGAGTAGTATGTTTTTTAAAAGAGCTGCACTTGCTCAAACCAGTATAACGAACAAAACAAAGGCTGACAGTAGGCTTTAAATCAGAACTCATTTAGTAAGGGATGAGACTCCGTTCACCTCATTAAAGAAGAGACAAGAAATTCAAGAAAGACATGGAGAAATGATGGTCGAGTGCACTCTCTCACAAATGATTGTTTAAAACTGCTTAAAAAGATTAAGGCACAGAACACATGATGTTAAAACAGTATTAAGTCTAACTACAATTTCCCTCTGCTTTTCAAATAAATCAATGTTTAAAACAATGCTTTCCCCTCAAACAGTTCTCCTCTACTTCCCTCACCTCTTTTTTCACCAAGAGCAGCATACTGGTTGAAATTTGAAGTTCTGAATCTGCTGAATAAAGCTGTCATGCTAGTAATTGCAAATAAAAGTGCTGTAAACATACTGTAGCAAGTTCTACACATTGCAAAAAATAAAATAACAGCTAAATGTAAATGTGCTGTATGACTCAGACCACTGATCCCATGGCTGGGAGCCTGCGTTAGTGAAGTCACTACAGATCTATAATCAGAGTACACACAGAATTCACGATATGCAAAATTGTATCAGATCAAAAATACAGGAAGAAACTCCTACATCCCTGTAACTGCAAACACTGCTTTGCAAACTTGACTAGAACTTAAAAACTTTGCAACTGTGATTAAACATGCCTTTTCCCACCCCCAGCAACTGAAACAGTGTATTTCTTAATCTAGAACACCCTTCAAAAGTTGTAACATCACTTAGTTTTTTTGGTTTTTTTTAATATAATTTCATATATTTTAGCTCAGTTCCTACCTATACAGATACCTTTATCCAAATTTGCATATAACTGCTTGGGCACACATAACACTGCCAAGTTTTCTTCTGTCTATGAATATCTTTGTGTTTACAAACACTCCTAATCTACTCAAAACTTTTACCTGACCCACAGAAAACAGCTTTTCCTCATTTGGACTGCACATCTAATCAAGCTCACTTGCATCACTCCTATGCAAATAAAAGCTCGTGTTTTGAATTTCGTTTGAACTGAGCTCAGCAAGACCTAATGTTGGAAGAGTCTGAAATCCCTAATCATCATTCATCAAATGAACAATGTAAGCTGAAAACACTGCTTTGATCCCAACAGGTAATTCTAGGAACGTTACTTAAATGGTAATTTCAGCTCAAATTAGAACAAGAAAGAGGATGCTTTAATTAAATAGTGGTAACTACAGCATAATGTTCAAAGCGTTCCCAACAGTAGCAGCACAATTTTTTAAAGTAATACTCCATGGTAACAAAGAAAAAAAGCAAAAACCAAAAAGTGACAAACAGCAGAAAAACATGCCAAAGTGACCGTCACTTCCACCTCCAATTAATATTACAAAAGACTTGAAAGTAAATTGGAATGCATGAAGATGACAGATTGTATCTTTATATTGTTTGATCCTTAAAGGGGTTATTTTAGACATAACGTCCAAAGCTAAACACTTCTCCTGCATAAGAAAATGTTCCTTTATATAATAATGTTCATTTACAAAAGAAAAAAAAAATCAAGACTATAAACACGAGAACATTCACTAGAGATGTTACATCATTCACATCTAAGCACGTCTATTAGCCAAGACTCTCAACCACAGGGTTGCATCACTGTGGTTTGTATGACAACACCTTCCTGCTGCAAGCTGAACCCCTTGTGGGCCTCTCTAAGTAAATCACAATATTTGCTCAATCAAAAGTCTGAAGAATTGGAAGAAGCTTCATTATTTATTTCCTTTAGGTAGAAAATGTTTTAATTTGTGAAAGCATCTTCAGATATTTTCTTTCTTGCTTTTTTCTCCGAGACTGTTTGATGTATGCAGACCGCATAAATCACACTATTAATATTAAAAGTATAAATAATTGTGATAAAATAATAACCAATAGTAGTTTATGTGAATGCAAGAGAAAAAAATGGATGCAATATAAATGTTTTTACTTCAAAAAAAAAGAAAGAGTTCACCTTGGAAATAGTTGAAATTACACACAGGTACTGTCAGGCTGGGATTTACATTACTGATTCATCTTGAACAGAACAGACAGGTTTCTTTAGCCACACAGGAAGGCAGATTTACCTGACCACAAATTATCTCAGCATGCTACTTCATCATCAGTCTTCTCTGATTTGACGTGTATTCAGACACAAAGACAACAAAGAGGACAAAATACTCCAGGAATAATCTTATCACTGGCATATATTATATTAATGGCATTTTATTCCTTTTTCAGAACCTAACAACAGTAGGATAGAGAACTGCATGAACTCGTATTAAGTTGGTGATCTATCACGATCCCAAACTGCTAATTTCTCACATCTCTGAATACTAATCTTGAACATATAGGAAATCTCAACTAATGTTCAGCTAGAAACTCTTCATTGCCAAACTCAAGGAAATCTCTTTAAAACAGTGGTAAACCAGTGTGAAGCATCTTTCACAAAAAGAATTCACATTCTTAGGATAATGGAGATAAATCAGTATATGAATATTACAGTTGAGTATGCAATGTTGTTGCTAGACCACAGAAGGTTGTGAAAGCTCCGCTTCCAGGTGCCAGTATCTAAAAGAGGAACTGGTTTATTATTTATGAAAATTTGTACAAGCGATGCTCATCGTTTAATCAGCTTTTACACTACCTTAATATTTCCTTAAAAGTCACAATGCAGAAGTTCACAAGCTGTATTAAAGAAAGTTCCATAACCACTACCCAAATATAAGAAAGCACCACATGAAACAAAGTTGATCTTATGCCAGTGAAAAGGTTTAGTTCCCATAACTGAATGAAACGTAAGGTATTAAAGTTGAATATTTTCTTTGATAGATGTTTATTTGCTCATGTAACACGTAGGAAACAAGAGGAGATGAAGAAACTGAGAAAGGCAGAGAAACAATGCAGTTATTTTTAGACACTGAAGATCAGCTTCATCTGCTAATAATAACGGCATCTTTCCACAGCACGTGAAAACGAGCAGGAAGGCAACTAAAGACACGGCACATACTGTCATTGTGCTTCAGGTGGCACTGACGTGGTAACCACAAGTGCACTTGGAAGTCAGGGAAGAGCGGCCTCTGAAGTACAAGATGCAGCTGCAATGATGGTATCAGACAGAACCGAGAAAAAGATAAAACACTGGAAAAAGTGAGAGCGCAGAAGGATATTACTAAAGTAGGTTTGTTGGTGGAAAGGAATGAGTGCGCTAATAGTGTTAACAAAAAAAGTAACTGTCAAAACAAAACCCAGGAAGGCTTTGCAGAAAGCACAGAAAGTTTAAAGCACATTATTGTCAACAGCTAAGCATTTCAGAAGCACAAACAGTGAGGAAAACATGCATGCTATAAATGAGACAGTCCACAATATCAGGATTTGAACATCAAATTCTATCACAAAAGGGAACAGAATGACAAGTCCAAACACTGTACAAACATGAATCTGGCTCGTCACTGGAAGTTTGGCATGTCACGTCAAGAAAAGTGGGGAGATGACAGAGAATTGGAAAGAAATTAAGGGTAAGGTTCCATGTGATGTAACAGCTCACAGCAGCCAAAAAGTATGTTATTAGCTTTGCCCTCTAGCCTTTGCAGATATCACCTGTTGCTAGCTGTGGACCTCCATGGTGTAGTTTAAATCACTTAAACTGCCAGAAAAAATAATCTAGTAAGAAGAAAAAAAAAAAGAGAGAAGTAAAAAGAAAACAAACAAAAAGGTCACAGAAGGCTTACAAATGGAAGAATCAGTTCAAAGAAGAAAAGAGTAAGGACTGACTTTCCCTCTTGCAAGCTACTATGACAGATCTCTGCTGATCATGAAACAAATGTAAGAAATTCAACAAAGAAAGATGAAGAAAACCGAAAACCAGATGCTTGAGAAAACTGGAGAACAGGAGAGTAAGCATCACAACTGTGAGAGTTGTTTCACTGTCCTGTAGAGCAGTTTGTTGAGAGAGCACATGCAGGCTGACAGTAGGTTACCTACAGGGAGAGGAAGTGAGGAGTGGAGAAACTAAGCACTCAATTCTTTTCAAAGGCTCTAAGTGCTGGAGAGAGCAAACTATTCTACAAAGAAATAGAACACTTCATTTTGGCTCATAAACACCTGTAAACAGCATGCTTTGCATTTACATAGCCAACACTAAGAACCACCAAATAATGAACACTGTTGGTTCTGTTCTCCTGTTGCCTATAACCGTATCAGCAGAAGCATTATCCTAACCTCCTTAACTTGGCTTCTGGAAGTCTGCACTATAATGAATCCCTCCCTGACATATTGAAGGTTGAAGGCTGTAGCCCTTCTGCAGCTAATTAGCAAAGGCTCCCTTCCCAGGCATGCGAGCAGTGCCAAGGACTACACAGAAGCAACTCAAGTGCCACATGTTAAACATACTATTGCACTGAATTGATCCACGTTTCTATTTGTGAACAAGTAGTTTTACACGACTATAAAATTCTATTATAAAACCACCCTCATCATGCAAACATACTTAGTACCAGACAACCTGAAAGCACAATCTTGAGGTAAGAAGCAGTGGCAGGTAATTTTTTTTTTATCTTTAAGAATACAACAAACCAATTAACTCAATTTAAATTGTTGCAAATACCTTTTTTTTTTAATTGGTAATTCTAAGCATTATAAATATTTTTAGAAGTATCTTAACCCCTACCAACTTTCTAGTGCCAAAAGAAGGCATGTAAACAAGATTGATTCAGTGCACAGAAACAACTCATTTCTTACTCAGCCACTTGTAATATGGAACTTCCTTGCATCTGTACTAGCTACAGAACATATTACTATCCTGTCAGTCTTGTAGAATAAAAACCCTAAACATGTGCAGACACACACAAACATCGCACAAAATGAAGTATCCTACCAAGCTCAGCTTGCCAGACTTTTTGTTAGCTAACTTGAAAGTAAATGTAGGTTGTCTATGGCGAGAGAATGCTGCTTCAGCAGTTCAGAATGAATTTCAAGCCTGTTCTCTATTTTATCTTTTGTCAGTGTAATGTATTCAATGCAATAGTGAACTGACAATTTAAATAACTACATTTTAAAACAAACGAAGCATTGATGTTAATGTGTGAAAATGGTCCCAACCCTTGGGAGTCCTGGTTCCCACCATTGTTTACTCTGACAACAGGATATAATTGCTTACTTACTTGGCAGCAAACTTTACCATCTGCTTGCTTGCATGCTGTCCCACAGCCACAAGAGCCTGGATATTAAACTGCTGCTGACGCAGGACTAAGAAACACTGCTTCCCTGAATACAAAAGAAAACAACACAGGTGTATTAAGGACAAGCTACTCGAGGTCTTTGTAAATGTAATTCTGCAATTAAACTGAGTTTTTAATGAGTTTCTCTCTCTCCTCCCACCCACTCTAGCTATATCTCCATTCAGCTCTGCATGTACACACACACCAAGCCTTGAGATAAATACAACTAAGTCTGGTGTACATCTAGAAACCCATGAACAAGCATTTTCAAAAAATGAGAAGTCTTCCAAGATAAGTAATACCCAGACAGAAATTAGAATTTGTAACTTTTAAAATATCTCTTGCTCTTCAACGGTTGGAAGAAAATCATACTTCGACTTGTTGCATTGCTCACAACCATGAGCAATGTTTTCAAATACAATTCAAATCACAATTGTTTTCAAATAAGTTTTCTCTCCTCTTCTTAAATGTACTTCGGCACTTCTAAAATTAAAACTGTACAGTTCATTTGACAAAGCTGCTGAGAGAAGTAGGCTTGATTTTGCACCACAGGGACTATACCAACAATGGTCGTTCTATAATACTCTGCACATTCAGAATGAAGGGGAACAAAAGGAGTATTGACTGTGATAAATGACAAGAATCTCAAAGACCCAAGCAAAAATTTCTGTAAGAGCAATTTATTCATGAACAGCTTAGGGAAAAGGAAGTTAATGGAAATTAATAGTGATTTACAGAGAATATAATGCACTTTGTTGACTTTTAAAATTGGCATTTCCAAGTCAACAAAGCTCCTTCTAATCTGTTTAAGTGACAGTTACAATCATTCCCTATTTCTGTTCACATCACTAATACACATTCATTGCTTAACTTACATTTAAGGAAACATGGTAATTTTAAACGCTTCTTCCTCAGAGAGAATATGAAGAAATACTGTCATGTCAGCATGTGACGAAACGCATCAATACCATTTCAATTCAAAGTTCTTATTCATAAAGTTATAACACTTCCATTAAAATGGTGAAAGTAGGAAGAAGCCAGCAGCTGTTATTTCCTTGAAGATTACTATTTTTCTCTTCTTTCAACACAGAACTTAACCAAACATGACAGAAATTCCACAATGCAATATTAGGCATTCAAACAAAAATACACAGCTGAAGACTACTGTAATGTCATGCAATTAATAAACGTTTATGGAGAAGTTAGTAAAATAAATGAAGGAACTTGCTATCATACAAATCAGAAGCAAGTCTGGCTGTTGTATTTAACCCCAAACACTAGAAATCCCATCAGTGTTTCCATCACAGAGGACTCGTGAGTAATGGTAGTCATCTCTATGAGAAAAGAGGATGTTTTGTAGAATCATTTCTAATCACAAAGAAGTGATCAAACAAACCTCACTGATAGAAATAATTATAATATCACAGTTGTGAAAATTGTGGGAGGGAACAGAACTTCTCTCAGAAGAGCCTATTACGTGCAAGATAAGGCATCAAAAAGATGAGCCATAACCAAATCTAGTCCATGATTACATCCTTTCTTCCCCGCCTCTTGATCTGGAAAAGCATCAGAGTGAGGAAAAGAAAAATAAGATTTGGGGATCCCTGTGTGTTTCAAAATCTTGATGTGGCATTCCAGTGAAAAACATTAAGACCAACTATCCATCTAATTGCTCATATTTAACAACAGTAATCTATTCAAGGCTTCTATAAAATAAGTCAATGCAGTCTTCTACACGAGACAGTCTAAAAAGATGAAAAGTTTCCAAAGAAAAAAATAGTTAAGAACTTTTAGTCACAGAACAAATAAGAGAATACATCACACAGAATCCCATCAAGTATTCACAGAAAACCAAACAGGAATAGATTTCCCTTCTTGGAAGTACCAAACGACACGAGACCTTGAGAGAAAAGGATGCAGGAAGGAATTTGCATAAGCTGCAAAAAAAATATATGTATTTATCATACAAAAGGAACCCGTTGCTACTTACAGACATCTGCCAGCAAAGAAAAAAAAAAATGCAGTCCTTTTGCGCTTTGTGGCAGTCTTCTTTTCAACATACTGTTTTATAAAAGCTTTGCATCCATAAAACAAAACCACGTTCTGGTCTATAACATATCACAGAAGTCCTGGCTGCCTGGCAGAATGCAGACTGACTTCCCAACTGCTATTCAATGATAAACGTGATCAGTAGCTTAGGCTGGCTTTAAAATAAGGCCAGAAATAACATTTCAACTACCATAAAAAAACAGGGCCTCAGGCACTTTATTTTTTGTACAACTCACAGAAATTTCCAACACCCCATTCTTTACACATCCTTCAGTTAATGTCCATTGGGCCTCATGAGTGGTTTGCTATATGAGACAGCTGGCTTCTACAGTTGTTCACGTTCTTTTTTTTTTGTTGTATACTGGTTACAACCAGACAGGGTTAAATAAAGGATACGTTGGTTATTTAGAAGTCAAAATCAATCTTCTAAGAAAAAATAAAGCTATTTTTGTGCTAGATTTTCCTGTTTCCTGCAAGATTTTCCTTTCCATAGCAGTAGGAATAGTGCCACACAGCGTGTGGGAAAGGCTAACATTACATCTTATGCTTAAACATTTGCTTTTGTCCTAAGATTCTTCCCCCCAAACCAAAGTAAACAAGAATACAGTATTCCCTAACAGCATTCCCTGGATGTCAGAATTGCTCTGTCCTGTCAGTCCAAGAAGGAAGAACAAGAACAGTCAATAAATTGAGGACATTTGGTACTCAGAATCAATTCATTTGCTTTTATTCTTCAGGTTGTTTAGAAGTTCTGAAAACAGGCATGATCGTTTCATCAAAAACCATAGTCTATCCTGAGGTCAAGGGTGAAGGGAGAAAAGCAACAGCTTCTCTAAAAGCTGAATGTTGCCATGCTGCATGTTACTCCAACTAAAGTAAATGCACACAACATGTAAGTTATCTCATATAAAACAGAGAGAGTAATGAATAACCACTGAGCCTTCCATTTTGTTTTAGTAGCCTACATCAAGACATCTGTCTCTAATACACTAAATTCTGTCAGTAGTCTGAACTTTTCATCCTATAGCAAATGAAAAAGCCATGAGAATGCTCAGAGTTATGTAGCAGTAGTAACGTTTAAATTAGTTTTTGTCTCCTGTCTGAATAATTCCAAGCTGTGGAATACAAGCAATGACTGAGGCTTCCACAGCTTTTGGGTTTGTACAGTTTCTGTACACAGCAACAAATTACTTCCATGTAATACCTCAGTGCAGAACTACTGAGGCAATCACATAGGTCTCTCTAAATTTAAAGATAATACAAATTAAAACATCTACTTATACATAGCTCCTTATTTTATTTAACAGCAGGACACACAGTAATTTAGGTGAATTTATTTATCTATATATGTAATTAAAAAGAAAATAAAGTCTTAAAAGGATAAATGAATCTGGTATCTGTGTCTCTAATTTGCATTATTTCCAGTTCTAAGACTACCGTTACGTTTCATCTGTGAAGACAATTTTCTTATGCTCTCTTCTTTCAACTCTTGGGAAGACAGAGTATTTATATCCCCCTACTGAGCTGCCAAACGTAACTGAAGCCAGCACAACAGTTGTCAGTGCCTAGTATCAACTGAAAAGGCCAAAGCCTGTTTAAGTTTGCATATGGCAAACTGATCTCCAGAGAGAACTTCTGAATCCATGAAGAAACATGGCTGTCAGACAGCCAAACATGACAGCTCGTGCTATTTAGAACCTACAAGAGGATGCTCCCTTTCTCTTACTTCAGAAAGATCATGTTTCTTCATCAGAAGTCAAATAATGGCAACAAAGTGAAAATTCTGAAATTTTAATGTGGATTAGAAAATGTATAGCAAAACATTTGTACACATCAGAATAAATATGGCTGTCTGAAAATTGATAACTATAATCTTTTATCCCCACTGAGGCTTAAAATCATTATCTTGCAACTCTAACACCCAAAGCAGAAAAATTATATATATGCATTTTAAGTTAGTATTACTTACAGTTGCCCACATTCTATTTTGTAATGTGATAAAAACCAAAAATCATTTCTGCTACGGAGTGACAGTAATATCCCATTTCCCATTCAGCTGAAAACATTATTTCCTCTTCCCTGTTTAGGAAAAGTGGGTGGACAACAGAAAATAACTGGTTGAAGCAAACACTGAGTAACCATGTGGCAAAGTTTTCTTGTATGCAAGATATAGTTAGCAGATAGTAATTGCTTTGCTTCCTTTCACTGAAATATCATGAAGTTTAATTAGATGTTCAGGTTACTTTAACAAAATGAGAAAATACACATCTGATTCCTGGAAGCCTCTCACCTTTAGCTCTGCTTGTATGAACTCTGCCACGAACCCAAACCACCTCATCAGCCTTCTCCTCTGTCAGGTCTTTTATTCGAACTAAAACACGATCTGCATAACAGAAGAAAAAAAAACATTAAAAAACCATGGGGAGTAAGGAAAATATTTTTCACTTTAAATTCCAGGTTCATCCTCTCCCACTACTAAAATTTATGATTAGTTCACATTATTGTTTTGTGTATCTACAGCGTAATAACAGTTTTTTCTGAAAACACAGATTCCGTCTCCTTTCTCAGTAAGCTGTACTTGATCAAGTAGTTTTAAATTGGTTCACGCTTAGTGCTCAACTTACACAGCAGGTCAAACAGCACTAAAACAAAAGCAAGACTTATTGCCATTCATGGGTGGTAGAACCCAGCATGACTGCACTACTTCTGATAGGGCTTCACTGTGCTGCACCATGTTAGCTGGACTTACAGGTCTGGATTTCTGCTAGCTAAGGGATATCTGCCTTGCTCCACTGTGCAATGTGAAAGTTGGCATCCTGAATGCAGCCAAGTAATGCCTCAGAAAAGACGACTATTCTGTGTATATGTAAGTGGGGTGAAGACCACTGTAAAATTCTAATTTAAAATAAATAAAAAGCCACAAATTAAAGTGCTTTTCAAATGCAAAGAACATTGCATGCATGGGTAGGAAAAACAATTTGGATAATAAAGGAAAATAAAATCACTGTAAAACTTATTTTGTAAATAAAACAGGACTTTACAGATTACACACAACCAGTATGAGCTGACAACATGCTGGCTAGATGCCACTAGTGCTTGAAATGTACGTATTTAATTGGATATTTCCCTATACTTTGGCCAAAAAAAATGTTTGAGACTAAAAAAATATATTTATTGTAGTATCTACAAATCAGGGAATATATTTATAGCGTGTGGTAGAACCTCAACAGTTCTAACTACACTTTTTCATTTACAGCTCACACATAGATTTCGTGGTGTAATAAGCAATGTTTTAACTTTTTCAAGACAAATATATAGCACAAGCAATTTACTATATCTTACACCCCAGTCATCTCCATTGTTGCTAAATAACACTAAATTTACTAAGACACTTCTCCTCTTCTGAACTGAACTTCTCCCAAGTTTGCCTACCCCAGCTTACCACCTGCTGTTCTGAACTCCCTCCTTCTGTCCCTGCATACCAGTCACAGCTTGCCCTGCAATCCTATTATTCTGCACAGGACTAGTACTCCAAACTTTGCAAACATGAAGGGGGGCAGTGGTGTTTAAATGCCTTTTGTTTTTTTAGCTCATGCTGCAGACAATACAGTTTTAGTACTTCCAAGAGTTCAATATGTAGACAGTTGAAATTACCTCAGTCAACTTAAAACTGCATTACTAGAAACTTGAAACATTCTCCAGGCAGAAGCATAAAGACAGAATGAGGTGTTACTCCCTAGTGTTTCAGGAACCATCTGCATTATAAATATTAAAAAATATATATTTTTGGATAAGTACTTGTCCAGGTTTCATCAAGACTAATAAGACAATTTTCATTCAAAAATTTTTGTACTATATAAATTGAAAACAATTTCACCTTTCATAAAGAAGGTAACAAAGCAGTATCCAAAAAGAGACATAACAAAGCGATTTTGTTTTTTTTTTCAGTAACAGGCAAAGCAACTGTTCCATCACCTTACTTCCTTATGGAAAAAAGTTACCCTATCTGTCCCAAATCTCTTCTATCCTCTTATTTCTAAGATGCTGTTAGTTTGTGATAATGTCTATGTCTATGAAGTACAAAATGTACTTCATTTTGTCCTGTCCAGCCAACACACTGTAGCTCCTACCTTCCGTCCATACTCTCACATACCATTAATTGCACAGGGAACTCCCTTCAGTTTCTTTTCATCTTTTCCTTGATACAAATGAAGCTCCCTGTTCTCACCTTCAAGGTTCTCCCATCGTACTCTTCATTATACTGCCTACTTGTTCTTTCACAAATCCAACATATGTTTACATTTTCTGTCTTCTCGCCCCTTCTTTCCACATAAGCATCTACAGATAACTAAATATGGTAAAAATAAAAAATATTTTAGAATTGTGCTCCAGCTGAAATGAAGACACAGGTTCACAGATGGTCAAGATCAAATCAAATATGTCCAGCCTCTATTCAATGTTCATGCCGTATCACCTTCCCTGCCATTTTAAATCATGTTTATCACCTGACTGTTCTTTTCAGAGCTCTAACATTTTCATGGGAAAATAAAAATTCAAAAGCTTCCATGGGTTGTACATATCAAAATCATGTTTACAAATACACATTCTCTGCCTGTCTTACCAGTCTTTTTTCTAAGTTCATCTAAGTTACATCACAGAATTTTGAAAGGTATGATCAGTATTTCTGCAGTCCAGCAGCATCATTACATTATTGGGTAATTTTGAATAAAAGAACTGAAAGAGAAGTTTAATTAAAAACCCTAAAAGTCAACACCAGATTAAGATGAAAGCAGCTTTGAGAGAGGAAAATGAAACCAATGGGGCTGAATGGACAAAAGGGAAAGGCAAATGGAGTTTTACTAGCAATTATAATGTCAAGAAGGCAGGAAGGACTGTAAAAACATGATGTAATGGGAAGTAAGAACACCAGATAGGTGGAGCAGCCAGCATTAGAAGACAGAAGTGGGCCAAGAACAAAGGCACAGATGCGTGTGAGATCAGTAGTGCACGGTGGATCACCTATGCAAAAACTCTGTAAGTGAAAAAAGCTTTCTTTTGCCTGGAGGGAAACAAGAACCCATGAGTACAGTGAAATGACCATAAACTTAGCCCTTAGAAAGTGATCGATGACTATACTCTCCCATGAGTCCCCTGGTGAGAACTCCTCCTCCTGCCTGGAGCTCCTGAATCTTTAAAAGCATCAACTGTGAGGAAGGCACGGGGCTGATCTGTATTACTGGCATTCTGTTTTTTTTTTATCATTACCTTATTTGACATTCAGTGTAACCATCTTCTAAACAAATGGAGTGTAGCTTTTATTTTACGCCCAACAGAAAGCCTAGTCAATCTTGCCCACGCACTGGCTGAGAATTGTTTTATTAAACGAGGACTGAGGGGACAACAAACCTAATTACAGTACTCTGCCCTTTTCATATTATTTCTCATAGCTTTTACCATTTGCCTTCTCAACACGTTTTTTTTTCTGCAGAGCATTTTTGAACATTTCCTTTGACCATGAGACAGTTGACAAGGGAAGACTTCCTCCAAGAAAGGAGAATTTGATTCTTCACCTGAGTTGGCCAGTTTGGGGCTCACACAGAGTTGCTGATACAGGGTGTGAAAGTGGCACCAGGGACAAAGCTCTCAGAAACTCATGTGAGCCAAGTGCCACTGCAGAAGAGCGCAGGGTGAAGAGATCCAACACGACTTCAGCTTCCAGTCAGCAGTGCAGTTGAACTGGTAAGATGCTAACTTTGAGAAGTTACATCTTCCTTGGCATCACACCTTTTGCACTGTGATTGAAGTGCTATCTATGCACACTCAGTGTGGATGGCTGTATTCCTGCTTCTTCCTGCACTCGTTAGACCCCAGCCAACTTCTTTCATTTTGCTAAACTGGCTAAACAACTCTTTATTGGGAACTAAACATGTTGAAATGGAGCACCAGAAGACAACAGCAGCCAGCAATTAAACTGGCTAACACTGTCAGAATTTCAACTTTAGTTACCTCTCTTTGACATCTAATGCATATTTTATTCAATAACAACTCTTAACGCAGTCTCTAATAGTTTTCTTGCTCTGCTACCATATTGCATAATGTTTCTCCTTAGTCATTTTCAACCTACGACCGCTTTTGTGGCTTCTCTTCCCTACATTCAGCATTTCTCTGAGAGGTCAACCAAAACAACCATTCAGAGAAAGAAAGAATTACCTAGTTATAGAAGATGTTTCTTTTTTACACTCCAATATGAAAAAGTTACCAGAAGCCAGTCTGTTACCTTTTCTCATTCCTGTTTCATTCACTGCATAATGTGAAGATTAACGTTTCTTGGGATGTTGACCTGGGACTCTGTTCTCTAGCTGACAATACTTTCTGAATCCCAATTTAGTATCAGTATGAAATGAAGATTCTCTGAATTCACAGTGGTATGAATAACAATGCAGCCCATAAATATTAATATATCTACTCAGAATGAGCTCTTGCAGCAAGCCATAGCAGAACTTATTCTAAGAAACAAACAAACAACCCTGACATCTCCAGGACTTAGTATATCATTAAAAAAACCCACAATAATTTAGTACAGGGAAGTCAAACCTGCAGTGTCAGCGAAAAACTGACAGGCTGTGTAGGGCATGGTCCAAATGGCGATTCCTTACTCTCTCTAGACCCAACTCTGATATCCAACCATTATCAGGATATTTTTTCCTTCTATCTTATCAGAGTGTTCTGTGTTCCAACTTGTGTTTCCGTGACCTCCAGTCCAAATGCCACAGAATTTCCAGTCTGGCTTTACCTTCTCTACACTATTCTGATAAGCAGCTTTAGATAGTAACAAGATCACTACCCCTCAGCTATCTCCTTTCCAGGATGAACCAACCCAGTTCCTTCAATCTCTCCTCACAGAACCTGTGCTCCAGTCCCCTGACCAGTCTGGCAGCACTCCACAGGACAGACTCCAACAAATTAGTGCCCTCCTTGCACTGGAGAGCTCAAATCTGGACGCAGCATTCCAAATGCAGCCTCACAAGCGCCAAGCGTATTCAAATAAAGGGAAAGAATGACAGCAGGATCTTAATGAGAAAGTCTGATAAATGATTTTTCAAACAAGTAGTGAACACATTCAGTAGGTGACTTTTTTGCCACCCTCTTCTTTAAAAATGCTTTTTTCAAACTGACCTGGTTTCTCTTGGGATTGTATCATTGATGACACTCCATATCTTTCTTTCGCATAATCCTAAGAAAAGGTAAGAAACATATATCAAAGGAGCACACACACATTAGTTAACTGAGGTAATACAAAACAATTAGCTAAAATATTTAAGAAGTTGTGTTTCAGGGATGATGTAATCTCAAAGATCTAAGTGAAAAAACTGTGCCCTACAAGACAAATTCCAAAATTAAACACATATTAGGATCACTATTCACTACACAGTAGTACAAATGTCTCTATGCAGAGCCTACTCCAGAATACGTAATGAAGTCCCATGGAAGAAGATCCACTGCTGAGCACTTCCTTCCAATATTCAGGCACACTAAGGAAACCAGCAGCCTACCATGACAGTACAAGCAAGCTTGACAGATTATTAATAAAATCTGTTATGGAAGACACTGGGGTGGGGGTCTATTAATTAAAAAGATCTCAATTCCACATGCAGATTCCCAACTAAGCCCACACACTTCAAAATTAAAAAAAAAAAAAAAAAAAACCACTTATTTTGTTCTAGCCAGTAAATGAACATAATATCATCCTAAATGGTTTAGCTGGGGCTCCTGGCTACTTTACTTTTGCTTAACCATGGTCCACGTATAATTTTTTTCTTACAGAAGTCACCTATAATACGAATTCCTTGTTGCTGATGCACATTCAGCCTTTCAGAAGAAAGCAAGGCTGACTTTATAGCGAAATGAACTGACTTTCATTATTTTTATCTTTACTCTTGAAGAAACACGGACACTGCTTTTCAGCACTGATCAGAGACCTTCAGGCACAACCTCCTGCCACGCCAGCAGCAGCCACTGAGGCCCTGCAGCACAGGCCTGCTTCTGAGCAAGCAGCCCGGCCGTGTCTGTGGCTGACCGCCCTGGGAAGGGGCACACGGGCAGGGCGCTCGTGCGATGCTTCTCGGCGACACACAAGAGACCCGCGTCCCGCGGGCTCGGGACACACTCTGTGACGGGAAAGGGGCGAGGCTCTTCAGCCAAGCACCAACTGACAGGGCACAGCGAAGGGAAAGAGGAGGATAAACAAGCGGCAGCTCTGCCCCCGGGCCCCTCGCCCGGGCCCGACCTGCCCACCCCGTGGGACGCCGCCCCCGGCCCCGCGGCCAGCTCCGACCCGCGCTGGACCGGGCACGGTCCCTTCAGGGGACTCGGGACGCCGCGCTCGCCCCTTCCCCCCTTCACTCCCAACGGAGACCCACGTCAGCCGCCGGCTGCTCTTCGTTGTCCGGGCGGCGGTCCTTGCCCTGGCCGCGGCCCGCAGCGCTCGGCATCTCGCTGTAGTGCCTCGCGACCCGGCCCGCCTCGGGTCGGCCCCCCGCCGCTTCCGCGCGCCTAGCTCTCGCGAGAACGTGGCGCGTGCTTCGCGCGGTCTGCGAGATTATCGCGAGGCTCGAGCTGCAGCCGTTGGAAATTAACGGCTGCTTGGGGGCGGCGCGAGCTGCCTCAGCGTGACTGAGTGGCTGCGGCGTCTCTCAGTGTTGTAGGGATCGCGAAAGCTTTTGCGCGCCGCCCCTAAGGCGAGTAACAGCGCAAGCAGCGAGTGTTTCACAACACTACTACTGTCCTGACGGGGTTCAGCACCTCCAGCAGCCACATACAGAACCGAAATCTGTCACGCCACAGCAGAGGTGCGCTGCTCTGGACCACAGCACTGGGGTGGGGAGCGGGTGGGTTTGGTCCCCATTTGCCCTGCTGTGCCATCTGGCGCCCTGTGACGTGAGGTAAAGTGTCGGGCTGAGCTGGTGTGGCGGGCACGCTGCCGCTAACACAATAGGTTTGGCTCAGAAGCTGAACCAAAGTATGTTTTTGTTCCATCTTAGCCTGATAGGTTAGTCTCCTTTCTTCCTGCTACTCCTGATTCTCTATTATTAGTTAGCTAAAACCCAAAGTTGCTCTGGTCATTTCAGGAGAATGAACATAAGAGCAAATCCAGGTGTTTCCCTGCAGCTGGGTGCTTAACTCAGTGCTGCAGTTTTGAAGCTGGGGATGGCTGCAGGTGCCAGCTTTCAAAATGCCTACAATCAGAGTTGTGAGCAGCTGTTGAATCCTATGGCCAAAGCTAGTTCATTTTATGAAGGAAGGGGAGTTAGCAGGCCTGATTTAAGTTGCAGCTTTGAACTCACACATTTGACTAACTAATCCTTCTTGCGGTATCGATTAGAGTTCTTCATTTCCTGCCCTACAGTTGTTTATTTTACAGCGCTCTGTTCTGCATAGGTTCAGCCTTTCTTCTGGTGGGAATCCCCTTACAAAGTTCCCCTTCTGCCTCCGTTTCACAGAATTACATACTTCACAGTTACAAGTCCACTTAGCTTTTACAAAGTCCTTTCTTCTCATGGAAAACGCTATTGCAAGTAATAAAGATCCAGTAACAGAAGGGACAAACCAGAGTTAGTTCTCATACCTACTCACCAGAAGACACAGAATTAGATATCATGCAGTCTATTTAAACAATAACAATAACAGTAACAAAGCACGTGGATTTCTTGCAGCATGTCACTTGTGTCACAAGGCTGAGCAGAACCACTGCTGAGCCTTAACTAACAGATGCAAATCTCATGCCTCATAGCTGAGGGATCAGTACCATCTGCATGACTGTACTGTGCAACTTTTGCTATTTTGCTGCCTTTGCTGCAAAATTCAGTAATAGCAAGCCAACCCTGTAACCCTTGGTTTTATGCTGGGAGCCTTGGAATAGTGAATAGCATAATGAGTATTTCCTCTGAGGGCAAATAACCTGAAGGTGGTTCTGAAGGAATAAACCCTTTTAATGTAATGGGGGTGTTAACTGAAAATAAAATATAGCCACTTAGGGGGCACTTTAATTAATTATTCCATTGCCAAAATTTCAGAAGAAGCATTTTCCACAATTAATCCTCTTGCGTCATTTTCAACCCCTTTGCCTTGCAGTGCTAAAACAGGTTTTTTGAAAAAAAATTCTACAATTCACCACAAACAAACAAACAAACAAAAATTATTAATTTCCTAATAGTACTTATTTCAGATTTGTTTAAATAAACTCTTCAAAATTCTTGATGTAATTTGGGTCTGTAGCAGAAACTTGTTTTGCCATATCCCTCTTGCTAAATGTATTACAACTTTTCAGTTACGGGAACGAAATACTACATGACAGTGCTGCAGCTCATCTGCTGCACCTTCTGTCTCGCTGCACCGTTATTGAAAATCACTTAATTGGGGCAGTACCTGCAGTGAACCTTGGAGTGGTAAGCGGGAGCAAAGCCGGGCCCAGGGTGGAGGGGCTGGGAGACCTGCGGCCGCCAGCGCTGTCCCTGGGGCTTCCAAGGATTACCAAATGGAGATGACATCACCCGCAGCCAATCAGTGGGCCCCGAGGGGATGGCTGGATGGGAGCCATAGTCCACTTAAGTAACAAGGCATGACATACCATGTGCTAATGCTAAATAATTTATCCCTCAGGCATATAGTGAATCGCAAAGCCAAGCTGAGACCTGGTCCACAGTTTGTAGTTTAAATTAAAAGTGCCTTTTCTATCTTAAAGGGAGAGAGGTGCTTGTCAAATGTTATTATAAAAAGTGAGGTGCAGAAATCCTGCTCCTCTGTCCGTAGCTACAATTTAATCTAATCTCAACACTGTGTAGTGATTTGGGAGATGTACTCCACACATTTCTATTAGCACACAAGAAAATCTTTAAGTCTTGGTAAATATTCCATATATCCTTGAAACTTAGGCGTTAACACCTGCCATATCCTAAACATAAGATACAGATATGTCTGTCTTGTTAATGTTACATGGACGTTTGTGTCTCACTAGGGATCCAGAGTCATTTGTTTCTGCTTACGCTGAAGATCACTGTCTCCCCTGTATAGTTTGAGCTAGTAGTAAACAGAGGGTGGATACGATGTTAACCATAGAATTTCTTTGCCTGCTGTTGGCTCCTGGAACTCGTAGTGTAGCCTTTCCAGTTCAGTGTTGCAACTGAGCCTTGCCAAACTTTTGCCATACTTTTGTTAAAATATAGCGATGGTTTTACTTAAGAGCTGCGGCCAGACACTAAACAACACTTGCACTGAAGTCATGAGAAGTTGACAGTAGACAGCACCTTCCACAGTCTATCCTTATGCAGCACTTTGCAAAAATGGTTGCTCAAGTATTCTTTAATTTTCAAGAAATTGACAGTTAAATATGAACTGTGTTGATGGGAAGGAGATAAGAATTGCATTACGTTATTTTTACGTAAGAAATTTAAAAGGCTTGTGGCCTATGGACTAAGTGAGAATATATTTACCTAGACTCTATGTTGTTTGGCTAGTTAAAACCCAAAGAGCACAAAGTGGTACAGAGTTAACAGGAGCATGTGGAAAAAAACACAAAACAAATTGGTAGTGTCTCTGAGAGGTCTTCTGGGAATTCAGCTTTATTGCCACAGTAGTGTACTTTCCAGTATGCAATTACTCGTTGTCATGGAAAGGGATTTTGAAGATTTCTCTTCTTTTGGATGCTGCAAAGCACCCTATATTAAATAAAAGGTTGCACTTGATTTTTCCTTTCCATATTAATTTATGGAATGATGTTCTTGTATGATTCTCAACAGGCCACAACCCATGTTCCTCTTGGATAACAAAAAGGAAAAAGACATGTAGTTCTCAGTGGTTAAAGAAAGCTCTTCTATTTATAAATTTCAACCCTGGCAAAAATGTATTTTTTTAATTGATCATTCTTTTTTTTACTCAAACATTTGTACAATGAGCAACAAAGGCTTTGCATCTAAATCCAAGTAGGAACAGAATTTGGCAAATCTAATTCCTTCCTGGATTTTCGCAGCTCTACTTCCTTTAGGAAGTTTTTAGTCAATGGGAAACAAAGGCTTATTGAAAGGATTAAAGTTGCAACTATTCTCTTTGTTTCAGAGGTTCAATCACGGTTTTCCTCTAGTAAACAACATTTGCAATTAATAAGACTTCTAAAAAAGCAGGAACTTTGGGGAAGTACGTGATTATGATAAGCAGGATTTCTTTTAACAGAACTCTATACAAAGAAGTGGTCTTTTTAAGTTAAGATAATGATAAACAACTGAGTTTCTCAATGCGTTTTAAAAGGATTCCTTCTGATAAAAGCAAGACAACATGCACTACAGTCAGGGATGGGCAACACATTTAAATAGGATAAATCTCGTCAACAGTTTATTGTGCCCCAAAATGATTCTAAATAGCTGCAAACAACTCACATTTCATGTCTTGCATAAACCTAGTCATCATGTCTTTCACTGTGAAATATCTGTGCCCACTGGATATACAGCACTGCATATATTTATGAACTATTACCCATAAATTGTTTATCGTTTCCTTTATCGGATGCTTGAGAAAGGCATTTGGATAGCAGTTATCTGCGCATGAATAAGAACACATGGAATATTTAATCTTTATAATTTATCTTTTACCGATTTTATGTCAGGAAATAGCTTATGAATATGTTTGTGTCAGCTATATTTTTCTTACTCGCTTTATGTGTATTCCTAAGAAATAATCCCTGAGTGAGGGAAACTGAGGGATACTTTTTGACTTTGGTGACAGCCTTCCCTGGAGGGCAGTGTGGAGCTGCAGGATGACTCGGAATGAGTGTGCCGGGAGACGTTCCATGAACAGCTCATCTATTGTTTTGACCCAAGTGCCCAATTCTTTTTCTGAGGTGGCTCCTGTCCAAAGGAGGCTGAAAACAGCAATCTGGAGCATAAAGGAACCGCAGTTCTGACTAGCCCCTTAAGTGCAAGCCCATTGTTATTTCTTAGACGCCATTGCTCATTTACAAAAAGCATCTTAAGCCGTCGTATTTCTAATAATAATTTTTAGGCTTTTATCTCACATGTAAGCAGACTTCTTCTATCAGATTTTTTGATTGAGTGTTCCTCTGCACTGAGTGTCTTTGATAACTTCTAACCCAGAGCTGGCTTTTGGTGAAGCTGTAAACTGTTAGAAACAGAAGGTTTCAGTAGAAATCCTGACTAAGAACTTTCTTTCAGCTGTAGGAACAGTGCTCTGTTATCAGTAAAATGTGAGTCAGGCACCCACATAAAATCTGATCTTTGAGATCATCCACTGAAAGTTCTTTGTTGCTGTCTAAAACAAACAAGAAACAGAGTCGAGTCATCTAAGTGATTCAATGTGACACACAGGATGGTAAATGCTGTTTTTCAGACATTTTCCTAAAGCAGTGTGAGCTAGTTTGTAAACAAAGTGTATTGTTGGGTAAAGGTGCTACAACAGACATCGTGCATGTATGCATTGAATCAGGCTGTGAAGACAGTCACATAGAAATTTGTAAGTTTGCGTAAACAGACAGGCTGATTCCTAGAGGAAATAAGCGTTAGCATGAGAACAACAGCTGAACTAAAATCCCATAAGCCAGGAAAAACAGCTACACAATTACACTAACAGGTGGTTGGTTTCAAAACAAATTTCAAGGTCTGACAGCTCTGTGCACCTGCTTTGGGCTGATTTCTTTTAAGAACTTAGATTTGGCATGAGCCAGTGATAAAAGCCATAATTCTTTGTGTCTGAGAAAATTCATAATTACCATATAGTGATGATAAACTTCTAAAGCTTGCTAGAAGTAGCACTTAGCCAAAAGGCAATATGGGTCATTCTGCACACTGTCATTATAGCTCAAGCTTTTCTCTACCTGAGAGCTTCAGGCAGACACCATTAGGATCAATCCTCTCTTGTAAACTGAGATAATTCCATCTCACTAGGATGGTGTGATTTGGATTAGGTAGGACTTCAGCCTTTTCTTTTGCCATCATAAGAAAAATAAAATTTTATTTGATAGGGGTTTTAGACAAAGATGTTCAGAAAATTCTGTTTTAAGGGATATATTCTGTTCTAAATTTCTTTTAATTGCTACCATTTTGTTTGTGGAGGGCTTATATTTATTTAGTCTCAGTTTATCTGGTTTTTCTTTCCTGAGTTTTAAAGTAAAGCAGGTTGTTCATTTTAATATTGGGGAAAAAAATGAAGGTGTGCTCTTATCATTTAAACTAATGTACTGGCAGTCATTTTGGATGGCTCACGTGTCAGAAATAGTAGAAGTCTTAAATTTGGTCAGAACAGATTCACAAATGTAATATTTTGGGTTGAAGTTAATTTGTTTATATGGAATTGAAATAATATTTTCAGAGTGGCCTGAACACCTAGAAATTAAAGTTCTTCTCATATTCAGGTAGGGAGGTGATATACAGTGCCAAATTTATCTCGGCTCTGTAAGACCTGGGCCTTCATTTTTGAACACCTCACATTGCCAACCTAACATGTTATGTTTTTATGTGAGGCAAGCCTGAGCTCTAGAAACGTTTTGTTTTTCCTTCCAGAGGGAGCAGGGAGAACACGATATTAATTTTCTATCCTGAGCAACCAATGTGTTTAAGTGAAATGCTCACCTACAGTTCTGGGGACACCAGCATGAGCTATATGCTGTACAAGCTGCAGCTCCTTTTTCTGCTGTACTTCTCACCCTTGTCTGTTGAGCAAACTTGTAGACGTTTATAAACTTTAGGGTGTTTTAAATTGTGGGGAGTGCACACAGAACGCTGAGGTTAGTTCTTTATCCTACTGTGGATGTTTCTCTGCTATGTTTTGCTGTTTTTACAGGTGATGTTAAGTATATGGTTCACAGCTGGTAACAGATACACAGGATGATTAACCTATATCTTTTTTACAAATGAAAATAAAGATCTCATATGATAATAGGTTTTGTTTTAACTGTTCCTTGTTCATAATGACTCAATATTTACCTGACATACATTTTTTTCTTTTTTTCTGAAGATTCCGTTTTCCAGACCTGAATAGATTACTATTTTTTTTTTATTTATTTATTTATTTTTTTGGATACGTGAGAACATCCTTATTAATTTGTGCTTGACTGCTATATATGATTCAACTGCAGAGATTGTGTGGGTGAATAAATCTGAGGATATGTAAATTTTCCATAATTAGTTAATGTTTTATAGGGCAGTAGCCCTTTCTACCTGTGCAACTAGTAGAGGCTGGCTGTCCAATGTACTCTCTAAAAGAAAAGAAAGTACTTTATCTTAAAGAAAGCAAGCTTCCACATAGTTCTTGTGGTAACCTGCATTTACACCAAAGTTCAGTGTGAAACCACATCCTCAGACTAAACTACTGATACAGATGCACCCCTATCCCTTTCAGACAGAGTCATCCAGGTTAGCAAAGCTCTGTGAGTGAAAACTAACCAGGTTGACCTTATTGAAGCAGAACAGGAAATGCTCTGAAGAATATAGCATAGATAAGGATTAATATTTCCACTGGAGTGCCGTATGATGAACAAATGAGAAAGAGTTAATAGGCATTACTTGTATAGTACAGCTGTTTGCAAAGATGTGTTTCTCTATAGTGTGAGTCATTCTGAGATGTGCCTCTTAAGTTTTTTTTTCATTTAGAGGCTGCCACTATTCTGCCTGCATTGCCATGATTAGCAGTTCTTCACCCAGTGTGAAGACTACATGAGAGTTGTGTTGCATCCTGGTGCATCTGTAGATTTCTAGCTGCTGTGGGGTGATCCTTTGGCTTTTTAGAATGTCAATCTAAGCTTTTCAGAAGCTTGGGACAGATCAGGACTTAGCTTTGGATGCTTTTCTCAGAGATCTGACTGCTGAAGAGTGCTCAGATTTTAAATGGAAAGATTTGACCCACTTTGGGAAGGAAGAAGAACAAATAGACTGGAAGTGGGGAGGTCACCTTTAATAGTACATGAACTACTTCTTAACAAGCCTTACAATTGCTTTGTTTCTTCCTCTTCTAGTGCTATAAACATGGCTAGCCAAAGGAAGACAGTAGAAAACAACTCAAGGAAGCTATGAAGACTGTTGTGAAAGCAAAGAAGCCAGCTGGACTGGTTAGTGTTAAACACAATCTCTAACAGTTGTATAGTGATATATAGCCTCTAAAAAGGAAATTTGTTTTTTCCACTTAGACCTTTTTCTTCTTTATAGAGGGAAATCTTGTTCTGAATTCTTGTTTAGATGTTACAGCAACAACAGGTGGATTATAAGACTAAATGATATACTGTGTGCATCTGTCCAGTTTATAATTTTAGCTGGGCCATTGGCATGTAAATGTACGTAATTAGCAAGACCAAAACATTTGACACTGTCCTGTATAACATCCTTTTCTCTAAAGCAGTGAGATGTGGATCTGATAGGTGGAACATCTGGTGGATAAGGAACTGGCTGGACGGTTGCACTCAAAGAGTTGCAGTCAATGGCTTGATGTCCAGGGGGCATCCAGTGATGAATGGTGTTCATCTGGGCTTGATGCTGGGACCAGTGCACTAAGCTGCATGGTGCAGCTGACTTGCTAGAGGGAAGGAATGCTGTCCAGAGAAGCCTTGGCAGGCTTGACAGGTGGGCCTGTGCAAACCTCATGATGTTCGCCAAGGCCAAGTGCAAGGTCCTGCACCTGTGCTGGGGCAATCCTGAGCACAAATACAAGCTGGGCAATGTAAGGGTTGAGAGCAATCCTGTGGGGAAGGATTTGGGAGCATTGGTTGGTGAAAAACTTAATGTGAAGTAGCAGTGAGTGCTTGCAGCCCAGAAAGCCAACTGTATTCTGACCTACATGAAAAGAGGGAAGAACAGTTTACCAGGGAGTGTAGGGACAGAACAAGGAGTAACAGCTTTAAACTAAAAGAAAATAGATTTAAATTAGGCATTAGGAAGAAATTCTTTACCATGAGGGTGGTGGGGCACTGGCACAGGCTGCCCAGAGAAGCTGTGGACACCCCATCCCTGGAAGTGTTCAGGGCCAAGTTGGATATGGGGATTTGGGCATACTGATCTAGTGGGCCCATGGCAGGGGGTTGAAACTATGTGGTCTTTGATGTCCCTTCAAACCCAAACCAGTCTATGATCATAGGACAGAGAACAGCCAGGAAGCTCAGTGTGTGTTTATCTACTATCTATTGCACTTGTCATCTTTTCATGATTGCAAAGTTTATTTGTGGTGCTACTATGGCAGTAAATGATGTAGATTTGAGTCACTCTTGGGTACAAGTTACTGTATCTGGTTGGGATTGTTTTTGCAATACAACATTTTCGTAATTATGTGATATCAAATCATTTGGATATCTATCACTGTTAAAAAAAAAAAGAAAAGAAAACCCAAACCTTAGTAAAAGATTTTTAAGTGAGCACTTAAAAGAGCAATTTGTTTTGAGCAAATCCATATTGATTTTTCGAAGAGCGTACAGATGGGATGCAATGAAAAAGACATTTATACTAACTTACTGATAATTTTTGCCAGCAACAGGAAAAGAGGAATGCAAGAGTAAGTTCCTTTTTTTTTTTTCCTGCTCTGATGTAGCCTGGGCAGCCTGGTTCAGTGGTTGGCAGCCCTGCCCATGGCAGGGGGCTTGAAACGAGTGCTGGGTCCTTTTCAACCCAGGCCATTCTATGATTCTGTGATATAGGAAAAAGCTAATGCATGATCATAAGGTTAATATCAATAAAGGTGCATAAAAGTTCTTGCAGTTCAAATTGTATGAAAACTAAAAAGCTATAAGCACTAGATTTTTCTTTCTTTTATTTTGAGATAGTGTAGAAACCACAGCATGGTCTTTGGGGGCATTACTATGTTTTAAAAGTAAACAATCGGCCTGGGTTAATATGGCCATGGCTCCATTGCTCCAGTCTTTACCTAATATCAGCAGAGTTTTAAGTGTTGCACCTAGGCCATCTTAGCTAGAACCAGAAACATAGATATGAAACAAACAAATGAAGGTAAATTTAAAATAATTTTTTTCCTAGGTGTTGCTGAAACATCGTTTGACATTCTGTTCTAGTCATTTAAAGTAATGCTGGGATTTGCACTTCAAAGCAGTTTTCCCAGATAAGTTATAAGAGGGTACACTTGGTCCTGATAATGGAAGCATTTAATGTGATTTCTCCACATTTCTCAGTAACTTAAAATTGCGTTTTTTCAACTGGCACAGTGAAGCAAGTGAGGGCATTCTCATACATAAAGCTCACTTTTTAATACATAATAATAGGCTAGATTCTGTTTGTAGTCTTTCTATAGCCCTGGTAAATAGACAGCTGCTTAATCCATGATTGAACAGGAGAAGATTTTAATACGTCCATTTCCACTAAATGGCTTTCCACTAAAAAAGACTCATTTTTCTTAGTTTGGACACAATTACTAGAGCAAGTACATTTGTCACTGAATTAGGAAATACATTTTTTAATGTAATAACAAAATTCTTAACCTTACGCTTAGGAGGCCACAGGTACAGTTGAGAATGTTGAATAGTAGTTTGTGATATTTTGTATCTGAAGAAGCAAGCAGTCAGGGTAACATTCACAGGTCATGGATTAACATTGTGAGTGAGAGTAAGTTTGTAGATATCAAACCTAACTTTTCTTAGTTTGTGGTGTATAAAAAAGGTGTTCGGTCTAGGTGGTATGGTTGTTGAATGCAGGTGGTACATCTGTGCATGTGATTAGAAATAACTATCATGCATTTTCAGAGGTCCTATTACCAAGGTCACTGTAATGTTACACAGCATTCTTGATCCCTGTCCCTCTTTTCTTAACCATGGATGAGGAAACAACATGCCTTTGTTGTCCAGGAGGTGTGCACAAGCATTTGCACTATGCACACTGCCTAGTGCCCTCTGACTCCTTTTCTTTCACTTTTGACCCTCCACTGGGCAGCCTGAATTGGTTTCCATAGCAAATTAAGTCTTGTTTGCAGACAGACATGGCCAGTTGGTAACTGTCAAAGAATGGCTCTGGGTGCAGGTGTTCCTCTGTTGCTGTGTTCTCCCTTTGCTGCAATATTTAATATCAGTCCCTCAGATTTTCACTACTTCCTATTTGAAATTTTACAGACATCTCTGATATAAATCCAAGGATGTTTTCTTTTCCTGTTAGGTCTTCGAGAGCCACATTCTGCTTGCATACACTAACTCCCATTTGTAAATAGTAACTCTGTCTCTGTGGTGGGTTAAGATATTGAACTGCATTTCTCATTTTGGATTTAACTTTTATTAAAAAAAAAAAACAAAAACAAACAAACAAAAAAACAGTCTACAAATCTTAGGAATTAGGAATGAAGAAGTGGTTTTACCAGAATTTTTTGCAAGCTGAAATATTTCTGACAGTAAAAACAAAATTCTCTGTTAGAGGTGCAGGTACATTTAGAAAATGGTTTTATCCACAACGCTTTATCTTCATTTGGAGGGAAATTTGAATTCTAAGGTAACACCAGATGAAATACAATATGCATGCACAACAGGAACAAAAAGGGATGGCTCTGTATGAGAGAGAACAAAACTGAGGAAACAGGAAGAAGGAGAATGCAGATTTTGCAAAGGGAATACAAAACAAACAAGCAAACTCTTTTGTGTAATCCATGTAGCAAGCAAGAATAGTAACAACAGAGAAATAAATGCAGTACACAATAAAGGATTAAGAAAATGTTATACTCAGTGATCTGATTGAGCTAGAGTTGTCTATGTACCATTGACTCTCTTGTACTTTGAAACCAATTTGAAGTACACTAAACAAGGAAAATGAGAAAAATGCCAAACTAGTTTTGACTTTGGATGTTTGAGCTGTAAAATATTCTCATTTCATTTATTTGTTTGCCTGTGATATCATCTACAAGAGGTGATTGATTTCTTGCCATTCAGTATTCATTAATTACAACTAAAGATAGGGATTGAACATTCAAACTTTGACTGTGAATAATAACATAAGTAGTACACTCAAAGAGAACAGATTTTCTATGTTATTGTAGTAGCTATTACAGTGTTTCTGTATCAAGATTTCAATCTTTCTAAGTTATCAGTGTCATATAACTTCTTCTACAGTAGGTTGAATAGCATTTCAAATTATGGCTTTGTGGTCAAAGACTGGAAATAGAGATTAACCTAGAATAGCAAAGAAAAATAACCTTGTTTTAACTCTGCAGGTACTACAGAGTCTTCTACAACATCAGAGACCTTGTAGTTTCTCAGACAGAGTATTACTCCTGACTTCCCAGACACAGTGTTTCTATTTTAAAAGCTTTTTACTTGATTCCATGTCAGGAATCATTTTCTGTGCAATATACTGCTTCAGTCCCATGTATTCATAATTGCTAGGGGAAAGCCGTGTCGTAAGTCCATTCATGATTTAAATTATGATGGTGGAAACTGGGGAGACTCTTCAGTGCAGCAATAATGCTTCTTTTTCTTCACTGCAGTTCCAAAAAAAAAAAAAAAAAAAAAAAAGGATAAAACATTTTTTACATGTTGTTCCAATTTGATTCAACTCAAGCCATGATCTTCTTATGAACTTCGTAGCTTTCTTCCTTTCTAATTTGTTTGTCACAAGCCATTTTCTGCTTAGCTGGTTAGTTTTAGGTTTGCTTTGGAAAAATGGGCGTTCTGGCTTTGTGTCTCAAATGTTTTGGCCTTAAACTGAACAGAATGCAGCCTGGAATCACTTGAAATCCAATTGCTTCCAGTAACCTTGGAAAGGCTTGTGTAAATATGACATGAGCTCTGAAGAACAACATTGAGAGGCCTGTTTATGCATGAGAGGAGAAACTTACTGTCTGGACTAACTGATTTAAAATTCATGCTTCTATTTCATAAACCACTTCCAAAAAAAGAAAAAAAAAAAGTCTGAATAATGCTTGGAGTGTAGTTTAGCCATTTACCATTGGTATTTTAGTTTGCTGTTGTTTTTCATTGAATAACAATAATGTATATGCTACATTTGTAAAATGATTCTGTTCCTTTTTTCCTTCTTTTCAATTTCTGTTGTTTTTTCCCCTTTCTTTTATTTCTTTTTAGTTCATCTCTTGATTTTCTGAATTTCTTTCTTAGTTTCTCACAATTGGCAAAAGTCGTCAATGGAATTAAGTCAAATAGGGTACTTTTATTTTAATATTTATTTTTCCTTTTTTTGGCTTTATGAGTTGTAGCCAGCTTGGTGAGGTGCTGCATTTAAATACAGGCATCATTAGTGAAGATCTGTGTGTGCACAAGTGAGAGCAGAATTGGCTTAAGGTCTACGTCAAAAGGAAATTGTGTAGGATCCTGCCGTCCCTACCTGTTTCCCATTCCAACAGCAATGGGCTGAATCAGAAGGAAACTAATGAATTTTGGTCGATTTCCTTCAGCACACCAAAGCTCTTTAAACACACACTGAAGAAGGGAAATGAAGTAGGATTAGTCCATTTCCCTTTGAAGCCAGCTGTGTGTTCACAGTGCAAGTACTGGAACGTTATTTCACTTGCCACTTTCTGGCTGTGAGCCAAATTGTAGTATCATCTTAAATTGATGCAAGAGCTGAGAATACCTAGAGTAGCACACAGACTGTCTCTGAGCAGTGAGTCAGAAATTGGTGTCGGAATGGCAAATTAACTTGCGTTGTTATTCTTTGGTTCTTTGCCTCTTTGGCAAAGAACTCATTTTTTTCTTTAGCTTTGAAGTGGCCATATGCAGTTCTGTGCCTTATTTTCCCTTTTAGATTCTCTTCAGGTTTTCCCTTTTTGACTTCAAACAGGAATGTGAATTTTTAATGTAATATTAAGACATGTTGTTTTTGGATTTTTTTAGTGCTACAAAGTTGTATTTCATCTTATGCAGAGTGTGTCTGGGGAGGAAGGACATTTGAGGAACTGTGTAATGCTGTATATGTGTGACTTATGCAATTACTATTGTTCTGCCTTTATATAGGACTTCTCTCTCCAGAAAGTCTCAAAATATTTTGTAAATAGTATGATAATTTCATAGCATGTTAAATCTCAGGGTCTGCAATTTTCTTTGTGCACCAAAAGGTCAAGACATCACAAAAAGTGTCTGAGTACTGTGAAGTTGTGAAGGGAAGAATTGGAGCACATGGGCTGGTACTGCTCACAAGAGTTCTTGGATCTCTGTGTTCTCACAGAGTCTTAGTTGTAATGTGTCCACAGGCATTGGCCTTGGCTCTGTCTGTTACGGAGCACCTGCCTTTTCCATGTTTTTACATGCCATTGTGGTTTTTCTCTGTTTAGTTATGGCACATTTTTGAAAGGTGCAAACTAAGCTGACAAATGTGCTGCCCTGGTGGCGTAAATGAAATTGCACCAAGCCTTTATTGGTATGCCAGTGTTGGCTGGAGGTTACACAGTTTTCACAGTGTGCATTGATGTAGCAATGCTGGCAGAAATTTGTTCTGTAGTGCTGACTCTAGGGATTGGTGGATGAAGATTCTTGGTTGCCCTTAAAGTAGATGCATACTAACCAAATTAGGGATTTGTAGATGAGGACTGGGACTTCAGACTCAGCCAAGAGGTGAGAGGAGAATTGGTGGAATGCTCAGAGCACCAGAGCAATATTAGACGGTGTCAAGCTGAGTGCAGTACAGTTTCTCCCTGAGGTTCACCTCTGCTTGCAGATTGAGGGAGCTGCTGAGTTGGTAACAGAACTGACAAAAGGCAACTAACATAAAAACATGCTGACAATAAGTTTAAGGAAGTCATCAATAAATATGAGGAAAATTGCTTATTATTTTGACTGCAGTTTCTTATCTAGTAACAGTACCATCTATAATAGCAGCAATGGATTATAGGAGGAGAGCTGAGTTCAGATCTCAAAATCTGAATCTGTATGGCCTTGGCTTTTAAGAACATTAGGCAGACCAAACCTAAATGTATGGATAAAACTGATATCTCTTCAGTCTGTGGAGAAACCAAAGGAATTTTTTAGTTTGCTTTTCTTTGTTCTCAAGAAGGCACAGTGAAAGGAGAGAAGATGAGAAAAGATATGCTTGCATTCCCAAAGAGGCCTTAGGAAAAAAAAAAAATCAGCACAACACCCGGGTGATAAAGAGTCAGGTAGGAAACAATGAACCGCCCTGAGAATTTGCATGCAAAACTGCCCGTAAATGAGAGCTACAGGAAAGCTTGGCAAGTATCAGTATGTACTGTTAACTCAGCCAACAGAAAACTGTCAGTATTCTGCAAAGCCCAGAAAATAGTCCCAAATGTGTGCACACAGATTAGACATGCATGATTTTTAGGGGCCCTGAGATGGAAGAGGATGCACCCAATCAGGGGAGTGGGGAAAAAAACAAACAAAGAAGTGCAGATAATTCAGTACTTCCCAACCCTCCACTATGGAGATGTTCCCTTTTGTAACTAATACAACAGAGGTAGAAATTAGGCCACAGCATCACTGGAGCAGACGGGCAGGCTCTGTCTGTGCAGCAGCAGCATGTGCTTCTTTTCAGGGAGTTGCGTGGCAACGGAATGCTGTCTGCCTGGGTAGCTGCAGGAGCCCATTGAAACCCATGGACAGCCAAGAGAGAAGGAGAGAAAGGAAGAAAGGAGTGGGGGAGTGAGCTCACCAGTTCAAACATTTCTGGCAGCAAAGTGAGGATGCCAGGAATGAAAGAGGGGAAGTAAACTAGGAAAGAGGAGAAAAACTGGCTGTTAATCTCTCCAGAGATGCCTAATTTTATTTCATACAAGTCAGAGGGATGTAATATCCTTGATTTTGTAGAACATGTGAGAATGGTGAAGTCCACAGAATATGTTATTTTGTACAAGTTGAACAGGCATGCTTCTGAAAATCAGAAAGTGCTTGCAGAAAGCTGGATATGCACACACAGTGTTACTGTAGATATTGAGAAACATCCTCCAAGGCACCTACTTGCCCCGCCTGGCTCTCCGGATGATGGGGCTTTCAGGCCAGTAAACTCAGCTGCCACTAGCTCAGCAAAGACATGCAAGCTGCTGTAATTACATCATTAAATACTGTGCTGGGGACAGAGTCTATTGCAGTGACCAATAACTAGATAGCATCACTATGCCAAGTGACTAATTTCTGTTAGTTTGGGAATTGGCTAAATTATCACTTCAGCTGGGATTCGAAAGAGTCTAAGGGAGTCAAGTGTTTAACTCTCACTGAATTTCAATTGCATACCTCCCAGGGAAAATTAATGAGCTGACTCCTAGGAAATATTGCCATTTCCAGAAATACCCACATTTATTGCTTGCTGTCCAGTTGTGTTTTCCCCCTCCTTTATAGATACGGAATATTCATTTTTACATGCAGAAATATTAATCAGAAATCTCACTTGTTATTAACTTTGGAAATTTAGAGTCCTTATGTAACAAACTTTCAAATGACTCCAATTAAATTCTTCTGCCAGAGTTGTGAAATAAACTGTTTCAAAGACTGACACTCTGACCACTCTAAGTTAGCAACTCTCTGATCTAGCTGGTTAGTTCTCACACACACACACACACACACTCAAGATCAGATTCTGGAAATGAGCACTAAGTCAGCCTTCACCAGAGGCTGTTGCAGCATGTTTTCTTAGTGAAAACTTGAGCCCTGAAGAAAATGTTGGAATTAGTTAAATATTGAAACAGGAAATGTTCTTGTAAATTGGACCAGTATTCCATCTAATGTGAAGCCAATCATTGACAGTTACCAGAAGTACAAGGATGTGTATGACGTGTAGTTTTGAAAAGGATTGCCTATAAAGAGAATTTCTTTCAAACCATGAATTTTTAGTGATGGGACTATTTTTTTTAATATAAAGCCTAAAAAAAGTTATCTTGATCATTGTAAGAACGCCAGATGATCTGTAAGATCCTTACGGACAAATGCAACTATTGAATTATTGTTTTATGGTAAACAATTTCAATACTGCATTCTGCCAGTAATACCTTAAGTTGTTCATTCTTTGGTTTTCCTCTAGGTATGTACAGGACTTCAGTTAGTGGTATGAATGTGCTTAAAACCTTCATATTAAGAAAAGGGCTGCACAGTCATTATTGTGCATGAGACTGATGAGATGTTAGTAATTAAACACACCCTCCAGGAATATGGATGTGGTGTCATACTGTCCTGTTGTGTGAAGGCCACTCTACAGCAGCAGCCAACCACATCTGAATTTCAGGAGTGACACTAACAGACTCAGATAAAAGCATCATGGACCTTTTCTCAATTGCATAAGTGGGTGGTTTTCTATTGTGAAGGCAGAGATTAGGAAGCTCTCTTTGCAAAAGATACCCAAAGAACTGCACACAGTATTTCAATTATATCTGAAAAATTCTGTTGTATGAGTTAACAGAGAAACACTGTTTCTCACATCGTGAGATATAAAAGAAACTGTAATAAAATAAAATAAAAGGTAGACAAAAGAAGTAATTTCCTTTGAAAACCAGAATGTAAATTACTGGTTAACTTTTTATTTTCTTGTTGCCTTTTAATAAACGTTGTGATTTTTTTAGAAAGGTAGGATGTCTGGGGAGAACTAACCATCTAGATAATGGGTGGTTGTGATAGGTACAGCTGTAGCATATGCTGCACTCAAAGAAGCAAATCTTTGTGGATCAAACATCCGATGTACTGCATCTATGACATTCATACTTTAATTCACAAGTGCAGACTTCTAGGGTCTTTTTTGTAGATTCTATGTTGCTGCTGTCATCTAGCATATCATTCCTATTACTCTCAGTTCACTAGGTTGTGCAAGAAACAGTTTTTCTTTCAAAGCCTAGGAAATGAGCCATGTTGATTGTTCATCAGAGAATACAGCTGAAATTTAGCTTTGTGTTTGACTGCAGGAGAATTTTTTTCTGTAATCAAGAACCATGTATCCATTCTATGTCTGAAAGTAGGATCGCAAATTCCCAGGTTTTCCAGGATATGTGAACATTTCAGCTATTCTGATACAATAGTACTGGGCTCAGCCTTTACTTTTCTCTTATCAGATTTGCCATACTGTACAATACAATAAAAGCGCCCCCACACACAAAAAAAAACAATGTTAAAACAGGGTTAAGGTGAGGACATATACTCACTAAGGAAGGAAGTTCTGAAATACTGTTTTCATTAAAGTCTTCACTCAACGAACAGAACGTTATCAAAAGTCAAAGGATCTGTGGCTGAGAAGGACTGAAAGTATCCTAACATTTTTATTGCTGCAGTATGAGCTTTATTGTACAAAGTGATTCTTCAGTGATCTGCTCCAGCTTGATAATCCCATCCACTATCAAAATGAATGAAAAGTTACTGCAGTAGATTAGTTGCAGTGCTTGCTGCTGTACATTTTAATGCAGCAGTAGATTTTTTCTTTGATGCCTAGAGAAGACATTCAAAGCAGAGAGCCTATGTTCAATTCTGAAATTCTCCTTTTACAAACTTCCTCTAATCATCCTGTTAAGTGTATTAAGCTCTGATATACCCGCTTGAGTAGCTGATTTCAAGGCTGGATTTTCTGTGCGCATTACTAATTGGCAATTGATAGTCCATGTGCAAACCCACATGGAGCTTTTAAATTTTGCCCAGACATAGTTTTCTGAGCACACTTACTCAATTTCACTCAGATATCACAGAAAATATATTTGATACAAATCTCACTCACTTTGATGTGGTTTCCATAGATTTCATGAATAGGATTTGACACCTAGAGTTTTTTTTTCTTTATTGACTCCCTGTTATGTTTACATTTACATGCATTTTGGCGTGGGATCATTCCTACATATCATGTCATATCCTGTACATAATTTTAAAATGACCTGGGGTAATTTAAGGAATTTAATGGAATACCATATTCCAGTGGCAAAATATTATCAGAAATTATCAGTCAGCATTCTCAGTAGATTTTTTTCTATGATAGCAAGTGAGATTTTTTTCAATTAAGTTAATATAATCTGCAAGTATATCGTGATGATAAAATAGAATCAGCTGGTAATAAATAAATGTCAAGCAAAAGCGCAGTTTGCTGATTCCAGTAATGAGGATGCATGGAAGCAGCAGAAGGAGGGCATAATGTCCGTAGTAGCATCAGTCACACTTCTTTTACAAATATTCTGTTCCTTCAAAAGACTTCAAAACTATGAAAATAAATAGCGTTCACTGAGTAATCTAAATTGTGTAGGAGGGGCTTTGATCAATTTTTCAGAAGGTTTGTGCATACCTCACAAGACCCGGGTTTTAACAGGGGGCAGTGGGGAGCACTGCAGCACTCAGAATCCTGCTGTTGTTGCTGTGGTTGCTGCTCGACTTCTGAACACACTGTAAACAGCAAAAACAATTCTGGTGCTTTCTAATTGCCTGGCTACAAGCATAAAGATATAAATACTTCTGCAACATGATTTATACATAAAGTAACCAGAGTAATCTCAGTTTTATGTCTGTTGTTTTGTATCAGGAAAGATTAGGATTAGGGTCCTATGCACAGATAATTAACAAACACTTTTAGGTCAAAGGAAACAAAAATTTCAAAGGTGTGTATATTTCGTTTTACTTCTGTATAGGAAACAGATCATTAACATATTGAAACAAGCTCTGAGGATTTTATTGTTAGTGTAAGTCACTCCTGGATGATTTTATTCTGGAAAAAGAATGTCCATACATTGACTGTTGGTGTTTTTAAGAAGGTGCCCTGCTTCAAACAAATATATCATAATTGTATGACATTAGGCAAGACCTTGGCTTTTAACAAGATATCATTCCAGTATATACAGGTTTTTATTGCAAAACGCTATAGAAAGATACAGTGCAAGGTAGAACGTATTCAGTTTGAAAATTCTGAAGGAAAGTCTGTGATCTTATGTAAGCTGCTCTGAGAAGCACTTGATTTTTTCTCATTTGATTATTGATCTTTTTTTTCTGTTTGTTTATTTATTTGCTTGTTCTCCATTTCTGTCTCTCTTCTCTCAATTTTTAAGCATTTCCTCTTACTGATAGACAATAAAATCAATGAATTAACATAAACAAAACATATGAGGTAAATGATGACCAGATTTTCAGTCATTGTGAATGTTTTATCATGAGTTGGGCTGTGTTTCTTTAAATGAATTGTCAAAATATGATGGCTATCAGATTAAGAACAAATCTCAATTCATTTATTTTATATTTAAGTACAGATTCTTGATTGTCTATGTTGTCACTGCTGATAACTTGTTGAACTGTGATACATTACTCCAGCTGGGGAGTGGCCAGTATGCCAATGAATCAATGGTTCCATTTTTCGTTTTTCCCTCACCCCCCCGAATTTCATCAGTTTTACTCTCTTGTGCTTTCCTTTGACTTCTTCTCAGTCGTGTGGTTATTTAGGGAGCAATACTACTGTATATAGGGTTGTTTAATATAATACATGTTTTCACATTTAATTTGCTATAAAATTTACATATGTTTGGCAATGCCATGTCAAATGAGAGTAAATCCTAAGGAGGTGCCCCTTACTTAACCCAGTATCTTGTGTTATCCAAAGAATAACTTCAAAGCTGATTATTTTACCAAGAGGCACCACACAGAGGAACCCTTTGATTCTCTCCTTTTACTGTTCATGAGCTCTGATAAAACAAATTAAAATAAAATTTCTCAAAGACTTCTTTTTTATATTTTCAGTTGCCCCAATAAAAGAGATCACCTCCACATTATTGGGTGAGCTGTAAACCGCTTTTCTGTTGAGCTACAGTGATTACCATTCACACATTCCTTAGTTTAAAGGAAAAAAGAAAGCTTTATAACATGGAGCCTGTATTACACAGCCCTGTCATTGTGTTTACATGATTCAATACTGCAGCTGGTTATTCCCTTTTTTCTTTTTCTCTGACAATAACTTTAGATGATTTTTCTTGAAGTAAAATCATGTTCCTGTTATTCACCTATGTTAGAAAAATCCTACCATGTTTGAAAGTGTCATCATGATTGAAATTGTATTGAGAATTTAATAGATATGAGCAGATGTGTCTCCAGTTCAATTCCTACACTTGGTAATAGTGAAAGATGTGTACTTCTGAGAACCACTCTTTAAGTAATGACTATACCATATGTTGTTGTAGAAAAACATGAAGGTTTGGCTAACTGTTTACAAAAATACTATGTATCGTTCAAACTCATTTAAGATTACCAAAGTTATCTTAAAACACAGCATGAGTGATTTAAATCAAGTACTTCAGTAGTGCTGATGCGCATTTAACCTTGTATGTTCTAAACAGCTATGTGGCTAATTGAGAAAGACTTAGAAAATTGCTAGTCCTGTATTGAACAGTTTTTTGGCAAATCATTTAACTGGGCTGTCCTGACGTTTTGTTTGATATGTGAGAACGTATCCATCTCACACTGCTTTTATTATGAATGCAGGAAGTAATGGTTATTAGGGCCTGGGAATCCTGTTAAAACATATCCTTGATTTAACATGTCTCCACTGACAGTAGATTACTTTGTAAGCAAAAGAAAGAACTTGAAGTATTCAAGTATTAGAAGTCTTTGCATAAGGTCAAGTAAAAAAATAACATACTCATAAATGATATAAAAGATGAAATCAACAACCTAAGTCTTAGTGCATTAAAAGTAACCACACACTTAACATATGAACTCTGTTAATTTAAAATATTTTGAAACAGCAAATAAGAGAACGTTAAGTCAAGTTTATATGAAGAAGTAGTATCTTTTACTGGACAAACTGACTTAACTGAAATAACAGCTGGGCTTTCTGGGGAATTACATCTTAGACTTCAAGTAAAGCAACTTCTTTTGTCTAGTAAAAATACTTGCTGTCCCTGTACAGCAGCATCATTGCTACTACAAACATAATGCATTTGTGAAAAGAACTTTTTGTTTCCTAGTTATTCTTTGTTCTGCTTCACAAAACGATCGATTCCTCTCTGGAGCAAATTCAGATACAATACAATGAGTCAATGAGTCAACAGCAGTGTTTTGTACCATGTGGCCCCAGTTAAAAGTGGTATGCTTTGAGCCAGAGATCCTTAGACACAGCTTGCATGGAATTGCTGTCAGAGTCCATTAGATGTATTCCAAATTTGTAGCCACAGGGTGTGCTAGACACTGGGCCTGGAGACTCCACTTCTGTCGTTTACAGCTGAGCTTTTATCCTCCAAGGTTGAACCCTTGATAATTTGGTATTGTTTCAGGTCTTGTTTTATAGTATTCTCATAGAGAAAACACCAATTGTAATTAATATTTGGTCTTTTGAACAGCATTCTCAAGTCCATAGTAAATTTTGCCTATAACGAGGATATGGGCTGAGATTAACAGTGGCCCTGGCAATCTTTTCAGATAGATTGAGGAATGACTTTGCCACAAAGGTTGAATGAGCAGTTGTGTTTGAGTTTGCTGTCTGTATAGTTTTTGTATTCTGGCTGTCAAGGGATTCTTTAGATTTCGTCACTGCTTACTACAGCATTGAAACCAATATAATTTATGTACTATAAATACATTTAGTATTTTATGTATGATTTTTGAGTAAGGATGAGAAGTTTTTCTAACACATAAGTAATAATTAGGTGATGAAGGAATGCATATTTACGAGTGTAATGCAGTGGCACAAGCAATGAGTTGTACAAGCACACCCACAGATAGTGTTGAAGCTGTGGTAATCTGAGAACATAGAAGAACAGGCAAGGCCAGGATTCTAGGAAGAGGCAAAGACTATAGTTCTCAGCTGGAGCAACAGATAAGCTTTTGTAAACACAAGAGAGAAAGAGAAATGTAGTAGAAGCAGCAAATTTCAAACTTTATTCTGTTTCTGAATAATTGCATTGATAATTCACCTGTTTATGTTATTCTATTAAATATTTTAAGAGACAAAAAGGGGCAAGTACTACTGTGGCACAGAGGGAGATGGAAAAGTCATTAGCCACTAGGAGACTGAAGGATAGTGGTGAAAAGCTAGAACAAAGGGAAAGCTTAAAAGCAAGTACTGAAGAGAAAAAAACTAATCTACTGAGGTAAAGAGTTTTGTATAAACAAAACCTCAGCAATACTCTTCCAAGGTAATCTCATGAATTTTAGTCATTTCTTGTGGGTTTGTGTCAGAATTTCTCCACCAGTATCCTTGCCAGATAAGGATTCACTCTCTTTAATGTAATTGTATTCACATTTGTATTTAAAGTAAGTAGACTCCTTCTTTGTTCTTGCATTTTCTTGAGTTGAAAGTTTTCTCTCTTTAAGTGTGACACACTTGTTCTTTTATTTAGTGAGAGAATCAAAGCAGCTGAGATTGCATAGAATTGTCTCTAATCAAAAGAAAGCAGATAACTCTGTAGTTTGAAAGTGAAACCCAGCAGCAGTTCCAATGAAAACAAATCTCATTAACTGTAACTGTTTTTTCTATTTATACTGCCTTGTTTTCTATCTGCTTGCAAATTGCTGTTTCTTTCTTCTTCTGCTGTAGTTCTAAGAAGCCAAAATGGAACTAAATGTGCTTTGATTGTATTTACAACATTATCCAAAAAGTCATTGCCTCTCATATCATGTGGAGGGTACATTATCTATTCTTTTAAATACTCAGTTATTGGAACTTAATAGAAAGTTTGTTCTTTCGCAGTATCAATACTTCTTTCATAAGAAATTTGTCTGAAATGCTTTCAAAGAAAGATATCTTACAAAATTTCAGAGAAAGACATGGTCAGAGGCCTATTGAAGTGTTTCCTGGAACAATACAATTCTCAAACAAGTGTTGTTTATTAAATATCTCTGTTAGTGTATGTATTTTGTTTTTAGTAGTGATGAATGTAAATGTTTATAAAACTTCTCTTTTTGCTTGTAAATTGTCATCCCAAGATCTAATACAGTCCTTCTATGAAACACAGAACAAGATTGATGATGAGCTTTGCTCACTTGTCACTGCGAAAGTCTCACTGAAGATGTACTTTTAAGAAGTTATATCTCACATTACTGATACTAATGATATTTATTATGGAATTGATAGAATGGCAAATGTTGGTTTAATATGCAAATCTGTATCATAGCAAAGAACAAAATAGCTAAACTGTTTTTCAAAGTGGCGATTGTGAATGCAAGGAAAGATGCAAGCGTTTGCATGCAGTATGCTTGCATACGCAGAAGCGGAAATTTATGTGTTCTAATGATACCTGTGCCTGCAAAATGTTGAATATGTAAATATGCAAGTAGGTAATTTGAAAGGACAGTTTCTCATGCAGCTCAATACTTCTGGTACAGGCAAGAGCTGAGGACAGCAACAATTGTGTAGCATTAATTCATTTCTGTGAAAATAAAAGGGTTGTATATTTGGTTGACTTGTAACACTGGATACTGGATGTGCTTAATATTCATGGGAAAGCTAAAGTTTTTGTGTGCTTGTTTAAAAAATAATTCCTTCTGGGCAAACTGGAATCTTCTGGATCAGGCGATACATGAGCTACCAGTTCCTTAATGATAACTGTTTCATAAAAGTTATAAAGTATATTAAAATCATCATCCGTGATTCTAATCAGTGACACGTACATTTCTGCAATCAACTGTGTATTTTAAGGGAGAATATATAGAGAAATGCTTATGATAAAATGTGCAATTCATTTTTACACACAAAAAAAGGTAAAAAAAAAAAACAAAACATTGTCCTGGCAGTTTGTAAGGGGAGGGATTCTTAGGCATTTGGTGATTTTGAAAAAGAACTGATAATGAATGGAAATCTTAAAAATCTCCTAAATACTAGTACTTTCCACATTCACAGAATCACAGCATTATTGACAGGTGAAGGGACCTCTGCTGTCCCAAAGCCCCCCTCTCAAAACAGGGTCAACTACAACAGGTTGCAGAGGGCTGTGTTCATCTGGGTTTTCAGTATCACCAGTGATGTCACTTTCACAACTTCCATGGGCACCCTGTTCCATTTTTTAACCAACATCACAGGGAAAAAAATTACTTTTTATGGTTAAGTGGAATTTCCTGTGTTTCCATTTGCTCTCATAGAGAAACTAAACTAAATGCTAAACACATTACAGTCTTAAACACTGCATTTGCAGTTAAAGAATGAAGATTTTCCTTTTCCTGCATTGGCTTAACTTGGGTTTTGAGCTAAAAATTCCTTTCTGTGTTGAGCATATCCTTGGGTAGATTTTGACTATTTGAGGAAAATCTACTAAAAAAAAAATCAAATAACATGCAAAGGCATTACAAGTCCAGTTTTATAGTTAGAAAAATGTATATCTCTTCACAGTTCTAAATTAGTGCTTGAAATAGATACTCAGACATGGATTTTGTGCATATTTGCAATATGCAGTATTCTTTCCTGAATGTGGGTATTAATTGGCTGGGAGAAGTTTCTGAAAGGAGAAGAAAATCACATTGTATTTTCACATATCAAGTTTAGTAGACTATCTAATTATAATTTGACTGTCAGCGGAAAAAGTGCTTGGGTAATCTTTTCCAATACCATAAGAAGAGAAAGGAAAAAAATCCACCAATTTTTATCTGTACTCTGGTTGCTGTAGCAGTGATGTAGCTATGTACAAAAATACTTTATTTTTTACCTTGTTTTACCCACTCAGAGTTTCTCATATGTAACTGCTTTTACAAGGATGATGCCACGACTGTTCAAATTCTAACAAATACCATGATGGAATTTTGGAAGGATACATGTATTGTCTGTTCCTGAGATGTTTTTCTGCTGTCTCGTGTCACATATTTAAAATATAGCCTTTTCCTAGGCTCTAGGAGCTACAGGACATCTCTTAGGATCAAAGAAAAAGTTTAGAAAAAAAAATGTAGGAAAAACTCTTAAGTATAACTAGAATTTTTTTCACGCTGCTGAAGTAAAATATTTTTGAGGGGAAAATAATGTGCCTGTCACGACTGAAGACCAAAGTACATTTTCTCCTGGTGTAAAACTCCATCTGTATGCCTGGTTTTATTACTCTTCATATTTTCTTTTGTTTTCACCTTCGGGTCCAAATCACTGGAATTTATTTTTTCCCACTGATGTTTTCCTACTGGATACTTTCTCCTGTTGACTAGTCTACCTGTTGTCATCCCTGTGGTCTTAGCTATGGACTCTGCATGCTGCCATAGTCCTTAGCTATGCATTAGTATCAGCTGTGATTTGTAATTGTGGTTTCTGCATGTTTCTAAATTGCTAAGAATACATTTTTAGAAATGACTGGTGACTGAGGGTACATATCCGGACACTTCTGATTATCGTTGCCGAAAGTGAGATACCATTGCTGCATCTGAGCAGTCCAAATAAAGAAAAAAATCTGACTCCTGTTGACAAAAGGAAGAGTGCAGCAGCCATGCCACAGTCTCAGCGAGGAAATACATTCTGCTGTCAATCTCACCTTCCTTAGCTTTCTATCTAGAGCCAAATCTGAGGAAGGTCTCCCTGCTGTCATTGTTTTCTCAAGAAACTGTTTCATTTTCTCTCACAGAACTCACAAACTCTTATGTTGCGTATTTATTTATTTTAATCATCCTCTCTAGCTTCATGAAGCTCTCTTATTTTGTACTTACAATATTGTACACTTTCAATAACTTTCTCTCTTCCAGTAAGTCACTTTTTCTCCTGATTGTTCCTACAGTATGCTGTGTGATCAGAATGGTAACACGTAAGAATGTAGGCATGCCTCTAGTTTCAGTAAGACTTCTCAAAAACTGAAACCTGAACATAGGAACAACTTCACTGCCTCAGGTCAAAGTTTTGTCTTAGCCAGTGAGTCATTGTCTTGCCACTGGCCAGCACCAGAATACAGGAAAGAGTGTAAGAAGATGTAAACATATAGCGATATTTCCTCAGCATACTCTCTCAGCCTGCAGAGATTTTTAAGACCAGGAACTACTGGGGTCAAAAAAGCCTCTTTGCATTTAATTGCCAATGTTGAATTTTCTTCCATTAATTTTGTGACATCACTTATTGTATATCATAAATTTACAGCATCTTTTCGTTCTACAAATGAACTATATAGTATGAAGAAATATCTCCTTGTATTGGTCTTGAATCTGATAGCTCCTCATTTTTGTCAGCCTGATTATACACTCTCATCTATTTATCTTTGTCCTGCAAAAATTGATGAGTTTATCTACCAAGATGCTGAAAACTCTTGTATATTTTGTTGTTTCATACCTGAGGTGCATTTAAACATGTGGTGTATTGTTTATCTTGCTAGACTGAACAGCAAAATAAGTATAATCTATTCATTGAGGAAACTGCTGAATCCTGATTAAAAAAAAAAAAGTATTCTTGGATTTCAATCTAATTCTCTCACTCTCTCCTTAATCTGGAATATTACCAAATATATCAATTTTCTAACTGTTTACATTTTTTGTGCCTAATTTGAGACACTATAAACCTTGAGAAATGGCAGAAGCATTAGTAACCCGAGCCCTTCCAGCTCTTATTTATTGTCAAGTAACAAACAGTGAATGCTGCTAGAGAACAGCTCACATATATATCAAACTTGGCACTCAAATTCTGGATCAAGAGATGTGTTTTCAAATTTTGAATCTTTAAACTTTTAGTTGTAGTTCCTTATTTTATAAAACATGCATTTGGTGTAGTTTATCACTTCAGGGTTCAACTTCCATCAGATATTTTGAAGTAGAGATCAGGTGGGCTGATAATACAAATGCTGCTAAGTAACATTCTCTTATCTCCAAACACTGCAGTCTATCTACCTGCCTGATGGGTTACTCACCACTTACCATTTTCTTTATCTCTTTAATAGCTTTAGCCATTATCCTCCCTTCTCCTAGTCCTGAGCTAGCTCCTTTAGCCTAACACTGTTAGCTTCTTGACCAAACAGTTTGTTAATAAATGCCACAAGAGTGGCATGTTCTCTTTTTTTTCTCTTCATAAGCTGCTCTCGTGACTGTACAAGCATGTCGATTTAAAGAAACTGGTAATATTTAAACAAAGAGGCTTTCCCAAAATTAAATTTATTACACAGAAGAATTAGTATAGTAGAGGGATCTGTTCACAGGAAAATGAATTTGTCACGTAGGCTGTAGCAGAGTCAGCACACACGTGCTATCCGGTGCTTCTGGGAGGATGCTTGACTCATTCAGTACTCAAGACCAGTGTATGAGTAAGCTGCAGCACAAAGCTAGGAGAAAGAAAATTACAGACAGTTATTAATTTGAAAGAACTTTTTTCCTTGGGTCTTTTTTAAGGAACTTCACTCTTTAGAGATATGGCAGAATGTTTTTAGACTGTTTTAAACGTATTTTATTTTCTCATCATCTATTAAATCCTTTTTAATTAATTTCTTTTTTCACCTTTCCCTTTCTACCTTACTTCCTTACTCAGCATTCAGCCTTCGATTGCTTTATATTTACCACTCTTCTATTGGATCAGTTATCAAAAGTAAACAAGTACTTTTGATGTCTCATTACTAGTTTTGGAAGCTTTCTGCTTGCTTCTGGTTACAGTTGCATGATAGTTCTCATGGTGCAAAAAAAGTAAATAATAGAATCTGTAGTTTAATAAATACACAATATTCAGTTCCTATAAATAAGGCAACTGAAAAGTATTTAGCTTATAAATTAAAAAAAAAGTTTTCTGCTGTTTAATCTTCTGAAGCCTTGCACAGGCAGCTTCAGAATAACCAGCAGCAGAGGTGCCAACAATTGAATCAGATATCACTGCTGGGAAAAATACATTCCTGAATTTGACATCTGGGTCCTGCAGCTGGAGTGACTAGAAGAAGAAAGGGAAACAGTACAGACTGTCATCAAAAGAAGGTAGTGTTGCCAAGTGAGCATGGAAATTACATACAGATGCCACTTCTTTTTTCTTAAGACAAATAGCTCAACTATACAAAAAACCAACAGCAACAACATCCAAAGATGTGCTTTGAAGTGCCTGATGGGTAAATGAGCTTTGCTTTTTTTGTAAATGTAACTGGAGATGTTCGATTCTGAAGTAAAGTTTATAGTTGTATACATTTTAACATTTGAACAAACATTGTGAAAAGCACTTATATGCATAAGAAGGCAAAGAGCAAACATAGTATATTACTGTTTTCTGAATAATTCACTGTTCTCGTTTCCCAGCCTGATTCTTCACTTTGCAATGTATCACTCTTGCTCAGCACACCACTTAAACCGCACAGGACCCACTGTAATGATTCTTGTGAAAAGCCCCAACTAACTGAAAGAAAAATTAGCTAGAATTACTTCTGGCATCTGTCATAGCAGTAGAAAAGACTGGAGAAGCCAGTGCATGTGTCCTGATCAAAACACATCCAGTGGGAGTCTCTACTGATTTTAGCAGATGTTTGAAAAAAGTACTAGGTTTCATTCTCTGTTTAAGAGGATGAGTGGGGTTACAGTAAATAGGATAACTGAGTATTAGAAGATTTGCTAGAGAGAAGAATGGTACCTTAGCTCAGCCTTTTCTTTTATTAGATTTCAGGAAAGTGCTACTTCAATTGGACACTGCTGTTCTGTCTCAAAAGCTTAATTATTTATACTTTCAGGGGAAAAAATGGTATAATAGAATCTATTTAATGCATACAAACTCCAGTATACCTTGCTTGTACTTCGAAATGATATATCATATCTGATTTGTCAACGGTAGATGCCTGTTTATAAAACAACTAAAATTGACTATTTCATTTCTTTGTGGCTGGAGTTAGTACCCTTTCATTTAAAAAGTATTTTCTGTTGTTGAAAATATATTTTATTTCAATATGTCTCTTTAGGCATGCTCTACTTCCTGTCTTTGTTTCAGCCAAAATACAACTTTACTAGAACCATATGATATAAGTGTTTCAACAAAAAAATGATCTATTTTCACAAATAAAATAGAAAAAGAAATGTAGACTTGAAAATGTTTTTGAAGTTAACGACTGTTTACATGGGTTGATAGTGATAGGACAGGGGGAAATGGTTTTAAACTGAGACAGGGGAGATTTACGTTAGATATTAGGAGGAAGTTTTTAACTCAGAGGGCAGTGACACACTGGAACAGGTTGCCCAAGGAGGTTGGGGATGCCCCATCCCTGGAAGCATTCAAGGCCAGGCTGGATGTGGCTCTGGGCAGCCTGGTCTGCTGGTTGGCAACCCTGCACATAGCAGGGGGTTGAAACTAGACGATCTTTGAAGTCCTTTTCAACCCAAGCCATTCTATGATTCTAAGTTTCTTGACTGATCAACATGATTCCTTCTGGGGAAGACAGATAATGAGGTACATCCACAGTCACATCAGCTGTGCTATGTGATATGTAAACCCTTCTATGAATAAAAAAAAAAATGCCTTCTTTGTTGAGGAAACACTGTGCAGCGAGGTCAATCAGTAGTAGCATAAACTTATGAAGGATGCTTTCACTAGAGAAAGTACTAACACTAGCTTTAATTACACTGTGACTAGAGAAGACGCACCAGAGAAAGCTGCAGAAATGAAAAAGGAAGAAGATGTTTCCCTCAGAAATTTTGTAATGGGATTAAGAGCTATTTCTCTTTGAGATCTAAAAATAATATGCCTTGGAAACAGTTGAGAGCCATCTGTTGGGTGTTAACAGTCTTGAAATAAATTAATGATCTGAATCTATTGTACAATTGAAAGATATCCACGTACTGGAATCGATTATACCCTGTTGATAACTTCAGCTGGAAACCTGCGTAATGTAGGGATCCAACAGCTTTCCCCTAGTTTACAAAGGTAGTCCCAGGAAGGCTGTGACATCCTCAGAGGTGCACTTGTTCTGTGAATACATACAAGTTATACAGTCACAAATAATATCGAATTAGGCATCTTCTACAGCAATAAGTTAATCTTAAGCAATAACTATGTCATTGCCAAGGTACCTGGTTTTGGAAATAGGATATTTAAGGCCTCTTCTACTGCAAGACCTCCAACATCTGAAAGATTTTGGACTAAACTACTGAGATTGACTGCAATGGGAATATTTATTTAAAGAATTGCATTGGTGGCTATGAAGTTCTGCTTCAAGACTGCTTCAAGACTGACTTGAGGAAAGGTAATGTAGTCTGGCAGCTAAGTATCTTCCCTGAAGGACACCTTACGTAAGATACTACAATTTGAAAGGAAAAAAGCTTGAATCCAAATCAATCCTATACAAACAAGACCCTTTCTTGTTTAGCTTGTATTATATCTTGCTGTCTTGGTGCTATCTAAAGCAGCATCAATGGGTCTTGCTACCATTTGGGAAACCTGTGTGTATTTCAGTCACACATTGTTCTTGCAGGATTTCCTTAGGCTAAGCTGCAGAAGTGAAAGAACTCCTTTTAAGAGAGTCGGTGAATAACTAGGAAATGAGCATCAAACTAGGCATTATCTGAAGATGTTTGTTAACATGCAGGATGTTCCTTAAGGCCTCTATCTTGAATGAGAAGAGTTTTTATTCAGGAATGCTTTTTGAAAAAGCAAGAGTTCTTTTGCATGCATGTCACTATGGGCCCTACTCAGGCAAAGAACACTATTTGATGCACTTGGCACAGGTCTGCTTCTCTAGTTTCCTTGGATATGCTGCTGTACACAGCCTTAGTTGGAAGATTATGTCTTTTCAGGAGTGAGAATAGGCACAATTTACAACCTTACATGCTTGCTGATAAGTTACTCATTTTCTACTGCAAAGTCTAACTTAAATCATCAAACCTGTGGATGTGTATTGAGGGATCTCTAGAGAAAAAACAAAGCTGTGAAGGGAAGACTGCACTTTCACTACAAGACCAGCTGTGACCATTCCCTTTATCTTGAAAAAATATTGCTTTTCATATCTAGCTGAGAAAAAAAAAAAAAAAAAAAACCAACACTTTATATAGGTAGCATATTCTACTGTCTAGAGAGTTTTAGAGAAAGTGATTTTTTATTGCACAGTGGAATGGCAAGCAGTTGGAGAAGCATGTTTTAGAAGGGTTCCAAGTTAAGAGTACAGGCAAGGAGATAAATAAGATTAGTTTTCTATCAGTGCATAAGGCTATGACCCAAAGTGTAATCAGTTGCACTTGTGTGTGTCTATCTGTGTTTGTGTGTATGATTGAGGAAGAAAAACAATATATCCTTCCAGGAGAATGTTCTTGCTTAAGGCCTTGCCTACAAAATTTTCACCAATGGAACAAAATCTAGGTGGTTATAAGTGTATAATTTTTTGTAATACTGATAGAGTCTCAGAAGCAGTTTAAGAGTGAAGAATCAACCTTCAGACTGCGAATGATTGACTGTGAGAGACATCCACTGAAAAGTTTAGAAGTCATAAACTGTAACATTGTTAATTCAGAGGCAAAAGAGATCCCTTCAGTATATTCATTCCTCTGTTCATTGCATAAGAAATTATCCCTAGGGAAAAAAAAAAAGCCTTAAAAGAATATACATACTATATTCATGTTTATCTAATTAATTTACAGAGGGATTCCTAACTCAGCAGACAGTTTTTGTATATCAAAGTCAAAGGTCTTAACATATGTCGGCCTTCTTACACAGATGTTAAGCATTTGATATCTAATAAATAATTAAACAGTGGATTCAGTAAATGCACACAGACTATGCATTTGGTTCATTTAATATTTGGAAAGCTACTTATTTTCACGAACAAAAATCATTTAGATAAAGCAGTCGTTTTCATAAGTCAAGGTGAATTTGTTGACAAGATTCACTTTGAAGGCTCTGTCAATTTATGTTAGTTAAGTCAGTGCAAAGTCACACTGGAATATTAAATAAATTAACCATTTTTTAGTTTGTGCTTAGTGACTTGTAAATTTTGAATCATTAACTTTTCGCTTTGGATGGTTTTATTGGGATAGAATGTGATCTTTCAAATACGTTAGAACACTATAAATTATCAAGTTATACAGTCTTCTCAGATATTTTCAATTAGAAGCAAAGCCATCACGTCCTGTATATGAAGATAGCTGTCGTTAAAGACCAGCAATGTAAGTGTGGCTGAAGTGTGGCTCTGTCAGAATATGATTTGATTTCTCATCCCTCCCAAGTCATAAACAATTAACTGTTTCTTTTCCATAATCCCTGTGTATTTATTGTAATGTAATGGAACAAATACAAAGCATCTGGATATAAAAGAATTATAATTAAATTACTCTTTCCAATTAGAGAAAATGGTGGGCCTTTCCCTTGATTTAGAGTTGTAATAATCATTTGTAATTTGATTTAAAAGGGGCTTATGGTTGCATTCATAAAACTTGCAAACATTAGGATTGACATGACCTCATAGGTATCTAAACAAATTACAGGCTTATAGAGGTAGGGATATATTATTAACTCTTGAGCTGACAGCATTTTTTTTTTCCTACTGACCTTTGCTTGGATTAAGTCCAGTCATCAGAAAATAATTCCATTTTCAGCAGCCAAGAGTTATTAGCAGGTTTTGTTGATTCAGGATTAAGTGTACCTCAGTGGCTGAAGAGCCTTTTAGGATCAACTGCCCCTTCACCTATGGAGTTTTGTAGAAAATGAAAGGAGAAAAACATTGTAGCTAGTTTATTTCTTGTGTACATCTTGAATTTACTAGTGTGTGAAAATCATCTGCAGCTCTTTTTCATTAATGTAGGAAAGTTCTGCAGTGGCCTAGACTCCATTTACTGACAGCTATATTTATGAGTGAGATTTCTACAAACTGGATGCTTTAAACATAAATCTTAGAAAGCTCTTGTTGAACTGTAGCAGAGTACCCAAACATCTACTGCTGTTAATGGACAGAATCGTTTCAGACTTGATAGTGCTGAATGGCAAAGCCAATCTGCCTAAGCCCCAGCAGAAGTAATAAACAAAGCATTACCCAGCTTGTTTCAGCAGACAGTGCTTGCTCCCATGAATGTTTTTTCAAATGCATGCTTAATTGTATGTAAAACATTGAATATTAGGAGGTGCCTTCTTGCACAAGCGATGTTCTTTGTCAATAGACTTACGTGCAAAAGCTCAGGGTTCCCTGCAGTGTAAGGCAGAGTAGTCTCTCCTGGTGGCGTGCCTAAGCACCACTGTATTTGATGGGGTACTTTTGACTTGTGAGTCCTTTGAAATTGTTTGACTTTGCTTAAACTGACTTGATGATTTACTGATTCTATATCCTGATGGTCAAGATGCTCAGGATGGATGAAGGGACAGATAACCACAGATGCTCTGGCTCTGTTGATTTCTGAACTTGGTTAATATCTCCAAACACCATCAGCTCAACATAACCTCAGCATTTCAATACCATGTTCAATTTCATGCAGAGGTACTCTCATTCTGCTTGCAGGGTATGGCTTTTGCATCATCATTTTCTCCAGCATTCATCATTTGTAAATTTAGGTAGTTCCCTTCTCTTCGCAATGGCTTCTGTAAATCATATTTCTAAAAGTCTTTTGCATGTATTTTATGTAATGGGCATCCTGAAGTCTTGAATTGTGATAACTTCACTTTACCACACAGAATGTGATTAAACTTGTGTTGCCAGGAACTGGAGAAACAAAGTGAGTTGATAATGGATGGCTCTCCTGATGAGCAACAGCAAATGATCTTAAAAACTGCAAAGTACAGGAATAGATTCTGTTCCGTTAGATTGAACTATTTGCCATTTTTGTTTCAGTAAATGAAATACAGTGGTGTATTCTTATGGTTGTATATGCTAGATCAGGGATGTCCAAACTTTTGCCTTGCTGGACTGCATTGAGTGAAGATGAATTGTCTTGGGCTGAATATAAAATATATGATATGGTTAATGTAGTAAGTTTAAAATTTATTTAATTGTTTGTATTATTAATTAAAATAAGAAATAGGACAAGAACATGAAACTAGTGGGTTGCATACATATGTGCTAGATGATGTATTGGGAAACTGGCATCTGTACATGATGAAACTCAAGTGTTAACAAGCTTTTAAACAATGCTGGTATTTGTGACTAAAGATTGATTCTGAGCAGGTAAAATGCAACTAATTTATTCTTGAAAAACAGGTGGCAGCACTTAAAATCTTGCATACAGTAACTGTCCCCACTGATGATTCAGTAGTAGGAAGGATAACTGTCTACCTGCATCAATTTCATGTGTAAATGCTGCCTGTTAGTAATTATTAGTCATTTGTGAAAATGTCCCTAATCTTTTATGAGTTTCTTACTGAAACAGAGCTGAAGGTGGATTTTGATGAACACAAGAAGGGATGGGTAAACCACTTGTTTCCCTTTAATGCCTTCTGTCAAAGGTTTTAAGTAAATTTATATAAGAGGATACACCAGATTGGTGGCTTTTAGAGGGCCTAATGGGCCTCTGTTTGGCAAGCAACTGAAAGAGTACATGTCAAGTGTGTGCTTCTAGGAAGAGAATTTTTAAATGGATTAGCTTTAGAAACTGGAATTATCCTATAGATATACAAAAAACTTTGTTCTGAATTGTAGCTGTTAATGAAACTGCTGACTGGATGAAGAGGCTCTCTTTCAAACACCTGGGTAGCAGAGTAGTTCTTAAATATCACAGGCAAAGGATCTGGCATCTCTCATCTGTCAGAGATTTTATTAGGGAGTGTCCACAAAGTGCCCAATGAATTGAATGCAGTTTCTTAATACTCCTTCCACAGTAGACTGTAGGAAGAAGAGAGAGTGTATAGATTCAGGGATTCATGGCTCTTGAGGTTTTTTATTCTCTGGGCTCAATATGGTCAGATTGGTGTACACTACATTGAATATTCATGCAGTTGTCAGGCTCTCCCCTTCATTGTAGAGCGATAGGAGTACAATACAGCTCCACATATTCACACCATACAATCTGAGTTTATTTAGGCCGGATTCAACATGACAAGGCTGACTGCATTTCTTCTGTGGAACTGAGTTTGAGTTTGTGGTAGGGACTTAATATTTTTTCCTAAGCATTATTCATACCAAGAGGCAACTTGGTATGAATCAATAGGTTAATTATAAGTAGGGAGAGTCACAGCATTACACTTAATGTAAATTCTTGGCATTTTTCTTAACAGGAAGCCTTGCTGAAACATAGTTGCTCTTAAATAGGAGACCAGCTCTCTGCCTTTTAAAATGCACATGAACATACATCCTATTCAGAAAATTCTGTGAGTTCTACATGAATACTTTCAATCTGATATGCAATACGAGTTGTAATCAAGAACATGATTAATCACACTATTGTAGATCTATTTAGTTTAAAACACTGCTATTCAAGATGCCATGGTTGAGCCTTGTTTCAGAGAGGAGTCCCCTGTCACAGAGTAAGTGGGTAACCATGTTTTGGTTACAGAGGAAGCAGGGTTCATGTGCCTTAAAGAAGGGCATTTCATTCTCTCCACTCCTTTTCAACCTCTTCCCCTCTACCTGAGAGCTGTTTGATGTTTGTTTAACTGTTTGGCTGTTTTCTCAGGGAAGTTTTGGCAAGATAACTGAAGCAGTCAAACAACAGCTGCTCCCAAAGGGGAGGTCCCACTTCCCCCCAGCTCCCAGGTGCCTAGTTCCCCCCTCACTCTTGCAAATGGTCTGGCCTTTGGCTTCTTAGGGGGCCAATTTAGTTAACTGTAAGGACAGAAGTCTATTCACTTTATCCTGCCTGTTCATTTTCTATGGGTGGAGGGCTTAACAAAACATACACAGTCAAAATCTCATTGCTGCTGAAATAAATATTTCAAGAAGTCCGTTACTAATTTTCATTCTTTACTGAGCCATGTACCTGACTGCTTACTTTTTTATCTTGGATGTCTTCAGCCTCTTTGTGAGTTAACTTCATTAAAATAGCATAAAATAAATTAGAAAAAAAAAATAGATTCTGTCTATTTAGTCAATTAAGTCTATTCAGAAGGTCTGACTGATATGCTGATATGCCACAATACAGGTCCACAGGACTAAGAATTGGAGAGTACTGAAGATACAAAATGAAAGGATTAGATGACAAAGGGAGTGAGGGAGTTTGGAAAGCTTCCCAGCAGAGCAAACTATTAGATTGCTTCAAATTCCTGTGAAACCCAGTCTTCAAGAACTGAACTGGCTTGCCGATGAGTCATATGCGCAGCAGGGGTTGAGAGAAAGAGTAAATGAGCAAAGGAAAGGGACTGTGAGGTGTGAGAATATCCTCTTTGGCTCCACTGACAATTAGATCAGCTCAGTCGCCATGTGTCAGCGCATCATTAGAGCCCAGGTCCATGCAGGATAGCATTGTCATAGAAAATGTAGCCATGTGAATCGCTGCAGGATAGCACTGTCATAGAAAATGTAGCCATGTGAATCGCTGCTTGTTGGGTGTGGGAGAACGACAGCAAGCAAGGGGTGTGGGAGTTGGACTGACCTGGAAGGCTGTGACAAGGAAAGCAGTCAAAAGTAAGAGTAAAGAATGGCAGGAATGCATCAAGTCCACTCCTCTGTCAAATCAAATATAACATGAAACCATACCCTTGTACTATAATGCTTTCTTCCCTCTTATTCATGTTAGAGACTCTAGATTCTCTTATATTCATGCATTCCTGTACTGAGTTCCAACAGTGCATTTAACACTTGTATGATAGATGTAATTCCTGCACAAAAGAGAGGGAATAATAGACTGTGGGCTTGCAGTGAACCCAGCTTTGGCAATATACATCCATTGCTGTCACATTAAAACACCCCTATTAAAAATCAGTATTGTTCTCTTTGTTTCCACATATTTTAGATACAGAGTTGATCTAGGGAAACTGAGATCCCTGTCTGGTCTTCTGCTATTGAGCATACCAACATTTCTCTCCCTGGTGAATATTTGTAGGCTGACTTGGCAGAATAGATGTTTTTAAAGATAGCTTAAATACTAGATATTTTCCCCAAGTAAAAATAAGAGCAAATATTAGCCTGAAAAGGGGCAGTACTGAAGAAGAGCAGTAAGCATGAAAAGGGTGACAGGTGGAATGTTCAGTAAGAGATTGAGTAGCTGAGAGAGAATATTTAATTCTGTTTGACATTTTCAGGTTTATTTTGTATGCTGGCTGTTGAGGACTGTCATGCTTACCTTTGGCAAGCATTCCAATTAGGAATTTTGCCAGTGATTATTATTACTGTCCAGTCTTATTGCAGCCTTGCAAAGCACATCAGTGGGGAGAGCGAATGTAGGAACAGCTGGTGTTCTTGTAGCTGTGTTGGCATCATTGGTGTCACTGACACACAGGTAAGAGGCCCCCTCAGCCCCTATTATTCAGACCTCACATTGGGAAGATCTGCCAGATTAGAAGTGCTGAATGGGAATTAAGAAAGTAAACAGATGTGTGCTATGTTTGCACTTTAAGAAGCTGCAGAATAAAACTAGCCTTTGAGTTCAAACTTTGCATATGATATAGAAGTAATTTATCTTTTGGCTAAAGCAAAGCAGATGTTGGGAGGGAAATGCGTGTGAGAAGACTTGGAAACTGTTGTGAAGGCTGCTTTTTTAGTTTGAAGAGTTTCTTTTTACTTCTTACGTGTCCAGGTTATCGTGCATAGTCTTAATAGAATGGAACTGTTAAAAAAATCTATAAAGTTATATTTTTAAAGGAAAAGACAAGTAGAACAGAAGTTGTGAGGGCAGAAGAAACAAAAAGCAATATCAACAGCAAGATCCCCAAAAACAAAGCAAATAAAACAAAACAAAAAAGCAAAGAACCTTTCACAATGTATCCCTTCCAAAAAACTCATAATTTCTACTCAGTGTGACATGTTAGCATAGTGAGAATCCATTCTGGTTTGAGTTCCAAAAGATAAGGATATTTCAAAATGGGGACCTATTTCTTTCAAATGTTACACCGCTAAAGGCAAATCGCTATCAGACTGCTGATTGCAGGGTATGCAAATGTGAATGCCTCCAGTAAGAGAAAACTGTTTGGCTGAAAATTTATTTCTGTTATATTCACCAGAATAATCCCACCTACTCTGTGCTGAAAGACCTAGTTTCTTATAGGTCTCTGATTGCAGCTGAAATCAGAGAGACTCATCATCTTCATTTGTAACTGATTTGACTAGAAGGACATGCGCTTTAAGAAGCATAATTCTTTAAGTAACCTTCCCTCTGAATTCAATAGGATTTTGTCAGTCAAACCTCCTTCCCTTTTCAGAAAGTAGTTATTTTATTGACTATCTACTATATCTGCAATGAGTCTTGACTTCTCTGAAGTCAGTAGTAGCTTTGCTGAAAGCTGGATCATTTGTATCAGCAACTGAAAATGAAAATGATGTTTATAATCTACATTGTTATATATATGTTGATATACTTGTATACCTCTATAATAAAATAAGCTTATAATCAACTACTATCAAAATTTGATTTCAAAATCAATAAGCACAGCACATACTTTTTCTATGTCTTGATAGTACTATAACAGTGGAAAGATAATAACAGAGTTGATGTTAAAGCAAACGGCCTTTAAACTTCATCTTGCTAAATATTAAATACTTTCAGAGAAAATCAAAATAATAACAGAAGATTTCTTGGATAAAGATAAAAGACTGTAAGAAATCTGTGCCTTCTTTATAAGAAATAATCCCAGTGCTCATGGAGTTTCAATTGACATGTGATTTATGGTTGTGAAAAAGACTCTATCGCTCTTTCAAAACATAAAGTGAGGGAGTGGCATCCTCTGAGCAAAAACTCTGGTGCCCTATCTGCTTAAGTGTTTCCTAAGTTTCAGCACTATGAGAATATGAGAATGCTCCATTGTTGGGGGTTTTGGAGACATGCCTGGATCGAGGAAGTACTTCCTCGTCATGCTGTTTCCTTTCCCAAACAATATAAAAAATGGCCTTTTGAGCCAAACATCTAGAGGTGGTCACTTTGTACATTGTCCAACTGGAGCTCAACCATCGTAAGATAAACCATTCATTTGTGTGAATGGCTCCATGTTATTTCTGCTACTTCCTTTTTATTTTCATGGTGATTTTGTTCTAATTTATGCATGCATAGAACTCAAATCCCTTCTATAACGATTATGTCATCTAACTAGCCAAGAAAAAACACACTCCACCTACTCACAGACCTGTACAGTGTGCATATATGAGCTCTGACACACTCACACCACTCATCTTCTTACACACTCCTCAAATACGGGCTCCATACAATCTGATTAGGAAGAGTGAAAATACACCATTCAAATAATGGGGTAAAGCGTAATTTTATCCCAACACTTTATGTAGTCTAACTTTATTTCCAAACAGCATTTCAGATGAAGCAAAAGTCAGTTCATGTACATGTTCTGTTTGCGGTTTAGACTTGCCTGATCCAAAGGATTTCTGACTAATCTTAAGCACTTATAAGGCATGCATTATAGTATTAGGTGAATATCCGTGTTTTAGTCCAAGCATTCCTGTTGGCATTGCATCAACCATAGCAGAAAAAATCTGAATTCTGCAGAAAGACTCTTTGTATAAATACATTACGATGTCTTTGTAACTACTTTTTTTTCTTTTTTTTAAATTACTTTGTAACTTTTTAAAGTTGCAAAAGCATTTTAATTGGTTTGTAATGAGTACTCATCTGTACTCACATCTGTTTTCTCTTCTATATCTTGAGTTGCATATTTAAGATTAGTTGTAGTAGTATTTTATACCAATTAAGCACTGAGACTACTCATAGTGTATGTTTTAAAGAATAAGTAATTATGGTTATTTGGTATGCTTGAAAGGAAAAATACTTGGAAAGTCTCTTTGAAAACTTTGGAAAATTCTGCTTGCATGGACTTGTCCAATAGATTACATAGTTAGACCTATTCACCTTTGTGACTGAATTTAGTCTTTGAGCAATACATTTATCAGAATGACCTTTTTGATTCACAAAGATGTAAAAATAGTCAAAGCCTCATCAAAAATCCTCTTAAAGGTAATTTTGCTTTAAAAGGCAATAAAGATTTTTTTACCAGCATGGTATATTTGCTGCAGTTCAGTGGCTTTCAATGAAATTTTCCTGCTATATAGTCAGAAGTAAAAGGACAGAATTGGAATCATAATTTTTTTGTTATGTTTCCTCATAACAACTTTGTGTAATTTGCAGTTTTTTCATAGAACTGTAGAACAGCATGGGTTGGAAGGGACCTCAAAGATCATCTTGTTCTAACCCCGTATTTTAATTCTCTCAATTAACACTACAAATACACCCATATTTATCAATATATAAAGTCATTTAAAAATCAGTATATGCGGCTTTTGACTCATTTTCTTTGCTGGACCCAAACCCAGCAATCTTTTTAAAGATTTCCTTCTGTCCATAGTTCCACTAATTTTACCGAGAACAACAGCAGTTTTATAAAACTAATGTAGGTCTCATCCCTACGGGGCACGAGTTATGTTTTAATTTCACTAATTTATTTTCTACACAAATGCTCTGTTGTTTGTATAAAATGCCCTTTCAGTGGTCTTTGGCAGTAACATGTTCTGCTGGGTTTACTCTGCCTTGCACTCTCTGTCCTGCTAGCTCTCCACTAGAGGTAACAGTTGGCTTGTGAGGTATAATGGGAATAATCAAAGTTAATGCTAGAGGGCTTTAAGCATTTCCTCAACAAATAAGCAGCAAAGTGTTGATAGCCAGTGAGTATTTTATAAGTGCAATTAAGTCACAGTGATTGATTGGGTTGGGGTGGAAATCAGAATCAGTTAGAACAACAAATTCTTCATGGGGAAATGCTCACTAAATTAAGAAAACACACAAATGAACAACAAAAATAAACCATTTGAGACATTCCATCACGTTTTCCTTACTTCTCAACTCTGTGAAGGCAAATTTGGTGAAAGTGAGACTTTTTCTTTATTGAGAATACATCTTTTTCTGTTGTTAGTTTATGTTATGCTGATTGAAGTTACACATTAGAGTTGAAGTGATCTGAAAATTTAGTTACTGAACAATGTGCCTGCTTCCTCTTCTTTTTCACTTGCTTTTCTCTCCCTGTGCCTAGCTTCAGGTTAGGGTCCTGCCCTTTTCTAGTGCATGCTGGACACCTTGTTGAGCTGCTTCAATGCACTGAAGTGCTAGAGTTTATTTTTTTCTGCCAGGTTAGTTTTGTGCTGGTTCAGCAAACTGAGTCAGCTCAACACAAATCAGATGACTACCAGTTACTGCAAGTATATAGGATGCAGCCAAAATACTGCAGCTTCCTGACTGAAGGGCAGGGGAGCCAAATACAGAAAAGGTTTAAATTTGTGAGAATATCTAAATTTAATCCTACAGTTTAAGATATAGTCTAACATATTGAGACATTAAGTTCCTACAAAATACACAGTCTGAGTAACATCACTGAAATGCCCATGCTGCTCATTTCATTTGTGTGACTACTAAGCACAGTTAATTTTTTGCTTTTCAGAAAACTGTCCAACTATTAGCTACTTAGATAAGTGACAGTTGTGTTTTCAGTTTTAAGAACATACGAATATTCTCAATAGCTCTTTCTTCTAGCATATTCTTTACTTTTGAATGCACTCTGCTAACATGAAGATCTGACTAACTTAGCATTTCCAATAACTAATCTTAGTTATCTATCATCTGGCTGGTTTGCCCCTAAAAGATATCTTTAAAAAATGTTACATATTCAGGTTTTTAAAACTTGGATGTAGATGGGACAGGGAAAGCTCCACAGAGAAAAGACACTTTCCACAGTGGAGATGACCTAAAAATTCATTTCTAGCTCAAACACAATGTCAGATACAACAATTAGGATTCAACTACTTTTCATCACTGTCAGCATGTGAAACTAAGTTTAGAACAGCACAAGGCAGAAGCATAGTATTCATTTTATATGCATGGTAAGAGGGTTAGTGATTTGCAGTAGTCTTATTTTGACACTTCAGAGGCTATAAACCTCAGCAATTGCTTGAGCAGGTTGGTTTTCATTCATGGATATTTTGCCCTCAGAAAACACTTTGCTTGAAATGATCATTTCAGTCATCCTAAAGATAATGCTAACTGGAGTAAATGTAGTCTGGTGGAAAAAAAAATACAGCTGTCAACTAAACAATCAGTATGTAGTGAAACTCATTTTCTCCCCATTCATTTAGGAGCTATGCAGCTTTCAAAGAGAATTTACTTTGAATTCTCAATGCATTTAACCAGAAATAAAAATACCACTCAAAATGACTTTTTGTCATATATTTTTATTTACCTTGAACAAAAGAAAAAAAAGTCCAACCATCAATTACTGATAATGGAAAAAAAAAAAAACCCACAACAAAAACAACGAGCCCTAACATGTAACAGAGGCAGCTTTAGTTATAAGTGCCATTTCTACAGCAGAGTTAAGCTATCGTAAACCAAACATCTAGTAAGGCAAAAATATTCAGCCAACATTTAAGAATTTAACAACATTGAAAACATTTACATATAAACAGAAATATTTTCTAATCTTTTAACAGTCACTTGCTACAATCCAGTGTTTAGTTCACATATCTATACAAACAAACACTCAAGCTTTTGTGAACTAACCACTTGTCCACAGGACCTGCCTAGACAGTTTATCAATACAAAAGTTTCATATAAATAAGTCAATTAAACTTCACAAAGACTAAAAGAAGCAATAAAAAATTCCAACTGTAAAATAAATCTGTACAATATGGTCAGTCTTGTTTTTCTGAGATCTTGAGCAACTTTTAAAGTGTCTATTTATGAAGGGATGGCAAGGGAAAGCGTTAGCTGGAATGGAAACTTGAAGACTCTGACTCTGTAGAAACAGAAGAATGTCCCCCACGTTTGCTTTTTGAAAGAATCTTGAGGCTTGATCCTCTGCTAACAGATGTCAAGGCATTTTGTGCTGATGTTTTGAACTTGGCACCCAGGAAGGCGTAAAGAATTGGATTGAGGCAGCAATGGAAGAACGCAAGGGCTTCTGTGATAGAGATCCATTTGTGCACGATTGTGTCCAAGCTGCAGCGATGTCTGATGACTCCAAGCAAGATGAACGTGTCTATGCTGATGCCAATGTAATACGGCAGCCAACAGGCAAAGAAGGTAAGAATGAGGATAACTGTTGTCTTCAAGGCTTTGCGCTTCTGGTGGCCTTTTGAATGTGACAGCTTAGATATGATAATACAATAGCAAGTCAGGATTATTAGACCAGGCAAGACAAGTCCTACCAAGATATGCTGGAATCTGAAAGAAATCAGCCAGTTGTCATGAGGGTACATGCGATCACAGAGATACCGTCCTTCTACTTCACTCGTACTGGCAAAAATTATATCAGGCACTGTGAGAAGCACAGCTGGCAGCCAGACACCCACATACACAATCTTCTCAGCCAACAGCTTTCGGGGTCGCTGGCTGTTGGTGGCATGGACTATTGCCAGGTAACGATCTAAACTTATGAAAGCCAAAATCAAGACACTGCTATAGAGGTTGACTGTGTAAATGACATGAACTGCCTTACACAGGACATTTCCGAAGTACCAGCTTATGGCTGCATCCACAGACCAGAATGGCAAGGTGATGACAAAGAGGAGGTCAGCCACAGAGAGGTGCAGCCTGTATTTATCAGTCATGCTTCTTTGCTTCTTCTGGTAGCCCATAACAATGATAACCAATCCATTCCCGATTATTCCTGTTAGGAAGATGATGGAGTAGATGGTTGGCAAGAAGATCCGGTTGAAATCAGCGTTTTCATGCTGAAAGCATGGCTCTCCATAGTCTCCATAGTCAGCTGAGCCAATCTCCTCCGAGCCATTGTCAGCAAATTCAATGAGTATGCCAGAGGACAGCTAAATAAATAAATAAATAAAATTAGATGTTGGCTCTTTTAAATAAGCTCACTGTATGTTAACAGTCTCCACCATCACCAATAGGCAAACTTTTCAAAACCCAGACAGAAAAATGCTATTTATATACAATTTCTATTTCTCTGGCTATTTTATACACAGCAAAAACGAGACAAGGAAAAACTTCCTTTGTGTTTCTCTGAGGAGTAAGATCGTGTAACTGAGGACGGGAGAAAAGAATGATGACGCCTACTTTCAGAAATACCCCCGTGCTTCAGGAGACTTCAGTGCTCTAATGGGATGCGTGCTACAAATGCGCAAAGCCAGATGAGCGACACGCACAGCCTTAGAAGAATTACACTCGGTAATTCTGCAGCTCCGAAGTTCCTTCTCATTATGGAGATGGGGTCACGGAGAAACAGAGAGGATGCCCTCGGCTGATGTAATGAAGGATGAATAGCAAGGATTCCTCCCGAGAAGTGACTGACAGCTCGGCGCCGGGACGAGAGCCGGGGAGCGGCAGCCCCGAGGGCAGCGGGCATCTCACCGCCGCCCTTTGTTCCCGCCCCGGGGTCGGGGAGCCGCCGCGAGCTGAGACGGCGGTAGAAAGGGGAAGCGAAATTCTGGTGAGGGCATGAAAGCGCATCAGGAAACCACCAACGGTTCGGGCATCGCGCTGAAAAGCGATGCAGGCGGGCGAGTGCCACCTGGCTTCGCACAACCCCTCCTGTTCTGCGAGTTCAGCTTCACGCCCTGCACGCCGCGAAGCCCTGACCCGAGGCGCCCGGGGCGCCCGGCAGGCTCCGGGGGCGGCTGCGGACCCCGCCGCTCCGTGGGACGAGTCACCTCCCATGTATCCCGCCCAGCCCGGACGGAGCGGCGGCGGGACGCGGCTTCGAGCCCCCGGCGCAACTCCGTTTGCAAACAGCGCGCGCGTGGGTCAGCGCGGCTGAAGGGAGAGCGCCCCGCTTTCCCTCTGCACTTACATCCAAACCGTCCATGCTGCCGTCCATACTCCGAGCACCGAGTAGGTCCGGGCCGTCCGAGCGCCACGAGCGCAGCTGCACCGAGCGCACAGCCCCGCTCCCGCCCGGGACGCGGCTCTTTATAGTCCCCGCCACCCCCGCCCCGGGGCAGCCCCGCCCGGCTCCGCCCCGCCGGGTGGCACCGCGGGACCGGCTTTGGCCGCGCCTCGGGCGCGCTTTGTCTGCGGAGCCGGGCACAGCGGTCCCCGCCTCGAGGCGTCCCGCGGGAGGGACCCGGAGCTGCTGCCCGGGCGGAGCCGCTGGGCCGGAGGTCGTGAGAGGGGGGGAGGAGAGGTCCTGCACGCCTTTTGACGTGTAGGCGGCGTGGAGCTGTTTCTCGTCCCTGCTGAAGTGTGTGGGGAGAGGCAAGGAGCAAGGGGGGCTCTGCAATCCTTTCGCGGGCTGCAGATTGTTCTGAACTCGTCCAGCATCCGGAGTTTGGCATCCGGAGCTGCAGATACTTCGGCAGTGTGTGCAGAATGACATGGTGGGTTGGTGTCCCAAAAGCTCTGTACGTTACAGTCACATCATGCACAGAATCACAGAACGGCCTGGGTTGGAAGGGACCCACAAGGAACTGGTAGGAAACAGGAAGAAAATGAAACGTTGTCAAAGTAACAGTGCTGCCAATTTCATTTAAACTTATGGATATGCATACCTAACGTCTTGTGATCTAAAAATACTAAACACCGAGTACTTTATTTGCCCGCTAATATCAGAACGCTGCTCGTCTTTCTCCTTAATCTCAGGGCCGGGCAATTACTTTTTTAAAAGTGAAGGCTGCTGGACATCTTTCGTAATGGTCTCTTTCCATGAGCTGGATACTCTACAGAATGAGAGAAAAACCTTAAATTGTGCATATACAATAAAAATAGCATTCACAAAATAGGTTTGCAAGGGAAAATTAACTCTAATATAAAGGACAGTAAAAGACAATAATGAATTCCCTTCACAGATATCTCTGGGGTCTCAGTACTGTTGTAATTCATGCGAGTAAACTAATTTTCAGAAAAGATTTCACTGGTTTTAGTTGGAGGAGTTTTCTTTCTTCCCATGATTTCACAACTCACATCATCCTGAGTAATTATATTGGGAATAATTGATTCAGTGATGTGGATTTACACTTCATAGTTGGAATCCGGAGTGAAGAGAAGAAGAAGGGAGAGGAGCATTCCTAATGTAATGGCATATGCTCAGATTACTCTTGGAGTCTCAAGGGATTAATAAAGTGAAAGTTTGTCAAAAGTTTGTTCTTAAAGGCCCCTATTGCCAGTTTACATGCTCTGAGTTGACTACGGGCTTTAGATGTAAGGATCATTTATGGGTATTTGGCAAGAGTTACTCTCCTACCAGTCCCCTAACAACTCTCTAACTTTTTATGTACTCTCATGCTTTTGATTGATTAGTAACACTGATTATCATTCTTTTTGTTAAAAATACGGTATGCAAGGTATGACCCATAATGTCATTAAGCACTTTAACTACATCATAATTCAATAGTCATTCATATTTTGTTAGAAACTCTGGAGTATCACATGTAAGTTGCTTTAAAGACAAATGCTTATTGATGATAACAGATCTTTCCTCAGAAAATTCAACATAGTCTACTTTGAGTTTATGCCTGGAAAATTTTAAAAGGGGTACCATGCCAGAACTCTAGAAATATCTTCTACTGAATCCACATTTTACAATACTAAACTTAACCATACTTTATGATATTTCTACTCTTCTGAAATCCTGTGGGGGAAAAAAAGAAAAAGGGACAAAATTAAAATTGTTGCTATTTGTTCCTTATTGTCCATAGAACCCACAACGTGTTCACTACTTTCCAGACATACAAGTCTGAAAATACTTGTCTCAAGAAATCTGCAGCCAGATAAATAGGCAGTAAAATGAGACAGGGATTTTTTACATAAGGCTGGGTAGGATCAGTTCTATATAATCATCTTTCACCTTTCATCTGGGAAGGATACCCAGCTGATGGCATCAGGAATTGCTGTGCAGTTTTCAGCAAAGGGATACTTTTTGACAGGCTTGCCGCTTGCTGAACCTGGAAACACGAACCTGTTCTTCAGAGGTTAGCATTTTGAACAGGTACTTAAAAATAGGTTAGGACATGGAGCTGCATGCAGGGGAGAAGAACAGATCCTGCTTGCCAGAAATTCACGTGGTGGCAGATGTTTTGTTATGGAGAAGGGATTCTCACCTCGGGAAGGTACAAAAGACTTAACAATGCTCCTGTGTGTATGCAGTGTGGGACATTAAAATATGCCTGTGTGCAGATGACTTGTGGTCAACAGTTGCAGATAAGCAAACACAAGAAAAATAGTGCATAATGTCTAGAACAATTTGAGAAGTTTGAGGACTGGTTGGATACTTACTGGGGTGGATGACCCAGAGTGTGAGGTATCAATGCACAGAACTGAAGGTGTAGTTACAATGCATGTTGGCAAGTGTTACATTCACACCTTGGTTTTGCTGTGCAGATTAGCCCATATCAGAAAAGGATATTGCCTGACAATTGATTAATAGGGTAGGGGACTGTGACCCAGACTGTTACTTGAATTCATAGATAAGAAGAAATTCAGAAGTGTGGAATAACCAAGTTCCATGGCTTAGCACTGAAGCACAGTAGTGCTGAGCAGTGGTAAATTTGGGGATTGATGAGATGTCACTGAAACGTGTTTGGATGAAGGTCCTCTGAAGCTAGCATTCACACTGCTATTTTTGTTATCTACAAACCTTTTTGTTTCTCTTATCTGAACAGATAGGAGAAAACTTCCTTTGTTGCACAGAGGACCATTGGGGGCAAGTTAATGATTTCCAAAGTGATAAGAGAAGGGGATTGTTTCTGCAGAGCATGTAATTTGGAGAGCTAGCTACAAATCTTCTTAAGATGCAGTTAACAAATAGCAATTTTCAAGCTTGTTTTGCATTACATGTTTTTCTGGTTGCAGAATTACTGTGAAAATCAGACACTTCTAATCCATGTAATATGTATTTTTGTTTCGGAAAATGTGCCCTCTGAAGTACAAAAATCTTACATGTTCTTACACTATTGAGCCAACTCAACAATTTCCCAAGTTGTGAATCATTAACCTACTTTTTGTCGTCTAAAAAGAAACAGAAGTGTTGCTCATGTAAGAGCAAAAATGCTCTTTGTAGTAAGTCTTTCCAGTAGGAAAAATACTATCTACATCCCTAAATCCAGTATCCATAGAAGCAGAAAAATGAATTGCAATACTTACTTAATTTTAAGGCTTTACAGCTGTCTTTAGCAAAGCAAACTTCCAGCTACTAAAAGTTTGATGGCACCATTGTCTTTTGGTGACACCTAACACAAAGGAGATGGTCTCCTTGATTTACATAATAGATAAATGCCACCATAGTGTAATAATTACAGTGATGTATTAATAAACTGTTCTTTTTTAAGATTAATGGAGTTATCCTTTCAAAACACACAGATGACTGTGTCTTAAAAATACAAAACCAGAAACATGGCTGAAATAACTGTACTGTGTAGTAAGGAGTGATTAATTTTCACTTATTCACAGATTTTCTCTGTACATGTTACTGCCTGTACTGGAAGGCTTCTGAAAGCATATCTTTTGAATGAATAGCAGAAAACATGTTGAAGATTCATGAGGTACTAGCTTTGATTAGTGTGTTGTTCTGGTCTAAAAATACTCCAGAGATCTGATATTGTGGGCTTGCTGGCCACTAAATGAAAAGCGCTTTGCTTGTAATACTCAGGTGTTTCTTACCGTATACCAGATTGACTTTGTGACAAATGGGTCTTCAAGTGGCCTGAAGTTGTATACACATAGAGGAAAAGGATATCCACTGTTGTTTTTCATTTGATCCTTCTGCTGAAGTGGGAAATGGATCAATCTTACGCCTGTTATGGCAGTCACCAAGGGCTCGTTGGAGTTGGGTTTCAGCTAATGGCTCTCGGTTCTCAGAGCTCCCTGTCTCCATTTCTCCATGTCCTCCTGCCTGTGCCTCTGTGCAGCAAGCCCACCAACTGTTGCCCTGATCCTGGAAAGAGGACATCCACACACCCTCTGGGCAGGCTTATTTGAAAGCAAAAATGACAAAGTCAGGATGTACCATTCTATTGGTAGTATATTATGTTACCACAGGAAGAAATCTTTGTGTGGAAGAAATGATGCTTGAATATTAGAAAAAAGTTAGAGCAAACTTGCATTAGTAAAAGGTGACAGAAGTGTTAATGTACACTGACATAGAAGACAGATTGCTTTACAGTTCCTTGCTTTTAACAAGGAATATTTATTTTGTTTCTTTCAAGTATTGCCACAAGGCCAAGACGTCTAAAGTCAGCACAGAAAAGTCACCAGAGAAGCAAAAAAAAGTGCTGTCCTCTAAAAGGAATCACAGCCACTCCTGTGTTTTAATCCCACCTCCATCATCGGCCTCCAGCAAATCACTCACCCTTCTGTGTTCACCCAACTGTAAAATGGGGATAACAATACCTACTTACCTACCTCAGAGGAGAGCTATAGGGATTAATTGGTTGATGTTTGTGAGGCGCTTTGAAGAGAGAAAGTGCTTATTTTAGAGCCTGTCAAAATTATTGGTGACCCTGATCAGCTGAAATTCAAAGGGGACCAAACTCATTAAGGTTCTGATCTTCTTCCTCCATTTGGCGATGTTTATGGGTTAGCAAATCTCACTGCATCTGGATAGTTTATTGTTTGTTTGGAAGCAGAGTAGACTAAAAAGTTGCTTTGAACAACTTTGTTAATCCTTTTTACAAACATGTCTTCATTTACATATCACTGAAGCTGAAGGTTTTATCTTTGATGATGGTGTAGCAGAACACTTCTAAAGTCATATTATAGTGATTTTTTTTTTTCCAGAATAGTGGTTGGATCAGAATTATGAAAACAAAGTAAATCCTGCCTAACTGTATGGTATGTCATTTCTTTGCTATAACCAAGTAGGATCTGGGCTTTCCTAGTATTCAGATACTTTTCTGTTTAGCCATGAGATGTGGTCCTTCTAATGTTTTTTTATGCTGGAAAGTTCTGTTGAAAATCTGCTCACAGTTCAGTTTTGTTTCTGTGGATGTGTGCTGAAAGCATGCTAAATCCCTGTCTTCAAAGCACTTATAGTTAGAAAATAATGTGTGTAATATATAATTACAAAATCTAGTTCAGGTATTCATACATACATGTATGCAGTATCATAATGTGATTTCTTCGTACAGAGCTTTCAGGTGCAGTTATGTCTGCACAGAGCCTCTCCTTCCACTATAAACTGCACACATCTACTTGGGGACACACCAAGTGAGTGGGGCCCTGGGCATCATGATCCAGCTTTGCACCCAGATGCACTTTCCAGCTTGACTCTATGACTCAAAGTAGGTCTATCAGACCATGTCAGTGTTTACTAGCAGTGCCCAGAGGTAGATGGATCAAAATACATCCACTCATGTTTGCATACTCTTTTTTGCTCTACACACTGGAAATAGTATGCTGATATTCTTTTTCCATCCTGACAGCTTTTGATCATTTTTTTTCTTGAAACTGTATCTGGAATTGTACTTGGGATGTAGTGAAGTATACTAGTATGTGCCGTGTTTTCTTTACCATTTTCACACATCTGTTTTAATTTTCTTTGAAAGCGGTAGTGGCTATTCATTTATCATGTGTTTTGAGATTTTGAGTTGCTTGAAATCATTTCTTTATCTCCTTTGCCCAGTTGCTTTGCATCTGAAAAGTGGCACTGAAAGCAGAATTAGGAGCAGCAACTCTTCCTGTTTGTCACAGTTTTGCCATCAGAAGCTCACAAATGATTTAGTTTTATTGCAGCAACTTTGAAGGAAAGTCTCTGCACATGGGTGCTGAGCCTCAGCTTGGATACTTGGTTTTGAATCTGTGTGCCAGGGATTACTCCCATCTGTGTTTCCTTGCAGGGCTGGTGGCTGAATCTGTTGTTCAGCACCAGGGAGATCAGCCAAATCCAGCAATGTGCTTTTCCTGTGTTTCTTTCCATTGGATCTGTCCTCCCACTATTTCCATGCAAATTCACTTTAGAATTCCAAACATTTCTGTTCTGCTGGAAGTCAGGTTTGCCATATGCTGTCACTGGAAAGCCTTTGAGATACCGTCTTTTTTTCAAGAAGGAGGTGCAGGAGTGAGCCTGGGTTTATGTTTCCAAGTCAGTGTTTCCTCCTTTGCTAGCAAAATCAATGCCATGTACTCAGTAACCATCTGTGAATTTTCTGTCTGTTGAAAAACATAGTTCAACTTTTCTAAAACAATCAAAACGTCTACTAAATTTTGGCAAATTTTCAGTGCTGCAGAGTGAATGCCCTCCACATACAGCCCTTGCTAAGAGCTGTAGCCCTTGCTACATAAGTAAATGCAGCATGCCTGCTGTATTCATTGTCAAAAATATAAAGATGTTAACAGCTATATTCCTTTCTCTGCTTATTAACTGACAGAGAAATAAGCATGATATTGCACCCTTATTATTTAGAGTTGATGCTGGATTTTGAAGAGTGGTATTTGTTCTTTGCAGAAAGTAAAATTGTATGGAATGTAAGTAGTACATAGTTACATAGTACATGTGCATAGTACATGTAGTACATAGAAGTGTTGTGGAACTCCTGGAGTTTTCTGCAACTGATGGAGATGCTCTTTTGAACATCTGATAGGTAAGATTTGGGGCCTAATCTTTGTAAACAACTGATGAGATCACACAGTGTGATTTCTTCTCTGCCATTAAACGACTGATTTCTATAAAAGCAGCAGAACTGCTTGAAGAAAGAATTGATATCATAGAATCATAGAATCATCAAGGTTGGAAAAGACCTCCAAGGTCATCTGGTCCAGCCATCCACCTATCACCAATATTTCTGCACTAAACTGCATCATGGTTGGTAGATGTTGAACCTCATGGATGTCGAACCTCTGTTTTTGATCTAACGGGAAAGTAAATCCAAATTTCAGGGTATCTCTTACAATATCAAAAGTGTGCCAACCACTGAGATAAAAAGATGATCTCTCACAACTGGACTTGCTGAACATCCAGTTTGCTAGTTTGAATTAATTTTCTACTGGAACAGGCAACTTTTTTTAAGCAAATATGCTGCTGAACCAGGCATCATCCACATAATTTCCCATAATGACTGGAATGAATCCTTTACAGACACCATAGCACGATCTCTGTCTGATCTGACAGTAATGCAATAGCTTGCTAATGCTGGATCCAGATCACATCTGTACAGCTGAGTGGTTCAGCTATGACCTGTTATTAGTAACTGGGGAGCCATCATCTCCACAACTGACGATGAAGCAGGATCCTTAAGGAGCATGCATAAGAGAAGATGAGCATCCTAAAAAATACAGAACATTAAAGATCTCTTCCTGTCTTCTTTTTTTACAAGGAGAATTGCATGTGGCTTGTACATGCATCTTAGCGTAAAATAGCTGTGTCCTCCCTGCCTTGGCAAGAGGAACTTACCATTGGAGCCCTGGGCAGCTTGTTTTTCACTGTCTCATCAGATGACTGCACACATAGAAGAAGCATTTAGAAAATGAACAGTTGTGAATATTTACTAATGTCTGCATTTATGTTCATGGTTCAGTATACCTGGTTATGCATAAATGCATCAGCACAGATTTAAAGAAATCTTCCCCAAACATATACGTAAACAGAGACAAGGTAAGTAAGTATCAGTGAAGACGAGAAAGAAGAAAAAATGCCAGTCAAGCAGATTGCACATGGGATTTAGCTGTGCCACTGCCTTCCAGGGTGTAGCTGAACAGAATTATGTAAAAGCTTCAATACTCAGCAGAGATGGTTCCAATTCAGCTTAATTTACAATTCCAACTTTTCCCACTAAAAGTTGCAGGCCACTATCCTGTTCCTTTGTTCATGAGCTCAGTACAGCTGAACATGAGAAGAAAGACTTCAGCCTTGAAACGGTCACTTTATAAATGAACTTGTTATTCTAGGAATTTGCTGTTATTTAAATAGAAGGTTCTAGATTTCTGAGGTTATTTTTCAGCACTGAGTGAATATTGTGAAAAACATGAGAGGGGAATTCTAAAAATATTTGTAGGTTACAGTTTGTGTTCAGGACTGTCTGTACTAAGTGCTACTTTATCTTTTTTTTTTTTTACTTATAAAAACAGGAAGGAGCCTTGCTACTTCTGAGGACCCTGATAAATGTCTCTACCTGTCGTTTTCTAGAAAGATCTCTTCAGGTGCCAAGCAGGGGTCACTGTAACCATGGATACTTGTACTTCTTTTTCCCCTTGGGTTTCTGTGTAAAACTTGGTATGGTGCCCAGTTTAAACCACATTTTGTGTTAAGTAATCATAGGCTCATTCTGTTCTTTGGTATTGTGGTTTTTAAGTTTTCAACGGTTGCTCTGTGGTTTGAAAGCTGTGTTTTTTATTCCCTCTTCTTATTTTAAGCAAAGAAGATGTTAAAGCAGAGTTTCTTGCTAACAGTTTTTCCACCAAAATAAAGTCTTTTGGGAAGGATTGATTGTCATGTGGTTTAACATTGAAACCAAACTAAGAAACCACTTTAGTGCAGCACTGTGTTCGATGAAATATGTACAGCACTTTACTGAATTTGGAAAGAGATTTTTCAGTTCCTGGGATCCCTCAAAATTCACTTAGGAAAAAACCTTGATCTGTTTTTAACATGTAAAATAAGGGTCAGCTTTAGCAAGTTGTGAAAATGTATTTTACTGAAAAGTGGAATGCTTATTTTCCATGAAGTAGTCTGAGTCCTCCTCTTCTGCTTTGCTATAGGTCTACAGAGGGTCTAAGTCTAGTTGAAGGAGCAGTGCAATACAGAAGGAGAAACTAATTATAGATTCTTCTCACCTTTCAAAAACATCACAAGTTGAATAAGGTGACAAATCCAAGGGTATCTAATATGAATGAGTATATGGAAAGGGAATCTGCCCTTCTGGTTGCGGAAGCAAAGGTCAAGAAGTACCACATGATCATATCAGAAGAACTTTATCTGAAATAACCATGTTAGATGAGAAGTCTTAGAAGAGTTAATTTTCATAGATCTGTCAAAATTAGGCCAAAGTCATGTGACTATTGAATAGCAATTGCGGGACCTACATTGAAAAATATTAACATAGGCTAGTATTGTTCTATCAGGCAAAGCTTTAGAGCAACTTATGATGGGAAGAATATTTGTAGGTGTGGAAGTAAATGGAAAACAGAGCAAAAAGGAAATAGAGTTTATAAAGGTATACTGTAGCATGACTACTTAATGACTTTCTTTGGTAACTCATTTCCTAGGCAAAGGTAATAGAGTAGACAACACTTGCCTGGACTTTATTAAAGTATTTCATATGATACCATTTGAGTGTTTACTAGCTTAGTTAGTCTCTAGAGTTAGATTCTAATCTAGAGTCTGTGGGAATTGGTATCTGATATGAATGAGGAAGGGAAGTAGAAGGGAAATTATAGTGATGACACTAAAAAGGGAAACAGTAGGTTGCAGGAAGGTAGTTTGTAGAGCTCTTCAAGATTTGGTGTTGGAACCAGTTATACTTACTATTTTCCATCAACTCTGGGGCAAAAGTGGTAAGCTCCAGACGTTCACTAGGAGGTGGAAAGCTAGGTGCCACTGTTAAAAACTGGGATATCCTCTGGCATGACTAAAGGGAGAAAAACTTGAGTATATCAGCTGACTGTAGGGTAAGTCTGAACCACCAACACTATGTCCTTGAATATGTCCTTGATTATTGAATGTAGGAAGAACGGTCTACCAGAAGAGAGAAAGATATACTACCACTACCATACAGAGAACTGGAAAGAAAAAAGAATTCAGAGAGAATAGGTACAGGGAAGGGCTACTGGAAATGTAGTAGTGTGGAATGGAGAATTTCTCTTGTGGGAGGAGGCTGAAGGAGCTTTTATGTCTTCATTCACAAAATGAATGTTGAAAGGGGCAGTAGAGAATGAGTAGGCACTTGAAAAGAAAAAGAAATACTTGCACCAGTACCAGTGCACAAATGACTGGATGTAATATCGTGCTGAACATATTATGTACAAATATGATAGTTTTTAACTGACAAAGGAATATCCTCTAGGATCAGTTTCCCAATAAAGGAAAATTTTAAGGTGGGGCAAAGCAGTTGACTGCTTTGACGGATGTACTGGGACTCATTGAGCCTAGCTCAGTCCTGTTATCCTAGACTCTCTTCTGAAGTTCTGTTCCTTTGATAGCTGCATGTCTGTGAATGTTAAAATGCCACATACCTGATGACCAAAGAATCTAAGCATTTGTATAGCTTTTGTACTAATTTTATTTAATTCAAAAGTCTTTACATTCCTATTTTTAGCATTTTAGGTGCTAATAGAATGGCAAGATGAATTTTGTGTAAGACAGAAATAACTGACAAGAAAGTACCCTTTTGGTGCCTAAAGACAAAGTAGTATTGAGTAGTTCCTAAAATCCTGATTTTGCTCTAAGAAAGAAGCAATTTTCAGCCACAAATGTCAGATTCTCGTGTCCAAGCCATGAATCTATGGCAGAGTTGGTGAGCAAGTCTCTGTTGACCAGTACAGCAAATGCATTGCTTCTGTCAGATGTAAGTAACTATAACCTGAAAACAGATTTTAGAGTAGCATATAAAACTAGTCTTGTTCTGTATCTCTATTTATCACAAAAACAATCACAGTCATTAGTTCACTGGCGTCTGACGATGTAACAGACACTCTTTTAGAGAAGCTTCGAGAAGAGTCAGTCATAATGTGTTAGTCTGAATAATTCCAAGAAAAGAACAATTCGGAGCTTATAAACAAAAGGACAAAAAGGCCTTTTCAGCATCTGTCTTATTGCCAGAAGAAGGTGCTTTCCTATAAGACAGGTTGCAATCAAAGGCAAGAAAAGGCAAGTAAAAGCAAATGGTAAACATATAGAGCCAAAATCTCTATAGGGGTTAGGAGCAAGTCAGCGCCTGACACAATAAAAGTAAAGTTTAATTGTATTCTTAGACTTTGATTTTTAACTTAGTACCCCACTGAGAGAATGGCTCATCTCAAAAGGAGATAAATTAGATGTTGGCATTATGTTAGATACTACGGAATATAACCACAATCACAAATCCATTGGAATGTTGGCTTTATTAATTATTGGAATGGTATATTGCAGCCTACCAGAAGATATTTTTTCAGTATGAAATCCTATGTAGAATTTGAGTGTACATCTGCGTCTTTTCTTATAAATAGGAGGCACACAGTGAAATAGAAGTAATAAAGAACAGTATGATTCTGTGTTCTTCTAGGTAATATCCTTTTGATTACAAGGCAAAACTTGTACAACTTACACTCCAGCCAGACAAGAAATGGCAGTGAATGTTTAACTAGCTTCATGCCCATCCTTCAGACTGAAGTCCCTGAAATGGCTTAGTTTCAAGCAACCAAGTACCTGACATTTGTCTGTGATTCTTTGTAATATTTGTTACATGAAAACCACTCTCTATGCAGGTAAATTCTTTCTTAGAAAGAAGTTGCTTTGTTTTGCTTGTGAGGGTTTACTGAACAAAATTAAAAAGGCGATTATCTTCATTGCTATGGAATAAACGAAAAAAATACATAAAAATAAAACTGTATGTATGATGCTTGTAACAAAATAAAGTCCTTTGTAGTCATCCCAGAAAAGCTTGTCCAGCAGAAATTATCATACATGAAATACTAGGAAGAACAGAATTGTCTTATGTATTTACTTGAAAATGTTCGTAACAGAGGTAAAATCTCTCTAGAGGCCAGTCTCACTTTTGCATCTCAATTTTCTTAAAAGTTATATAATGAAGTACATAAGCATGGAGCTGAGCAAAACCCAGACTCTTGTGTTGCTCTCAAAGTGCAGGACATGCTATGAACTTAACATTGTGGAATAGAGGCATTTTTGTGGAATTAAGGAATTAGGTTATACAGGGAAGAGAGGAAAAGAGTAGCAAAGAATGAAAAGGTGAACAATAAGTTCAGAAGAAGCAAACAAGAAGAGAGAGAGTTGAGTCACTGAGGGGCAAGAGCAAAAAAAGATGGTGACAAATGAAGCTGATAGTCCTTCTTTTTTTCATTTTCATTTGTTAGAAAACCATAGACAAACAACCTTATCCTGATGGGTAGGAAGAGGTGAAGATTTTTCAGTCAAGGAGCAGGTCTGTTAGAATTGCTGCATGCTGAGCAGAATGAAAAATGGGATGGCAAAGGGAAATGGGGGCCTCAGGGAAAATTTGTCCTAGCTCAGTAAGGACAAGGATAGTACTAGATTCACAGAGACTTATTTATCATTCAAGGGAAAAAGACAAAGAAGGTAGAGGAAATTGTGGCCTTCCTTAAATTTCTGTGTGAAATATTTTAGATCCAAAGTTGCTTTATAACAGCATTTGTGCTTGTGTTTACTCTAAACAGAGAGAAACACTATTCTTCTGAGAGTATGAAACTGGGGACTTTCAAGGTAGGAAAACCTGTTTTATTCCAAGTGCAAGTAGAGAGCTATAAGTAGAAGTCAAATATGAATCCTGTTATAATTTCTTCCTCTTGCTGTGAGATAGGAAATCTCTTTCTCTTTTTGCCTACCACGTTATTATTAAAACATTTCTCATATAGGTATAATTTTATCTCTATCATATAACAATTTTACTTTTATTACAATTAGGAAATCTTTGTGCTATTCCTTTAGTTTTCTCCACACGTACACAAGCATACATGCACACCGACATACACACGTTCTCTGTCCTAGGAACTTGAAATGGTGCACGGAGGGGCTCTGTTCTTAACAGTGGGCAACTTGTAGCATATTCCCCATTGTATTACATGACAAAGATCCTTAGAGAACCAAAATAATCACCACAACAACTCACCAACATGACATTTTATCTCTTCTCATTACAGGAATTCCATTCCTGGAGGACTTTATTTTTCATAGAGTAGTGCTATAATAGCTTCAAGGGTCCCACCAGTCTTGTTCCTAACCTTGAGGACTTACCTACAGAATAGAAAGAGTTGATTTAGTTCATTCCCTGAAGTAGTCAATGGGGTGCCATTTAGGTCGAAGTGTAAGATGGGGCCACTTGTCCATTAGGAAGTGGAATGAAACCACTAATTCATTTTATGTAGACTAACAAAACAGCTGCCAGACAGTAATAATTTTCAGTCAGTGCTGACCTGGGGTAGATTTAACAAGTGACCTAGAAATGAAAAGCTTGGAAGGCAACTGCAAATCCCCTGAGTTACTTTAAAAGGCATGCTTCTGAAAGACTGAGAAATATATAATTTAGTAAGGAGCAGACAGTATGTTTTAACTAATATGCTTGCATTTTTTCTAGGTTGGATTATTTTTTACTTGATGCCATCATTTATAATGAATGTAAAGTACATCATAAGAATAATAATGTTTTGTATCATCTTTGCATGAAGTTAAATTAACTAGTGAACAGGAAAGCAATAGGGAATCAAACTCCTGGAGTGCATTTTTGCATTTATGTAAATGAGTGGAAATACTAAGAGTAAATACAGTGCATTTTGAAATCAGTATAATATTTCTTTCCTTCTGCCCGTTAGGGGAGGTGCACAGGGATGGGTACTGAGACTATTTCAGGGCTTGGACAAAAAAGAATGATGCTGTTTTTTTGACAGACGTCAATAAAAGGAGGCTAAATTAGAAAATAATGAATGGCCTGAAGAAAATAGGGGAGGAGCTGACTGCCATCTCATTCACATGAATAAAATAAGAGGACAATCAACGAACTTAAAATAGTGGTGACCTCTTGCTCTTTTGGCAGAGAAAGCCATGCAGCTGGTGTGCCTGCGTACCAGTAGCAGAGGGGTCACTGACCAGGCATGGTGTCTGTGAGTGTTCCTGGAGGCTGCATGTGATGAACTTTCAGCAGGATGAAGAGGTAGATATGAGTACACTGCCACTTCCACACTGCTTGGGCTGCCTGTGTCTGCTTCTGCTTGTGAGAATTCACAGGGAGCTGGATGAATTGTGTATAGCAGCCACTTCTGGCTGCCTTCCTCTTCTACCATCAGTATCAGCAATTCATATTAGATACCTCTGGTGTGAAAAAGGAGAAAATTGAAGATTAATTGGTACTCAAGAACAGACTGCTCATGCTGGAGAAACACTCCTTGTCTGTAGTCTGTACACAGTCTTGCATGCTCTTCATGTAAAAAGGCTGCAAGACTTGCCTGTGATCCATTGGACTGACTTGGTGGTCTGCCTGTAGACTGTAGCTGATCTTTGATATAAAATGTGGGAAGTTCAAATGTTGTAAATGGAAATATTTTCCCCATACTGTAAAATTTATTCTGAAATTCTGCTACAAGAATTTTCACATCACTGGAGTGAAAAATGTCAAGGGATTACAGAAAGAAAAGGTTGCTTTTATTAATACTGTATAGATCTACTGTTGCTAGAAAAAATATCTGGCTCTGTAATGAGTTTCTGGGAGAGAATTAATCAGTTGTAGTAGATTACTTTTTTTTTTTTTTTTGTAGGGTTACTTTTCTGCTGTTTTAATACCCTGATTTGATTCATTGTGGAAATGGTGGAGTCATATTGCTGGGATCAAGACTGACATTTGTGGAACAGGGCATTACATCTTCTTACCAGTAATGTGAAAATGCATTTTTAGAGATCTGTAGAAAATACAATGGCTGGCAGGGAGGAAAAGCAAAACATTTATCAGCTGTCAGGGTTTTTGCTTTTGTAAAGCTAACCACTATCCAATGAGGAATGCTGCATAATCTCTGCTAGAGTCTAACGCACTGTGGAAATACCCGTATTTTAATGACATAAAACACAATGTTTTAATTCATTTAGAGAAATAACTGTTCTCTAATCCTTGTTACACAAAACTTGTCAGTTGGGACTCATGCATTTTATTCATGGCTTTACCTCTACTGCTCTGGATGTCTACAGGCAAGTCATTTAACCACCACTGCATCAGCTTACTGCTGTATGAAAAAAGATAACATTGTGTGTGCTTGAATACAAGAGAACAACCTTGAATATTAGATGATATTATATGATATGGGTAACACTAGTAAAGATGCATGATAAGTTAGTATTTCTTAAGTTTGTTGAGGTTTTTTGGTTTGTTTTGTTTTTTAATCTTTGGCTTTGATCTGATGATAAGAGTGACCTCTAGACTACTTCACACCAACTGTGACCAAGAGGTGCCCAAGCACAGAAGAGAAACTTATGGTATGAGTTTCTGGGCCTTTTCTCACAAGTGCAAAGTTGCCTTACATTACCTCACCTTTACTACCAGGCACTGCTCCCCAAAGGCTGACAATGTACACCTTTTACCTCTTTTAAATCAAGGTGGTCTGTTATATTCCATGTCTGTCATGGCTCTATCTACTCATTTCCTGAGACTGTACTGTGTACAAAATATTTTTCTTTTGCTTTCAGCCAGCAAGAAAATTTTAGTGGTGTTTTTCTGAGAGGTTGATGGAAATACTGAGTTTTGCAGTTTTCTCCATGGATCAAAGGTTGTTGACCTCTATTGAGAGAGCTTGTGGGATAGCAGCTGAGCCATTTTTGTCTTCTGCACACCTAAATTTTGCTCTTGGTATTGACAGTTTCATAGTTCCAGTAGGATAGAGTTGTCATCAAGGGAAGTTGAGATCGTATAGCATGAAATGACTCCTCGTTTAAAAGGCACGGAAGGAGAGTTTTGGACATGGAGAACAAATAATCTGATCTTACTGAATGCCTGCTATGAGATGAATGAAGGGGTCTGTACACGTAGATGATTACAGCCTTTCAGTGGCTTGCACTAATTTGAAGATTATGAAGACTTAATGAGATATACTTCAAAGGTATATTTCATATTCCCACATATGCACACAAAATTTGACTTTTTAGTTCATTAACGTATGAATTTCTGTGGTAAATTTTTAATCCATTGGTGAAGAACACTCCTCTTACTGATGAAGGTAGAAAAGGTTTTACCACCCAGGAATTCATTGATAAGACATACTACATCTTTTACTTAGGTTTATATTTTGGTTTCAGTATCAAATCTCTGCAATTCAAATAGAAATGTCTTTACCTGGGTTTAGAAGGAATTTGTGCCTGGACTAAGTTAACAAGCAAGGAGGGACTAATTTGGTAGTTTATACAGAACCCCTTCTTTTTTGCAGGATACATCCAAATTGAATGACTTCTACAGGTACCTGCCAAGGGCATTATCTGTTGGCTGATTAGGGAAAGATTCTGAGATTTCTCCTTAAAAAGAAATGTGGGATGTTCACTCAACATACAAACAAATTCAAAAATAATGAGGACCAACAAACAGAGCATACTGCTGCTGAATGAGGATTTGCAGCTGACATATGCGCATAGAGAAATGTAGAAATCTATGTCAGTCATCCAAGGTAACTGCTAGGCATGGATTTAAGCACAAGTGAACTTTCCAGAAGCGATGAGCAATCAGGAGAAGTTGTAAGGAAACTTGACTTCTAATTCACTTGTAAATATTGTAACTAGTTCTCGTATATTGTTTTTTTGTTAAGTACAGGGTTACAAAATCTTTCCCTAATAGTTTCTTTAAGCGAATGTTATGTATAAAAAATATTAAGGTTTTCATACACTTCTGGTTATATTTAGAATGCTTAATGAGTGCTAGGTGCAGACGAGATTATATTTAAACAGAGGATGTCTTGGGGAACTTTCAATGCATGAACTCTGTAAAACTCCATTTTACAGTATATAGTAAATTATCTTGCCATGGATGGTAAAGAATTCAGAATTCAATTTAATGAAATCATGCCATAAACTGTGTTAGCTCCTCTTCTCTTAAACCCTGGAAATTAAAGAGCATCAAAACAGTGAATTCTGATAATCCTCTCCAATAAGGCTTAAATTCCTGCATTGATCCTTTGCTGAAGGAGCTGCTCTTTAACAATGAGCCTTACACAGATGCTCCCCAGGGCAGGGAGATAGGCAGGATGAAGGCTTGAAAGTTTGCTGGCCCAGGCAAGATTTTTTGTAGCCTTCGGCTAGGCAACACCAGTTAATTCAGGGAACTGTTTAACTGACTTGTCATCATACAATGTTTCTCTATTTGTACTTAACTGAAAACTCTTGGATACCCTTTGGCATCACATTGACAGCATTGCTAAAATAATTAGAAAGCTGAAATCAGGAAATCAGGTAAGGGAATGGCTGAATAGCATGAAAACAAAGACATGATAGTGAGTTTTGAGGTGATTTTCCTTTTGATCTTGCTACAATGGCCTTGATTTCTTTGCAAAGTGATACCTACCTATAGCTGACTACTCAACATCACATCTTCACAATAACCCCTGTTCCTCCTTCTATTCCTCCCACTCTGTCCTCCATTCTGAAAATCCCCTCCAACTCACAGTTCATTCTGAAAGCAGAAGGAACTGTGCATGTTAAAACCAAACATTTTCCCATCTTCCAGTAACAAGTAAATATATCTCCTTTGTGTTACGGATTTGTTTTTAATAGAACTTAACCCACCAGAGTGCTCTTTTGTTTGTGATGTTCCCACGTGTCTTTTGTTATGTTATGCATTGCCCTTTTTATGCTCCATTCTCTTAGAGGTCTGTAAGAACCTGCTATGGTGTGGAATTTATAAGCATCTCTGGTAGTGGTGAGCTGCTTTATTAGAAATCTCACACTGTATATGACCAGTAGCCATTTTATGAGCACTCTATAACTAGAATACAGCAAATCACCACTTGGGAGGGATGGCTCATATCTTACACTTCCAATTTAAGAGTTCATACTGGAGTTCAGAGGGCAGAGTTAAAATGGGAAAAAAAAAAGAGTATTATTGTACAGCAACACAGATAAAAAATGAATCAGAACAACTCTTGAGGTATTTCTTGGTATAATTTATATTTAAATTATTTTTAATTTATCTTAAAAATTATTTACATTAAATCAGAAAGTTCTCTGTTAGAGAAATCATTGTTAAAATAACATTTCCCCTTTCCAGAAAGCTGCTTTTATGTCTCTTCTTTTGAAAGGTATAATAGGCATCTAGTCAAAACCAATCTGCTTCCTTGTGGGAGCACATCCAGCTCAGACTCTTCACTGTGTAATGCCTTCCTTCCACTCTTACCTGGCAATGTTTTGAACCACACTGCATTTCTGAATGGACATACAAGATATTTAGAGCTCCAGTCTCTTCATTTTCACCTTAACAGAGACTACAGAAGAAGTGATCTATTGAGTTGATATAATCAGTCTATTTGCTTGGCTTTCTGCAAAAAGTCAGTTACAAATATATACTGAAAAGCTAACCAGATTAATCACTAGTGCTTCCATTAACTTTGCTTGCAGCCTGAATGAGCTGGTATTTTGATTACAATATCTTCAGTGTGGCCATTAATAGCAAGCACAGTCTCCTAGAGTCCCCTGACTTGTTTCTGAGGTATGTCCCCAAACACCTTCCATCACATTATGTAAGTGGATACAGTGTCAGTAGAAGCACAGCAGTTCAAGTAGCTTTCATGGAGTGGGTGCTCTCCTTTGAGTTACCAGGCTGATTAGAAATATTTAAGCCCAGAGAACCTGAATTCAATGACAATCACACTTAAACCTTCATTTGATGAAAATACTTGTGCAGCAAGGTGTACAGCAAATGCAATCTCCACAAGCAAAGCTTTCTTTTTTTTCTCTTATTAAAGAAAGAAGGAAGGAAAGAAAGAAGGAAAGAAAGAAGGAAAGAAAGAAGGAAAGAAGGAACGAAGGAAAGAAAGAAGGAACGAAGGAACGAAGGAACGAAGGAAAGAAAGAAAGAAAGAAAGAAAGAAAGAAAGAAAGAAAGAAAGAAAGAAAGAAAGAAAGAAAGAAAGAAAGAAAGAAAGAAAGAAAGAAAGAAAGAAAGAGAGGAAATTAAATTCAGGAGGTCACATTGATGTTTACACAACTGAAACTTTTGTAAAATTTAGAGTTTGGCACAAGTATCCACATGTCTGGCAAAACTTTCTGTTTGCAGCAAAGACTTGGGGACCAGTGGTACTGCCACTCTGAGCTTTGACTTGTAAAACATTACTGATATTTTTCTAAAGCTCCAGATAACTGAGCTTGTATAGATGGTGGAAATAATATAGCCTTCTTAGCTGTAAGCTTTTCTTTTTCTGGCTTGGTGATTTAAAAATGCAACCTTAATTTTTAACTTGTACAAAGCTTTTTTACATTTAACATTACATTTAATATGCAGTCTAGGAAGTGTGGTCTTCATGGTCATAGTGCTTTGAGCTATGCCTTTTTTTTAAGGCCTTTTTTCTAGGAACTAATATTAATGGTTGCGTCATTCAGTTCATGCTTTATAAAAATAATTGCATTAACAATCAGTACAGCTAGCTTTTTCATTATCATGACAAGAATAATGATGCATTAATAGAGAATGAAATGTGTTCAGAGCATCGAGAAAATTTTAAATTGTCAATGGCATAGATATTTCAGCTACAGGCAGAAAATGGGATGGGTTTAATAATTGTTGAAGCAGGTAAGAGAAAGCAGGTAAGAAATGTCAAATATTGCAGGCCCAACATGTACAAACTCGTAAGTGAGAACCTACATTCCAGCAACATTTCCTATTGCAAGTTTTCCAAGATTTTGACGAGAGCTTGGAACAAAAGCTGTTCTGTTCCTCCTGGGGTTTACGTCACCAGTTGTCTTATTATTCCTGATCCATTGCCAATCATATTGTAAGCTTTGAGAAAGGGATGAAAAAGCAGCTTTTCTCCTTTAAAGAGATTTGAACTTTGAAATCTTATTACTGTGACCATTAATTGCAGAAAAGGACAGACTGAAATGCCAGCTACAGTAGAGGTACTGCTGACAACATTTTTGTTCCTCATAATGGCATTTCCGTATGGTGAACTTAAGATTGTAAATGTTCCCATAAATGTTAGTTGTTGGGTTTTTATGTTTTTATACATGTTTTTTTTAATGGATTGGAATGATGTACAGAAGGAGAATGGGATTGGAAACAAATCCAGCTTGACAAACAATCATTTTCTAGTTTTGTTTCTTATTCTGTCATTTTGGAAACATTGATTGCTTGTCTTTAAAAACTTAGAATTGTTCTAAAAACATTTTTAATGCAAATATTAATCATTCAGTCCTTTGCAACAGCCTCAAAAATTAAAGCAATGAAAAGAAGGACAGTCTTCTGTGCATTAACTGTTCAAACAGAATATGCCTAGGGGACAAAAACCGGGGAAGGAACTGTAGCCGTTTCTCTAGGGGAATGTACTTTTGTACGTGTATCTGTGGAATAGCTTTATCTTAATAGAAATGCATTATTTGTATTTGTATTTGCATTTTATTTTGCTTATAAATAGTCTAACATGGGTTTTACAGTACAACAGAACAATTTAGTTTGGAAATGTGTTTGCAGCTCATGAGCTGCATTTTAGGAATTTCATTTTAAAACTAGCCCTGCAGTCCCTTTGCCAGGACATATCCTCAGAACATTTTCCCAAGGACTAACTGGGTCTGTGTCCACAGATGCACAATTGTAAATAGTCTTTGGATCGTTCATGTATCAAGCCAAAGAGGCTACCAAGGAAAGCAGCAGGATTCCCCAGTAGCCAAATGGCCTGTGCACTGCACTGAACACAATTATTTCTAGTCTTAGAGGCCTTGGGTAAAACGTACATGTTCTGAAATGTTTGTCACTCAAAACAATGATTGTAGAACTGACTGGTAAAGCAGAAATGCAAGTGCCTTTCAAATGGTTCCTTCCCCTGTAGCTTAGACTGTTCTCTATGCTACTGGACTGCTTGAGGAATCTTGATCTATCCACGGGTCTGTGTTTGAGCTTTCCACAAGTTAAATTCCTCAGGATCTTGCAATATTATTTCATTATGGACTCAGTATTTTTGAAAGTATTGTTTTGCAGCCGTTACCTGATTTTTCCACTTAACTGATCTATTTAAAGTGTCTTTTCGGGAATAAAACTCCACTGATTTCTGTTGATTTTGTTGGTGGTACAGTCCAGAGACAGAAATGAAACTGAAAACTGGATCATGGGAGAAGCAGTCATATGGAATCAAATCTTCTTCCGAGGACCTAACCAAAGACATGCTTAAGGGCTAAAACTATGAAGATAATTTTCCCCAAGAAAATGGTAGCAGAAGCTGAGATAGACCCCCTTCACCACTAACAAAAGTGCAAATGCAGCCTTAGCCAGATATATCAGAGCATCTACTTGCAAATATATTACAATATTTTCAATAACTGTTGCTTATTTAATACTTGTTCTCTCTATGTCTATTTTTATAACCTTTTTTCTCTAAGAACTGTGTATTTTCGATATAACTTATAGCAAGATCCATCTAAACTAAGGAGGAGATATTTTGAAGTGAGATCTCTATTTCCACGAAACAGAATGTTTTATTCTCTGATAGTCCAAATGCCCTTAAGGATCCACAGAAATTGAACAAACCTCAGTGAGGTGCCCCACCAGTAGTCACAAGCTGATGTTTTCATAGCAGATGGTAAAATCGTGTAAATCAGACCACAGAAGTGTTAAGAGGATTTTAAGGATAACTGAAGTCTTGATACTATGCTTCCAAAATCTTTACACTGTTATGTAAAATACTAGAAGCAAGCAATGAAGCTGGTTTATTACTACAATAAATTAGCCTAGAAGGAGGACTTGGAAACCATGGGTCTGAATCATAATGTTGGTATTAATGGTACAGGAAGGCAAGTTTTTAAAATACAAAATGTCACACTTGCTATGTATTTCTTAGATGGGAAGCAAATGGGACTACGTAGCATGAGATATTAGAAAATAACAAAATTTGGTACAAGCATTTTGTAAAATTATGAAGGTTAAGAAATGTTATCACAGTAGATAAGATTCATCATAATTAAATCTAGGGAAAATGAGGTCTTCACAGAGTTTATTTTATTATATTGATCTTCATTTTATCATATGCTACTTAAAATGCATTGTTAAGGACTGGCAGAGGGAATGTTGCAGCAAATAATCAAAGGGAAAGGTTTTGCTTTGAGATCTTACTCAGTGGACAAAATATGTATTAATGCCATTGAACTCTTGGGACATTTTACTTGTATATCTCAAAATGTTCTGAGATGAAAACCATTCTGTGTTTTACAGATTACAAGATGAAGGCCCAGAGAGATACCTAACAGTATCATACTGAAGATTATGAAGTCAGGAGCAGAACTGAGGTGAAACTCTAGATCTTCTAACTCCATCCCAGCAGAAAACAAAAAGGTACTTGATTGATAGTACATTTTAAGTGGCTATGTTAACTATCTACAAAATAATTTGAAACTTTCCAACATATTTTCAGTTGTCCCTTGATTGCATCGCAAGACATCTTTTCTGTTCATTTTGATAGTGTGGTTATATTAGTACAATTATATATGGAATATTTTAGTTAAGCAATAAGCCAGGTTACCATTCTATTGAGTTTGATAGAGTCTTTAGAGGACTTCTGCATGGGGTCAAGCAAACCTCCTCCTCCTATTTTTGTTACTTTTATAGTTTCTCTTTGTTTGGGTAGTGTCTGCAATGCTATGGGCAATTTCCGACCATAAGGCAATATTTCCTTCCCTAAGAAGCTACGTGATAAAAAAAAAAACAAAAAACAGGCAAAAAGATAAAGAGTAGAAAGGGTCAGAATAGAAACCACTTGTGTTTTCAAATCTTGCCACATTTAGTGAGTTTATTGAGTCACTGAGTAACCTCTGAGGACCCCAGTCTGGCCATAATCAACCTAAAGAAAGGCTTATCCCATTTTTAATTATTGAGTCTATTTACATACAGATGACTCTTTCCTATTCTTAAGAAAGTCCTCTTCGCTCTAGCCGTTGAATTTGAGAGGGTAATGTGCAAAACCTATGTGTTTAAATAAGGTTTAGCCATACAACTCCTATTGTTGATGAACCCCTCTCATCTGCTGCTCTGTGCATAGAATCTATAATCTACATATGTTGGCTGATTTTTTTAAGTGTGAATAGATTAAAAATTTGTATTAAAAATACAAATCAGTTTGCAGGGGTAAAATTGCACGTTCAGTCAGATTGTTAATCATTGAATTCATCATGACACTACAAAAGGACAGTACATTAAGAAATCACAAATGTTACAGAGATCAGTAATAGGAAGATTATCTAATGTTCCTAAGTAGTCAATTCAAATTAAATTTAGGACTGTATCAACCAAATGTTACTATTTGGTTGTTTTTTACAAGTCAAAGACATTTACTTGTTGTATGCCTGTCTTATGAAAACTATGACTGCAATAAAATCTTGTTTTAGCAGACTTCACAAATGACATTAACTTACTCTTGACTAGGTATGGATACCTGGAAACCCTTAACTCTTTTCTGGGGATTCCACCTGCACATACACCTCATTTAGATGGGCTAGTTTCTGTACAGGTTTTATATTTAGATCAATAACCTGTCTGTTTATAAAATGCAAGAACTAGAACAGGGCCAACAAAGTATTGTTGACATACATTCCATTTCTGAGCTTGATTGTTCTTGGAAGTTCAGAACTCAACCAAGTATTTTGATATTATTAATTCATATATATTTATCCAGAATGATGTTAATTACCTGAAAGTTCTCTAATGCAAACATTAAACCTTTGACAGTGGTTAAGTTAATTAAAGCAGCATATTTTTGCTCTACATTATTCTTCTGTTGTTTCTTTATCTGCCACAAAAAATACACTTTCTCTTCTTTCTCTTGTTGCAACACATATTAGATAGGTAAAACCAGAACCACAAGAAATAAACATCAGAAAGGAACAGCATGCTTATTATCACTGTACCGCACAGATAAAATGTAACAAACAGGAGGGAATAGAAAAGGGGAAAGAAGATTATTTCTAATTACTTTACAAGCAGGGTAAGCAAAAAATAACTGATCAAAAAAATCACAAAGTAAAGACTCCGCTGCAGGAGTAAAAAATACATTTGTTTTAAGAAGAAGCAAGTAAGAAAAATAATAATGAAATGAAATAAAGAAATGAAAAGGAAAATAACACTTTAGAGATGACTTTTTCCTTGGATTATGTTTCTCATATAAGCTGAGTTTTGCCATAGTTTGTTTCACTTTAGCAGTTCAGTTCTTGTACATAAGGGTCTGTGCAGACTAGGGATTTTTTGAAACTGGAATAAAAATTGTCCTTTTTAACTGCTGTAATTACCAGTAAGAGACTAACTGTTTTTCTGTCCTCTCTCACTTCTTGCTCAAATATTAATACTTCTTGGATTTGATGGTTTATTTTTCAGTTCTCTTTCTCTGTAATGCTGAGGTTTCAAAATCAGTTTATGTGAGGGTTAACTGCAAATTGCTACAGAAAGGGTTGCTTTCAACTCTTTAGAAAATGGCTAAAAACTAAGTATTTTCAGTGTTAGTTTTCAGTAGGATCAGGGAGCTGATCTTGTTTATCTTTCAGCAGTATGATCTCTAGAGCCTGCGCAAGGGAAGTGGTGGGAACACGCAGCTGGAGATAAAAGGAAGTTGGATTGCTCTGTTCAGGAGCAGCGCAGTCTCAGATCAGCTTAAATTGACTGTGAAATCTTGCTTTTAGGAGAGGGGGGGATTTGCTGATTTACTGAGCAAGAACATTTGCAGTAATGTTTCATTTCTGCCCTACATAGGCTTAACTTTACATTTACTTTGCTGAAGTGAGTAGATTGCAGATAGCAGGGAAGTGCTAGAAAAACTTTTAAAACTAGCAGAATGTTTCTGTCCTTCTTAAGAAACAAGTACATTTGTTCAGTGATACAAGAAACAACTTTTTGATTCCTGTCATTTCTGAGTCTATTGGCATCCCAAGAAGATCACTGCAATGGAGCACTCCCACCAACCCAGCCCTGGGTCCTTCCAGACAGCAGCTTCAGCTATTCAAATGTATCTTAAAACCCATGTGTATCACAGGCTATATCCCTTGGGCTTTTTTGATTTCTGCCATCTTGTGCTTCATCTCGGGAGATCTGTTTTCACAGTAATTTTCCGCAAAACTAAATGCATACTGATGACATTTATTAAACCTGCTGCAAGCGACCATTGGCCAGTCAATAACGACCTGCTACAACTATTTCTAGACAAAAGAAATTAAATTGATAAGTGGCAATGACATTGATCAGTAGAGTTTAATGTTTAGTGAAATCATTGAGGTATTCTTCCTGTAAGATTGGTTGTGTTGTTAAACGCCACCGTTGGAAGCATAATATATGCTGTTTTCTTTTTACATCCAAAATTAATTTTGATACTTTGTCTTAGGAACAATCTTGCACAACAGATATTTTGCATAGGCATCTTATTTTGATTGTCTTAGATGTTTTTGTCTTACATTATAAGCAGGAGAAAATACTTTGCCAGTCACTCATCTTTGAAAAAGAAGCAACACTTCAGTGAGAGCATCTTGTCACCTTCTCCTGTCTCCTTTTGTTTATCTGACACCTTCATGAGACATTTGGAACCCTCCAGTTCAATATAAAACATTTGCTTGGCAGGTGAGGCCTCCTCTTCCTTTGATGGATAGAGCACATGTGAGGAAGACGTGTCTGATTGTGTTCCATATTCCTGGAGAGCTTTGCTTGTCTGATTCAGGAACTTATAAAAATTCTCCTCCCTGTCCTTGAAAAAGAACAGCTCCAAGCTGTTATTTCATTCTCAAATTAGATGAAAATAGCGTACTGCTGCTGTTGTAAAATACTTAGAACCTCATGTTCCTTCTCATTCTCTCTGTTTTTGTGTGGTCTTCACTGAGACTTGAAGCTAGCTAAAAAACATGCTTTGTACTGTACATATCCTAGGAATAGTTCAACCCAAATTATGCCACTTCAGACTAAACAGCAGAACCAAGAACACTGCAAGAACACATTATGCAGAAGGATGCAGAGAGAAATAAAAGCAGGAAGAATGTTTGAGGTCAAAAACTTGAAAAAATTCAGCATTGTATATATGTCTTTAGATATTTATTCAAATTATGTAAGGGAAAAAATTGGACAAAACCACTCAGTACATAAGATCTACCACCTGATACTCTTTTCATCATGATTTATACAGATATACACCTAAAACTTTCTCTTCTCCTATAAAGATCTACATTTTGCCCAAGACTAATCTTCCAATTGCATGCAGCAGAACTGCTGTGGTCCAATTTCAAGGAGAATAGAATTCTGAGACTCAGAACAGATCAGTAGCACCAAGACCATGTTTACCCATCTGCTAGTTACTTAATTCCTCCAGCAGGTGCGTCTTTTTAGAGTTTGAAGATGCTGGGCTCAAATCACGCTGCCTTTTGGAAAAAACAATTGTGATTTTCCTTAGAGATCTCAGAAGACCTACCCACTGGCACTGCCCCATAGGAAGTGCATGCTGTGTCACAGAAAGACTGAGGGTCCAGGCTTTTTTCAGAAGTTTGCAGGCACTGGGCATAGATGCTGAGATTGGATGGCTGAATGCAGGTGACATTTTCTTGCCACTGAATGGCCCAAGTCCTACAGTGAGGATGAATTACGAGTGACCCGACAGAGTTGTCTGCCATGCCCACTGCTATTATAGTGAACTTGCTGTTAAGAGGGCATCTGTTTTGATAGTTTGTACATTAGATGTGTAAAAATAACGCTCATTGCTTTTTCTGAAATATCTCAGAAGCTGACAGCCACCGATGGTGTAAAGTGTATGTAAATATGCATGCATATATGTAGATAAACATAAGGCAAAAGCTTGTCCTTAACTATATGGTGATACAGAACTATACCTAAGCCATCCTGTATGGGAGGAGAAGGAACTTTTATATTTGTATAGGACATTGTGTGCGACGACCACAGACATCAAATAGCTGTACTACCAAATAGATCTGGGCTGTCCTGTCTCTGTACCTATCAGTACTGAATCAAGTTCTTTGCAATGTAATGGTACATAACCTTTGGGTCATGTGTTCTGTGTATTTAATGCATACAGATCTCTAGAACTGCAAGTGCATGATTAGAAATTGCTGATAATACTAGAATGGAATTAGAATTACTAATTTAGCTAACAAAAAACATTTTTTTCCCCCTGAAGTGATTTTACTAGTCTATCTTCACAATTAAACACAGAGGATAATTATCATTTTCCCTTCCTAAACATTTCTAACTTCTTTATGCCAAACCAGGTAAGGTACAGAACATTTTGCATAAATTCTCACTGATCTTATTTGGGACACAACGAGGCATGTTCAAGTGATTTTGTAAGCCTTCACTATGAAGAGGAAAGATAAGTTTAGGGAGCAGAATGAACAAATTGAAATTGCAAATTCAGGAAACAGTATTGCAAATTACTTGAGTGAGGAAAAAAATTGAAACTGTGTCACAATTTAAGTTGCAAAATATAAAGTGCCAAACAAAGTAAAAATAAGCTTTTCATTAAGGCCATTTACCCAGTTTGCCAATTCCTTTCTCCCCACCCTCCCCCAAGACTGTGGGCTTTTTTTTTACCTTAATTGGAATCGTGTGAAAGAAGAGGTTTACAGCAATGAAAATATATCAAAAAAGTTTACAGAAACTGTAGAAACTCTTCTAATGACATTTATTGAAGAATGCAAAGCTGGCATTTAACTGAGATAAACTGAGCTGGACTGAATGCTTTACTGAGATGTTTTCCAGCATGTTCATTTATCTTAATACTGCACATCAGACAGAGTAATAGCCTCAGACAAGCAAATTCTGTCCCTAGGTCTTCAACTTGTTTCATATTTTAAGCTCAGCCTGTACACTTGCAGCTTTAAAATGATTGCTTGTCTTTGAATGTACAGCTTAAGAATGCTGTGTTTGATTTTCAGAGATTTGCACATCACTTTTTCACTAGAGATCAGTGGACTTGCAGGTACAAGTTTATCTCACACTCTAAACTGGCTCACCATCGCCTTTCTCTGCCATGCTCTTGCAGCACAAAACAATGCAGTTGAGCAGCTGTCTTGGCAAAATAAATAGTAAATAGCAGCAGTAAAACTGCCTTTGAAAACAGGTCCATAATCTTAAGAGGAGCATAAAACAACTTTCAGAATGCAAAATTCTAGATGGTCTTCAAATGGAGCCCCTATCCTATGGGATCCTTAACTTTTCATTTACAGAAAATTGATGACGATGATAAATTCTCTCATTATTATTATAATTCTTGCTTTTCCTTGCAACGCTTTGATTTCTACTGTGAATAAAACTGTAATGATGATGATGTGATGATGGCCTCTGTGACTCTGGAGCTATTAGCAGAAAACAAGCCTTTAGACAGCCTCTGGATTCATTTGGTCTGTAATACTGGTAGCTGTCAGGTAAATTCACTGTACTTTTCTAGGGTTTCAAATACTAAAACATTTTTTTACAGAGAAAGTGCCAAAACTAAAATTTTATTTCAGGCTTTTCTGTTTAACTTTGCCTGTTGGTTTTTTTTCTTTAATTTTGCAATTGAAAAGCATTTTTCCGCTTGCTTAAAAAAAGTGAATTCCATACTACATACCATGCATGTATGTGCAGAAGCCCCACCGCCTTCAGCAGGGCACTGGTGCATGTGTAAGCCAAGCAGTGCCTTGTGCAGAGGTTTGGAAAGGTCGCCACTTTTCGTGTTTTGTCATTCATTGTAACAAACAAGGCAAAAGAGTAAACAGGAGAAGTTGGAATGTAAAAAGGCAAACAAGATGAAAAGGGAAATTCAGAGAAAAAGCCCTCCGTGCAAGATTTGTGGGAAATGCCAGTGTTGTTTGTGTGGTAAAATAAAGCATTACTCAGCTGTGATCTACTGCAGATACGTGACAATGAAAAACTTACCTCCTTGGAAAGTTCTGTCTGCAACCTGTAGCCGCTTTAGTTCCACAGGAATTATTTTATGTAGGATATATAGGATGCTGTCATCACTGACTCCTTTTTCTCTGTAGATGCAGAGGGGAGAATAGTTGTTCCCTAGGAGAGAAAGGCAGAAATTACTTTTCGGCTTCCTGAGCAGAAGGCTGTGGGGCAGACTGTAGCAAATGAAAAGCAGTTGTAAAACACAGAGATGCAGAGGAGTCATAAAAGGAAGCTGGAATACACAGCTGGTGATCAAACTGATTACCTTGGCAGGAGTCTGGGGACAAATTATATTCTCAGAAAAATTCAATGTAAATTAAATTAAATGAAAAACTCCTTTTAGTTTCCTAAGGGTGGAATTAGGAAAATTTTAGGGTAACTGCCACAACCCTGGTGCAGCATCAAGCTCCTGCTTTTAGGGCTCTGTGCAGATCTAAATCAGTGCTCTGGTAAGTACCAGCTGCTCAGAGGTGAATCTCTCAGGAATCCTATGGCTTCAGCAGCATTATTCCTGACCTGCAGGGCTGGCATCCATGCTATCTGATGGACTTCCCTCTGTAATGACTTGTTCTGTCCCTAAAATGGAAAGTTCAGTCAGATGTAGGCAGTTATACTTGTTTGTGTACATTTAGTGCAGAAGCTGGCTTCTCAGAAGGTAACAGCAACAGGTTGAGTGTAGCTGTTGGGGAAGTCGGTGGGGAGTTGTGATGTGCACAGGATGTGATATATTTCTGGATGTGGGCTGTAGAGGCTTGCTGTGAGCCCGTGGAAGGCTCTGGAGATCAAAAGCACTGAGAAGCAGGTCACCGGAGAGGCAAAAAGTGCTGTCAGTGCCAGAAGACCAGAAACAAGTGCCTAATGGGACAGAGGCTGCAGCAGCATCCGGGTGCTGAGAGGCAGCTCAATTCGAGCTTTAAGAAAACAAAGACTAACAATAACCAAACCCCAGGGCTGCTGATTGGACTAGTTAAAGAACTCCAGGGAGTTAGCATCCTGTTAGAGTTAGTGCTAAGTTTATGGTGTGCCTCTAGTGTTTATGAAAACATACGTGGTTGGAGTTAGCTCTTTGGAATGCTGTTGGCAATTTATTCTTTGCTCTGATTTTTATAAACGTTTATATTATCAGTTCTTTTATATTTTATACCTCACAATGACTTTCAGCTTTGCCAAATGTATCTCAGAGGAACTTTATTATTTCTGTATTGTTTGTGGTATGAGCATGAACTTTGACTTCCTGCCTTCCAATTTAGTTTGGTGTCTAGCTCTTTGCTGTCTGGGTCACTCGTGTTACAGCTGGAGCTTCCTGTTTTCAAACCCATAGCAGCCAACCATGTAAACCTGAGGGTCAGCGCGTTCAGAAATGATGCATGATTCCAGTCACTTGTTTGCTGAAATAAATTACATTTACGTAATGAAAGCTGTCAGGTGCTGTATCAATCTTCTGTGCTAGCCAAAGTACTTCCTTATTTACAAGTCCTGTTTCTTGATGCGCAACTCAGCCACTTAAAAATACTTGCATTATTTCTCTTAGAGAACAACTGAAAATTTCACTCAGACAAAAATGCTGTTGAATTCTGTTGGCCAGGTGCAAAATTTCATTTGTTACAGAAATTTCATTTGAAGATAAAGGGTATTCTGTCTGTAAAATCTTAGGTGAAGTAGTAATCGTTTGTGTCTATTTGCATGCTCTGTATCTGCAAGTAAGGCTGTCCACCTGTGTGTGCATTATCCCCTCCATCTGGAGTAGGAAGAGAGAATGAAGGGACATCCCTAGGCACACACTATCCTGAAATCCAGGGCTTCCAAGAGAGATTTTTGGGAGGAAATAGGAAATGCTGTATCCTAGCTCTAAGAAGAGACTCCATAGTTTCTCTAAGGATAACTCTGACGGTCAGTGTGAGCTCTTGGATCTATTTCTGCCTCAGTGCCAGACTGGGAATAGTGTTACAGAGAAAGAATCCCATTATTAGGAGAATCTTTTGGAGATTTTTTCACATTGTCCTCTTCCAGAGATTCTGGACAGTGCTGCACATTGCCTCCCTATTGGTTGTGAGTCATGGAATGTCTCAAGGTAGCTTTCTGTTGCTGCTATTTCTAAAAGAACAGCATCAGCACCAACCACAAGTGCAAGCTTCCCCTCCTCTACTCATAAGTCAGCCTTCAAAGAATCATGAGATTTGCTTAAATCATGAGAATTTGAAGCTGCCATACATGTGAAGTTCTTTTTATTTGACTTCTTGTTTTTGCATCTTCAAGATACACCCAAGTCACACTGACAGATTTTCTTCCCAAAAGGTCACATGCCAACTCAAGATTACATCAGCTGAGGCCTGAAGAAAAACAGAAAGCAATACCATAGGTGCAATAAAATCCTGGGAGTTAGCAACACTGTAGCAGATGGAGCACTCTGAAATGGCTTGCACTTCCTTTTCTGATTCAGCACAAGTTCTGATAACTTTTATAAAAGCTAAAGTGTGTTCGTGCTGCAGGAAAAGAAACTACATATTCATCTGTTTTGTGTTGCTTGATTAATTAGCTTCCCAGAAGAGATTATTGCCAATTTAAAATGAAAAAGCATTTGGAAAATGTAGGTGTTGTTTTTATTTATAATTAAGGAGCCCTCGCAGGACTCTAACAATGTAAAATGACCCTTATGTGTGCTGGAATTATATTTAAGCTGCAGCACTATAGTAAGAATAATTTTCACTGAATTTTCTATTCATATAGTTTTGTTTTTTTTGTTGGGGTTTTTTTTTTTTTTTTTCCCTCATAGCTGAGGAGTTGCCAATGTTTGTCAAACAGAGTGACTATTTTGAGGGAGCAAAACATGTATACCTTCCTCATAACTGAGATATATGCCAATACAAAGTATCTCCTAATCAGTGTACCCCTCTCCATCATGTTTGTTTTAAAGAATGAATTTATTTGGTAGATAATAACATGTTGAGTTTCAGCTCAAATTCAGACTGTCAAGGCAAATGTTGTATTCAGATTGTGAGTAGTACTAATGGAGAAAACGGAGTGGCAGATGACCTTGAGGGCAGTGGGAGAATTAACATTTTCTTTTACTTTATATTCATTTAATATGAATGAGAGCTTTGTGCATGAGAGCTCTGAGTTGGCCATTGTCTTCTTCAGTCTTGAGTTTTATGTTTTAAAATGTGAGTTCATTTTCTTTGTGTCAGCTCCTAAGAAATTATTAAGTTGAAATTTATCTGGTACCTTTTAAGAAGAGTTTACTGGAGGCAGGTTTAGGTTATCACCATGTCAGAAATCTTCATGAATGCCATGGTGGTGGTTTGTTCCAGACTCCTGTGTTACCCTCCTCCCTAGAGGCTCTTTCCACCATGCATTAAGCCTTGCATTATGTCTTTTATACAAGGTTCATTTTCTCTCTCAGCATGTTCCCTGGGAGAAAACATGCACACAGTGTATTCATCTGTCAAGCCTTTAATGCATAAACATATGCATGTATCCATACACACATGTACAAATTCAAAGAGATATACAAACACGCATAGGTATGCACAGTGATCTTCCTTTATTATTATTATTATTATTTTTATTGAAAGAGAGAAAATAAATTCAGGCAAGTTCATCAGAAACATGGAGAAAATAGCATATTTTCCTTCTTGAAGCAATTCATTCTGGAGTTCTTTATTAGAAATTCAGAATATTTTTGCTCCAGTACTGATGAATGGCATCATAGTTCTTAGATTTCTGAGCAACAAAGTTGTCAGCCACAGTTGTTACTCTTGCTAGCACACTGAGGAGCAACATACAATTAAAATGATTGATCTTGAGCTTTATTCATCAACCTACAGGGTGTCATGGCATGACGTGTTTAATATGTTCATGACAGTCTGTATTTCTGAGAATGTGTGTTGCTATATTTTGAGTAGCTGGCATTTCCTGAGGGTTAGCATGTTCACGCTTATGTTGGCAGGTGATGAAGGGCAGCCTCTTTGGTATGATCCTACAGGAGGATCACAGAGTGTATTTCTGTTTAGTGCACTGGAGGTGATCTTTTTAGCTGTTGGTTTTCCATGTCTGTACTTGAGTAATGCAGTCTACACTCTCTGCTCACTACTGGTGTGCAGAAAGCAATCTCTCGCCTGCTGGAAACCAAGGCTAAGTTGCACACCAAGTGCCATGTAGAGAGAACTTACCATTTGAATGCAAAGTACCTCTCCAAGAGGAAAGTATCTTCTTCTCTGAGGACAATCCTTGACCACCTTTGGGGTTTTGTTACAAGAACATGGTGATGACAGGACTGATGAATTCAGGTCAGGCTATAGTTCAGCCTGTAGGTAGGTGTTGAAGAGTTCATAAGTCTCTGTCTTTTGGCAGCTTTTTAAGGAACATTTACTAAATTTGTGACAGAATCAAAGGTCAGAGAGTCAAGGTGATAAAAGAGGGACTGACCAAAATGTCTACTTTAGTGGATAGAATGTGGTGAGATGTACATTCTCTTATGTGAGGCACATAAAAGAAGTGTGGAATATCCATTTTATGGGGATATCCCATAAAAAGAAATTGTTCTCAAATTGGAAAGTCTGTAACTTCTTCATGTTCACCTGGCTCTATTGCCAGGTAAAACAGTCAGCAATGACAGAGGTGTAACTGTATGGCAAGCATTCAGATAGTTACCTAGGCTGACACCACTGATGAGCAAATCATCAACTCCTCATTTATGCTACTGGAACATACATATATTTCTTCCATGTATTCAGCAGTGGGAATAGCCTTTAATCTAAATTAGTATTATAAATGATTAATTATGTAATATATACCTAGGTTCTCTAAGCTGCTGCAGAACTTGCACTGATGGTAAGGTAGCCTTGCATTCCCTTATCATCCTTCTATTTTGGATGTATAGTGTCTCTTGTACAAGTTAGATTTCAGCCATTGCCCAAGTAAAGTTCAGAACTATTAATTCAGAAAATATGTTCAAGAAATTAGGGCCCTCAAGCTGCAGTGATAATTTCCTGTGCCCATCTTCCTGCAATAAGAATTATGTATATAGTACTCATCTTCCCTTCAGGACTCCTCAGCAGCCTGTATGAGCTCTTTAACTCAGACATGAAGTTTCATTTATATCAGTGGTGTTCAACAGATACACCGAGTCATGCTTGTAATTTGGCAAGATTAGGCTGCAACTGTGGGCCAGCAGCAAAGCAGCTTCTCCATGTACCAGATCCAGTGGCTGCAGGAAATGCTCCACGGTGAAATGCTTTTCTTTGTTTCTGTCTCCAGAGATTAGTGGTAACAACTGAAAACAGCAACAACAGCGACCAAATAACAGAAATCTTTCCTAATTTCTTGAGTAACCACAAGAAAGAGAAAGATCAGTTATTTGGAGAGGATAAGAAATGAAAAGAACAGCACCCAGTATTGGATATTGATTTGAAGGTATTTTAAATCCATCATTTGACCACAGAAAGCCTGCTGCTGGCTGAATTTGTACTTAAGGCAGATTCTCAACAGACTTCCTCATATTCAGTCTGGGTGAAAAAGGAAAACAGCTGGAACTCGTGTGGTTTTCTGAGCAGACAAGCCCCAAGTGCCGGAGCCGGGTGGGACCCTGGATTTACTCTGAGCACAGGGTTCTGACTCATTACGTGACCCCGAGCAAATCACTTGACCTCCTTGGTCTTCTGCCAGCTCAGATGGAAAATGAGGTAAAAAGCAGAGACTGCAGTGGAAATTTGGTTCTGTAACTGAACTGAGCAGATGAAACAAGATGAGTAAACATACAGGTGTTTCCCTGCAGTTACACTGTTGATACCAATGGGAGCCATAGCAGGATTCAAACAATAGATGGGGAACAGCAAGTGTTTGATGTTTTTTTTCTGACAGAGTATAGTATTTCATAACATGTAACCTCTCACTGAAAGCAACTCCTTACAAAGATGTTAAAATAGAGCAGCTTGGTGTGTTGTGATTACCAAAGAGATATCTTTGGTAAAATCATATGTAATGTGATTTTCAGAGCACAGTGTTTTTTTTCTGCTTTTGTTTCCCCTTCGTCTGTGGCTTTGGCGTATTTGATTGCACTCCCATCTTCTTGTCCTGCCTTGGGCAGAGAAGCCTTAGGAGTGACTACACTACCATGGAAAGCTGTGCACAACAGAGATAACACTCAGGATGTCATTCCTGCATCTGTCACTGTCTAATGCTGAGCATCTGTTTTTGTCTTACCTATCTCATGATGTTTGCAATGAGATGTTCTCTAATACACTGAAGTTAGCAGTACTTGGAGCAGCTAAGACCAAATACTCAAGGGGGAAGGAGAAAAAATTATTCTTGGGGAAAAAAACGAGTTATTGGTAAATGCGTGATGAAAGCAGTAGCTGCAGTAACGTTCAGATTTGTTTGTAGTGCCTTTAGCAGGGAATATCAAAGAAAGACATGATACAATTTAAGAAAAGAGTGAAGTATATGGTAAATCCTGAGCAGGAATTGAAAACAGATTAAAAAGAAAAGATTTTCTTTATATTCCTTCTCCACCCATGTTCCCAAAACTCCTTTAAAAAACTGACATTCTGGAGAGAATTGCTGCAGTTCTGGTTACATCACAGCCTCCTGACCAAACTTGTTATGATGTCACCACAGCCGCCAAATTATTTAAGGCCTCATTATTCACAATGCCTTTATAACTTTTCATTAGGTATAATGGTGACGTTAAAAACTGCCAACACCGACCACAGCTTTCTTTGACCTTAAACTGAGAACTCGACAGTGACCGACTCAGTTCCACTTGCAGTTTTATTGCATTGTTTTATTTTATTACCATGCTATGGAAAACATGTTCATATTATGCTGAAATCCACCTGAGAGAGATCTTATTACTTGAAAAAAATATATATTTTTGATCTTTATACTTCAAAGGTAGCCCTTTTTATGTCTGCTATTGGTTCAGAGCCTGCCCCACGAATGCCATTTCTATTCTTCTTTTCCAAGAATATCTGTGTCAGAAAACCTCATCTTCCTCGAGGCTCTACAGTTTACCTGTTCTGGGTTTTTTTTTTTCTCTTTAAAATTGCATGACTACATCTTAATTATATTTATTTTCCACAAGTGCAAAGCAGATTCTGTCCACCAATGCCTTAAAGTATTTTAGCTGGGAGCAAGAGGGTTTTATTTGTATTGTTATTAAGTCTAACACATTTTCCCCATGTGAAGTTAAAAAAAAACCTCATGTACTTTTTCTAGTTAGTGTATGAGCCTGAAATTACTGAGAGTCCCTTGGCTCTGAACATCTGTAATGTCTCTGGTGCACTTTGGCCAGATGCAAAGTACCTGCAGTACAGGCAAGATAAAATCTGAACCTCAAACTAAACCCTATCCTGCATAAACCCTTGTCTTTGAAATAGAAGTAAAACTTTAATCTGAGCTTCTGAGAGGGCTGTTTGAAAACAGGGCCGAGTGCTGGATTTCATGGGCTTATCCTGTCTCGCTGATTTGAATCGTCCTCTAGTTACACTGAAGTTATTTTGATGAGGGTAGTAAAGGAAACTGTTTCTGATTCAGTCTGATTCACCATGCCCAGACTTCTTTCTCATGACTGATTAAACAAAACACCATTTATTGTGTGCGCCTGTTACTATGGCTACCAGAAATGCTCAGCATCAATGAAACTGATTAGAAATTGTGATTCTTTATATTCAGAAACATATCCTTTGTGTGCAGACTTTCTTATAAGTTTCAATTCATGGGTGAGCTTTGGGAAAGCAGTCTCTGAATTTGCTCCCACTAATACGTATGGACATAGGTGCGCACCAGTAATTTGAATGTGCAAATTAGCATTCGTGGAGCAAGAAAACAAAGGCAAATAATTTGTGTAAGAGGTGGATCTGGGAAGCCTGAGTTCTTTCCCAGATTCAAACACAAACATCTTGTTTGGCCTTGGACCTTGTCACATAAAGAATAGCTTTAAAGAGCCTGTAAATTCAGGCACTTCTGTTTTCAGGCACAAAAGGTACTGTGGGCCTGGGTTTTTTTCACATATTCTCTATATCTGTTTTTTCAGTTGTTGCCTGTGAGAAACTTTAGTTATTTCCAACTCTGAAAATCACGTCTTAAGCAAAAATATGTTTATTGTAGTACAATATAAAGCAAGGTGAATTAGTACAAATACTTTGTTTTCATGTAATAGCCCACTGTGCAGAACATTTTTTCACTTCCTTTTTCTGGACCGTTGATGGGATTATCTTAAAATGAGAAATAAGTTTTTGTTTTCTTCTTCTAGTAGGTTCTAATAACTAGATTTGCTTTGTGCTGCTGCCTTTTTTTTCAAACAAGTAACAAACGAACTAATGAGACTGTTCACATTAACGAATGAAGATTATTCAAAATGGATGCCATTTGTCAGGAAGATTATGGCAAGATATATCTAACTTTGAAAATGAATGTAGCTTGGCCTGAATCAACTGTGTGAAAGAGAAAAGCAGCTTTGATTTTGCCTCATGCAACAATGGTGAAGAAACCTGCTTAAGAGAATTTTTCTGCTTAGGCTTCTGAAGAGGTTGGAAAACATGCACTGTTGTTCTCTTTGCAGGTCCTCTTTTACCTGTGAAAGCATATTTTCCTGCTTCTTTTCCATGCCTAGAAAGAGATTCCATTATTTTTTCCATCAGTTTATGCTGATGCTTTAGGGACAACCATTAGCTTCTTGTGTCTTAAAACTCAGAAACTTCGAGTAGACAAATTCAGAGATCTTAAATATGAAAACAGTCTGACTAGACTGTGATGGAGAGAAGCTTATCATTAAAATCTGAAGCATTACTGTCTCGGGTTCAAGCATGAGCTATCGGGAACAATTCTTTTTCATAAAGAGACCAGAAATGAGCTAGCATGAAGAATGAATTTACAAATTCCCTATAGAATATGATTTGTCCTGACCATGGGAAGGTCACTGCTAGGGCAGTGTACATAGAATTAGAGATACAGGCTTCACTTGATGATTTATTTTTAGTTTGAAACTAATATCACTTTTCTATTATAATGCTCAATTGCGGTCCATGACAAATGGGAGGAATCCATAGCCATTTGAACTGCTTATAATATTTCAGCTTTAGCCCTGAAACCCTGTAGTTCATCATCTGCTATTTGAGAGAGAAGTGATTAAAACAACAAAGAAAATGAAACCTCTCCTCCTTCCTTCCTTCCTTCCTTCCTTCCTTCCTTCCTTCCTTCCTTCCTTCCTTCCTTCCTTCCTTCCTTTGTATCCATTTTTTTTATTCAAAGGCTTTATTTAAAATAAAACTTGACACCCAGACACGTTTATTCCAATCAGCTTATAATAGAAGTGTTTAGTATTCTGTAACTGCAGACCTCATGAAAGGTGGTGAAGGATTGTTAAACACATACTGCGACTTAAGGAAGTTATTTTATTTTATTTTATTTTATTTTATTAAGAAAAATATCCAAAATGTGGCAGAAGAGATAATAGCAGAATTCAGGACTCTTGGCTACTCAGCACCATAACTTAAGAAGATACTGTCTTATAATTCTGCTCCATGGGAATATTAACTTCCGTAAAGACTCTTATGAGAATGAATTCACATTTGCAAGCATACCTTTTTTACTTGATCCCTACAGATATATATACATAATTAACAAGTTACAAAATATTCTTTATCATTGTCTCTATGGTTAGTCTCCTCCCTCAAAGACAGTGAAAGCTGGTGGGACTGCCAGATAACAGCCTGGTACTTGTTTAACTCTCCAGACAGAGATATCTTAAGTTGGACAGGTTCCTCCATTCCTTTAATGAATATAAACTACAGTGTGGTGAATGAGACATTACAGGACAATGCTAAAATGCAGAAGGTATAAAGGAGGTGGATTGAAGTCTCAGTCATGGAAAGGCTCTTCTTGGATATGAAGCTACTTCAAATGGCACACAGTGAAAAAATAAGGTAGGTAGAAAAAGGTTACGTAGGGAAATCACTTAAATCCGGTATAGCGTTAGCGATAATCATATGAGAATGAAAGTGAGATGGTATCTTCATGCCCTGACTAAATTTACTATTTCACTTGTAAAACTAAAGAGCAAGCTGGCTAAGATGTTGGAACTTAATTAGTGTATTGTAAGCAATGTGTGTATTGTCAGCAACGTGCGTGATTTTTAGGAACAAGGGATTGGTGAGAAGTCAGTGGGGGAATCCTGAAATCCACTGAAAACAAATGGGATTTAATGATGCCACTAATGTGTCCATTCTGCTAATGTCAGTACCGGTTTTTCTATGGGTTGACTATTCTCTCTGTGCCCTTCCGCACAGTACTGTACTGAAGTCTAAGTTTAGTTTGCCACATTCATTAATTGGTGTTGGTGATAACAGTCTCAGCTGACTGTGCTGAGAGGTATAAGATACTGCTGTCAAAAATGGAGGGAAGAGATTTATCTTGTGAAACAAATTCTGTGCATTTCATATAAGAGTCTTCCTCTGCCAAAGGGTTATATAAACTCCAAAGCTAATCTGAACTGAAAAACAAGCTGGCCTTAGTAGACAGCAATTAAGGAATTAGAGGTTTTCTCTAAAAGGGAGAGTCCTTTGCAGTAAAATAGGTGCCATGAAAGTGACAAAGTGATTATGTGGCCTCTTTGGTGTTGAAAGGAAATGCTAGCCAAGCTGACTCCAAGACCCAGCAGGTGGGTTCCCCACCTGAATGGTGCCCGGACCATGTGGCTGCCTCTCAGAACAAAGGGGACACTAACAGTAGGGGATAGGGTCACAGACCTGCTCTGAGCCATCAGATAAAACTTGAAAGAGTGAGGTAAATTCAGTTGTAAGGAAAGGGAGATTTTGGACTAGAATGGAAAAGAGAAACTGAGAATCACCAAAAGGAACTGCAAATAAAAGTAGAGTAAGAAAGTGTAAACGTTCAGTGTATTGTCATCTGTCTCTCAAATGAAACCACTTCTCAAGTTACTGTGGACCAACTGATCAGTACCAAGAGAATTCATTAATTAAAACACAACCCTTTCTCATAATTAATACTAGTCTATTGTTTGTCTACTCATTCCAATATCTGGTGCTTTGGAGACAGTTACAGGATGTTGGTCCATTAATAACAGATGATGGTAAGGAGCTTTATAAGAATGGAACAGAAAAGTAGGTGTGTGATGCACTATGGAACCGTGTCCTCCTTTCTCCTGATACTGTCATCTGATCTGTTTTGACCTTTTCTTGTCATTATAATTCTACACACTTCTGTTCATGTCTCTTTAGTCTTCATCTTGTTTTCTGCATTCTAGCCAAGACAAAGAATGATATAGGCCTGATTATCTGATCAGTTTGCTGTTGGGTGTTTGAACTGAAGTTGAACAAGAGCCCTACTGCTTCCCTGTTTTACACCTCTGTATTCTTTTCCAATTATTTTTTTTTTCTCTCCTTTTTGCTGCTCTTCTTATGATAGTCATTTCTGTGCAGCGGACAGCTGCCCACCAGGAGCTGGTTTCAGCCCCCCAGTTTATTTCCACTTGCCCAGTTGTCATGACTTTCTAACATGAGTGAGCTGGGTCCTATTCATATCTTTGACCTGAACCCAACTTTTTTTTTTTTTTTTTTTTTTTTTTTTTTTTTTTCTGTACCGTTCTCTGATTAGCTGCTGGCAGAGGCAGGGAGGAGAAACTACAAATCCTTCTATTGTGAAATGGAGCCTGACCTTCCATTCACTGAAGCCAGTGATTCCCAGGGAATCAGGATTGGGTCCAAAGTCTTGAAAGAAGCTTAAGCTATTTCAATTTTATTGTGAGGCAACAGAAATTACATTCTTGGCTCTCTAAATTATAGCTTTCGCAAGGCCAATACTGCTTTTGATTCTCTCTTGCTACATTGTCTTGGTTATGAATTCATCATGTTTGAGACCTTAAAATACAGAGTCAAACAGTGTCACTTAAAATGATCCAGAGTCCTCATTACCTTCCTCCTTTAGCTATGGGCAACCATTCTTGCATACAATCATTCTAACAATATTTACCAGAAGCCATGAAAAGTGCTGGAGTGGTGCTTTGCTTCTGCTATACAAAGTACACTTTTTAATAGGCATGGGTCAAAAACAAATTGACTTTTTAGAGGGAGACAGGATGCTCCTCAAAAACTATTAAGGATTCTGTCATCTGGAATATCCCTATCCTGTTGACCTTATCTACAGATTTCATGAAAAATACAGCATCATAACATTGATGTATAGACTCTGTAGCTTTCAATTTCTTTAAAAGATGCCTCCATATGAAATAAGGATGCTGGTCATGAGTGCATGCATGCTGAGGCAATACTAATGAGACTAAGCACTGTGGAATATATTGCACACAAAGGCTTTTTTAAAATGTAGTCATACACTTTGGAAATAAAGCAATTTGGCATCTTACCATGGCTACAAATGAGATAGAGCTATGGGAGGAGGAGTTGGGTAATAAAAGTGACAGTTTTGGAGTGTTATTGACAGCTTTTTTCTGTAATTGCAAACTGGGTCTGCATTTATCCACATTGTCCAAGCTCTGATTTTCTTTATGAGTAAAGCACAACCATATGATGCTAACATTTCATCTGTTGGAATAATATTTCATCATAAGCAATTAAAAACATCTTTTCTTATTTTTGCACTTTTTATTACATAGGTCACTTCAAAAGTAATGCCCTATATTTTTTTTCATGGAGATTATAAAAGATAGAAAGAGCACAATAACACTACTTAATAGAGCAAATTCTCAGCTACAAAACACAAATTTTTGACCTGGTCACCATGACTAGCTATGCATTTTCACCAGCAGTGAATAAGAGCTTGTATGCCGTGCTTGTTACTATGTGCATCAGCAGGAAAGACCACTTCCACTGTTCCTGCTGCAGAAACGCACCACCCACCCTTCAAAGTGCCCATATCCACTATTTCGTCTCCATAAATGTTCAGGAAGAATCAGTGAATGTCAGTGGGTGCCATTTTTTCTATATGGAAGAACTCAGTTCCACACCTTCGCTCCGTACACACTTCTATGTCATACTCCATTTTGTCAGGCTGCTCCTCTGCTGCCATCTATCACATGGCAACAAAATATAAACGAATATTGGTGGGAAGGTTCAACTGCCATCCCACCAATATTCTTATCTGATGTCACGCATGGGCCAACATCACAAAATAGGAGACATTACTTTCTGAGCAGCCCTTGTGCTATAATTGTCCTCAAGTAGGTATGGTGGAGTGTTTATACCAAAGTGTGAAGATAGAAATCACACCTACATTTTAATTAGTGTAAGTACAATGTTTTTTCAAATCTACCCTGGTCTTCAAGATTATAAACTAGTATCACACAGCAAGGTGTTGCACAGTATAGCCCTTGAAAAAAAAATCTGTTAGGAATTCATTAAGGTGTCACTTTCAGTGGATATAGCTTTACTACTGTAGTATTAAGGAAATTAAACAAACATATCTGATTTACCTTCTGGGATGGTTTGTGAATTTTGCATAATTTAGGTTTTATGTGCATTTATATGGAATCGCAAATTCCCTTTCAAATATCAGGCTTTGTTGGCCTGGTTGTCTCTTTTCCCTTGAAACTGAACAAAATTTCACAGTAGTGATAGTACAAGTTGCTGTGCCAGGTATGCTGCTGCCAGTGAAGGTCCATTAAACCCTGGTGACTGCACACACATTCAGATGGAGCAGACTTAGCACAAGGAATGGCTACCAGGCAAGGAGAATTGGGTTTATAAGTTCAAATTTGATCAAGGAGACAACTGTGCATGGATGGGGGCACGAATCACCTACTGAGATTTATTAGGGAGCTACTAGCAAAGAAGAACTCAGAGACAGAAAATATAGGGAGAGGGTGACACAGGTGAAAGAACATGGCTGAGCACTTGACAGTAGGCGTGGGTCTGAACCTTCACTGATTGGAAGTCACAATTTAGAGGCAGGAGGTCAGGTTTTGAAGTAAACTCTAAGAAGATTCAAGAGAGGTGAGATGCTGAGCTTTGAAATGTAAGTAATAGGGTATTTTTTTTCTCTAGAGCTGCAAAGGGCAGTTGCTTGTGGGAACCTATGTAAGAGAATAGACTTATCAGAAACAAACAGTCCTGAGATTCCTGGGCCTATTCCTGATTAGCAATGGTAAACTGAGAACCTTCAGTCCAAAAGATCAACCAAACAACTGGCATTTATGGATGCTTAGGCAAATTTGAATGCACATTGGGGAAGCCTAGCTAAAGTACTTCTACAAAGTTTGTGAATTCTCCGTTTGTTTTGTGCATCTCCCTCTTCTCTCAATCCTCCATTTTCTCTCAAATTTAATCAAATTTAGGATGAGAGTTTGGAATGGCTGTAAGTATTTATCCTGCTAATGTTTCCTGTAATTTCAGTGGATTTTGTAATTGTCTAGGATGCTTTAATACTATTTGTGACCTTTGGGCCACAATACAATGAAGATTGTTGTAAAATGATATTTATGGATGTGAACGTATGACCATATACACCATGCATGCATGTCATTAGCAAAATACTAACACGATTATCATATTATATTTCAGAACACCTATTAAGTTGGAATGTGGATAGTTTTTTAGTTTAAGTATATATCTGTCTGTAAAGGCAATGCTATAACTTACAAAGACAAAACTGTTAATCAGTATGACATGACTCATCATAATTCAGCATTCAGATCCACAAAGGCTGACATACACAAATACATTCCAAGTGTTTTCTAGTAAAATAATATAAAATACAACTGTGTTTCTGTGATTAAAAAAAAAAAAAAAAGTTATTTGTCTGTGAAGATGAAGGTATCAGGAGTAAAAGATTTTTAGACTGAAACAAGTATATTCATTTTGCTTTCATAACCTTGACCAGCAGTGCATTTTGTGTCTGGTATACAGGAATTTATAGCAAGTATTACACACACTTTTTGTGTGATCAATAGATCAGACTCAAATGATATTAGGGGCTTAGAGTCAGCAATTCAGTTTAATAGACATGTTATGAAATTATGCACTACCTTATAGGCCTTTAAAACAATGTTAAAATCAATTTCATGTTTGGCAAACAGTCAGTGTAGCTCTGTCAATACAGAGTGACATACTGAGGTCATACAGTAGCAAATTCTGCTCTCAGATGGTTGTGTAATGAAAAAATAACACCATTAACATCAGCGGGGTGACTAACTTCACAGCAGTATGTAATGGGGCAGGATGTGACTTATGGGAAGAATCTCTTCACACTGGAATTGAACCAGGTGCCAGACATAAGGTAATCTATGAATTAGATTTTCACTGATGGGTAGAGGCCAATCATCTTGGATCACAAACACGTCCAACCAGCATAGCTATATGTCAGCACATGACTGCTGGTTATATATACTGATGTACTGAGTTAGTCCATAAGCAATCGTTCTGCTAACATATGATAAAAATTGTGTCTTACACAACATTACTTAGTGCAAATTTGACATGTGAGCCTCATTTGTCTCCTCCAATCTGTGTATGACAATGAAAATCCTCATATACTAGGGTACTCCATGCAGCATACATGCAATTTCCTGGAAAAGAAGCAAATCCTGGGACACATCTCTGTCTTCTGTAAACACTGTGCTGACATGTAATTGTCAGCATATTTTAAGTGGATAAAATTATCTCCTTTACTAATCATGTAAGTTTGATTCTCCCCTTAATAACATTTGTGCTTTTCTATTCACGTCGATAGTATCATCTTCTGAGGGAATTCATGAGTATAGCTAGGTGATATTTTAGGATGAATTCTGTCTTTCTGAGCCAAGTACATTTGGACTAAGACTGCCGGCTACTCTCAACTTCTGCAAACACAGAATGCAAAATAGACCACGCACAGGAACTATACAGAGTGTTACAGGAATTTCATCCTGAAGGCCTGATTGTTTTTCACAGTGAATTTTTACATTTGATAAAGCTTCTAGGCTTGAAATTTTCCAGCCCTTTGTTTTCATCTGGAAGAGTTTTAACAATTAGCAGATGGAAACTTCAAGGGCTGTCATTTGTTTTGAAATAAATGAGTTAAACCTATCATAATTATGATAATTACAGCACATCATATGAAATTATATTTATGGGAGCTAATCTGTCTTAATCACTTGTAACAGAAGGCACTTCGTCATGAGTGGGACATCAGCACAATTGATTTCACCTTCACTTGCATAATGGGGGAAAGCAAGTAAGTTCTGGTTAGTTGTCTCTAAGATTGAAATCTAAATTGTTATTACTACTACAACAGTATATTTATGGATTACAATTTTATGTCAGGGACCAAGCAAGATGACTGCTTAAGGAAAAGTGATCCTGGTGCCAAAGGTTACCCAGAGGAGCAGTGCCCTCGCTGATCTGGGCACAGTCCTACAGGGTCTGACTGTGATGTCAGAGCCAGAGCTGGTAAAAGGGTTCATCAACAGCACCAGGCAAAGCAAGTGATAAGCTGGGGCCAGGGTCCATCCAGGGAGCCCTGTCAAGGATGAATTAACGTGGGGCCAAGGACAGGACAGGGCCACAAAGCAAGGACTGAAAGTCTGGATTGAATGGAACCCCTGGGGCTGCATACCACCAGATTTCAATTCTGTGTATTAACCCATGTGTTTTTGTGTTATCAGGGTTCTGAATGCATTCACACAATGTTAGGCTAAAAGGCAGTGAGAGGACCAAACAGTAGGAAATAAAGAAATTATTGCTGAGAAGTGCCTTATCTTAGCCCACACCTGAGAGCTATCAAGGGACAATGGTTGAGATACTGGTTTTGAGAACTCGTCTTTATCTCCTGCAGTTTATAGTATTGGTTTTATCTAGGTAGGGCAAACCCTGAGAATGCAGAAGAATAGCCCTCTTATGACTCCTTGTGTGTAATGGGATGCCTCCTCCCAGGAGCAGTTTGTGGTCTATTGGGGGACACAGGTTGGGATGTGCAGTGTTGGAAAGCACTAGGCCTGCCTGCCCCAGAGGGCCTTGGAGAGGGCCTTTCACAAAGACAAGGCAGAAATGTGTCCGGTTTTCCAGTATCTTATTTCTTCAGTGATTGCTTTGATTTTACAGTTAAATAATGAGTTTTTTGTCAATATATGTATTTGTCAGTATGCCATTGACTCTGACCTAAACACTGAAACTAATGCATGCATGCTGATTCTTGTTCAGCTGAGTGTATCTGGTAGAATAATGATATGTATTCAAAATATCAGTTTTCTATTTATTTCCGTTTAATAAACCAGGGCTGGGTAAAGTTACAACGTGGATAAGAAGAATAAGAGTAGCAAAAAGAAAAAAGAAAAGAAAAGAAAAAAAAGGGGGAGGGGGGAAGGTTAAAAACCGTCTTGTTCATACCAGATCCTCTTCCAAGCAAATCCTTCTGTATAAACTTAGTCCTACTCTTACTGCATGGATTAATGCATCCTTCAATGCGCATTACAGCACTTATATCTTTATATACTTCCTGTTTTTTATGTTGAAAGGACTGGAAGAGAAAACAAATTCAGTGCATTTTTTTTTCTTCTGCTAAATACTTTGTTACCATGCATGGGACCTCTTTGGGTTTGTGATTATTTGCAATGTTTTTTCCATGCCAATCCATATACTACATTGCAATTAGTGGCTACGAATGTCAGGAGCACTCACACGAAATTGTATGAAATGTGTGTAAAATAAGCTGTCACCAAATGAAATGAGTTAACCAGCACAGAAAATACTGGAGGCACGGGTCCACACTATACGTAGACAGTGCAGTCAGTATACAGCCTGGCTACATGCTTACTTATGTCTATAAATTTGGACAAGATAGTGCTACTCTTTCATTTACCAGAAGTGCTGTATGGGCCTGTCTGCTGAGAGATCCCTATGATATACAGCATAGGTAGATCAGTTCCAAAGAGGAACAGATTTTAGTTATGAATTACGCTGTTGGTATTTCCAAAGAATGTAGCTTTGGAGTTCACTAGGAGAAGGAGTCATTGTTTTCAATGTTATTCACTTAGAAACAAGCAGCCAGCGAGCTTCTTCTGCACCAAGGGCTGAATTATAGGATTTAGATGCCTCCTGTATAGCTTCACATACATGAAAGAGTATTCTCTTCTACCTGGCTCTGGTGCATGGAAAGCGCTTGATATTCCTTCTCTCCTGTCAAGGAGATAGATGGAGGTGGCAGAAGGTGTTGCAGTACTGCAGCTTTGTATTTGTGCAGTCATTGCACAGTAGAAGGTAAAAGTAGAATGTTTCATTCAGTGTCCTACTGGTTGTTGGATTCAGTCTTCACCCATTTGCCACCACTTTCAGCAGTCCTTACTGTGCAGATGTAGCAGGTATGGCGATGGGCACATCTGCAGATTTTGACCAATATTTTCTCTGAACTCAAACTCAGGAAAAGATCTGTTTGCAAACTCCTCAAATGAAGGACAAAGGCAGCAGTGTGCCAGCCAAGTGAATCATAGTATGAAAGGATGTACTTGGACTTCAGCAATTAAACTTTCATTGGATGAGGAAGAGAAGCCTTTGTAAGAGGTCTGCCCCTCTGAAGCACAAGGAGGCCAATGAAATATTTCTTCTGGCTAAACATGGACAAAGTGTTTGGAATAATGGAAGCAGTAGTCTAAATGGAGAATTTCCATGGCTTTCAGGCTATACGGGTTGCTTGCACCTCTCCTTGATTACTTAACTGGTATTTTCCAATGTCTCTCTTTGTTGATTTCTGGCACTGAAATATGAAGAGAGGCATGACAATAGAAAGTGAAAAGGAGCATTCCCCATTTTTAGGATATATTATTTCATGAGTCTCTTGTCGTTGCACATGACCAATTGACCTCTGAAACTCTGTCAGAAATAACTCCACATCTTGATGGATGACACTGACCTTAATAACAATAACAAAAAGAGAGGGAAAAATGCGGTCCCTTTTCTCTGTAATCACCATGGACTGCTGGCTGTCAGGCTCAGACTTCCCTTATTGTTCTTCTCATTTACAAGCCAGACAGCATCACAATGGTTTTTACTTATTGGCTGGTACAAGAGCTAATGTGAAGATGGGTAGTGCGAGTGCAACACTCAGAACTTCATGCTGTTAATGGAGGGGGAAAGGAACTCAAGAGCCAACTTTGAATATGTGGCAGGGACTTTGCAGACACGAGTGCTACAGTCTGTTTGCAGTCTGTAAACCGAGCTTCATTGTTGTTTTTTTTTTTTTTCCCCAACTTCCTCCACTTAAAAAAAAAAAAAAGAAAAGAAAAAAAGAAAAAAAGAAAGGCCTTTAAACACTGTAGAGATAAGTAAAGTGTTTACAGCTACCAGCATTCACAAATGAAGGTATTTCTGCCTCCTGATAACACACAATATATGCATTATCGTCGAATGTGTATTCCATTAAGAAGCAGACAGACCTGGATGAGATTGTAATGGAAAGATTATGGAATGTTTCCTTTGTATTCTTGACTGAAAGGGAATAATGGGATTTACCTGATACAGAGATCAGCCCTTGCTAAGGAGAATAGATAAACCAAGAATGAGAACAGAAACTTTTCGTATCAGTACAAGGAAGGGGAAAAAAAAGAAATAAATAGAATGGCTCCAGCTTCTATAACTCTTCTGTGCTGATGTGGCAAGATAAAAATTACTTACTATATTTAAAAAAATAATAATCTGTGCATCTATTCAGTTGAAAATGCCAACATTTAAAAATGTAAATTAAAAAAGAGAGAGAGAGGAAGAAAGGAAGAAAGAAGGAAAGAGAGAAAGAGAGAAAGAGAGAAAGAGAGAAAGAGAGAAAGAAAGAAAGAAAGAAAGAAAGAAAGAAAGAAAGAAAGAAAGAAAGAAAGAAAGAAAGAAAGAAAGAAAAAGAGAGAAGAAAGAAAGAAAGAAAGAAGAAAGAAGAAAGAAAGAAAGAAGAAAGAAAGAAAGAAAGAAAGAAGAAAGAAAGAAAGAAGAAAGAAGAAAGAAGAAAGAAAGAAAAGAAGAAACTAGGTAATGATACAAAGCCTGGAGTTAACAAAAGAAGTGCTATATTGGTTTGATAGACCTTTTGCCCCTCTAAGTTTAGGAAGTAGAGAATATTCCCATTACACAATCCACTAAACTCGTCTGGAGCAGTGAGCCCAAAATGGTGAGCCTTTCCCCCGGCCTCTAACAAAGGCCATTGTGAAACTATTCCATCGGCTGCCTTTCCAGATTTCATGCCCATTAAAGCATCAATTACCCCTGACATTTCTATCAGCCTTCTATTAAGTTTGCAGTTACTAAATTTCCAGAAATTACGAGCAAATTAATCCAAGCATTAATCAGATTGCAGAGGGAATAATTTTAAAAAGGAGAAAAAAGCTCAGTATAATTTATGATAATAGATTTTTAAATTAATTGCTTCCTTTAGTTAATAATTTGTTCTCCTGCGAGTGCACACTTGATATTACACTGGAAGCGGTTGTTTTTCTGACTAGATCAATTAGTTAATGTTTACACAGTACTTTGAAGATGTAAAGCACTATGTAAATGCGGACCTATTATTGCTAGAGCAGTTGGTAATCACCGGGCTCGTAGCCCTCTTTGTACAACATCTAACAGCCCTGGAGCTGCTTTTAGCCCTCCTTGGAAAGGTGTTGCTTCTTTCTTTCTCATGTTTGTAGAGGTCCTCCGGTTGTATTGGTGGTTTTTCAATTGTAGACCTTTTTTTTTTTTTTTGGTAAAAATACCGAGTCTTTTCACTGTACTGTATGTATGAGTCCCACGAGAAGACAGACTCAAGTTCTACTTCTTGTGTACGGCTCTCTTATTATTGCCTCACTTAACAGGTTTTAAAGCTCACTGGACCTGAAATCACAAAGATCGGAAACGGAATGAATTGGTTTATTTTTCTCCCCATGTAAGACTGAACGCCTATCTCGTAGCGCAGGGACGGGGACGCAGCTCAGCGAATTTCAAAACTATTTCAGTTTTGAAGTAATTTCAAAACTATCCGAGTTTAGCAATGGTAAGGATTAATTGAGTTGAAATAAACGCAGTATTTTCAAAGAGGCTTGTTTAGTGCTGCACAGCAGGGGACGTTCTGCATTGTATGCTGAAGTAAGGGTAGATACTGAGACTACAATGGTAAGTGGTTAAGCTGCGGTAGAATGTCGGGGTTTGAAATGCTTGGAGCTGGTGGGAGTTTGGGTGTTTGCAAGGAAGCTCTCGGGTATTCATCCACGCATCCCAACAAAGAGATGTGCCTGTCGAAACGCAATGTTTATTTTTCTCTCGGTCTTTTTAATTTTAACCTTCCCAACGCGTCAGCCTAATGATGAGCGAAGTTCTCTGAGCGTCACACCCTTGTTGGTCTTTCAGGACAAAATGGAAAGTAAGCAAAAACAAAACAAAACACAACAAAAAACGGAAAGTGAGAATAGGCATATTGCAGACAGAGACACCTAAAAAATTGTGATTAATACCGCTCACCAGTTTTATAACGCCTTTGTCTAGTGGCACTGGCCCGGAACAAACAATAACAAACCAACCATAATGTAACATCCCCTGAGAGCCATTTGGATCATGCAAGAGCTGGAAAGCCGACAGCATGAGGTAGTGAAAACTGCTCTAATTACTGCTAAGATACACTGCAACCTGGCAGAGCGGTCTGCGCCGAGCGCACAAATGGTGCAGCAGTGCCACCACCTGAAAAAGGAGAGGCGCTGAGGGGAGGGGAGAAAGCCGGAGGAAGATTACAATGGATAAAATCCCACTAAGGGGCTGGTTTTAAAATCGGACTGACATCCTATGGCAGCCTTGCAGTGTACTCCCAGAAGTCGAGTTGTTTCCATCTCCAGCACTAAGCCCAAGGCATAGGGGTTATGACATGTGGGTGAAACCTGAGCAGCAGTGAGAGGAAACCGTAACAGGAAAGGGTTCTCTCTGGCATGTGGAGTGGGAAGGGGTGATGCAGGATCACTCTTTCCCTGAGATCCTGCTGGAGACTGATGCTCCTTTTGCACGCCTCCCACTTTCCTGCTGGCCTTTGCACAGACGTACTGGGGTATGAAGGAGAGGTAAGAAGGGATGACAGCCATTTCACGCTCCCTTGCTAGCTGTTGGCAACAGTGCTTTATGTCTTCTCTTAGTTCAGTGCCTACATATCTTTACATCAATTTCATGTGGTTTGATGACTGGGTGACAGTGACAAGATAGTAACAAGTGTGCTCACCAAGGAAATATGTTTGCTGAGGATAGCAACGGGGCAACCTTGGGCAAGGTTTTAAAAAGATACTTTTCTGCTGTAAGGGCCCATAGCCTGTGGCGTACCTGATAGATCATCTCACAGCCTTACATGCATCAGGGCCAAATGACGCAAAGAAAAATAATTGCGCTGCTTTCTGATGGCAGCCTTTCTCCACTGAGTACCAGAGACAGTTATTACTGGATATTACTGGAAAGTTGGAACATTCCTATAGGAAAAGCCCAGAATTATTAAGGAATCTTAAATGCTGTGATTATGTGTAGTGAGAATGCCACAGAAAGAGGCAAAAGCTGTCTGGGTGAAGTTGTCAATTTAAAGCTTTAGAGGAGGTAGGATTTCTACCCCTCACTGGTTTGAGAGGCTCGAATATAGCAGCTCCTGAAGACAAAGTAAGACTGAAATGTGCCATGTAAGTAAATTTACTACATTTTAAACCAGAAATGTATTAAAATATTTTCTTTTTGTAAAATGCTCTTGCATTCAGAGTCTCTGTTGCCACCATTGGTCCTCTGCAATACTGATGCCTGTGCTGGATTTGTGGACTCTTTAACAATTGAGGATGTGTTTTCATTAGGAATATTATGTTCAATTTAATATCACTTAGGTGGATTCAAGTTGTAAGGCTTTGTTGGTTGTACATCATTCAAGCCTGTTCAAGCAGAATTCACCAAAGGCTACTTGCTGATGATCTGCTCATTGCAGTCAGTGCTATCTCAGCTATGTCAGATTTCCACTGTCATTTTTAAACACAGTTCTCTATTAAACGCTGTCTCCAGAAATGTACAGTAAAGAAAAAGAAAAGTTAACCAGCTGGGAAACAGGTTGCTGCAGTGTTTTTGACCATTCCCTGGCAGTGTGAATGATGAAAAAGCTGAACAGGTACACGGCAGAGCTAAGATCTTCTGGAAGCCTGTAAAAACAAATGAAAAGAGCCCACTCTTTGCTGCAGAGGTGAGGCTAAGAGGGAGCCTTCCTGTTTGTTTTTTCTCAAACGAGGAGGAAGCCCTGAGCTTTATTTTCCTATATCTTGTTTAGCCACCTTGATTAGCGTCTATATTCAGGTTCCTTAATGGACAGCACGTTATATAGGTTGTTTGAGGTTAAGTAACAATGGGGAGCGCGGCTAGCACAGTTTCCCATGTCTCTAAATATAAACACAATAAGAATCCTGTTAAGACAATGAAGCAAGATAGAAACAGGCTTGCTGCTGTAGCGCATAGGCTCTTTTTCTTGTTTTCTGGCCATTATGTAAACTGGCATTCTGTTTTTCCCATTTGAGAGCAGACCTCTGCCTTATCATCATCACAGCAGATGTGCCCAGAGAATGTTTACCAATAAGGAAAAGAGATATTGCTGTTGTCTGGGTTGTTTTTTCCTATATAAAGAATAGAGGAGTTGGGATGAAGGAGGGGGACGGAAGGCAGCCGGTGTCAAACCGCTGCGGGACAATGTAAGCAGAGCCCCTGACGTGCAGAGAGGAGCTGAGCTGAGCCGAGCCACTTCATTCAGAGGTGTGGGTGTGTAGGAGGAGTGTGAACTTGCACTCAAATCTCTGTGTGCATCCATACCCACAAGCACAATGCTGCAGTGTCTTTTGAAGGCATCTATGCAAGCTTTTTCCCCCCACACAGTTACACCAGATCAAACCCTGCCATGCACGTGTGCCACCTGTGTGAAGTGCGTTTCAAACTATGTAAGCCACAGCTTCTGTTGTCTTCACTTCATGCTACTACAGGTCATTTGCTCTAAGATTAGCTCTGAGGTTGCTATATTAGTAATGCGACTTTGATATGAAAGCTTGTGTATCTCTAAGGCCGACAGGTGTTTTCTATAGATAGGTGAAATGTTCCACTTAGAAAAATGAATTTCTCTTCAAAATACAAAATGGCTGCTTGGGAGCAAAACCAACTTCAAGCGTGAACAAAAGCTGAATATAACAACTTCTGGGCAGGAAGAATGTTTGTACAGTGATAGTAAAATTCAAACTGTTAAATATTCACGAATATCTCTGAACTTAAAGAAGCCGGAAAGTTACAACATTCCAGGCAGCACCAGATCTGAACTTTTCCTGTTGTTCAGATACTGGGTTTCCTCCTGTCCAAAGCAACTGCTAAATAGCAATTGCTAAGAGTCTTGAGATACTCAGGCCTGGTTTTCCAGGCTGCATCTCTGCCTGAAAAAAACCCAAGATAAATATGTTTTGATATTCACTTGTATGTCACTGATGTCTGTGAACACCATTAACCACCTCAGTACTTCTTCTAATCAGACATGGATTTATGCTCTCACCTCACCTGTGGCTCTACAGTTTCCACATCTGCAAAGTAAATATGATGGTTTTCCCTACTGAAGCATTAGCAGAAGGCTTTAGCTGATATTGGTGAAGATTTTGGCATATGTACATAAAGAAAGCATAGAGACTTGAGAGGTGGTTTTGTAGCCTTACAAAAAATGAGTGCCTTCATGCTGTCTGTAGCGAATCAACAGGTTCTCTACATTTTTGCACTGGGAATAATGGGCACAGAGTTCAGGTTCCACTTATCTGGCTAAAAGAAATAAAAGCCAGAGGAAAAAATGAAATACTGACCCTGTTAACAAGTAAATATACAGTGTCAGGACTTGGAGGCATTCTGATTTTTCCACGCTATAAATGTCAAAAGCCCAATAGTGCCCACACTGGAGTGAAAATGCGCCAAGCACAGTGTTCAGTACAAACAGCTTCCTTCTCCCTGCTGTAGCTGACAAAGACACACTGGTGTAGGTATAACCAACAGCAGAATTTGTGTTTTTCCAACTGTTTGAAAAGGTTCAGCCCCACAACGAAGTGTCACCATCTGTGAGGTCTCAGCAGCTGTATTCCAGGCTGCCATTGAACTTGTATTAATACAAGTTCATCCCATTGTGACCCTTTGGAGATGCCATAGATATGGAAAGCAAGGGCACAAGGTTAGTTCTTCTGCACTGGAGTCAACACAATATATTTTGACCTCCTGGGATTATGTGGAGTGGTTCATTAGTGCAGTGGAACTTATTCAAGGCTCTAAGCTTGTTCTTCCAGGTGTTCGTCTCCCTAATGATGCTTCTTCTTGTTTTCATCAGAAATACTGATTACTAGAAAGCTGTAGGGTTAATAAGCCTGGAATTTTTGAAGACGTTTTTGTGTAATTGTTATAGCACATCGTATAGGCGCTGCAAACATCATAGTCCTGCAGTGCAAAAAAAATCGATATTTCTCCATCATACTTTAAAGACCAATTCCCTGGAGTAATCTGCATTCCCTACTAGTTTATTCTAAATGAAATTGATTTTTTTTTTTCTGGGAGATTAAAACATGCCTTGAAGATCGTCAATGGTTTTGTTGCGTAGGCCTTATTAATAGACACCTTGTAGCATAATTCTGTTTATTCTATATAAGTTGAAAACAATAAAAAGAGTTGACAGTTTCGTCAGTTGTGTTTGCTCAAAAAAAAAAAAAAGAAAAAGAAAAAGAAAAAGAATTACAAAAAAAAAAAAAAGGAAACGCAGACACCTCCTCCTCCTGTAGCAAGAGACGTTGTAAACACACCTCAGCGAAGTGTTTAGGAAGATCTGACTCATTACTTGGGGTAGAGTGGGCTGTTGAGTTTATCTATGAAGCGTTCAATCACGCAGAGAATGAGCTGTGGGGCTCGGTGTACTTTGGCAGCTGGAGGACGGCTGTTTATCACACTCAGCAATAACTGACGTAGGAGTCTGTGCGCAGAGATAGGTCCTGCTGGGCTCTGGGCGCTGAGCGAGGTTTTGCTGCGGTGTGCTGGGCCCAGCACCAGCCAAGTGCCAGGATGTGCTGTATGTGCCTCGTGGGCAGGAGTTTCCTGCACGGAGACATTGCCACTCGTGTCTGCTCGGAAAAGAGAGTGCGTTCCTCCTTAAGAAGCTGCACTGCTCATTGAGAGGACTTGCCTTGTGGATGTGCCTGCCAACAAGTTGCTACTGCCTTTGGAAGCTGAAGGCAGCCTTGCATTATCGCTTAGCAAACACAGTGTTTACATAGTGGCCCATAGTGCAAATTTACAGTTCGCAGACAAAGCCTCTTAAGAGGAAAAAGAGCTGAGATCTGGGCGCTAATGCCGAGACATTTCGTTCTAACCATGCTATCCCCCAGGTACTGAGAGACCACTTTGCAAGTGATCAGATAACCTGTCAGGACCAGGCCGGTCAGCCTCCCTTTTTTTTTCACTTAACTTCAGAAACTGAACGATCTTCCTTTGCTACTCTATTGGCAGAGTTGCAAAGTTTTTCTGATTATTATTAAAGCAGCATGAAACCATACTTTTGTTCAAGCTAATCTAATGAATACGATTTGCCTAAATTTCCTTCGGTTCAGTTTGATGGGGACAGGCAACTGCAGCTGGGTTCTGCAACAGGTTGTCACCAAGCACATATCTGACGATTCCAGTGGGCACTATTAATTGGCTTACATTCACTTAAAACATCCTCTGATTTTATTCTAGACATATCTTGTACGTTTGCTTTTTAGTGAATGGCTTTAAAGTTTGGAACCCATTCTTAAATCTCTTTCAGCAAGATGTTTTCTTAGCACAGATAAGAATCATGAACTATATTTACATGAAACACAATCACAATATGTTGCTCTTATCCATTCACTTTACATTCTTGAGCGGGAGAAAGTCTGCATGTGTGCTAAGCTGTAAGCCCATGTCTATTCCTCCTAATTTGAGGTTATATTGCTCTTAAGTTATATTGTCCTGAAACTCATGTTGGCCTTTAAATTGTTGTAAACCAGTGGTAGCCTCAGAGATATTAAAGGATGTTATACCAGTAAGTTGCCCAAATAATGACAAAGCCACTTAAAGGGTTCAGTGCAAAACTTAGGTTTGAACCCATAGTTCTGGAAGAACTCCATCTAAGCTCTCTGATGTGGTCCTGTCCTTTGTCCCTAAGCACTAGTTGTATTTTGTTTAGGAAATAATTTCTGATAGAATAGAAACACCAATAAAGATCAGATTCACTAAAGAAGGAAGGTAAGCCTGTGTTTTATGTATGTTTTTGTCACCATAGTGTTCTTCAGAGCAAATTTAGGATTTTGACAAACTTGTAGTAAAAGTAGATATAAAAACAGATATTGCTTCCAAGCAATGCTTGAGAGGTTCTGCTCTTTTAAATAAAATTGTTAGAATATAGTTAATGAAGTAGCATCCATTTATTTGTTTAAAATTCATAAATTTCACTATGAAGCATTTTCATATATTTTTGAAATAAAAAGAAGTTTTGAACTTCAGTTATATCTGATGCTTTCTGCTTGATATGAGAATTATCTTCAATGTAGTTATCTGAAGTTTACTATCTGGAGGAAAAAAAACCCAACTGCAAAAATACAACTGAAAGCAGTAGAAATCTACTAGGTATTGAATAGCAATAAAATAATTGTTCCTTTATCTATAAATAGGTTATTGATTCTGATATAGCAATGTCACTGTGTGGGTGGAAGAAATGCTCTGGAAGAATTGATCATCTCACAAAGGGAAAACGAAAATTATTTTTACCCCCAGGAATGATATTTAATTTTGTCTGGGCTTTTAGAGCTTATTTATTTGACAGTATTTCTGTTCAGTTAATTATAATTCAAGAAACATGCTGTTATATATTATTTGTAATATATGTTCTTCAGATTTAATTTGTCACCCTCTGAAAATGTATTGAACTAGTAATGAAGGAATACTCCAATCCCATAAAGAGAAATAGCTGGAGTCAGAAAAACTTAGCTTCCAATTCATATTTTGGAGAATTTGTTCATTCCTTGAAGTATTTTGATCTAGTCTGTATGTACAAAGCCATGGGTATTCTTCCAGTGAGATCATTAGAAGCAGCAAGATTAGTTTGTGTGAGAAAGAGAAGAAAGCTGAGGTAAAGCCTTATGCTTTAGGAAAAACAAACAAACAAACAAACACAAAAAAAGTGATCAGTTAGAGACATCTTTGTATGATAGCTGTCCTTTCATGTATTCTGATCGCTGTAATTAAAGAAGTACTTGTGAGGCCCCATCTGGTGTACTGCGTCCAGGTCTGGGGCCCCCAGTACAAGAAAGACGTGGAGCTGTTGGAGAGAGTCCAAAGGAGGCCCACAAAGATGATCAGGGGGCTGGAGCACCTCCCCTACAAAGACAGGTTGAAGGAGCCGGGCTTGTTCAGCCTGGAGAAAAGAAGGCTGCGGGGTGACCTCATTGCAGCCTTCCAGTACCTAAAGGGAGCCTATAAACAGGAGGGGAGTCAACTCTTTGAAAGAGTAGATAACAGCAGGACAAGGGGAAATGGTTTTAAGTGGAAGGAGGGAAGATTTAGGTTGGATATCGGAAAGAAGTTCTTTACTATGAGAGAGGTTAGGTGCTGGAACGGGCTGCCCAGAGAGGCTGTGGATGCCCCATCCCCGGAGGTGTTCGAGTTCAGGTTGGATGGGGCCCTGAGCAGCCTGGTCTAGTATTAAATGGGGAGGTTGGCGGCCCTGCCTGCAGTGGGGAGGTTGGAGCTTGATGGTCCTTGAGGTCTCTTCCAACCTGGGCCATTCTATGATTCTATATGAGAACAAAACATAGAAAAATACATTCTTACCTACTATTTTTTTTTTTTAAATACTGCTGCTGCATAGCATTTTTTAAGCTTCTAGAGAAGAAACTCAATCCACCTGCTGGTGTTCTAAGAAAGATAATCTTTTGTGTAACTAGAAATTTCAGGAATAAATCTAACAGTTGTGGATATTTCCAGCAGAGACAGAGATACATTATAACTGGAAAAAGTTCTAGAAAACCTGCTGTAAGAACTTCCTTACATTTGGGAGGAAAAAAAAACAACCTTAGGTGCAGTATTTTCCCTGAAAACAAGCTGATGCTCCTTATGTATTGGGTTAAATGAAGTGTAACATCAATTAAGTTAGTGACTAAAATAAAACTGCTTGCATTAGGAGAAAATCAAACTAGCTATTGTAAAGCAAAAAAAAAAAAAAAAAAAAAAAGATGGAAGAAACAGTAAGCTCTCTAGTAAAATTATACAACTTATTTGTGACATATTTTTCTGCGATACAATCAGTGTTGCTTGAGTCTGACGTTTCCACAGGAAAGAATGAGTTCTAGCAATAAGGAAAGAAGGTGGAGTGCAGTGCTGATTTGAGTCAGTTGTGAAGCTCCTCATTAAGTTACACAATACTGCTCTCAAAACAGCAGCTTCTCAATTCAACAGTTCCTTTTCAGCCCAGTTTATTGTCATTTCCCTTTTACCCAGTTTCTTAATCACCTTGTAGCAGCTCTACTACTAACTTCCTGTGCAGTGTCGCTTGAAGGCTGTTGCTGGAGTCCATATACTGTTCATAGGGTTTGAAAGTAAATCAGAGTGATTGTGGTAAAGAAGTTAATTCCTATTGCTAACAAATCTCTTCTGTACCTGATGATATCGGCCTTTTGGAAAAACTAAACTCCCTCAACTTCTGTCAGCATCAGCCTGCAGGAGAAAATCAGCAGCATATATATGGCACAATTAAATTTTTGGGGCTATGTTGATCCTTAAGATTATTACCAGGGAGCTTATATAGCTGCTGAGAAAAGGTTGAGAGAGTGTTTTAAATGAGAGCGTATATTTGATATATATGTGCTTCTTGGGTTTCATGGAAGGGTAGTTAGGTCATGATATTATCTTATGAAACGTGTACTGAGATGATGCATCTATGAGACACCCCACTATAAAAGTACTTGCTATGTCCTACTTAGTATAAACGGGATTAAAAAAAAATGACTTACTTGTGAATTAATTTAATCTTTGCAGACCTCTGAAAAACAGTAGAATAATAATCATGGACCTTGTTCCATTAGTTGTGTACTCCATTGTTTTTAGTCTTGCAGTGTTGCTCACGCACTGAGACATGATGCTTACTGGTGGAAAATCATTTTCAAAGTGCTTCAGGGAAATGGTTGATAGAGTGCTGCCATCTCTTGGCTGTGCAAATCACATGTTGCAAAATATCACGTATTTTTCTTACAAGGGAAATGCCCTCTCTAAACAGCTTTGAAATGTTTCTATGAAAGGTGATACTCAACATACCTGCAGACATCTTACATTTAATTTGTCCAGGAAAGTTATTAGTGATATTTGAGAGACATTGAGTTGTCCTTCCTATTAAAGACAGGAGCTATTGAGAAAGTGTGAAGAACACTGCAACGCTGCTCACACAGCTGGGTGTGTGCTCCTTGCTCTGGAGCTGGCAGTGACAAGGAGGCCGTTGTAGCCCAGCGTGGATAGTGCTGCCATTGCTGGTTGCAGCCCGCAGGCCCTGTGCTGAGCTAATGACAGTCTTGGGACTTGTGGAGCTGTGCTAGAACTGGAGTTTTGGATTGGTTTGTAATACAGTAGCAGTGTTATCTAACAACCAGGTGTATGTTACATGGAATGTTTAAGCTTTTGCTTAGCTTTGTACTATTGCTTGCTAGTGCTTACAGCTACATAAATGTCTGTAACCAATAGATAGTAATGACAAGTAGTGTTTAGCACAGCGTGAATTATCTAAGAGTGTATAATAAAACAGAAGGAAGTACAGGCAGGGGATGGAGTGGGGCCATGGGAGTGTGGGTGATACCATAGGCACCAGGCACTATGGGCAGTGACCAGTCATCAGGTGATGCAGCTTAACGCCCACTTGAAACGCTGATGCGCCTTTCAAAAATGCCAGCAGTAATGAGAAGTTAGTCAGAATTTGATTCCCTGTGGAGCTGCTGGTAACTCCAAATGCTCCAGAGCCTCACTCCAGGCATTCCAACATGCAGCTATTCACCCACTGGCAGCTGCTGGCTTCTCTGAGCCTGACTCAGCCTCACAGAGCTGCAGAGCTCTTCTCAATGTTACATTTATCATGCAAGTTTCCTTGTGAGAACAGTGCGGTAGATAAACATAATATTGCGTGTTGATTAAATGATACAGCCTGGGTTTTAACAGCATGAATCCAATGGAGGGAAGTTATGCAGCCTCTATATATGCCAGTTCCATATACATGGTATTATGAATTATCCTACTGCTTATTATCTTCTACAGTGCAAACTGAAGCTGGCTATTTATCCATTCACTAAACATCCAGAAAAATCCAGTAATTAGTCGCACTATTTCTTCAGTTAATGATAGGCATCTTTAAACACTGAAGTTTAAGTTATTTCCTTCCATCTGCACATCTTCAGATCATACCAGAGAAACACTGACTAAATTTTCATTAGTCCTTTGATAGTTCAGACTTCCTGCTTGGTAGGCTGCTATCATCTGTCCACTTGCCAGTGGCATCGTTGAGTTTTCCATTGTTTCAGTTGTATTCAGACACAGCAGATAGATTCCGTGTCTCTCAAGACTTTGTAGGCTTTCAGTGATAGCCTGAAAAATGTTCATCTCTGTGCTCCACCTACTAAAACTTTTGTGTTGTCACATCTAATGCTTTCAGTGATGATTTCTTTTGGAACAGTTCTAGTTTTGGAAAGGTGTGAAATGTCAGTTTGATTAACGTGGCTATGTGCAAGTCGACAGTGTTTGTATGAATACTTGTTACTTCTAAATTATAAACATGACTGTCATACTGTTTTAGGGATGAATGGTGGAGAATATACCTCCAACACTCCATTTGGGGAATATGGTGTCTCTAATTAGTAAGGAAGTGGCACGGCTGCTGTATCCTAGAGACGAGGTACGTGCATGGGCCTAGTCAGAAGAAACAAAGAAAAATACCTTCTTAATTAACCTTTAGTTTATTTTTCTTAGTTCATCTTTCTTTACCCAATTGTTTATAGAAGGTGACAGCAATGGCAGGAGAGGAAATAATTAAATGAGATTTTTGTTAATCCTTGTGCTCTGTCTGAAAAGCTGCTGCAACCTACAAAACACCCTGACGATTTGCATACTCTGCTCTTTCAGCATGTGCAGATCTCCCATGTTGCTCCTTTAGAGATAAATAGTCTCACTAATCGGTTGATTCAGTTTCAGATAACATCATCCTTACCAAACACATTGTTAAGTAGGTGAGAATGAATTAAAGATCGCAAAACTCCTTTGTGTGTGTGTGTGTGTGTGAGAGAGAGAGAGAGGAACCTGTATTCATGGAGGATCTCACAACATTTTCATCAGACTTAAAATTCAAAATGACTCTGGTGCTCTTGAAACTACTGCCCAAGGACACATTTTGTAAAACTTTGACAAAATGGTTTGTTCTTACCGGAGCTATAACCTGAACATGAGAGGAGTCACAGTTGTACATAAAAATCCTTTTCCCTTCCTGTCCACTTCAGCAACACTGCAGGAAAACAAGATGCAAACCAAACAAACAACAATAAAAGAAAACAACCTTCAGTAGTTGAAAGAACGTGAAAGGGTGGAAGGATTTAGAAATTCTTATCAGCTAGAAGGGTCAGGATACTGTTTCTGCATTGTTGCTCTTCTGTATAACCAAGTGGGATAGCACATTGGAAATGGAAGTAGAAAATTAAGGTGTTAGCTTCATTCCTTCCTTTGGAAATCCTGCAGCCCAAGTTCCCTTCCAAAATGGGAAACGCCTCCTGCTTTGCCAGTGTCACACACGGTGAAACTCTTCTCTGGGTATCAGAATTTTACATGCTTTTTTGAGCGTTGTTTATGACCCAAGAAGCATTTTGGAGGTAGGACAGACATGTCTGCCATATGTTGGTACTCCGAAACATCACAACGCTGGGCAGAAATGCGATTCCCTTCTGCAAGTAATAACGGGTGAAGTGGGATATCCAGTAAGTTGCTGTGGCTGAGCTAAAAGGTTGGTCAAAATCAGGGAGCAAAGTTTTTCACTTTAGGCCTCATTTTGTACTCACTGAAGTTCATGAGTTGTATGTTAATTTTATGGGTATCTTACAGCACTTACAGGATAACAATACAAGTATCTGCAGTGCTGACTACATCACCTCTCAGGAAAGTGTTATTTACCCAGTTTCACTCTGACAAGTGAGTTGTAGTTCTCACATCTACTTTGCTGTCTTAACGGCAAATAATGTGCTCCCCAAAAGCATATTGTTTCTTCTTAAACTTTCCACCTCCACGTGAGGATTGTTCTTGTGCTCCCTTGACCTGCATGACACATGCAACTTGGAAAATGCCTTACCTTAAAAATATGTTTACTAGTTTCACCAGGTTGCTGACAAATTATCCTTGCTTTCACTTCAAAAATAAAACTCTTTGCTTATGATTCTTCTTTTTGCTGGTTGTGAATTTTTTTGTAAGTCACGGGCCTTCTGAGAACACTGCACACGAGTACGTAACTGGTATTATGATCAGAAGAACAAAAATAACTTCTTGGACATGACAGTGATGCTATGCATGTTCAGAGCATTGCTGGTAAGGATGTGCTTCCTTCTCTAAGCCCTGCAGTTTTGGAGGGTCACAGTGAGAGGACAAACGAGCCCACGTTCCTTCAAAAAAGCGCTCGTAAGCTGCAAAGTCTGCTGTTTATTGGGAAATCACTGTTTTGTTTTTTGTATTTGTGCTAGTAATGAACCCTGTCAGTACTCATCCACAGATGTAACTTTAAGTGCAACTGTCTTTGATTGATTACATTGCAAGGAGGCTGCTTGTAATTCCCTGTTTGTTCCAGTTTACATACTAGACCATCTCTTGGTCACATTACTTTTATTTTGGAGTGAGTATATAATAGATAATCTCATATTTATAGAAATAATTTTATTTCCAGCCTCTCACGACAAATTTAATCAATATTTATTCAAATGAAAGTGATATATTTTTTTACACATTCGACCTTGTATCAGATAGCAACCCTTTCCCTGCTATACAAGTCTGGCGTGTTTTCAATCACCTCTTCTTTACTGATGTAGACACTGGCAGCAAGTTTTACAAGCTTTTGTTTTATTTTCCACTTCTCTTCTATGCTCATACTCAAATTCATTTCAAACAGCTGGCTATGAACTATCTTTATTATTCTGATCCATACGATGGTGAAATTATACAAACAATATTTACTGCACTGAAAAGCTTAAATAGCATCCAGTGGAGGATCAGCTTCTCTGGTAATAATTCCCGAAGAGAAATGGATTACCCTTTTCATAGCTTAAGAAAAAAAGTTTAATATTGATTGAGAAATTCACAGTCTTTTTTTTTTTTTTAAACATGTTCAGTCAAAGGAAATAAAAGCACATATAGGTCAGTTTTAAGAAAAAAAATATAAATAATATGAATATTTCTGGTTGGTTTGATTTTTTCTGATGTATTGAAACATTTACACTTCATCACTTGGCTATATTTTTTTGTTACAGAGATTGATGCATTACACGTTCTCGGTGTTCTATAACACAATCCATCAACTTATCAAGCTGTTCTAGAGGAACAAACTGTAGCATAAAATTAAAGCACTGCAGAGACAGTACTTACATTTTTGCCATATGTGTGCTACATCTTCAGGTTCTGGAAGTAAGCTGAGTAAATCTCTGTCTTTATACTACATTTAAGGAAAGAATAGTATTATTTACAAAGCAGTGTGCTGCGTTTATTCTAACATTGTTCTCTGCAAGTCTGTTCTCATGAAATAGAGTGAGTCTTAGGCTGTGGATCACGTAGGCTAGAACACAAGCATGAGGCTGGTAGGCATTTGGGCAGGCAGGCTGCTATCTTCCCACCCTTTTCAACAAAGGTTACATAAAACGAGTAACAGTAATCAGGAACCAACATCTGAAGTCTTCTTTCTCATTTCCCAGAGAATATAAATACATTTTGGACAAGAAAGAAGAAAATAAAACCCTGAGCTAAATTGTGAAATACGACATGAAGGTAGTAAATGTTATTAGCAACTGAATTTTTAAACTTAATACTAGAAATTTCTATACAGGCATGTCTGTGTTACCAGCCCAGTGCAAACACCTCTATAGCATAAATTATTTCTGGGCATAACATAGAGCTTTGCCCAGGAGAAAATGCAAAAAGAAAAAGAAGTGTTTATGGTGAGTCTTAAGGCAGACAAATCATGAAGGATCCAGCCTAGGTTTGTGGAATGATCTGTTGATGAACTGAGAAACCAACGTACAGTCTGCTTTTCTTATGTCACTTACACCATGGGGGAGATGAAAACAAACACCAAGAAGTTGCACAGTGATGGCTGCCACAGCCTACTTTTTAAAAAAGCTTGTCAGCTCTTCATGCCTGAATAATAATTCGAGCAGAATGAACGGGTACACAAGTCCTAATGCAACGTAACACCCACTTGAAATTTTAAAGCTCCTTCTCTACAATGCTGAAAATAATGAGAATTTAATCAGAATTTCCTGACAGTATGGTGCACAACTGCACAGCTACAAATGAAAGGTGTTCAGTAACACATTCTTGAGAAGAAAATCTGCTGGATGCTTTGCAGGTACCCTTTTTTTTTTTCTTTACTTGTGAAGAACAGGCATAAATATTTTGAAGAGCAATGAAATTATGCCTTCACAATGAAGCGGCTTACGTGCTCCTTTAATTTGAGAAGCTTGTAGAACAGAGCCATGAAGAAATTATAAGTACTGTACATTTAAGTATAATTTAACTAAAAAACAATTCCCCTCATGCAGCTCGTTCAGAGACAATAGCAAAGTGACTAGCAGACCTGCCAAGTAAAAGTGAATAGCAACGAGTCAGGAGGAGCTTCCATCCTTGCAGAAACTAGTGGTACTTGTTGGACTGTTGCATATTACAAAGAAGTTAAATTATGGCTTATTGCAAAAGTTAAGAGGGTGAAATATTATCAAGAAAAGTCATTCATTTGGCTCAGATACTTTCTTGCCTACGGGTTTTTAAGAGTCTGGATTGAGGACACTGTCACCAGAGCATATGTGTTCTTTCTGTGGTAGAATTTAGGATATATATATATATTCGAGCTGCAAGGCTAACAATGTAATTCACCTTTCATGGGGTGAGCAGGCTGACATGCATGGGTTTTCAACTATAATTAATCAACTATAATTTTTGTGTAAGGACTATGTAAAAAGATGTGATGCCTATTGATAAAGTGATTCATAACATTACAAGCTAGTAGACTGAAAACATAATTAGGCTATTTTGTAATTTTGACTTTCTGCATGTGCTATTACTTTATGCTCCTGTGATTGAGAGACAAACGAGTCTGTTTTCACAGTGTGATCCAGAACCCCCTAAGTTGTGCTCTGCTATGTGACCCACAGCTGGGTGGCTGATCCATGTTGTATGTTGTACCACCATATAACAAGAGCACAGCTTAACATTGGGCTCAGCTAAAACTGAATTCCCAAAAAGGTACCATACAGAGTCATCCAGGTGATATCAGCTTGCTGTGACATCACTCTGCCACCTCTACCCTGGCCCAGGTGTGGTACCAGACAGAGTCTATGAGCTGCACCCTTAGAAACACTGCTAGTTTTGTACTCTTGGTCAGGATGAGGGAGCAGAGGCTGATGCCGTGAACATATGCAGTTGTAGTAGAAATGCTGAGTCACAGCTTGAAGCAGTGATTGAGCACCTGGTGGGGAGGCAGGGCCAACCCAGGGGAGCTCAGGTGCATGCAATGGACCTTAGCGACCATAAGGGCAGGAGCCAGGATCCACCCCTTCCCACACCTCATTTAAGGGTTGGCAGTGGAGGCAAGGGGATCTTGTTGGAAATCCCTGTCTACTGTAGGTTTTCTGTAGGTAAGTAGATTCCTTTCTTTCTCTGCCTATAGCTGTTGCATTTGAGCAAGTCCTTTCTTGCTGCAGCTTAGGACCTTGCTACTCTGCTATCGTTACTGCACTTTCTATCATGTTACAGCCATAAAAAAAAAATGGAAAGCATAGGGTTGCAGCTGTGGTTTGGAGAGAGTGGGAAGATATAATCAGAATCTTGAATTGGGAGAACTGAGATTGTGCTCAGACTTGTGCCTGTGGTTCTGAGGTGGAAATATGTCTCTATACATATCAGGCCATATGCCCTATGCATAATAAGCCTCGTGTTTCTGAGAAGTGACAAATGTAATACAGATACAGAATAAATCTGCTGCTTTGCAGTGTCTTTATCAAACTGTATCTTTATACATTTATTTCTAAATACACTTCTATTATTATAACTGGAAATACTTACGTAAGAGGGGGGAAAAAATCCAGAGAGTGGAACAATGTTTGTAATCTCCTCTAATATGTTATAATATGTGATAGTTCCGAGGGACCACTGCTGGGCAGCGTAGCACTGGTGCTGAGGTAGGTCAGGGCGAACCCTGCCAGGTGTGTCTGACGGCACCCTGCGCTGCTCTGTCACAGCTCTGGCGGGAACTGAGTAAATTCACGCGTCTCCCTCCTGCTCAGACCTGGAGTACTGCTAATTGCCTTAAGTAGGAGCTTAGGAACACAGAGCATCGCTTAATCTCCTAACAGGTCTAAATCTTATTTACTGTTCTGCTACAAGCTCTTCAATTTGAGGGAAAAAAATCTAAAAACCCTCAGCAAGAGAAGGCTGTGATCTTCCTGTTCTGAGCCCCAACCAGATCCCTGGCTAGGTTAAAAGCCAGCTCATAACCCCCTCACAAGGTGCAGTGTAACTGAGTGCATCGCGACGTGACTGCTGCTTGCTGCAGCTGACAGGCGGTGGTCAGGAACCATCCCCTGTGCAAATAAACGTGAAGCACTTCCCTGTCCATCGCGGTGCCGTAACTACAGGAAGCAATTTGTTTCGTAACGTGCAGAAGCGCAGCGCGACTATTGCTTCCTTCCTTACCGGCCCCCGAGGGACCGCGCGGAGCGTCCGCCGAGCGCGGGAGGGCGGGAGGAGAGCCGGCAGAGGGCAGCGCTGTGAGGGAAAGCGGGTGGCGGGAACACCGGCACGGCACGCAGAGGCGCTGTGCTGGTGCTGTGAACCCCGCATGGCACGGAGGTGTCCGAGCAAAAAGGCCGTAAAAGTCTCTGAAAGTACCAAGTGCTGCCTTTGAACTGTTACTCTGTGTCTGTGTGACTGTAACTGTACAGCTAAGAAAGAAGTGCACAAAATAAGCAAAGGGAGGTAAGTAAAATCCTTTGTGAGGGGCGAAGAAAGTCTAAAGAAGCGACTAGCTTGCAAGAATAACACTTGTTCGCAGCGTGCTGCTGTCGGAGCGTGCCGCTGGTTCAGCAGCAGCTGATAGCTCCCGCCTGGGGGCTGCTGGAGGTTAACCCTGTGCCTGGTTCACTGAGAGCGGCAGAGGGACGCTGGCTCCTTCACAATTCAGGGAGGTGTCAAAGGGTGACCTTCATGGAAATGCTTGATGGTCTCCCTTAGGCTTGTTTTGTTTGGCGCTCAATGAATTGAGTAACGCCTTGTAGAGGATACAGCTTTAAAAGCAGCTATAAGGTGTGCGTGCTGCTGTGGCTTCTGCAACTGTAAGGCTGAAATAAAGTCCTGTACGACATTCAGCAGAGATAGAGCAGCTTCAGTATTGTTTGTGAAAATGTAGATCCAGGTTAGGATTAGGAGCAGGGCAGTGATGCTTGAGGATGAATATGAAAGCTGTAGCTTAATGTGAGTGAAAGGACACGCTTCCACTTCTACTCTGAAACCACCTTTCCTATTTGGGATCCTCCTTAGAACTTAAATCTGAGAGTGAATTTGGATCCTATGGGTTCCCTGGGTGCCCACACGGTCCACTAACTGTTACTCAGATTAAAACACCTCCTGTGTTTTATATGATGTCTAAAAAGTGTTAACTTCTCAGTAGTTTCAATGCCATCTTCTCCAAGCACAGGTAAAAGATTTTTTTCTTTTTTTTCTTTTCCTGTTGTCTATCATTAGCTTCTATATATCTGTTAACTGTGAGTATGTGAGCAGAATTTGTTGTGGGTACTCACATCACAAGTTGTTTCATAACTTGTGTTGCATGGAGTTAAATTATTAAGGTGTAGTCATGAGATGCTTAAACTCATTTTATTTGTTGAGCATCTTCAGTATCAGAATAATTCAGTATCACCACCTGTATCGGGTGCTGATAAGATAAACAGCAGTTTTCTGCATTCATGACTGTAGGGACTCAGCAGTGAGACAGCACTTCTCTGGTACTGCACAAGGCAACCCAGAGGCCAGATGGAAAGGCAGGGAGGAGGTCTGCAAACTCCTGAACGACAAAGCTATCTTTTCATAATAATTACCATAATCTTTCCTAAAAAAGGAAGACTGGGCATTGCTAAATAGCATCAAAAGCTGTATGGTCTCAAGCTGGGTTTCTTGGCAGTGCTCAGCCTTAGCATTTCATAATGGTAGTTACTGACTGCACCCCGAGAAGTCCGTGTGATGCTTACAGATGAATCTGTGGAAGCGAGGTCGAGGTAGCACTTGAAAATCTTCATTCTAATCATTGAATCTGTGTGTAATTAAAAATTGCATGATTAATCTTTGATAAAGTCATAGCAGTGTAATTTGCACTACTTTTTATTAAGAGAACAAGGAGGTTTCCTCTTCCAGACTACAGAGCAAGGATTTCTTATGATCTATTTTCCCTGTTCTTCTTGCTAATTCTGGCCAGTTTTGCCTATTCAGTTTGAAGATCTTTTTCCACTTCTCACAGGGATTAGTCTATTTTCTGTAGAAGGATGGAGATTTACCAGATATTTGTTTGCCCGATTTAGATGGTAGATACCAGTAGCTTGGTTTAATGAAGGGGGCTTCTTCAGGAGCCTTTGAGAAGAAGGTGTTCTGGACAGGGAGTTCCTATTAGTAACGAATGGGAGAATGCCATATTTACGTAAATCCCTGTGATGAAAATCAGTCTCTTTGCATGGGGAAAAAAACAATTGTAAAGGTTATGATAAGTTAGTTTCATTGTAGACCTCTGTGCAGGTGGGAAGACTGTTCTGACAAGTGAGTTTTATGAGAAGTGAACAAAGCATGACTTGAGTCACACACTGCCTTGTCCACTTGCCTGTGTAGGCGTGTGTCTGCTGAGTCACAAGGGCTGGAAAGCTATCTTGCCTCAACAGCAGGAAGCCTTACCTATCACCTGGCAAATTCATAAGTAGGTCACCTCCTCTAACTCTGGTACACCTACTCTAACTGCTCCATAATGAGCAGTAACATTTTTGGGACAAGTCCTCTGACAGGGGCACACCAGCAGCATTCTCTGCATTCACCCTGGCTGGTGCTGCTGAGCTTGTCAGCTAACGGCAGGTAGCACTCTGCATGACACCGTTCCCTCCCATCTGTCCTGTTTCCATTTTGTGACCATCCATTGTTTCCGTGGACCAGGGAAGCAAAATCCACAGGTGTCTCTCCACTGGGTTCCCTCTTCGTAGGCTGGAGAGCTGAAATATCCCCTTTGTTCTCAGGAAACACGCTTGGATTTGGGAGTAGGAGGATATTACAGAGAAATCAAGCAGCCTCTGCCTTTGTTTGCCTGTAGTGCTAATGTTGGCAAAATGGAAGAATCATAGACTCACTGTTAAGTTCAAACTTGAAAACATACCTGCTTTTGAAGCACTTTTCACTCAGTGGAACTGAGAAAGCAGGGAGGAACCTAGTGAAGTAAAGTTCAGTTTGACAAAAAAAAAAATACAGGAAATACCTTTTATTTCATTATTAGCTTAAACAATGAACAGCAGCACAGCACTGAAAGAGTGAATAAGTAACTCAGTGATTCCCATCTAGAGACACAGACTTGACATAGAAATGAAGACTAGTTTGATGTGAACCCAGTGCAGATAGGTAATTCCAAGCAGCTGGTGTGCATTATCTAAAATGTCATTAAAATCATCAGCTTTGAAAGTACTAGAGACCTAAATTTTCAAGTGTCCCTGGATGACTTGAATGTAATGTTATGGATCTGAAATGAAAACTTTCTCTAATGGATTTAAACCCATTGCGCAGTATTTGAAGACTTGAAGGGAAGAATTTTCAGTATTTTGACAGACATAATGTGAGTGCTTTCAGGCTTAGAGGTACACATTAATAATAAAGCTGAATGAATATCTTTTACTTTTCTGTAACTTATATAAAAGAAATTTTGCAATTGTTTTGTCTTCAACCATTATTTCCGATTTCCTGGGTAAGGAGCATAATCATAATTTCTAAGACTTTCTGTTAAGAGGTTTTATCTGTAATTAACTGCAACTACAGGTTCTTAGTACTAAAAGAAAGAAATAAAGATAGAGATTAACTGGAAAAAATATTTGAAAAAAAATGGGAGATATATGGCAATGTGATTTATTTCAAACATCAAATAGATTTGTTAAGGGGGTTATTTTTGACATCTTATGTTTGCAGTAAAACAACAAATGCTAAGAGCTACCTCCTGGCATCTCGTGAAAGAAAAGGGAATAGTACCCAACAGAAGGTGTTTCAGCTGTTAACCAGCAGATCTAACTGGCTGTCTTCCATAACTTGATCTTAAACAGCATCATTGTAGAAATAAAGCTTAATATCTGATCTGACTTTGAACTGGAAGTAAAATATGTACAAGAGCAAACAATCCATGCTGTGCCATTTATTAAGCTTATTTAGTGGTTATTTATATGTGTGTCTGAAATGTGTGGTGCTGGTAAAAAGAATACATGGACAGCTGGGAAGACAAAGTAGTAGTTTAGAAGTTGTGTTATTTGTTCCTGCTCATTACCTCTAGATGCATACGTTGTTTGGATGCCTAGTGTTGAGGAGCTGATACAAGCAATTGCAAGTGATGCTTTTTGGCAATGCATTTATGTTAAGTTCTACACATAAATTTTAGAAAGGTTCCCAATTTTGTCCCATGTGCCTGCCAAAAGTGTTGGTGTCTTCTTGCAGTATAAGTCAAAGATTTGATAGAGTTACTTGAGCCCAAATTGTTCTGTGTTGTTTAAACATGCAGATATTGTGAAAACATTTGTCCAAGTCTTAACTTTTATTTAATCCAAAGCACTTTATGTGAAAAGCAGAGCCCAAGGATCCTAAATCACAGTGGATAGTTCCAGCAGTCAACTTAAACAAAATCTCATTCCGATGCTGTGATTCTTTGTGAATCAAAATGTCTATATGTAGGAACTTATTGTTTCATATTCCTCTCTGACCAGTCAGCCATTTTGATATCAAGTCCTCTGATTTGGTATTTGACTTTACTTTTAGATTTTACAAGGACTGCTGTTTGCTTTCCGATGTAGAAAAGAGCTCGATGGCATGAACTGTGTGAGAAGAGTTTACTTCCTCTGGTTGAAGTGTAGACCTCCTGCATGTAGATTTTTCCCAAGAAGAGAAGCTCAGTATTCATTGGCAGCTCCTCAAAATGCCTGCAGTAACATGAAGCAGTCACAGATGTGAGCAGTGTCTAAGCTACGCTATCCTAGACTTCACCTGCATTTGGCTCCTGGGTAATATTGTAAGATATTTTTCCCCTGTGTTTTATTTATTGTAGCAGGAGTAATTTTCTTCCAACAGGTGCATTTTCCCTTTAATGAGAGCTCCAGCCAAAGACCTTTGTGCTGCTCCAGTGTTAAATATTGACTCCTCATCTCACCACTTGGAGACAGATGTAAGGAAGGCCATGCCAATGATGATGCAGAAAGATATTTCAGAGACTGCAGTAGTGAGGCAGCTACCCAACATGCACTGTGGTAGGCCTCAAGCTCCTATGAGAGCTTAGCAGGAATTCTGGTTCAGCAGTAATGTGAAAAACAGGTACAAGATATCTCAAGTTAAATAGAAAAACTAAAGTGAATACTTGATTTGCTGTAAACTGTGGTTGTAAGTAACTTGCCCAAAGTCATGTCAAGACTGTGCTGTGCAGCTAGGGACAGAATCCTGCCTGGCTTTTATCAGACATGAAAGTTATTTACAAAGTCAAATCTAGCCTTTTGGAATAGGATCTTGCTGGAGAGCCACAGTTCTTATGAGCATTTACTGAAGGAATTACATGCAAAAAGATTTCTGTTTTTCTCAATTATCCCTGGGTCTGGTGACCATACTTTAAAATGTTCTCAGTCTTCCCATCCATGAAACAGTTGCAAAAGGGTGTAAAGATTTTTCCTTCCATTCTTTTTCAGAAGAAAGGCTATTTGTTAAATAAAGGGCAATCCATGCCAGCATACCATGGCTTTAATTAATCTGTGACCAAAATAAATTAAAAAAAAAAAGCAGGATGTGTGGATGGTCACTAGAAAAAATACTCTGTGCACTTAAAGGGATTTTTGAATTGCCCAGTGCTCATGCATGTGAAGGATGGAAAATGGTTAAGAGAAATTGAGAAGGTCTCAGGAGACTAACAGCAGGGAAATACCACTAATGCATCAGAAGAAACTGTGTGTTTTCAAGGATGTGCTGTACTATGCCCAGGCCTTTAGTACTTAAATTCTGTGATTGTGTGCCTACATTCTAGACAGGCTGAGCTTCTTTAAATGAGATGCATTTGAAATATTAAATACACTGAAAACAAATATAGCATCTTGCTACTTCTGGCTTAGAAAAAGAAAAACACTATCAGGTAATTAGGTCCTCATGTGGGGTAGTCACCCAGAGCTGGCAGGCAGCAGAGCTCTCCTAGCAGCCAACACATTCAGTGTGCTATGCACATTAACAGTGCTTAGCACCAGCCCAAAATTCGTGTGTTTTTGTACTGATAATAGATACACATAAACTCACATGCCTGCCTGTATATAGGTAAACTATTGCATTCCAGCACTGCAGCTGCAGTTACAGGATATTACTGCATATTGCTTTCCAGTGGTAATGCCCAAATATGAAACTGCTTGTGTGCAAGGGCGTTGCTCTCATACTGTGTTCATTTCTAAACTGACAGATCATTATATGAAATGCACAGGCATGGTGAGTGATAGAGAGCAAGAGAAAATATTTCCCAATATTTTTGTGTTGAAGGTGGATGAATTCCTTGTCTCTCTCTTATTCTCCTCAAAACATTCTGACATAAAGACTAGGTTGTTTGCGCACAGCAGCACAAATGCCATTATTGCGTTGATTGAGGTAAAGGGCAGAAGTGTTGATCATAGGGATGCAGAAGAGAAGAAAAATCCCTTATTACAAAATCAAGGCTTAAACCAGTTTAAATGAAAGAAACCTAATACTATCCAGGGAGGGAGGGACTCACAAATTCTGAGAAGGAACATTGAACTTGGTACTAAAGAGTAGCATGGGGGAAAATCGTGATGGGAGAGAGAATAAATCAGAGCAAGAGAGAAAAGCGCCCCAGAGAAAATCTAGCTAGAGCAGAAGAGAGACATGAAAAGCAAATCGACTGCTTTGTTTCACACTTAGCAAAGCCTGAGTGTGCGTAGGAGCATCAGTGTCAGGCTTGAAGTTTTGAAGAAACAACAACCTTGAGTCACACGGGTCAGAAGCCACCTGAGTGCAGCTTCAACCCTCCTGTGCTGACACATGTCTGTGGTTTTATCTGGACTGCTGCAGCCTCTTCTTCTGTGGCCTTTTTAGGACCCCTCGTGGTCCATATCAAAGAGTTCCTTTTTATATTTTCCTTTCTCACACCCCTGTTGCTACATGTTCCACTGGTCCTGATTGTACCCTTTGCATCTGCTCAGATCTAATGCACTCCTCTTGTTCTACCTCTTAAGCTTTTACTGATCCCTCTTTCTCCATTTCTCTTACACTTTTATTTTTTCCATGTCTTTTCCATGGGCTGCATTTGTAGTGTTCTGTCCTTCTCTTTGCGCTGGCTGTGTGCCAGTCTTAATGATCCTTCAGTCTATTGTGTTTTGGGTGACTCTTGATAAAGCTTTACCTCCCTTTACTTCAAATTTCATAACTGCAAAATGCTGATAGCATTGCTGACTTCCTTTGTGGAATATTTGGAAACCTACTGGTGAAAGCTATGTGTGGAAGGTAAATATAATTGCAATTTAAATCAATAAATATGAAGAATAGGGTCAGCCATGCATATCTCAGAGCTTTATTGCAGGATACTCTTTGATATTCCTCTGTTTAACATGGATAAGTTTGTGCCTGCTGCGTATCAAGTGCAGACGGCAACCGAAGCATTAGCTCAAATTTATTGAGAATGCACCATGTGTACATAATTTCAGGGTTATATCATTGGCCTTAAAATCTGGTGTCATATTCTGAGGAGGGATTGTAAATTCATCTGTGGCTGCTTTCCTGCCTGGGGTATAAGCGCGGATGAGGGAGGAAGGGCTGCTGCAGAAACTTCTGTTGCTGGTCTGATGCATTCACAGAAGTTCATTGTTAAGTGCCTGATATACTTTCTACACTTGCTAACTGAAAAATACGGTCATGGCTTTTCTTGAAACTTTCCCTCAAGAACCATTTATCTCTATGTTGGGAATAAGCACGAGGAGGTGAAGTTCAAAGGTGCTATTTCTGAAAACAGAGCCTTAGAAAGGAAATGCCACAGTTTTGACTCTGGCAACTCATCAACACTTCCAGATCTCTTTTAACTTATCCTTTTGTGAAACAAACAATACATGTGAGAACAGAGCTGCATACATTTATTCTTCATCTAAAAGGAAGACCTTATTGAGACTATTTTAGAGGGTTTTGGTTTTACATGTATAATGAATTGTAAGCTTTTTTTTTTTACCTACTGGAGACTTTGTAAATGTTTACCCTTTTTAGCTGTTATTATCAATTGCCCAGTATTCTGGAAGAATAATATGGTGTTTCTTCACACATCGAAGTATAAGATGTTCTGAAAAATACATGAAGTACTTGTGTGAGAACTTGTTTTCATAAGCAGTGACTAAATTTTTCAGAAGGTCCTTTCCAGAAACAGATTCTACTCTGTGTGATCATAAAGAGTGTGTCAATCAGCCATATGTCATTGATACAATGGTGTATATTTTTATCTTTGTTTTTGGCTTGTTTGGTTAAGTTTTTTCATTGAATACTGGCTTCTTTTTTACAAGAAACCATTGTTTTCAAAGCTTTTAGGGATTTTTGTCAGAACTGATCAGCTGTGGTCGTGATGTCTCCCTTTATGTGAAACTGCTCTGTTCTCTCGTTTTGTAACAAGTCTGTTGGTATGAGTTGTCTAGAGCTTAAATTATGCTGAATGTCATGCTTGCTGGAACAACTGAGTATCCTGAGATTGTCTCTTTCATTAGACATTATTTCATCTTTTTCAATTTCTTTAATGACAGCCTGGTGCATAGATCTTTAAAAGGTCTGCAGAAACCAGAAGATGAAATGTAGAGTGATTCATCTGAGCACTGATTCAGTCCAAAAACTGAACAATAGATTTCATAACTGTCAGTGCTGAGTGGAGTTCCTTGTCTGCTTCTACACTCCAAGCCTTCAGTCCCCCATGGAGGAAGCTGATTTCTACTTCTGAATGAGGATATTTTGTTCACGGCACTATGGGAAAGTATCTAAACATATGCCTAGGCTAGGAAGCAAAGAACTTCAAGCTAGTTGACTTTTATGACTCACATTTGCCATTTCAGTGTAGCCATAATACTGAAATAGTATTTCTGGACATTTGTAGTTTTTCCAGGAAGTGTAGGAAGAGGAGAGCTTGAATGGCTGCTGCTTTGGTCTGCAGATGTGTAGTTCTTCCCAGAATGGATTTGCAGGGTTCACATAACTCGGACCTTCTGCTAAGGTAGAGATGATATTTAGGCTGTATTCTGCTGAAGTGTTCCTGAGTTTGATGAAGTAAGCAGTGTAGTTGAGTTGGCAAGGAGACACTGCAGTTATTTGAAAAGGTAGGCACTGGGAAAATGGCACCACTTTCCTATGGTAGTTACTTGGCTGCTGCATACTGTCTCTAATCTATTGCTCCCTGTTGTAGCCTTTATCTACAGTTTCTTTTGAGGAGGTATCATAGAGTTTTCACAATCTTTTCTGGATTGTAGGCAAGTTGTCTGTCTTAATCTCAGACTGGCTCTGAAAACAACAACAATACAGTATCTTTAAGGCACAGTGCTCACTTAACAATAGCATCTTGGCAATGAGTGATGATATATGTAACCTTCTTTATTGTTTTCCTTTAGTCTTGCCACTTCCTGAACATAAAAAAAGATACAGCTTCTTTGGAAACTCTCTTTGAATCTCTCCCCTCTGTCAGCAAGCTCACCTCCATCCCTTGCTCCTATGAGATGGCCCTCTCAGCTTACAGCTTGCTGGCTCCATACTGCTGCCTTGCACTAATCAAGCTGTGAAAATGGAAATGGGTTCCTTGGTTGCTACCGACTTCCCTACCAACATCTGAGCATGCATGGTTGCCTGCTGTGCTTCATTCTTGTTTACTCTTTCTACTGCTACACTGAGGAGACTGTAGTATTCTAATGCAGCTGGTTATTTACCTCCTAAAATTGTAACTCAAAATAGTGACTATATGAACTATTCATCCTAGTCATTCCTCATATGGAACAGACTGGTCTGAGGTAGCTTTGTGGCCAGGTGATACCTGTGAGTGTTGCATGTCAGTAAGTGATCAGCTAGGGAATCTTTGCTAGCTAATATCTGTAAATACGATTTTATTCTGTAATAATTTACTTCTGCAAACAATCATTTTGTAAACAGTGGAGTCATATACCCAGATGATGGAATTTTCTGACTTTCTATGCTGAGTTACGTATTGGGAAATGGAGAAAACTTGCTCCAAAGTGGAGATAAGGAAAATAATCATCTGAATTGATACCATCTTAGTCTGAGGATGGTAACTGCATAGGCAGAGGTCTCCAGATTCATTTCTTATATATCCAGTGGAGTTAATCTAAGGATAATATTCTTTTGGATCAGTGTGGTGTTAGTGGTAGAAAATCACTAGGAAAGAAGAGAATTCTTTTTATTAGTAGCAGGGCTGAGCAGAGAAGTACCTGAGCAGGAGAGATAGAAATGTCTGTTTGCGCTTGATAAGGAGTAAATCACTGCATTTGAAACATTTTCCATGCAATAAGTTACTATTGTTTTCTTTAAGGTGTTTCTTGTATGTGTTGGCCCCAGTCCTACTGTGCTATACACTGTCCAAATATAAAGAAGAGTAAAAGCCAGCCTCAAATAGTTGAAAATCTAAGTGAAAGGCAAACATAAAGATAAAGCAAATAGATAAAGGGAAGAGGGAAAGATGTAGGGAGTACAAATGGTCTGAGTGAATGAATCTCAGCTGTGTGTATGCTATCTAAAAGGAATGTAGTGATCATGCTGGTATGGAATTTTATGAGACATTTAGATAAAATTGTTATCAAAGAATGAATCAAAATAGTTCCTGTAAAGGAAAACACTATCTTTGCATCCCATTTGAATTTTTTCTTTACTTGAATGGAGGAGATCTTGTAAATACAATAGGAAATGCAGTCTGTGAGGACAAAGCCACTATAGGAAAAAAAAAGATCATGGAAATAGAAGAAAGCTCTCTTGTGAATTAGGAAGATTAAGAATGTAAGAAATGAGGACTGGAGGAAGAGATTATTAGTTTAGTAATGTAAGGGCCCATATTTCCAGAAATTATCTGGAAAGGGAGTAAATAGGGTTTCTTTTTGTTGGTAAGGTGAAGTTACACGGGGCTCGTTAGCTATGAGGCGGTGCAAAGAATGCAGAAGGACCAAGCAGTGATAGAGCATTCCGTAATAAATGACAGGTGAGCTTCTGGGTAGACAGCTGACAGTAACTGATTCTGAAGGGACAATTGGAACTAATCATACTACCTGATAGATTCTAAATTAGCTGTAACAACTCCGAGAAAAATACTTGATCATTGCAGGGAAGGCTGAAGTGCTGTGTAGTCCAGAAAGAAATAGAGATGTTAGATTGTATTAAGACAAAACGAGTATCATTACAGAAATTTATGGTACACTGTTGCCTGTATTAAAGTGTTCAATCTCAGTCATTCCATCTCGAAAGGCACATGAAATAGTGGAAGAGGTCCTAAAGAGAGCAACTAAATTGATTAAGAAATACAAAAACAATTCCCAGAGAAGTAAACATGAGGGTATTTAAGATGGTGCTAAGAGGAAATTAACACGGGGCAACATAATAGATGGATGATTGTGAGGTGAGTCTTCCCCTTTTATCTGCAATAAAATGAAGTAAAAGTGATGTTTCGGTTTACTTACATGCACCTAAAAGGCTTCGGACTCAAAAAGAATGATAAAAGCAAATGCTTTGAGGATGGCTGAACTAACACACTTTTTTCATTCTAAACACTTTGTTGTGGAAAAGATCCCTTGCTGTGATTTTCAGATCTGGCCACTCCCCAGCAGCTGCTGCTCTTACCGGCTCTGGGCTTTCTGCAGGCTCTGGGCACTCCAAGGGCAGGTGGTCACCCACGAGCTGCTGCAGGCTGCTCCAGGAGCGTTTCACTTTCCATTTTTCAGCACCAGATTTAGGCTTGAACCTTCTCTAGCTGCTGACCATGACTGAGGGAGCCCTGAGCGTTCTGCTTGATGCTGCACTCTGTACAGATGAACAAGCAGCACTGCCCAGCTTTCTTGCATCCTGCAACCAAAGAATACAAGCTCCAGCTCCTTTCTAGCTGTAGGTCTCTATGTGTTGCATCACATGGCCTATCATGAGCACTTTGGCAAGTTAATTACCTTTCATTGTGCTAAGCACACTCATTATCTAGCTTCATTATCAGTACCATCTGTTTAGCTAATACTTTATCTGGACAAGCTCAGATCTAAGTTGGCTCCAGCATTGTATCATTGACATTCAGTGTACTTTTGAAATGGGCAGGCAGATGATACAATGATCAGGATATCTAGAGTCTGTCACCTGCTCCTTCAAACCTGTCTTTGCTTCAGCTGGGTTGGGGAGGGGTCTCTAAGAGATCTCCTAGCCCACTGAAGATGGGATTAATAATTCCAAGCTATTCCTGACAAACACTTGTCTAACTTGTCCTTGGATGCTCCTGGCTGCAAGTTAACTGTCTTGTCAGAGTGGGCCGGAGCAGCAACTTCTGGGGAAACTTCTGTAATGTGAAGGCTGTTGTTATGAATCCTTAGGACTTAGCAAGTTAAACAAACACAGTTCTCCCAGTGTTTCCTCACAGTGCTTTCCAAACCTTTGATCACTCTCCTCTCAGCTCAGTGCCTCATATCTTTCTTGATGTTTGGTGTATTGAAGTCTGTACAGTGCTCCAGTCTCAGGCTGCAGAGCTACTTTGTGTGTTCAGTATGGAATATCTTCATCACACCCTCCAGCACCAGGGCAACTTCATTAGAAAAAAGCACTGTGTTCTGCTTGTAATCCTTCAGCTGCCACATCTTCCTCCTCATTGTTCTGTAATCAGTTGTTACCCATCTTGTATTTGTGCAGCTGACGAGTTCTACATAATGCAGTATGTTGCACTTGTCTTTGCTGAATTATGCCTTATTTATTAGTTTCCCCAAATTGTCCACATAAATTTTGAGTTTTAATGCTGTCCTCTCCAGTCCTCGTGCATCTTCTTAGCTTGATACTATCTGCAAATTTAACTACTGTCTGTTTTATTTCATCATTCAGACAATTCATAAGAATAGCACTGAGCTCAGTTTGGGCTCCTTCAGGAGCTTTACTCAATACCCCATTTTCCTTTGGCAGAAAACCAAGAGTTTTGCAGAAATTTTTGTCGTTTTAGAATATGTTCATTGAGATTGTATTTCCTTAACTCATTTTGATTGTGTCAAAAGCATTTCTGAGTTTGATCCAAAACTAATCCTGACCTACAAAGCTAGTTACCTTGTCCTAGGAAGACATTAGGCTCACTTATAATAACCATGTAGTTTTGTAGGTGTTTATACAGTATCAAGATATTGAATGAGATGTAACTGGATTCTGTTTCTAAGGCAAGCCAGTTTTCATTTTATTACTGCTAGCCAGTGATTTTCATGCAGGGTGTTCATGCTTCTTTCCACTGCCTTTGTATGTTTTCCAGTCTACACACACGGGATACTCTCTATTTGTCTATTTAGGAAGTAGAACTGAGTTCTGTTAGACACTCCTACAAATCCTTGGCGCTTATACTCAAAGGAATAAACCTAGCTATAAAAGAATTGATTTTTGTCTGTTATGCATCTATCCAGATTTATTTAAAATTGCCTGTTTCATTCCGATTTGGCAACTAATTGGTGATCACTGGAGGCAAAGGAGCTGATGTGTATACACATTGTAAAGTAAGGCATAATTTGTTGCAACAGTGGTGATTAAATGTTAGCTGTCAGCATAATCTGGTTTTCTACAGTTAAATATGCCCTGAAAATATTAATATAAATAATAGCTTCAGGTACGGAGCAGCTGGCGAGGTGCAGTTATGGGCATTTGCTTTTGTCTGTGGGGTTATGTGGGCAGAGGAGCAGTGACTGTGTGCTGGCCCCCAAAGGTCATCTCACAGCCGGGGAAAGCATCTACTCTCTGCAACAGAAGTGTGAATTTCTTATGCTCCTTTCCTCAGAGCCCTGTCTGCAGCACAGAAATGTATGTATGACTTAAAAATCAGCTCTTAATGAAGTTGCTTCAGTAATGCAGGCCCCTTCAGAAGGCATGAGTAAGCTCAATTGTGAATCTTTCAGATGAGTGTGTTTGTGTTCACTTTTTATTGTGTTATTTTTGGTGGCAATGCTCCTAAGATAATAGCTGATTTTCTCTGTGATGATTTGCATAGGAAGTTAAATGAGAAGAATAGTATTGCCCAGTAATCTGTGTATCATCGTCTGTGCATCTCATCATCATTTGTTATGGTGCATATGGTTGGAGTGTGTAATGCAAAGAAAGGGATGGAGGAAATACAGATGAGCTGTGGGTACTGCATCTGAATCATGGGGTCTGGCTGGGACCCCCTGCCCTCCACAATGATTATATTCATTCTTCTACAGCGTAGAAGTGCTCATGGTGGTGATACGGATGTCTGTGCACTATAACTTGGACCAAGTCCATCTTTTCTCTTCTGAAAGGTCACCAAAGAACTGCTAAATAGCAGCAACTTTCAGCTTTGTGTCAGAAGTAGTTTGCCAGTCACAAAGCAGCACTTCACAAACTTTTAAATTCAACCTGGTACATCAGGAGCAGTGTAATGAGCTCTGGTAGTCGCACAGGACACAAACTATGTGCTTGGATAACATTTAATGCATACTTTGCCATCCCTGTAACTCTGCAGTCTTGTGTAGAGCTATTATACTTAAGAAAGGATATGTACCTGGTGAATCACACCTACTAAATCTGATTTACTTGTAGCAAAGCCTAAAACAAACAGCACCACACATTTTTATGGTTTTAAAGATATACTGCTTCCTTTGCTGTTCTACACGCAGGATAATGACAATGAAAATAACAGCAAAGGGTGCCAGGACAGCCTGAGGGACACGACTTGCTGTAATAGTGCCTGACCTCTATCTGTTGTCTGTCCTTCATAAGTTGCTTGTACAGAAGTGGAACCAATTCACATTATTAAAACCAAAACCAATTCTCTAGTTGCTGAGTGATAGGCAGGGTATGTATTTTTCAAATCTATTTGCTCACATCTACCACCTTCCTTCTGCTGCTGAAAAAAGGGCAAAAGGAAACATTTATTTGTTTAAAAATGTGTACCTTGCATTTCTCTTCTGATAACCCCCCCAAAAACAATGTTCCTGTACTATTACTTATTACAGTGCACTGTTCGCTAGGGCTATGTTTTCTATCATGGGATTCAAATTGCTTCTTGTGCCATCAGCATTTTCCTTTTTCACATTTCTTTCAGGGCAAAATGGATAATGTATTTCTCTGCAGTAGCAGGAGCGATCAGGGAAAACTTTATATAGGGTGAAAGGGAAAATAGCAGTGCATGTATCTACACTAAAAATCTGTTAGAAGATCAGGAGCCAACATATTTGCAAGACAGCAACATACCTGTTTTAAATTAAGCTCAGAAAGATATGGGAACATTACATGCAATGAGCACTAACCTATTGGCACTGTAGCTTAAATGCAAAGATTTAATAGCCAGGAATTGAAATGAAGGACAGAATTTATGGAAGCCTATTTATTTTGCAGAGAAGCAGTGCAAAGGCAGTGACACTCTTGTAACAGTAAAATTTGAAGCGCCTTTAAAAGTAAACAAGTGTATTTCCATTCAGTGTTGTTGCATGGGAGACTACATAAATAAAAATCCAAACAGTGCTTTCTTAATTCACACGTACGGTTACATTTAATGGCAATAGGACTTCCAGCATGAGTAAAACCAGCAGGGTTTGGCCCATAACAATTATTCTTGTTTGCAGTCTGCCTGTTTTCTAAAGGTTAGCACTAAGATTTCATGTACTTTCTTCCATAGCAGTGCCTCTGATTTAAGGAGATGCTGGCTTCTGCCCTCCAGCTCCTCATTCCCCCTTCCAAAGCACCTCTTCAGCTGTGCAGCATGAGTGTTAGTTGGGCCATTTGGCTAACCAAATGTGGGGAAAAATACAGGCAGCGCTCCGTGCCTGTTCCACAATGGCAATTTAGAAGCAGAGAAGTGAAGAACTGGGAAATGTAATGAGTGTACCTCATCCAAAGAGAAATGAAAGTGGTCATCAGGGAATGATAGATACGGAAGCAGAACCTGTTTTTAAGTGCCAAACCTTTGCTTTAGTATGGTAAATCATGTAGTGATACGGTAAAGTGGTCACAGAGAAAGGACTATTAAAGCTGATTACCTAGTTTAAAAAGCAATACTAACATGTGCATAATCCAGCATCTGAATTTTAGATTGAGTCTGCTTGCATTAGTGTAGCATCTACAGAATTTAGCTATGACAGGAGCTGACAGTTATTTCAGACAACTTAAAGTTTCAAGTTTTCCCCCTTTTCCAGGTAACTAGAAATGATAAGGAGTTATGCCAATAAAGCAACAGGAAAGAAGAAGCATAAATTGCAATGCAATTAGCTTCTTTTTCCTTTCTTCCCTGAATAGACATGTTAATGGATACCATTCAAACTGCTTTATTCACAGACAGTGATACAGTGCTCTGTTGTGAAATCATTCAGATTGTGCTTAACTGTAAAAATGGGAATACTTTTAAGTGCTGCAACTGCTGAGACCACTTGCACTTAGTCTGTAGAACGTGCTCAGTATTTTGCTGGATCAGGGCTAGAATACCGAGCCTTCCTTTATAGGAATGAATGTAAGCTGATCTGCTGCTTATGAGAAGGTGTAATGGAAATTTCATTTTTTCTTTCTTTTGTAGTTCTGTTAGCAGTGTATTCTTCCTGGCCCCTGCAGGAAGAACTGTATCTAGATAATGTTTCATTGTTACTGCAGCAAATGAGCCATAAAGTAAATGAACTAATTAGTCTTTGAATCATTAGGTTGGGTGTAGCTAGTCAGATGGAATTGTAAGCTGGTATGTAGGGATGCTTTTATTAGATTGGCCGTGATTCTGAGAAGTAAAGAGAGCCCTTTTACATGTTTTCATGGTTTCTTTTGCCTTGTATGACTGTTTTGACTTGGTAGTCGCTGTTCTGCTGCCCAGTATCAAGAGGAAAATCCTTATTTTTTGGTTTTTATTTCCATAGTTACCTTTTTTTGATCTGGGAAGATTGGAAAAGAAGGCTGGAATGGCAGGATGCAGATTTGGCTTCAGTCTTTACCTTGATGATTTCAGGTGCAGTACATGCATTTTGCTTCAGATTATAATTTATGCAGATGAAGGCTACTTTTTTTTTGCCCTCTAATACTATCTTTAACTGTAATGAGCTTCATGGACACAGTGTCCATGAAGCTCATTAGTGTCCAGAAGAGACTTTTACTTAAGTCTTATATAAATTAGTACTGATACTGGCAACCACACAGGTGTGCTGACATGAGTATATTGTCTCTGGAGTGTTCACGCTACACACCACCGTTTCACAAAGGTACTGTCCTGATTTGAGTACCTCAGAGGTCTTTAAGAGTGTGTTAGAGCACTTACTGTTGAGATGGCTTTCAAATAAGAATGAAGCAGTGGATGTATAAAAACGTGAACTCCTGTGCAACTGAAGCTTAAGTGTCTGAAATTCACATTGTGTGAAATGTTTGAGGATGCTACAAAGAAGGCAAATGCACTGTAATAGGTCAAGAAAGGAAGAAAATAGGGAACCATGAGCTGAAACTCTGTAAGTTGGTCATTCCAGAACTGTGTGGGTATTTTCAAATGAGTTATTATGTGGCAAGAAAACACAGTGAGCTCTTCCAGTAGAAGACCTTATTGAAACTAAAGTGAAGATGTACTCTTGTCTGTCATATCATCTCTAGACTTGGTTAATTGTCTCTAGAAGGATTCTACAGGCACAAGATAGTTCTCCAGGAGACAGTCTGGCAAAGGACCCAGGCTTTACTTGCAGCTGTATGTCTGCTGTACAGTTAGAGGAGTTCAGTTTCTCATCTCAGAAAGAAACTGCTAAAGATTAAATAAACAATCATGGAAAGCATAATTCCTTTACCAGAGAACTTCCTCTTGGTACAAAAGCACTGCAGGGATTCCTATGCCACTGTTTCACCTTATCTTATCTATTAGTATGTTTGCTTGGATTTTATCTATACCTTGACAGTTCTCCAGCAAAGCTGTGGGCTACCAGAGGTAATACAGAGTGACATTAGGAGCGATCTAATCTAATCTGCCTGGGAAGCAGAGCTGACTTGGATGCAATGCTAACGGAGAACAACATTAGGAGTGATTTGATTTATTGGCCCAGACCTAGCATCAAGGTTGGCTTAATGGCAGAGATGCCTCATCTGCCACTAGTGCTGCTGAGCACCATAGCATTGCATGGAGCCTTAGGAGTGCTGGTCTCCCCATGCACAGGATGGGTGTACGATGAGCCTGTTACCATTTATCGTGTAAATATACATTTAGGAACCTCGTAAAGCTGCTGAATTCTTGAATCTGTAGGCTAACTGCTCCTTGATAGTAATGGTGGCTTAGTTAAAAGGATTGTCTGAAGTGCATGTCATTAACGTGATGGACTCGAATAGCTCCAAAGGTTTATCATAGCTGTGCAGGTGCCGAACTGAGTGTGGGAATGATTCTAGTGGCTAGAGCAGAAGAATAGGAGGTTGGAAATGTCATGGAGTCTTTCAGTGGAATGTTTTGAGTCTCTCCTAACCTCAGTTCTGACCCTTCCTACAGAAGTATTTGAAGAGAAAAATAAATGTCAGCAAAGACATTTAGAATCTAGGATTTTAGGTGCCTCAGAAAAGCAATGCATTTCACAAGTACTCGAAATGTCTCCGTTCTGGAAATAACAGTTATTAATTTGTTCAAACTACTCAAAGCTTTTAGTTCTTTCGATTACCAGTTTACACAAGTCTAGTTAAGTAAAAAACAAACAAAAAAGAACAGAAAACCCCTCAAACAATTATTTATTATGTGAATACCAGAAACAATGCCACCAAAATTGTACTTCTGGAGAAGACATATGGCAGTTAAGCTCCCTCATTACATAGATACTGTCTCCATTTAAAGAAACAACCTTCAAAATAAAGTAATAGCTTAAGTTTGGAATCCAGATTTTAGCCCTTTGCAGACATGAGTCCTTCCCACAGAATGTACTTGCAGCTTGTTAGGAAAAGGTACTTTGGAAGGAACCTGTGAGGGTCCTCTGGTCCAGTCTGCTTCCCCAAGCAGGGTGAACTTTGTTCAGATCAAGTGTTGCTAAGGATTTGGCCCTGTCTTCAGGACTCGTATCTCTGCTAATTAATATTATTTTTAAAGCATACATCTTCCAGAGAGATCTGATTTGTGCCTTTTGACTTGCAAGTTTTAAAGCTTAGGCATTAGAGGTCAGTGAGCAACTGCTCATTGAAAGAGGTTAGAAAGCAGAAGTGGCCTCTCTTTCCAGGAGGGAGATGCAAGCTGTCTCTGTACATCTGTGAATATTTTGTCTTTTAGTATGTAAACAGTCCAAAAAATTTACTTAAGCAACTTTTCCCTCTCTTTGATTTTGTTTTCAAGCTAAATTTTAACGTGCATTACGATTTTATGAGTGCTATACATAAATTTTTTTTGAAGATTGGGTAAAGAATGGAAGAACAGACAAAGCTTTTGTTATAGTGCTGCTGAGGATGTTGATGTAGTAAATTAAGTACCTTTAATATTTTAGGATGGTATCTCTCAAGTCTCTTATGAAATTTCTTCTCAACTGTCTTCCTTTAGCTGGAAAAATGAAAAATAGATCTTCCAAAAACAGTTCAATAATGTATATAAATATTGTATAACTTAATCATAGTCTGAAATATTTATATATCTAAATTCAATATCCAGTCTTTCAAACCAAATATCAATTTGGAATTTCTGAATGGTGTTAATTTGTGTATTTTTAAAATATTTTATTTTTAAGTGAAACTTTTCTGCCTTAATATAATAGCTCTAATTATAAAATAATGCTCCAGTAATCTTCAGATATGCTCAGGGTTGTTTATTGCAAACAGAAAGCTGATATTTACAAAACTTCACTTATGCACATGGGTGTATCCATGAGATTATGTATCAAATGATTTACACTAATAAGAAAACTGTAAATTGTTCACAAATAATTCAGAGATTGTGTTCATCAAGTAAATTCTGTTTGTCCAACTCTAAGCAAATTCTTATATGGCAGGAAAACGAAGGTGAAGAATATTTTTGACTATATAACCACCACAGATCACCTTCACATTGCTCCAGCACAACCACTCCATCACCCATGCAGGGTATTCAAAGAATTGCATCTTCCCTAACTTGCACTGTGTGTGTAGTGTGTAAAATGGACTTCACTCATGCAGACAGTAATGAGTGGAAACTGGAGGTTGCTTGAAAAGTAAGACAACAAGTGCCTTAAAATCATTTCATGTAAGTATTAATTAACACGTGTAATGTGTTATTGTAAAGTGACTTTGAAGCAGGGAATATTTTAATGAACTGTGAAGCCAAGTAAATGACTTTTTAAGTAGAAGGAGAGGACAGAGATGAATGGGGGTGGGATGGGGTGAAGAAATGGAATTGAAGAAACAAAATGGATCACGTATGAGTAAAATTATTCTGTCATACTGTGAGTAGTAAGAGGGCAAACCTTCTAAGTGCCACTTCCCTCACTGTTTTGAGAAAGGCACTCTTTCTCAGCTAGGAAATGGAGGCCATTATCTGTCACTGATATTAGAAACATAATGTAGGAGGAAAAAGAAGTCATAAAGTAAACTTGGGCTCTATTTTCCCTCCTCTCTTCACCTGATAAGTGCAGGGAGAAAAACTTCAGGCTACTAAAAGATGCATTTATCCATTTACATATTTGTATTAGCTAGCAAAAGTCAATGTACAGTTACATATGGTGATTAACTTTGTCATAAAACGTGCATAGATTTGTTTTCTGCCATATAATACCTAATTTTACATGAATTTCTTTTCTTAAACTAACCAAAAGGGATATTAATTACTGCATATTGACTGTTATGCATATAATTTCAGGTAATACAAATGGTGTGGTTGAAATTTGCTGCTTCTTACACCCCCTCTATCTCTAGTTATTCATAAGACATTGATCAATCACTTTGAAAAGACTGGACACCCAAATGTAAGCAAGTTACTGGCTTACAGGTGCACAACTACTGAAAACTGGGTCTGAACCTTCACTCCTTAACATCAACTATATTCCACTGCAAATGAATTTTCACTACTGCCATCCACAAAATAGCATTTCTATTTAATGAGGTGTCTGAGAAATAGATTTTAATTGTGCTTCAGAAATACAGATAAGAGCAGGACTTCATCTTCTCATGTGAGAGCTGTAAAATACACAGATTTCAACTGCCATGTAATTTAGCAAATCCTTCCTTAGATTTCACTCCACATAGACAACCACCAATAAATGTTCTGACTCTAAGCACCTTGATTGTTTAGCATGCAGAATTTTAGACATGTCAGCTTTGGTTGTTTGTTTTATACCTATGGCCTATCTCCAGTTATTTTGACCTTATAATTTGCATAAATCCAATCTCTGCTGTCAGGCTTGGAAGACAACAGAAATCCCCTTATGCATTGTGACTCCCTAAAGGAATCAGAGGTGTGATACTGGGTTGGCTTTTGTTGTGTGACCCTTTTCAGCTTCTACTTCTGAATCATTCCAGTGAATTTTTTGCACTCAGATTTAGGGAAGAGAACTGCTGAGCGTCATGTTGCTTTATGGATGCCTTTTTGCCTACTTCTGACAGAAGGGATTGATGGCTGTCTGCCATGTTCATGCTGTACCAGAGCTACCCAACTCAGCAGGGAGGTTTGCATTGCAGTTCTCAGGGAATTTGGGTGTGAGTCATTGGGTGACTTTGTTATGCAACTACCGAACTTCTTAACTGGGATTTGAATCCTGTTTTGTATTCATCATGTGAACTGGGAGATCTCTGAGAAGCTGGGTGCTCCTTTCCTTGTAACTGGAGTGAGAATGTCCTGCACAAGTAGTGAAAAGGTAGGAAATTGAAAAGTTTTAGTTTGTGTTTGTCTGGTGCTTTGCCTCCATGCAAGAGATTGGCTCGTACTTCCTTACCTCACAAAGCGGTGGCAGGCTTTCGTGTGTTAAAAGCTGGGAAGCTTTTCTGATATTGCTGTAGTGAAGGCCATTACTATCCGTTAGCTTAGTTGAATTAAAATGTTAAAACGCCCTCTGGTGAAAATTGTCTTGAGTATTGTCTTGAGTTAGAAGTGTTCTTTGATGTTGGCATGCTTATAATGAGGAACGGGTTGCTTGCAAGTGTGTAAACACTCAAGGCTTACAAGAAGAGGAATAGCAAGTTCCTATTAATCTCCTATTTAAGGATGATATTTTTACTGATGTGTAGGAAGATAAACTTCACTAATGTGGCTATCTGTAGGTTGACTTATATTGGGCAGGAATTAGAAGTGTGCTTGTGGCTTTGATTTGTGATATCTTCACTGTCCTCCTCAGCTAGAGCAAGAAGAGATTTTCAGCTACCTTCATTCAACTCTTGTTGGTATGAAAACTGATAGTGGAAGCAGTTTGTTCAATAGTAATGTAACCAATAAGGCATTTATCAGACTGGCCATGAGCTACATGACTCTTTCACATCTTGAGGCCTGCTTACCTATGGACACCAATCCACCTGGGACTTAGCATATATGTTTTAATCCTTTCTTCCTCTTACTCTACCTTTGTGTTGCCATTTCAAGGGGCTGTGACATACAGTGATATGCTGTTGGCAGTGTCTAGTACCTTTTGGGTGTGATCCTAGTATAAGCAGGAACCAGTTATGTCTTCTGACAGAAGAAAAGGAACTGGGTTATGATGTCCTGAGTTGATATCCTGTTCAGTGTCACTTCACGTCCTTTCAGATTCTATTCAAGGTCTGATCAGAGTTCACTTTTCTGTCCTTTGCAGCCCACTGTATGTTTTAAATAATGCACATAAATGTCAGTTGGAAGATTAAAAAAAAAAGGATAAATTATTTTCATTTTGACCAACATGATGAACTCAGTGATAAAGGCCTTCAATTCTCTTATCTGCTCTAGAAGAAAATTGTGAACTCTTGTCTTAGCAGTCTTGTATGCTTGAGTGTCTGTAAAAGAAAAAAGCAAAGCAACACTTTTTTTATAATGCCTATGGGAGAAGCAATGTTTATAGGTTAAAAAAACAAAGCCCCTGATGAGTCCATGGTGTGTTCTTTAGTTAGACTGCTTTTCAAAGTTCAGGCTAAGGAGAGTGAACAACATATTAGTATTAATTTTACCAGTCTCTTTTCATGCACTTCTAAAAAAAAAAAAAAATCCCCACAGTAGAAGTTGACTGCTATGAAGTCAAATGCAGCTTCATGATAAAACTGACCAAAGGATGTCTTAATGAGTGCATATAGCATTCTCTGTTTTCTTAGCATTTTGGATATTTCATTCATGACTGGCTGTATTTTTTTCTTATTCCTCTTGCCAACAATCTGAATTGAGTGTTTGAACATATTAACTGTGTAGTAAGACTGAAATATCAACTGCTACCTCATTTTTATGCAAACATGCCAGTCTATGAACACAGTCAAAATCAGTGTTGGAGTAATTGTACTGATGGCAGAAGACTTGCAACTGTGATTAACTTAGTTTATTATTACTGAAGAAATTAATTCCTCATAAGGCAATTAAGTGCTCAGCATTGCTGCTAGCTGGGAAGAGTCTTGACTTTCAAAGACAATAGGAACAGAGAGCCCAGTAGTCACTGTATTTGCAGTACTCTGCACACCTCAGCTTTTGACCATTATGGTAATAAGATGACCATTCCACATCATGGAAACCATATGTAGAGCACAACTTAAAATACTGGCTACATGTCAGACCTATGATGCCAGAAAATGTGCTTGTGACGAAGAGGGAGGTGATTATGCAAAGCAGGAATTACCTTCTCAAAACAAACAAGTGGTGGGCATTTTCTGTTTATGGCACTTGGGAGAACTGTCAGGCTGCTCTGAGCAATTTGGATCAGGCAGTGATATGCTTGCAGCCACAGCTAAACACTGAATTCCTCTCCAATGCTGAATACACAGTCTGTAATTGAATAATTGCATGCAGGAATCCACAGTGAGGATTTTATTAGTTTGCCTGGTGGTCAAGTTTAAGGGTATGACTTTGAAAAACTTCCTGAAATGCACAGAACCAGTATTGGAATAAAGACTACACTGCAATATCCTGACTTATAACTCAGCACTTACTACTCTCTCCCTCTTGTTAAGGGTTCTGGCTTAAAGCATCTATTTCAATTCTAGTTGTGCTCTTTATGGAGGGAAGGTAACTATGCACAGTGCTACTGTGATGAGCTGAGGCTTGTAAATTGACTGTCTATGGAACAATGTTGCTTAGCATTTCTAGTTACTGTACAACTAATGAAAAGAGTTTATGCCTAAATTCATCCCTGGTGTAATTCCAATAAAGAGAATGGAGCCAGGCATGCATTTAGTGCTGAGTGTTTTACTTCCCTTCTCTCCATTACTCAAGTCTATGAGGCCACTGCAGAGAAGGGAAATAAAAGATGGTGAGGAAGAAACAAGAATGAATGGACAGCTGTTGACTCTAATTCCACCTGTGCTAGTATAGAGCTGTGCAAATGTACCAAAAGAAAAGCAGCGCATCATGAGGATTCCAGCTTTTATCTGAAGAACATCTCTTATCCATAAAGATCATGGAGAGCTTTACAGTCGTGGAAGTGTGAATAACACTGTTAAGTCCTTTCAGTCAGAGAGGTGAAAAGGCAGTCATTGGACTGGGAAAGGGTAATTGACTGATGGCTTCTGTGACCCTGCTACTCAAAGAGACAAGGACCTTGTCAGTCAGACAGAAATTACTACTTGGAAGCAGCACAGAAATTCAGTCATTTAGCTCCAGTTATCAGTGAGGTCTGTTCATTTTAACCCTTCATGCAATGCTTACAGCCGTTTAAAGACATTTATGCCATTAGTAAGAGATATGCTAGCTGCTAGTTCTTTCCCTTTAAAAGCACAATTAGAGAACAGCAGGAGAGCAGGGAAGGTGGGGATCCTCTGAGAACTGTGTTCCTCCAGGGCTAATGATGCTCCGTGGAGTCCTGGGCATGCAGGGGGCATGGCATGTGGCTGGAGAAGCCTCAAGGTCACAGCTCCAGGTTTTTTTTCACTGAAAAGTAAGAGGAAGCACTCGAGCCTTACAGTGACTGAGAGCAGATTTTGGTACCATCTTCCATTTGTGGCCTTCCTGTTGTAAGATTAAAGCTTTGCAGTCCAGCGGAGTTTGAGCGACCTGTACCATTTGAGGTCAGGCAGGTTTTTTTCATGTGAACTTCTAAGGCTTTCCTTGCTGCTAATCTTATGAATAGAAGTTGGAATTGTTCTTTGCATGTAAATGCACCTGTCTCAAATCAAAGCCTGAATTTGACTTCTGGGAAACACCGAGAGAGATCTGCTCTGTTCCCTCTCTGGTGCGCGGTAGCTGAGTACACTAGCTTCTGGATTTTACCCAAAGAAGAGCTCAGAGGAAACCCAGAGAGGTTTTTGCTATCGTCATCAAACAGATTTGAAAGAAAACAATTTGCTGTGTTTTGAGACAAAACAAACGCTTCTTATTTTTCTTCCTTGAAGGTTGTTCAGAAAGGGGTATGCGTTGATCCAACTGACTGGAGCTTTCCCTGCATCTTTAGAGAAGTTGCTTTAAGCATTGAGAGGCCTCTATTTTTTTTTTTGCCATTTAAAAATTCATTTCTTTAAAGTGTCAGCAGATATTTAAATTGCAGCCTTTCCATAAGGAGAGCCATCCTTTGCTGGATTTGATTTATCTGTAGGTTATTTCTTTATTCCTCCTCAGCAAGGCAAAAAGAAATAGACTATCTGGTAGTGGGCTGTTGGAGTTGGAGCAAAGACATCTTTCCTGGTGAAAGGCTTGAACGTGACCCATGCTGCCCAAAAAAGAGCAGTGGGGGCTAGAGAAAGGCCGAGCTGGGTTACCACACAGCTGAATCAACTTAGGACAATTAGAGTATGAATTCTTTCAGGTTACTTGGCTTCAACTACAGGTGGCTGTCACTGAGCATGACTGTACAAACACGTCCATCTCTGCCATGGGAATGAGCGTTTACTGTGGTGTGGGTAAATGTAGGCAGTTCAACAATGCCTTTTTTGTTGCTCTGAGGCAGATTTTGATGGCTGATGCCAGAGATCAGATGAAAGCTCTGTTCTGTGACTGAGCACATCAAGCCAGTTGACTTCTCTTTTGATTTATTTTTGGTATTTACAAATACTGTAATGTTGCAGATATGATATTCTGAACTACATGTTATAGTTTTGCCTGAAATATGAATACAGGTACTGTATGGTCAGAAATGTATTTCAGTTAAGTAAACAGATTTATAATGAAGGGGAAAAAAAACACCATGAGAGAAAGTTAGGAGATAAAAACATATGTTTGTATCACTTGTCTTTGCCTCATAATTAGCAGCTCATCATTTCTTGACCTTGTATAGAATTTGTAGGAGACAGTTGCTGCGGTGTAGATAGGTCAGGACTCAGTCTGGCATCATTGCTATTGATTTTTATAGACCTGAAATCCCAAGGAGCTGATGTGGATAAAGATAATACCCTGTGCTGCTTGGTGTATAAAATTTGTATTTTTTCTTCCTAAAGTGAAGCTGAATGAAGACTGTTTATTTTTCACACTCTTTAGATGAGCATCACAGTGATTGACTGTAGCCATGAGATATGCATATCCTATTGAAGCAAATTATGTGAAAGGAGTTGTATAATTCATTCACTGATGTGAACTAAGTTCATATAACACTGTCTCAATGACTGACTGATACTACTGCTTAGTAGATGTGACATTTAAAAGTTTAATCATGATCCTGCAGCATTCACTGGCTCATTCTAAATTGTAGAATAAGAAATGGGGCATTTGGCATGCTTTCAGACACGCTGCTATCTGCTGCAAAGTACTCAGTAATATAAGTGCGTGTATCAACCTTTTCATATATTGATCTCAAAATGTTTTACTGAGTTAAGTAAGAATCATCACCCTTCCTATTAAAAAAAAAAAGAGATAGGCATGCAGAACCTTACCCAAGCCCTTTACAAAATCAGATTACTTCTTGTGATCATGTATAAATGATCAGGGGACTAGTATTCAGCACTTCTATGTATTAGGAGAGCCTTTCAGGGCCTGAGCTTTGAGGTTCATGTCTGCTTACAATGTGACTTTTTAAATAGCTTTCAAAATACCAATTCTGTCTTGACAGTGTTTGTTGTAGGTGGTTGTACAGGTGAAGATGTGATGGCAAGGGTGTCTCTTTCTCACAAAAAGTAAATTATATGATGATAGGAGTCTGGTCTTATTACAGATATCAGCTAAAATTACTGAACCTGTCAGAACAGGTTTAAAATGTTGAAACATCAATGACGTTGTCCACATGACTTAAATTACTTTTCCCAATGGAGAATAAACATGGAAATGTGTTCAAATCTTCTCTCTATCTTTGATGAGCTGACTCATCAAAGACTTTGTAATTGGGTGTTTAACCTAGTTTTCCTTTTCTGTATCACTTGTCCTTAGCTGTTTTCCAGAAATCAGAAGCTTTGCTAGTAGTGGAAGCCAATGAGGCCCCATGAAGGAGTACCTGCGTGGTGTAGGCTGCTCAGTGGAAGAGCAAAAGGTGATTACATGAAGTGTTAGGTCTGGTACTCAAGCAAGAAGAGCAAAACATGGGTTGCCATTCAGAAGAATTGGTCCTCTGGGCTCTTGTAAACTACCATAATAAAAGCATACTCAGTGAATACTTAATCCCATTTATTAAGTGGAGATTAAAAGTGACTTTAGCTTGTGTGTCAAAAGATGATGGATGAAAACCTCTTATCTGTGCATTTGCTCAGTAAACTCTACTAAGGTGCAGGTGTAGGTTAGGATATAGTATGCTAATTCCACAATAAAGCAAATCCATTACACATTTGAATCTAACAAAATACTTTTCCTTAGTAAGCTCTACTGTGGTTCTTACTGAAGATAATGCTCAATATTTTAAACAATGGTTTGTGCAGATGTACAGAGCTCTATAGCTGAGCAACAAATATTGACTGAGGAAAACATCCCATTCATCTGCTGTTTTATTTCTCTGAGCTCTGTTAGCTTGTCCAGCACTCATGTTATAATGAGGGTTACATTCAGAGAAGCTTTGCATCTCCTTTAATATAGAGATTTCCACCTGCACTTCCTTTCTGCACCGTTACTATTGCAGCTTTTTACTTGTTGGACAGGTGTGGTGTCTGGCTACCACTGCGAGCTGTTATTTCTGTTACTGATGCAGGGGCAGTGAAATACCACGGCTGCCTCTCTGTCTCGTCAGTTGCATTCTGTGACCCTGAGTTACAAAGCTATAGCTGTTGAGGACCTTTATTCTGCTTCTGTCTAAAGTTGCTAGTGTAGCATGTAGAGACTCTCAGGGTTCAACTCCAGGCATATTCAGATCTTAAAGACTCACTGAAGTATTGTGAGTTCAATAAAACAGGTTAGCTATTCAGTAGAACAGTGTTGCTTCCTGTGTGTTTTTGTACCCTATCTCACATTTTTTAGGAATACTCAGTACTTGTTTAGTTCAGAGATATTTCTGTTAATGCACCTTTGTTTTTTTTGTCATAGAATCATAGAATTCTTAGAGTTGGAAGGGACCTCTATAGGTCATCTAGGCCAGCTCCCCTGAAGTGAACAGGAATATGCACAGCTGTGTCAGGTTGCCCAGGGCCTGAGCCAGCCTTGCCTCAAAAGTCTCCAGGGACAGGGCATCAACCACGTCACTATGCAACCTGTTCTAGTGCCTCACCACCTTCACTGTAAAAGGATTTTTTTCCTTATATCCATCATAAATCTACCCTCTTTAAGCGTGAATCCATATCCCCTTGCTCTGTCCTCTTCTTTCCAGTACCTCCCCTTTAGATACTGAAAGGCTGCTATCAGGTCACCTCTCAGCCTTCTCTTCTTGAGGCTGAACAGCCCCAGCCTTCAGCCTGTCCTTGTAGAAGAGGTGTTCCAACCCTTGATTCATTTTTGTGTCCCTCCTCTGGACACACTCCAACAGGTCCATGTCTCTCATGTACTGAGGACTCCACACCTGGATGCAGAAGGGTGGGATCACCTCCCTCGCCCTGCTGGCCACACTGCTTTGGATGCAGCCCAGGATATGTTTGGCTTTCTGGGCTGCGAGGGCACATTGCTGGTTCATGTCCAGCTTCCCCCTTACATAGTGTAAAGCTGATAAATAAAAGGTAACAAGTCTCTATGGGAAGTGAGCTGCATACTTAAAAACTGAATCTCCTCATCCATGCTGCTGCACTGGTACTGGTCCCATTGGAACATGCTGCTTCCTTAAAAAGCATATCTTTTACTCTAGAAATAACAATATCAGAATAAAACGAATGAGAACAGTAAAAGAAAGGATTTCCTTTAACATAGAGCTTGTGAGTAGATGGAGGGTAGATACAGACAAAGCTAAAGTGTTACTATTACTATTTGTGTAGGCGTTGTTCTGATGTGTACGTAGATGTTAACTGAGGTCTAACTAAGTCATTTTCTTCAGTAAGAATGTTTTCAAGACTAAATATGTTGAGGTATTCCGTTACTATTTCTGCTAGAAATCAGTTTTGAATGGGTTTTACAAAATGGCTTCTTTTTGCAGTACTTCCATTTTTTATATCAGTCAGTGTGGCTCCTGCTATTCCATACATCTTCTAGGTACAGGTGGAGCAAAAGCCATCAATTTCATATGTTCCGGGAGAGAATGTATTAAGGAAACTGACATGTATACTAGAAATACTGTAATACCTGTTGGAAATACAGCCTTCTATTTCTAGATAACCTATTTACATGAAGTTATTGGCACCCAGAATTTCCATAGTTCTGTATGTACTCAGCAGCCTGCTATAAAGTTTCTGTGGTCGGTCATTCCCTGCTTTGTACCTTATATATGCATTGCACAGCTGATGAATCAGACCTGGCACGTTGTTTATGCCGCACTTATTTTGTATGAACTCAAATGGCTGACAGGATTGCAGTACAGAAAGGAATGAAACCCCCTGTTTGTAGACTGTGTGCACCATTCTGGAATTAGAAATGCAAATTCAAGTCTAAAGATGCCAGAAATGACTAGAAAAATGTTTATTTTTAAAAAAATCAGTGATGCCGATTGAAGCTGTATGTACACAACCTAGAGGGATTTGCTGATGAAGAGTTACTGGGGAAGGTGGTTTCTGAATGGATGTATAATGTAACAGAAGTATAGAGCTATTCTTAGTTGGAAGGAGTGTTTTCTTTGAAATACAGCACTGAAAGTATAGCAGCCAAAAAGTCAGGCTGCTTTGTCACTGCACTTCCAAGAGTACAGTATCTCAGAGAATGCCCGTAGCTCCTACTGATTTCCTGTGCTCTGTGCATTGAGTAATTGTTCAGAATGTGTATGTCTGAACAGATTGGAATGGACTGATAAAAGTCTGGATAAAATTAATAGAAGAATCACATTTTAAAAACTGAAATAGGAATTTTATATATTTCCACTTTATTTCTCTTTTGTAATGATAAAAGCATTTAATAATATTTTAAAATGACAATTCATATTGATTCCTAGACTGCAGGTAGGTGGTGAAAAAATTTAAAAAGTGAAGTAGAACACAAATGAAGTGTTAAAGGGAGCCAGCTCACTGAACAGTCAGTTAGCTATGGGGAATGGGAGCTGTTATGGCAGTACAGAGGGAATATATTTTCATTCAACCTTCAATTTTATGAACTGATTTAGTCAAATAGCTGTTTCAAACCTGATAAACTAACTTGGCATTGAAAAAGTGAGAAATGCTGCGTTCCACGAATAAAAACAAGACACTTCAGCAATGAGATCTACTACTTATGAAGGTTGAAAGACATAGTAAGTATTTGATTATAGGCTGATTATCTCAATCAAGTTCAAATATACAGAGCAGGTGATAGTCTATTTTATTATATAATATCATTGAAATCGATCACTTTTCATGCACACAGAGTTGATAGACAAGTCCCAGATATCACTGGACATAACCTTATTGATTTTCTTCATAATTCAAAAAAAAAAAAAGGAAAAAAGAAAAAAAAGCCACAGGAGAAAATGAGAGACAAGATGAACTACAGACCTCTGGCTGATCTCTCTGTTTTACCTGTACTTACAGCTTGTCTGTACATGAGAAAAAGAAAAACAAAACGTATCTGTTCTTCTCCTCCTGTGGTTCTAAAAGTGCTGATTCCCTGAATGAGTCCTCAGGCAAAGACAGAATAGTGAAAATAGTGTTGAAAACCAAAACTTTGAGTCCAGACCTCAGAAGTAGTTTGGATTATGTCTGTAATTTGGACAGACAACCTTAGCCATCCCAGCACAAATTATCCTTCTTAGGGAAAAACTTCATTGCATTGCTTAGAAATTCCTTGCCTTTTTTTTTTTTTTTCCATTTTTCCCCCCAGATTTATATATCTTTTCTCTCTAGAAAATGTAAAATGTTGCCAGTGGGCACATCTGAATTATGCCTTCTGCCCACGTGTGTTCTGCTGGGTTAGCGTGGTGCTGTACTTGTGGACAAAAGGAGCAGTTCTCCTGGGCACACAACCCTGCTGTGCCACACTGATGACTGGAGGCCTTTCTAGTAAGATGAAAACCAGCCTGGCACCATAGAGATGCTTCTTGTCATTGTTGGTGGACTTTGCATTATGTCAGTCTCTTCTCTGTGGTTATCATATTTAATAATGGAAGTAATAATTTGCTTAATACCCATGTATTTCTGGACTATCTCAGATGAGATAAGCATTAGAAAATTACTAAATAATGTTAGCATTTCCAGGCTTATGGAAAATTAGTGAGTGGATGATGCATACAAATGGAAGAAGGTGAATGTTGCAGCGTGTGGGCAATCCCATCCAATGACTGTTGAGTTGCCAATAATTGCAAGCACAATCTTAGATTTCTTACAGCCCTGCAGAATTTGGCAATTAAGTGTGGCTAACTTGAAACTGGGAGCTGTACAGACTTACGGGGTTTTAATTTTCTGGACAGAAGGACAGCAAGTGCTCTCCATTTTGGAGATGGGTACGCTCCGGGGGTGGGTTCAGAAACTCAGGGAGGGCTGAAGGCATGCGATGAAGATTGTGTTTTGAACCGAAAGAATGGATAACACTAAAGCTCATTATCAGCAATGGAAATTGATGTGCTAACTGTCTCACAACAACAGGTGAAACATTGAGCTGTCTGATGAGGTTTACATGGCAGTGCATTTTGAACATTCCCTTTTGAGATGGCTGTGCTCCAGCTACAATAGGAAGGGCTGTTCCAAGATCGTTCTGGACATTTCTGTGGACATAATTCGAATTTTCATGATAGATTTAAGTAATGTCAAAAATGTTGGAAATCTCTCAGATTAAGTTGTGGCTTAAGGTAGTCTTTGGCCACCGAAGGAAAGACTGCCGACTTACTGAATCTCCCTCATCTGCATCTGCCCCTGCAAGCCAGTTTAGACTTTAAGCCAAGGAGAGGCAGGCATGTGCAGTGAACTCCAGGTTACAGTTCTGGACAGAAGGAAGGGATTGAATCCATTTAATAGGAGAAGTAGGAGAGAATATTGATTTTTGTTTTTTTTTTTTCAGGAAAAAGAGTAGTTTTCATGTCAGTTGTTTAACTGCTATCAGACAGTAGATGTATGTGAAGAGATGACAGCAGGTAAAGCTGAGATGTGGGCTTGGCTGTAAGGAGCCATGTCTGTGAGCAGTGGTGTGTCCAGACCAGGGCTGGGGAGGGCAGAGGGCTCTGGAGGGAGACCCACCTGGCTGTGGAGCTTCTGTGTCCGCTCTGAGTGAAAAGATTGATGCTGGAGAAAGAAACAGCAAGCAGCTGTAGACTGTATGGCTGCTTTTAGGTGTACATTGGTCTACACAGAAATAGATGAAGGGCAGGGAAGAGAGAAGAGTGGGAAACAATGTCCAGGAATTCCATCGCGGTACCTCACGTTATTCAGGGAACTTCTGTGGGACTGCCAAAGTTAATGCAGTGAGAGGTGTGAAGCAGCAGAACTGCAGTCCGGTCTGCAAGGGCTTGCATGAGGGAGGAAGCGAGCAGACAATGCTGCTGCACTGAGTAGGTGAAAACTTCTCACAGGGTGAACTTCTGCCTCAGTTAAATGCTGGCACATTTCTTCTGGCACTGTGAGAAACATCTGCTCTGTTCCTCTGTATTGCTGTTATTTCTGTTGAGGAGCCACAATGCACATGGAATGTCTATTATAAGTTACTAATTTAATGGCAGATGGAAACTGGTTTCCTGGTAGAAGTGCACTTGAACTGCAAGCTGAACAAAATGCTCTGGAAGCAATAACAAGGACTCTGGAGATGGGGTGGGTAACAGGGCTGGGGCATTGCGGAGCAGTGCCCGCTGTGTGGGAAAGCACCTGTGCATGCATGCATGTGGCTCCTTCCAGCCACCTGGCCTCGTTCCTGCCCTGAGCCCTTCTCTTAGTTTTTAAGCTAATAGAAAGAGTTTTCTTTCTTTCTCTTTTAAAATTTAAAACCTGTTGGGATTTGCAGGCTTTACAGAGAAGTTTTGAAGAAAGTAATTGGCTTTGCCTTCATTCAGACACTGAAGCTCAATTTTCAGTGCGGGAGAGCATTAAAAACAGCAAAGAAAAATGGCCTAAGTGCATATAGTTGTAATACATGCTACATTTGTAGCATCCCCAACAGGATACAAAAACAATATAGCTCAGGCACTTTGCTAGCATGAAAGAGCATCATTCCTTTGGTATTAGTTTATAGCACATGGAGTCATCTCTCACTTGCAGAAAAAGTCACTGAAATAATTTATGTCACTATTAAACAGCTTCACTGCTGATCCATTGCAGCCTCAGCACATTAACTATATTTACCATCTAAGATACAGAAAGGAATATGTCCTTTCTGACGAGGAAGCAATAAAGTTTTAGTGAAATGGATGTAAATCAAAGTTTAAGTTTTCCCACTAAAAATACATAAAGCAGTGTTTTACATCATGTTTTATGCATAGAAACATTCTGCATTTATAAATAAGCACTGAATTTGTTGATAAATACTATTTCCACGTTGTTGATTATTTTGGTTTGTAAATTAAAAAGTGACAATCTAAAGAAAAAATGCTTTTTTTCTTTTTTTCCTCATAACACCCCTTTTGTTTTTGCAAATATGAAAAGAACACTGAGTGATAGAAGACAGAATGGAAATGGCCTGAAAGCGTGAAGCTGATTAACATTCTTTTTCTGGAATTCTCTTCATTTCCAGTGTGTGGTTTGCTGCATATAAACGGCTTTCTACTTTTCTTTTTTGGAGCCTGTGGTTTTGCATCAAGCTGTCACTTTATTTGAGTTTTGCAGAGTGTCTGTTGACGTGACAGACTAGCCCCAGGATGGGGTTTATTGCTGCTAGTCCTTTACTTGGAAAGTGGTGTGGCCACCAAGAACCTGCATAGGTAACTACATGATAAGAGGGAAGCCTTTCTTTCTGTAAGGATGGAGCTCAGCAGGGTTTTGGAGGCACGCACTTGGCTACTGGGTAAGCTCTGGTCTGGAGTGACAGTGTCCTGAAGATGGACTGCAAACCTGGTTGGCCTGGAGTGGTGAGTGGGAGCTCCGACCATGGAGGAAGAACAGTTGGGGAAGGCAGCGGTATGTGGTGCTGATTTCAGGTCAAGAAACCTCTCTTCTCCAAGCAATTCTCTTGTAGCCTGTGCTGCTTTGGAGCACACAGTCTGCTGACAGCTGGCCCCTCAGGCATTAGGCATCATCATCACAGCTGTAAATGTGATGTGCTGGTTGTTCTTCACACTTAGGGAAGAGAAGGGCAACCAGAGAGAAAATCCTGCCGCAGTCAGAGGGCCTTGTGTGATCTGCTGAAGGACTGACACTTCGCTTGTAGGCTGGCCTTCACGTACCAGGGTTTTGGCTTTGCATTTGGTTTTGAGTGCATGAGGTATTTTGATATCACTGGGGCTTATTGACCCCAAACTTGTTTCATTTTTTCAAGACAACCAACTGGTGTACTGAAAGCAATTGCAAATCTTGCACTGCCTTAGAAATTACGAGGGTAACTTGCCAAGACTGTTTTTTTTTTTTATGGAATAATCCAAGTTAAGACTTTGACGTCTTAATTAACCAGTCCATGGCTATGTCTGGAGAAAACCCCAAGCCCTCATAGGCTCAGGATGTGGTCTACCTCCCCATGTGCAGCATGGTTCTGGACTACACAAGGCGCAGACTATAGTACCAAATAAGCTGTCCTCATTTGGCAGGCTGAGCTGCTCTCTGAGGACTTCATGGCCTTGTATGGCTCTCAGAATGAGGTCAGAAGATAATTTGAGCCTGCAGTAACATTTTTCCTCCTTCTTCTTATTATTATCTTCATTATAATTACCATCATCCTTATTATTGACAGAACCAAAGCTTCTGCAACTTTCAGTAGAAATAGCCCTTGAGGTCTGATGTACATAGACAAAAGCAGATGTTACAAGCAAACAAGATTGTTAGCTTCTTTTAGCTTCAAACCAGCTGTTATGGTTCCTTTAACGTATCCTTTTTCTTTTTATCTTGAAGGCTTAAAAAAATTTCCCTGATACTTACCAGTAAAGCAGGAGCTGTATTGAAAAAGTCAGCTATGAGGTATCCATGTAAAAGGGTGCTTTAGGATGCATCAGCTTCTGCAGCATCTTTCATGTGGACAAAGTTACAGCGCCCAGCAGGCTATCTCAACGTGTCCGATTGCCTATTTTAACAAACACATCTTTAGGCTTCTGGAAGTGAAGAAAGGTCATTGCTAGGATGAGTAATCTGACACTTGGAAAGAGATGCGGTGTGATGGGTATACTGCTCTCCAAACTGTGTGTACAGAAAAAATAATAGTAAAACTAAAAGATAACATATAAGCAATAAAAAAAAGCAAGAGTCTCTTCCCAGGCACATCAATCCTAGCATCATCAACTCAGCCATTTAGATGGCGAAGGGAAACAGAGAGAAAGTGTCTCACTCTAGCACCGAAGATTACTTGCCATCAAAAAGATTAAAATTACCGGAGACCCTTCCAGATCACCTAAAAGGTGGGGTTGTGTGTATCCAACACATTGAAAATCTATCCCAATTTATCATTGTTGCGACAAAGCAAACACTTGGTAGGTTTTGTATTTTAAGTAGCACTCAAGGTGCATGAAAATAAATAAATAAGATAACCTGAATGTCCAAGTCTGGGAATGAAAATCTCAGCAGACTTCAGCCTTCATCAATAGCTTAGCTCCCCGCATGAGACAGGCAATTTTCCTTTTTAATTTTCTCTAGCAGCAAGGAAGCTAATGGTACATCTTAAAAGATATGACCTTATTCTTGTAAGTTACCTGAAGCTTGGCAGAAGATGGGATGGGATGGCCGCCTCACTTTCTGTGTAAGCCCAACTTGAAGGGAAAAATTCCCATCTTGCTTGCATGAATGGACTGAGGAATGGGCAGGAAGATTTGCTTCTTGCACACAATTTTCATTCTGCTCCAGCTTTTATTCTTATGAAGTTTTTTAGTGTTGCCAACTTACACATTTTTAAAAAATAGACGTGGCTGATCATTTTCATTTGGCCAAGATGAGGTGTGAGGTCAAAGTTGTCCAAATCATGCCTCGGCACAGGACTTTCTTCCCCCTCACGGTCCTCTCAAAGTCAATGGAATTGTTTGCATTTGTGAAGTTATGGATTTGCTGGACTTTAAGGGTTTTATGAAATAAAGGGTCTGAATGGCAGCCAGAGTTATTCCAGTGGGTGATCTGACAAAATACCATCGGTATTGTGAATCTGTCACAGATGTGGGTAAAGGAAACAGTGAATTGTTCTGTGCTCCTTTCTGAAGGGTTAGTGATCCAAATGCAGTTAAGTTGGAAACTGCATACAAATATAATAGTTTTATACATACACTCAAATGCATTCCTCCTTATCGTGTTACTTTGTTTAGGAAAGTCAGACTCTCCATGACTCTTTGGCAGTAGTTACTCCATTACCTTGCTGTTTCAACTGATGTCAGAAAAAGAAATGTTTAAATATCATTGAGTTCCTCTTCTCAGATGTCATACAGGAGCTCTGTGTTAGAGCCCAGCTCAGCATGCTGTGATTATGGGATGCACCCATCTTCCTTTTGCTGCTCACACATGTTGCACTGTTTTTGATTTGTTGCATATTTTCTTTATAAATGCAATGGTGCTTCCTCCCATAATTCCTGGAGTTAATCAATTTCAAATCATAGTATTCTGTTCCAAGAATACCATGTGGCACTTTGCACTCAGTGGTGGCTGATCCCGGGCCTGAGGTTGAATGCCGTGCCTCTGTGCACATGGAGCCCCTGCAGGAGATGGGCTCCATGTCCCTGCTGGGAGCAGACGTGGTTTAAATCTTCTGCCAGGCAGCTTGTCCGAATTCCCACACCTCTGTGGATCAGCACAAAGCTAAACCTGAGCATCACAAATGCCAAAATAATGATCTAGTCACTGGACCATGCGGCCTCTATTTAACTTGGCTTCAGAGAGAGCGTTCCGCTGAAGTGAATAGGACAGCTCACACGTCTGACTGCTGTTATTACAGGTGTCTAAAGACTTGAGCACACATTGCTGCCCGGGTTTAAACTCATTTCACATTTCAAAGGTTTTCTTTGTGATCAAAGGGACTAGAGTCTCCTTTATAAATGAAAGCAGAGGTTTGGGGACATAAGCTATCTCCACCATAGAAAAGGAAAGGCTGGGAGACAGGAAGAGTGCTGGGAACCAACGCAAAGCAGGCTCCTTTTCTGGTCTAACTTTGTAAGAGGAAGACTTTGTTGGGAAGAGGAATATCTTCTCATTTAGTGGATGTGTTTAATCAGCAAGATTCTGAAATGCAGCTGTGACTAAAATGCAACTGTAAGCATTTCTTGTGGCTCTAAGGAATGATTTTTCAGAGGAGAAGCCTACTCCAAACAAGCTCTATTGTTATTTCCTTGTCCTGTTCTGCCATCATTACTTGCTGCTACAGAATCAACCAGCATTTCACATTCTGCCAAAATGAGTCTGTGTGTTTACACAAACTAGATCATTTACACAGAGCTTAGTCATTGTTAAATGTGATTATAATAATTCCGTAATAACATCCTAACCAAATACAGTTTTTATAGGAAATGAACAGAGAAGAAGCTTCACTGAAAGCTTCTGAGCACAAATCTGTTGTAGACAATTTGAAATGACAGAACAAATGGCTAGGACAGAAACAAAGTCATGTCCCTACTGTGCTGCACTGGCCTTGTGTGACCCTTTGCAGGGACCAGATCCCAGTATACTGTCCTTTAGCCTGAATCCTCTTGTTTTGAGCTGCTGAGTGGGTTCACTCTCTGAGTCCAAGAAACTGACCTTTGTGTGGTTGTGCATGTCAAGAGCAACCATGCCTCAGTTTCCCCTAGATTGGGATGATCTTGAGCAGTAGCTTGCTATTCCTTGTCCTGACAGCTTATAGGTGTCAGTTTGGAGCCTCCTCATCGGTACAATTTGGGAAAGAGCTACCAGACTGTTACCCAATTTCTTGCACATGTGTTAGGTTGAAATCTTCTGAACATGGAGTGTGTCTCTAGTGTCACATTCAAAGAGTTATGCTGACTTCTGCCATAACAGATAGCAGAAGCCATGCTGGGTGCAAGGATTTCAGTGGTCTCCAGTGTTTGTGGTTCTCTGATCAGATATGAAGAAAACACAAGAAGACTTTTTTCCAAGGGTAAAATCTACCCAGTGTGACCAAACTGGCATTATGTATGTGACCCTTTTCAATCTTTGCTGCTCATCTCCTGGTCAGTCATCAGCACCACTCCAGACCTAAGGTAGCCTCTTGGCAACAGATCCTGGCAACTGTTTTTTGCTACGAGTATCAAGATCATCTGCAAAGATTATAAGCAAAGAGGAAGGAAAGACTCAAACGCTGTTAGAAAAGGACAGGTCATTTGTTTATTTGCTTTAATTGCTGCAATGGATGCTCTGGGTCATTAGTTGCAATTCAGGAAGATTTAAGCTAAGGTCACTTAGCCCAGCGGGAAAGCACAGCCCAAGCTGTTTGCTTCCACATGTGGCCGCTACAGACGCAGATGCTCTTTTGGATGACTAAAACTAATGTTTGTTCTGCCTCCTTTGAAGCTTTATAGTTTTAAGTGTCTGACATGAATGAGTGATCTTGAAATCAGCGGCATCTGAGGGTCATGGTTTAAAGCGCGACTCTATACCAGCTTCAGAAATACAGATAAGAGATATCCCAGAGCTGTTATTTCATCAGGAAGATAATAACTGACTGGATCTATCAACACTCCTTTGCTCTCTGACCACCAACTCTGAATATTTACTGATGATATAGCATGTTAAGGTTAATTTCTGGCTTGAATGATGTACTGATAGGGCTATCCCTGTGGCTTTGATGTTTAGAAGGGTTTTGATTTATTGAGGCTGTGCTGTTTACCTTTGGAAGGGGAAGAATTACTTTGCAACAACAGCAGTTCTCAGAAGGCAGGGCTGGTGGCTGTCATTCTTTCCCCAGAGTCCCATTATTCAGGCCTTTCTCTGATAGCTCAGGCCAGATGGTATCATATGTTTTATATCCCAGGAAATCCTCGCTATTTTGGGAACGAAGGCAATATCAGGTGAGTCTCTGGGTTCATATTTGCAGTGCTCCTGGTATGAGAATTCCCCTTCCCAGGATTATCTTGTGCAAGTGATTTGTGAAAAATTGGAATGTCCAAGTACTGTTTTAAAGAGTAATATTGCTTATGCCACGTAATGCTTATAAGCTTAATCCCTAGCATAAGCCTTACATTTTATACATCTTGGCAAGTTTCCTTGAATAAGCATTCCAGCTAAAGGAATAAATTCCATGAGTTAAGCAGAATGGCCAGTACTCATTTTGAAACTAATTCTTGCCTAATGACTCTAGGCTTGCATGACTGCTGTTGCCACTACATATGGTGTTATAAAAATGAACATTTTTGCTGTTAGGTCTCTAAGAGTGTCCGATGACATTTATAGAAATTCACTGCTTAATATTTTTCTCTTTTATTTTTCTCAATCTCCTGCCACCTCTTTTTACATCTGCCTTTATGAACTTGTCAGGACTCCACTTATAAATAAATGGGAAAGTGGAGCACTTTTGGAGTGGTATCTCTTTAGGACTTCATAGATGATTCACTAGAAGGCTTTATAAGTGATTTTGCTTATTGATATAAGTTGGCTTTTGTCATTTGTGATCTGTGAAGAATACTTGCCGTGAATACACCAATCAGTTGGAGGAAGTAAATCAAAAAAGTTTGCTACTCTTTTGTAATAGGAGTTCAGGCCCTATATCCCTCCCCTAATCTGTCCTTAAGATAGCAATAGCTGGTAAAAGATGCTTTTCCCGATAGTGATAGTTAAAACTGAAGTATCGCTTTCACTTTCCTACAGCTTTGGGATAGAAATTGCCTGATTTCTTAATGTATTTCTGTTTTACATACAATCCTACATATGTCTCCAGTTTTTGACCATCTTCATTCTGTGCTTGCTCCCAATCAATATACCAATTCCATGAGTTTAAAAATTCTCCTCCAAAATAAGAAATTGGAGGGAAGGGGAAAACCTCCATAGCAGGGCAGGGAAATGGGGGCTGGGAGCACTATCAGCACCACAGCACACCATGTGCTGCTCACTGCAAGGGCAGCTGGATGGACAGGAGCCACAGCACAAGGGCTGAAGCAAAGGGACGAAGGTGTAACTGAACCTTTTCCCTGTTTACCTGTGTCTATTTAATGAATGAGTCAGTACAATGCTTATGGTGTGATGTCAGTTATCACAGCAGCTGCTTGGCATATTGTTAAAATTGAGAAGAAAGGAAGAGAGGACAAGAGGGTGAAGAGCTGTCTCGAGGGAGGGAGTGTAAGTGCTAGAGGGAGAGTGAAGAAGGGGCACTGCCACCAGAGCCTGTGGGACACTGACGTACCTCAGGAGCTGTTGTTGATTAGGATCCTGATAAGCAGTCCCTATAATCTTGTCTAGGTTTGATTATTTGTGCCTTCAGCATCCTTTTCTCTCATGTGGACAGCTGTAGCCTTGGAAAATGCTCATGTTTTTTTCCATCCCCCTTCCTTGTACCCTCTCCTGCTGGACCATATCACACTGAGAAGTGACAGATCAGCCTGATACACCAGCCTGGCTTTGTTGCACTTACAAGCATGGTCTCTTCTTTATGTAACCTTCACATTGTCCAAAATATCTTTCTTTCTGTCCTTCACATTGCTCTGAAAGATCCATGCCAGCTGCAGATAAGATGGTGAGGCTCCTTGTCAGTGGAGTCTGTGACCTATAATCCCGACTGATCCTGGTATTCCTCTTCCAGCTTTGATTCCTCTTTGATTTTGGGGCTGAAGCCATCTTTTTGCCATGCATTTGTAAAGGGTTTAGCAGGATGTGGTTATCTCCCAGGACAAGGGCTTTCACATACCATGCTAAAGGAAATATAAAAATACAGGAAAAAAATGATGTGAAAGAACTGCTTTTCTTTGCATCTTAGTCATGGATTTCTTGATAAATATGATACCAATAACACCCACTTTTAGACGATAACCTCTGTGATCATCAATACTAAATGCCTTTTGGTTCCTTGTGGCAGAAGAGGCCCCTGGGTGGCTGAGGTCACCGCTGCTTCCATGTGAGTGCTTTGCAATAATTGTGATTGAGAATCCTGTGGTTGGATACTGTAGAGAGCCAAAAAAGTACTACCTCGGAGGAAAATTAGAAGAAGGATTTTCCCCTTTAAAAGGAATTTATCTGATTTCTGTCTTCCTTAGATGTATGGATTGAATCTTAACTGCACAGGGTACTTTGTGCTGTTTCTGTCGAGGAGAAAGGAAGGATTCTGATTTAATAAATGATGTGTGTGAGACATGGCTGATGACTACCAATCATTAATTTGTGCAGTGCTTGTTTTCAACCACTGGAATTGTTTTCCTACTTTGTGGCCACAATATCTGCAACGATGTCAAATGTAAGTACTCCAAATTTGCTATATTGCTGTATTCCCTGGGTTTCTCCCCACCCTTCTTTCTTGGTTTCTTTTATCACTCTAAAAAACATTCACTGAGCAAATAATGTTGCTCTTCTGTTGATTGCCTAGTTGCTTAAATACTGTTCCAATGTAATAGATAAGTTACTGCATCCAAGAGAGATTGGCTGTTAATTTTTTCCACGTCTTTGAGAAAAAGGAAGTTATGTCAGGAAAAAAATATATATATTTATTGGGACGGAGAAAGGTACTGTGCATTTGAAACCTATGAGAATAGTTCATTTTCAGTTCAAAGTAATACGTTTAATTAACTGAAGACGAGACTTTAATAGGCAAAAGTATAAGTTAGGTTCCTGGTACTCCCCGTAGCTTCTCTTTTCTTCTCTGAGCTGTATGATTTTGCAGCTTTTTGACCAGCAACACAGTGACCCAGTAAATAAATACTATTAAATCCATTTTGCACTTTTCTAATATTCCAAAGGAGAGTTCCAGAGTGTGCAAACAGAATGGGAGCAAGCTGTCAATGCTGTTCTCATCACTGGTGTTTAATCACCCACGTTTAGTGTGAGTGTTTGAAAACAGTGTAGTTACTTCGAATTTCCCATGATAAATTTACCATGACAAATTGGAACAGAATGAGGGTTTCTATTAGATGTATAAATTATTGACAATTTTTCACATCCTGAAAGCTGTATTGATATATGGATAAAGATAACTGTTTCTTGATGAGCTCAAGTCCTTGAGTTTCAGCACATGAAGAGATTTATACAACTTGCCTGAGACAGCACAAAGTCTATGTAAAGAGCAGTGTATTTTTAGAATCTAGTTTTTTTTAATGCACTCAGGTAATAGGCCTATTTTTTGTTCATAAGGTATACCCCAAACTAATGCTTGTAATCAATAGAGAATCCGGATGGTCAGCATCCCTGAGAATTAATGCTCGCTAAGAGAAGAAAGAGGTTTTTCTTTTAAAAACAAGAGATCAACAGAGACAACGGAATAAAATACTGACAAAAACCCTCTCAGTTCCTCTCGATGTTTCAGAAAACGACGCATTCGCAATTATTACAGTTTATAGCTCTCCTAAGTGTGAAAAACCAGCTATGAAGAGGAAAATTCCCAATCAAGCGTGTCATGTGTGGGAGAAAAGGAGCCGCTAGTTTTCAGGCTGTCACTTCACCCCTACTGCTTCAGCCTGAAAACAGCTGAGGCTCGTTCTAGAAAAATCAGCCTGGTGTTCTTACCTACAAAGGAAAGGAAGAGAAGCGAAGGGGTTGGTTTTTGCTTTTCTTCAGGAAGTCCTGGGATATTAGCTTTGGAGGACTCTGACTAGCTTGTTATCAAAAAAAGGTAATAATGTATAGCATTAAAAAAACCCCACGTATGTAAGCCAACTGATATTTTGAGCTTTGGGATTGCATGTATGATACTGCCCTGCAGCAGAAATAGGGTAAAATCAAAGGCGGCTACAGAGAGTGAAGCAATAGTGAAAATGTCTGTTGGTAGAGAAATGGCTCCTGTCTCCGTCAAAGCAACCTAGATCAACTGTAGACTTTTCAAATCAATATCCAGGATCATGGGGGATATAAAACTTTAAGCGTGCTGGCCTAAGGAAATAATAGGAGCTGTTGCAGTAGAGCTGAGTTGCGGGTGACTAAAAGTGTATGACGTGGGCACAGCGCTGTGCTCCTCTGATGGGAATGCAGCGGTGAGCTGGGATTAGGGGACCCTCTGTGGGCACGTCGGAAAGGCTTGAGGGGGTGAATGGATGGCTTCTGTGAGCTCTGCTCCATGGCTGCGTCCCTCTGGGTAGCTATAACCGATCCTTGGTTTTAAACGTTTTCCGCCATCTTTAATCTGAAGTGACCCTCTGAGAAATGATCTCGAAGCCCTCTGGGGGGATTTCATTAACAGAGCCTGGAGAATTGGCTTAAGAAAGGGAGCCCTCCTGGGGTGGAGGAGCCTCCGGCATTTACTTTGCAGTCAGAGTGCAGACCTCATTTTGCTCTTCTCTGAGGGAATGGGAGTTTGTCTGGAGACAGCCTAGAAATCTTTTCTGGCAGTGAATTGCTGCCTTATTCGGGAGCCAGGATGCTACGTAGGAGTTGAAGGTGCCTGTGTTCCTCTTAGCTTCCAGACCACACTGAAAGAATTCTGTAAAACCTTATTTTATAGGAAAACACAGGGGAATTTGCCATGTGGAAAGCACTCGTGTGTTACTGGGCTTGGGTGACAGATTAGGACCGGCTCAATTGTGCGTGAGTGTAGAATTATATAAACAAGGTTTTTAAAAAAAAAAGGGAAACAAATTGATACGAGGTATATTGCAATATCTTCCTAATGCAAAAATGATCACATACTGCCTGCTGAGAGGGACTTTATTTAATCTGTGTAAGCTATAGCTTTGCAAATTTACCACAGAGGGAACTTCCTTCAATGCAGCAGAGAACTGCTGGGATTTGCAAGAGCCTTTCTTTTTCCTGCCTGCTTTTGGAAAGCCTGCAAAAAGAGGGCAGTCTTTATGATTTATAGGTAACCACGTATAGGAAAGCCCATTTTTTCACTACTCCATGAAGTTAAATGATAATTGTCAGCCGCACTTTTTTTTCCACCTCCAAAATACGAGGCTGTCTGTCTAACCACAGTGTGGCACTAATGGTATAAATGCAGCAGAACACAGATGGGAATTAAGCACCAGCTGTGTCATCATCCTCATAAATGCAATATTAAAGATATCGTAATACCTTAATTTTTTCTTTCTGCTTGTGTAAGGCAGAGCTGCACGACAAAGAATATCGTAACTTTTCTGATGAAGTGCAGCTTGTGGCCATTTTTACATCAAATGACTCTTTTGCCCTCCTGTTCCGCCAACAACTGCTCATCTCGCTAGGGCTTTCCTTGTACCAGTATTAACAATCTGTTATACACCAGATTGGGGTCATTAACCACTCATTAGTTCCTGGGCGAGGAAAGCCACCTCTTGTATGTTGAATATTGATTAGGAAGCAACAGAGCATACCAGTATGAAACCACCATGGAAGATGCTCCACTTCTGAAGCATAGCCTCTGCATTTTTTTGGTAATGCTTTGAATGAGATCTGCTGCGGCTGCTTTCTTTTTCATTTATACTGGTTGCTGTCTTTGTCTTTCCTCTTTTGTACAGGAGCAGGCACCAAATAATAAACAAAAATATGCTGTCATCCTCAACCTCTTGTGGGATGGAGGAGAAGTCTGACAACTTAACTTGGCTTTGCTATCCCTCATGGGCAAACCTGCTTCCTTTCCTTCCTCTGATGCATTGCAAGCATAATGTGTCTTGTCCTGCTGCCAATACCACCACAATAGATTACAGTGCTTCCCTGAGCAGAGATACTGGTGAGTAACTTCCATCTCTACTGAAATTAATTCATACATTTTTCCCCGGTTTGCATCAAAATCAAGTAACTTGACTGATTTAAGGTCCAAACGTGTAATTCTTAAATATATAAAACCCTTTCAAAGAGGATGACCTTGAGGTAATAACTTCAAAAGCTGATAATAAGATTTGTGCTCTGATAGTAATAGGTGTTTAAAAATTAAACAAGCAAAACATTGTTTCCGTATTAAAAAAAATAAAACCTCATACATTTTATCATAATATGTGCTATAATCCAAGCCTGACTGTGCATAATAAGCTTGTAATTCCATTGATTCATTGATGGTGAGATAACACCTGTAAATGACAAATAGACTGTGCACAAAATGGTGTGTGCAATGAGCCTCTGCAGCGCCGCGACTTCTCTGTAGTCCCACTGTGTTACCATCCTTCTGCCTGTTAGGAGCAGCCTATCTAGAGATGATGGGATTTGCTCACTGCCCTCAGGGCACTGTAAAACAAACCGGGTAGCTTTTGTAGATGTTTCCACTGGTTAAGTCCCTGCTTTAACTTTGTTATTAAAAGACACTTTTGTTTAGGATGTGTAGCTGATTAAAGCGATCCTTGGAATAACTATCACACGAGAACCACACTGATTGCCTATGTTACTGGCTTTGTACGTGTGCTTCTCAGGATAGTTCTTTCTGGTAAAGCTTCCTATGTTGACAGAGGAAATTTTAGACGGATTGACGTTTTGTGGTACACATACATCGCATCATTATAATGGCAAGCTTTTAATATAAATGTAAAATTTAAATTCAGTGTGTAATAAGTGTGATGTATCTGTGTAATAAGTGTGATATATGTATGTGGATGTGTATGTATGAAGAGAATTTTACCGTTGGAAGAAGCAAAAGTGTTTGAAGGTGTGAAATTAAAGGCAAAGGGAGGGCGATGTGCTCCTCTACACATCGCATCCCCACAGAAGTCACAGGGCCAAAATATTCCATTTCTAAAGACACGATCTCCTACTTCTATAGTCAATGACAAAAAAAAATCCATGCTATATCAGTAAGGAAGGCTGAAGGCTTTTAAAAGCTGTTAGTATCATTTTATCCGTTAGTTGTTTTGGGAAATGAGACAAGCTCCCTTGAGTCATCTTTTGTGGCTTCAGAGTCAGCATAACAGGGCACGGGCTGGAGATGCCATCTCACCTGATTGTCTTCACCTCTCTGAAGTGTACCCCTGCTGTGAAGAGAAGGATATCTGTCATTTTGTTCTTCATTGTACATTTCAGAAAATGTAGCCTCATCTATTTACCAGTCTGTGATGAGGCAGAAAGTGGGGTCTGCTTATCTAATAATCTCCCTGCATCCAATTCAAACTCTTGCTACGCTTTCCTGAGGCAACACTGTCATCATTTCTCCATCCAATCCATGCTAACTGCCTCTCTTAGCTTGATGTAGACTTCATAAACAGTAAATAACAGGTTCATGCAAAATAAGATTTGCTTTGCTGAGTGTTAAAGTCTGTCCTTCTGATGTAGACTCTTATTTTCATTTGGATGAAGTCTGTTTATGAGGCTCATAACTTTTTGGAAATATCTTTACCATCATGTGGGATTTTGGGGGGGGAGGGAGCAGTTCTTTTTTTTTGATGATTAATATGACTGGGGTTTAGGCATTTGCAGCTAAACGAATGCTTCCTCTTCTCATTTCTCATTGCTCCCAAAGAGTTCAAATAGAAACCATGGAACTTTACTATATAGAGCTCTGGGGTAGATTGCTTCAGTGACCAGGAAATGCTATGGACTTCTTAAATATAGTCTTGTCTTGAATGTTAAACAAGATGGCAATCTTGGCAGCTTTATTTCCAGAATCAGAGGTAGAAATACTGGCTGTATTCTGCCTGGACACAGGTACTTTTTTCCTCCTGCAGTGCTTTTGGGGGCTTGTATAATGGACTGGCTGTCAGTTGTGGGGCTGCATGAATTGTTTGTATTCAAAGAGCACCTTTTGGCAGGTGGGTGCAAGAGCCCCAGTCCTTCTGAACCAAACATTCTTCTATAATGACTCGGGGCAACAAAGGGAAGAGGGCAAGATGTGTGAGGTGACCCCTCCGTGGGCTGCAAGTAGCACAGTCATCCTGAGCTCTCACCTCTGCTGCCTCCTACAGAAATGTCTGTCAGTGTGGGCAAGTACACACACAAGTGCTATCTGTAAATACATCTAGATGCAAAAAGGTTTACCTTTATGTGAAGTCTGCGTGCAAGGTGTTCCATCCAAAGATGTGAAGTACTGTAATGTTCAGAAATGAGAATGTTGTGGGAGAGGGTTAATGCTTCACATTAAGGCAGCATTAGGGACCTGTAACTCACTGCTGGTAAACCTAGCTGTCTTCAGAATGTAGACCCATATCTCTTTTGTTTTCAAGATAAACCTGGCAGTTCTCAGTTAAGCTGTTTCTCCTAATTCCCAAGCCAAAATTGTGTATTGCTAAAAATAGAGATTGTAATGAAGTTACAGCTTTCAACTGTGGGGCCTTCTGGATAACTCCATTATATTGCAATTCTATTAATTAAAACGAAAGAGGAAAAATATGTAATAGGATTGTGTTAATAAAGCATGAAATGAAGTGTTACCTTAAGACACTTGTCTGTCTGTTTTCCCTTACTGCATGAGCAGTTGTCTTTGTCTTTCCCCAAATGCACAGAAACTGGGGGAAGAATTTTTCTTTCTTTCTTTTTTTTTTTTGAAAGGCAACTTCTAAGCTTTCCCATTCACTATAATTCTGGCATCCTCTGCTTTGTCACCAGATTGTTTTAGCTTTTTATGGGGGGCAGTGAGTGGGAATACAGTGTAGCCTGAATAGGTGCTTCGTGTTGAATTCAGGCTGCTGAGAGCTGCAGACAGAATCACCGGGGCTGCTGGAAAAAACCCCACAGCTATAAATCCTACGTCCTTTCAGAGGAACTTGTACTGAAAAATAACTTTCACATCTCACCTTAAACCTGAAGGGTTTCTAAAATAGGCTTTGGTGTTATAAATCTGCAGTACAATTCATAGAATCTTAATGGTTATCATAATGCAGAAGCAAAACTCTTATATCAATATGACTGTACAAGGAAAGAAAATTGAATCTTTCCCTGTGTTTTCTGAATTAAAATTTAAAACATAAAGCAGCAGAACAGATCTAGAAGCTGCAGGTAATGCTGAACTTGATTCTTCAAGCATGGTATTATGCCCAGTGCATTAATATTTTTTTTTGCATAGCTTTACTACATATTGCCTCATTTTTCGTGTACAATCTATGCATATATAATTTTTACACATTTCCACCAAACGGGACTGGAGCTCTTGTGAAACAGATTGAACTGACCTCAGCTGTTCATAGGGCTGAGGTCTAACAAATGCAGGTCTTGGAACAATAACGTTCACATTAAAAGACATATCAAATGTTAAATGTTACTAGTAATTTAAAGTATCGTGTGTTAGTGTGAGCAATATTCCTATCATTTTTAAAAGGAAGAAGAAGTCAACCGTCAGGTTTTAATAAAGAGAAAGTTCAAGCAGGAGTCAGTTTGTCTGTGCGATAGCCAAGGGAGAATTCAGAAGTGAGAGCAGATCATGAGGTTCAAATGGGCAGGTGTGCCTGGCAGCGAGTGGAGCATGGGAGATGTGCCACTGGCAGCAGCCAGCACAGCTTCCAAGGGGCTATAAAATCCTGGAAATCAAAGCAGAGGCGAGATGTAAACTATGCCAGCTTCTGTCCCTTGCACGGCTCAGAGACACCGCTGTAGAAATAAAAAGTAATACTCTGAGTAAACCAAAATGACAGAGCGCTCGTTGCAAAGTGCTGCTTGAGCATATGTGCGATCCAGTTACTAACTCAAATGAAATATTCTTCTGACTGTTATGGGCATCAGCCTTGCACCACAGCAGTGCCTGCGTCAGAACTGGGAAAAGTTCCATAACTTATCCTAAAAAGTCATTAGTTACTAAGGTGATTTTTTTCAGTAGAGCTGGATCAATTCACCTGAAATTGTTGCTAGAAGGAAACAAAAATATATTTCTTGGTAAGAGTTTCCATAGCTGAAGTGATGTTTTTCCAAGCTGAAATGCATCAGGCTTTTGATAGCCATTATTAGATGATATACTGTTGGGAGACTTCAGTTCTGAGGTGATCTTGTCTCATTTCGCTAAAATTAAAGGGTGATTTGTGAGCTTGCTGTAGGGGGAGCAACACTGGCAATTTTTGTTGCAGGGCTCGAGGTTTTATTGTGAGCTTGCAAGAGAAAATGAAAAAACTCAGTGTGCATTTTCATGTCTTACATTTGAAAAATCAGCATAACAATGTATTCAGTGATTAAAATGGACATTCCTTTTGGTGTTCAAATAAAAACGAAGCAAACTCTTTGATGGCGTTCAGATTGTGAACTACTTGAAAATAATGAACAATATCTCCAGCAGAGATTTTCATCTGAAATATCAATGAAATATTCTCTGCTGTTCAAACTGCAATCGGATGTTAATGCAAACAAAAAAAGCCTAAAAAAGAAAACCCAAACAAATCACAAACTTGCCTGCTTCTTCACTGATGGTGATGAGCATTGCACTGTGGTGTGCTGATCACACTGCCCGCTGGGTGCTGGTTAGTCTGACAGTACCTCTTGTCGCATCCCTGCTCTGCAAACTGTCCCTTGTGCTGCTTTCTGAGATGATACTGATGCAAAGTAGCTCAGCAAAACCTCTGCTGAGCGTTTGCACTGGTGTAGCAGGAGGGAAGAAGCACTGTGCAGGGAGGAGGAGGGTGGCCAGGGGATCTCGATGCTGCCAATGTGACACTTGTCAGGTCACACGCATTAAAAACTTATGCTACAGACTGTATGACTAACTTGAGCTGACGTGTCTGATCTATGTTTTTGTTTGATGTAGCATTTCAGCCTTGCTGTGAGCTGCCTGGGTATTCCTCCTTGTCCCTGCAAGGTGCTGCTGCAGGTTTGCTGTCTTGGCAAGTATTCCTGCTCTGGCTGCTGTCACGCATCTAACTATAATGTATATGTACCTAAACCCAGGGGTTTGTGTTTCTACAGAGCATTTTCATTGAGATTCACATCTAGATTCTCAGCTGGTGTAACAGAAAGTGCTAACTGCGTGTTTCTACAGTTGTTTTAGTGGTGTTTTCCATTGTGGAGTGAGGCTTTCCAAACACCTCTGGGATAAAGAAAGGCTTTGAAACTTGAAGCCATATCATTTAAGAAAAAAATAAATAAAATCAAAGTCTTCAAAAAGCAGGAATGATTTGATTTTCAAATCATGTTAGAGGGAAAAGTTTATATGACCAGAACAGAAACAAATCTGTTCATGTGTTTCTTCTATTTTTTCTTTCTTTTTGCCAGGCATCGAATTCAGGGTATCGAATGGATTATTACTGGTTCTTATCTACGTTTAGAGAGAGCTGTGGATATATAATGAATACAGCAGAGACTTCGGTGTTTATTGGTTTCCTGGTTTATTGATGCTTCGCTTGCCTGTCTTTGCAAGTGGTGCCATTCAGGAAGGCCTGGCTAATGTCCAAAGGCAGTCTAGATTTGTTCCATTTATTGCTCTTCTGAGTTTGCCTTCTGGCAGAAAGTTTCAGATCAGGAAGTTTTTGCATATCAAGGCTCACAGGTCTGCTTTGAAAAGCTCGGAGTTCTTAGAAGTCACGAAGTCTCTCATTATAAATTAAGGGAACTATGATTCAGTAGATTCTAATTCTTAATTCTTTTGTGATAGCCATCCTTAATTTTACCATAACTTTGTGTAACTAAATAAAGACAGCATTGCATGCTGTCTTACAGCTTTTACAAAGGTGAAGTACAAGGAAATATTACAGAGAAGTATTTTGTACAGAAAGTTAGAGCAGAGTTTGGGTTTATTGTGCAGACAGGAAAACAGCCAACACTGGTCGTGCTGCAGATGGTGTCAGTAAGGAAAGTTCAAATGGAGTTGTTTCTTTTCTTCTAGAGGATTCAGAAACTGCCTTCTACATGTTGGCTTACATTGGTCAGCAGAGCAGGGACTGCTGCACAGGCAATTAACTACCAGCGTGAAAAGGAAATGCCTTAACGTCTCTGCTTCGTGGGTGAATGCAGCCCAGCAGGAAAGAGAACTGAGTAAGGACAGCTCTTGTTTTGGTTCATTTAAAATGTAAGCACCCTGATGACGGTGGCCTGGGCTTATTTAATGTTAATCCCAGAGCCATGCAGTACATGTGACAGTGTTTCCTAATTTGGCCCATCTTTGGGCTAAATATGAAGGCATTGTTTTGAGGGAAGAAAGCAAAATGAGTGCCATCAGCATAGAGCCTGGTGGCAAGTGTGCATGCTGGTGTATGGCATTGTTCCTTAGTCTTCATAAGGTATTTAAATATGTTCACTCTTCTCTACCAGTCTAAAAATTGCTGTTGCATTCAGTCTTTTCTTGCCTCAGAATCTTTTCCCCATTCTATGAAAATATTGACTATATTACTCATCCCTTATTATAAAATGACTTTTTGTTGCATTGGTAGTACTCATAGGCGTACTAATTCCAGATCAGCTTTTCCAGTGTGACACTGATACTATGAAGAGGGAAAAATTCAAATTCCTTTCCAGGTGCAGTTTACAGCAGTGTTGGTTTGTGCTCAGTGAAAGAAGGTGATGCGTAACACTTAGGGGATGAGTTCCAGCAGTGGAAGCTGTGTGGACGGACTTGTAAAAGCAAAACCTGAAGTCTCAAAGTTCATGGCAAATAAAAAATCCCGAAATTTCAATTCTTGTGATGTGAAGGACAGCTTGACTTGTGACTCCTGTATGCTGCCTGTCGTTATTGCAAAGAGGGGAAATAATACAGTGGGTGACTTTCCTCTAAAATTGGAAGCAGGAAAGATGTCTGAGTGCAAATGGATATGGCTCCTGTTAGCTCCTGGTGTGCACAGAGGTCAAAGGAATTTGCTTTGTACAAGATACGGTTCATGAAGACTTGTTATTTCCAGCTTTGTATAGTTTGCCTTACTTGGCATCTTCCTCTAAGGTTAAGGGGTATTGCCAAGTAGCTGAAGCCAAAATCACAATTGTGTATTTTGGAAAACTGAAATATGCTGAAAGACTAAAATATTCTTACGTATGATGGTAGCTTTTTATTAGGGGTTAAAAAAACCCGAACAGGTATTGAACTGGGAGATGACGTGGAAGAGGATCAACAAGGCATGAAATATTTAATCATCTCAAATGTGGAGCTAAATCCTTAGATTTTCTCTTCAACTTTTTTTTTAATGTCTTGAATGTTAGGTGCCTTATTTACCTCAGAAGATGGAGTATGTTCTTAAAAACCCTTCTTTTTCCAGCAAGTTTCACTTCAGTATTCCTTCCAATGGCAATGATGCCTACTACTGGCAATGATGAATTTGTTGGCACTCTTAACTAAGCATCTAATGTTGTGCTTACCTTTCATTCTTAACTAATCTACAAGTTAACTGGTCTATAAAATTCATTTGAGGATTCATTACCAATTACAAAATTCTTGTTCTGAATTGTGTTTTTTTTTAATATTAAAAAATTGTAATTGGTAAACAGCTCTTCGTGTCAAACAACTACTGGATTAAAGATTGAATGCAGATTAATCTGATTTTGCATTTTATTACTTCATGAAATAGGAAGACACTAGCCAAGTCCTTCTGTTGATGACACCAATGAAAACTCTCACTAACTATTGTAGTGAATGGTGCTGATCTGCATTTTCATACATCCCTGAGCAAAATATAGTCCAGAGAATGGAGAGAAAGGCAGCATGCAGGGAAGCTATGAAGGATAAAACTCAGAGCCACTGGGTGTGGCTGAGCAGCTTTGGAGTCCGTCCTCACTGTGTAGGTTGGACTGCTCATCGTCCCAAGAGCCAGTTTTGCTGTCTGTGGACTCTCCACTCCTCCCTGTGGCCAGAAGATGTGGATCTTGTTGTCATGTCATAGGACCCTAGAGTCATTTAGATTGGAAAAGACCCTTAATTAAGATCATCAAGTCCAACCATCTGTCAGCCTTGATTTTCAAAAATCCTCTCCTGAAGGCACTCCCCAGTGCTGTGTTTTGGTAGAAGGCTGAGGGATCCCACCACGCTTACTCTGCCTGCAGATTAGAGGAGTTGTGAATTTGGCTGTTTGCCCCCTTCAATTCCTGCTTTTTTCACTTCTCATGAATATTTGATTTTTCAGCAAGTCTTTCCCTACCCTTCCAGAGGTGAGGGGGACAGTCGGGTGTTTTGTTTTGTTAGGAACAGGCTAATGCCCATTCTGTAAGAGGAGCTTCGGTAGAAGCAGGCCTGTACTGATAGTCTGGAGAGGAGGCAGACTTGTGAAATGACCACAGAAGAATGAAAACCAAATCCTTGTCCCCAGATAGAGGGAGAATGAGATACGGAGGGCTTTTGCTCTCTTCATATGTAAAACTTTGCTGGCACATCTTACGGGCTTGTAGGCAGATGTCATGGTAAGGTTGGAAAAAAAGCAGATTGTCCAGATGTCTGGAGTCAGAGGGAAGCTGCTATGTGGGGACCTTTGATAGGACAGGCAGGTTTAATGAACCGCTGCCTGGCAGGCAGCAAAGTCCCAGTATCTGCTACTGCCTGACCTCCGGCGCAGTGAGCTGTGAGCCCATTATGTTAGCTTTCATATGCATAACCATCCCCATCCTTGTACTTCCAATATTATTTGAAAGGAACTGAAGTGAAAATACTGTCAAGACCCCTCTTTACCTTGAGGAAGGTGTAGGAAGAACTGATGTGAGAAGCTGTATTTGCAATGAATAACTCCCAGAAAAAATAGCTTATTGCAGGGAGAGATCTATGAAAGCGTGCTCAGGATGAAGAGCAACCATATGAGACCACCAAAACTATTAACTGAGGTTATCTGAGAACCGAGGTATCGGTAAGAATCAACAAGAGAAGATTTTGCACTTATTGCTGGAAAAAATGTCAGTGTCCTCTAGGGATTTCTAACTGCCCTTTGATAATAACTGCTAAAACCCACTGTTTTCAGGATTTGCAGGTGCTGTGCCAATCTAACTGGCTTTTCTTCTCACCTTCTATGTAGGTTTTGGTCTAAACTTTTCCTTGGTTTCTGTAACAGTGCTGCTAGAAAATGTGTTTAAGCAGCAGAACATCAGTTATGTAGATTTTCAGTGTGTCATTACTACAACTACAGAGGATTTAATGTAAAATAGGTTGTCTCCTGATCCAAAATATTCTGGATAGGGCATTCGTAAATACTCTTGTGTTTTCTGGAAAATGAGGCCACAAAGGTAACACAGATTGTTCATCATGTCACTAGCCCCTATGGGTAGCGTATTTTTTCTTGAGAAATAATGTTTGCAATCTTACTGTTGTATTTATGTAGTGGGGAAGAAGAAGCATTCATTCTTGAGTGTGGAAGGAGCCATTTTGTGTGGGGCAAATGAAATTGGGTTATACGCCATGTATCCGTGGAATAGATGCTATTGGCTGCTCCTCAGCTATGGCATACTCAGGCTATGCTCTACCACCGAGCTTCTGGAGTTTACCCTGCAATGCTGCAGACTTAACAGGCAACAATTATCTCCCTAATTCTTGATACTGCTACACTTAAAGTCGCTGTGGGTAGGTCCTCCTCTGTGGTTGCTAGTTTTTTAATCATGTATTTGTTCACTCTATGGAGATCTGTACTACTTCCTCTCAGAGGACGAGCTTGAAGCTCAAACACAACTGCTGTATACTGCTGCCCTGTAATGCTTTCAGTGTAACTGCCTGTCACAAAGCAGGAGTTGCATTTTTGACGTTGTTATTTGAAGCATGTCAGAGCTGGCAGTTCAGCTGGAGCCCTTTGTGCTGGGAGAAATTAGAGCTGATTTTGTTGGGTTTTTGGCTGCAGAAGGGAGTGTTTAAATGTTTCTGGAAGGAAATGACAGTTCTGCTAAATGCCCCCTCTTATACATTGGAGCGTCTTGGAGTTCTGCAAATCCAGAAGGGTTATTCTGGATTTAAGCTGGTGTTCCTGTTCTGTTATACTTGAGCTCTGTTTTAATGGGTGTAGACACAGAAGATTATTTTATCCCCAGATATGTTCTTTTTTTGCAGAGGTTTAGCTCTTTCTGAGAAGATGAGTACATTACCCTGCCTAAATAACATCTCTTTGAGATTGACTGTGAGTGTATACTGTGAGGCATGCACTAAAGACACTATAAATAGTGAATCATCTGTTGCAGACAAACCGGCTTCTATAATGGAATCAGTTGGATAGGTGCCATTTATCCTTATCATTTTTCTACTAAGAGTTTTACATTAGGGGAAGAAGACTTGAAGAAATGTTTTCTAGCTGCTTGCCCATCATCCTTGAACCAAGATTTATACAGGAACTGATCTTTGTGTCTTTAACACTTATTGGTATTAACAACATTGTGGAGTAACAAAACTCACTATTGTTGCAAGTTGTTGAGGAAGTCAGGAATGGAGTGGGCCTGAGTGATTTTTTCTTTCTCTTTTTTTTTTCTTTTTTCTTTTTAATCTTGGATGCCAGAAGGTCATATATAAAATAATTCTTGGAGTGAAGATCAAGAAAGCTGGAAAAGTTGGTGCCTTTCCTATTGAACTAATTAACACTGCTTTCTTAACTAGGTGCAGTGAAAGAAACCGTGCAGATGAGAATGCACTATTTACTCTAGGTTTTCAACACTGGATGTGTAGTAACAGCTCCACCAGCTTCAGATGCACCTGGCTGCCTCTCAGTCAGTGAGTTCCCACCTTTGCTGTGGTTACTCCTGCAATTGTTTCATGCCCAGGCCATAAATTAGAGCAAGAACATGATCTGTATGAAGTAGGTTTTAAGAAGTACATGGTTTTAATTAATTGGATAATTTTACTGATTTGCACTGTGGCATCACAAGGAGTGGCATCAGTGAGAGTGAGATAGAAATGAGGATGAAGTGGGAGCAGAGCTGAAGAGGAGGATCTCCTTACACTAATTCTGGCATCATCCTGGTGTACCCAGGCCCGGCATTAATAACTCACAGCGTATGAACTAGATGTGTAACTTGTCATTCATTGCTTCATCTGGTTTTCTATTTTATTGGTCCGTGTAGCTCAGAGTGAAAAAAATGAGCAATTTGTCTGTAAATGCCATTTACCGTACCATGACTTATGTCTTTGAGTTAGTTTTAACAGCTTGATGGAGAAAGCCGTAGGAAAGCCAAAGTGAGAAAGGTATAAAAACAGCAACACTAACAGAAGGGGAGGAACTACTTCAGAAAAATAAGGTACTGTGGATGGCTGAATCTCAAAAGGAGTCTAGACTTATTGTCTAGCAGGATAAATATGAGGAAAAACAACATGTGAGATACAATAAAAAAAACCAATGATGGTAAAACAAAACAGTTTTCTGACTTAAAATCAGTCTTTGTATTGATTTTTAAAATAAAAGCCCTATTTTATTATGTGTCCCTGAATATACCAGCCAAAACCTAAAAACACAAATGCTCATCTAGCCTCAGGCAGCCCCCAGCCCCCTGGCCAATATCTCTTGTCTGCTTCATGCCGCAAGAGTAAGAGAGTGTATACTCCCTTTGCAAGGTAGTTTATCAATAAAATCCCACAGAACTAGTTGAAAAGAGTCAAGAACAAACTCTTTTGGCTCTACAGTAAGCAAATCACTGAACCTTCAGTAAAAATTGATACAGCTACAAAAAATTAGGGAGAAAGTTTTGAAAAAGATTTAGCCTAAAGATGCACTATTACTACTTTGTGTGTTAGAAGCTGCTGCTTGAATTTTGTTCTGCAGTAGTTAAACCCTGAGCTGCCTCTGCTGCCCAGATCTGTCTGATGAAGGAAATCCAGGGATAAAATCTCTCCTCCAGCAAAGCCATGCTGAAGATCGGGAAAGAAGAAAGACAAACTGCTCTCATTTGAATCACCTAGAAAAAATGATTCTCTTAATATGATAATTATATCCATGAATTGTAGATTTGCCCTCGCATTCAGTGCAATTACACCACCCTAGGTCTGCTGAATGTTTTGACCAATAAGACCAGCTCTGCAGTGAATGAATCGTTTGATGCTGAATTTGAGAGTTGTGATTCAGTAGCTCTGATGATTCAACAGCTTTGAAGGCAAAATGCTTGTAGCACGTGTAGAAATGCAGGTTGCTTGCTCCAGCCAAAGAGCGCTTGGTTTTGTTGAGTAGGTTGCTGATAGAATTGGAGATGGTGAGACCGGTTTAGTCTGCAGCAACTGATACTTGAGCCCTGGTTTTTGGAAAGAGAGAAAGGCTTCTGCGGGTATGGAACTGCTGAGCTGTCTCTACTCCACCCCCAAGATATTCACATATTCTAAGTGAGGAGAATAATCTAACAATTGGCTTTAGCATCAATTTACATATGATTAGTGCAAAATTAGGCATCTATTGGTATTTTAGATTAAAGAATAAAATAATGTTTCCAGAGACTAGAGAATTTTCTGTTAGAATTGGCAATAGGTGGAAAGGAAGCTGAGCATCCCTGGAAACAACCTGGCTGGCGGCAGAAAGAACAAGTAAGGAAGAGGTGTGGATGGATGGGGACAAGAAGCTTCCTTCTTTTCCACCATGCAGTGTTATCTGTGGATGTAACTCAAGTATCCTTGAGTAAGAAGAATGGAAGCGTTTCCTAGATAGTGCCTTGGACCTAAATTAAACTATGCTCCACTTAGGGAACGAATAAACTGAAATACTTCCTTCTTAATCGTGAGCCATTTTGCTTGGCAAACTACCTTGGTTTTCAAATGGCAAAACACTTGATCAAACCACTTAGTCTGGTAGTGGCTCCACAGAATTAACACAGTAGTCAGCTAAGGACAGGCTATCAGGCTCCAGTGCAGCAATCCCATTGGCATTGCCAGTTGACTGCATCAGGCTGATCATTTTGCTTTCGCTATTCTGCATTACAAGTCAGAGTCAGCAATTAAAATTGCAGTGTGGATGAGCACCATTCAAGAGCTCCAACACAACCTGGGTTCTTTGTTTCTCCATCCCCACACCTGGAATTTAGGTCAGCCAGGCTCCTTTCAGGCAAAGCAAGCTGTGAGCGGTGTGCCTCGGCTCCAGCCCCCGCACTGCTAGCGGGAGCTGCCTCCTGCCTGGTGAGTCAGCGCTGGGAAGGTTGGCATGAAAGGCTGCGAGGCCCCGCGCCCACATGCCTCCAGCCGCCGTGGTGCAGGCTCCCCATTAACAGGCTGCGTTGAAAGGACTGAGCCTTCCCTCAGAGGATCAATTAGCAGCCTTAAAATAGAATAAGGGGAGGCAGAAGCCCTCGCAGAGCCCTGCTGCTAGGAGCTCTCCTTCTCAGAGAAAATCCAGCAGCAAGCAAGTGCCTGACAGATGATGGAGAGCTTTCTGTCCTCGTTCCCCTTCTAACACTTATTTCCCTGTAATTACTGGAATGCTACTGGTCGCAGCAATCTAGTTACAGTTGCATCAGCGCTTCTGTTAATAGTTTCTATTTCCAGGGCTTCTCAATTTGGCAGTAAATACCTGCTAAGGATCCAGTTTGGCACACAAGTCCTTACAGCACAAAGTTCAAAGTGACTTCTCTATGCAATTGTTGTAAGTCTTCGTATTTCAGCAGTGCGCAATAAGAACACAACTTGCACAGTTTCTATGCTTATTAATTTAAATGTGGAGTTGAGATAAAAGTTCCAATCTAACCCTTGGGTCTGCCAACAGTACCTTATTATCCTTACCGATCTGCTGGGGACACCTTCGGAAATCTAATTTCCCAATTCTGATAACTGTAAGTTACCATGAAGCTGCTGATGAATACCAAAACCTCTTTGATAAGTACAACAGAGGCAGAAGGCTTAGAGTACTCTTGAAATTGCCCAACCGAAATTCCTAGTTTAGGAATTCATCCGAACAGCTGAACGTAGGCCATGATTCGACAGCACTGCCCACTGTGTCTTTGAAATTTCTTTAAATTATTTTTACTTCTTCATATCATTGCCCTTCTACAATTCCTTCAAGTGTTAAGTTCCTCAAAAATGTTAAATGTGTTTTCAATGTATTTTTTTAATGAGTAATTCAATGCAAAGGGCACAATACTAAGATTTCATGCAATACCTTTGACTTCATCACATTTCATTGTAGAGCATTTCCTAAAGGAGAAAAATGATAAAAATGTCTCAGCCCAAAAAGCAGTGGGAATAAGTTACAGATCTGTGTATGCTAAACTGCCCTACCCAGCTTTGATTTGTGTGACCAGCACTTACTCAGCAGTTCAGTATAACTCTTATTGACCTTGGCAGCTGTCACATCGCTGGCTGGATTTTATGTCGCTCGAGGTGTCAGTGTTCAGGGGGAAAGATGTGCAGAATATGCGTGGTTTTATTTGCAGGCGGGATGAGGTAGAACCCGAACTATACTTCCAACAGCATTATTTCACAGATGACAGTCACAGGAGACCTGTGACCAGCTTTAACCTTCTAATAGTGTGCATTAATTAAGGCTATGAGAGTATACCGAGCCGCCAAATATAGAAGCTGTAGTTGTAGGGTCTTTGATTAGCATAGTCTTCCAAACCTGCTCCATGACAAAAATGAAAGCCAAAGGCTTTATGAGATATTTTTTGAGAGCAGAAATTCATAGACTTGTCTTTCATTTACAAAATATTTTAATAAAAGGGCAAATCTCATCCCACGTGCAGGGTGGATAGCTAAGGCTTCCGTTAACTGCCAAATAACCGGAGTGAGAAGGCGGAGTAGAACACAGACTCACATTCCAGCTTCCCTTCTTCCCTAAACAAATGCTGGATACTTTTCTCCACCTACACCCTCTTACAGATTGCAGAGAACTAAGTCTGGGATCGACCTTCCCCAGGGCAATCTGCTCATCCTGAAACCATATCTGCATAATGGTTCTGCAATAAACAGATGTGATCAACTGCATTTGTAATATAAAATGTAATGTTTTCTGAATATCTTCGATGTCCTCTTGGGGGTGAGTTCGGTGGCACATAGATCCTTACATGGTCTGAGCTCTGCGGGTTGCATCCCCTCCGATGTCTGAGCTCACATGGTGACTCTTAGCCCAGCCCTGCAGGAGCTGACCACCAGGAAGATCATTTTTGCTCATAAAAGGCATTACGCAGTGAAAGTAAGAATGATGATTGATCCCTGTGTCTTGGAAAAAAAAAAAATCCATAGTGAATCAGGATAGTCACCTGCATTATTCCTGGCAGCTTTATTTGGAAGGTGTACCATATACTTTCTGTCTATGATGAGAGCACTTCATTTGCAGATGAGGCTTTGTGTGAGGAAGCATTGTTTGTAAATGAATGTTAGTAAATGAATGAACTACTTGAAATGCAAGACGCTATGTAGCTGATACCTTGAGCTTATCCTGTCTGTCTTGGGCTTCTCTTATAAAGCCACTGGTGTAAATGAGCACAAAGTACCTAAGGGTTAAACTCTTTCATGAAACTCTTCAGTATTATAACCTCTGTTCCTTGCTATTTTCTTTCCCCTCTCTCTTTTTTCCTGACATTTTTCATTCTGTTGATCAATCTGACCTGCCTGTTCATGCAGCCTACTGCTGGGCATGAAATATACCTGAGAAAGGGCTTGTGGATGTTGTCTGCAGACGCTGCCCAAAGAAATGCCCTCAGCATTGCCACGGGAGTGCTGTGCCAGCTCCTGCAGTAACTCTTGGTGACAGATGCCACCTTTTTGGAATGGCCAAAGCAGTCTGTGACACTTCTGTTTTGACCTCATATTGATCGGCTCTTTGTTCTGTTAAGGTTCTAGCAAATAACTATGCTAATCCAGATAAACTAAGTCACAGCTGAAGGTCAGCATTAGCTACAGAGCGGCCTCCAGCCACTTCCTGATGGAGTGAAAGGGTACCAGAAGGATGATGATGATTTTAACACAGTTCTATGGGGAACTTATATATTGACATCGTCCTCTGAATCTCATCATCTTTGATGCTGACTTTGATCAATGCAGTTAATTGTGCTTGATTTCCCAAAGGATATCCAAATGCAGCAATTAATTTAATTACAGATAAATTACAAAATTTAAAAGAGAGAGAGAGACTGATTTCAGTCTGTTACACCAAGCCATTTTTCTTGGATCCAGTCTTTAGTAGTGTTTTAATCAAGAAACCACATACGGGGAGGTGGATATGAGCTGCTGATTCTACTAGATGGGCAAAGCTTAATAATTCCAACCTTCGTTACAGCTCTGGTATATTTACTGCAGATATTTTAATGGCAGAATTGAGTGTAGTTGCTGTGCTGTGAGAAGAAGCATCTAAACCCTGTCCCTGCAACCCCATACGCTTCTGTCTGTCATGTAAAGGTGAGAGTCATGGGGTTTCTGCACTATTTTCTTAGAACTAAATTTTCATTGACCTTTGGCAGAAAAGTTTCTTTAACTGCAGCCTGGTCTTGCACTTCCCGGAGAGCTGGAAATCAGAGTTAATGAGTTATATTGAGGTGAGAAACTCTGGTGTCCTTTTCTTGGAAATATGCTTCACTTTCTCCTTACTGCTACGGGGTGGCTATCACAAGAAGATCACAGAAAGGAAGAGCAAAGTGTTTTTCTCTCCTTTGCTCTCTGTGGACAAGGAATTTGCTGTTTAATCTTTTTTTTTTTTTTTTTTTCCTAATCACAAGGAAAATTATTAAACCATGTTCCCTAAGACAAAAATATACAAGCTTACAAAAGCTTGTAGGAGTGAAGTTAAAAGCAGGAAGATGGTAAGCAGTGAGGAGTCACAGCTCATTTATTCATTGAATGAATGTGAGGAGTCACATTCATTTATTTCCATCCCCGTACCCCTTTTGTTACCCAAGTTGTCCTGGAAATTTGACAGAAATTGCTTTCTATCTGGTTGGAGATGCTCCATTTAATACCTGTGAATCCCCCAAAAGGCATTTCAGTGGCAACAATGGTCTGGGTCATCCACAAGCCTTTCTGTCTCCTCTTCCTAGCATTTCTACGAGCTTCCATGCACGTTGCTTTTTGCTTGGTGATGTACTACACTTCCACTCAGTGCAGGCAGCTAGAGGTGAGCTGCAAAATCCTTTTCTTTGGGCTGCTGTGTCCTCACTGCCCTATGGTGGGCAGAGCTGCCCAAAGGGACCCACAGTGATGACCAAGTCTAACCCCTGGCTCTACACGGGACCACTTCAAACCCTGTGTCTAAGAGCATTGTTCAAACACTCCTTGAATTCCAGCAGCTGAGGGCCGTGCCCACTGCCCTGGGGATGCTGTTCCATGCCCACTGCCCTCTGGTGAAGAACCTTTCCCTAACACACAACTCACGGATTGCAGTTGCCTAGTTTAAATGTATAAACAGTGGCTTGAGTGACTTTTTGGCCTGCTACTTTACAAGTCTACGTTCTCTGATAGCCTACCTTGATTTCTCGGATATTCAAGTTGATGAAAACAAAACAGAACAGAGTAGGAAAGCCATGGCTTTTTCTAAGAGAAGAGCTTTTCCATTTAATGTTGTTTGTTGTTTTGCGTGGAAGGCGTGCACCAGGCACTCCATCAGCAGTGTCCCTACAGCTGCTGCGTCAACAAAGCTCGGGGGCACAGGGCAGCTGTGTCATACTAAGTAGTTTTCTTTGCAGATCCGTTCCTTCCTGAGTCTCTTTGTACCCCTGATCTCATTGATTTTATTGGCTGTGCTAATTTAGCAGTCCTTTGGGCTGATGATCATAATTATAACACACAGCTCAGCTTGAGTAAACAGGTTCATTGCAGACCCAGCGTTTTCTGATGTCCAATGGCAAATAAACATACCTTTGACAAGTGGTGCTTCTTAAATGCTTCTCTCTGCTTGCTGCAAATCCTGAAGAGCTATTGCAGGATTATGCAGAAAATGGGAGTTATTCTGTATTAAGTTGAGCTCCGTATATTTTCTCCCATTGCTCTACAATTTTTGGAAGGCTGAGTTCTTTAGAAGCAGATGGACACTGACAGAATTCAGGATAGCTTTTACTGTGCCTACCCAACTACAATCTTTTTATTGTTACTAATAAGGTAAATATTTATGTCAGGTTTTTCTTTGACAGCTATCTCAGAGTAACTGTGTCATGCAGTTGGCGGAGTGTGTTTTTAATAAAGACATTTGTTTTAGAGTTCAGTGGTGAAATATAACTGCACTGCAGAAAGCTGCATATATTATAGACAGTAATTGGTAATAATTATAAAATCCTTTGCCAGAAAATAGTGATGAAAGAGCACTTAGATGAATGACAAATGAGCTGTTCAAAGCTCAGGTGATGCCAAAGGTAAGGCTGCAGGGGAAGGTTAATTCACTGCCTCTGTGCACGTGCGCTGCAAGTATTAATGGTCCCCCCCTCCTTGCACCTTGAAGGCTTTCTGCTTCAATCAGTGGGCAACCCCACACTCCCTATTACTTCATGCCTGCCCTTGAAGGAACAAAACCCAACTTCATTAATTGCACTAGGGTTACAGTGCGCTCTGATACAAGCATACAGATTCTCCTCATACCCCAGTATGGCAGCAGAAGCTGGACAAGATCCAGAAGCCCTTATTTGCATCATTACATGCTCCTGTCCCAGCCACTCTTCCATTTCCATTAGCTGGAAGGGAGAATGAATAATTAGAAATAACACGCAGTCTGTTCTGAAGTAGGACAGGACTTGAAGGCAAGCATTCAAGAGGAAATTATTGGTCCAAGATATGTCTTAAGGATGCAGTGCGTTGGCGTGATCAGTGTTAGGAAACAACTGCTGCGATCAGTTTTAGCAGCATATTCTTCTGTCACTTTTATCCACGCAGCTCTTTGGATAAATACATTTAGTGGGAGTGCTGGGCATACACTGATTCATCCTGCTGCAGCGCTTAAACACATCTCGGCAATTTGTACTTCTAACAGTATTTAAACTCAATCTTTTAATTCAGTACAGACATTATTTGTGTGGTATCTAATCCGGTGCAAAACTTTCTTCCAGTTTATTTCTAGCTGTGATACCAAAAACAGGTTTCAGCCAAAGCATCAAATGCTGTTTTATCTGATATGGCTTTATTGGTTGAAGATGATACTACGTAGTAGGTCTATTAATGAGGGAAAAAATTTCTTTCCCATAGACAAATATTTAGTACCTGAACTAATAAGCTCACTTCACAGGAGAGATACTCTGAAGAAGCAATTCTATTGCCTCAGTGTGACTTTACATGTAAGAAAAGGGACGAAGTGAAACCTCCTTAGGAAAATGTGAATAGAAAGGCATTATTGCTATTTTTGGATGTGGTCTTAAGATAAGATTCAAGCCGAGAAAGTACATCCTGTTTTTGTTTTATCGGGATGCGACATCTCAGTCTTTTGCCACTGCTGGAGCCTGCAATTAGGGCAGAGTGATTTCCAGCCTCCTTGGCCTTCACTTGATTTGTGGGCTGTCAGGGTGCTGCCTGAAATGTAACAAACTGATTAACTATAAGGAATTTTGGGGCCACAGTATGCTCTATATTTTCCAGTTAACCTTTTTACTAAGTGAGAACCTACTTTTGGGATGATAGTGCTTGATTAATTATTAGCTCTTATTGATCACCACAGTTACACGAACTCTACGGTATAACTCAGATTTTTTTTTGGCCAAGTAACTTGTCATTGTGAGCTACAGCTTTGCAGAAGAATAATCTGTACAACCATGAGATATATAGCAGCAAAAGTATCAGAAGGAAAAGAAGTATCTCAAGGATTTCCTGCTGTGGCATTATCTCCTTCTCTTTCTTCCTCTGAGAAAGACAGCAGCTGAATTTGCACTCTGTCAAAGAGCTGAGAAGTCAGACTCATTTGTAGGACCCACCACCATTTCCAGGGCCTTCTGAAAAGCACAAGGTGATATTTTTCCTCACGCCTCAGAGACAGCACACAGCCTGGTATGGGTTTTGTTTTTTGGTGGAGCAAGTTACGCTGTCTACAGCAAGACATGCCTCAGTTAGGAGGAGCAGTGACGATTCTACCTGATGTAAACTGGTGTTTGTTCTCCCCTTTTCTTGCTGCTCAGACCGAGCTATGGGTGCAGAACCATCCCTGTCGTTAAGGAACAAGATGTGCCCGCTAGTTCTGCAGAACTATTTACTAAGTGGATGCAACAGGACAGGCAGCTCTCTGAGGTTCAGTGCTCAGGTCTGAGCTACTACTTTTGGCACAGTAATAACATCACTGTCAAAAAGTGGATTTTTCCCCCTTTCATCTATCAATTTCTAGCAGCCTATCTTTTCTATTACTTACACTTTTGTATGCGTATAACTACACCAGTGCGCTAGGCAAGCTTCTTGAGTGCTAGGTGCTTAAATGCTTGGCAGTTCAACTTAAACTCTGGAGGAAATGGATGCATTGAAACATTTTCAAAGCAGGAAGGAAGGTTTCTGCATATTATAGCTGTGTTGAAGCTGTAGTAGCTATTACTTATTGCAGAGAAGTCTTCAGATGCTGCTGAATGCAGTTCAAGGAAGAGAAGTTCTCAGAATTATTGATGTTCAGATCAGTAAATGTGTCTGGCATTTATCACTTCAGAGGATGGTCACGCTTTACTTTCCGGGTATGCTGCAACCAAAAACCTTGTGCTCACAGAGCAGATATTGAGTCACGTTAGCTTCAAACTCACTTCAACTTCACCACTCATACAAAGAAATGCAATTTAGTGGAAGGCTTATAAGTATGTTTTAATTGGACCATTACCTGTCTCATCTTTTTGCCACAAAAGCTGAAATTAGCTGTTCCTATAACTACACATTATTTCATGGTTTCATTTAACAACTGTTTTTGCCTCAAACTGAGATGGTTTGATGTACGCAGTGTTGGTGATCTGGAAATAAGCCCAATTTGAGTAGACGTGGATAGTGCATGTTAGTTAATTGCCAGGTGTATTTTGCTTCTTTATCATAAACAAATATTTTTATATGTTGAAATGGTGTGTTTGCATTGAACAATAAGTTAACTGGATACCAAATGAATATTAGGTCTGTTTCCTATTAAATGAAGAAGAATGGATCTCAGTATGCAGTGAGACTAGCGAACGGCAGCGCTTATTTTTAGGTTATGCTTTTAAAGCTAAACACTATCTTTAAGTAGAAGAGGAAGGTGCCATTTCTTTCATTACATTTTTACACTTGATTTCTTTTGGCAGGTTAAGACAGCAACTTTACATGAAATGGATGATTGGTTGGGATTTTGTGAATCCTGGCTTCCAGGTTATTTCTTTTCTAATAAATCACAGTGAAAGTGGTCTTCTTAAGTCGTCTCATTAGTCTTCATTTTTGTCTTCTTCTCTTGATTTCATTTTGAAAAGACTCTGAATTAAATAACTCTCATCCTTCTGTTAAAATTAATGGGTGCAACTAGGCTCTCCAAACAAGTGAATGACCACTGTCTGATCACTGCCGAGGTTAAGCATTTAGCTTTCACTGTAAGCTAGCTGCAAAAACCTTGTTTTTAAGTCTGGTTATCAGTTCCTGCCCCATACTGAGGTCCCTTTCTGCCTACCTCAGTACTTAAGAGTTGGGGGTACAGATCCTGCATCCTCGTGCTGCAGCCAGTTCCGCAGCAATCCCAAGCTAATTTACTTTACTTGTGCTTGTGGTACAAATGCTTTACCCCTGCCACTGCCGCGTGAGAGCAAATGAAACTTTAAAGCTACCTTTGTTCTACTTTCTTTCAGCACAGGCAGTAGACTTTTCCAGCTACCTCTGGACCTTACCCAGAGGGCTTTCCATTTACATGCCTATGCTTTTTCTTCCATTCCTTTTGTTACTAAAAATCAAATATTTAATCATTTACAAGGATTCTTTTCAGATTTCTAGATGGATGAGAAGACATAAATCGAATTATGGGGACTTGCTGGCAATCATATGGACTTAATCTGCCTGATAAGAGGAGCATGAATTAATTCAGATTAACATTTAACGACCCAGGAAAAAATTCTTTTCTGGTACTCTGCAAACAAAACTCTTCTGGTGTCTGGGGATTAAGTTAGGCTGAATAGTTCGTGAATTGCTCTTCTCATTCTCTTTTATTCCCACCTTGCTTTCCCTTGAGAATGGCAGAATGAAATCTGCACAGGTCTCAGATTTTCACTAAAACTTCAATCTGTTTCTGTCAGTCTGCCTTTTTCAGGAGTTAGGGAAGCACTGAGCATCCTCTGATTTATTTTCCTTCAAGCTTGTGTAATTCTAGATGCAAAACTAAAAAAGAAAGAAGTTTTGTATTAGGCACTCTTGTATTATTTCCAGGAATAATATAAAGTAGAAAAGCTAAAAGCTGGTGACTTTCTGATTCATCTGAAGAGCAATAGTGTAGCATCTCGTTTGCTATTGCTGTATGCTTGCCTTGACTTAGGAAAAACGAGTCCAACTACCTGCAATACACAGCTGATTTCAGGGTTTCAAAGAGGTCCGACAGAAAATGCAGAATGGGGAGAACGTTCTAAAGCCTGTCTGCTAATTGAGAATGTTTGAAGGCATAAAAACAGGTATAGAGCCCAGCTTTCAGAAACTGCTGCCAACTAGTGAGGGATACTTGAACCATCAGACACAAAGGACACCTTTTTTTTTTCCCCAACTAAATCAATACCTCCAAACGTACAAAGTGGTTTTTGATCTCGCCAAACACCCCACAACTGGCACTGACTCTTCAGTACTCATGCTAAGAAAGTCATGACTTCTACAGAGCAGCTTGGAAACATCCACCAAATGAACCCTCCTTTGGTAACTTTTAAGAGCAATTATTTTATTTTAGGTATGAAATTCCTCATCCATTGCTGTGAAGATTTAATTATGTGGTAAAATTTCTCTTGCTTATATTTCAATTCGCTGAAGTATCGACCCTGCTGTACTCTATACTGATATATAAAACTGCAGCTTTAGTTTGAGCATTGAAATCTCACAGCTGTTCCTCCTTTGAAGCGCTGTGCTCCAATACATTGCGGGTAATCCAGCCTAGGACACCATACGGCTAAGAGGCATGTGAAGACTCTTCCTCTGTTTTCTCTTGCTTGGTCCAGCATTTTAGAAAAAGCAACAGAACTGCTGGCATGAGGTAGGTACTGCCAGCAGTGCAGACTCTGGAGACCAAGAAAATGGATGACTCTGCATACACCATCTTTATTATGAAAGCGTTTCTTGGAAGATGGGAGAGTGGGGCAAAGAAGTAGTGCAAAAAATACCAGTTTGGAATTTTTGAAAGAAGTATGTATCTTTTTTTGCTTAGGATTGTACCTGATGGTATTTCCTGTATTGCCTTTGATGGTACAATGGAGATGCTCTTCAGGGAGAGCACGTGAGCCATCCCTCATGTGCCTCTTCTTATCCTAATTCCCCAGAATCCATGACATTGAATTAGGAACGTTACGGCATGATTTTGAACTTAAAGTAGATTATTCCAAAATATTTCAAGCAACAGAAAAGGATAAATCTGCTTAATTTTAATATTGTATTATTTTTTTTGCAAACCCATCCACCCCCTCTGGATAAATAAAACCTATTGATGTGAGCATTGTAAATATTATTTTGGGATGACTATAATAAATGCAACATTTTGTCTCTTACTTTTCACAGTTACTGATCTCTCTCAGCCACTGAAGTGTATCTTTGCATTAACTGCTGTCCATAGGGACTTTGTAGTCTGGAAACCACAGGTGGCCAGCGGGTAGCTGAAAGCTGTCACCTACCACACAGGTGGGATATGTGAGTTCCGTGGGCACTCAAGGTAATGTTGAGAGCTTATAGCTCTAAAGTAGGAGAAATCTTGAGTTGTAGGTATTTTTTATGTTATTTTCAGTTGGCACTGGTTCAGCTAGTGAATTACCATTAGTTGTCATTGAATCACTGATGAATTCATGTCCTTTTAAATTATTTTTGAACGTGTGCCTACAGGCTCTAGCAGGCTTCTTCAAGTAATATAAATGAATAAATCAACAATAGGTATCCACAAAACTATTACACTCGGGAGCACAAATGGCTCAGTAAGAAAGCACTTATTTAATATTAAATATTTGTTTTAAGCTTCTTGCACTTTCAGTATAACTAGCTCTTCATCTGTTGTTAAAATGCTTATCTTTCTGTGGTAGGCAAGGAACAGTTACCTATGTGAAAGCTAAGGGGTATGTGGAGAAGAGCTTGAGAGCTCTGCGAGTTAAAAAGGAACTCAGGGATACGAAGCAAATAGAGACACATTACTTGTGTTTGCTGTAGGTTTTCCTTTCTTTCCTTCTTTCTTCCTTTCCTTCTTTCTTTCATCTGAGTGGCTGGGAGAAAATGACACGATTACAGTTAATTATAACTAATCCTTCATAATTTCAATACAGACTAACAGAAAGTTCAGAGAGTTCCACCAGCAGTTTGCTCTGTCCCTAGGAGGCAATGAGACTTTGCCTAAGATAGTTACATTATTTTGTGGCATCTGAAAAAAAATACTCCACATTTCTTAGTAAATACATCAGATATGCTTCTGAGAACCAAGGCTGTAGGGAAAAGCAGCAAACTTTCAGTACTTGTGCATAGGTTCTAGGACTACAGTACATCTTTTTTTTCCCCTAAGTTCAGAAATGTCACTCAAACACAGAACTTAGTAAGGAAATGGTTTCATCTTGTTTTACGCACACACACAGAGGGAAAATAAATCACTACAGACCTTAGAAAGAAACAACCAGGTGAGGATTTTAGAGGGAGGAAAACATTACTAAAGTCAGTAACTGTTGGCTTAGTTGGTTAGTGGTATTGAGAAGCACTGCAGCACAGGTGGTCGCCTTTAGAAAGGTTTGGGTCCGTTACTCCCTGTACTGCTGATGCTCCTGGATGTGCTGCACTTGATGGTTTTGTGAATTATTGAGGAGTGAGGATGTGTCAATTACTTGCTTCATGGACTACCTGATGTGTGCAATGATGCTGATTCGGGTGCTTAACAGGAGAAGTGCGTGGTGGAGAACAGAGGAGCAGGTACACTGAACTAATTCCAAAATGCTGCTAGGAGGCTGCCAGTGCAAGTGCATGGGTTGGAATACATCTCCCTGGAAGCATTGCCTAAGGAATGTGATCTGTACAGTAAGCAGGTCCTCAGAAGAAATGAACCTAAGACGAATTCCCTGCTACCCCTAAATAGAGAGGAAGAAAGCAGCGGGGGATCATTTTAAAATGTTTAAGCCTTCTTTAAAACATAGGCAACAAAAATTGTTTCAAACGTGTTTTGTATCTATTCTTGGACTTCTGTTTAGCTCTATTCTACATGCATTCCACATGCAGGTATGAATGATATTTGAATTGAATCAGTTCTATTGGGAACTGGTTAAATTTAATATGTTATTTTATATTTGAAAAAGCAGAGGTGTGCGATTTTAGAAACTTATGCAAAACATGGTAAGTTGATGGAAAACTGTGTGTAATGCATTCATTGTGTTTGCGTGTGTATAGACAGGACTTATCAACAACTTGTAAAGAAACTCTGAAGAGGGTGGCGATGGCTGAGTCCTGACAGGGAGCCCCTGGAAGAGGGGGAGAGCTGGTATGAAGGGAGGCTGTTGGCTGAGCTGGACATCCTTCTCACTGCTGGTTCTTGAGGCAAAAATTGGCGACTGCTCTCTGTGCAAGTGCTCTGGAAATTGTGATGGAGTATTCAGCTGGGCACTGAATTTCTGTTCGTTCTTTCCTCTTATTTCTGTTGTAGAATCTTCAGTTCTGTTTTTCTTTTGTCTTAAAAATTGCAGCTATCCATAGTGTGAATGCTTTCTTACTTCACGTAGACAAGGAATTTAATAACAGCTCATTTAAATAATAAAATTAGCAATGTATTATGTAGAATTATTAAAGACAGATTTTTTTTTCCCTTATGAAATAGTGCTAGGAATACTTTTGTATCGAGCAATGATCTGTGCACATATATTCACAAGACAGAGCCAGCCAAGTTCAGTGCTGTGTGTTGGAGAATGGAAACTGTTCAGTACCAGAGTGGCTGGGTCAGACCACATTTCTGCAGCTGGCTGCATTCAGGAACTTCTTACCTCCACCGGCCCATTTGGAGGTATGGTCCAACCCTTCAGAGGCTGAACATTGTCGTGACTGTCCTTGCCTGCCAGCTGCTTTTTTGCCGCAGTCCATCGAGCAGAGGCACGGGGCAATCAGGGTGCATTGACGTTGGACTGAACTGCAATCCCAAGGCAGGAATTTCTGTGTGTTTCTAACATGGTGACTAGACTTAATCCATTGTGCGGATGCTCAGAACTATGTGATGGGATTGAACCTCCTTGAGGAAAAACCCTTCTTGGGAATCTCCTGTGGTAGTGTGTATCTGCAGAACCCCAGATGTGTGACGAAGGATGACAGGCAATAACTAAGAAGCATGTTAAAAATAGCCAGTCAATTTAACATCAGCATCAGAATGCCATTATTGATTGCGCTGAGCAAATCCCCTCAACATTTAATTAAAGCAGTGGAAGAGAAGCACTAAAAAAAGCAGAAAAGCCAAAAGCAAAAACAGAATTATAAGAAAATCTTGTGAATTTTTTTTTCTTTTTTACAGTCTTCAACAGCTTCAGACCTAATAATTACTCACTAGCCTGAAGCCCACTTTATCTCGTGCTATCACCTTTGTTACCAAGTAGCGTCTCAGAACACAAAAACCTTAATTCTTGACAGGTTCCCCAGCTGCTAAATTATTGCCAGTTACTACTTGTAGAAAAGACCTTCTTTCTACGAGTAGAATCGCTGCTCGCTGCTCTTTCTGTAAAGCTAGACTCCAATCAGGAAAGGTTAATAGCTTGTGAAGTGCCTCCATTGAAGCTTTTCTTCTTTTGCATGGCAGGTGGAATTCTTGCCCTGTCACAGGTGTTGAATAGGAAGCAGATGCATTGCTTTATGCCGTACCGTGCTCCGTTTTTTCTTTAACAGGCATGCCGTCATACTTTAAGAGGACTTTCTCTTACACACCACTACAAGTACTGTGTTTCCCTGAACATTAACAAGGCTATCACATATTTAACCTCCAGGGACTCTAGCCAAGAAGATAATTGGTCTTTCTCAATAGTTCTGGTCTGTACTCCAATTTGTAGTGATTATATGCTTGATAAATATACCTCCTTCTTTAACCCAACATTGGCACCAAAAGGTCTGATCCTGCCTTCTCAATTTCAAGATCGTCTTGAAATCTGAACAGGGCAAATGATTTTAGGGTTGGTGAAAAGAAAAAAAAAAGTCCTCGTACACATAAAGTTTGTAGGAGGGCAGGTGGTGGATTCTGATCTTCATGTACCCCTGCTGGTACAGCTGAGTTCATCAAAGTCCAGTTGGAAGGTGTGTCCCAAAAGGGTCTAGAGTGCAAATGTTAAATGCTTAAATGTTAAAAGTCCTGAAGGACTGCAGGACTTGGGTTCTTAAGGGAACCCAGGGTGGGATGAGCAAGAGCAGGTCTCTGCACTGTGATTGGGAGCCACCAGGGGATGCAAGGGGGGTTAAATCTCTACTAATATTTAGCTCAGACTTGCCATTCACCCCTTGTAGCTAGCGGGACCACCCTCTGCTACTTATACCTTGGAAAGCAGTGCAAAATAAAGTCATATAAAGAAGAATGATGTGTGCTTTAGAAATCACTTCCAATCATCAGAGAACTAGGGTGGAGAAGACCAGGAAGGGACATGGAGCTGAGGGCAGTGGTGTGCTGCTGCCCTTCTGCTTGTCCGGTGAGCTCAGCGCTGCTGGAGGCCTGACTTCAAAACCTGGTTCAGCAGTTGTTTCAGGTTTGGGCAGGGATGCACACTGGGATTTGGGGTATTGTACCCCACAGTGGGTAGTGAGTTTGGCCCTAATGCAACATTAAGACTGGCTTTAAGTATTCACTGAGCTCTAGTTTAGCTAAGGTCTTAATAAAGATTAAAGTCCTACCTACATGCATTTCTTTTGCATTACTAAAGAAGTCATCATCTGAGAGTATGTTCACAACAGGACTGCCATCATTTATGGCAGGTGTCTTGATAACTCCATAATTAAAAATAAATTATGTTTGGTTCTTAAATAGGAATAATATTAAATGGAATGCCTGCTTAATCTTTTAGGTCTGCCACAAAGAAATGACACTACGAGAAGTGTGAATGACTGATACCCTCTTTCTTTTCCCTCCCTGTTCTAATTACACACGATGGCACTCACTGTGTCCCTTGTGAATGCCCAGAATTGGTGCAGCAGGGGAAATGCAAACTTCCTTACACTGCAGTCTGTTCATTAGCATCGATTTCTGAGGCGCTGCCCCTAAGGATGAGAGGATAATTTCTTTTTCAGATTCCCATGATTCCAGCTTATAATAGACTATTAAAAATAACTTATAAACCTTCAGTGTAAGTTCTGCAAGAATGAGAGATTCAAGAATTTGCGATTTGAGCTTCTCTTCTCATAACCCACCTTTCTGTGAAGCATTAAAGCCCAAGCAGCCACAACTACTGGGTGCCTGTCCTGTATGTAGCCCTTGTTTAAAGCTGTGCCTTCAGACTGCTCATCTATTGTGGCAGGCATTCACTATCTGCTTGACTTTCTTCTTCTTTTCTTCTGGTGCCATTGACTCCAGCATGAAAGCCAATACTACTAAAAATAAAAATACCATATTTCGTATACGGAAAAAGCTGTCATTTCTTTGCAGTTGCAGTACTCTGGTAAAGATTATATAATTCAGAATTTGTTTGGTGCTTTTTATCTTTCCCCCATGTTAGGTTTGCTTTTGTGGTGCTGTGTAAAAACAGTACTGCCACCACACTTACACAGCCTTCCTTATAACGAAGAATAGGAAGTGGATTAATTCGTCTAACTGGGTTTGATCTGATTTGCACAGTCTCTTTTATTAACTCGGGGCATAGGAATACATAATGAGCAGCAGTGAAAAGTGTTCAGATATCCTGAAAGTCCAATGTTAATTATGATTACAAAAATTGCACCTGGGACACTTCTCCTGATTTATTTTTTTGCTATCTTCCTCCTTTTAAAAAAATGGCCATCTGAAGGAAGAAAAACATTTCAGACCAAGTAATTTGAAGGACAAATCATACCATGTGCATATTAATGGCAAAGAGTGAGAAAACAAATCGTAGGTGAGCCCTGGTTTTGACAGGTCTTCATTCACATGCCTCAAGTATCTACTTTTAGATAGCATAAAAATTCATACGGTATTAGGAAATACTTTCTAAAAAAGGTGGAATATATCACTAAGGACATTGGATAGCATAGTTTGATCACTTTCTACTGACACTGGAGTGGATGGCTTGTTTCTAGTACCAGCTTGCTCTCAATCCTTGTTTCCCAAGAAGCAGACAATAAACGTGTCCATGTGTTTTTATGCAGTTGCTCCATTTATAAGTCTGGAATTTCATTTTTTGAAAATGTTCTCTATTCCTCTATAGGCTTTATTCCAGATGCTGTGCAGGCAGGTTGGTTCACATCCCCACGGTACAGAGAACAGAAAAAGACGGCTTCTTTACCCATCTTGCTGAAGATAGACCTGCCTGTAGTATGTGGCTTTATGCCCAGCTCTGCTGGAGCTGGCTGTTGCATTGCAAGGCTTGCCAAAATTATGCACAATAACAAGCTCCAATCTACATAACACCTGGCCTGTACAAACCAGGTCATTATGAACTTGATCCAAGCTGTCATTCAAGTAGCTTTGTTATTCTCTTCTTAGTCCAAGCCAGTCATCCACAAGGAAGAACTGGCTTAATGCTTCCAGTACTTGCAGTGCTTGGGTGCTGGTTTCCTTTCTTTGAGCTCTGCAAAGCAGGCCCACTCCATGTAACAGGAGGATCAGAATAGCAGAAGTAAGAAGAAACAACAAGTGATAGGGGTTGAAGAAGTATAAAAGCCAAAGTGGTTACTCCATTTTTTGGTATCTGTTCCAAGCTCCTTCATACTCTCTCTGTGTTATATTTTCCTGTTGCTGCTGCTTGTTTTTTTTTACTTCAGCTCATCTACTCAAATTGAGAAAAGCACACTTATCTCCTGTATTTACTCCCTGCTTTTTTCCTACCTGTCTTTCAGGTAACATACATTCCTCCACAAAGTCCTCGAGGAACACTGAAATCCCAAGGAAGAGAATCAAAAGGCAGAATGCCCGCGACGAAGAGAGCGGGCACTCAGCCTGCTGTTGGACAGACCTCTCGTCTCCCTCTCATGCTGCCTCTGCTGTGTATCAGTGCTGCAGGGGCTCAGGCTGCCATTCCCAGACACTACACCAGCGGCATTAACGCAGCCTGGGCATCGACAAGCTGAGCTAAGAGTTGCAGCAGCGCTGCTTCAACTCAAAGTAACGCGTGGTGCAAAGAAGTCTCTCTTCTTGGCAGAGGACAACACAAAGGCTGTCAGAGGGCAAACAGATGGGGACTGCCTCTACTCTGGTCAGGAAAAATAGAAGCGTCCTTTGTGAAAAACCTGTGGCATTTCACGAGCTGCATTCCATCGTGTCAGACAGAATGAGACCTTTCACAACTGGCGATGGGGCGGGCGAGCAGCGGAGCTGGGGCCGGCTCAGCCCAGCTGAGTGCCCTCTGGCACTGACTGCAGGGCACTCGAAGCACACGTATTTATTTCACCTAGCACCGTGCAGTCCTGGTGTCACTTGGCATATATGTGCCAAGGTGAGCGGCAGGGCCTGGCTGCCATTCCATCACAGGGCTTGGGTCCGTGCCGCCATGTCTCAGTAGTCATAATTCACTTCATACTCTGCACAGTGTGAGAGTGAAGCTTCTGTGAGAGTGCAGAAATGAGATGCGCGAAAAGGTGAATAAATACTGCAGTAATTTCATCGTGGGTAGTTGGTAAGCTGGATACGTGTTAATTTTTCCTGAATAATCCTTTAACTTAGAGGCTGGTTTACAAAATACTGTTGGTTGCAGTGAATAATGCCTGTTTGAATTTCTAAACAGCGCCGATACGCTGAGATGGTTCACTTTGTGTATTTAAAAAGTGATGGATTCGGTACCACCCTTCCTCCTCTTCCTGCAATCAATAAATATTCCCCTCCTAATCGCCGGCCTCAGCCACTTGGCCATGTCCTGCACTAATTGCGTTCCAGAAGATATCAGATGACTGCCACGACTTTGAAAGGCGGTGGGACAGCGCTCCCCGGGCAGAGCTCGCAGGGCTGGCCATTACCTCACGCGTGGGCACGGCGCCGTCTGACCGCCGCGCGAGTGGCTTTGGGGCTGGGTGAACCTGCTGTGAGAGCTCGGCGGTGAGTGTTTGATGAGGCACGGGGGGAACTCGGTCCCCTTTTAGCCCACGCGTCTAAAACAACTTTCCGCAGGACCTGGGACAGGGCTGGCACCTCCCGCCCGGACAACCGCCGCCCCGGTACCTCCGCCGCCCGCCCTGGAGCCGCACGGCAGAGGGCGTCAGACGGCGGCGGTAGCTCCGCCGGAGCCGAGCCCCGTCGGCGTGTCAGGCCGGGATGGGCGGGCGGCTGCCGAGCCTCCATCTTCGCTCCGCCCGCCTGAGGCAGCGCGCCCCTCCGCGCCGAGCGCGCGCTCCGCCCGCGGCAGCGCCCGGCGCCGCCCCGACCGCCCGGGCTCGCCCGCGGCGCCGGCTCCGCAGAGCTGCCCGCTGCAGCGCTCCCAGCCCGCGCCGGGCTGCCTGCAGGTGCGGCGGGAGGCGCGCGGGGGTCGCGGCCGGGCGGGGCCGCGAGAGCGGCGCGCGGCAGAAGTTGCTGCGGCTGCGGGACGGCGCCGGGCGAGCTGCTCCGCGCCGGCCGCTCGGTGCGCGGGGCGGGGCGGGGATCGGCGGGGGCGCTGGAAGGCGGCGGTTGCCGGCGCCGCTGCAAACTCCGGCTGTGAAAAGTAGCAGAGCTGCGGCGGCGGGGCTGCCCGGCGTTTGTCCCCCCGGTGCCGTCGCGCGGGATGGCCGGGAGAGCCGCGCCGTGCCAACCGCCCGCCCCCGGCGCGGAGGTGTCGGAGGGGGGGGTGACCGCCCGTTGATCCCTCGGGCGGTGCTGCGTGCCAGGTAACGTGCTTCGCCGCGAGCGCGCATCCCGACTTTGCCGCGTGTCTGTCTGTCTGTCCGTCCATCCGTCCGTGTGTCCGTCGGCGTCTCGCGGCGCACCCAAGGTCAGGAGCGAGCCGGGCGGCACGGGCTGCCCGCTGACCTCTGCGACCCGCGCTTCGCTTTGAAACAGACGAGGTGTTCTGTGAGGGAAGGCGCGCGGAGCGAGCCCGCCTGGGCACCTGTGGGAGGTGTGAGGGACGGGCGCGGGGACGGAGCCGCCGCCGCCGTGGAACACGGAAACTTTTCCCCCCGCCCCGATCGCAGCGTTTAAAGGCGTTTTCTGGGGAATCGGAAATAAGCCCTGCTCGTGAGTAAGCTGCCTCGCCGTGATCGCGTTTCACAGATCCCCTTTCACTCCGATAACGGAAGAGCAGAAAAGCTGTCGAGCTCCATCTGCGCGCATTAGGGGAGGCGGCTGATGCGCACCCCGGGGCCGTATTATTTGCTATTTCATTACTTCTGGATCAGTAATGACGTTCGGGAGGGCTGCGTTTGCAGCGACTGCTTTCCAGGGACGTCCCTTCACTAGAAAGCTCTCCGGTGAGGATCGCGGGGCTGATGTGCGTCTGCTCGCGCTGCCCTGGTAGGAGGCACTCGTGCTGCTCGCGCCTGCTGCTGGCAGCGCACAACTTGTGGGGTTTGCTGGCAGCGGCGTGGCTTTGGGGGGGAATCCCGGAGCTCTCCTCGTGCTTCGGTATCCGTGCTTTATTTTTTTCTTCTCGTTTTGCCTTACCGCTTTTCATGCCGGTGCATCTTGCCTTCGGAAGCAGGGCTGTCCAGCGGAGCGGCTGAGCTCTCCTGCCCGCTTCCAGCGCTCGCTCCTTCTGTTTTGCGGCGGGCCGTCACCGCGGCTGGCAGCAGGAGAGCGTGCGAGGAGGCAGAGCTGGAGCGGGCGGAACGTGCCCGGCGCTGCGGGTACCGCGCCAGGCTGCGGGGCGGCACGGGGGGGGCCCGGTGCCGCGCTTCGGCAGCTTTGGGTTCCCCGCCGCTGTCGGCTGGTGGGAAGGGAAGGATGGAAGATGTGCTGTGATGGGAACTTTCCCACCCAGGTGTCCAAGGCAACTGAGCTCGTTGGGCTGCGCAGGCTGGAAGCAGAGTGGGATAAGTCAATAATACAAATTATAAATACCCTGAGTGGGCAGTGCTGCGGCGACAACACAAATGCGTGTCTGTTCTGCCTTCCTGCCCTGCGACGTTTCTTGCACCCACCCTCCTTAGCTGGAGGGGATTATGAAAGCTGAGCAACGGGGATGCTGTTGCCGATTAACGAGGTGGTGGGAATGCCCACAGGCTGTTGCTCAGCACGGTGAGCTCCGTTGCAGGTATGCTCTGTGCTTTGTCGGCGTGTGTTGTGCTGGGGGTCGGTGCTATGGGTGGGATGGGTAAGGGGAAACTGCTTGAGCCTTGAGACTGAAGGAGGAACTTGAGGTGCTCTGTAGCTAATGGATGATGTCCTGCCAGGTTGTGCTCAACAAGTGTGTGGCTGGGCTACCAGTTGTTAAGAAGTTTCTTGAGTCTTGGGCTTGTTTCAGTATTGGGTAACAAAAGCATGGGTTTCCCAAAGCATGGCATTGTTGTTAGTGAATGCAGTAGGAAGGAGATGAAGGTTTCCCCTGTTCTAGCCATGGTTTACAGGCTCCTGTGCTATCAGTGCACCTGAGGAGGAGAGCAGCTGGGAACAACTGGGAGTGGGTGCTGATGTGATTTGCTGCCAGCCGGGGGTGTTTAGTGGCTGCAGGTGGGCTGTCCTGCCTCCTTGTAGTTGAGTCTCATAATATGACAGAGTCTGGCTTCCTGTCTAAAAGCCTCTGTGCTGTCAAGGAAGCGCCACATCCTGGGTACTTCCACACCTTTAGGATGTTAGTGGTGTTACCTGTATGGCTGTTTGCCTCAAGAACAGCAGAGGGTCGGCTGTGAGGAGGAGGTGGTGCTGCCAGGGCTCTGGTGGCTGTGTCCCATCACATCCACACCTCCTTCCAGGCTGGTGGCAAGGTGGGTGCTGTGGTAGGAGAAACAGGCAAAGCACCTCAGATAAAATAAAGTGTTGTTAATCTGAGAAATCCCAGGGAGTTGCGCCAGGAGACAGCAAAAAAGTTGTGTTGGTTGAGTTAACCAGGAGCTCCGAGTGTTGCTGTGCTCTCTGTGAGCTGCAGAAGCCCGGGCTCTGTGTCACTGACAGCGTTCTGCTGTGCTCCTGGCTCTGAGCAGATGGCTTGCTGTGTGCTGTCCTGGCTGGAACATGGAATGCTAAAAGCTTACGCTAGCCCAGGGCACACTGCTTACCATAAGTGTGCTGGTAATGTTCTTTCTGTTCCTTTTTGAATGCACTTCCTTGAGTCATCTTTAGGCATTCCTTTGTATTTCTGCTGCGCTTAGTTTTAAACTCTTGAGTATTAAGGATGTGCTGCATCACTTTTCTTTGCAATGCTTTTTTTTTTTTTAGTTATAATTCCTTTTTATGATTTCTATTTGCTAAGCTTTTATTATTTTGACTGAAACAAAGCCTGATGCTGCTGCTTTTTTTTTTTTTTTTTTTGGAAAGCTTTTCATTGCTTCTCTCTCTTCTCACACACCTTGTTGCATGCATGATGTGTCGGGTCTGCTTAGGCTGTCTGCATGCAGTGGGCTTCCTGCGCATGTTCTGGGCAGTTTGGGACAGCACTGGAGGAGGAGGCAGTGAGTATTTCTGAAGTGCTGGGGGCGGGCTGAAGTAACGTGGCAGCCTTCTGTTCCCATCCTTGCTGTGGCTAATGGACAGAAGGCTGTTTGTGCCTCCTGGCCTGGCACAGCCCTATGAAAGGAATATGGCCCCAAGCGGTCTCCTCAGTTGCTGGGTGGAGCCGAGGCAGGTTTTGATCCATCTCCCACAGCGGCCAATAACTCACACTGGTGTTTCAGCATGCTGCAAAAGCAGCCTGGCTTTCTGTCTGTTGTGTGAACAGGAGATTGGGTAGAGAACTCACCATCGCAGGGTTTGTAGGAGTTTGTGTTTATACATGCGTGACGTGGCAGTGGTGTTTGGTCACTAGATAGAGATTCTGTCTTTGCTCAGCATCAGAATCACTGGATTTTCACTGGGATATGCAAAACTGTCTTCAGATTGCTGTTACCACCCATCAGAGAGCAGCAGTGCAATGGGAGCAGAGTTACCGCAGTGTGGGGCAGCGGTTCCTGGGGCACTGTTCCAATGGGCACTGACCTCTGTGTGCTGAGGTGCCTGGAAAGCACTTATTTAGGGATCTGTGTTTCTGTTTGGGTACTCGCAGTAAGCACAACGTGAAGCTTTAGCAACCACTCATGGTGGAGTTGGTGGTGAGAGCCATCCCCAGCAATGACATGTGGTTCACATTGCACCAGTATACCCTTTGTGGTAGCAGTTGTATCACTAATGTGTGATACCTGTTTGGGAAAGAGAAGACCTGGGGGGTGAGGGCAGCTTGGTGGGTGAGGCCAGTTTATTTCACAAACCATCCCAACAGAAAAACACAATAGAATTTGTTTTGTTTTGCTAATTAAAATTCTAGCTCTGCTCCTTCTTGTTTTAAAACAGCCGGGAGGATAACCTGCCTTGTTTAAGAATATGCACTGAGTTACACAATTGTTAATAAAAGAGAGAATATGCCCGCAGCAAGAAGGCAATGGATGGGAGAGCAGTGTGCAGGTGCAGCACTGTAAAGGTGAGTGCCACTCAGCCATGAGTGAATGGGACTGAAGCTCTGGTCTGTGCGTGGGGGGCTGCTCAGTGCTGCTCTGCATCTGTGTGCATTGAGGCAGCTCCCCCAGCATGCCGCCGAGGCTCAGCACGGATGATTTCTGTTCTCCTGGAGGGTAATTTGTCAGGAGATGAGCAGCAATACGCTCTGTGTTTCTGACAGCAGCACGGACAGGTCCAGAGAAAGGCTTCATTTTGGGGGTGAAGTAACTTTAAACTTTCCATCAATAAAAAAATAAGATTTTTTTTTTCCCTCCCCATTGAAAGTACTTCAGTGGCTTTGTTAAACTGAGAGGGTCAGAGCTTTGGTGAGGACAAAACTCGGTTTGTGGGGAGTGTTTCCAGTGAGAGATCCCCACTTTAGGAGGATTAAAACGGTTTGGGATCTTGTAAGTGTTGTCAGAGAGTTGCAAGATTTCATTGCAGTGGCTTTAAGTAAATCCTTCATTCAAAATGTAAATTAAAAAAAATAATCAGAAGGTTAAATTTGCCCGGAATGAAACGGTCATTCTTCTGGAATAAAGCTTGACAGCGTCTGAGGGAAAGTGTTCGGGTTGCTTTGTGGTAAGGGCTGGAAAGAAAATAAGCATTCGGTTCTTGTTCAGTTCTTTTTGCTCAGCTTTGTGTATGTGTGTGTGTGTGGTTTTTTTTTTTTTTCCTTCCCTATTTTTGCAGTTGGTCAATTGAACAGAGAAGCCCATTAATCTTATGGACCAGCTCTGAGAGCCTTGAGGATTGCTGTCTTCCCGTTACTTTGGCTTTTGGGCTGAGGTGCACCTGGCTCCCTTTCTTCTTTTCGACTATCAGCCCTGGTTGAAGTACCAGAGACATACACTTGATAGAGTAACTCTCCAAGAAGGCTTTCTGAGGCTTTTGTTGACAGTTCACGTCGTGCTGTGTTCTCTCCTGTGTCCGTGGGGCTCAGGGCTGGAGTGAGGTGGAGGAGTCTGAAGTGTTTGCTGTGTGCTGCAGTCCTCGAGGGAATTGCTGGGATGACGCACCGTGCTGAGGCTGACCTGGTGGGAGAATGGGCAAATGTGGAGAAGCTTTATGAGCTGGTGGGGGGCGGTGAGACAAATACGTGGCTCGTAGGAGGGAAAACAGTAGGATGTGTTTAAAATAATAGGAGGTTGCTCAGTAGCTTGCAAAGATGATGTGAAATGTGGCGTGGGGATGAGGAGAAGGGGTTGGTGCGTGAGTGACGGCCGTGAGATGGTGGCAATTTGGAGCTGATTGACGATGACAGGAAGGAGCTCTGGTGAGTGAAAGCAAGAAGGAGAAGGGGCAAACGAGAAGGCTGGTGTCGAGAAGTGGGCTTGGACTGTGAATGTGCGCACAGAGCCGATGGATTGAAACCTCTGAGTGACAGGGAGCGAAGAGAAGACATGAAAAAGAGACATGATGCGGCTTCGATTTTAGTGAGCTGCAACAAAGAGGATGTTTTATGTCACTCTGATCATGATGGAAATAGGAGCCGGGAAGGAGAGGAGAAACCTTAATGAACAAACGGGATGGAGACAGAGATGGCGTGTCAAATGACTCGTTCCCTGCGAAGTAAAATAATAACAAAAAAAGGATGCTCCCCTCCTTCTGGAATCCAAGCCATCCACCCTCCACCCCATTTTATATATTTAGGCACATCAGTGATAATATATCACGTCAGATGCGTTTGATGTATCTGCTTATATCATGTCTAATCTTGGCAGGAAGTATAACAGTAATTACATTTCCTGTCAGGCTGATCGCCTCTCCCTGCGCCTGAGCCCAGCACTCTCTATATGTGGGTGCAGCTTTTCTTCTGGATATTTGGGTGACTCTCAGCTCTGCGGTGTCCTCTCTGTGGCTCCAGAGGAGTTTTGTAGCCAATCAGTCTTCCAAATTAGCAGTAATGACGTCCGTATCAGGGCCGTTTAACACAGAAGGGTATTGATGATTAACTGATGATTAATTTTTTTGAGGCTGGAAGCCATACGATATATTTGTGTATTTTATTTGTGCATGGGGATCGCCTTGTGAAAACATGCATTAATTACACCTTGAAAAGAGGGCACCAGGTGCCTTTGTGGGGTACTTCTGAAGATGACATGCTGAGTTTTTCTCCACGTTTGGTGGTTTCATAACAAATATTAGGTGAAGGCAACAAATAATAACTACATGTCTGAGGGAAAAGAAGGAGGGGCGGTGGAAATGGAATGAGGAGTGGTGGCAGTGGAAGTGAAGGATATTGCTCCCAGCTCTGTGACTTCACTGAGCGTAACCCGGCAATGCCGTCCTCCTGCAGGGGGTGTTGAAGGGGTGCAGCATGGGATGCACAACTTCATGCCATTGTGAAAGCATTTTCCAAGTTATTTGCTAAAAATACCTCTGGAATGGAGAGCATCAGAACTGCAGCAGCGGTGGAAATGGGGGGAGCAGCTGGTCCTAGGGAGAAGAGCAGGTTTGGAGGGGAAAGCTCTGGGAATTACTGCTCTGAAAGGCTGGTTTGCGGTCAGGATTAATGTCCCTCTGTCTTTGGGAAGATTCAAATAGTTCCCAGTTTGTGCTAAACTTTAAAGGAAAAATGTGAATATCCCTTCTGGGACCGAGAGCTAAAGGTCAGAGATTGTGAACAGCAGCATTAATTGCTCCACTAAACGGAAAACCCATCGGCATCTTTAACGGGTTGCCTATGGATGAGAGCAATATTCATGCTGGTGAGTGATGACACAGCAAGATTCCAATGGGGGGAGGTAGTTTTTTCCTTGTTACTCCACGATAAGACAGTCACGTTGATAATTGTCTGGAGGTTGGAATGAGATGATTGTGGAGTTCCCTTCCAATCTACGGAGCTTTGGGTGTTATTTCGTTTGTGTGCTGTGTCTCTATTCCATTGCTACAGATGGCACAGGATCAAGCTCCAAGAAATGCTAACCATGGGATGTAGGCATTGTGGGGCCTTGTGCCATCCAGTGCTGACAGCATGCTTTGCTTTACTTAAATTATATGTTGAAATTTTGGTTAGACAATCTGGCTGTGTTGTTGGTACCCTTCCAGCACGTGATGCCACACTGGATCTCCAATCCTCAGGTCAGCATCTCTGTGTGTGTTTGGATGCTACTGATTTCTTAAAAAGCCCCATTGGTTTAGGATATGGGAGTTATCCTGCGTGTGCTCACACTGCTCTGCTGAGCGCTCATCACTGGCTCAGCTGCACTGGGAGGATGTGAATACTGGGGGAAGCAGTGATATACAGTAGGACTTGCTGTTGCAGTGGATTGCTGCGTGTATGATTTTGTATAACGATAGTGAAGCTGTTTCTGCTTTTCTTCTCTCACTGACATATTCAGTGGATTAATGCACGTTTTCTTATGCAATCAAGGGTCTTGGAAATCAGAAATTTCCTTGTGTTGCAGAAGGAATTCATTTATTTTTTATTTCTACAGCTCTGTTTGCAAAAGAACCCTTTGCAAAGTCACTTGTTGCTAATACTGAGTGAGGCTGTGCTCAGCCCTGTGCTGCTCTCAGCACTCCCTGCTGCTGTGTTCCTCGAAGGAAGCCGCTGTCTCTGGGGAGGGAGGGGAGGTGGGGGGGAGTACAGTGGTTTGCAAACAAGATTTTTTTTTTTTTAAATACTTAAATTGGTTTAACTTTGTAGCAACAGGTGGCAGACTTTCTTATTTTACTGCTCTTTATTTTGGATATGCTGTGGAAAATTATTTAGATTTGGCTGTCGCAGTCATTTGGGAAAAAAGTAATTGCATGCCAACTGCGTTTTAGACTTAGCTAATAGGAGCTTGCCTTCACCAGTGCAGTTTCTAGCAAATCCTGTTGGACTGTGCAATGATGTGCTTGGATTAAGTTTCCTCCCTATTGCGCATTCTACAGCAAAACGCATTTTCTGTTAGGCTGGTGGATAGTTGTATGGGATGGATTTTGTTTGCTTTTGAAATAGCAGAAGCCTCCTAGGCAGTTCCATCAAATCTCTGCAAGCAGAGCCCGGCTCCTGTCTGCTCCCCGCCAGACGGCTGCTCCACGGGGCTCTGGGACAAAGTGAGCGAAGGTTGATGGTAGGACACGGGTTGGTGCTGATTCTCTTGGTGGATCACAGAATCATAGAATGGCCTGGGTTGAAAAGGACCACAATGATCATCGAGTTTCAACCCCCCTGCTACGTGCAGGGTTGCCAACCAGCAGACCAGGCTGCCCAGAACCACATCCAGCCTGGCCTTGAATGCCTCCAGGGATGGGGCATCCACAACCTCCTTGGGCAACCTGTTCAGTGCGTCACCACCCTCTGGGTGAATGGTGCCTGATAAGCAAAATGGGAGTCTGACTGCTAAAGAAGATGAAAAATTTGTTTCCAAAGAGAAATACTTTGACTCTAACAATAGGCTTAGAGCATGTAAGCAATCTTGAGTTTTGCACTTCTCTGTTTGCCTGTCAGAGCAGGATTCTGTACAGATGGTGGGGTCTCCCTTACAGCACCCAGTGTGAATGAAGAAGGGCAGCGCTTCGCTTGACCTCACCTGTAGATACTTAAGGTATTTCCCCACAGCAGGATACTTCAGAAGTTGCAGCTGGTGGTTGTTTGGCAGCATTGACCCAGGTGCTCGGGTGGTCAGAGCGGAGCCCCGGAGGCAATGCCCCAGGCCTGCCCTTCTCACTGTAGCCTGAGTTTTTGTGCTGCTGAGTTCTGTAACCACACGCTGCCGAAAATGTTTGCCTTTTCAGTGGATTCAGATCTCCCAGAATAAATAGCTGCAGGTTGAAGTACTGGCAGCCCAGCCCTGCGGATTACTCTCGCGTTTGTTTGGTATCTGGGGATGCTGCCGGCAGAGCTAAAAGCTCTGAGCTGATCGGTATCAAGCTTTTAAAAGGAACAGCAGAAGTGTGAGTGTCAAATTCCGCAGAAGATCTGAATATCTCCTTTTTTGATGTGAACTTGGCTGAAATGTTTAAAGTAAAGTAATACTACCGTGAATGTCTGACCTTTTAATTAAAACTTTGCTGGTTTTGTCAAGGTATTTTCCACCGTAACGCTCTCAGTGGCAGAGCTTTTTGTATTCTCCTCAACGGGTAAATGATTAATGGTCTCAGCACTGCCTTCTGGATCACCTTGTAAGAGGTCTCCTTCATCAATCTGGCAAGGGGATTGTATGGCAGTTTGCACCCTAATTACAGTCCCCAGCTGGGGATGTGCTGCTTAACAGATGACTTGGAGTGGAAGTGTGGTCGGCGCACGTATGGACGGCCACGGAGTTGTGTGATGCTCAGCTGCAACAATTTGATTTCCTTTCTGGAAAAAAAATCCACTTCAATATAAACAGCGCGGCAGACAAAAGCGTTTAGCTGGAATTAACTCTGTAACTTAAAGGTTTAATAATAACAGCAGTTCTGCTTCTCCCCGTTTTCATCTCTTCCTTCCTTTCCTCTTGCAGTTTTACAGACCAGGGCAGTACTGCAAGCCAGAAATTGTATTAGCAGCACAAACATTAAGGTATTCTACAGGGCAAAACAAAAGTGATTCAAAAGGTGCTGTTATAGATAATAAGTTTTAGCGTTGAACACTTTACCCAGAAGACAGCAGATTACTTCCAGTGGTCTGTCATTATTGCTGGCCTTTTTTTTTTGTTCCTGGCTCATTTGTGGTGCAGTGCTGGCTGTCAGTTAAGATGTATTTCTGACCGAGCAATGAAGACAGCTGCCCTGCTGTCCGCCACGTGTGTTGCTGACCGTGCACGTGTGTGCTGTTGCTCAGGCTGATGCATCTGAGTGTGCTGTTCAGGAACAGCTTAGTTAAGGACTGAGGCATGGAGGAGAGCTGGCACAGCACCCAGATGGGCTCGGAGCAAGGTGCCCATTGTGGCAGCTGGCCGTGAGAAGATGAGGTGCTTGGAAAGCATGTCATTTCTAAATTGTTTCGTTTACATATCAGTGTTATAGCAGATAATATTGCACAACCAAAGTGGTGAATATATTGCGGTGAATCTGCAAGACTATCTTTTTTTCTTTTTTTAAAAAAAACTTAGTAAGAAGTCTGAGATTTATCTCAGTACTGCTAATTTCCCACTGGGTGTTGTGTACTTGGAGGATAAAGGCAGTGGAGAGGGCACTGGAGACTGAAGCTGGGCATAGGAAGCAAGTGTGATTTGTGCCTGTACCCCAGAAACTGGACTTGAAGACTAACACTTGTGTTTAGGGCAGTAGTAATAGTTGTGTGGTGGATGTGTGTGTGTGACTGACTCGGAGAGGGGAGGAGAAAAAGTCTTGCTACTCAATGAAGCAGTTGCACAAATCTGAGCTGTATGCTGCAAGGTGTTACCGAGTGTTGGGAGTCCGCTCTCTGCTCTCAAGCTCATGTCACAGAGATGGACGAGGGCAGATAGGCGTGTGTGAGGGAGGAACTTGTCACTGTCTGGTGCCTGATTTACAAGAAATCCATGTACAGTGTTTTCATCCCTAGAGATGGTCAGATAATAGTTTGTTATGGTGCATTTACTCTTCTGGGTTTCCTTCACCGTGACAAATAGAAGAATTGATCCCAGAGCTGTTGTATAAAACATATATTATCCAGAAATTGCGTGTACTGTGAGGTAGAACCTCTTCTGAGAGGTCATCTGGAAGGCTCTGCTTTCTTCATTCCAAGTTTTTATCAAAACGCGTGGTTTCCTGATCTTTTGGTTTCTACGTACTCCTTCAGCTCTCATCTGGGGAAAGCAGTCCTTCCATTCCTTGTCCTTCTGGCTGAAGATTGAAGGCAGTCTATTTCTTCTGTTTTTCCTTCTTGTTAAAAACCCAATGCAGTGCTTCCTCCATATCTGTCTTTCAGATGGGATAGCACCACGGTTCGATGTTTGCATGAGCGTCCATCATCCTTCTGTTCGCGGAAGCAATTGGAAGCAAATGATCCAGGTTGCTGCAATTCCTCACACTTTGTGTCCTTTCCAGTTGTGCCGCTGGAGCTCCTTCCCCGAGCCGAGCTGACACACGGTGAGGCAGCACGCCTCGGCTGGCAGCCCTGTTGGTTGTTGGGTGCACTGCCTTTTGCCCGGCGTAGTTTGACCACGGTTGCTCCTCCAGGTTTTGTTCCAGGACAAAAGCACCGCAGGTACTTGGGGGAGAGGAAGGCATTTTCTCCTAAATTACTTCAGTAAATGGAAGGCCTTTTTTTTTTTTTTTTACTCAGGCTGAAGACTTTGTCTTGGCTGCAAGCCTGGGAGATTTAAACATTTGCTGTTCCTTTTATTGTTCAGACCTGTGCTGCATATTTTAAGGGAGCAAGTGGTCTGTCAAGTTATTAGAAATCATTACTTTGCCACAGAGTTATTGAATGGATGTGCAAACAGGTGTTTGTCAGGTTTTGCCTTCTGGGCTGAATATTTTTGATGTTTCAGGAACTTTTATGTGCAGTCAACCATTGCGCTTTGTATAGGAGAGCGCTTGATTCAGATTATCCAAGCAATCAGGGAGCAGAGATGTGGCTCTGTGATTCATAATTGAAATTTAGCCTTTAGATTAACTTCATTAGTATGCTGTTGAACAAGGACCGAGTGTTAATAAATGAAAAATCCTTCTGGGTTTCAGCACTGAGTACCACTGCGGGTCTTTGCAGTCCATTATGAATATTATATTTTTGCTGTGACAGCATTATTTTAGATTTGAGCACATTCGTTTTGGTTTTATTCATCAGAATTGTACAGATGCTTCTGTGAGAGACAGAGAAAGGTTTTTATGTTGCGTAAGGTGAAAAACAAAGTTCTGGGAAAGCTGTGTTTGTGGGCCATTCTGAGATCCAGGAAAAGAATTCTAGAAAACAGACTGAAGTTTCCTTTCCAAATGGCATTTTAGAGTAGTGGTGAAACCAAACACTTCTTCAAGGGCTTTCTGGGGAAGTAGAAAGCTAACAATCATCTCCGCTCGTTAGATGATGGGCTTGTGAATGCTTGTGAAATTGGACTTGTTTATTCTATCGAGATTAAAAATATTAATTTATTGCTTCTATGTTTGTTTGCTTTGTAAATTTTTGGACTTGATTCTCATTATTCTTTTTGGATCTGGATTTGCAGTTTAGCAAAGCATACAGTGGCACTTGACTGCGTTTGAATGTCCCGGGACTTCAGGTAACTGCTTAAAGCTTGCTCCATTCCTGGCACCTCATGCTGTCTATCGCGTATCTGTGTGCCGCTGCAGGTGAGTATTCAGACCTCTGTAGTGGAAGGTTTTGGGTGCAAAATAAAGGTGAATGTAGTTGAACTTCCAGCGCCTGTGCCGTACCTTTTAGGAAGCTGTTATTGTTTCTACTACTTAAGCTGTTTTTGTATTTTTATGTCATGTTTTGTATGCTCTGCGTGGCTTTATGGAAGATTTGGATGGATTCTCATTTGTCATACAGCAATACTAAGAAAGCACATTCAAGGAAAAAATACTGGGTTACCGGAATGGAAAAGAAGATAATAGGGATTTTTGGTTCCTTTCCATCCTTGGAGCTGCTCTTGATCTCCCTGAAGCTGGTATCAGAATATTTTGAGTTATCTGTACATATGCTCTTCAGTGGAGAGTCGTACACTTGATGTAATTCTGTGTACTTTGAGGTGGCGCAGCATCTGCTTCTGCAGGAAAGGATTAGAATGTTACGAATTCAGCTTTTTTCTCCATGCAGCCTTGAGAGAGGCTGAACAACAGAGCCGGTTGGTGTCGTGTTCTTTAAGGTTGGCAGCAGGTTTGAACTCGCAGAAGTCTTGTGCTGTCTTAGAGGAGTTCAGCTCCGGGGAGCTTCGTGGCTTATGGCAACTGAGCAGCTTTGTTCTGTGATAGACACGCTGCTGATGTTTGAACGTTTGCAAAGGAAATGTGAAGAGAAAAGCAGAAAGGGTTCGTTACAATACACGTGTTTGGTTCAAGTCCTTGAGTAATTGTGAAAAGTGTAGACTGTGATCTCTTGGCGTATTTGAATGGAAATACATGTTTCTCTATTAGGCTTTTCCATGAAGGTTTGCAGTACAGCAGGAGGGGACTTAAAAATACTGGAAGTTATGACTGAGAAAAATCAGTTTGTAGGAGGCAGTTCAAGATGAATGGAATTCCATAATTTCCATTATTTCCTCCTGGGGAAGACCTAAGTAGAAGCAATGCACGTCCCAGAGTTCCCTACCACTCAGAAGAAGCTGCTGTTGGGAAAACTGGAATTAAGCTTCATGGATTGGCTCTGGGGAGTAGGGGGAACTTGACAAGGAAGCCATTGCTAGATCCAGCTTCTCACAGCCACGTCATGGAGGAAGTGAGATATTTGACTTCCAGATCCAGTACACTCAGTAGATGACACTGGAGCACTTTGTGAAGGTACTTGAGTAGCGGGAAGGCGATAGCTTTGCCTCACCGAGGAAAGTTTCCAGTAGGAAGATAATATGAGAGGTGCAAAAATGTCCTGAAGAGTTTGGGGAAAAGAAAGTCCTGTTTGGTTTTCAAGAAACCACTGTCGATGCTGTTTTCCAGCAAGATGCAGGATACATGTAATAAATGCTCTGGGGATGCTCAGGAGTCAAATGTGTTCTCCAACATTTCTGTTTTGTATAATAGAGAACCAGAATTTTTCAGTTCATCCTGATCTGTAGGCTGTAGCAACCCCAAACCTTGGCAGCTGCAGCTGGGGAACGTGTCCAGCCTTTGCACGCCCTGACAAACCTGCAGCCAAGCCAGGGCCCTCACTACCAGGGTACAGCTGCCCTTGCTCAGCAGATTTGCCATGCTTCTGAAAGAGAAATACTTGTCGTTATCTAGATAACTCAAGATCATGCTTACCTCAAAAGTTATCACAAATTGCAAGTAGTCATTTATTTATAAAATTCAAAATTTGCAGATGTAAGCGAAGGCTTTCATTTCTTTGTGTGTGTTTACAAAGATCCAGCTGGAAAGATTTCTCTCCCTCTTTTTCTACCTGATGTTCTGGAGCGTTTCTGAATGTAGTGGTGATGAAGTGTTCCCTCTTCTTGCGTTCCTGGTGCTTCCTGCAGCATTAATTGGAGAGTTCTTATATGTCGGGTGTTATGGTCCACCTTTCTTTTGAGGTCCATGTAGGCAGATTAACCTTTTAATCAAAATCTAGCTTATTATCCAGGGGTTAGTGTGACCATTTACTTTTATTAAAACAAGTATTACTTTATTTCTTTGGAAATCCAAATGCATGTCATTTCCTGCATTTAATTGACTGCTTAATTCCTCCATGCTTCAGTGAAGGCCAAACCCCTTCTCTTCTATCTCTTTGATAGCTCACTGACTAACCCAGTGCAGGTATCTCCTCTGCTGAGTCCTGCTTCACACTCTATAGTAATGAGGCTACTAGAGAAAAGGTAGTAACGTGTATGGAAAATGTACATTGTGTGTTAATGGATCTTGGCTGAGACTACAGCATCTGAACAGTGGTTTGACTTGGAGTGGTTGAGCTCAACCATAAGTCCTCTAGGAATATTATAACGTATGGATATCATTATTCAAGCTGCAAATGATGGTAGAGCTTAGTTTTTGTGAGATGAATGTGTAGGAAGTAAAACCATGAGTGATAACCTCTTGATGCTTGAGCTGACGACTCCTCCATGCTTTCTTGGTCTCTGTGCCCTCCTCACCCTCCCTACCTCTTGTTATGATCACAACCAAAAGTGGAAATACCAAAGGGAATAACTCTGAAACCATCTGAAATCACTGAGAGGCTTCTCGTTGATTTAGGTGTGAACAAGAAGGCTAATGGGCTTGTGTTTAGCTTAAAGTGAATTTCCTGCTACAGAGGCACTGTCTGGAAATAAACTATTTCAGATACCTTCCTGTTTCTCTAGTGACATAATACTGTGAAGTCTGAAAATCAATATACTTTGAAGGAGTTTTAGGAAAAATGACAAACCTTTCAATAATATCTGTTTCTGGCTTTCAATATTGCTATTTTGGTAATCCAGATGTTGATTTTTGTTTTTTTTTTGTTTTCTTTAGTAGTCCATAGAATCTCAGTCTTGGCTTACTTGTGGAAAATGCCTGGTGGGTTGTTTCTATTGAAAGAAAGCTTAATCTTTGGATTCACCGATCCTCTCTTCTAGTCAGAGCTGCCACTTGCTTCAAGTCAGTTCCGGCATGCTATAAATCAGAGCCTTCTGAGTGGTCAATCAGTGAGTGATTGCATTCTGCAGCACTGGAAGGCAATCTTTCCTGGTTTAAAATTGAAGTAAAGTGATCTGAAAGGGCTGAGCACAGTGCTCGGAGCTTGTGAGCTCTGCAGCCAGGATTTCTGTCATGAGTTTGCAGTGGGAGCCTGGGCAAGGAGCTGTATATTTGCACTGTAGAAATATACTTTCTGCTTGAGTCTCTGGCTTTTTTTTTTCCCTCTTTTTCCTCCTTCCCACTCCTTTTTTTTTTTCTTTCACCTGTGTTAAAGTTGAGCTTTTTTGTGGATATACTCCTGTATGAAAGTTCCACGTTATTCAGCTTTGTGCTACCTGGCAGTACTCAGAGGCAGGAAATCAAGGTCCTTGGTGCTTCTCTCAGATGGAGTTATCAATGCCAATGGGGGTCTAAAATAAAGTAGTAAGGAAGAAAAGTTTGCATTTTCAAAAGTCTTTGACACGTCTGCAGAGAAATTGGAAATAAGTCCAAATGGACCTTTAAGATCTCTTCAAAAGTTTAATAGTATATTGATTTTCTTTAAAGTTATAGAAAGCCTTCATGCTGTGCCATGTCTTGTTTCTGCCGTAGCCCATAGTTTGGAAGCACTCAAATCTTTTGTGGCTCTGAGTAGCAAATGAGAAGCGCATCATGATGGAACCAGCACTGACCTCTCTGTGTTAGTAGCAAAAAGCACTGGGAGGTGATGAAGTCCTCTGTGCCTCAGGCTCTGGAAGAGGTGGCACTGCTCTGACATTGGAATTCCTGTCTGGATCTCAAAGGTAGCCCATCTATTTCGTGTAACCTTTCTGTAATTTCAGCAGATGAGAAAGCGCTTGTCAGTGCGATGATACACAATATTTTAGCTTATTAAGGAAAAAAATGTACTTCTAAAACATCCACTTGAAAAGTGGGACAAATTCCATAATTATGTATAACTGAACAAATTTTAAGACTTGTGCAATTGTTTCAGAATTAAACATGCTTTAAAAATAACAGGAGATGAAATCCGTTTTCCCCGCGGTAGATGAAACGATGAGGATAACCGATAGCAAATCAAAGGGAAGCAGGGATGGTCTTTCATCCCTTTGCCCCGTTGCTGTCTGTGGCTCTTCGGCTGTGGTGTTCTGCTCACTTTGAAATCGCCCCAGTTAGGATGGTCTGAAGCTATTGTTGCTGGGAGGGAAATGTTTTTGCATGAGAAAAGTGTTTTGTCTGACTAGGCTTGAAAGATCTTCAGTAGCAGCTCCAGTTTCAAAAATACAGCCGGCATCATAGCGTGGGCAAGCAGGAAAATCAAAGAAGTACATTTGTGGACTGCATGCTGTATTTCTTTTTTCTTTATTTCTTATCAGAATGACTCTGAAATTCTGTTGTGTTGAAATTACAGCAAGGAAATGTTTCTGTTTTTCTAATCAGAAGAAAAGTGAAATATTCTGTCTGATCTGTGGAATGCACTTGGAGCAATTCCAGCCCAGGGATTCTCTGGGTTGTGAGCAGATCAGGATCCCGAGGCTCCTCTCAGTGTTCAGCAGTGTCTGTAGCTCGGGTAGCTCTCTTATGTCTCTGTATCGTGTATCTGCTGAAAATAACTGTTAGAATGGCCAAAACAAAGCAGTGTCAGCGTTGAATTCCATCAGTTGGTGAAAGAGGGGCTCAGGTTGTTCTGGAGCTGACACAGCACTCACAGCCACACCTGAGCTGCTGCAGACAGGTGTACTTGGGGTTGGCGCAGGCTGCAACAGCCCAAGGTTTGTCCCAAAACTTTGTTTCTCTGCACGTCTGCCACCTCTAAATGTGTGCGTGTACGTATATGCCAATATGTTTGAGCAATTATTCCATTAAAACTTAAATATTTGAAGAAGCTAAATCAAATGAGCTGTGATAACATTGTATATGACTGAATTTGCATATTTTGTTTAATAGATGCAAATTTGTTATTGTGTTCAGTTTAATTTGCCATCATTTCCTCTGCTTTACTATTGCTTTGGGTGCCAAGAGTTTGAAGCAAGACTGGGATTCATGCTAAGCTGAATAACGGGCATGTGACTTCTTACATGTTGAGTCTGATCTTGTAAGTTCTTATTCTTTCCCAGGGCTTTACTGCTGTTGTGCAGGAGCCAGCTGGCTGCCTTCAGCTGATGGTTCCCCTCTACCTCCTTTCTGGGTGCTGCTCGGTACAACTCAGTTTGACCACCACAATGTTGGAACAGCAGCAGATGTAGGGATGAGAATGAACTGAAGCCAGCACTTGTAAAACAGCAAGTTAATAATATATTTATAAGGATACTATATATAGGTACTTTGATAGCAATATATAGTGTTAAATAATGTATAATGTATTTACAGGAAAGAAATTTCAGCTCTGCAGAAGCGATTGCATGTACAACTGCTTGGCAGCAAGAGTGTGGCATACTACATTGTAGGTATAGGTAACATAAGTCTGTTTAAAACCAAGTGGAAGATTGCTGTAAATGTCCAGAATGGAATATATACCATCTGAATACTTAATGTGCTTTTGAAGTAGGTTATAAAATCATTAAAAGGAATCTCTGAGGTATTTAGGAGAATGTAAAAGTCTGTGTGACTTTGAACTTGAGAGTCTGAGCACTTTGGTACGAGGTGTGTTTGTAAGGGAGGTGCAGTGTGGTGGTGAGGTGCTCCTGGATTATTGGGAATGTCTCTGCTAAGTATTGGGTAGGTTTGTTTGGCCTTGCCTTCCTACAGTAGAAAGAGCAGTGGTTGTATGTTAAGGGCAATAAAGGACTCTGGAGACTAAATAATGTTTTTGATGATACAGAGGAAAATGAGAGCTACTCAACGATGTAGAAGATTGGGCTTCAAATCTGCTGAGGCAGGTGGTCACAGTCAGAAGCCAGAAATCCCTGTGTAAATGTTAACAGTTATTAAAATCAGAGGTTTTCTTTTTGTAGTTTCAGCACGTTAAGGGGAGAAGGGGGAAGAAAAGGTTAATCAAATACCAGAATAAATAATATGTTGGCGTATAAGGCAATCATTCCTGTTCCTATTTTTACTCAAAGCTACCAAGCTGAAACTATGAGTAAGTTTTCTAGCTCGTGTAACACCAATGCTTTGTTTATGAAGCAGCAGCGGAGGTCAGATGGAGTGCTTTGACTTAGGAGTTTGTCTCACACCTGTGCCCATTTAGGGCAGCAGTTGATGTGCTAGCATTTACTCAGATGCATCATTTTCTGGGTCAGACTTAAGCTGTTTGCTTTAACAGAAAAGTATTTCAAGACTTTTCTTGTTTGAAATGGCGTAGTAAGAAAAGAGGAATATATATATATAAAGTAGCGAAGAGGAGCAGCTAGGTAAAAGGAGGTTGGGGCTCAGCAGTTGTCCTGTGCATCCACTGGCCGGAGGTTGTGGGGCTGATCCCCTTGATGCTGTGAGACCTGCAGGAGAAGAACATGGGGGCTCATCCCTCACCTGGGACTCTGGGAGGGAGCTGTGACCACTGTGGGTTCTTATGGCCACAAGGTGTTGCTGCTATACCTGTTCTGCCTGGACATTCCCTATGGTTGGTGCCAAGGAGAAGCAACTGCAACAGCTGCTGGTGAGGACCTAGAGTTATCTTCAGCTTGTTCCTTATCAAATCCCCTATTGCTCTGTCTCAGCTCCAGCCCAGTAACCTCCAACAGGAAGCCCTGCCTCAAAACAAAATCATCAGGCAAGGTCCAACGTTGAGTGTTGGACCTTGCCTGATGATGATGGATTCACTAATGTTGTTTGACATGTCTTTATGTTGAAATGCCTGCTTTGATGTTGTGAAGGTTGAGTTCAGAGAAGGTAATCAATCTTTGATCTGAAAAGGTGCTTTCAAAGTTCTTGGTAACTATTCAGTGGTTCAGCTTGCAGTCATATTCTGGCTGTAATTCTGGTTACAGATGAACTGCGCTGCATGCTGGTGGAAACATCACATGAATATGTGGAAAAGTGAGCAAAAACTACAAAAAGTGAGTGGGAGTTTGGGAGTTTTTGTCAGTGCTGTGGAATTGCCAGGTCACAGCCTGAAACAATGATTGAGCACCAGGTGAAAGGGCTTACCGAGGGAGCTCAGGTGCGAACAATGAAGCTGAGTGACCAGGAGGGGTGGAATCCACACCTTCTCATCCTCATTTAAGGTTTAGCAGCTGGAGGAGCAGCATGTTTCTGGACAGAGATTGCAGCCCTTTGGAGCTGTTCCTGGTCGTTGGAAGGGGTAAGCAAATTTTCCTTCTTTATTCCCTGCTATGCTCTGTAGTGCCAGTGCCAGTTGCTTCCTTTAATTCAGGGTGGAAATACGATGTATTCCTGGCTGCTTGCTTTAGTTACGTAATCATTGTTCTTGAAGGTTGTTTGCCCATTAGTAGAGAGTTTCAGCACATACTAGGAAAAATGTCTTCTCTGAAGAATGATGATCTTAGAAGCCTTTTCCACCCTTCGTGGTTCTTTGTGTGGTGGAATTTGTTTCCTCTTCCAGCACTGAACGCCTTGGAGTACAGGTGGGTAGTAATTAAATCCAGGAACATGTTGATTATGACAGTGATGATTATGAGTGACTTCACGTTTACTCGAGATGGGCTCCTGGAACTTAAGCTGAATATTTCTTGGCGTTCCGGATGCAGAGAGGAACTCTGATCCAAAGTCACACATTCTGACCCCTCGCTTCTGTCTTTCTGTGTCGAGAAAGGAATCTGCTTAGAAATGGCTTTGTCTGTTTTGGCACTGTGACGTGCTAGGGGAATGGTGAACGAAGTCTACTTCCTTATTTCTGCAGGGACCTGAAGGTTTGGCTGTTCTCACCTGGCCCTGTAGAATGGTGGACTTCAGTTTTCCAAAGTATTGTGATTGGTGGCAGGAGTCTCAAAATGGTGATACGACCAAGTCTGGGTGAAGATTCAATTATTAAATAATACGTGGATCCTTTGATCACAAATGTGCTGTTTCAAGATGAAGTTGCATCTTTACCGTTGTTTCAAAATTATTGCATGTTTATTCCTGGACAGCTAAGTGTGTTTCCCTTAAGTAATGATAAAGCTAATTTGTCCTTGGGTACAGAAACCAGCCTGTAACGTGCAGCAGTCATTCATCAGGTGTTAATTCCCTATAATACTGTCAACAACAAACTTCTAATAGCTGTAAGTACATCTAAAACTGTGCCCATCTACAGATATAGTGGGAAAGGTTGTTTTCAAATTCAAGAAAAGTGCTAAAGAATGCTATTTGTCCATAATTAAATATTGAGGACTTTTGTATTAAATATTTAATTGACCAGCTGTACTGCAGTCAAGTAGTGGGGAAATGGTAGAGCTCTGTGTTTGCACTTAACAGCTATTTCTGGGGCAACCAAGTGACCTGTTCCTGAATAATTGGAAGGAAGGGAATGCCCTGGAGGAAAATCTGTCTGTTACCCCAGTGTTGGGCCTGAGGAGTGGCACTTGGTCATCACGAGGCTGCACCAGGGCTCTTCTGAGCTGCAGACCTGCCTCTGACTTCTGGCTCTTGGAAGCAGAAGTCCTGGGAGCTTGGGAAGGCTGTGAGGCACGTGGAGGGAGGCAGGAAACTGAACTGCTTTTGTTAGGCAGGATGTCTGTGCCAAAGTTGGCATTAAAACAATGCAAATTGAAGAAAGATTGGGGTAGATAGAATTTTTGTCAATTTTACAGACTTCTTTGAATCAGATAATTGCTAAGAGAAAGAAGAGTTGCTCTTTGTCAATGCGTGAAATGGTCCTTGTGCTTTGAAGATCAAATGTAAAGACAAAAGAGAATCAGCGGGTTATCGTTACACTCAGATTCATGGGGTGGTTGATGGTAAAAGACAGAGCCGGCCTTCTTGGTTGTCTTTTCTGATCACTCCAGATAGTTCAGTTGAACACTGAAGGCAGAGTTTTAGATACAGAAGTACTGCAGTGTCTGTGGATGTGTTACGGGTCCATAACACATCAGAAAAAGATATGCTTGTGGTGTGAGACAGCACTGTGTTAGTAGTTGGCCTAAGACCCAGGGTTTGTGTTGGTGTTGCAGAGGTACCTTGCTTAAACATCTCAGTCATGGACACCTACCCTTAACAGCAGAAATTTGTTTGTGGTTGTTTGAAGATGCACTGAGAAATGTGTGTTGGGAACCCTGCACAGTGTGGTCTTACAGGGTGATGTGCTTCTGCTCTGTTTCCTCATTCTCTGTCCCTGCCACCAACAAGTGGTGCAAAGGGGGAGATCAGCCGCGGGTCTCAGGGTTAATGATGATTTGTTATCAGTTGACCTGAACACACGCACTGACCAATGTTATTTTGACCTGAAAATTGAGAGGAGATTTAAACCACAAATGAGGGAAGTCCTGGAATGTATTTGATGTCCTTGTACCCACTGCTACATCCAGAGACTGTATGCAGTTTGTATCTATGGATTTTGGAGTGTTTTGTTCCGTTAAAGCTAGGCTGTGCTAATGCTGCATCTGTCTCACTGATGTATCTGGGCAAATCAGATTACTGGATGTGAGGAATGGAAAGCAAGCGCATCCTGATCAAAGCAAGCGGAGGATTTTGGCTTCTTGTGTAGCACGTGGGGTCGTTCGCTTCCTAGAATCAGTGGGGTGTTGGCCTGAGCAGAGGAGGCACTGCCATCTGCTGTGTTTCAGTCCTGCTGCCCGCAGAGCACAGACCCACGAGAGCTGCTTGTGGGCAGTGCGGGCTGTCGTGTACCGGGATGCAGAGGAAAGGAACTCTTTGATGCAGACACTGCGTTGAAATGTGCTATGTTCCATCTCGTGTGGGAGCTGAGGCGTAGTGGGAAAGGTTAGCAAAGAGTTGGTTTTGTTTTCCTAACTGTGGTGAAAGGTCTGCCGCTTCGTGAAGGCATTTTGTGTTGCAAACCGGGTTGCAGTTCTTCCTCTGAATTTATAATGGCTGCGCTGTGTGTCCTTCCTGCAGCTCTCCGAATTACACAAATACATCCGGGGGGACAGAATCCATTGTACTGAATGCCAAAAGCTCTTATATAATTTTCTTTGAATGTTTGTGGTGGAATGTTGGATAACTGAGCAGTCAGGAGCTGGCAGGATGAATGCAGGGCTTGGCTTACGATGAGGAAGACTGGGCTCCACATCAGCTGCTCTTGGCTTCGTTCAGATCTGGGACCTGGATTAATACTCTAGAATTGAGTTCTTTGCACACAGAGCTGTAGTGAGGTGCATCTCTCACACTTTTGATGTAAAATGGATGTGAGAAAGGTAACTTTTGTAATCGGGGAGAACATAAAGTTGCTGGATTAAATAAACCATTGCAGTTGGGTTTAATGACAGTGGTGGATGAGCTCTGCAGCTCCCCTGTGCATAGGACAAGACTGTTCATAATTGGGAGAGCTGCTTTAATTTGGCTGAAGCGTGGTCTGTCAGCAAGGAAGCCTTATAAGCAAATTGAACTGTATTATGCAATGGAAAGAGGCTGTTACAGAACTACCTACATTTTCATTAATAATACACAAGTACTGGCTTTTCTGTTCCTTCAGGTGATTAACCAAAGATTTCTGTCAGTGATCTCACCTCTGTTTTGTGGGGTGCACTGGGATATCTCCCTGTTGGTGGAGGCAGTGCAGAGGTGAACCCTCAGTACCTACCTGCCTTGTCCCCAGGAGAGGGGAGCATTGATCTCCCATCATTTGAATGTAGATCCAGGGCTGGGGCTGGTGGGATTTTCTGGCTCTTAGGTTTTTGTTTGAAACAACAGCAAAAATTAGATGACAAAACCTGGGCTGAGGTGCCAGCAATGTCCATCTCCAAAGGAACGTTTTTTGGTGTGGGTTAGTGTCATTACCTTAACAAACCACAAGGGCTGCAAATTGCTAAAACCTAATGTGTGTGCTAAGCTATCCAGGAAAAGTCTTCTGTAAGCCACGTTTGATGTGTTGTGGCCTACATCTGCTGTTCTTGGCTTACCTGCAGTGAGGGCTCCTGCTGCTGCCCTAGGCTGATATCTGTCCGTGCAGACTGGGGAGATGCACTCATGGCCGCTTCCATCCAGAGCAGTGCTCCAACCACTGCACCAAAGACAGCATTCAAAAATGTCATATTTTTGGAATACGTTTCTTGTAGAATTGTTCCTGTGCTACTTATAATTTTCTTTGCAAGCAGTACGGAGAAAAATCAGATGGGTGAGTGATAACTTCAGCTGAAGACGCTGAACAGGGCAATTGCTGCTGACAGCAGAACAAAGCAATCAGAAGCATACCCAGTGCTTTAACATTCCAATGCAACTTATATATTTAAATAGACAAAAAAAGCGCCGTGTAATCAGAGGGATTTAAAGGAATAATATTTCTTGCAACTACTGCTTATTCAGGTGTTGCTCAATACATAATCAGCCGGCACGTTGTTTTCTCCATTGCCATGTGCTTATTACATTGTGCAGTCAGCTTTGACTAAAAGATAAGTGAGTTAAATCTGATGTTAAGCCTTTGTGATGTTTTGCTAAATAGAATGCTCAATCCGGGGTCATAAAGGCAGAAAGTTAAGTTCAGCGTGTTCGTGATATGTGAGTTGCAACCACAAAGTTGTACCTTTGTGCTCATTTGTAAAAGAGAAAAAAACTTTAAGGCAGGGGAAAAAAATCCTGGTTTGGTGGCTTTTTAAAAACTGAAGCTTCTACTTGAACACTGCCATTCCTAAACCATTTCTGCTAGGCTTGGAGCCAGCCTTGCTGCTTGTGTACTTGGGCAAACCTATCCTTGCTGTCCCTAGAAACTCACTGTATCTTTGGGTTTGATGGCTGTGAGACAGTTGGGTTCAGAAGGGTTCCCTGGGCTCTGGACAGGGAGGGTTCATTAACTCACCTCCTTGCCTTGCTGCTTGTTCTGAGGTGTTTGGGGACAGGTGGTTTTCCATCTTGTATCTCTGCTGGTGGTGCCTGCGGTGCAGTTTGCAGCTGGGAAGCTTCTCCAGAGCAGTGCAATGGATGGATCTGCTGCTGTCCTGCTGCAGAAACACAATGGTGTTCCCAGAAAGCAGAATTCAAGATGCTCTCTGGATTTCCCTCTCAAATGACTCTTATGAGACGCTCAGTAGAGAATTAGGTGTTTATGCATGGATGAGGAGAAGTGTAATGAAGAGGAAAACTACAGTCTTTACTCATTTTAGACTTTCTGGTGCTTTTCAGATAAATCCGGAGATAAGTTGCAATTCAAAGCGTGCACCCGTTCTTATGCGCTTTTCAGCACTTAGATGTAGGACTTAGGCACAAATAAACCCTCCCTAAACCAAACCCAGAAGCAAGCTTTGAAAAATGATAATGGGAAAAGCTCAGAAAGCTGCGTGTGTGAGGCCTTACAGAGAGAACTTTGTGAAAAATGTGGAACTCCAGGGCTACAGTGCTATGAAGCGAGGCACTGCTTTAATATTAATTGTTCAGGTATTGAGAAATGGAGAGAAATTTGACCGGAAAGCAGGGACTTGGCTTGACACAGTCTTTAAAGCTAAAGAAATACATATTAGACAAATGTTAGCAGCTGAGGGCAGGACTGAAGATGCTGTTATCCTGAGTGTGCACCCTGTGTGCACGCAGTTTGCTTCCCTGACCAGAGACAGTGCCTGGGCGCTGCAATATCCTCATTTGTCTTCCTCTGTTACTGGAGCAGATTTGGCTGGCAATGAAGTTGCTGTAAGCAGTGAGGGATTCTGTCGTTCCAGCTTTCATTTTTCTTCTGTAAAGATCAGTGGGCAGTTAAGACAAACTTTGCAGGCTGTTGGGATGTGATAGGGAGCATGCAATTGGCCCAATGCTGAAGATGCTCGCTGGACTCCCAGTGGTCTGTCCAACAGAGTGCCAGGAGCATTGGGCAGATGATATGGATGCAGGGGAAGATGGTGTCAAACAGCTGATCTCATCCTTCCAAGTGGGCTGTGAAGGAGCTGAGGGCAGCCTGAAGCCATCAGCAGTTCGGCAGCAGTGCTGTGTTATTCAGTGTGGGTTAATTTGTCCTTCTCAGTAGTGTGGTGATTGCAGGTAGCAATGCCCTGTGCCATTTCTCTAGGTGAAGGCAGTGGGTTGTGGACTGTGCTGCAAAGTGGTGAATCATGGTTTAGTGAGAACCATTGGTGGTGGGTGAATGGTTGGACTGGGTGATCCTGTGGGTCTTTTCCAACCTTGGTGAGTCTATGATTCTACCGTGAGCCTGGAGAGAAAATGCAACCCTGAAACTTTCCTGAATGGAATCCGTGGAATATTTTGGCAACTGTAAACGTGGAAACCAGAAATGTTTGTGTTGGGCACATTGTGTGACTTCTCACCTTGTTTACACTAGAGTAAATCTGAACGAGCTCTGATGTAAATTTGATTAAAAGTCACCCTTGGGGCCTAATTAGGCAGCGATATAATTAGCAGAATAGGTCAAATAGCAGTGGATTTCTCGGGTATGAATGGATGTTAATATGCTCATGTTTTCATGGATAGATGAACTGTAATTGCTCTTGCTGCTCACTGTCAGGGCTCTGCAGGCTGCAGTTCTGTGTGGTGCTGGTCACTTCCAACCCTCAGTACTGAACATCATCAGTCATTTTGCAAGTGACACTAAGTTAGGAGGAAGACCCTGCAGAGGGATCTGTATAGGGTGGATCGATGGACAGAGACCAGTTGTGCCAGCCTCAAATAGGCGTGACAGTTGGGCTTGGGAAAGACCACTAAGATCACCAACCTTAATGATTCTGTGACTCACTCTGCCTTTAAGCCAAAAGTACATAGAAATGCACACTTTTGTTTACCAAACATTATACTGACAGGCTTCAGGCTCCCAGCTGTACCAAATACGGTCAGTTTCCTACTGATAACACGTCGTACCTGCTCAATAGGTTACTACATTTGCAAAGCCTAATGCTCTGTCTCCTGTCTTGCTCCAGATAGCTGGAGGTGGCTGCGGGAAGTTTTAATATGTTGTTCCTTCTGCAGAAACATCCATCAGGGAAACAGAAATGGGAAAGGCGATACGATCAGCACCAGCCCCGTTTCATATGCAGTGCTGCAGACACGGGCTACACCCTTGGCAAAGCACCTCATTAACTTGCCATGTACTTGGTGGTGGGCACACAGATCTGGCAAACGTATCATTACTGTGCTAACGGGGGGGAACTGCCACTTGCTAGAGTGCTGCCAAGATATGTGTATCTAGCTCGGCTGCTTTTATATTCTGCTAAATATTAAAGGTTGTTTCTTTATAACTAAGGGCTCTGTTGAAGTAATGGGGAACTTGCATTTTATTTTCTGTTTGATTGAATCCTGAATTCAGTGCTAAAAGCAAGAGAGAAATTCATATTAAAAAGCCTAACCCTTTCCATCAAGGAAATTTGATTATAACTAAAACCCCAAATGTTTTCTCCTTCTATATCTATTTGATTGCCTTTTAATGTTAAAAAAAAAAAAAAATCAAAGTATTCTTGAAAGCTGATGTAAGAAGAAAGTCATGAACCTTTAAAAGTATTTTTATTCACTTTCGCTATTTATGATTACTGGAAGGAAATGTGATTTGTGTGGCTTGAATTAGGGGATGACATCCTATGGTTACCAATGTGCTGAGGAATTTGCAGCTGGTCGGTTCATCGTTCTCCTGAAGACTGCAGTGAGACCTCTCCACAAGGCAGCAGTGTTTCCCCTTGGGCCAGGTGATGCGATTTGTTTGCTGGGTCCTGAGGCCTCTGCTTGCAAGGCAGGGAAGGGGATTGTGATCGGTGGTTTGGTCTTTGAAGGTGAGTTTTCTCTCCCTTGCAGTAATGCCCGTGAGCCTGTGGCAGCCTGCAGCTCCTCTGGGTCCTATCCCAGGCCGTGCTATGCTGATAGCTCTTCTGCCAGGACAAAATTACTTCTTTTCCCATCTGACCTTAAATTTGAACACTGGTAACAGACTGCACCTTAAGACTTCACGTGTTTATAGACATCATTGTGCAACCTTGCATGGTTTGTTTTTAAAAAAGGAGAAGTCCACGCAATGGAGAAATAATATGATAGATGATCAAATCGGAGCAAAGCCTTATGATTAACTTTTGCAGGTTTACTTGCTTTTGAGGTTCTTGCTTCGATTACCTGTTTTGGAGGTTTTTGTGATTTATCAGTTTCCTTTATTTTGATTAAGAGAGTAATTGAAGCAAATCCCTGCCATACAAGATACCAAGTTCAAATGTAGGTCATATTTAAAAGGATGTATAATGAACTGTGTTAAAAATTTGTGCTGGTTTTCTCTGGTGCATTCAAATGGATCCTTTAAAAGCTGCTGATGTAAAGCTCAGATTATATATTGAGAACTTGAAGGGTCTTTGCAATATAAATTTGGGCCAATTCTATACGTGAGATTATACTGCAGATCTTTAGGTGGTGAAATGCCAGAAGTGTGTCCTTCCATAACCTCTCATTCCTGTGGATGGCTTTGCAGGACAGGAGTCCTGTCCTTTGAAAACCTCCCAATGAGTAGGACATTGGTGCAGTGTTACTTTGTGCTATAGACCCTTTCTTCACCCTCAAATACTGGGAGGTTGCACTTGAAGTTTTCTAGAAGCTCGGTGCTCAGAATAACTTGATGCTGTCTCTGCTTTGAAATGTTCTGACAATATGTGGTTTAACCCAAAGGGAATGGGAGAATTCCTATAGCTGGACTTCAGTACTGCTTTTGCCTTCTGCAGTCCATTGATTTGAGTTGGTACAGAGCATACACACCTGGTTAACTCCTCATTATGCAGAACAGCCCCTGCTCTCTTAATGCAAACTTCTGCACTTGCTCTAAATCAGTGATATCTGTATTAAGAAATACCGTACTGCACTATGAGAAATCTGTTGAAATAGAGAACTATAAAACTTGGAAGAGTTAATTCTGTGAAAGGCTGTGTACGTGTGTAAGGTTACTCTTCCAAGTCAGGGTTTGTGGCACTGTCAGTGCCTCACTGGGCTGTTAGGAGCTGGTAGCCCAGGCCCCCTGGGAAGTCAGTGAGCCATTCTTTGTGCTTTATCCCCCAGTAGCTCATGGGATAAAATGTCTTATGAGAACTTGAATTTTGGCAATCCAAAGTCTTTAAAACCAGTGATTTTGGAGGATTGCTCTCATGCCATTTCCTGTTCCTTGCAGTGATTTTCTTTTTTCCCCATTTTTAAAAAAAATTTATTTAGAATAAGCTGAATACTCACGGTGCCCCATTGCAGAGTTGTTCACAGTTATTTTGTGGCCATCACACGCTGCAGGAGGAGTGTGTTGGTCAGTGCTGCAGCAGTGAAACAAGTGCCTGTGCAAGGCAGAGGTAACCGACTCATTAATCTTAACCACATCACCCTCATCACCTGAGGGTCAGACATAGTTTAATGCTAGTAGATGGGCACCTGTTGGTTTGCACTCCGTTTCTGGCAGTTTTTCCTTTTCCCTCAAAATTTGCTGATAATTTTAAAAGGAAATTGGTAAGGAAGAGTGTAGGAAATACCAACCGAGCTATCATGCTTAGTACAAGGTACTTTCTAAGCTTGAATTTCTGTTCTACCAAATCTGCATGTTACAAAATGCCACTGTGTAGGGTGGTTATTACAGTGCTGTATTGTAATGTAAATAACGTGGTTTCTATTTTGTAACCACTGTAAAACACTGTTTGGAGTAGAGCAAATAATGGACAGAAGAAAAGGGCAAAAGGTGAACGTTGCACAGCCGTTGCTGAGCGGATACTCATCAACAATCAGTCAGCTTATCTTTCACAGACAGCACAAATGTAGGTATGTGCACTTCTACTTAATCAATTTTTACGTGATTTCTTCAGAATTGTGCAGCACTGTCTTAGCACTGAGGAGTTTGGGGAAGCCAGAGGAAGATGAGTGTAAATGTTCTGTCCATGTACTGAAATGCCTATCAGAAAGTTTTGGGTTTTGGATTCCTTGAGCTGCTATCAGATTAATTTTAAACCAGTTGCCTTTCATGAAGGAAAAACATTCACTTGTGGCCTCAGAGGAGGAGAAAATACAGCCTTCTTCCAGGCCCTCCTCCTTTCTGTCCTGGAGTGGAGATGTCATGCATGAACATGGTTGGGTATGTTGCTGAGGTACACTGAATTTTACAGTCTCTCACGGATAGGCCCCTATGAGTTCAAGAAAGCGAAGGCTGTTTTAGGGCCCTAAGTGGTCAAGTACTGCAGGTGACATCTCCCAGGAAGGTGCTGCCCAAGCCATGGCGGGGAAGGGAATTGGTGACTGCTGGAGTTGCACCTTGGGAAGCAAATCTGCCAGAAATAGGAGAGCATGGAGGTACCAAATTCCTGTTATCAGTTCTGGTTCTCAGTGGAGGTTGGGGGTGGTTATTAAAAGGCTCAGAATGGTAAAAGGAGAGGATGTGGACACTTCATACTGCCTGGAATGTTGCAGAGGCTGTCGGTGCTTTTGCAAACGTTAGATAATACAGGTGAGGTAATACTGAGAGCCCCCTCAGTGATGCTGGAGGTACTGATACCCTTCAGCAAACTAGTCATGAGAAGGCTGGGGAAAGGTTTGCACTTGGATGTGATATTCCACTGGTCTCCCGAGACAGCTTCATCAGGTTGTTCTGTATGTAAACAGACCAAAAACATGTGCCTGATCTCTAGGCTGTGTGGCCAACGTTGTAACATCCAGAAGTAAGCCAGGGCTTTAGAGATGAGCTTAAGGACTTGCACTTGGGGTTGGACGTGACATTGGCAGGCACTGTTATCTTTAATCCAATAAACTGATGAAAAAGGTGTGAAAATAAAACTAAAACAAACAAAGAAAAAGGCCCATTGAGAAAACTTCAGAATTAGATTCTGTTCGGCAGTCTTACTTTACAGCGATGGCAGTGAAGCAGGGATTGTTGCAGCAGCTGCTGGTGTTTGTTTCAGCAGAAAACTGAAAGAAGGTTTATGCTGTCTGATATCGATGCTGGAGTCGTTGGGGATTACAGATGTATAGAGAGACACGAGGCAAAACAGTGAGGGAATCGATACGATCTGGGGCTCCAGAAGTTGCTTCTGCCATATGGAAATGGTGCTGTATGTCTCCTGCAAGGAAGAGGCAACTTCAAGGTCACGGGAGATTGCTGCTCCATGCTGTGGAATAATAGGTGATAACACAGGTGGATTGCTGTAGCGCAGGTGATGAGTCTTGATGTTTCATAAGCTCTCCATGACTGTGGTAGCTTGAAATGAAAGATGTTATGGTTTCAGGACATAGCACAACCTAGACAAATGAATTTGTTTTCCAGCGATACTGATACTCGGAGCAGACTTATGTCCATCTCAGCAGCCTAAGTCATCTCAAGGACTAACTGCATACTGCTGTCAGACCTACTTCACAGTTTGGCCCTATCAGTTTGGGTGCTCTGCATTGCTGAGGTGCTGAGGACAGGGTGAGCCCGGTGGGGCTTCCTCAGGACATCTGAAAGATGTTAACAGAGACTGAACGCAGAACAAATCGAGGCTTCTGTGAGAATATTAAGCGCTGCATAAAAGGCTTCTGAATCTTTTCCTGGGCTCGTCTTGTGATTCTTTGCTCCATGCAGAAAATATACGGCCAGAAATGCTGATATCAAGTGAATCATCTGTGTTGTTATGATGTCGTGGATAATGTTTTTGAGAAGCTAAAACAAGCAATACACTGGGAGGCTAATAAAACATATGTATGGTGAAAATGATACATGATTGCTGTTAAACTTTATAAATCTTTTATAGTGTGGTAAATGCGCTGAAACCAGCTAGGCTGGAAAAAGTATGCAAATTAAAAACGAAATGGAAATTGAGAAGGCTAACAGGGAAAGGAGAGATACCTATATTTGCAAGAGTACACAAGGAGAGGATGTTCCTTGCATTACATCTGCCTCTGTGTAATCCAGCTCTGGGGACTGAGCAGAGGAGGCACAGCTGTCTGGGACTTAGAGGCAGCAAGTTCAGGTGAGGACTTGGAGCCTTTCTTTGGAGGGGAGAGGCAGTGGGGAATTCTTGGAAGCTGCTCCACTCCCAGTGAGGACCACCGGCTGACCTGTCCAGTGCTCCCTGGTGGTCTGCTCTCTGCTCAGTCTTGGCGTGTGGTGGGAAAGGGCTGGTTTGGTAATGTGCTACAGGACAAAAGTTCTGCCAGTTCATCTTCACAGCTGATAGCATGGAGGTGCTCTGAGAGGAATCAGCAGCTACAAACAGTGAGATTTCAAGTACGCTTTCATGCTTTTCCCTTCCAATTTGGTCATTACATCCCTAACCTCTTGTAGAGTCAATCTGATGTTTCCCCGTCTGAGGCTGGCAGTAGGGCGGTGATGGGCTGGTGCTGCAGCAGGGGGTGTCTGTTTGGGAAGTGGTGTCTGTCTTTTCCCAGACAATCACAGCTCTCAATGTGCTTAAGGGCTCTTGTGCAATAAAGCACCCTTTCTATCAACCTGGGGAGATGGCTGAGGGATGCCTGCTCTGAAGCAACACACCTTCAACAACTGTGTGGGGAGCTGGTGGGAACATGGCCAACAGCCTACGTGTCAGGAGAAACTTTGGAAAGAGTTCTGAGGTTTTTTTTTTTTTTTTTCAGCGCATGTCACTGGCAAATTGACCAAACTGGAGTGCTGAGTAGGCTTTGAGAGTGGTGGAGGTGCCCATCCACTGCTGGAAATGCCTGGAAGATCGAGTGCAGTTCTCAGCTGTTGATATTGGGTTGTGAGCTTTTGTATCCCCAGAGGAGCCTGATCTGCAGTTCAAGGGCAGCATGCTCTGGTGTCATGCCTGTAAACACGTGGCCAATGGTTGCTCATCTAGGACTGTCAGTACTGGTATTTAACTGGGCAGGAACCTTAATCCAACATAAATTGTTATGAGCCTTTCAATTCCCACAAATTAAGGCTTCAGCCAAAAGTTTCTTTCAAAGTGCAGGAAGATTTTCTAGCACTACGGTTTGTGAAGTATTATTTGTCTACCCTTCTGATTCAATTTTCTGTGCGCTGCTTGACTGCTGTGAGGAGAAAAGCCAAGTGCTTCTGCGTGGCTGCCCAGGACAGTGGTTGTAGTGCAGCTGTATATGTGAGCACAGTGCCTGCGGACCTGGGGCTCACAGCGAGGGAATGGGGGGCAACGTGGGGCTGCTGGGCTGTGTGCATTTTTGGACCCTTACAATGTGTGTTTTTCACCCAGAGGGTGGTGATGCACTGGAGCAGGTTGCCCAAGGAGGCTGTGGATGCCCCATCCCTGGAGGCATTCAAGGCCAGGCTGGACGTGGCTCTGGGCAGCCTGGTCTGGTGGTTGGCGACCCTGCACATAGCAGGGGGTTGAAACTCGATGATAATTGTGGTCCTTTTCAACCCAGGCCATTCTATGATTCTATGGGTGGGATGTCAGAGCTTCGTGCTGCCGCTGTGCTGAGCAGTGTCTTGCTGCATGTGGGTCCCCATTGTATCAGTTCTCTGCTTCGATTTGGTGCTGGCTGCTTTAATCTTAAAAACATCTGTCAATTTTTCACTTATCTTACAACTTAAAGTAGGAAGATATATTGAAGTGTTTTTAATCTTCTGTTGGGATTCTGAGCCCCTTAGGATGCATTGAGGATGTTGTTTACAAATGTTGTGATGCAACTATGAAAGACAGAAAACTTTCTTTTCTGAGATGAAGGAGATTCTCATACAACAGTGTGATGTATAGATCTGGTCCTTAACGAAAAGAAACACAATAGTGGTGGACTGTAAGAGGAATATTTATGGAGGCATTTTTTCCCCAGTTATAGCTAGGGTGCTTATTTTTAGTTGGAGACCTGATATTATGCCAGTCCCAGACAATCAATTTCATCTCAAATAATATAGAATGTGCTGTCAAATTATATATGGTAATTGATTATGAGCTTGTATGTAATGTATTATTACATCTTATTTTTAGCCTGGTTTGTTAGTGCCTCTTAGCCTGCTGCAGTCTAAACCAAATTTCATAGAGAGGTGGATGTCTCAAAGGCAATTATGTTTCTATACACATAATGAAAGCTGGTGGCTGCCTGAAGTAGACAGTCAAAATTAATGTTCCTGTTGATGGAAAGGCTGCAGCATGTGTGGTGAGCATCATCCCAAAGTGACATGATAATGCGTGTGTGTGGTTTGGGGCATCTACAAGGCTGTTGGTTGGGGCTATAGGCTGAAGCTAGAGGTGCTAAGGGTGTACAGAAGGATGAGGAGGTGTGAAGAGGAGTTGGGGATGTGGATGAGACAGTGAGGCAGCTGAGGTTGTGTAGGAAGCGGGAAGAAAGAGCGTGGGCATCTGTGGTACACCCATGGGATGATGACTTAATAAGATGAAACAGTGAAGGGAATGTGCAAAAGGTGCTTTATTTTTATTTTTTTTCCTGATGGAATTATAATATTTTAATTTCTTCTGAAATGAGACCGTAACTTCTAGCAAGGAGAATGGGTAGGTGCTGTCTAGATTTCATTTACTTAATTTTCATGGGACTGTCTTTTACATTAGAAGCTGACATAAGATGCATGAAAGGCCGCTCTTCTGCTGGAGACAATGAAAGATGGAGGAATCGTGCCAAGCAATGCCTTGATTCAAGAGTAGGGAGTGACGTGCCTCATACATTGCCATTTTCACTTGTATGATGCTTGATTTATGTGTGAGCACAGGAATTTGCTGCGATTCAGAGCAGAGTCTAAAAATATAAATGGCTGTTCATGATATGGGCTGTGGTTCATTTTCCAGTTATTTTCTCTTGGAATAATAAACAGCTAAGCTAGAACTGCACGTAGCCACCTCTCAACGTTGTGTTAAGAGGCACACGCAAGCTGACTAAATACAGCTTTGGGCAGGCCCAAATTTAGGGTCTCCATCATACGGTTTGGTTTGATTGTGTCTGCCCACTGCTCCTTGCAGCTGTGCTTTTCTGGAAAGCCTTTCATTTCCCTGATATTCTTAAATGATTTCAGAATCAGGAGAAAATTGCACTTTGAGTTTTGAGGATTTTCTGTTGGATTTTTTTTTCCTTCTTTTCGCTTTGGTTCAAAATAGGACTTTTTTTTTCTTTCCTGTGGTATTTCTAAGAGGCTATGGTAGATGAAACCTTACTGATGAGCGCAGTTAATAAGTACATTAATGAGTGCATTTTATGTATAGGGCTGCTTATCTGCATGCATTAAATGTTCTGGGACTTAATCCAGAAATGTGCTTTTCCTTCTGGAAATGAAGTAAAAAGAGTGCTAACCAAGTTATTTGTGTTTGACGTGCATTACATCTCAAACAAGTTTCGTTTGAGTTCGGTGCCAACAGGAGCAGGTTCGGTACTGCGGTAGCTCATATCAGATGAGGTAACTTTCCCTTATGCAGCGTTTGTTAAGCACTCCTTGTATTTCAGATAAAGATTCAGGGAGAGCTTTTGGACTCATGTTTTTTCTTTTTTTAAAGAAGTTGAAAATTTTATCATGAAAAATTCATATATACTTCACTAATTAAGAAGTGTAAGCTTCAGAGTTGGGCTAGACAGAATTTCTTATGGTTTCTGTGCACTAACGTTACCTCCTCTGGTACAGCTTCCAGAGCAGATCCGTTCAGAAGGAATCTGCTTCTTCACAGAGGCTTAGTTCCTTACATGAGCTGTCTTTAACATTTTTAATCTATCTTAATGTTTCCCTTATTCTATAGCACAGCATAATAGCTTTTATTAAGATACTTACAAGGTCAATTTTAATCCCCAAATAACATTGACGTGTCAGGATTATATATATGTGTAGCCTTTTTATTTTCGGTATGTCTGGAAATTGCAGCAAGCCTGATGGACACTTATTTTGCACAGGCTGCTATTTCAGCTCCCTCAGGCAATTGGAAGAGAATTTGCAATAGGATATGGAATGTGAATAATTTTGGATACATTCCTTTCTCATCTCTCTCAGCCACCAATGCGAGAGGCTGGTTTTTGGAGGCTCTCATCCCCAGCTTTCTGCAATCCTGACCCATTTACGCTGCTCTGAAAGGAGCACCTGAAATCATGGCTCACATCTGAAAGTACTGCTGAATGAGGTTGCGGTGATTTGTTTTACGGTGACTTTTTTTCTGGACTGAGTCCTTGCCAGCCTCTTTTCTCATACAGTGGTTTGATTTGTGAATTGATGCTTTAAATGATGGTTTGCTACAGGAAGAACTCACTCAAGAATGTGTTCTTTGACTCTTGACACTTTCAAATAAGCATCACATCTGTATTTAAAATACATATCAGAGGTGAAGTAGAAGTTACAGCCTGGATGCAGATGGTTCAGGAGGATTGTTTGACCCACTTAATGCCTGTCTTTATTAGAGAATAAATTTGAAAAGCTTGCAGGAAAACAATTAGCCATTAATGTGCTCAGAGGTTAGTAAGACAAATAGCGATTATGGGTTTGCAGAAACTTCTCTGTATTGAAAGGGAAACACATGAAGCAGCTTCTGGTGGGGTTGTTTGGATGACGTTAAGGTACAGGCTTGGTAGACGTGCTCCAGCACAGCGCCTTGTATGGAAGTGTCTGTGGAAGCAGAAAGGAATTATCTTGCTGTACTGTTCATTCCTGATGAATCAGTGCTCGCAGAATGATAGATTTATTTTTAGCTGAGAGCAACTCCAGAATCCTCTCTGATGAGAAAAGGTACGTGAGAGTGAAAGCTGGCAGCTTGTGGGAAGGGAAGAAAGGGGAGGTGGGTACTCCGACCTGTTTCCCTCTGCAAGCTGTTCTGCATTGACAAACAATGCGATTTAATACAACAAATACATAAAGAGAGAAAAATTGACTAGCAGACTGTTCATCTGGTGTTCCGGTGTCTGTCACGTGAGTGTGCGAAGCAGCCATTGAAATACCACTAAAAATGAAGCCTTTGAGTGTTGTGTACGAGGCTCTGATAATGTTCAAGTGCACCATTGAGTGGTGGAGCACACGTGGTGTGCATAGCGTACATTTGGCACTAAGAAATAATTAAGCGGATGCACGTCGAGTGCATTTGCTGGAGCTGTTGCACTGCTGTTCACCTGGCACTTGAGAGGACTGGTGGGGTTTCCTCTTGAGATAGGCAGGAAGGTTGGAGACCTGGCCCCTGCTCCAGGGCTATTCCCTTGTCTGTGGCTGGGGGGGGTCTTGCAGCTCCTGGGGTGTAGGGTGGGTTTTGCTGCTGTGCTCTGCAGGCACCAGGGCTGCGTTAGGGCACAGCAGCTCTTCTGTTGTCTTACTGAAACAGGAGTTTCTCGTAGCCCGAGGCACCACTTTAGCAACTTCTAATTATTCTTTCCCCTTCTTGTTTAACTAGGGGCTTTCTGTCCCTAATTGGATGTGATTCGCTATTACAGAGGCTCTCCGTGGTGAGCTTCATGGATAGGCACTTTCTTTAAATAATTGACTGTCTCCTTTTGTTGTGACAGGTCTCTGCTCACATTTCATCTCACCTTCACCTTCTTTGTGGCTGTGCAGTAATTTGGGTCTCATAGCCTTTCCCAATGCACCAGTTTGCAGTGGGGATTGTTTAGAAAAGTAACTGGCTCAGTGCTGTGCTGCTTTGATTACCTGGAAGGCAAATTGCGATTAGAATAAGACTGTCTCGGCCTGGTTCTGATGCTGGTGCAAGTTTTGTGAAGAGAAGCAATCATTTCTTAGGAATTGTGCAAATCTCTGATAGTAATTGGCCTAAGCCAGAAACAGCCCAACTCCTTTCTTCCTTTTTTTCCTTAGTAGAAGTGTTTCTGTAATGTTCACTCATGGCTTAAATGCTTTTTCCCAGTGTGTCAACCGTAGTGCTACCAAGAGAAAGATATCTGAGTTAGCTGTCAGCTCCTCCTGCCCCAGTGACTCCAGCTCGGCCTCTCTGGGGTGCGTGCCATCAGCTCCTTGCTCCTGGCTGACACCCTTTGCATGGGATCCAATGGCTGTCCTGTGTTGGAATGCTGGCAGGTACTTCAGTGAGGGCTGACAGCAGAGATCAGAGTTTGGAGGGTCCTTGTGGCCTTGGCAAGGTGATCTCCTAAGGTGGTCTTGGCAAAGGAGCCTACAGCTTTTCCTGTATGATTCAGTGCAGTTATGAACCTGCCTTTTCTATCTGTACTTGCGGCGTGTTCATCTGAAGATAGGTTATGTGCTGCTACTTCAACACAGTGTTTTATCTGCTACAGATGTGTGCACATCACAGTGCTCTACCCGAAGGATGAATTGCGTGTGCAGGTGCCATTGGTGCCCCAGCACCAGCTAGATCAGTCGGATGTGGCATTGCCTTACATCCCTAACAGAACCCTTACGGAGACATTCTTAAAGCACTTTTTTAAGCTCTTCCTGAATACATTCTAGAAGACTAAAAATACGTGGCTTGTGATATTACCTCTGTCTATTTTGTGTGGGAAAACACATGGCTGTATTTTTCTGCTAAATGTTGCATATTGTATGAGTTCTCTTGTCTGTTCTTATTAGCTCTTCTAAAATGCAAATTTGCAATTGATTCTCAAGCCTCAGATGCTGTTGAAAACATCTAGTAGGTATGGATTTATATAGGTAATGTTCATCACTACTTGTAGCATATAGAAGCATAGTGGAACACTGTTTTTACATGTTGGACATCTGAAACAGCTTTTTGCTCATCTTCATGCCTGTACTTTCACATCTTGCAATTTGGAGAGTTTGGGATTAAAATGAAGCAAGAATTTAGTACAACATAATCCATTTACACCTACTTCCACAGTCCTTTATTACAATGGCTGACTGAATTATATGTGGGTAGGTTTTATCAGTCAGCATCTTTCCTTTGGGATGGATGTTGATGATAACTTTAAATACCACTTCAAAGCTTTGCCAATGTATGTAATGCTTTGGTAGATTAGTTGCACAGGTACAAAAAGCTGGGCATGTTGCATTTTTTTAAGTAATTTTTTTGAAATGCTTGTTACAAAAATGATTGATCACAATGATCATGAAGGTATTTAACCTTAAATAAGTACTGCAGTTGGAAGCAGGCGGACTTTGGAGTATTGCTTGGAACTCGTTGGTATGAAATAAGATTGGAGAACTGAGTCATCTTTCTGTTTGCAGTTTGTATCACATTTGTCTGAATGGATGGAGGTCCAGGAAAACCAAACTGAGCTTTATGTTCTGCTATAACCTGTTTATATGCTTCTGGGCTTAGGGTGGTTTTTTCTTTGTTTATTTCTTTTCCATCAAGTGATCTTCAAGGGAAGAGAAGTTGTATTGTTCTCTTGCTGTTCATCCAGTCTATCTCTTTCTTTGTGCTTGCTTGTTTTAGGACGTGAGTACCACTGGCATCAGAACAGAAGACATGAGAGCTACTAAACAGGATTACATTAAAATCATTATTTAGTTGAGCTCTTACACACGATTAGGAGATTGTCTTTGTTTTGCTGAATTGCAGTATAGAGAGGTCCTTGATAAGGGAATTCCAGGTTGCTTTAGGCATTCATTAATACAGAGGCCAACCCACTGTTAATTGTATGTAGAAGGGAAGATAACAGGAAGGCAGAGCCTGTCATTTTAAGCAAATTGATACTAGAAAATGTGCATTTACCTGTAAGCCAGGGGAAATTCTTCCCCCAGAACAAGAAATTCTCTGGTTTTGTCCTCTACCTTCACTGTGGCCTGTGCCTATGAAACAATTGCTGGCATGACAAAACCCCAACCTTCAAGTAGAATGGAGGACATTTTCCACTTTATACAGATCAGTCTTTTTGTGTAACTCAAAGCAATTGCAGTCCTTTAAAAAGACTCATGTACTGAAGAAAAATTACATAGTAAATGGAGTTTTGAGTCTAGTAGTAACCCAGTTCCCTGCTAGTTTTACCACATGAGGAAAAAAATATAAAGACAAAATTATGACCCAGCTCTTCTGCTGCCTCTGCTGAATATTGTTTGGTAGACCAATTTTTCAAGAAATGCCTGGGACTTGCAATGTATTTACACAAATCTAGCATAAAATTACAATTTAAAGGGCAGAAGTAATCAGATGTATTGGATTGCTGCTACTGTCAAGTCATGTATTTAGTTCAGATTCCCATCTCTCTGATGGAAGAAAATGCTAAAGGACAGTATGATAGCTCAAACCATGGGGAAGACAAGCCTGGGAATGAATGTGGATTTTAATATTGGAAGTGTTTATAGCAGTGTATGTACTTTCAGCAGGCAAGAATATGAGGCTTGGGAATCTATCAGCAAGGGAGATTTCATGCAATTTAAAGTGCACCGTTTCATTGAGGAAGCTGGTAATCTCTGTGAATATAAAGGTTGACTCAATTTTCATTTAAATTCTGAAACACACAGGAAATACTGAAGTAAACTTCCATCAATGTGTGAAGAATTGTACGAAAGCTTTTATGCATTAGTTGACTCATTCATTTATCCACCTGATTTGGAGGAGTGCAGTATAGAGGGAAAAATACATATCCCGACTTCTTCAAGTTAATGCATTCTGATGAGTTTATACTGACTAGTAAGAAAAATGTGTTTCTAATTTCTTTTTCAAAACAAAGAAATGCTTTATCATGCACTAATCACCACAACATATATTGGTCAAAATGCAAATCAAGGCTTGGCAACTGGAACTCAAAACGTTGGGCTCCCTCCTGTTGTGTTCTTAAAATACACCTGTTAGCCAGGCTTGGCACCCTGAGAGCTGTTCTCAGTCCTTCCCCTGCAGCAGTGTTTTACATTCCTTGCAGGCAGCTTAGAGTGTGCCCAATATGTCTGAATAGATACGTTTTACTTTTCCATTAATAATGCAACAGAGCTTTGAAACAAAACTAGCCAGGGAACATCATGAAATGATTTGGTATGGCATTTGTTGTGTAGTTTCTCTCTATTGGTTTTTTTTTTTTTAGTCAAATTGAATCGCATCTGGAGTGTGTTTATTAACTTAATTTAGTATAGTTAGATTAATGGTGCACATAACTATTATTTCTTTAAATGCATAAGAATGAAGTGCCTAACTTTTTAAATTGCAGTTGTTGGTGTCTGTGAGGACTGTCTGCTTGTTTTGGAGAGAAGCGTGAGGAAGGCTTTAAGGGCGTGTTGAAAGCGTCACCAATAGGTAAAAGCAAAAGAAGTAAAAGATTGTAAATGACATTTAATATAGACTTTAGTAATATGATAAAATTATAAGTAATCGTGACTATCACAACGAATTCATGCAAGGCAATCTTAATTTTAGCATTTGTTTACATTCTAGTTATTTCCAGCTCTAAAATTGGTATGGTATGGTGTACTGTGTTGGATATAATGTAGCGTGTCTGTGCTGTTTCCTTCATAAGCTTGTCCAGAAAGGGGGAGAAAGCAGAAAACAATGAAGGAGAAAATGTGGGAGGCATGTGGAAAATGACCCCGGGCAATCAGAACATAGGAGAGGGGAGATGCAAGTGAGCAAAGGCCTCATTAGGAGAAGGAGCAAAACATTGTAATGGGGTGAGAAACCAAGCTGAGAGAAGGTGGCAAGTGTCATAAAATTACATCCATTATCTTTCAGAAGAAATCAACTAATATAGTGTGGGAAAGAATTAGAGGCAGAGGATAAGGGCGAGTTTGGGCACTGAGAAAAAGGTAGCCAGGAGTAGATGTACAACAGGTGCTTAAGCTGAAGGGCAGAAGGAGATGGCAGAGCTGATTAAAGAAGAGAAAATTATTCTGTGGTAGAGGAAAGCTGCCAGGTTTGTAGGATTTGCAAGAGCTGAAGTGCAAGTTGAGATCTGATGTCAGTTGGCACGAGCTTGGTTGTCTAAGCCCTGTGGTGGGCAGCAGAAACAAAACCAGCGAGGGTGGTGTAGAATAGCTTGTGTGATTCATAGCTGCCTCATCCTGCCTGATCCCTCTTTCAGCAGGAGGCTGGGCTAGAGACCTGCAGGGGTAAGTAGGGAGCTGCCAGCTGAAATTAGTCTGTTCTCCAGTGAGCAGGGGATGAGCAGGCCTGATGGTGGTACTCAAAGTGGTTGAGCAGGTGAGCAGTCAGCAAGTAGCATGGTGCAGATGGCTCTGCTGGGAAGGATGGGCATCAAATGGAGCTCATGTTGGGAGAAGCGAGGCCAAGGATGTGGAGATACAAGAGGTACAATAACCACATAAATTCATTGTGGTTTGCTAACCACATTAGCAGAGCTAAGGAAGGAAAGGTATCTTAACCTCACGCCCATCTTCTTCAGTAGATCTCTACCTGAGTGACATGAAGAGGTCATAAAATAGAAAGTTTATTTGAGATTAAGTTGAAAGTGCCTGTTTCAGTGAGTAAGGTCATAGAAGTAGGGTTTGAGATCATTGAACGATGAGAACTCTGCAGTCAAAAGCAAAATAAGCCTTCATCTGAGAAGTTGAAGTTGGTGACAATAAACGTGGGGGTTAGAAGGAGTGAACTGAAGGTAATGGGGTAAAGAGGAGATGGTCAGAATTTGAACGTCAGTGGAAGTGGCATACAGAAAAAATGTTCTTGGGTTTAGTACTTAGAAGAGGAGAAATAGGATGAATGGAAGAAATTGGAAACCTTGAGTGGAGGCAGGCAGAGAAATTTCCAGCGCTGTTTGATTCATAGCACTGAGTGTGAAAGAGAGCTCTGTAGGACACCGTGCGCATCCCTCAAATATTCCACCAGTGGCTCTCACTGATGTGAAGAGGAAGAGGTGGCAGATGGCTCTGTGTCATTGTTAGTGATGTTTTTCCTTTTTTGTTTTTTTTTTTTTTTCCCTTGGAGTAGGTGGTTCTTAACCAACAGAGGAGTAAAAGAGAGTCAAAGAGTGAGTCTACAAGAAAGGTAGAGAAGGAAATGAAGGGAAGAAGTGAGGAGGAGGTGAGCATTTCTCTTGACACTGATAATTTTGGTTGCTGTATTCTGTGGAGCGGGGAGAGAGCTGTCTGCAAAATAAGAGAACCAGGAGGATCTTGGATTTGTGAAAGTGTTTTCTCTAGGTTTGGCCTGGGTAGGAGTTTCATTCTGTCTGCTACTTGGGTAGTAGTTTTGGTTCGTTTGTTGTGCTCAGGTGCTTTGAATGCATGAGCAGGATTGTTCTAGCAGAACCGGCAGAGGAAAATTACAAGGTGTATTCTTTTAATGTGGGTAGGGATGTTAATCATGAGCTGGACACTTGTGGCCTGTGCAGTTCAGAGAAGTCAGAAAAGACTTTAAGTTACCAGTAGCACATTGAGACACTGAAATATGAAATTAGTGGATAATTTTCTTAGGTCACGCTCTTTCCCATAAACCAAACTCATCTGCTCTCCTAAGGGGAGAAAGAACAACTGGGCTGACTTCTCATTATCTCTTCCTATGGCGTATCCTTATTGAATTACTGCCAGGTAGATGCAGCAGCTGCTCATCAAGCCACTGCAGGACTCCTCTGTTAATTGAACTGTAATGGGGGTGACAGCAGGGAAGGTCAGGATGATGGGACCAGTGATGTAACGTGAACTCTGGTAAGAACAACTGGCACAGGCAATTGACCTTGCTTAAATAATGTTATGCTAAGGGCTTTTATCAGTTGATGTCAGGATGATTATTTTTTCATATCCAAGCTGTGATAGTGTTAGGGACCCTGTGTGAATCATATTCAATTGTGTTCAGGGCAAGTATATTTCTCACCTTAAAGAGAATGGAGTTTCCTATGTGATAAAATACAGTGAGTGACTAACCAGCTACGAGGGAAAACAATAGGAATAGAAATGTTAACAGACAAAGTTTTTTTTTTTAATAGACATCTGGTTTTACTTTACTGATTGCCCCAATTTATCTGAAGGGTGGCATTACCTTTCTAACTGCACTTTATGGCATTTGGATGTTTTTTTCTGTTGTCATGCACAGTTAATCTTAGGGTGAAAGCAAGTCCATTTTTAAAGAAATGTGCAGATTTTATGTCTTTGGGATGAGAAACTTATTCCTACGTCTGATTCTGAGGCTCTCAAAGTGTGTTGAAGTGACTGAGTTCAAGGCATGCATCCTAATGCCCATTCTGAGCTACAGCATAAATCTGGCATCACTTCTGCTCCAGAGGAGGTGATGTGATGTGTGCATCTTTGGCAGGAGCTCCTTTTTCCTGAGTCCTGCTAGTGCATGTGGGGAATGAGGTCTGCAGAGCCCTTCCTGGAGATGCTCAGTGGCACGAGGCAGTTGGCTGCAAGCAGCAGCTTGCACGGTTCAGAAAACCTATGTATAAACAACCACCGCTTTTTATTACAAGCCACAAATTACACTGTGTTACTCTTAGCGTGTAGGAGGAAGGAGGAAGTCTGCAGGGCAGTTACAAAAGTTGGCTGGTTTCATAGTGCAGTGTGTGCATGCTGGCATCGCTGTGTATGTTTTCTTTTTTTTAATAACCCCTATATGTAACACGATGTTTGTGGGCCAGTTGTCGCTAATGACTGGGAGATCCATTGCAAAGTACAGAGGGAAGGAAAATGAAGTAATCAATAGCCAGGCATCACACAACGTCTTGGAGCTCATTGACAACTGTAGCTGTAACCATTTGAAGCGCGTATTCTTACACAAGACTGGACAACACAGTTTGTTTTACTTTTCCAGTAGGTATAACAAAGCCTGGGTTGTATGAGGTCTCATCACAGCACTTTGGTGGAAATGCCTGGTAGGGAATAGAGAACCACTCCTTCTCTATTGATCAGCGGTGGCTGCTCGGCCCACACTGTGAGTCTGGGAGTGTTGCAGGGTGTGCACTGTGCTCTGTTTTCTCATTCTTACAAGTTCATACTTGGGTGCATTGAAATAAACAGCTGATGGCAGAAGATGCGTTGGGATAAATGTTTGTTTCTGCACTTTGGAAGTAAGTTTTTGAAATGGGATTTATATTGTGGATGTGTATGTCTGTACACATAAACTTATTTGCATATAAACAACAGTGAAATGGTGATGACTGGTTATACAGAAACATAAATGCTGTAGATAATACATTGTTCTTAATGGAAGCACAACAGCAGAAGGAAAATGTCATGCATGCGAGAGGCCCTGAGCTTGCCCTATGTACCCAAATAGCCCTGACCAACAGCCTGCTCTTCTTTGCTAGCCATCACCAATACATGGGATTCAGTTTTGAACCTCCACTTGCTCTCGCCAGAACTGAGAACCAGAGTAAAATGGTGGTATTTTCCTGCCTATGTTTAGTTAGTTTGTTTTGTCAGGCGCCTAGGCCTGCTGCCTGAAATCCCAGCCCACAAACGCCCATCCTGCAGCCAGGAAGGAGCTGCTGTCCCCGTCCTGCTCTGTGCTGCTCGCTCGTGCTGTTCTGACCTTGTGTTGAAGGCTGATAAACCCTGCGTAGTGGCCACATTCCAATAAAGAGAGGAAAAAAAAAACCCTGACCTCCAACCTGCGATACCCTATTAATGTCAAATAATATAAAGTAATATCAGAACGTAAAAAGGAAATCGCTGCAGTAAAGCAATTTAATTTCTGTGAACTGAAAGCACTTGAATGGAAGTGCTGGGGAAATTTGCTGTTGTTCCTGCAGCAGAGGTTATGAGGTGCTTTTTTTTCCCCTCTTTTTTTTTTTCTTTAAACTGCTGCATTGTAATTGGTGACTTTGAAGCTTTCTGTTGTTTCCAGTGGGAACGATCATGCTGCTAAAGTAGAGAGCTTGCTCTGCTGAGTCTGATTTTCAGGCTTGCCTGTTAAAGGAAAATAATTTCAAATACTAGTTTTCAAAAGGTATTATATTGCTGAATGTGCATTATATGCAATGTTTAGCCGATGAAATGAGAATAATCCGCTTTGAACAACAACTTGCATTTACTGAACTGGTGTTGGAAGCAGTGCCAGCTGCCTTTGCCTTTGTCTGCCTAATTGCAATTTAACAGTAATCCGCGATCTGTGCAACTGTGACTGCAGTTCTTTGATAGAACTGAGTTTGAACGGACCTCCGGTTCATCTGCTGCCAGTGATGAAAGCCATTGCACGACAGCGTATTGACAATGGACTCAAACTTTTCTTTAACCACTGGAAAATAAACAAAAAGAAACTTGTATTCCTCCGAAGCTGTCAAGTTTTGCTGTTGCTGTGTTGTGCTGTGCTGGCTGCAGGCTTGCAGTGAGCAGCCATCCACGTGTAGGTGCTAAAAGCTTCTCTAGGTCTGGGGCTGGTGCCATATGTTTGTAGGAGAAGCGTCCGCTGAGGGCTGTCAAATGCAAAGATCTCCTTGGGCTGACTGGGGAGGTGTGGAAGCAGCAAATTGCTGGTGACGGGGCACGTACAGCAAGAAGTGTTATTTGTGCACGCTCTGTTCCTTTGCACCTTGGGCATTTGGCATCAGCTGCTTGTCAGGGGCAGGATCTGTGCCTTTGCGGAAGTTTGCTTTGACTTGCTGCAGCTGTTCTTGTTATTTAGTTAAATATGTGACAGTGCACAAGCAGCGTGAAAAGGTTGCTGAAAAGTTACTGGGCACTTTCTATGTTCTGCTTCTCAGAAAGAAATCAATGCCTGAGTTCACAAGAGAAACCTATTGACAGTCCTGAGCATTTTGATCTTAATTGCTCTGTGCTTGTTCCTGCTGTGAGGAGTATGATAATATTTTGAAGAACATTTGTGAAGGTAAATGAGTGCACTTTGAGCTCTAAGACAGGATGAGTAGAGCACCAAAAGGTCTGTGGCAGTTAAATACCACTGAGTGGTTAAATACCATTGGCTCACATTTGGACACATGTTGGGTTGCGTGGTGACTGGTTTGTGGGGAAGGAAATGTCAGGGTGCTGCTGGTCATTTCTGGGCACCTGGTGGAGCTTCACATCCTCAGCTCTGAAAACAGTGCAAGCTGTGCACATTGGATGCATGGATGGTGGATGCCCCATCCCTGGGTACATTCAGTGTCAGGCAGGACCAGGCTCTGAGCAACCTGGTCTAGCTGTAGGTGGCCCTGCTCAGTGCCCAACAGTTGGACTAGACGACCTTCAATGGTCCCTTCCAACTCAAACGATTCTGTGCTTGTGGAAGAGTGAGGCCAGTTTTGTTTCAGCTGCATGGAACTGGTCTTCTGAACTGAGCTCCCCAGCAAAGTGAAATCAAATACATGTTTTGGTACTGAAAGTTGAGTACGTTTCCATAGGGTACGCTGGGAGCACTTAGCCTGAACGAGATGTAACACAAGTGCCATTTCACAGCACAGTTCTGCTCTATCAGTGTTTTAATTAAAGTCATTCTACTGATGGAAAGTCTATTCTCTGGTGTTTTCTTTAATGTAGTCATAATGCATCAGTTTGAGCTCCCTTGCTGGAACATTTTTCATTATAATCCACTTGGCTAAGTTTATAATTAAACTTCTAAATTCAAAGCTGCTTTTATTGTGTTTTTGGGATAGTTGAAAGCTAAAGCAGGAAAACTTGGGGTTCCTGGGTTTTACCCTCAGCAAATCGGTGCAAGTTAAGAAGCAATTCATTGGCAGAACAGTAATTTCATATCCTTGCTTTCAATCCCCAGGATCTTTTCCAGCTTTCAGGCAAGAAACAGATATGACTGAATAGAAGAAAAAAGATGAAATAATTACAATTTGTGCAGTTTGACTTAGGAGGTCATCAGAATACCTCGACTGGTGAATACAACCAATAAGGGTGGTGCCCACCTACAAAGGTTTTAATAATTAGATGTGAAGAAAAGCTGTTCTGGGGACAGGTTGGACCACGAGGCTGCCTGGGGCAGGAGGAGACTCCTCAGCTTGTCTGCTGCTTGTGGTCGTTTTCCATGTGCTGCTGTGTTAGCATTGGGTGTTATTTCAGGCATTATTCAGCCCTACAGTTACTGTAGCAAACTACCAAAGAATTATGGGGTTTAACATTTTGATTCCTGTTGGGTGATCTCACTGGACAAAAGCTGAGCTCGTTCATACTGTATGCCTTTATCCACAGTTGTCTGACGTCCTACTAGAATAAGACTAAATGTTGTTAACTGAGGTTTGTAGACAAAGAAGCAGAGGTGCAGCAAATCAAGCAACTCTTCCCATATATACGAAGTCACATAATGGTTATCTTCTAGGTGGGAACAAAGGCAACTTAGTGTAATTCTGCTCATGATTTAAAAAAAAAAAAAACAACAAAAAACGAAAACTGGGGAACATGCACCTACACTTGTGTCATGTGCACTTGTGCCCTAACATCTCCTCCTGCTTTGTGTGCATCTGTGCAGGAGTTTTCATTTTGTTGAACTCAGGCATCAGCATGGCAGCGTCTGTCCAGCAATCATAGAATCATTTGAGTTGGGACCCTTAAAGTCTGTCTGGTCCAAACTCTCTGCTATGAATAGGGACACTCACAGCTCTGTCAGGTGCTCAGAGCCACATCCAGCCTGACCTTGAGTGTCTCCATGGACGGGACATCCACCATCTCTTTGGGCAATGTGTGCCAGTGCTTCATTAAATAGGACTGCTGCTCTGCCTTTGCTGCTGCAGACCTGGCTTTCTGCTAGTTTGGGAGAGAACAGAGTTAGCTTTTTGGATAACAGTTTTCTCCCAAAGCAAGGCAGATTTCACTGGTATCTGAGGATATAGAGTACACTGGAAACGTCCACATTACCTAGGGATATCACAAGGAGTGGGTTTGTGCTGTGCATGCTAGGAAAGTGGTTATGTAATTACTGCTTACGTTGACGTTAAGAAAATTTATGCATGATTAATGATGCTTATCTTTGTGCTAGACATCTAGTAAATGATTTATAGCCAGCTAGAAGGGCTGCAGTTTCTTCTGTTGTTGCTGCTGCTTAGTGTTTGGGATGATTCTAATTGCATCATATATTTTAAATGGAGAGTGCCACCCAGGTGTCCATGTAAGCATTTCCATTTCAGACAGATATAAGTAGGTCAGGTTTACCTGTGGTGGGGGAAGGTCATGGCTCCCAGTGAACACGGGGACTTTAATTGGTGTATGACAAGGCTGAAATCGCAACTTCGGTTTGGGTCAGTTCAAGTTGGTGGTTTTCTAAGTTCAGCTACAAATACCAGACAAGTCCACACTAGAGCGGTGCCAGACTGCATTTTCCTAAACCAGTGAAATGCTGCAGGGTGTGTGGAGAAACATCTGTCCTGTGGAAGCTGCAGGAACACAGCTGCTCCCTGTTCCACAGCAGTGTGTGCGGATGGGGAGTAAGAATGGGGCCAGCAGTCTGACTTGGAGTCATCTGCCTCTCAGCACTCCTCCAGAGCTGGTGGCTGTCTGACAGTGTCTGGGAAGCAGGAGCAGCTTCAGAGCTTCCTTCCATCCCCAGCTAACCAGGGATCAGGGTACGATACTTCACTGGTGTGTAGCAGGCTGCCCAGAGAGGTGTGGAGTCTCCTTCTCTGGAGGTATGTAAGACCTGTCTGGGTGCCCACCTGTGCGACCTACTGTAGGAACCTGCTTTAGTAGGGGGGCTGAACTAGATGATCTCTAGAGGTCCCTTCTATCCATTACACCTAATGTACTTTATCTGTTTTTTTTTTTTTTCCTGAGCATAATTCCATACGAACCAAACAAAACTGAAGGGGTGTTTGTGTTTAGCCCTTCAAACACACGAAAACAATTGCTCATTATTTAGTTTTGTGAGAGTCTATTAGTGCAGACAGTCCCTTGGCCGGAGCGCGAGGGTGTTGAACACACATGTAGGTAATCAGCTTTGGAGAAGCGCTATGTGTTTTGCAGTGAAACACATCTCAAACTTATTTAAGCGGCTGCATGAATTTAATCTCGAAGACTCAGTAGAGTCAGTTTTAAAAATGTAAGTTTCAGGTTTTTCCCCTTTCCAGTTTTTTTTCCCCTCTGTATTTGCCAGTTTAAGCTGGCCATGCTGACACATGTGGGAGCTGAGATATACTGTGACTAAATTTGATGTGAAGTCTTGGTGGCCTTCATAATGTAACTTATTCATGTCTCTGTAGATAGCATATGTTGCCTGTGCAATATTTTTTTATCATATCAGGACAGAGCAGCCACTGTTCCAAATTGTGTTATGTGAACCTAGCTATGCAGAAAATCTTCATTGTGCTTACTGTGGTGTAAATCAGTGGGCTCTGCTCAGCCCTGCTGGGGTAGGAGAGATTAGAATCAGTCTCATGGTGTCTAATTTATTTCTGTTTTTTCAGAATTCATGTCATCTCTGGTCTTGCTCCATGGGGAGCAGCAGCCAGTTATCTTTGTAGGCTTGCTCGAAGAATGAACATATGTGGAAACCCCTTGTTTCGGGCAGGAGTCCCCTGCTCTCAGGGATTTACTGGGGCTTACTGTCCCTTTGAATGCTGAGAAGATGACAGTGTGTTTAGGAAGCAGCTGATTAGCACTCCTTGTGCTTCGTTAAAAACCTCAGCATCGTTGTCAGCTGCTGGGGGAAGTTTCCCTGCACTTGCCCGTTTGTTGCCCTGACCTGTTCAGGACACGTTGCTTTTACTGCATTCTTCAGCAGCTGGAGCGCTGCCCAGCAATTTCAGATGAGCATGGTCTGCACAGGGCTGGGGGCTGGCTCTGCTCCAGTACTTAAATCTGAGCATCTGAATAATTTCTTTGCTTGTATTGCATTTTTGGGTGTGAACTGTGTTGGAGCCAATGTCACTTAACTCCTTGTCTTTCCCTTGACAGAAGGTCGGTGGCTGTGTTCTGAGCGCCGTACATGGTGACTGCAATGCTGACGGCACTGGAGGAGCTGCTCCTCCTCAGCTCTTCTGTGTGAGGTGAGCACCTATCTGGATGAGCAAAAGAATTAACTGTAGGATATGTGAGGGCCCCTCTCTCTTTCTAGGGCTTGTCTGCTGTATTCACACCAGGGTAATGTCATGTCATTGAGGAATGGGCTTTCTGCATCTCAGTTCTGAAGGATTCTCAGGGTTTCTGGTCTTCATCTTGGGCTTTGCATGCGGCCACTTGTGGTCTGTGTTGGGACTCATGTGTGGGTTGTGTTCTGAATCCAACGTGAAATGCTGAGTTAACGTAGAAGACATTAGAAAAGCAATAAGCCTGGTAATGTTGCCTGAGTTCTTGTATTTGGTCAGGCTGATGGCCTTATTGTTTGCTGCTTGTCTGAAATGTAAGAATGAACTAAACCAGATAACAGAACGTTGTATCCTCTCCTGTAGTTAGTCAATATCTGATTATATTTAATTGCATGAATTTATCGTGATAGAAAGTGTTTCAAAGTAATTTAAATGCAGCTTGAAATGGCAGTCTATTCAGAATGTACTATTTTTGAGTTTATCTTCGGTTTCTTATCAAGAACAATGCTGTGTATTATGCATTATGACAATGTTGCTTTTCAAAAGGTTAGAAACGTAATGGAATTTTCTGGACTAAACTTCTAATAACCGATAATTTTAATGAAAATCACCAAGATTATGGTAGTGAAGACCAATCTTGAAGACAGGTGTTATCTCTCTGCTTCCTTCAATATAGATGTGACATTTTTACCTGTAAAAGTAGAATAAATCAATTACAAGTAAAAATATATTAAGGATTTAAACATGATATAAACACAAAAAAGTGTTACATAAGGAAAAACTGGGTGTAAACTTATGCCAGAAATTTGGTCTGGTTTCATGTGGTGTGTACCATGTGCCAGCATTTTTTGCGGGTGTCAGAACTATTCCCAATTGGAAGTGGATTAATCCAGAATACCTCCAAAGTCGTGCAAAACAAAATATCTACCTAAGTAAGTGCCTAGTGTGAGAGAAATGCTGAATGTTGAACCAGAAGCTGTGGGATCTGTGTGCCTTTCCTATTCTCTCATGCTTTAGAGCTTTTCCAGTATTTGTAAGCAAATTGGATTGTCACCGAGGCAGGCATTTAGAAGTCAGGCTCCTGCTTTGTATGAGAGACCCTGCTAGAGACATTATTCCTTGCTTCTGATGTTGTACAGTGATTATTTTAATGAATTATGCAGTGTGAAATTGCTGCAGCTACAGCATTTGGTCCATTCCTGTCCCAGTCTCAGTGTGGCTCTTCTGTTCACCTGAAGCGATGAAGAGCTTCATCAGAGAGACCTCCAGAGTATTTGGATGTTGCTCTGGAGCTCAGAGATCAGGGTCACAAATGCAAGGCCCAAATTGTGGGGAAATGCCTCAGTCATGTCAATTTTCTCTTCCAGGCTGCTCCATCAGATAGTGATAAGCAATGTCTCTCTTCCCTGCCTTTCCTGCTGTGTTTTGCGTGTTACTTTTGTGTCCCTTGTGTTAATACGTGATGTGAATCTAAACCAATTTCAGGTCTGGTGTTTCAGTTGTCAGTGACCTTAAAACATAGGACATGTAGTGTCAGACTGTTACCAGAGTCCTTGCCATTTATTTGCAGTGGCAGATTGCTTAAATTCTTAAGAACTTTTAGCAACTTTCTTTTTTCCCCAATTTGTTAATTTTAGGACTGAAGAAGACAAGAGACTGAATTATCTGAATTATGCTTCTGCAACAGAACTGGGTTTCTCCTCGTTGGACATGGCAGAGCCTGGGGAAGTCTTTCATTTTTTTTGTTTTCTTGATGTTGCAAGCAGCTGATCTGGAAGCCAGGAGGGGTCACCAGTTTGTCTGGAAAACAGGTAGGAATGAGATGTGTTGGTTTATCTACTGGATACTTCCTGAGTTTGAGAATGAAGTGCTCCTTCCTCTATGCTGTTTTAGGTCAGTAAGAATTGGCACGTGTGAGACCTTTGGAAAGCTTTGTGTATACACTGATATTTGTGATTAGGTGACAGGGTGAAGGCAAATAAGAGATGGTAAGATACCAATGCATAAAAACTAAGCATGACACAGTGTTTTGTAGCATGACAAAGCAACAAAGAATGTTCAGTGAAATGAAAACATTGGTGAAGTCAAGAAATATTTAGTCAAAGAAAATATCCATTAGAGATACACAACTGAGTCAGGGGCTTCAGTGCCCACAATGCTTTTAAGATTTGGCCTTTTATGACTGAGCAACAGAGGGGTTAAACTTGATGGGAAAAGTAATTTTCCCCTCTGTTTTGGAGAGATATTTTTAATTGTTTGTTTTAAATTGACGTTCTATATAAGCGAAGAGGTTGAATTAACTTAATAATCAAGTGATTATTCTAGGATAGTTCCTGTGCTTCTGATTGGATCAAAGCAAGCTTTCCTGGCCTCCGATTGAATACTGGTTGAGTACAATGTGATTCTATATTTTTGAATAACTTTTTCCATGGTCTTGCTTGTAAAATGAAGAGGAAATAACCAACAATATAAACCCTTTTCCTCTAATTCTGTATTGTATACTTGATTTCTGAACAACATTTGAAAGCTCAAGTTGTTTTCACGAGACACGTTAGACTCTTCAGTGCAGTTTTACTTCACTTCTGAAGTGTGTTGTACCATCAGCATTTAGAGGTGTGCACTGCGAGTCATAAAAACTTAATTTGAGCTGATGGTTACAGCTGACAGTAAAGTGTTATTGGTGCTTCAAAGACTGAAGCAGCAGTAGTTAGAAGTGCCAACAGGCAGTGGCACAAGTTTGCATGGACAGTGTGCTCTGAAAGCCTGTGATGAGTGCTCATCCAATGCTGAGCTCGTGGTAAATGTTCCGGAGTAGAAGAAAGCTGTGTTGGTTATTGCAGTCCCACAGGGAAGCAGAAATATTGGAGATCTTCAAAGTAAATTTATAAGGCTTAAATCCTGTCGGTATTTGGCAATACTGTCATTGTGAATGGTTAGAGGTAGAAAACTCCTTTGTGTGTGATGTCTTCAGAATGAAAACACACGTTTATATTATGTACATCTACTATGGTGCTTTTGTACCTCCCCCCCCCCCTCCGGGTAGAATTAATCATAAAGATCTATTTTTCTTTCAAAAGTTTGCAAGGAAGTGTTTTGGGAAGATTAAGAGAGTACCTTTAATGGATTGGATCCAGAGTCAGAGAGGTTAACAAAGCCTGTTACAGCAGGATACCACAAACGAAAAACCCTGTGATTTAGACAATCAAGTTCTTGGCCTAATGAGGTCTGTGGTGCATGTAATAGAAAAAAACAATGCTCTAGTTTGAGGGCTTGTGTGCCCAATGTTTAAAAAAATGGAGTAAAATAAAAGCACAGCACAGTGCACCTATAACTGAGTAATTTTAATGTCAAAACTGAGCAGATTCTTTCTGATAGCAAGCAAACCTGCAGGTGCTGTCTCTTTTTAATGAAAGGTTCTAATGAGCAGTCCCTAAAGGGAAAAGAGATGAACTGTTTCGTTTTCAAATCTTGACTTGTCTTTTGCAAGGATGGGAAGTTATTCTACAAGTTGTAGAGACCATGTTACTGGAAGGGTTCACTCAGGAATATGAGTTTCTATGTACTATGTTGAAAGAAGAAAAGGAAAGAAAAAGTTGTTGAATTAGTGCTGAAGTTTTATAAACCAATCCTTTTTTTTTTTTTTTACCTAAGTCCTTGGCTGTCTTGAATGAAGACTTATACATTTTCATGCTGGGATTGATGGTCTTGGTATAGGTGAAAGCAATTGTATTGAAACTGTTGCACGTACAAAAAGCAAAACCAAAAGCTCAGGCTCAGTATATCTTAAAGTTTCAGGATGTGTTAGTGCGCATTTTCCTTCTTTGTGACCTGTCTTGAAACTGTTTATTTTCAGCTTTCGGTTTCTAGAGATGATGTAATAATATATCTAAATATCTCTACTCCGTGTCTTTTGGTTTCAGGACATTTCTTGTCAAATACTGATTTTGTGACCGTCAGCCTTGGTTATACCAGTTAAATTATTCAACTACCTTAAATAGTGAATAATTTTCTGACGCTTGTTAACTAACAAAGCAGTTTTAGTGATATAATCTTGAGAAAATTTAATTGGATTTAAATCCTTGTAAATTAATATTGTTTAACGAGATGCCAAATTAGCCATTAGCATATTTCACGATGTTAGTTTTATTCAACTCTTGAATTGATCCTAAAAGGTCTGGAATTGATGTCACGTAGATGTGTTTGTCCTGATGGAGACCACTGAAGCTTTTAAAACTTTGGATGGAATATGGACATACATGTGACTTTCTAAATGCTGTTACCAGAGATGCCTGCAGCACATGTTGGCAGCGTGCAGACTCGCTATCGCTACGAGTGTCTTCAGTTCCTCCATAAGCTTACACATCAATTATGGTATATGCGTTGCTTCCCCTGAAATACTAATAGAAATGCTTCCACTGGATGATAATGTTTAGATTTTTAGGGAAAAAGTTTTCTAATTAAGGTAAAAATGAAAATAATACTCTGTGTGCTATGGAAGGTGGAAGAGGACTGTTAGAAACCAGAAATGTCCCATTGACTTCCCCATGAATAATTATTGCTGTAGAATGAATCCCAATGGGGATTTAGCCCAGCAGGGACATGCTCCCTGTTATGAATGGGAGACCACTGAGAGTGAGACATCAGACTGGGAAATGAGTTTGTACTGATCATAGCAGCGAGATTTCACCTGAGGAGGAAACCATTAATCTTTTGGTGTTTGTGGGCTTCTGGGAGATAGGTGCAGGGAGCTGCATGCTGTATTGCCCCAGGTGAGCGCAAAAGACTTTCTTCAGTTGAGAGTTATTACCTATATCTGAAAGTGCTTCTAAAAATAGGGCTAGCAAATGGGTTTTGATCATCAGACTTTCTTCTGAAGCAATCCTTAATGGGAAAGATATGAAATGAACTTTTCAGAGAACGATCTTCTAATGTGGAGGAACCTTTGAACTCGGTGGAGGTGGGTGAGCCACTTAGGACTGAGATGAAAAGGATCTTTTGTTCTCTGTTCTCAGATAATGCTGTCATAAAATACCCTTTCTCAAGATCTTAATTTCAAGAATGCCAAGTGCTGGTTTGGAAGTGCCTTTGACCTTGCATGTTAAAAGACAAACTTTTACCTACATGCGCAAGATGTTAAAGGGAGTCCACATCTTCAAAGGAGAGTGGGTCTTAAAGAGATTAAAAGATAGCACTGCAATAAATGGCATTTTTTTTCTCCAGTGGAAGAATTGGAAATTTAGTTGCAGTTTAACCAAATCTTGAAAGATTCTGAAGTTCTTGGCTATCTGCAGTTCTAAGGCAGCAGCAGTCCTCCTTGGTTGTAGATTACAATCATGTCATCTCAACAGCAGCAATTATTATATCAGGTTCAATTCTAAAACTAGTCAGCTTGTTGCCATAAATCGGGTAATTGAAAAATTGCCCTGAAATCATATGCTTTATTAATTTTACCCTTAACTTTATTCATGATCAGTTTGTACCTTTGTACTTGAGACAGATTATAATTTAAATAACCCTTCTTACAATAGTTGCTCCTAATGTATTTGCAAATTAAAGATACCAAGCCATTCTGGACTCCTGCTATTAGTCATATCCTCTTTGAGCTGGTTTGTCAAACTAATCTTTTCTAAACGTTTTGTTTAGAATTATATCAAATCTCAGTTGAGACTTCACCCATTGACCTATTGCAATTCTAATTAGAAGTGCAAAATGTTCTAAAGTCGATCACAGTTGAAACTTTGTAAACAAAGTTGTTTTGCAAAATTTTGCTTACAGCAAAATGTAATATTCTGGCTGATTTCTGTCACTGATATTTCAGAGGCTTTAAGGATGGCCTCAAAACTAATGGTGTATTTCCTTAAAAAGAGATGTAGTATTTTCATACTGCTAAACATTTAGATTTATGTCCTCGTTATTCTTTTTCTTACTTGTATTTTTACTTATCTCTTCCATGCACAGCTAAATTTCATTGCATAGCGTTCTGCTATGTCCCCTCACCCTGATTTCAATGGTTTTGTCACCTGGCATTTCTTCAGCAGCTGAATCCATCCAGTCTTGGGGCTATGGAGATGCATCTCATTGCCTTCCTCTGTAAACTTTGCAATGATGGTATAAATATTTATGTGGATGACACATTTCAGAACTGTTGCAGACCTAGTGTCTTCAGGCAGTAAATACTGATATGTTTGCCAGAGAACTGGACAGAGTCCCTGAGAAGAGCTGGATCTCTCCTACAAATGATCTCCCACGTTAGAAGCCCATCTGTAGGGAGTCAGCCACCAGCCAAGTGTTCCTGGTGGCACTGCTTAGCAGAAGAGTCTCTCACTTCTGTAATTCTAGAAAAATGCGCATTGCAAGCAATATGGGAAGTGTGAAGTGTCAGTCAAATTAAGAAGTTGAGGTAGGGAGGAATTAAACTGAAACCGAAACATCTGTTAATTTTAACACTTCACAGTGTTGGAGAAAATCTGCAGTGTGATAACTGCTCCATGAGATGAGCACTGTGCCGTCACCCGGATGGACGGCTGTGCTTGCTGGGTTCAAATTTAAGCTTTTACAGCATGTCTGGTAACTTTCTGATTGTCAGGCTTGCCATACGTATCCGTTCTGGGAAAATGTTGTCCATGCTGTCCATCCTTCATTGACCTGAATAGATGGAAGTGGTAGGGTAGTCCAGCCAAGACTGGCAGTGTGCTCCGTGGCCTTCAGACTGGCTTGGGGCCTGGTGTTATCATGTTGTAAGAGAAAGGTTGTCTTCTTTGCTGACCCAACTCCATGTGTTCAAACCTTCAGCTTAGTCAGCATCATGATGTTGCAGTCAGAGTTTCCTGGTCTGGAGTCCAGGAAATCCAGAAGAATCACTCTTTTCTTGTAGAAAGGCGGTGCACATCACTTCATCCTCTGAGAGCTGTCTGAAATCTTTATTCCGTGGGGAATTCATATATCACCACTCTATGGACTGCTGTTTAGTGTCCAGCTTGTAGTGCTGGCACCACATCTTGTCACCAGTAATGTTGTGATCCAGGAAACGGGCACTTTCAGCCCTACACTGGTTCAGTAGGCCCTGACAAACTTATATACAGTGTTCTTTCTGTTGCTGTGTGGCCTACCTGGTGCAAACACTGCAGTATTCCAGTATTGCCACTGTTGTTTTGAATGCATTGAAGCTGATATTCAGCTCCGTGCGTGGTTCCATGGTCATAATCCAATGATTTGTGTAGATGAGCTGATGGAGGCACTCTTCATTGTGTGATGTGACAGCTATGCATGGCCCTTTGGAACATGACTTGTCCTTCACACTTCTGCCACTGCTGAAATGTCACCCATCCCTCACTGTGCTCACATCCTCTGTTTGGTCTCCATCAACGTTCAGCAAGTGTCAGTGAATGTCAATGGGTGCCATTTTTTTCTGCAGGGAAGAATTCAATGGTACACCTTTGGTCCATATACGTTTCTATGTCAGACACCATTCTGTCATTGCCCCTCTGCTGCCATCTGTCACACGGCAACAAAATGTCACAGAATATTGGTGGAGAGGTTCAGCCTCTACTGCCATACCACCATCATCTGCCTCTGGTGTTGTGGGCTATCGTCATAAAGCAGAAGGCATTACTTTTGGAGCAGCCCTCATACTTCACTAGTTTTTTAATGTGAAAACTACATGCTTTAACAAATGTCTTTGTCTAACCAAAATCAAACGTGCAGTAGGTGGTGGTTTAAACTAGATTACACAGGAGATTCACACTAATCTTTTAATGTCCCTCTTCCCTTCCTGAGAATAATAGTTTTTGAGAATAAGGTGCTTTTTTCCTGTTTTTTGTTGGTATTGGGAAAAGTATAAGTTAGGCGTCTTATCCCTTTCTTTCCTCAGTAGTTACTATGGGAACAGAGCTGTGGGTCACAGGGGAAAATCTGCAAAAGTGGTTCCTTTTAAATTGTTCATTTAGAAGCAAAAGGATAGCTTATTATCGGAATTGTAGTATTTTTCATTCAACTTTGTTGGACCGTATTGTTGTATGTATTTCACTCACAAAAGCAGCACAGTGAGTGGCAAGAAAAACAGATGGAGATGTTTTTGTACTTTTTCCTTCGGGTTAATATTTTTTTAATTGAATGCAGCTGTTGGAAAGATTTGTTATTACATATAGGCCGAATATTAAAAATGGATGCTCACATTTTCAGCCCGTTTCAATGGGGCACTAAGCTTAGTTATTCTTTTGCCAGGGTTCAGAGCCCCCATGGTGTGCTCATCTTTAAAATAAAAGATTTAAGTATTTGTAAGTTGCAGTAAGAGTTTTACTTAGCCACTTAACTGGGCTAATTCAGTATATAGTGGGTGAACTTAACTGAAGTTGTATTAGGAAACCCTAAGGTCTCTGCTAAGCAGGTGATACAGCTGGCTATTTGTAGGGGCACAAGTTTTGGGTTGTCTGCCCATTCATACCTGTGATTCTCTTGATTTTTTTTTTTATCTTATTTTTTTACTCTGATACATATGGTAATAGTCCTGCAGTCATCAATGTTGTCTTCTAATTTCTTTTCATTAAAAATGCAGGAAGTGCAAGTCAGGAACGCTAAGTGGGAAAGTTAGGAGTGAGAGACGTTTCGCTGTAATCCAGATCGTTGATGCAGCATTCACGTGGCTTATTCAAATCACCCTCAGCTGGTTGATAGTTAGATTGAAGTTCTTGCTTAATGGAATCTGGGATATATTTGGTTCAGTTTGCACAGAAGATTCCTGCTGGGGTCATTTGGAGCGGGTTGTGCGAGTCCAGAGGCAAAGTCTGGCCCTTCCTGTGCTGCCTGGTGTCCCCTGTTCTGTAGGCTTCTATGCTTCCTTCTATAAACCTTTTGGATTTTGTTGTTAACCGCATCTGTGTCAATTCTGAGAAGAACAGTGATTTAAGGTTATGCAGCTAAATGTGGAAAAGTATGTGAAAACCTCATTATAGCAGTTGTAAATATATTGGCTCTGTGTGCTGGAGGATATGTAGTGGACAGTTGCAGATGTTGGTGTGTGGTGTGTCCTGGAAGGCTAACCATGAAAAATTGCTTTTCAAATTAGGACTTAAAAACTTTCCTGCTCTGAACACCAAACCCTGCTCCCCGTGCGATTAGTGGTTTCATTTCTTTCTCAGCAGTTGGGTAATGATTATGGCTCCAGATGCTGCAGGAGTGATAAAGAGATTGATTAATTTCACTTGAAAGGGCATATGTTCAAAGAGGAGTGGGCGAACGCCTCCAATGCTGGGCCTGCGTCGCTGCTGCTCGCACGGCATGGTAGCCAGCTGCTCCTGAGGAAAGGACCAGCCAAACCACATTATTTATCTAGCTGGTGTATTTGCTGCTTGCTTTTGCCCACTCGCTGATGTACGTTTCTTTTCTTGCTGCGTTCTGCAGAATCTCGTGTTCAAAGCTTTTTGTGCCTATGAGGCAGTGCTGTAGAAGTTCCAGCGTGAGGCCTTGGGAAGGGGCTGGGGTCAGCCAACACGTGCAGTGGGGTGCTTATCCCCTGGGCAGAACTAAGTGGTAACAAAACAAGTCAGATTCCCTTGCAGAACCGACAGCAAGTTTAACAGTCTTCCTGTACGTTATTTGCATGATGTTAATACGTGCATTAATAGTCCACAGCTTATGACTTACTGAAGAATGCTGACTTGTATCAAGTGTTCAACGTACTTAAAGAAATAATAATAAAATAATTTGGCTTGTCAAGTAGATAGTTCAGTAAGTCTTTATTGGGTCTTTGTTGACCTACAGAGTAGATCAATACAAGTATAAAGTATAGCTGATGGTGCTAGCCATGTGATTAAATACAGGGCTAGAGCAGATCTGATTCTTCTTGCTCTATCATTTGAACTTTTTCACTGATTTGTGTTCTTTGGGGTTTATTCCGTCACCCCTGAGACCCAAAGACCTTCAAATATCAATAGTTTAAAAATATCCTCCAATGTGTGAAACATGTTTTGCTTTTCCATGGTGTGACATTTATAACCATAAACTTCACAGGTTTGAAGCTTCAGAAGACAAAAATAAATGCTGTACATCTTTAAGAGCCTTTGACCCATTAGTTAAACTGCTTTGTATCACCCAGCTGCTTTTAAGCAAAACAAGCACTTATTTCCAGCTATAGAAAATCTTACCAAGATTTGCAGCAGAGGTACTACATATAGAAGCAAAGAAATCTGTACATGAGCTTCCAATATTTTCAGTTCAGCTAATCCAGTACTAAAGGCTAAGTATATCCTTGTATACCTGGCTCTGAAGTGAGAGCGATAGGGCATGTGTTAAGTATACTGCTTATGTGCTAGTGCATACGCGTCTGTATGTTTATACGTTAGTTTTTCTGTCTGTATAGTTGAGTTGCCATATAGGCAAGGACACCCTCGTAGTAGCAGAAATAGGAACTTAGCTGCAGTGTTTTGAAAAGACTGAGGGAGAATGAAATGAGAGACAGGGAAGTTGACGTAAATGATGACAGCAATGTTGCTGTGCCCTGAGGGTCTTGCAAAGTACCTTACTTAAAACCAATTTTTGCTTTGTGTAGATAAGTGAGCATGTCGTGGTTAAGTCAATATACGCGTGCAATTGGTGATAAAGCTTGGTATTACACACCTTCTGTGGTATTTCTCATGCTTAGGCTTTAAAGGTGACGTCGTATATGCGTTCATAACGCTGTAAACTGTTCCATGCTTTTTGTTACGAGCTTTGCAGCATGCTACTTGGTTTAGTTATGGGAGTTGAGGCTGCCCACAGATTTCATTCTCTTCTTGGGGATGGATGGCTAATTGACTGCTGACCTTTGCTGGGTTTCTCTTCGAAAAGCAGAGCGTGTGGGTGAGTGACACCAGGGGATAACAGATCAGAGAGGCTAAAAGCAGGTGGAAAAATGTAATTCTGTGACTTTCATTTAGATATTGAGGACTGTTTTGAGAGTATAAGCATAAGTGAAAAAAGAACAAGGAAATTCCTTCTTTGCCTTCAGATATTTTAAAATTTTTATGAACTTGGATTTTTTTTAAAAGTAGTTACTCTTTTTCACTGTAATTTACTTGTCCTTGATTGATTTTTTTTTCTTCTCCTTTTAAATAGATAAGTCAGCTTCCAGAGTGCTCAGAATGATTTAATTATCACAGCGCACAGGGCCCCAAATCAGATTTAAGGCATTTTGATACAAGTTTATGGAATAAAGTGGTGAGCAGGTGCAGAGGATGTGAAGTCGCTGGTACTCAAATCTACTCCATTATTCTGCAGGCAGGAGATTCCTCATAGACCTTAACTGAAAGGTCAGGAGCTAACCTTAGGATATGCTGTTTAGTGTGGTATCTTTGGGATAAATATATCAGAACTATGTGTTTGTGTGTCTTAGTGCATCAGGAACTGATGAAATTGTGAACTTGCAGCGTTCTGAATATATTTCCAAATAAAGCTAATGCAGCATTCAGTAAAGCAATTACATGAAAAGCATTGCAGTCAACTTCAGTTCCAATATTAGTAATAATAATCGATCATTTTCATTTCCAGGCATGGTGTAATTGCTTTTTGTTGTTGCTTTGAAAGGTTACATTACTCAGTTATCTTGCAACTAAGCAATCTTTCCATGTTTGCATCATGTAGGATTTTATAACTGTTCTTGTAATCTCACCAAAATTCCCTAGCCTTGCTCACACTTCAGCACACGAGCCTTTCCTCCCCACGCCGATCCCCATGGCCAGGGAGGGTTTCTCTCTTCCACTGCTTTGGTCTCAGCCACACGTGCTGTGCACTGCTGATGTCTAGTAAATACCATTGCCAGTGGATGTTAATTGATATGAGTTAGTTAACACTACCTAATTAATTCCTTAAGACATTTGAGAAATGGGTGAGGACCCATTCAGATAATGAGTTAAAGTCGGTATTACATTAATAAGTGACTTGAACGAAAACACGAGAGAAAACTGAAAAGGGAAAATTACCATCAAGCTTTCTTTCTGCTTCACCTCTCAAGGAGCAGGAGGACCCCGGGTGAGTGGTTGATAAAATGAGAGGCTTGATTCAGTTTTACCTTTAAAAGTGTATATTTTATAGGGACTTCTTCTCTTTTTTTCCCCAGGCAAAAGCCTGGATGTTTTGGGTAAGATCCTTTGTTTCTAGGTCTTCTGGGGCCAATTTTAACTAACCCTTTCCAAATGCGGATGGTGCCATTTAGTCAGTATTAATCACGACGTGGAATGCAGACTCTTAAGTAAAAGCATATCTCCGTTTCTCAGATACAGACTTGCTTTACTGTTAGTTGAATTACTGCATCCTGTGTGCTCCCCACTGGCCCATAAATTCCTTCACTGCCTAGTAAAATTAGCCTATTTCCCATGAATGGCAATTAAAAGGTCCATCGTGTTTAGTTTTCTCCTGTGTAAGCAGAGGTGGAAGCAACTGGGAGATTATGACTAAGTGTAAGTTAGGAGTATAACTATAAAATAACATGCTATTGCTCAAGAATAAGTTAATGGGGATTTGTTTCTTCTTGTCTTTGGTATTGATACAACTAAAGCTGTCCGTTTGTTGCTGATGGACTGTTTCTAATCCTGGCCTGGTTTTGTGGGCTCATAATGGGTTTGGTGTCATGTGGACATACGCGTGTGCGCTCTGGTCTGCTTGCTTAGGGTAGTGAGTAACATGTGGAAAGCCCGGGTATCTGAATGAATTCTTACTGTGGTGGTGTTTTGTGGTTTTACTCTTTTATCAACAAAAGCATATTCCATCTGACACCTGCTGTCCTGAAGCACTGACAGCTGCACTGAGGTGACACGGCGTTACGTGGGACTGGGGGCTGTTCATGTCATGAAAAGACTTGCTTTTTTTCCTTAAATGATACTGGTAAATGCTGCATGTAAGATTTCATAACTTTCTCATAAAAACCCTTTTAGCTTCTATCTGGAGACCCTATTGATAAATTTTTCCTTAAGCATACATACATATTAAATGTGAGAGCCTGCAGCTAGAAGAAATTGCTCCAAGGCAATGATTCACAAGGATGAAAAATCAATACGGGTTTCATTAAGGAAGGAAGGAAAGTTTAGACAGGCTCTTTGCTTTTCTTTTCTATGGAAAGTAGAGGGAAAACACATTGATCATTTTATTCAGCTTTATTCTTAGAAAGAGGAGTCGTAATAATGTTGATGTGGGTATTTTGAAGCATGAATGTGGCTGGGTGAAAGGATCTCGTGTCTGTGATCTATCCTACATCCCTGCTGTAGTTTTCCAAATTCTTCTCCTTTGTTTTCCTTTTTGTTTGCATGAGCAGCACCTGCTGTAAGTGGAGTTATCTCTGGAGAAGCTGCCTCACATGATAAGAATCTAAGAATCCCAGTTTCCTCAGCCACTGCCCATAAGATTTCTGCTCCAGACCCTTCTCAGCTTTGTTGCCCTTCTTTTGCTGTGCTGCAGTGTCTCGATGTCAACTCGAGGAGCTGCCTCTTGCTGTGCTCTGCAGGTCTGTGACTGTACTGCTCGTGCTACTGGGTGTGCTCTAAGTTTTTCACATTCTTTTTGCCATGAAAAGCTTCTCCTACTGAAACTGATCTTCAGCGCTTCCTGCTGAAATGGCCAGAAGGAGCCCATGAGAATTGAGTTCCTCGATGTAGCACCGAGCTGCTGCCAGGAGGGGCTGCGTCTGCCCCAGGGAAGCGATGCATTCCCCACTGTGTGAGTTGATTCTGATAGCTGATGTGCTTAAGAACAGAAATATATATTTTTAAGGGTTTTCTGCTGAATCATCCCTCTGAGAGGTGATGAATCCTGCTGCAGATTTATAAGAGGAGTGCTGTATCCCTGCAGGGTGGCAGGGGAGCATGAGCCCATGCGGGCGGCACATGGGGCTGTTTGCATGCAGCCATCTCATAGGCACTAGTTTCTCTGCGGGCAAAAACTCCTGTCTGCTCAGGGGAATGTGCTTGTGGCAGCTTCTGTAGCACTTCCTGCCATAACTCTCAATTTGTTTTTAGCTCCGCTATTAAAGCTTGGTGATGACACACGTCAGTAGCCTTGTGGTGGCATTCGGCAGTTATGCATCTGTTTGTTTTCATTAAATACCATTTCTTTTTTTTTTTGTTTGTTTGAAAAGTTCTGGTGGCTGCCCAGTTAGAATAGGAAACCAGGCAGAAGTGCTCTCAGCCAAGAGCAGATTTATTTCTCCATGCTTGTTTAAAAACCAGGAATGCTGGCAGGGTCGAGTAGTAAATATGGGCTGTCCATCTTGTTCAGTGGGCTTTTTCTGGATGCCTTGCATGAACCAAATGAGTGAGTAAGTGAAAGGCACGTGGCAGGGCCCTGACAGCACCATGATGGATTGAATCAGAGCAGCGTGGCTGCTGCCACCCCTCGCCATCTGCCCTGCTCTCTGCTGCGCATCCCAGCCCAGCGATGGTCTGTCTGTGGATCTGCTTTTAGAAAGCTTTGTAGTCTGGAATATGGAAGTAAGCTGAGTTGGGGCTGATTAATGCACTTCTCCCAGACCCTTCTGGGGGAGCTGAGCAGCACTAATGCTGCTCTGAGCCCAGAGTCTCTTCTCAATGCGCTTAAAGTTGGGCTCCTGCTCACCTCTCTACTCCTGCAGAAATGCTGTAACTGATTGGTAAATATTTGACCCTATTTTAAGAGCATGCTACTATTTCTTCCTCAAATATTTGACAGCATGTGCAGTAATGGGCTGTGTTGTCATCTGCAGGGGGTGTGCTGTCATTTGGGAAGTCTTTTGCTTGCTTTTAGAGCAAAAGCTGATTATCTGAAGCCTGTGTGTTGCACCAGTGACGTGTGCTGAATGCTGTGAACAGCAGCAAACAGCTGTTTGGGGCTGGAAGTCCCCTGCAGCCAAGGGCTGTGACCCACTGGGCGACCTGCTCACCTTCCCTGCTTTTCTGAGCAGTGCTAAGCGAACAGATTGGAGCAGATCTTGTTTCAGCATCATCTGTTTCCACAGCTGAAGCTCCCATCTGAGCAGCTCTTGTGCATTATTTAAGGTGTGGAAGCTGTTTAACTGGAATGTCTGGGAAAGGTGAGGGCTCTGTCTGCTCTGCCAACCTGGAGGATTGCTCGTCTTGCAGCGATGGGCTGTGGTGCTGGATGATGCCCTAAGAGCTAAACTCACTCAGATGTGCTCTAAACTGTTGCTTCATGGTAACATTGGACAGAGCATGTGGGTGCTTGCAGTCCTGCTGCAGTTTGCTGTGCTGGGCACCATGGTGAGCATCCTTTGGCAAAGCCAAGCCTGCACACAGCACCAGGAGGCAATGTGCCTCACCTGGGGAGAAGTCAAGCAAAAATAAGCCAGAAAAACTAACTAGAAAAACTCCTGTTCTGAGTTTCAGGGTCACCAACCCCATTTCTTCCAAGAGCAGAAATGAAGCTTCTGAAGAGCTCTCTGAAATAACTATTCTTGCCCATTTGCTTTGTGGCATTAAAATTATGCATTGAGACTCTGTTTTTTCCTCCTCAAAACTAATAGAAATATATATTCCCTATATAAGGTACTCTCGGTGTGTAAAAAGAAACACCGAGAAATAGACTTTCTTAAAACTTGCATGGCTTTGGCTATAGGCTTATGAAGTCACTCCAAGTATCACAGCTGCTCACAATAAAACTGTGGCAGTGATGATGAAGTTTAGACTTTGCAGATGAAAATGACTAACTTGGAGTGTTTGCTGTCGTGTGCTCCTGGGCATGGATCCAGCAGAGCTGGGGCAGTTTTGGTGCAGAGTTGGTGCAAGCACTTACAGAGGCAGCAGTGCGTGCGGGACAGAGGGTGCAGCTCCAGAAGAGGCTCCTTGGGGGGGGGGGGGGGGGGGGGGGTTTGTTCTCAGCCTCCACTGCCAGTGCACCTGGGTCAGAGACTTATCCTGGAAAGAAGAAAGGAATTAGGAGGAGGCAGCTGAATCTCTTATGCTTTTTTTTTTTTTTTTTTTTGACTTTATGGGATTTTTCCTTCTGTGTCATGACTGTGGTTTCCTGAGCTGAAAGCTGAAAATATAACGTAAAAGCTCATAAATTTAACATAACTTGGAAAGGCCGTCGAATGAATAAATACATCTGCCTTCCAGGGAATATCTTGTGCTAGTTAACTTCTCTCCATCCAGATTGGGCTCTGCTGTCTTTGTCATACATACTTCTCTAGGAAGCTCTTTTCCAGGAGAGCTCTCTCCCGTAAGGCTGTCCCAGCCCCTTGGAAGGGCACTGCTAAGTAATGGTGGCAGGTGGTACCTGGGCTTCCCTGTGTTTAATGTTACAGAAACATCAGGATTTCAAAGAGCTGCACTCTTTTCTCTCCTCTGTCCCTCTAACGCTCACCTCAGCCCTGCTTCCCATCTCGTCTTGCCTGGATCTTCCCATGGTCCTTCTGAAGTTTCGTGCAAGTTGGGAAAAGAGGAAAGTTGGCAAAACCGTAGGTTAGTGGCCATGAGGGGTGTACTGCACCCAGGGGGCTGCTAGCATAGGAAGAAGGGTGTTGGGCAGTGTCACCATGTGCAGGGGCATCAGTAACAAGAGCTCAGCTGTCACGCTGTCCTTGCCGTACTACTTTCCTGTTTTCCTCCCGTTTCTCCAAACTCATGACTTGGGCAACAAATGCAGTCATTTGGAGCAGTCAGCAGGGAGCTGAACTTTGTGTTGACTATGTACCACACACTGAGCTTAGTGGAATTGCAGAAAAGCAGACTTCAGGGCAGGAAAATAACAATGAAATCCTACGTAACAATGCAGGATGCTAAAGGCTGCTGTTGCAGCAAGTGTCCTCCTGGCTGCAGCCTGCCTTGTTCTGCCTGTCAGTGCCAGGGAAAAATGGCTGAATGAATGTGGTTTAATAGTTTTGTTGGACCTCTGATGTTCATTCTAACATATGCTTGTTAATCAAAAAAAGTAATAAGCTTTTTATTAAATTGCATTGGCTGCCCAGAATCTTAAAGTCCTTTTGTGCATTTATGGAAGGGTCAGGCTTACTTAAATTCAGCACATCGTATTTTCCAGCAAAGTTGTTTTATTCCTTCTAAGATGTGCAGTCCTTTTCTCTCCCTGGGGAGTTCTTAAACGCCCATTAATTTCCTTCAAGGGGCCAAATGTGGGAGAAAATGTTTGAGAACTAAATGGTGACCATACTTAGCTTCTGATGTAGCCTTTTGGGAAGGCAGGTGGGGAAAACAATGGCATGTAATAGGATCTATATTCATTTTTGGTTTTTTCTTTATTATGTTATGTTTTGCAGTTGTTGACTTATGCAGTCTTTTTGAACAAGTCACTGCTCCTTTCTAACTTTTTCTTCACAGTGGCCACTTACCTTTCCTGTAAAAATGCTTTGTTCTATTTGCTTGGCACTCAAACTTGTTCTGAGTGTGCAGACATCACCCTTGTAAAGAGCAGAGCATGCATTTTTGAGTTGGCAGGTCCTTTAGTCCTATTAATTATAACTTGTGTCATGAAGCCATGATCACCTGTAAGTGTAGGCTGCTTCTGTGTTGCAGTTTTCTTTCATTCTTTCTGAAGCAAATACCAATAGCCAAAGCTCTTTCATTAAGTAACCAAAGCTGGAATATATAGAAGATGTATTGACTCCAATTATTGAGGTTTTTTTTAGAGAGATTTTACAGGGAATTAACTGTGACTAGCAGTGAGTTTTCTGAAGTGTTACGTTGTTTTGACTGCATAACTAATGATATTTTAGTAGATGTCAACTCTTAGGGAAATACAAAGATCAGAGATGAGGGTGGATTTCTCAAAAGCACAGAGGATAATTGGATATCTGACTCACATCAGAAGTTAATGCAAGTCGAGTGCCGAGGCCTTTCTGTGCCCTCAGAAAGCTGAGTGGTTACTGCTCCCACTGCTGCACCATCCAGTTAGAGTTCTGTCTACGTGCCCTTCCACTTTCTGTTTTTTACTTTTTATTTGCTTTAGCATTTCTTTGGCAGTTGAAAAACAAAACTGTGAAATGAGAGATTTCTGTGGATTAAGTTTTGTGTCTTGTGGGTGCAGTGTCGCAGTACGTACTGCCTGGTTACTACTGGAGTCCCTGCTGGGAATGTCAGCTGGAGAGATGCTCTTCGTGTGCTCTTTGGCTTACTATGGTCTTCTAAGAGACTTAAACTTTGGATAGCCAGATGTATCCAAAGAGACCAGCTGTGTACCTATCATCTGCATGTAGTTTCTTGGGAAAAGATTTATTTCATCTTTTTAAAATACAGGGTTCCTTTGGCCAAGTAATTACAATAGATCTCTGCTGACAGTAAAAGGAACAACTAGACATCAATCCTTAGATATGAAGCTATTATAGAAGACATCACTTGTGATTGGGACTTGCTTAGTTTTTTGCCTTCATTCATGTTTTTCTTCCTGATACCTATTGCTGTTTTGTTCTTTACTCTTTCTTAGTAACTAAGGTCAGCACCCAAGCTGGAATCTCACTTGTTCACACACTTGAATGGTTTTTCCTCTCCTCAGCTGTATACGCTCTCCTTTTTGTGGAAGCTCTGTTTCCGATCCAGCAGCTGAGTCAGCAGGAGTTTCCCCTGACTTTTGGTGAGGTCTGCGGAAAAATAATGATGAACACCACGAATGCAGACACAACTTCGAGCGGGTGATGTCCCGGTGGACAGGCTGATTGCTTAGAAACATTAATCAGATAAATGCTTCTTAGTTTCTTCTCTGATGTAAGGCCAGAAGATGATGTCCGTGAGAATAAATGTATTTCTCTGACTGACCTTCTGCAAACCTTGCTTTCCTCTTTCCTCAGCATTGGCCGTGAGAACAGCCGCAGTGAGCATCCCCACAGCCCCACTTAGCCCACAGCATTGTCTCCAGCACTGCCTGTGCTTTTTTGGGACATTCTGTAAGAAAAGGGCAAGCTTAGAGACTTCCTTGCATCGCCTTCCATTTCTGGCTGCAGTTCTGTGCTGGAGGTGGTGCCGGAATCTTAGGGGGGGTAATAACAGTGTTAGCAGCTCTCATGAACTCCCTCAGTCTGCCCAAATTACTTTTTGAATCAATTTGTTCTTCTGGCATCCAAACATCCCAGAACAGCAAGGTCCAAAACTTAATTCTCCTTAAGCCTGATATGGTGTATGTTGAAAACTTGTTTGTTTTTGCTAATTGTATTTGGTCTACTAAATGATAATCCTCCATACAATTCATTTTTTGTAACTGAGTTATTGTGTGTCTGTAAGATTTTAAGATCGTTGCCTGTAGGTCAGGGATAATAAGTAATGGTGAATAATCATTACCTTTTTTTCCCCTATCTTTGTACTGCCTACATTTCGCATAGGCACCTTATTTTTGTGTTTGATTGTTTGATGACTCAGTCTACACAAGCCCTCTTTTAAAAGCAAACCTTAATTGTTGCTGCCCTGCTCTGGACCTCCCCTGGTTTTACTGTTACTTTCTGGAATGGGGAGCAGTGCTGCACCCAGTCTTCCAATGGAAGCACATCATTGCCTGTACTACACCTTGCCCATGGCTCTTGTGAGCTCTACTTCCTCATGTTCTGCTGTCTCCTTCATCAGAGCTGAATGCTTTTTCGTGCTGCTCCTCTAGAAGACTCTCTGATCTCGTTCGGAAATGTTAATAACTGTTTTAGGAGTGTGGTAGTGGCTCTGTGTACATAAGGTTGTGTCTTCTCTAGCTAAAGCAATGAATGTGCTGCCGAGCCCAAACCTGAGTCAGGGCACGTGGTATCATCCAGCTACATGTAGTCAGTAGCAATCATTTTATCTATAGGCTTTCTGATTCCCCTGCAAGAGTCTTCCCCACTGTATTCATGTGCATCTATTTATTCCCTTGGTTTTATAGCTTCTCCCTGTTTAAATATTTGATTAAGTTATGATTCTCTTGGTGTTACAGTGAACTGAAGATGAAAGTGGAAGGTTGTATGTTAGGCAGTGGATTTTCTCAAACCTTATTTGTTCAAGAGAAGGGAGAGGAGCAGACAGTGAGATGTGCATCTGTGTGCTTTTGGACAGCTCAGTTCCGTAACACTCTGCATGCCGGCAGCTGGCATTGCACGTCCCTTCACTTCTGCTGTTAAATGTCTTTTTGCTCATTGAGGAAGGAAATAACCTTGTTTGTGAACAGTTCTGCTCACCGCTAAATAAAAAAGTAACTAAGTTTTTTTTTTCTTCCTGCACTTTTGTTAATATCTGCTGGAGTTAACCTCATTCTGTTATTTCTGGAGGGAGTGTTTGAAATGGCTTTTCCTGCAAACCTGCAGCATTCAGTGGGACTTGCATGACCCAGAGAAGGCTTTTTTCCCCCCCCTTCTGTTTAGTTGGGATGGCAAAAACATATCTAAGGGTGGTTTTAATAAGACCTGAATGGTGGTGTTCTGAGTGATCTACCTCTTTTTGAGCTGGAGCAGCAGGTGTGGCATAGCAGAGCTCTGCTGAGAGGCCTGGAGCACCTGATGTGTTGTCTTAATTTCTGATGGCTGCTTAAGGAATTGTGTGTACGTGCAGGTATGTCCTCCTTGGTGTTAATAAGAATTCTAAGGTGTTTGCTGCTCTAACTGTTGGGTGCAGTTGTGGCTGCGGCAATGTCAGAAGGACATAGAACTATTAGAAAGCCTCCAAAGGAGGGGGCTGCGAAGTTGGGGAAGGGCCTGGAGGGGGCATAGTGTGTGTGGAGCAGCTGAGGTCCCTGGGTTTGTTGGGCCCAGAGCAGAGGAGCTGAGGGGAGGCCATGCAGTGCATTGGGTGCCTTGGTAGCAGCACAATGGGCGATGGGCTGCCTGCATCAGTTGTATCTGTCTCTGTTTCTTTGGCAGCAATGAGGAGAGCTGAAGGTGAGGCTGCTGTTTATGCTTTTCTAGGAAATTTTACCTGAGAGCCATGTGATTTTTTTTTTTTAAATTCCTTTTTGGAACATGTAAGTTTTACTCCAATTAACTTTAAAATTGTAAGCAAATTGTGTGTGTATTATTTTTATTGTGTGCCTCTAACAAATAATCTCTGTCATCATCTTCACCAATAAGAACAAAAACTGTGACCTGAGATTCAGCTCCTTTGGAAACGGCAGCCTAAAGCAAGAGCCCTCTGAGTTGCTAGAAGGAATATCTGTGTTCTTCCATCCGTGTTCTCCTATGCTGCTGACTGAAATGTTTCATTCAGCACCGCAATTTTCATTTCACCATTCTCTGCTATGGAGAATCTCGTGCTTTTTTCCTGCAGAAAAGTTTCTGTTTCTCTCTTAGCTGTGGAGTTGGCTAATAACTGCCATTCCCACTTAGTTAGGAGGTGGGAAGAAAACTATCAGCGCTGTCACGGACCTTTTCCCAACCTTGCTGTGTAATGCCCATCTGTTGACCGGACCGATGAAATGAATGATAGGACATTTGTAAAGCTATTGAAAAATATTTTTTTTCCTTATTTCCCTCTATTGTAATAATAAAAAATAGATCATTAAAGCTGTTTTATAAACATGAATGAGCTAGAAAATATTATGACAGCGTAAGTTGCTAAAGATACAGGAATGAAATTTTTAGATGAGATTTATCTTCTTACTTTAATTTGTACTCCTGCTGTACTGTAAATGTAATAACCATCAAAATGAAAAATGCAACAGATTGATAATACCATTGAGTTTTAATTAAACCACTGAATTGAAAAGGGCCCAGATGGATAACTGGAAAATGTAGTTATAACCCTGGTATGAAAAATGCTGGATTGCTAGCGATACGTCTTGTAAGTAAATGCTGTGCCAAAAATAACCTCATTTTTAGAACAACTTCCTAAAATTAATCATTTAAGTTTCTAAAACAGATGGTTTCTGGATTTTTATTTAATTTAACTGCCAAACACTTATTACCCTGGATCAGGAACTGTGCTTTAACAAATCCCTGTCCGGGAGCCCAGTCCAGTACTGTGGAGTCCCAGGAAACACAGAGGTTGTGCCAAAGTGTGTGCAATCTGAAATACGTAAAATCACCACTCAGTCTATTAAAATGTTGAAATTGTGTTAGTTTGGCACAAAGTGCCTAATGCACAAAATGATTCACGTCTTGGAACTTGGGATAACGTTCAACACCACCAAAGTAAAATCGGATCTTCTGCTGTGGAGTTTTCAAATTATATTTTAAGTGGAGATTCTTAATTGAAGGCTAGCTACAACTGAGACCTTTCTTCCCTTGTCAGAGTACTGCAGTTAATATTTCGTCTCTAAATGAGCTGGCATTTGTATTCATGCATAGGTGCGTGTGCATGAATAAGTACTGAAAAGCCAAGTTTTCCCAATTTTATTTTCTGGTGAGGATTTTGGAGGTTATTATCAAAGGGAATCTTCATCTTCAAGTTACACTGTAGGTATCTAAAAGCCAAAAAGCACTAGTCAAATTAAATTAGGTCTGATCAAATCCTGAAATTAGCATAGAAAGTTGCAGAAATCAATACCTTGTTACCTTCAAAGCTTGTTATCTGTGCCTTCTCGTGAATTAATTTTTGGAAACTTTACACTAAATGATGTAAAAATTGATCTAAAGCTCAAAAAAAAAAAAAATAGCAATCAATAACTTTCTTCTGGTCAGAGAGAAATTCATTAAATTTGGTATGTATTACATTGCCACATATTCTTTCTGAGTGCTGTTCTAATCACTGCATTATTCTTGACTGAGAACACATTAGCTGTAAAAATTCATGAAATGAGAAGCAGGACGTTATAAAGATTTTCTCTGGCTATTGTCAGTAATGAGTTGTGCAGAAAAGTGGAACACGTTGTAGAGATGTTTGTTTGGTATTGTTTTACACTTAAGCGTGAATACCTTCTTTTTGTTGAAAATCATCATTTTCCAATAAACTGGGAGGAACACGGAGTATTTTTCTTTCCACCAGATTGATGTGCTGTAACTTTTCTGTGCCCAAACTCTCTTTCATCTTCAAGAAAAAAACAAAATGGGGCAAGAGTTTGGAGGCATCATTTGAAGTAGTTGAAAAAGGTGAAGTCGCCGTTACTTCCTTGGCTGCTCCTGCAGTGATTTCAGTGGGGGGTCAGCGATGCTTTGAGTGATTTTTGCATGCCCATCACTGTGCCTGGCTGGGGTGGCTCGGGGTGAAGTAGCAAGTGAGGGCTGGGCACAATCTTCTCTTTTAACGTGGAAGAGCTGTGTCCTCAGGCTTTTCAGTCTCCTCTATACTGTCTGGTTCCTGCTGTGGTGTGCAGCTGCCTACACTCAGAGCATCGTTCCTTTCCTGATCCACAGAGTGCACGTCGGTCCAAATTAAATTGTTTGAAGAAGCCCTCTGGCTGAATGTGGTAGCAGTGAGGGGCAGTGAAGCACTTGCCCACACTTGGAGTGCCTATGGAGCCCTTCTCTGAGGAAAATCCCTTGTGTTAATTATCGGTGGATTTTTTTGCTGTGTTTTGCAGACTACCAGACTTTTCTCCTGACATGCTGTCTGTTCTCTTGCCTTTCTTTCCCTTTTTGGTTTTATTTTTCATGTTATTTTTGGTGTGATTTGGGCATACCTTGGCTTCTGTATGGATGCCACCCAGCATAAAAGATAGGAGTTGTTGCTATTCACATAATCTACTTCTCTACTACACAAGTTTATTTTGAGGATTCAGGGGTGCCTGCATGTTATGCAAGTTGAACAGCAAATATGGCTTCTTATTGACAAGAGAGGCAAAATGCAATCTTGCAGAAAAGGGCAGAACATCTCTTTTATAAGGAATAATAAGTAATTGAGACTGACTGAGTGAATTGTCAGAAAATGCTGCTTAATAACTTTTGACTGATGTTTAGTATAAGCGTAATAAAGAAAATCTGTTTTCTGTATAGCATGTCACAGAATACAGACAGATGTATATCTACTGTTTGAAGCAGGTATAGCTATAAAACCAACCTGATACTGTTCTTGCAGGTGTGTGCTAGTTAACTATACGTGTTTTACCCTTAAAACAGTTCATACATTCCTCATGGAAAGTAATCTACAAAGGAATAAGGTAGACTTTTTCTGAATCTCATAGGTATTTGAAGGAGAGTAGTGAAGTGAGTGGAAGGATTGCCAATTCCTTGAGGAAATCCACCTGAGGTTAGATGAAACCCAGATAACTCCCATTATTTCTGTGTCAGGTTTGGAGCAGTTGCACTTAAATCACTTCAAGTAGTGGGTTTCTACTTTTACACTGGGGTCTTGAATGGATATGCATCAACAGAAATGAAAAGGAAAAATTTACATTCTTTATTACTGTAATCAGAATCAATCTCTTAAAGTGAAACGTGACCATCAGTAATCAGCTTCATACTTGAAACTTCCCTGGTCAGGGGAGCAAAGTGCCCAGTGTGGGCTGCAGCTGCTGACTGGGGGAATCCATCACGAGCATTTCCCAAACGTGACATTTTTTGACCCAAAGTATTTTACTACAGATGAATTGAAAACTGCAGTAAAGTAGTTGATAATGTTGGCGCAACCTTTATTCTGTGAACCAAATGCTATTTATGCTTACTTCATGGTGTCTTTAAGAATATTTTAATAAAATCCCAGTTTTGTAGCATCCCAGTCTTGTAAGAGTTAGTTCATGTGGCTGCATGAGTACGGGAGCCACTCCATAAGCATTTCACTCCAGCAAGTCTTCATAACTCTGTTTGCAAATGAAATAGTGTCCAAGAGCAGCTCTGGGATGCCAGCCTTACTTTGCCATTCGTAACTTTAAATTAACTGTGTTCTCAGTTTCCCAGTGGTTGAAATGCAAACATACTGATGTTACACATGCAGCTTGCAAAATGTGCACATCACTTATTTTGCAGAAACTTTACAGACTTCTTACTAAAAAGGAAATAAAGCGGGGTTAATCTGTTATTTTAACCAAAGCCACTGTTAACTTGAGCCAAGCGTTTGACATCTGACACTGCATTTAAAAAAAAAACAACCCCAAACACAGTGCAAACTGCCCTGTAATTCAGACTGTGTTATAGCAAATCATTTCAAATTTAGTCTTTTTTTCTGTGTCTCCTCATCCCCGTGCAGGTTCACTGATGCATCATCATGCCTTGCACTTGTTAATTTGTGCTAACGGGGCTTTGAAGTACATTTTTAGGGGATGAAGATCATTACAGCTTGGAAATGTAAATAATGTTTACTGATGTACTGCAGTTCATATCATTTACATATTATGACTTGAAAAAAAAAAAAAAGCAATGTTCTCATGTATATCATTTGAGTATCCCCCGTGCTGCCTGACTGGGAGTGGAGTCGGGGTGTTTGGGGTCTCCTTATCCCTCCTGTGATGACGTGTCCTGTAGGGAGTTGGGTTGTTAGGTAATGTTAGCCTCTGGAAGGTTTGGTTTGTTTCTCTTTTTTCTCCTCACACCTGCAGGCCAGTGTGTTCTTTCTATAACACTGGAAGCCCTTAGAATTGTTCTACTCCTACAGCTGCTTTGCTGTACCTTCCTATTTTCCCCTATGAGGCAGTTGTGAAACCTAATTAATATCCCTCAGTTGCACTTGCATGAGAAGTACCACTCACTTCTTCATGTCTTTAAGACATGGATTGGATTCCTCAGTAAATCTGAATCTCCTTGTGCTGCCCTCCTTTAGGTGGTGGATTAAGTTGGAGTTTAATGGATGGAGAAACATAGCCTTGGGTTTGACATATAGGAGAGCGATGTGTGCCCGCGTGTAGTAGCAACGTATTTTAATCCAATGTTGTTATGTTTCAACTGCTGGTGAAACTTCTTTATCAAGAACTTGAGAAAGCAATGGAAGTGGCTACAGCAGGACGCTGCCTGTGTGGGTGGTTTCTTTTGATGTCACCTGCAATTGAGAAATTTTGAAAGAATTTTTTAATGAAAGCACGCTATCCTTTCTGTGTCTGTTCCTATGACATTTAAACCCAGGAAATAAAGAAGGGCATTTAGTCCTCCATGCTTAAGAGATGTAAGAACAGTCTGCTGAATGACTAACTCTGTACCTGAAGAGTATGAGCAGCCTTTAGGAGAAGTAAAATTACTTAAGGCCTCCGAGTGACATATTTTAGTTACCTTTGCCTGTGATCTTCTATAGCTATTGCTGTTTCTTAATTCCTTTATAAAGCAGCTGCCGTGTCTGAAATTTTCCTGACAGCCTATTGAGTGAAGGATAAAATCAAATACAAAATAACTGCGTGGTGAAGTATAGGACACTTTTATATTCGATAAGAATTACTGATGAAAGTGGTGGCAGGCTTAATAATAAAAAGCACTTGATGTGTTGAAACATGGATTCTGTGATGTAGATGAGGGGAAGAGAAAACAGCAGTTTGTAAAGTATTCTGAAGATTTTTGACTGTGTTGGGAGGAGAAGTGAGCTTGGAAGCTGTGTTGGAAGCAAAGCAAGCTTTGGGGGATAATTACAAAGCATGTGTAACACAGTGCTGGTAGAGCATCTGGCTGAAGCTACTGGCAGACTCTTGCTTTATGGGAACGCTTGTAGTCATACAGGCAAATCGGCAATCTATTATTTTATATGTATTATAATACTTGTATGTGTGTATATACACATATGTTTATATGTGCACCTATGTGTATTTGGGACCTACTGAGGCATACAAACTGCTTCAAAATTGCTGTAAAAAAAAAGCTGAGTGGACTTGGAGGCAGGTGATGAGAGGCCAAAGTGGTTAATCTGAACTCTCACTTGGGGTGGAAGGGCCAGGGAGGTGCGAAGAGCTTCCTATGTGTACAGCAAGGCCTGAAGCTCTGGGGGTTTCATTGCCAGCACTTAGGGACGATGGGCAGAAGGTGGAAAGATCCTGGAGGTGGTTCATGGAAAGGGAAGCTTTGAATGGATGGGAATGCTTTTAATGTATAAAGGGTATTTCTTTAAAATAGAAAAATCCTCTGGCGTTGCAAAATAATGGTAAAAATGTCTATTCATGAACTGAGCAATATAGTAAGAGAAAATTATTTTTATTTTATGCAAAGTTTTGATCAAACAGCATTTGTACTAGTTTTCCATCTGTAGCAAACCTTTCTAAACAGTGACTCATCTGTTTCAAATTGCTGCTTTGCTTGCACATTTATAAATTCAGTGTTTGTGTAATGTGGATTGTTAAAGAAACACTCTTGACTTCTCTGTGTGCTTTAGTGTTTCGTGGGATGTGTTAACAAATGGCATTTGGTGACTTTTTGCTGATCATTCAGTTCACGGAAGAGAAAGGAACCTCATTTAATAAAGGAAACTGGTTGTACTTCAACTTGAAATCAATGATAAAAGTTTCCTAACTGCTTAAAGGGAGGCAGTGTTGGGCTCTGGTCTTAGCCTGGAAAAGCCATAAGCGTGTGTGCTGAACCTGATGTAATTAAATCAAAATCCAGTTTTCTCAATAGCTTAAAATCATAAGAAGAATGTTAATATTCTCTCCTCCTTGGGTCTTCCCTCTTGTTCTTTCCCATCAGCATCACCGTAATTTTATTCCCTTTAGTTCCCAAATTGTTTGACCTCTCTTCCCCGCATCTACAGTTAAAATACATAGAAGTTCTTCAGCACTGTTTTTATGGGCCCCATTGTAGTAGTTTGGTTCTCTTACTCATTTTCATTTTGTCTTTGAGTCGCTGCAATAATGAACATTTTAGAGAATGCTTCAATAGCAACATAAGCCATCGAGTTCAAAGATGCAAACAGATTAAAGTTGTACCCACTGCCTGCTTTACCCACTCTGCCAACGTGCTATTTTACACCAGGCTTTGAAAATCATTTAGTTGATTGATATAGCAATAAAAAGGCCTTTAATAGCAACCAAGATAAAAAGCTTTGCCTAACACTCTTTGTCATGTAATAATGATCCTTGCAGGATTTCCAGACGTTCTTAAGTGATGAAACCATAACACACAAAAATGCTGTTTGACAAAACTCTGCACTCTGAAAATTTTTTATTGGATGAGAAGACCAATGGAAAGGAAACCAAACCCTCAAAAGTTCCTATTTCCTCTCATGACACCTGTGATTGCAAGAGGATTTGGAATCAAGTGGAATCAGAAGGAAAATAAACACAAAGTGTGTCACCTCTTCTTTGGGATAGAATTATTTTCCACTTTATAGTGTCCATTTTACTACTTTTTTCTTTATGAAAAGTGACTTTGATTGTTATTTCAGACACTTATAGAAGCTGGGCTGCAATCAAAGGATCAGACAGTATTTTGTGACTTCCTTATTTGGATTTATTGTAACTGTGAATATATTTGAATGCTACAAATTTGGTCTGAGTTTACTTTTTTGGGGATTGCCTCCCTGTAACCGAGGGCAGATTTCCATCTGGGAGGTAATTGTTCCTTTTGCTGAGAAAGGGGAACCCCTCATGCCTTTGCTCTGCTCCTGAATCTGAGAGGAGAGGACGCAGCAAAGCCAGTGATAAACCTCATGTGGTTGTGTTGTGTTTTTAGCAAGTATTGGAGGAAACCAGAACTATGCGGTGTTGATAATGGGCAAAGGGGAGAAAGGAAGGAAGGCTGGAAGGCAAAATGTTACATACTTTTTTTGGCTGAGGGAATTGGACACAGAAAATTGAGAAGTTTGCATGGCTGAAGTTTATTTTGAGGCAGGCAGGAACATTCCCAACCTTTTTTTCCCCAGATCTTTGGTTAAAGTGAGCTGCTCAGTGCTCTGCACTGAAGTGTATTTTATGGACAAGACCAAGGAAGGAGTTTGAATTACTGAGTATGTCCAATGAACACACACGTTGTGCAAAAATTTTGGATAGATGGCTTAAGAGATCATACGTATAAGAGAAAAAGAATCGGTTTAAGCTGGTAAGCCAAGGATTTTGCTGTTCTGGTGCATCCAGTTGGCTTTGGTTGGTATAAGAAGAATGCAAGATATGGTTAGTGGCAGTACTTAGAAACACTTGAATTTCAGAGCACTTTTTTGAGGGGCAAAGAGAGACAAAGCAGGATTGTCAGGGAAGTACTACTGAGGGTGACATATGTGAGAGCTTAGTACTTGGGCTGGATGGGGAGCAGAGGGATGGCTGAGATGAAAATCATTTTGAAATCCAGACCTGAGGTGACCTGTTGCTTGGGTCTCTGCCCGTAACTCACAGGGGAAGACAAAGAAGGCAGTACAGGAAGGCATTTGCATGCTTTCACTTCTGGACCCGATTTCATATCTTCTCCCAGATTAAGTCTTTTCCTGTCTATTCCCATGAATCTTGTCAGTTTTGAGCGTGTTGTGGCCCAGCAGAGCATTTCAGCATTTACTTTCCAGGGATACCTAAAGGCTTAAAAACATCTCAGGTAATTAATAATGTATACCTCCTTATAAGCACAGAGTTTATGCTCTTAATGCCTACAAAACATTTAAAAACAAATCTCCCCTAAGTTGGAAGTGACTTAAAGGTACAAATTCATATAGAAACAGCCCCCCCAAAAAATCCAGGGGTATTCAGAAAGCCTGGCTTCAGCCTCACCTTTGTGTTGGTGAGACGGTTTCTCTGGGAGAAAGTCTGAGGATGGGCATGGCTGGCGCTGTTTGCTGCTGGAGAAGCCATCAGTGGCTGATGCTCAACATCAGCAGGGGCTCTTCGTGTGGGGCCCCTTGCAGCTGATCAGCACGTGTGAGTACCACCCCATCACGTCAGCTTTAGTGCTTTGCTGTTACAGAAGGAGCTGAAGTACAGAAGCGTCTTTAGGTCATGCCACTTCAGTAAGAACTAGTTATGTGTGATTGCTCCTCCTTATGGATCTGCATTCTCCTGGAAGCCAGTTCAAAGAAAATATGTGAAATAAGTGCTGTGAAATTGCAGGGCAATAGCAAGATGCAAATTCCTGAGTATCTCTGTAGGACATTTAGACATAATATTCTGCCTTTTGAGAACGCTGGTTCGTTTTGGTTTGTAAACTAGCCACTAATACGAGGTGATAAAGTGATTTCCATTTCATAGGGAACAAGTTCTTTGCCCAGATGTGGGCTTGAAGAAACTCTTCCTTTTGAACCTCCGTTCATGGAATTGCATATCAAACCAGAAGGAAAATGCCTGAGGTGCTAATATTTAATTAGCATTGAGTCACACTGCTGGCATAGAATTTCCTTTTCTTTTTTATCCTAAAAATATAGAACAAATATATCTAAGCATTGTAGTGACTTTGACAGGCATTGAATCAGGCTGCACAGTGTTCCATTTTGGGATAAAGCAAGTTCTGTTTTGGCACCAATCATTAAGCAACAAAAGTTCCTTACCTGCCATTGAAATATCTGCCAAACAGAATTACCTGATATGTGATACGTTAACTTTGAGAGTGTCTGTTTTCTTTCTGGATCTTCGGTACATATATGTATAATGTTGCTAATATTTTCATGCTGAAATATTTTAATAATTAAATAGGATTATAATTTGTTGCAGTTCATAGTTGGCAAGTGCAATTAACAGCAAAACAGTGGTTGCTCCAGATGCTGTTACAATTAAAGGGATGCTACTAGCTGCTTCAAATAAATTGCCAAACAGAGGCAATACTGATTTATTAGCAGAAGTCTTTGCTTCTTTATGTGCTTTCTCACACAAGCAGAACTATTTGAAATTAACATTTACTCTGTATAGCATAACGTTTACTCTGCATACTGCAAACTGCAGTGAGCTGCTATTAAGTAAAACTGAGGTGCCTGCTTGTGGGTGTCCAGCAGGTCTTGGGGTGGGGAAGAGGGGTCAGCACCACTGCCTTGAGCTGAGGGCCATTGGTCCAAGATGACTTCAATGCCCTCTTCAAAGAACAAAAATTAAAATCAGCAAACGTATAGTTTAAAGAGAAGTGGTTCCATTTTATCCCCTTCCCACCTGTGCTGTGTCTTTGGCTCCAGAAATACTTGGGCTCAGCAATCCCAGCTTGTACTCTGGGAGGATGCTGAGCTCTATGGATAGAGCAATGGGAAAAAAGTCTGTGCCATCTGGGAGCTAGCACTGTAGATGGGGAATTGTTGCTGTTTCAGTTCTTAAGTTGTCACTGGAAAACAGGATTAGAGGAGGATGGATTTCTCTAAGCCTCAGGAGAAAAGCTATCACTGTGGAATATTGACACAAGAGGAAACGCATATCTTCTGTACTATTAGGCATACTTAGGAAAACAGTTCACTGTCAGTCACAGTTTACAGTTAGGAAATTTCTGTAACTTATTGGAACGAGTCTGAGGAAGGCGATTTGTGTTGGACTGAACCTTTTCCCACTCTGTTTTTCTGCTGGCTCCTCGGTTCCCACCAGACCCTTTAAGGCTGCAAAGCTGTCATTGCTCCACGAATGCTCTCTGCCCACATTCCGGCTGTCCTGAGTCTCTGGTGTCAAATCTCCTGTGCCAACTGTAAAGCAGCAGTGTGCTGCTTTGTACACCAGCTGGTGTATGTTTTCCCGATTGGCTTTTTCTTCCTGCAGAGTCAATTTTCTAAGGTCTGTGTTTGTTCTGCTGCTGGTGCTGAGGAAAGGTATCTTCTTCAGAGCTGGTATTTTGCAGTTAGTTTCTCTCCAAGCCTTGTCTGTGTCGTTTCAACTCCTGGACTTCACTCAATGGAGCTACAGAATGATTAAGAAGATGACAGGCGGTGTAAGCAATAGTGGAATTTTGTCTCTGTTGTTCGGGAACATCTGTGTACACAGCCATCCAGTGTCCATTGACTTACTCAAGATTTATTTCTCAAAATTCTACATTTTTGGAACACCGTAATATTGTCTTGCTTAAATGCGAGACGTTAAATCAAAAGACACTCCAAGGGGAGCAAACGCGACTGCAGCAGTGTGGCAGGGATAAGATATTCTCAAAGTGATTACTCAGGTTCTCAGGGGAAACTGGAGGGGAACTATGAAATGGGAAATAAATCACATTCTGGCACCCATCAGTGTGCTATATATTACTTTTCTTAAGCAGGTCTTGGGGTAAAGAGCATAGTAAGCCCTGAAAGGCTCTTGTCTGGGCAGAAAAAGAGAAGGATGACAATAGAGGGAGAATGACAGGATTGGAACAGAATAATTTGTTGTACCAGCTCAGAGGTGGAGGTAAGAGGTATTCAAAAATGTATAAAAGAACAGGGTAAGATGTATGTTCATAGAATCCATTCAGGTATACTTTTTATTGCTTTTACCCTCCAATCTTCATGTTAATACCTCTGGGTGAAGGAACAAATAATTATTTGTGTTGTGAAGAAATGGTTTTTTAGACTCATTTTAATAGGAAGCGTTACAGTGTTGTGAAAGGAAAAGGATTAGAGGTGTTGTGTTAACGTGGCTGGGAAGCAGACGATAGCAGAGAGCCGTTTTGAGAATGGGAGATTTCATCCAGGAAGGGGAAAAGGCTGCACAACCTGTTCCCCAAAGAGGTGGATATCTGGAGAGCTGGAAGGGGAGTCTGGAGATCAGCATTTGCTGCTACTTTTAACAGGTGCTGATTGTTTTAACTCAGATATTAACAAAAATCTACTGAATAAATCATGCAGTTTGTTTTAATTTCCATTTTGGAATAACTGCTGCAAACTGGTAGGCTCCCTTTTGGTTATGAGCTCTCACCATTTTCATATCTCTCCCTTGAGATTTTAATTGCATTAAGAAATGACTAGCCTTAATAAACTTCTACAGCCTCTAATAATTATAATCAAATAAGTTATCCATATATAAAGCATAAAATTATGCTGAAGCAAATGCTTTCTTGATCATTAATTAGTGAACTATCAAAGGCATTGTTGCAAATAGTAGTCATTTTGTTCTCCTCAGGATGAAGTCTGACCACTGTAGTCTCAAATATGGAATATATTTTTATTCCATTTAATCTTGCATTAGGAAGTACATTTCAGCATGTATTTGTGTACTATTTGCTGCATATATTTTTTTTACTTTTCATGTGTGAAGATACTTTCACTAAATACATTTAGTTCTTCTATTAAGGCTTTTATATAGTGCTTTAGGAAACAGATAAATGAATGGGACTACTGTCCTTGGAAGGTAAAATACTGAGCAACAGTTCAGATGGTGTGTAGGGGCAGTAGAAGTTTGGCATAGGCAGTACCTGTAGAAACCATAGAATTCTTGCTGATGTTTTGTGAAGAGAAGGAGCTGATGTCTGGTGGCAGCACAGGGCAATGAAGTGATAGGGAGATAAGGACAAATGTAAGAGGACTGCATTTGGCATATGGTAGTGAACCCAAAAAGACTGTCAAGGCTTGGGCCACTGTGTTTGGCAGTTTGGATTGCCTCCTCCTCTGGATCAAGGTGGAATAATGGAGGCTTTGCAGCTGATGATGCCTGGGTACTGGCTGGAGTTCTACCAACATGGGTTTTGTAACATAAAATGCAAGTTTAACAGCTGTGTGCTTCCTATTTATGGAGCACGCAAAGAAGTAGCGGAACCACAGAAAGCAGATGCAGAGGGACAGGCGGGCTCATCCCTCATGCTCTTGGAAGGTGCTCCCACCAAGGCTGTTGCAAGCACAGCTTTATTTACAAAGAAAGCCATCAAGATCGAAAGATGAGGAGCATCACTTACACCAAGTTACCATTATCCAATGGTAGATGGTTCTTGTGTGCAGTATCAAGATAGGATGTGACATTTTTGTCTTACGGTAGCCTCCCTCTAGTTAAGTGGGCATCACTGCTGTCTGAGTTGCACAAAGGCTTTGATTCCTAAATCCTATAAAGTGGATTTAGGTCCCAGTTTCCCTTTTATTGATTAAAAAGTTAAATTTAATTGCTTATGCAGTCTCTCCTTCTATTTTACTCATTTTATCAGTGAAATACAGGCCCACATCTTTGACTTCAAACAGTTCCATTTACATAATCAGCACATTTACCATTCTCCCTCTCAGTTTACTTATTGGTTCAGCTTGCCTGCCTGCCATGTGATCTGACCACAATGGCTAACCACTCCTTGGTGATGATTTACATTATTATTGTAATATGGATTAGGCATCAGTTGGAAGCGGGTCCGAGTCAATACCAATTTTTTTCCTGTGACATCTTAAAAGAAATAATTTAACAGGCTGATACCCATTTAGAAATTCAAAGCCATTCCTTAAAATGTTTCTTGGCAAACTGAAGTTTATCAGTGAAACATAGCAACTGGTTTAGCAGGCAGAATGTAGGGGACAGGGTTAGGGGACAAGCAGAGCAGGGATGTGTACCATCTGATCACTGTGAACTGGTGCTAGCACTGCAACAACCAGAACGTCTCCCTGTCTTCTCCTCTGGGAGGTGATGCCTTGTGCTTATGTCCATTGACTGCAGGTTGGGAGTCCTGTTGCTGGTACCCCATGGGCTGAGATCGTGGATGTTGCAGGTCAAATATTTACCCTTGGACAAGTGTTTTTTCTCCTTGATCTAGCAAGTGCGTGTGTGTGTGGGGGGGGAAATAGGCTAAAAAAGTAACGTTTTCTTCTATTTCTTCTGCCTGCCCATACAGTTCATTTGGCTGGGACTTGCATTTCCTCAAGAAAGGAAATACAAAAGATTTTATAGGAAGAACCACCTGTTCTTCATCCCTGGGGCAAAGGATATGCATCATGATCAGTAACCAACCAGCTCGTATCTGTGTGACTGGCACCTGCTGACTGGTTACCGCAGTCTGACTGTTGAGTACTGTAATCCATTAGGGTCTGATGCCATGTGGTTGTTACTACTGCGTGCTGCTTACATGTATTCTCGATGCTGAATTAATATTTTAATGTAGTTTATATAAACAGTTTAATTATGTCTGCATGATTTAGGAGTCTTTTAAGGTGGCTATAAAATGGACTTCTGAGCTCATCTAAAAGTTTTGATGGGGCAAATCCGTTTGCCTATAAATTATTAATTTTAAAAACCTTGCAGACGTGTTATGGGTGGGTTTATTCACATCTGAAACTTGTGAAGAGTTTTATATAGCAGTAACCTAAGGAAGAGTTTAAGTGCTCTGCTCGATCTGTTCAGTGAGGATGTTATCCTCTGTCTTGTTTCATTGCAGCAGAGGTAGAACTTTGGACTGAGGCTGCAGGGATGAAAACACACAGAGCTGCATTGACTGTGAAAGAGAGTCCATCCTTCATAAAATTTTAAGTGGGTGTTTGTAGAGGTAAATTCTTTCTTCCCTGTCTTTGCAGGGCTTGTCCTTTTGTTATGTAAATTTACTTCAGGTAGTCTCCCAGTCACTGGGGGAGGTTTTCAAAATGCAGAGATGTCTGCTATCTTTTCTAGGGCATATTTTTCTGTGGGGCTGCCTGTTGTCCTTTCTTCTCTCATGATTTAAGCAGATACTTTCTTTTGGATATGCTTTCCTTAGGTCCACGGTGGAAATGATGTACTTAACATCCTCAGTGCTTCAGGAATGGGATCAACCAAGCATCCTCGTGCATCTCACAATGGAGGAGTTGGTCCTCTGCCTGATAAGTCTCATCCCTTATCCCCACTTGTATAATTTGTACTTTCTATAATCACGTTTTTGTTTAACTGCTAATTAATTGCTACCTTAATTTATGACTTGACATGTTAAAAATGCCTTATGTGGCCAGGATCAGAGAGGAGGACATTGAGGGAATGCCACGGTGGGCATGTGGAGCAGGCTGCCTGGTGAAAAGTAAGTTGGCAGTGAAGCTTTTATTATGCTTAAAATCTTGTTCTTGAGAAAGGAGAAAGCTCACCTTAGGTACAGCATAACCAATTAATTATTCTTAGCATAATTGAAATCCTAAGGGTCTAATCATTATTAGTCCAGCTCTAATTGTTTCAGAAAAAGAATAATAATGCAGGTAAAACTGCAATGCAAACACTACTTGGTTTCTACTCTTTATCTTGGCACTATGCTCATCCTGCTCCACAGGGTCTCAGGGTTTCATCCTGGTGCTGTTGGGCTGTCAGCATCTGAAGCCTTTCCCTAGGAGGAACACAATGCTCATGTGGAGTGTTTCTTTTCACTAGGACCTACATGGCGTTCATTTTCATTTACACCTTTCTCTTTCTTACATTGTCACACCCCTATTTACAACATAAGATCTCTTTTTGCTATGTTAGATTATTATTATTATTGCACTCCTCAAAGCAGTTTTGTCCAGCTCCGGGTGTCTGTTTCTGTAACTGAGCACTAGTGAGTTGGCTGTAGCTGTAGGCCTGTCTCTGGTCATCCTCTGCACACTGCCTGGTGGGAAGCTGCAATTTTGTATGAAAATACATAATGCTGTCATGTGGCATTTGCCGTTATCAGAGGAAAGATTTTCAGGCAGCAGCAACCATTATAACAGATATATTGAGAGGAAAGAAAATGTGGACTGAGTAATAATTAATAATGTGTTCTTGTTAACGTAGGAAAGCATTTAGTTGCTCAGCTTACCTGTCAAAACTGTTTTATTGGTTTAAATTAGAATACTTTGGAGAATGTGAAGATGGTACAGTGGGATGGCTTGGGAAGAGTGATGGAGCAGTAAACCTAACTGGTCTAATTGATGGAGCTGTTTGAGACCCTGTGCTAGGAAAATGTATGACAGACCTGCCCTTCTTGCTCCTTTCTTAAGGGACTGAAGTAGCAACAGCTTACTTCTAGTATACAGGTTCTAGTACACAGGTAAGAAAGGATTGCATGTGAATCTTTTAAATGCCTCCTGAGAACAGTATAAATTCTTAAAAAAAAAAAAAAAAACTATTTTTTTAAGTTTTAAAAACACTTGAAGATTTTGCATATTATTGGCCATGTGCCTGCATTGCGCTGCACTTTTTGGAGGCTACTTTTCATTTCTATAATAATATCGAGGTCTGATGTAAACTGAAAGTCATTCTTGATCACCTGAGAAAGAACTGCAGTCATTTAAGGCTGATTTTCAAAGATGGTGAATATCTTGGATTAGGAAGAAATTCTTTACTGTGAGAGTGGTGAGACACTGGAACAGGTTGCCCCATGAGGCAGTGGATGTCCCCTCCTTGGAAGCATTCAAGGCCAGGCTGGATGGGGCTGTGAGCAACCTGGTCTAGAGGGAGGTGTCCCTGCCTATAGCAGGGGGTTGGAACTAAATGGTCTTAAAGGTTCCTTCCAACCCAAACCATTCTGTGATTCTATCTTACATCTCTAAACTTCAGATAGGATAGACTGTAAACTAAAGACTGAGACTCTAGTAAGAGTCTAGTAAGACTGAGCTCCCCTTTCTTCATTGATTTTGCTATTCAGCCAGTCATTTCGATTTTTATATATAAAATATGTGGCTTACTGTTAAAAGGATTTCAAATCAAATTGGCTTTATTTACTTCAAAGTATTCTGAATAATGTTTATTGTGGGAATCATAAGAAAGGAACAGACATCCATAATAGAAGAGTATTTCCAAGTGGCTTGATTGAATTAAAGAACTCCCACTGGACTGAAAGCTCAAATAATAGCAGTTATTTTTGTGTCTTTAGTGGAATAACAGATTTTTCTTATTTGGCAGAATGACCAGATTTATAAACAGCGGTGCGTTGTCCATCAATTGAGGGGGCAGAGAGCTTTTTTCCTGCAGTAGTTTGTGGATGGATATGCCATCTTTGCTGTAAAATTTTATTTTGGTAAATCTGCTCAGGGAGCAAATGGAGAGGTGGGTTTCTTTCTGGAGGAGGACAGGAAGACCACTTTGTTTCTCCAGAAGTCTCTTTCTCTATATGGATGTCTTGCCATGGCAGTGCCGTATCTCCATGTGCTGTCTATTAAGCGGGATGGAAATTCTTATTCATAAAGAAGAAGCAAATCAGAAACCCCTTTGAAATATACACTTAACAGCAAAGTTGCATGTGTGTGCATATATTCCCTTCATTTTATTAAATAAGTAATGAATTCTTCTTAATCCAACGGTTTAAAATACTAAGCAAAAAAAGAGTATTTTTCTTGGCTTATCTTTTCTCCCCTGTGACCGTTCTGGAGCTTGAGCACACAGCTGTGTAAAGGCCCATTTATCATAGCTTCTCCCTTCAGTAACACCCTTCTGGACGTGGGGCTCTCTCACTCCTTTCGTTAAACCCTTGTGGCTTCAGCATCTTCTGCCAATATTTGGTAGCCAGTGGGATTTCAGGTGCTGTTGTGATGAACCTTGGAGTGACCTGAATTGAACTGAAAGCAGCTTGAGGCACGAGTGGCTTTTTATCTTCTTGAATTGTATTTGAACTTGTGATTGCTTTTGAAGCATGCTGAAATTAATAACCACTACATTTTCTTGACAATACCAGTAAAGATAATGTGGGATTTCCATTATTCTGTCCTGTTTTTTCTTTTTTTTTTCCCCATCATTTCCCAGTTCCAACGTGAGGATGATGAATGGACTTCACCAAGAAATGATATTTTAAGGCATTAGCTTTGCTGTGTTGGTGACACAGTGGAACAGAGGTGATTACCAGTGCCGATGCTTAAATTAAAAGTGACTAAACACTTGTACTTGGCCCCTTTGTATAAAGGTGAACTCGAGGCATGCTCAGTCTGTTTCATGGGCAGTTCTGGCAGTAGTGCTGATCTTGGCTTTATTCTGCAGGCTAAGTGCTGAGTTTGTGTATTCTCTCAGGGCTGCAAGGGAGAACTCTTTCCAGTTGCATTTTCATGCAAATATCTTTATTTGCAGTGTAAAAAATTAGAACAATTAGGTACTCTTGTGTAAATTAGTAGCTCTGTTTATAAATATCACTGCAATTGAAAGCAGGAGAAGTACCAGATGTGTAATTACATTAGCACAGATATTCTACAGAAAGCTGCTTCTGTGAAAGAGGAACAAGTTTAATGTGAAAATCTTTGCTTTTGAGAGCATGCATGCTATGCACATCATTAACCTGTTAATTAGATTTGTTAAGGGCTACACTTGTTAAGCCTTGTTAAATGATTACTTATGTTTAAGAACATTTGTTTCTAAACATCCTTGGTTAAAAAGGGTGGGCTAATGTTGAAAAAGCAGATGCTTAAGTTTGGATGTAGAATATGCATGCAACAGATGTGCACCCATAATTGGTATTTCTCCAAGTTACCGTTCTTTTAATTCGAAGAATCAAAGCACAGTAACTTTTGATAGCAGCAGTGGCCACATTTCCAAGTTAAATATCGCTCACCTCTGCTCAGTGGAACTCCTGAATGCTCCACACTGCCACATCTTTCAGTGGTTTTCAGGAAACACGGATCTGTGCTCAGCGAAGTCGCCTTCAAGGTGTGTGTTCTCAGGTATTTCATCATCTAGAAGGAGCCGGCTTTTGCCTTGTGCTGAAGTTTCTGAGAACTTGGTTACAGACTGTTAGGCTTCCAGGGATAGCTGAACACTATTCAGAAATGCGGAACTACCACAAATTCAGAGCTGGCAAAGCATCTGCCAAAAGATAGTGAAGATCTGCCCGTGTTACAGGGCTGACCTGAATAATTTGGTACACGATTCGAATAAATCATCTTTAGAACTGAAGTTATGTTTCAGGTTCCATTATTTTAGCAGTGCAGCTATTGAAAACCAACCCAAACTCACCAACAGCCTTTCTCTTTTCCTGAATGTGTTTATTCCCACCCTGGGATGTGGGTTGGTGTTCTGTCGGCTGCATTGCTCGCTTAAAAGGCTCGGGCTTTTGCTAATCCATTGACACAGACTTATGGCCAGGACTGCCCTACCTCCCTCCTCTGTTTGTACTTACAGCGTTGCTGGCTTTTGCCCTGGGGAATCTGGCTTAACTGGAAAAGAAAACAACAACAACACTCACTCACCTGCAGTTGCAGTTGTTTGGAATGAGAGCTGGGGAGCTCAGCCCCCAAGCAGGAAGGACACGTGCCTTTCTGATGTACCTACCCAGATATGCTGTGGTTGGTTGTAGTTTCTGTAATTCTTGTCACCAGATTCCCAATATTTTTCTAGCCCTGACACCTGTGAGTCAGAATGAGGTGATGCGATCCTGTTCTGAGTGCAAACTCAAGTAGTTTAGTTATTCTGCTCTCCTGGACCTTGCAATCAAGAAGCTGAATTTATGATGTGATAGGAAACCACTTCAGTTTGTAAAATAATGCCTTTCTCTCCCTCTCTCTTTTTTAATTTTTTTTTTCAGAATTGACTTTTCCTGGATTTCATTACTTACAGTGCAGTGGTGTTCGGCTGTCACTCTTCCCCAAAGTCCCGAAGCAAAAATCACTTCAATCTTAAAGCCCTTCATCCTGGCTTTACGGTGTATGGAAACTTAAGCTCTTTGGCCCTCTCAGATTGATTGGAGGCTGCTCAGAGTTCAGCCCTTTTTCCTGACAGCAGCCTCTGCTTAGGAAAGCTGTTGGATGAGCAGATTGATTTACTGCTGGAGAGCACATCGTTCTGAAACTTTGGTGTGCCTGCTAATGTTGTGTATTCCTGCACAGCTTTTCTAAGCATGGCATTTTCCTGAAATGGGTTTCTTTTCCCCAGAAGTTGACACCTCCAAATAGTGTCCAGAGTAAAGTGAACTTAATAATCATTAACTGAAAGGGGATAATTAAATGAGGACTGAGAATGAAAAATGAAGAAGTCCTCTAGAAAGCAATGTGCGTAGTTCTACAATGGCCTCTGTCCAGGTTTTATAAAACTGGTTGTGCACGTTTGAAAGTAACACATTTCCCATGAACTACTTATGCTGTCTGTTGCGTGGGATTGCTGTTATAGTGCTGTCCATCTTTGCAGAAATACTGATTAGTAGCAGTGTGAGCAGCGTGGGAAATCCAGCCCGTTGGATTGCTCTTCTATAATGCTTAATAAGAGAAGTGACTGCCATGGCCCATGCACTTGGGAAGGTCTTTCTGTGTAGAAGCATCTCCCAGTTGTGGTTTCTATTCAGGTTACATTTACAAATACTTTACGTCGTAAAAGTTTCGTAGTTTTGAGTTTTAACTCTCTGTAATCCAGTGCTGCAATGTTGTAATGGTATACATAGTTGGTAACACCTATATATTGTTTTGATAGCGCACTTCAATGCGTGTACATTATGACCTCATCTCTTAACATCAGCTACTACCAAGACAAGAAATCTGCTTTCTCAGACCCGTCTGGCATATTTAAAGGGTACTACAGACATGTTTTACAATCTGTGGGTTGGTTTTTATTTATTTATTTATTTTAATTTTAAACTGAGAGTTGAAAGAAAAGAGTGTTCTTCCCCGATCTGTCTCTGGGGTGTGCAGACAGATGATTGAGTAGCTCAGCTAATGCAGTTTACATTAGTGCTTAATATTGAGAAGCCCTGCCTGCAGGTGCCGAGGGGTTAGTAAATCATTGCATTTTCATAAACAACGGTGTTCCTTAGATTGTGCTGCAGAATGTCTTGCCTGCTGGAGTGTGTCTTGTGTGTTACTGCGTGTGGATAATAAGGTAAAAACCTGAAATGTAAAATCGGAACAAACTGCTGTGTGGCTGTGAGTTACTGAACTTCACTTTCATTTCACTTTCATTCAGGTCTAAAGTGAGGTGAGTAACTGAGATACCGAATTACTCTTTTGTGTAGGTTGTGAAAATTGAAAAAAGTGCTGCAGATAGTTAAAATTAATCACAGGAATCGGGAATTTTATCTGCCATGTGTGATATATTGCAAATAGTGCAACAGAATTTTGTATAGTATCTTTCATACAAATCATAGCAGAAAGTATTTTGCTGTATTGCTATTAACAATAAATAGCAAAATTATTGAGATTGAGGAGGAAAAAAAGCTGAATTTTGGCTGATATCTGACAGTAGTTGTAGAGTAGACATACAGGAGGGCAATTCCAGAAAGCAGAGGTGTAGGCAGGTGTGCCAACAATGGCTTTTCTTAGAATCATGAAGGTTGGAAAAGACCTCTCAGATCCCCGAGTTCAACCCCAGCCCACCCCACCATGCCCACTGACCACAGCCCTCAGTGCCACATCTCCACAGCTCCTGAGCCCCTCCAGGGATGGTGACTCCAACATCTACCAGGGCAGCCTCTGCCACCACATCGCTGCTCTTTCTGACTGGTATCATACTTGATATATTTCGTAGCATAAAATGGATGAACTGCTCAAATCTGGTGTCTTAGACTCTGTATAGAGCTGGTATTTGAGATTTTAGTCTCATCGTTATGTGAGAAAGAATGCAGTTAGACTGAATGCACTGACATAGAGAGAGCACAATATGTGTGTTATGCATCCATCAGCATAGTTAGTAAGACTGCTGTTTGAATCATTAGAAATATTTTTGTGGCATTTTATCAAATGTCTTTGTATCATACCTAGAAGGAATTTCTCCGTGAGTAAATATGTGGTAGTTCATGTAATCTTTAGCAGTTTGGTTCGTAATGAAGAAACATGCACCTAAGTCTCATTAAAAATTACATATACCTCATGAAAATATATGAAAATTTACATAAACCCATTTAAAGATTGGTTTTAATGCTGTTAGAAATAAGGCTCGCATGTTCTGTTTTTTTTTTCTTCTGTTCTCTGAGTCACAAACTGAGTTGCAGTTTTCTATTTCTTATACACGTGATCTGGTGGAGGGACGCTAGGATTACATCCTGAGTAGCTGTATTACATTTCATGCAGAAGTGTTCAATTAAAGTGTACACTGCAGTGATCTACCGGGGGTTGTGGTCACATCTGGTGGAGTTATTCCTCAGTCAGGCATTAATGACATCATACCTCTGTTTTGATTTAGAGGGCTCTTTGTCTACACAAAGAATACTAGGTTCTCTTTAAATGCTAGAATGACTGCTCTTGCATTTGATACTTGAAGTAAAAGCTGGGGTAAAAAAATAAACAAATGACATGGAGGACTATGCCAATGATAGCCATTCATTTGTTTCAGAGTTGTTTCAATATTTTATATATCAGACACAACTTGGAATGTATCTATAATGTATTTGAAAGAAATTGCTAACCCAATACTCTATTTAACTGATAGCTAATCTAATCTTAAATTTGCAAATTAGTACAGAGCTACAGGGACGGAATAATTGTAGAAGATGCTTATTGAATGAATTCTCAGATGGTGAAATGGTTGCAATTAAGCTAAATGTCATATTAAACAGAGCATAATTATTGTAGCAGTCCTTACTAAGCAATAACATACTTGTTAAGCAACTCTTATTGGGTTATCTATTTGAGATTTGATATTTAGCGGTGTTTCATTTTGTCTGTAATACGTAATTATTGACTGAGTAGCCTGCTTGCCTTATGCTTTTGTGACCTCCGTGTCAAAGAGCAGATGTCACTGTATCCATTCCGACATAATTGTTGCATAATTGTAGGTGGCTCTAGCAGGCAGGAAAAGCAAATAATTGCCTGCTATATCAAATAAACATTCATTTGCAGTGCTATATTAATTCTAACTGGATTAGGGATGCTTCTTGGACTAATTACATGGTTATCTTTCTGTTGGATAAAAGATGGCAAAGAGAACAAGGTGTTGTTTTTCTTTATTAGATGGACTGAATTTATTAATTGCTTTCACCCCATAGTGCTGTAGATGTCTTATAGGAGGTGGCGGAATGTCTCTGTTTAGTTCTTCACTGTGTGACTTCTTACTTTTATAAATAGTGATTTGGTAGACTTGCTCTTCAGTTTGCTCTTCAGACTAAAGAATCTATTTGTGCAATTTTAGGGACTTTGCAGATCTCAGTGGCGTTTTTTACTGAAGTGCCAAAAAAAATGTTTTTCAGTAAGTCCTGTTGAACAATCACTGATTTTACTGGATACTTTTTTGTGGAATGTTAGTAGAATATTCCAGGTTGGAATGAACAGTTGACAGTCATCTGGTGGAACCTCCTGCTCAGAGCAGGGCCTGCATGGAATTCACACCAGGCACCTCAGTTCAGTCAGGTCTTGAGAACCTCTAAGAAGCCTATGAGACCTGTGTGTCAAAGCGCTTGTCATCTTTTCATCTCCAGCATACTTCCAGGGCCATCCAGTTTAGTGCCACCCTTTGCTTCAAAGAAACTTTGGTAAATTGTTAGCAGAAGAGCTTGATTACAGTCTTAAGAACTGGCTTCAGGGGCATTTTTCACTTTGATGGCGTAAATTCCACGTAGCTTCCTTGAGATGGCATTTATAGAACGTAGTCATTGGCCACATATGTCATTAACCATTTACTTTTTTTCTTACTTCATTTGGGTGTCTGTGGTCCATTTCTATGGATTCTCCTGTCTTCTGGAAACTACTGCATCTCAGACATCTGTGTTGAAGTTTTCAACTTCTCTTGCACATTTGCCTGCTTGAATTCAGAGATCTTTGCTCCTACATGGACAGAAAGTGTTACTTTTCGATGGTGGCATGAGACCGTGTGTCCACCTATTTTATCTTTATCTCTGTGTACTTTCATAGACTGACGAGCATGAACTAGATTTTATTTTATTTAGCATTCTGATTTAATATCAGTGTCCTCCCAGCTGGGAGATGTAATGTATCTTTTTAAAGTTCTACATTTTGATGCCTAAGTTCTAGTGGGTGTTCAATAAAATATTGTTCGTACCATTGTTCACATTCTGCTGAGATGTTTCTTTTAATTGACTCATTTATTTTAAGGAAGGTGTAAGTTTACAAGGCTGCTGTAAAAAAAAAAAAATAGTTAATTGCTAAGTCAAAAGCAGACTGTTGTCTGGAAAGTATTTATATCCCTCTCCTCAGTTAAGCTGCTCAACAGGACACTAAGCAGTGAAACACAATGCATAAGTTTACTACTGCATTCTGAAGTGATCATTGGAAGTGAAAAAAGTGTATAGTGATAGATTTGGATCTGATTTTCCACCCTTATTTTTTTCATTCTTTCTTTTGGTATGCAAAGAGTGGTCTAATAGGGTACATTTTTAGTGTGTTTGCCAGAGAATAATTGCAAATTGTGACTTGTCTAATGATAGTGCAATTGCTCGTGAGTCCTTTCTTTTATTTGTAATTTTTCACTCTAAATTCACATCTGACGTTAAATAATGGCCAATTCTTTCTAAGGCTTCTGCTGCATCTCTATCTGTCTTGTTAATGTCAGAGCTGGTAAATCTGCAGCTATTACGTTCATGAAGTACTGAAGAGATGCGTTCTACAGAGTAGTGAAAGAGCAGCGGTAGGTTTGGTGAGTTGAATTTGGCTAATCCTCTTCTACAATGGCTTTTTATTATTCCGTGGGGATTTTAGTGGTGTCTTGATGTAGAGAAATATGAGTTTAAAGTCTTCCTGTCCTAAGAATTAAGTAGTAAATCCTATATTGGTGCCTGTACTGAAAATTCCAAAACTCAAAAAATGGAATTGCCTTTGTTAAACTGCTTCAGAAAAGTAAGCACTGAGATAAGCTTGTGATGCAGTTGCATTGTGTTGCCTGGTCTTTGTAGCAGTTACTTTCCCCTGTTAATAAAAACCAATTAGTGTTGAATTTCAGTGTTGCATTTTCAGCTGTTATTTTTTGTAAGATGACAGCATATTCATAATCTGATGTCTGTTTTTGAACCTTGTTGGTATTTTGTTGGGATGGTCTTTTAAATGAAGGTGACGTATCCAAAATGAGCATTTAAAAAAGACCTCTTCATGTAACTGAACTAAGCATAAAATTCCTTTTTTTTTTTTTTGAATCATCTTTATTTGAATCTTCTTTTAATTATGTAGAAAGTCACAACTATACCTAACAATAATTCATATAGTACAGTTTGTGAAGTATGGTATAGTTTGCTGCTGTCTTTTCAAGATGTGTCACTGCTGAGGTCCTCATCTTGCAATGATATCTTTTGGTGTGAAATACAGGAGGTCTGAAAGGGACAGAGATTTTTCATGTAGCCTGAAGACTGGATACATCAAAAGCTGGAGCTGTCTAAGCCCTGGTGACTCTGCAAACCCTTCTTGCCTACTGCCTGTTGACCACAGGAGGAGGTGACAGACTAAGGGTAGGGCTGCAGTCATAGCCTGGAGGATGGGGGAGGGAAAGCAGCCACAAAAGGAACAACTCCTGGGTCTCTGCTTTGTAAGTGCAGCCTTTGGGCAGTGAGATGCTGGCAACAAACGGTGAAAAGGGAGGTGGTGGCATCACTGCCTGCCTGCCTGCCTAGACTGTGCTCCACATGTGCTCCCAAAGCTCCCTGCTGTTGAGAAGAGGCAGCTCTGAGGAGCTCAAAGGAGCTGCCTGCACTGATCTGATCACTAGGTCTATGAGATTAGGAGTGGAGATGCCAGAGGAAGGTCAGCAGTGATAGCTCAATGGGGCTCTTTAAGACTGTAACTAGGTCACTGCTCTTCCCCAAGGTCCCTGTGCAGATGCTCGGGATGTGTAGTAGAAGAAGCTTGGCTATACCCTAACTGTTTACTTCACCTCTTATTAACGATGGAAGGGACATTGTTGATTCATGCATTTGCACAATATCAAGGCCCTGGCTCTAGGAGAGTCACTACTCTACCCATATAGGAAGAACAACAGATTTACCTTCAGAAACATTGTCAGCTGGATGAAATACATGGGATTATAATTGTAGCCATTATGGGGGCTGTTCTGGATCTTATGTGCTTGTTTTCTTAGTGTAAGCTTATAACTGATTCTGGTAGTTTCAAAATCAATTTTGAAAAACTTAACTAGAGTAGCATTGCTTCATATAAATTGACCTATTTGTTGTAAGTTCATTTTCTGCCTTGAGAAAAATACAGAAGACAGGGTCATTGCCACGTACTTTCAAGCACAGATTACATATGTAGTGTTCTTACCAAGTGAAATGGTTCTGTTAAGATGTTCTGGAAAGTTTTTAAACTTCAGATTGAGATGAGGCTCTCTTGAGACATGATCATCAAAATCCTTTTAATATGCTAAGATTTGGCCTTAGTGCTTTCTGCTGCCTTTTCTTCTCATTCTGAAAGCAATTTTGTACTTTACAGCCCTTAGATTGTTTTGTGGATTTTGTGGAATAATATTTTTAGAGAAAAATCTTTCTACTTAGCCTTGTCTGATTTACATTCACTTAGAAATCCTTAAATAACGTTCGTTTGGTTATATATGTATGTTCATGTGCTCTGGAACTAAAAATGAGATTGCTGGATTGAATTTTGATTCCATTTCTCTTGCCAAATGACCAGCTATACCCCTACCTGTAGTACTACATACTGCAAATGGAGACGCCTTGCTTAAGGTAATTCCCTGGGTAGCGCAGGAGGTGAGGGACCTGTTCTGCTGCATGGGGCTCTGCTCACAAAGCAGCACCCTGCAGGACCTGCTGTGCAGGATGTGCACCATCGTGTAACATCGCTTCCTCCGTTTTCAGCTCCTTCTAAGAGTGTACTCTTATCCCTGTGGTATTTATCTGCACCGTTTTATCACTGCAGACAATGATTCAGCTGCTTCCCAGAGCAGTTTATTCCACTGACTAATTGTCCTATTAAGGATGTTTTCCCCTTATCTAACTTGACTTTCTTCTCATATTAGATTATCGTTCCTTTATGATCATTTTTATATGCGTTTGTACAAGCAGAGTTAAATATTCATATTTCCTCAGGCTTTGGGTGCATTTCCCTGTTGCAGAAACATGTCTGGCCTGCCTTTAATTTGAGATGTTATGGGGCCAATGGGAAGCAGTGTTTTTTTCCAGGTTTCTGGGACCATGTATTGAACCCGTGTGGATACATGGGGAAGAGGAGTGCCATGTGGGCCTTTGGAGACATCTCATAGAATGGCTTGGATTGGAGGGGACCTTAAGGACCATTTAGCTCCAAGTGGTTTTAGAGATGAGCTGATAGTTATTCACTGTTTAATGGATGCTGGGGCGTGGTTTTGCCACTGTTAGGTGTTAGGGTGGTTCAACCCTCCCTCTTTTGCAGGTCACTGGGGCCGATGCGTGGGTGACTGCGGTTCAGGGGGCACGCGAAGCCGGGCTGTCTGGTGCACCCACACTGAGGGCTGGACGTCCCACCACGCCAACTGCGACCAGCAGGAGAAGCCCGAAAGCCAGCGGCGGTGCTTTAAGGTCTGCGACTGGCACCTGGAGCTGTTCGAGTGGGACGTTTCGGGATGGGGATCCTGCGAGCCCGGCGGTGAGGCTGGGCCCTGCGTAATGGCGCAGCATGGCCTGCAACGCCGCAGCGCCCGCTGCCTTCAGAAGCTGGACAGGAGTGTTGTGGCCGCTGAGATCTGTGAGCACCTGGCACCGCAGCCGCCCCTCGAGCAGGCCTGCCTGGTGCCGTGCCCGCGGGACTGCGTTGTCACAGACTTCTCCCCCTGGTCCCCATGCAGTGGGGGCTGCACCAATAGCTTGCGGCACCGGACCCGTGCTGTCATCGCTCCTCCTCTCTATGGGGGTGCCCCATGCCCCAACCTGACGGAATCACAGACCTGTGCTGCTGCCGCCTGTCCCCTGGGCGAGGAGGAGCACACGTACAGCCTCAAAGTGGGGCCTTGGGGCGAGTGCAGGCTGCCCCACCGCGAGGACGCATCATTGGATTTGGGGGAGGACTCTGGAGAGCTTAGCACATCATGGTTGGAAGGCCACAAGGCTCAGCACCATCCGCACACGGGGCAGGTGGGGTACCAGACCAGGGCAGTCAGCTGCGTGCGGAGTGACGGCAGGCACGCCGTGCTGAGGTAAGGGCGCTTCCACATCTCCCCTGTTGTTTCCTTTCTTGAACGAGTTGCCACTTTGCAGAGCCTCACTCGCTCACCTTCTTGAGTTTTAAATGCAAATTTTTATGCGTTTTCTTTACAGGCTGCTTTTTGATTTAATTCCCTGCTGGTGAAGCTAGCATCTGCTGAAAGTTTTGCATACTTGTACAGTTTGTGGCTGTTTAATTCATTTTATGCTTTTAGTATTTCTCTTCTGGTTTTATTTTACGGAAACCTCATGGATGTGGAGGTATGTGTGTATCACATACACACATACTGAACACGCTGCTGAGCATGGAAGGGTTCCACTCTCAATCACCTACTGCATGTATTTGGCTGGAGAAGCTTAACTTCAACTCCTTCATTCCTATAGATCAACACTGAATAAAACAAGAAGTTTAAGCCTAACAAGTTTGGCCCTGTGAGTTTACTGGAAGATATCTCTTCGCCAGATAGATCCATGAGCAAAGCTGTGGTTGACTCTGGCTTGTGAGGAGCCTTCATGTTTGCGATGTTTCTGATGCCAGTATAAGATCTGTGACTTGCATTTATTTCTTTGACAGCAGTTGTTGATTTCCATCCTCACGTGCTTTATTTAACAATTTCTCTTGGCCTATGCAGGTCTCTTTTCTGTAATTCAGATGTGAAGGTTACAATAATGTACAGCAAATAATGGAAAGATTTATTCTCCCCATTTCTTGCATTTAAATTCAAACAATCTGAGCTCTGCCATTTGACTTCAGATTGAATCTGAGTGGGTGCCAGGAGCTATAGATTACTGAGGAATTGATTAAGTTCTGAGAAAGTCAGAAACCAGATTTTTTGAAGAACTTCACCTGTCCATTTTTTCACCATTATTAGGAGTTGTTGAAAAATCAACGACCTCTGTGAAGGAGGAGAGGAAGGAATGTCTTGAATTCAACAAGGACAAGTGCAGGGTTCTGCATGGGGAGGAATAACCTCAGGCACTGGTCTGGACTTGGGGTTGACCTGCTGGGAGGCAGCTCTGGGGAGAAGGATCAGGGAGAAGACCTGATGGACACCGTGTTGCCCATGAACCAGCAGTGCGCCCTTGTGTCCAAGTGGGTCAGTGGTATCCTGGGGTGCATTAGGAAGGGCATTGCCAGCAAACCAAGGCAGGTGGTCCTCCAGAGGTCCCTTCTCACCTCAATTACTCTGTGACTCTGTTAAAAATCCTGCTCCTGAATTTTGCAGAAATCAGCTGTTATCGGTATCTGTAGCTCCTGGTGCCTGCACAAGTTCAAATTGGAGAGATAAGGAGTTATTCTCTGTCCGATACTCTCCCCCTCTTAATGTCAGTAGTGATTTTGCACATGTACCGAGGCGAAAATAAACATTCTAGCCATTTTCTTACCTTTTCCTATTACATCTGTAGCAAAGTAAATATTTTTTATCGCTTGGAAAAACATCAAGGTTTGTGAACTGCTGTAGCAGTTTGTAAGATCTTGACTTCATTACTTGTCTCTAAATGTATGCTGATTCTGAATACACAGATTTTATACTCATGTAGCTGCTTGACTTTAATGGAGTTACTTGTGATTTATGTCACTGTGGGACCTGCAGCAGGTTTATGTATGCTGCCACGTGGTAGCTGCTATTCTGGCCATTATATCTCATTCTTTGTCAGAGGCTCTGGGAGGGGAATCCTGGCTTGTTCTAAGCTTCCTCTTCCCTTACGCTCTCACTGGCACTTTTGCTGTAGGAATGGAGATTGGAAGCCACTGTCAATACTGTGCTCTTTGCTTCACTGCTGTGTAATCCGTTGAATATCTGGATGACAGCGCAGGAGGTCACAGATGGTTTAGTTTTATTGTTTCTACCTGGGATCAAGCTGTCTTCTTCCCTCATCCTTTCTGATTTTTTGGGGGTTCTTTTGTTTTTCTTTGTTTCTTCTTTTCAGGAGATCTAGCCCCTTGTTGGGGAACATGTAGTTCCATTAGCTGCCTCCAAGCAGAGTTTTTTTGCTCAGTCCGTGTCTCAGGTTTACTGCAGAAATGAGGGTAGCCTGTGCCTTACTCTTACTAAGCCTGTGTGCAGGAGGAGCATCCATAGTTTGTGTAGTTCTCTTTCAAAAATAATTAGTTATTAACTGTAACAGTGTAGCTTGAATTTGGAAGCCTGATACCTAAACCTAAAATCTGGCATAAAATCCAGTCTGTGTTTAATTCCAGGGCTTGAGTGTCACTGATACCAAACACCCCTAACAACAGCTCCCTTAAAACAACCGTGTTAATGCCTTCCTAGTTTCATTGTGCAGCGTATTTGCTGCCATTCTCCTGAAGAATGGACCCGATCTTGCAGATGTCGCTTCGCAAGAGTGATGATATTTTGGCTACTGCTAAAGAAGAGTAAATGCATTTGCATAACCCTGAAGCAGGGCTTGGCAGACAGCCAAATGTCTGCTGTAGAACTGGGAAGAATTGCTTTATTTGTGCTTTTTCATTTTCCTGGCTGAGATTTCCTATTTAGAATAACACTGTTGAGTAAGTCCCAATGAGAGTTACAAATTAAATTTCTGGGGTACTAAGGGAAGAGAGAAATATCCCTAGACATGCTTCACCAGGTCTCTAAGCTGCTTAATTATGCTGCCGTGCTGGGATTTTATCACTGCCACTCATTCCTTCTGCCACTAACTAAGAAGAATGGCATATGACATATGTGGTCACTTGAACACCGTTACCCATCAAAGAGCAAACGTATGGTCAGCCCCTTTCCAAATCTATAATGCAGCGGCAGCAGAGATGGCTCTGTGATGTTCACAAGTGGTGTCTGTTGCTTCATTTGTTTTCAAAGTTGGTAAACTGACTGGTTTCTAATCGCAGAGCTGTGTGTCAGCCAACTGTGCTGATGTGTGTTCTTGTGGATGCGGATGGAGGGGCTGCACTGGAATGGCGGTGAGGATTTTAATGGGATGGGTGCAAGTTAGTTTTTAAAGCCTAAATGATTGAATGCATTCCCATCTTAGGGGTGCGAGGTTACTGGCAGAAAATTCATTTTGGCTTCTGCATTAATAAGTTTGCGATTAATGAGAAGAGCAAATGCTCAGGAATAAGGTCAAAATGAAATGGTTTAAAAGATATGATTTGCCTGCTGTAGGGAGCCTGCTTTGCAGGGGGGCTGGAGTTTATGAGCTCTGGAGGTCCTTTCCAGCCCCTGTGATTCTGTGATTATGCTTTATTTCAAAAAGCCTTTTTTCATTGTTTTGCAGGTTAAAAAAAAAGTTAGCTTTCAATCTCATATCCTGTAATAAAGTCAAACATAAACACTCCCATTTCTTTAAGAAAACCTCAGAAGAAGTTACAGGAGATGTGCACTTTAAACTTCTGCTGGTTTTGGTTTCTGTCTTGTCATAGTTGTGAAAACCTCCTGAGTGGTGACACAGAGGAACTCTTATTTTTGTTCCCCACGTTTGGGTTAGAAGCTAGATTGCATTTAGATAAATGAGTACCTGTAACTATGCGTTGAAACCCTAAATACATTTGTCTTGGTTTTTTTCTGACTTGATGGATGTGCTTACTAAGTAGATTTAGTGTACCCAGTAAGCGTAAGAAGTTAAAGCTGAGAGCAAGCAGGTCTTTTCTTTCTTCCTTTTATTTATTTATTTTTGCTATTATCTGGATTAGATGTCTTTTTCAGGTATGTATTTCTTAAACTCTTCGTGCAGCGTATAAGGTGATGATGATAGAAGAGAATTGGATTGAGATTCTGTTTACTTTGCCTTTGTAAGTGAAAACTCAGGTTTAATTCAGCCAAGGAATAAAGCGTCCATCAAGCATGTAGTTGAGCAGTACCCAATTCTTTTGTTTGCCTCTGTAATTTGAATTTACACGATCCATTTCGTAGTGGATTGCACTTAACCACTGTGCTGCTGTAGATTTCTTGGAAAAATTATTTGTACTTTCTGCAGATTGTGTTCTGTAGATGAGTATAACATTTTACAGCTGAGAGGAGGAAATGCTGCGCCGTAATACGCCTACATGTGATGGCTGTGACTTTCCCGAAGGAGGAGGTGTGCATTCCCATCCTTCCCAGCACATATAGGGATCGAGCCTTGGTGCTCAGGCTTGGAAATGAATCCCTGAGCTAATGGGAAGAATGGAGGACATTTCTCCATTCTTGGAGTATTTAAAAAGAATAATCTCATTGCCTTTGCTTTTGCTACAAGCACACTAAACAACCGAATGGTGACTGCTTTTAGCCATTCAACCAGAGTAATGTTTTTAATATACATTGCAAAGCAATTCCAGCCCTGTAACACAGAAAGCATCAGTGTGTAAGCACGTTGTAATGTTACCAGATCTACTCCCAGAAGGAAGGTCTAACCTGAATGCACGAATCTGTGGACAGTTAGTTTAAAAACTGGGCTCACGAAGCATCTCCCATCCTCATCCTCCCTGCTAGTTTGGATACTGAGGTTTGCGGGCTGAGATCAACGGATGTCACACATCTGAGTGTCCTCCGTATCAGATTGTTCTGAGTACGTCGGTGACATGAAAGGATGTGTCTGCATTTCATGCAGAAGAACAGAGTGTGTTTTTACGTTTGCATTTGTGTTGCTTGGTGTCACATTTAATTTGGCTGTGAGGCTCTGAATGAGTGGGAACGAGTTAATTAGATTCACTTTCTGGTAGGGAGTTGTGTGCAATTCTCTCTCAAAAACATCTTCCCCAGCAGAAGGGAGGAAATTGCCAGCTCCACATCTTGTTCACCTGAAGGTCAACAAAGATCTCTTATTAGCTGTTCATAGCAGGAGCAGTGGAGGGATTTTCAGGAAAGGATGAGCTGTTCAGTCTTCACATACCAGAAAGCCTTGCAAATAGCAAGGATGATTGCTGGGCAGAGATGTCTTTTTCAGCCTACGTGCCAACATCTGCTTGAATCCATTGGACAGATGTGGTAGCTATTGCCTTGCTAAGAAATTGGGGATAGCAATACCAGCAACTAGTAATGCTAATTTTGAAGAAAACCCTGAAGCAGATTATTAAAGGCTTCATTTTCTTTGGTTTTTCAGCAAAGATCAACCCAGACTTAAATATCTCGTTTACAGTGGTGCTACCCCAAAAACGGATTTGGATTTTCCTACTGGTATCCAAATGCAAAATTTCAATTACTCTTTAGAGTGTGAATTCACTTGCCCTCCCTGCTGTGTCCTTAGCTAGGCTCTATTTTTCTAGTATAATAACTTAGGACAATGACTTCTATTTGCCTGTATTTTATCTACTTAAAAGCAGGAATTCTTTTTTCCTGTCGCCGTTGTGGCACTGATGGCTCACCTGATAACTGTGTTCAAAAAGTACTGAGAGGGAAATAAGGGTACAGTTGGTGTGACTCTCTCTAACCTAATGTTCCAGCCAACACTCCAAATCACTGGCCCAGCACAAGTTCAGATACAATGATTATTTCTTTTCTGTCCTCCATTCAGTAGTATTGATGTTTTGCACCAGGTACAGCTTTGCATCAGTTGTGTTTGGCGTGTAGTAGAAGCGTGAGAAATCTGTTCTGGATATAAATGAGAATCATCTTTTGGCTGCATCAAAGGCTGCTCCTGTTTCATACAGCTGTTAAACCTCAGCAGATTCATCCTGCTGGCACCTGTGAGACTGTTGTTGTATATGATGAAACTGAGACAAAAAGCGTTATATTTCAAACAAAAAAAGTGTACATTTAAGTCACTAAATGCTGTATTATGCTAGTTATTCAGGATGTAGTCAAGCTAGTCAAGCCTGATCACGTAGAAGTGGCAATATTCCTATTGACTTTTGTGAAAAATGGACCAATTGCTAAATTGGAAGAGAAGCGAATGGATGCCCGTTATCTTCTCCGCTCCCCCTATGAGATTGCTGTGCAATCCTGAAATGATTGCCCAGAGTATTTTCTGTAGAGAAAGTTAGCTTAGTCAAACTGTGTTATAAGTAATATTAAGTGAGGTAATAACTGGTTCCTTGGCAGCAGCTCTAGATTTCACACCTTTTAAGTGCACATGTATTTGCTCCTTAGAGTTGGTAAAAGCCTGACTGTGAGCAACTGGAGGCTGGAGAAGACGAATTTAAAGAGAGTTCACACTGAGTTCACGTGTGCTCTTAATTTTGGAGAGTGGTTTGCATCATGCTTATAACACTAGGCAGAAATTAGAAATTCTTAGTTCTTTTTTTTTTTTCTGGTGACTTTCTTGCTGGGTTTCATCGCTTTTTCCCCTCCTTTTTTTCCACCTATCTGATCCATTGTTTGTGATGCTGCAGTGATGTCTTTGCTCGTATGTAAGTCTGTCATTTTTTGGTATGTCCTTTCCAAATCTGTAGACGTCAGTTATGTGAGGTCTCAGACACAGCAGAGATTTCCCTCCTGTCCTTGCGACCTGGTGGATAATCTCTAGCTGCTGTGAAGTGGAATAGAAGCAGCTGCGCTCTGTGTGGTCAGGCAGGACAGAGCAGTCTCGGACATCTACAGTTGTCAGCTCTCCTTTTATTTTTCCATTGCATTGATCCTTTTGTGATGTGTTAGAAAATGAATGAAGATTATGTCCTAATGACGGATAAGTAATGTAACTGAGTGCAAAAACACAGGCACAGTTGCAGCGTGCTGGAGTCTCCTGTGCTTTGTCAGGTTTGAAAACCCTCTGACCTTGTTTAATAGCATTTGCTTGGTTACAGCCTCACAGAACAGAAATATTTCATATTAACGAGAGACTAATTATTTTCATAGAAGAGCAGAGTTGCTCAGCAGGATGTGCTGACACTGGGATGGACGGATGCTGGCCAGTAAGTGGTGTTTGGAAGCTGGTGGAGGCGTGCACAAATGACAGCTCTTTTCCTGGGCTTGCCTTTTCTTCTCAGTCCCTGTTAAAGTGTGAAATCTAAAAGCACAGCATGGTTCACACCTTCTCCAAGTTGAAATAAATTAGGTGTATTATTTACAAGTGGCTCAACATTTGCACCCGCAACTCTCTGGCAACGCAGTGTGTGCCTTGCAGCTCCTCTTATATTTATTGTGTTGATGCAAGTCTTCTGTTTCACCCTCAAGTGACTATGATTTCTTAGCATCATAGGACTGTTTGAGTTGGAAGGGACCTTTAAAGTTCATCTAGTCCTACTTGCTCAATGTGGATGTCTGCAGCTTGACCACATGCTCAGAGACCAATCCAGTCTGACTAGGAATGTCTCCAGGGTGTCATCCACAACATCTCTGGTCAACCTATTGCACTGCTTCACTATCCTTTATCATAAAAAACCTTTTCCTTATACGCGCTCTCAATCTCCCTTCTTTTAGTTTGAAACCATCTTCTTGTCATATGGTAACTTAGGTAAAATAACTGGGGGTTTGGGCTGAAAAAATGTTGAGATCTTGTAAGGATAACCTACTCAGTTTTTTTTTGCTTTGTTCTTATCTCAGCCTTTGTGTGCAAGATGCCGTCCCTTTGACCTCCAAGACCTGTGTCATTGCTAAAGACTGCGAAACGTCCGAGTGGTCGGCGTGGAGCTCCTGCTCACAGACCTGCAGCTGGGGAGATCTCGCCCCAGGCTTTCGGAGCCGGCACCGTAGTGTGCGGAGCGTGGCCATGGGAAGTGGGAAGCTCTGTCCAGAGCTGGAGGAGAAGGAAGCCTGCAGCACAGGAGGGAGAGAGCTGCTGAAGCCCTGCCCCAGGTACCTGAGCTTTAACCCATGTTTTCTCAACTTCTGGGATGGTCTTATGCTTCCTTGCTCTGTGTTTCTGTGTGTGTATGGGGAGAGTTGCACATAAACTTTCTATCTGTGTTTGAGAGATCATTGATTTGATCATTGTTAACGATGGTTCGCCTTATTTACTGCTAACGTTCTGTTAATTGTTTCCATTATCGTTATTGCTATTATAATGATTACACTTGCATATAGAAATAAATTGCAGTTATACTCACTACAGCTTATATTTTTGTATTTTAAAAACTGAAAGCAGATATCCTTGTTCTCTGAATGTGCTTTTCCTACTGGTTGCTGGTTTGGAGAATTTCCTCAACTGCACAGAGGCTGGGCAGGTCTCCATGGCTGTATTCTTACTGGGCTTGCAGTCATGAATTTTACATAAGATTTAATGATTCCTCTTCATCTCCCCATGAAAAATCCCAGTCCTCCATAAGGAAAATGGGAACTGTTCAGAGATAGCAGCTTGGTAAAGAGCAAGTCTCAGATTCCATTTTTAAACTGGGAAGCTTTGTAGTCCCCAAGTTCTTGCTTGGTTGATGGCACTCTTTGTTCTGACAGAAGGTGAAGAACTCACCTTTCTGGTGTGCAAATCTGTGCCATAGCGCTTGGCCAGGCTAGCCTAGAGAGGAAATTGTTTGCTTTGCAAAGAAAATAAAGTATAGCTTAATTTTGCATTCTGAGATTGACTGTAAAATGCTTCAAGATTAAGATTTTATACACATGTAGACAGGTCTCCCTGCGAATAACTCTGTTTATTAGGAGGTCTAATCACTGATCGAGTTGTGAATTTCTGGTGCTTTGCCAGGTACTGCCAAAACCTTTGATAAAGCCTTTGCAAGAGACGTTTCTGAGGAAGGTGTAACCTGTGAAAGTGTCACTATATTGTTGAATCCATTCAAATCAAATGCTGAACATTTTAATGCACCCTGCTAGCGAAGGAGAGGAAGTGTATAAAAAAATTCTGTTGCTTGATTACATCCTATGAAAAGGCTCTTGAAGAGTGATTTTTGCTCCTGCCCAGATGCACACCAATTTCAAAGACAATAGATTAACACATTGTCTCACTGATTTTGTATAGGAGCGTGGGTGCAGGTAACACCTGATTGGGGTATGCCAGCTGGTAGCAGATCAGGGATTGAGCAGAACGTGTCTGCCCCTTGTTTCTCAGCAGTTGTGTTTTTTGATACTGCACTGTATTAAAGTGCAAACGACTGTAAGGGCTTGATGTAAAGCCAGGAGAGCCCAAAATGTGAGGATCTGCATAACGCTGATAACTTTCTTGTGGTGCCACCCGTGATACAGGAGGAAACTTGTTGTTCTTTCAGTGTATTGCTGCTATGTCATGGTTTTCATGAGAATATGTACTCATAAACATTGTTCATTCTGCCATACCTCCACATCTTCAGTCCTTCAGGTAACCTTTAAAGTATCTGCATGAACTAGGATAAACTGTCTAATGAGCTGGCCTGGAACAATAACATGAGACTTACAGGTTAATAGAAGCACTTAGCCAGAAAACATGGCAAGAAAATCTCTGGTATTTAGTTAATATTTATTTTTAGGGATGTAGTATCTCAAAATGTAGGTGATAGATTGACCTTCTTTCACTAAGCGCCATTAAGGAGAGTTTTATGATTGCTCTCTGGTTAGTAGACTTTGATTTGACCATTCAGTACTTCAGAAACAAGCAGGAATGAGAAGCTGCAACATTGTGGTGCATGCTGTGGGTATACCAGTTGTAAGGCTCTGGCACCCACAGTTTTATGCTAACGAAGAGAAATCAATCATTTTAAAATCTGCTATTCAAGCATCAGTGCTGGCATAGGGTATTGTCTGTCCATATTACAATTTACAGCTGGTGGTTTGGTTTCAGTGTTTGAGAATTGGTGACCAAGATACTGAAGTATCCTTTTCTTTAAATTTTGGTAAGGATTTTCCAAGTCATGCTCCAGGCAAGCCAAAGACAGTGGGTGAGAACATTGGCCAGAAAGAGCATGTCCCTATGTAAGACTTTTACTGGGAAGGCCTTTTAATTTTAAGGCTGAAGTTTACTATAATCCCTTTAATCAATAGTTTAAATACAAGAAAATAAAGCATTTTAAGTGCAGGTAGGACTCCTGAGCTTTGTACTTTGTTTTACTTTTGGTTATTTATCCTGAAAGGATTAGATTAAGGGTTTAGAAAGCTTAAACACATAAGAGGTGATCCTACCTCCTTTATTGCCATATAAATTTGGGGTAGTTCAATTAAAGAGAACAGGCACCTATAGGTATAAAACTCATTTCAGCACTAAGAGGATAAGTCCTACAGACTGCGAGACCAAGAGGTTACTATAAATCGAGAAGACATTGAGCAATTGTTTGTTACATAGCTGTCACTGAGTCATCAGTTTTAAAACAATGTTTTATATCACTGGTATCCTTGATGTGTAGCTTACACGTTCAGTGGGAATAGATAGATTTTCCAGAATTATTATGTCTTTCAATCTTTCGTTTTGGTTGTGGTTGCTATGTTACAAGACAGGGATTCAGAAAAAAAAAACCCTCTCTTTTTGTTGGAAATTCAAAGCTTTTCAGAACTTAAGTGATGGAAAATGGGAAAATTTTAAGACCTGATTTTTACAAAAGGCTTGAGATTACTGCTGAGATACGGGTGTGATGGTATCACTTTGTAGGGCTCATTATGTGCCTTAATTAAAGGTAAGGTATTAGTGTGAAGTGGGAAAGATGTGAAAGGAAGCTCTCAGAACTCCGCTGGTATGCTGCTGGGATTGCACGTTGGGAGTGGAGGCAGCACCAGTCTCCAGTCCTTTGAACTTCGCTGGTCTCTGGCACCCCGAGATGCCCTTGGTTTGGCTGGACAGCCTGGTTGCCTCCCCTCTGATCAGGAACAAGCTGTGTTGCAGCTGTAGTTCTCCAGCCCCAGGTTGGACATTTCTCCTGGGGCTGATGCTGGCTGTTGGCAGTGTGAGAGCTCACTTAGCTTTGATCATAGCAGACACACAACGAACCCGCTCTTCTGCTTCCCCAGCTGACTGGCTCGCAAGCACTGCTTATGATGTGAAAATCTTGACTTTATCAGCCCAGTCTCTTCCTTGATACCCCAAACAACAAATTTATTGTTTCCAGCAGCTCCTGCTTGCCCGTTTTCTTAAGCAAACTGACATCACCGTGTGGGGATTCTGGAGGTTCCCGTTTTAGGTGTTCTCTACCTACCACTCCAACCACTGGCAGTGGTGACTGTCAGTCTTTGGAAGTAATCAGACCTCCTGTAGCTCAAACAGTGTTGTGAATAAATAAATAAATAAAAATGGAGCAAGCCTATTGGGAAGTCAAAAACAAATACTAATCTTTGTTATTAGCCGTTCTAAGAGGCCTAGGGTCACAGCTAGGACTATAGTTATACTGGGTTTTCATCAAATCATCTAACTAGATGTTGAAAGGAGTTAAAACGTTCAATCTGTTGGCCTTCTGAAATTGTCACCACCCACATGTTTTGGCATAGGGATGACACAAATGCACTGAGGCTGACCTGCCTTGATGATTCAAATGCATCCCTTTCACTTTGTGGTTTATTGTGCTCTTTAATATAGAGACAGCGAACGAAGTGGTGGAATGGTGTTATCCCCTGAGCTTAGTTCTGATGCAGTGCATCTGACAGTGTAACTGTGGGCTTGGGTGTCATCTTCATTGAGTTTGGAGAAATCACAGTCACGTGGTAAAACCACTGTGGGTATTGCTGGTAACCTGCAAGTACTGCCCAGAGGTTAAGGTTCAAAAAGAGATGCTCAAGTGTTTCCCTGCAAGAAACCTCAGTAATCTCTGCTCTTTGTCAATTGCTATTAATTGCTATTAACAAGCTTCTGATTAAATTTAAATGGAGATTATGCAGTCGTTTTTTTTCTTTTAAGCAATGCAAATTCTCCTCATCTCCAGTACAGCTCATAGGTGGGCAAATTGATACTGAGTGTCAGCTGCATAAAACCTGGCAAAGAGTCCACCAGAAGCTGTCCAAGTGTGCTGCTTCCTTCTGTAGAGACAGGTTTTGCACTCAGTGGGATAACAATATGTCAGATATGTTTCTAGTGTAGTTGACTTGGTAATGGCTGTGAAAACGTGTACCTTTTAAACAGCTAATGCTTGGGGTCAGGATTTGTTACCAGTAAGCTCTAGGCAGCTGAGGGCATGCCCAGCTGGGAGAAAGCAAGATGGGCTGATAAGGATTTAGGCTTTAAGCTGCTCACAGAAGAACCGGTGCTGGCAGTTGCACCTGACGGCTGCTCATTAAATACTGCTCTGCAGTGCAGCAGAGATTTGGTTACTCTGTGTAGATATCTACAGGGATTTTTTTTTAGATTCGGAAGCAGATGAGGTTTAATTATCTCTGAGCTCAGATTTAGCTATTTTGCATAATTTTAATCATTGATGGCCTAATTTTTGTAGGTGTTAAGTCCCACAGCTTGTGCTGAATAGGAGAAGCAGGTGCTCGCACCTTTGGAAATGAGTCTGTAAGATCCAGAATTCACAGCTGACTCCCTAAGCCCACATATTGATAATGAGCACTTCTTTAGTCAATTATTATTTTAAGAAACACTACCCTGTAACAAGTATTGCCATAGCTGAGGGAAGATGCGTGTGTTCTATATTTAGGCTTCTGGTTGTGAAATACAGACCTGAGCAGCGCAGTGTCCTGAGGTGCTGTGGTGGAGGAGTTTTTCTTTACCCAGCTCTCAATGAAGAACATGCATTTAACACTGCATGCCCCAAAAAATGCAATCAGGAATTCCACAAGAGGAGCACTATAACAAAAATCCATGGCTGTGCTTTATATGTTGCAAGAGTTCAGTTATTTCGTATTGGTTGTCTGAAAAGGATGCTCTGTATTGTTTTCCCTGCTGGCAGTAAACCCTGTGAACGTATCCAAATTTGCACACAATACTGTATGTTAATTAAGGGAGCCTGACAGCTCATCTGAAAAGTACCTGTAAATTGAAAGTGAGTGGCAGTGTTCACAAACGTTTTCCATTAGTATCTTACAGAATTTGTAAGTGCTCTGGGGCTAAAAGTCATTCTTATGCCCAAATTTGCAATGCAGCATGTTGTGAGAACATTGCTATGCGCTCAGGCAAAATAATGTCATTATTTTTCATGTAGTTTTGAGATGCACCTGTCCTTGCCATAGCTGTAGTCAGGGAAAGGATATTTGCAGTGCAGAATACAAGGGCTACAAGATGGAACAGAGACACCCCGTTGTGCTGAGCTGGCAGTGATCAGTTAGCAGGCAAATGCACAGAGCTTTTAACAACTGTAGATCTGCCATAGGAGGACAGAGAATTTGGCTTGAAGCTAAAAGAAGGAAATTATTTTACGTATTTTGGGACAGTGAAGTTTGTGTGGAATAAGTGAACTATGAGATATAGAGGGGCAAAGGAATGAAGTGGTGGAAGTGTAAACAGTTTGACTACAGGAACAATACTGGCTAGGATTCAGAAAGTGGAAGGAAAACTTGGAGCTCTTACTTACCTTACCACACCAATACTGTCACCTGTTAATTAAAATGAGTTTCCTCTATGAAAGTTGCTGTGTTAGAAAAGCGCTCTGTGTTTTTGGACATGATGAGAAATAATTCTTGCTTTCTGTTGTCTCCAATGCTACTTCCCCTGTGATTTTAATAAGTTCTTCTTGGCATTTAGGCTGATAATTAGTAATGCTGATTGTCAGTACAGCATTCGCATACCTGTGCCCAAGAATGTTATCCTTTCTTGAAAACCATTTATACTTTTTAGGTGTGAACTGAATATGAACTGAATACAGAATGAAAACAGACTTTGCTGCATATCACGACTTCTGAAAAGAAGAGCAATAGAACTGAGTTACCATAGGCAGCCCTTTGGAGAAATTGATAGTACCCTAGGCCTTTGCAAAGCTGTCACCTATAGAAAAGCTGCTTGGTGCTTGGAGCTTCATTGATGTATGTAGGGCTTTACCTGTTAAGTGCATTTTAGAATGACGTGCTCAGCTCTTGGTTGAGAAGGGTGCTGTAGTGGTTGGAGCTACATGTTTGAAAACTCATTTTCACACTTAATCGAACCTCTTAATCTTTGTTCCTTTTTTGCATCCTGCTCAGAGGTGTTGTCAGGATGATTTAGTGTTTGTGAACACTTCAGAGATCAGTGCTATGTGAAAAGTTTACATGAGTACTACCGGCTAATATCAAATACTTAACCTTCGTATATTTAACTTTCAGAATGTTCCAAAACATTACCTGTTTTGGACAGGGGACTGCTGCCATAAATCCTAAACCAATTGTATTTTGTCAAGTAGTAAACTAGCACCTCCTCACCTGTAGTTTTTCTAATATTATTCTTGTTTTATGTGGTCTCTCTTTTTCCCAAAGGTTTTCCTGGAGAACTTCTGAATGGAAAGCTTGCCAAGTGTCTCTCTTTGACCAGCAGAGCCCTCAACATCACAAACATGCAGTGCTTTGTGGAGGTGGCATACAAACCCGTGAGGTTTATTGCGTCCAGATCACTGTAGAAGGCGAAACGCACCGACTGAAGGAAGGTATGTGCCTAGAATCATGTCCGTCACAAATAGATCTAAGTAAAAGAAGAAAAAGAAATCCTTACTGCACAGTCATCAGAAAGCTTGGCTAGCTGGTGCCCCCCTTGTGTCTGTCTGTTCTTACTGAGGGAGGTGTTTCTTGGCATCAGAGTGGGAGCAGGAGGGCTTAGTCCACGAAGTCTTGGGGTCTGCCTGGGGACAAAGCCTTCTAGGAGTGAACTGCTGCTTGTTCTGTAGGTGTACTTGTATGGGTGAGGTCTGAAGGATGGAGGAGCTAAATTTTTTTGTGCTAGTTTTCTTGGACTTCAGTTTTCTTCCTTTCTTGTGTATCAGGTAACCTGCCCTCTGTAGCTGAGCACATTTGTCTGTGGTTTTAGTTCTGGGTTAGAGTATAAAAACAAAGATGTCACACTCTGTTCTGGAGATGGCTTCAGCCTGTGCTTCAAATTGATACACAATCTTTCTTGTGTTTTGAAGGGGAAAGCAAAAATAATATTGTCACAACTTCTGAGCAGACAGACAATTTTTGGATCCTGGAAGCAAGTTATTTTCCTTTTAGAAGAATAATGAGTAGATACAGATGCACAATGAATAATTCATCTAAGGCTGTTTTATTTACTGTATGTAGTGCTCTTGCAGAATATGCTTTTGAGCAGAGATACAAAGATAATAAGAACACAATATCATATCTTAGATTTATTTACTTACAAAGCCAAAGCAAATGTTTCCTGGGTGCGCAGTTGTATCTTAGCATCCTGCACAGGCTCTGAGATTATAGAAAATCAGACCTCTTCTAATCTCTATCCAGTCTGTGCATAGTTGCTGCTTCACCTCTTCCAAACATCTGGTACCACCTTGTCTGCCAACACAAAAATTCCTCTGTTGTTCTAGTCAAGTATATGATGCCTATGACTTTCAAAGTAAGAAAAGTGTTGTTGATGACAGGTGTGTAACATTTCTTGACCGCCTTCATCCTTCTTGCCACTTCTGTAGTCCATGCTGCTACTGTATGGCACATTTGTAAGCAGTAAGCTTTAACTGACTTCAGCCATGCTTCTCTGTTCTTTGTTAGTATTGTGAATTACCCTAGAAGACTGGAGCGGGTCTTACAAAACCCTTATCCAACGTTATTCATAACAGAATTTGTACTCTATATCTAGCATGTGATCACCTGCCAGTTTTTCCTTTGTTTAAGGTTCAGTACAACTTAAAAATGGCAAGCCCTCCCCTTAGCAGAAAGAAGACTCTTAAGATGTCTCTTTCTTGTTTGTACAGTTCTAACCTTTACTGTTTGAGAAAGAAGTACGTTTTTTCTTTCTATGTAGGTAACTGCAAAAGCAAACTTGCACAGCAATTGTACGAGGTATAAATTATTCCTGCCATGCCAAGGCAATTGTGGTGATTTTCAATAGTCCTTAGGAAGTGAGAACCCCATCAACTGTCAGTATGGCCATATTTAAAAGGAAAGACAGAGAATGTTTGTTACTATTTTTCCCTATCTGATAATACTCAGTACGTCTCATTAACTAGCTGGTCAGTTTTTTTCTTTGTCCAACTTCTTTTCTAGAAATCTGAACTGATAGTAAGTTTTTACTCATCATGAGAAGACCTCATATTTTATTGCGCTGTTTTTCAGTGATGGGGAGAAGATTGAGAAGTTGACTTGCCTATGCATTAGCAAATATAGAGTCTAACTGCTACCATAAAAAGTTCAGTATTTTTCTTTCATCACCTCTTGAATGTCCTTAAAGGGATCATTCTGAAATCAAACAAGCGAGTCTAATAGGATATTATCATCCATCACAGTTGTTATTCTTCTGGTTACTTCCAATAAGAACTTGGACCTGGCACAGTGACATATGTAAAAGATGATTTTGTCTGGTGGTATCTCCAGCAGTATTATTGGATAAAATATGTTGAATTGTAGTTGGAGACAGGTACCATCTGTGATGTGTTTATGCATATTGCTCAAAGCTCTCTTATCCCCCAGGCTATCTTTTCTGATAGCAGCCGGAGGTGATCGTCCCTCTGTACTCTTAGCGCTGGTGACGCTGCAGTTCCAGTGCTGTGTTCAGTTTTGGGCCCCTCACTACAAGAATGGCCCTGAGCATGTTCAGAGAAGGGTGACAAAGCTGGTGAGGGGTCTGAAGCACAAATCTTGTGGGAAGCAGCTGAGGAAACGGATTGTTCAGAGTGGAGGAGGCTCAGGGGAGACCTTATCACTCTCTGCAGCTGCCTGAAGGGAGGTTGTGATGAGGTGGAGGTCCTCTCCTGTATAACTAGTGATAGGACTACTGGGAATGGCCTCAGGTGAGGTTAGGAAAAACTTCTCTGAGAGAGTGATCAGGTGCTGGAATGGGCTGCCCTGGGAGGTGGTGGAGTCACTGTCCCTGGAGATGTTCAGGAAGTGTTTAGATGATGTACTGAGGGACATTGTTTAATGGGAAATATTTGTGAGAGGTGGATGGTTGGACTTGGATGATTTTGGAGGTCTTTTCTAACCTTTGTGATTGTACGACTGTATGAACTACGTGGCCGTACAGACATAGCCTGCCTTTCCTGCCCTTCACTTTGGGGTGCCCCCCAGTTGTTGTGTCTGGACATCTCCTACTTGAAACAATCTGTTGATGGGGTGGTGGTTGCCTATCTTCGTAACGTAACTCTATCCACTTGTATAGAAGCTCTGCAACTGTTAAATAAAGCAGACATGCACATCTCCAACTCATTTATTTTCAGAGTTAAGCTCTGCTAACAAATTTGTCCTGCTCTTTTCTAGACTTTGTGGCTGTTAGTTATCCGGATTTTTTTCCCCACAATAACGTTTAATTAATGTGGTTGAACAATGCTAATTAACAATCCTCACGAACAAAAAATGTGGTAAAAGTATGGAAGAGTATTATATGATGATCAGTTGATGCAGCTTCTCTCAACGTTTGGCAATAAAATTCTTCTTCCTTCATTATGCAATTGCAGTAAATTAGCCCGCTAATATGGGAATTAACATTTCTTGTAGAGTCTGGGGATGGTGTCTGTGTTCAACCTGCTATTAAACATATGAAATTCCTATATTTGATCTTCCTCAGGATATTTTGCTGCCTCTCCTGAAGGTGAGGGATTATCTTTCTGTTTTCTAATTAAAATTTCCTGTTTGGTTTATCTAGAAATTATAACTCCTTGTAATTTAGGGCATGGGATCCTTCATAAAAATGTTCCAGAAATGTCTTCTCTCTTTTCTGAACTCATTACCACTTATCCCTTACTGCCCCAGTGACTGGGATTGCATTTTCTCCATATTTTCTGTAACTTTCTAACTAGGGATCTGTCTGTCTTGTCATTTTTTTCCATAAAATTTGTGCTGTATATATCTTGACATTTTTTCTTTTCTACCTGTTTGAATGAGATCCAATTTTCCTCTCACTTACTGAATTCTCTTATAATGTTTTTGGAGCCTGTCTGCTTAAGTTTTAATTATAGGACTGAAAAGACCTTTGTGAAATGCTATTCTTCCTTGAGTCGTCTTTATTGTTTACCCCGCATAGCATACTTAGCTAATAAAGTTTCTCTCTTATTACCATCTCACAAAACAATCACTGCATTTTCCAGTCTTCTTAATCTTTGTTATTTTCCATCTGAAAATCCACATTTTATTCTTGTACCTGTATAAGATTTGAGAGTCTTTTTAACTGTTTGTTTGCTTAATGATTGTCCCTACCTCATTTGTCACTCCGTATTTTTATTTGATCTTGGATTTCAATAATAGGCGTGTCACTGTATGATCAAAGTAATGTGATAGCTCCCACAGATTCCTAGTCCATTTTCACTAATGTTAGAAACATTGAAAATACCGTTGTGAAATAACAACAATAATAAGCCTAATTGTTAGGCTCAGGGCTCCTCGTAATCCAAATATTATTCAACTTCTTTTTCTTTAAAAAATTAACAGCTTTTCAGCTATTCCTCCATGTGTGATTCTCATCCATCTTAACACATAAGCTATGATTTTATTGAAAATCCTCCAACTGCATGTTACATTTCCCCAGTATAGCCGTATTTAAGATTCCTTGTAGTCTGTCAGAAGAAAGGGACTTGACCGTGCTTAAGATGTGTTGCAGTGGGTATTGTTAATTTTCCTCTTCTGTTTTTCTTTGGACACACTGTTGTATTTCTTCACAGCCATAGCAGCTGAACTCCTTTAGACTCTTTAATATTCAGGTCTTTGTAAACACCTGGGGATTCAGTATTAATGGTTACTTTTTGATGCATCCTGTGTGTATTTCCTTACACATCTTTGTTTCGCAAGCCACTTTATTAACCCAAATGGCCAGAAGGTGTTCCCTAGTATTTTCATGCATGTCCTTACATGAGTCTTAAAATCATAGTTTCACGGCCTTGATCCTTTCTTCTTTTCCACAGAATATTGAGCTTTTTCCCTACTTCTGTTAGACAGAAATGTCTAATACCTTCTTACCTCGTGAGTAAACTTTTCAGACTGTTTTAAATACCCACATGGGAGATGTTTTGGCACTGCATTTTATTTTCCAGAAATTAGTGGCCTCTTTAGACTTGCAGAGCTGTATTTGAGAACTCCTTTCATTCACATCCTGTATTATTCTGCATTTATTCTCATTCTTTTTTTCCACCCTTTTGTCTCCTTTAGCTCTGAAATATGCATTTTTGCCTGTTCTGCTCTGTATGCTCTGTTTCCTAACGAGGATTCAGCTTTTTTTTTTTTCCCTCCAAGTTCTTTGTTCTGCTTTGAATCATGATCTTCCAGTGCATTCCTTCTGGGGGATTAGTGTTTCAAATTGGTACATGTGGCATCTGTTCAGTAAACCATGTGAAAGTACTTTCAGGAAGAGAGAAGTACCATCAGAGTGCTATTAGAGCATGCCATTAGCCTCTTGAGTTCTAGCTGTCCTGTGCACCACCAGGCCCAGCTCTTTAGCAGCAGTAAGTCAGGTGTGCACATTGTTGTCTTCCTGCATATCTATTGGGGAAAGACTGTGTTGATGCAAATAAGCTGCCCACAGGCGTTGGCGCAGGGTATGCACTACTTGAATGAGCATGAGCCCTGTTTGGAGTATGAACTCTGTATTAAATGCACGCTGTTTTTCCAAATTTATGCTGGTGAAAGCTGCAGGAATGAGAAGTTTGATTTACTCTACGGAAATTAGAACTGGGAGTCTTTGGTGTTTAAATCCTGTTGTCTTCATCTGGTTAATGAACTTGAAAAGAAATATGTAAGAATATATTAGTAAAGAGAAGCCTTGGTTAAGACCATAGTGGGGGGAGAGCTGCCAGTCAGAGGTGGCATGAGGAAACGCTTGGCTGGCTGGTGGTACAGCAACAGGAGAGGGCAACGTGCCTGATTCACAGAAATGGAGTTCTGAGGAGGAAGAAAAACCCCATAAGCAAAACTGAATGCCCAAGAATGCCCTCACCCCAAACTTGGGTATTTATCATCAGGATGACTCAACTGGCTTGAAAAGATGAGAAATAGACCTCTGAAGTGTAAAATATATTCAGGCAAGTCTGCATCGGATTTATATTGCTGGGATGCCGAGTTATTGATCTGTAAGCTCACCAAATGCTGAGCAGAATTTACGAGATAAAACTCACATAACAGGAAAATAAATATGTAACAGCTGGCTTCTTTGGGGGAAACCCTGTGGAAGTGAGAGAGGAAATGGTTTTCTTTGGATCTTTGGGGTATCTGACAGCGTTGTTTAAATGTGTATTTCAGAAATTTCAGTTTGGATCCATCAGGGAAAAGCATTTTCCCTCATGTGTTTTATAGGTATAAGGTTTCCTTTTTTTTTTTTTTTTTCCCACTTCTAGAAACTAATTAAAGTAAAATGAAAAGGATGTGTAAAATGAAGTCGACAGCGAAGGAGATGTGTCTTCTAAAAGGTGCCTTTAAAAGAATCAGTCTTTTAGTCAACACGCCATTTGGTGTGGCCATGAAATAGGTACCTCTTCAGAAATACATTTATTTACATCTCTGTCTTCAGTATGCAGCAAATAATATGCTGCCCAGTCATTTCACACGAGATACTAGGTTTTAGTTCAAGTATTTATCTTTGAAATCTAAGATGTTAAATGTGTTTGCATTTTGTCATTATCTCCTGCCACTGGAACTGGATCAGTTTTATTCAAAACTGTTTTGCTCTGAGTTTGGTTTCACTGTTACAGGGAAGGGGAACTGCAGCATACTCAATCAATGGTTCATTCATCTGAGAAAAATGATGGGATCTGTGTGTGTGTTGCACCAGAGAGTGGGTCACCAGGGACAGCTAATGAAGCTGGAGGTGGCAGGGCTGGTCCTTCAGCTGTGGCACAGCTCTGCGTGGGGCCATTGACATGACCTTGAGCACCGAGCCTCACGAGTGTGCTGTGAGTGGAGCAGCTCAGTGTCAGCTACTGTGGGGTCACCGCTGCCGTGTCCTGTGTGCAAGACGGGCATCTCAGCACAGTGCTCTGTTGGTGATACCTGTGCTCCTGCAGTGACAGCATTTGCAGAGCAGTCCTGCTCTTTGGTGGTTTTTTGCTGCTGATTGAATGCTAAACTTAGTGATGGGCAAACTCCAGACTCTTCATAGGCTTTCATGACAAAAGCTCCCTCTTTTTTTCTTTTTTTTTTCCCTGTTTTTCTTGTGGCTTCTCTTACTGTCTCTGGCAGTTTGTTGCAATGATGATTTCCAACATCTGGTGGCCAATGAGGTTCATATCCTGGAGAATCCTCTTTTCTCTTCCTGTGAGTGCCTTTATTGGTATCTGAGCACCCCATTTTTCTCCGTGTTTCCTCCTGGACACCTATTAGTGACTTGTCACCTCTGGTCTGGACAGTTGTGTGACTGAGAATTCTTGCCAGATGGGAGATTTCTGTTGACAGTCTCTACAAATACCCAATTTGGGAAGAAGATCCCATTATACAGTGTGGTATGTGGATCTTTCTGAATGTGAAGTGCTAATAGTTTGTCACTCAGGAAAATGGCAAGGATTTTTGTTGTTCTGAAATACATAAACCACTATTAACCTTTTTTTTTCATGCTGTGATGAGCTTTCAGTTCATACTTTGTATCTTGTCCTTTAACTCATAATCGTGTTTTATCTGTATGCCTTGGGGCTTCCAAACTAATTGATTCTTTTTGGGAGCATAAAAGGATCCTTGCCATCGGGGATGGGTTGCATGAAGCTTTTTTGATGAGGTGATGCAATGGGCTGGGGTTGATGCTGTCTCCACGCTGGTTTAATTACATTTAACACATCTCCTTTGTCTAATCTTTTATTTTCACTATAAAAACAAATCTTTCAGATTGGAGAAATTACACGCCAATGTTGTGATGGTTTCTCCTTATTATGTTACACACATACAGGTGTTTTTATAATGATTCATTCCCATGTGATTTTCTCAAGCAATTTCCCTTCATAGTGATCCAACTGTTTTTGGTTCATACGTGCTGGAAAAGGAAGCAGGAATTTTTACAAAGATACAGCATCCCTTTTGTGTACTGTAGTTAGCCTTAATTAAGTGCAACTTTGCCAGAAGATGTAGTAAATACCTGGTTGTATCACCTTCAGAACAGAATATTCAATAATATATTGCCCGGCCAGTATGCAAGAGACAATCTTGATGTATTCCAGATCTGCTAGCAATATCTAGATGTGTCTCATTTGAGCGTTAATATCAGAAATACTTGTGTTTCATTCTGGAGGGGAAAAGAAGTTAAGGTCCAGGAAAGATTGTGTTAGTTACCTCCTGTGGAGTGAAAAACTAAATTTGGGAAGTAATCATTGCTACCGAAATGCAGTCCTATACATTTCTCTTTCTGACTGGCCATCATTGTGCTTAATGTAGTATTGGTATGTATGCCTGCAAATATGTGCCCATATGACTATATTCAGAGATAATTTATTTATTGGCTTAAAATTACATTATACAAGTAGTATCAGAGCTGATTCCTTCTTCCACACTTCCCCAAAATCACTACCTCAGTAAAAATATATAGGGAAACAAGATACTTTAGAAACCAATTTATTATCTCCTGCTGGTAGCAATAACCTGAAAATAACAGCAAATAGTAAAACTCAAACGTGAAGCAGACGCCGGTGCTGGGAACAGCCATAGTCGCATTTATAAAGGCTAGATTCAATATAACAGCTAGAGAAATGTGCAATGTTTCAGAGGCTTCCAGATTAGCACTTGATTGCTTTTTCAAGTTTATTCTATAGATTGAGAAGAACACAGGATTTTGAAATGTACAAACAAGCGTAACAGATAAGCTGCTACTTGTATGAGATACTGCCTCTCCTTCCCACTCCTCCCCTCCTGACATCTGCCTTTCCCCTTGCCCCCAAAAAATTGACTAATGGGTTTCCAAGGAAAATAATTACATAAAAAAAACAAAACAAAACAAAACACAACAGTTTTTCAGTGTAGGAAAATGCCATTACCAAGTCCATTATTGAGCACAATCGCAAGGCAGTCTGGTATTTAAAGACAAGCCTAGCAGCTGTGTTCATTCATCATAGGCATAAACTGAGGGTTTTCTTTTTTTCCTGAACGGGACATTCTTTTCCTGGCCAGGCTCTCTGCACCTTTTTGGAGACTGCTCTGTGTGAGAATTTTGGCATTTAAAAGGTTCATAGGAAAAAGTACCTTGTGGTTCCTTGAGAAAAGGATGTTTATTAGAGTATGAAGGAAAAGCACTGTTGAAGAAGATAGTGAATATTACTTTTTAAGAACCGTATATAGTTCATGTCCTAACATAAAGAGCTAAATCAAATTGAGGATGTTAAGGAAAAAGAAGCAAAAGAAACGTCAAAGAGATGTTGAGGTGTGAGATGGCTACATCTCAGATGGCTCAAGGAACAGACAGAGCAGTAGTGCCTGGCCAAGCCAACAGAAAAAAAAAAAAAAAAAAACTGCAAAATTGAGGAGAATCAGTTAATTTTAGGGCTGAGACAAGTGTTTGTGAAGACATGACAGCATCACTGGGATTTCTTGCTTTGTGGTCCATTGTCACGCAGCATGAGGGTGGATGAGAGATTACGCTTAGACATGGCAGACCTGTCCAGATTGGAGTGTGAAAGCAGCTGTTCTGTGGTGTTTGTTCCTCTGTGCTTAAAATCTTCCCACATTTCCTCCTGGCTACAGTTTTGTGTTAAAAAGTGAACGCGTCATTACAAGACTAAAAGCAAGTCAATTTCAGCAGACACTCAGACAAAAATCATATCAAGCTTTTAAATAAAACTCACTGAAATCAACTGATGGAAATAGGAGTTGTCAATCAAATGGCTGACACAGTGATGAAACTCTTTTATGGAGCCCCACTGGTCTGTCCAGTTGCTCTGGCTGTCTTGCTGGGAATAGTGGATCTTTGTTCCTACCTGTTTCTTTAAAAAGGATGGTATTGTATATGCATTTCTTAATGCAGCTTGCTTGGTTTTGATCTTGGCTTCAGAAAGGAGTTTCACTGGAGGATTGTAGTCAGTGCAGGGAAAATAAACTGGCACAGTCCTTGAATATGTATGGATATTTGTTTAGAATAGTCTGTGTATTTTCTGATCTACATTTTACAGAATATTTAAAATTGTTTAAGGAAGTGAGGAAACTCGTTCTAGGAACGAGTAGGATGTTGATCCAGGGAATCATAAGGGGAAAAGAGCACCCAGTTCTGGAATCAGAGCATCAGTCTGAGGGAGGAGGAGTGGGATGCTGGTTGGCAAGGAGAAGGGACAGCAAGCATTTTCTCCAAGATAGAATCATAGAATGGTTTGAGTTGGAAGGGACCTTTAAGACCATCTAGTTCCAACCCCCTGCTATAGGCAGGGACACCTCTCTCTCGACCAGGTTGCTCACAGCCCCATTCAGCCTGGCCTTGAATGCTTCCAGGGACAGGGGGCATCCACACCCTCACTGGGCAGCCTGTTCCAGTGTCTCACCATTCTCACAGTAAAGAATTTCTTCCTGTTATCTAATCTAAATCTACCCTCTTCCAGTTTAAAAATATTTCCCCTTGACCCGTTGCAACCTGCCCTTATAAAAAGTCCCTCCTCACCTTTCCTGTAGGCCTCCTCCAGGTACTGGAGCCTTCCACGAGTCTGGTGTATATCCAGTACGCTCAGTTTTACCCTTGATGTACCAATAATAACCTGACACTTCAGCTTTTTGTAGTTGATTTTTCTTGTTTTTTGTCTATTCAAACTAAATTCAAAATACCTTTGGTACAATTGGTTTGTTTTCGAGGCAGGAGAACCAACCTATGTTATCAAGTATTCCACATTTCGGTAGTTATAGTGCTTCTGTATTATAACGTAAAAATCAGTGAGGAGAAAAGAGCTGTTGCTAACAACACCTTGAGTTAATGAAGAGCAGAACTGCACTTTATTTTTTGTGTTGACCATTTGCACTCAGATCTATTTCCTTTCATTTATTCAACTGAACTTTCAAAAAAATGATACAGGTTTGCAAAGTTTAATGCTGAAAGGCATGTTAAGCCAAGCATGAGACTTCTCTGCGAAATACATACTCTTATCCTTAAAACTCTGGTATTTATCTCATTCTGTCTGTCACTTCACTTGCATGGTCTCTGGAAAGGTGTGCTTGTGTTAGCGTTCAGGTGAATTGGATTTATGCCACCATGTTGCCATCTCTAAATGAATATGTCAAAGGCTGTATAGTGTCTCAAAAATCATTCAGTAAGTGGTCTTTTTACTAACAGGTGATCTTTCAGGTTAGAATTAAATTACAGCTTTTGTTTCGTTCTGTTATTCTGGTGAGATGGAATCATAAGCACAGTTACTGGTCTTAAGTCTCAGCTTCTGGACTTGTAAATCAACATTTATTGGGATTTTGGGCAGTGAAGTCATGAGTTTGAGAGAAAAAAAAGGGGTTTTCTTCAAATGGATCATTTCATAGAAAATGGTATAATATCAGAAAAAAGAAAAGATTGCTCATATATTGGACATGTTTTTATAAATTCTTTTCAAGTCAGTTCCACTCATGGAAGCAAAGAAAAATAGATGTTAAAAATAAAAATGAGGAATAAAGCAAGCTCAGTAGCTATAAAAATTAATGAAGGCTTGGTCATATCATGGCAGAGTAAACTCAAACAAGCCTGTGCCTTTTGAAAGACTGCTTTGATACTGATTTATCTAAAGAGACAGCCAAATTCAGCTCATCATGTAATTAAAATGCAGTATCATATAATGACTCGGAAGATAGATTTAAACCAGCTCCCTTCATTTCCTTCTTCCTCTCCGTCCCAAATAAAAAGGCGAGAGGCGTTAATTGAAAGTAGGAATCTCTTATGATAAATGAAAATGCCAAGGGAGTCAGCTTTCCAAATTCATTGCCAGTGTCAACATAGCCAACATGGGGCAGAGTTGGGGATTGTTTCATCTCTGGAATGAAGAAGTTTGGAGATCTGTGCGGCAGATCCATGCCTTCCCTGGCTCAAGGCAAATTAAATAAGCATCGGTCCTTCCAAATGGGAAAGTCTTTCTGCATATATGTGGAAGAATCAGATAGCTTTTTTGAATGTAAGTGAAGCAAAAAGGAAGCTCTGGATCCTACACTGACATGGCATGATACCCCTGTGCTCAGGCTTTCCTTCGTCTGCCTTTTCCCGATTCCCAATTACAGTGTGAGCTTTTTGGATTCCCTTCTCATACATCTTTCTTTTCTGTATGAAGAGGTCTCCTCATGTATAAATGCAGGGGAATAGGTTCCAGTCTGTTGCTCTGGCATTGTAGAAAATCAGGACAGAATTTATCACCCCCTTCCTCTTAAACACAGTCAAAAATTGGGCTGCTGAATATGAATGATTTAGATAAAACTAAGTGCCTTGCTGAACAGAAGATTAACTTCTGATCTAGGAGATAAGACCCTAAAAAAAGCAGTGGATTATGGTGTGTTTTTGGGCCAGCGGTTATCTCCAGAGCTCTGCACATTAGTCAGGGCAAAATTACTGTCCTGTTTTTCCCCTCTTCTGTTTCCCTCTAGTTAGCAGACCAGTTGATGGGAAGTTCTGCCTGGGCCCTGCTCCTTCTGCCTCCCAGCTGTGTGACCTGCCCTGTCCCTTGGAGTGTGCGGTGTCTGCCTGGCTGGCGTGGGGCCCCTGCCTTCCCGAAGACTGCCGGGACCGCCAGGGAAGGAGAGGTAATGGCTTCTCTTGCCTGTTCCTTGTAGCTGTGGGATCTGAAGCAGGTAATGGGATATTATGATGAGATTGCAAAAGCAGTGGTGTCCAATTCTACATTGGGAATTTAATGTACGTCTTCTTAAATTAACGTAGGATAGAGCTCTTAGATGTGCACGCAGAAGTGGAATATGACCTTTAAAAGCTTTTTGCAGTTATTCTTGAAAGAAAAAAAAGGGATAAGATTTTCAGCCTGATTCAAATCCTTTTATCCTGCACGGAACTTGTAGAAAGGGAGGATTTCTTGGGATGGCAATTGCAAACCTCCAGAGTGTGAGGGTGTCCCTGCTGAGTGCCTGGGCTGAAGTGAAAGACGGGTGAAGCTGAAGGGACTCAGGATTGAGGTGTATACCACAGCACTGCCACGTGGAGTTCAGGCTGAGCTGAGAGTTGGTTCTGGGTTTGGTTGATTCCGTGTGGCCTCCACTAATACTATACCTTTGCCCCATGTCTGGACACTGTTGTAGGAAAGACCACCACATATCTCTTCTGCATTTCTTACAGTTCTGTGTCATTTACATAACAAAACAGACTGAAAGGTACTCACATATTGGTTCTGCATTTTATATCACTGGCTGACTTTTGGTTTTATTCAGAAGGAGATAGATTATGTAATCAATTCTTTCATTATTTTTGTAACCTTTTTCGTCCACTTTACATTTGAATCTACCAGTTTAACAGGATAACATTTCAGAGGGGTCTGATATGCATTATGTATCAGAAATCCTTGCACCTTCGTAAGGCAGAATACTAATTTCTTAGTAAACTACTCTGCTGTGCCTTGAGACAAGCCTTGTCAGTAGTGGATTCTCAGGCAGATATAAGTTGCTCTTCGTATCTTCATTTTCTTAACACTTCTCTCTTTTTATCTCAATGTTACTGTAATGTTAATATGTGCCTCAGTAGTTAAATTGGTTTCAGATGTGTTTTTCTAACCAGTGTTACTGAAAAAGAAAAAAAACTTCAAAAACTTGGGTTGTTGGAATTCTTGATGCACTGTTAGGTTTGGTGTGCCCAGACTGTGGGCAAATACAGCCAGTTACCATTTCAGTCAGTTCAGTAGCTGCAAATGGGGTTCGCTTGATTCTTTGTGCCCTCCACTTCCACATGCCCTATAAGGTCCTCTTGGTACTAAATTATTGGTATAAATATTTTTTTTTTTTCAGTCATCCAGTTAATTCAGTTCTTCTTTTCCAGGCTTTAGAATGAGGCAAAGGCATGTGATTGTGGATCCCGTCGGCACTCTGGCAGGTTGTCCACATTTAGTTGAATCCATTCCTTGTGAGGACCCAACGTGCTATGAGTGGATCGTTTCAGAAGGAATATGTGTTGCTGACCATGGAAAATGTGGACCTGGAAAACACATCCTGAAAACTGTATGCAAGAACAAGAAAGGTAGGTAATGGTATAGTTTTAAAAACCTCCCTTTTAACCAGTTTTCTTCTGAAGAGCAATCACAATTATTTACAACAGCTTCTTACTGAATAATTATGAAACCTCAGATTTTTTTAGTTGACTGTGGTGATCATCACAGCCTAGGGCTAATATTGCCTGGGATTTTGCTTTGAGCTCTCCAGTCTATTTTATTTGAATTGAGAGGCTCACCAGTGCAAGTTAGGCATTGTCCCTATGGCATACATTGTGCCTCCTCCACAGACCATATTGTGACAAAAGTGTGATACCAAAGGCTTGGTTCTCCTTCATATCCCTTTTTAAGCGCATCTTGTAGAGAAATAGGACTGTCACTGAGGCCAGCAGCACTGTAGACATTAACACAATCTGGCCCTTTGCATTGCTTCTAGCCTCAGTTTTTAGCATGCAATTTGAATGTTTGTCATCTTTTAACAACCCACTTACCATCATGTAAAGGAATGCTCAGTTGTGCTGTCAGAATTAGTACAAGAGTTGCCTATTATCTAGATGAAATGATGGGAGTAATACTTTAACTACTTGATAGCAGTTTGAGACCTGCAGAGTGTTCAGTTTACAAGTTGTTAATAATGAATGAGTACATTTTTATATGACGTTTACAAACAACCAGCAAGAGCTGATTTCTTGTACGTGGTTTGAACTTGAGCCAAAAGTTTCATTTCTTGATAAGGTCAGTGTTGTCTAATCTTTAGATTCAATTACATGGAGCACAATTTTGCAGTCCTTAATCACACTGAGACTCCACTCTCATCTCAAAAGTAGCAGAATTGTGGAATTTTAGAGCCTAAGTTTATATCTGAGATGGAGAATTTTTTTTTTCATATGGTGCTCAGAGTGACCACAGAAAACAATTTCAAGTTGATAACATGAGAGTTTGATTGACAAGTGGTTAAAAATAATGTGTCATTTGTGAGGCACAGGAATCTGACGGAATTAAGTTATGTCTCTTCTGTCCATCTCGGGTAAAGATTCTTCTGAAATACATCAAAAATATGTGGTTTTCTCCCAGGTTTGTGGAAATGGGGAAAAGATCTTCAACTATTATAAAAATGACATAGGCAGAGTATGCTAGAGAGAAGAGATCTGTCTCTGAACTGAGTGGTCTCTTCAGATGTGTGATTCTAACTGTGTAAGTCCAGTTGTAACGTGATGTGTGCAGATGGAGCCCTGTATTGCTTAGGAGCAGCATGTTAAAACTGTGCCAACATCCATTTCTGTGCCCCATCTTGAGGCTTGTAAGGATACAATATAATGTGGCAGATGCTCTGTCTCTGATCAAACTGTTCTCTATGGCTATGATCTTTAAGAAGCCATGCCTTTGAAGTGTCTCTCCATCTTTTAATTGCTCAAAAGCATATTGTAACTGTTTTTTCATTTCCATTGCTCTCTGCATGTTCTAGTTTCCAAAAAGCAATGCTGGGGCATTGTCACTGTATGTGATCATTGTCCATTCTAATTGAGAAGGCTTCACAAGATGCACTAGAAGCATTGGTTAATAATATTTTTAAGCTTTTCTGAATTTTTTATTTAGTGGGATAGGGCTGGCAGAGTCCTTGAAGTCAAGGTTGAAAAAAGTCAACTTGCTGCTGCTTCTGTTACTCCAGTGATATTAATTGCTTTCTTTGTAACCTTTGTTCCTTCTATAACGTTCTCCTAGCAAGATTCCCACTGCAATGCATGGTATATTTTCTTGGATGAAAGCTGGAGTAAGCAGCAGAACTGCATAAAGTGTTCTGCCTGGAACAGCTGACCAATTGGTAGTGGAAAGCCAACAGGAAGAAATGTGAAGCTGAGACAAATCAGTTATGGGTAAAATAGCTTAACACCTGTACTCATGTTTAGCATTTATATAGAAGTCTAAATTCAATGCAAGTAACCGCCCTGCTGAAAGCATTTAGTGTAGCTGCTTTGTGATATTTTCATTTAAGTAGCTTTTGTAGCATTCAGTGCTGTATCCAAAAATTCAGTGACTTATCCACTGTCAGCCATGCCTAATATGGCTGCTCAGTATTCCCACTGTATGCCTAAAGAGATTAAAAAGAAAACCACACAACACTTCTTGGACCCCTTTAAATGGCAAAATCAAATGTATCTCATCTTAACAACAAAGTTAATTAGAGCCTGCAGTATGTTGATTAGGGTACTTAGGTTCTTCTTTGTATCCCTCCCTGCAAGATGTCTTCCTTTTCATATAAATGCCAGACTTCTTGGCATGGTGCTCCCTTACTCTTGTTGCACACTGTTAGAACACCTCTGCTTTAGATGTTGAAAGCAGCAAATGCATCAGCCCCGCTTCTGTCAGCCCTACCAGAGAGCAGCTTGGCATCATGGTTTCCTACCGTTGCCCATCTCCTCCTCTCCCACCATTCTCAGTGTGACTGTGAACCCACATCCTCCTGTGCTCTGTGGTGTGATGTGATGCTCTGCTGTTGCATGCTGCTCCACTCAGCATGAGGCCTTTTTCATGATGAGACCGAGTCTTCCTTTGCCAAAAATGAGCTTTAATTACCTTGCCTGCAGTGGGAGGGAACAGCCCGTGTTTTTCACTCCTATCTCCCATAGCACAGGACTTTGTTGCTTGGCCTAAACTTACCTCCAGCACAGTGGGGCTTGGAACTGTATCTTATGTCTGACGTATGTTGCTGAAGATACAAGTGAACAGGGCACTGGCCTTTATCTGTCCCATTTCTGAGCACTCCAATGTGTGGGGAGCGCACAGTGCAAGGGCTTCCATGAGTTTAGTTAGTGATGGACACTGGATGCTTTGGGGGGCTCAGCACAGCCAAAAGAATAATACAGGAAGATGGACAGTGGAACTGAAAGTTAGATCAGTACCAGGCAGAATGTATTTAAGAACTTTCGTTGTATTTACAAACAGCCCAAGAATGGGTAGTGATTTTTCTCAGTTATTTTAATTTGATCAACAAGGAATTGAATAATCTCCTGTTTGTAATGTATTCTTGATCAGAGTGTTGCAAGTATTTGACATTTGCATTTGGGCAGTCTTGATTAGAACTGACAAACATTACTGTGCATTGACTAGATGAAAAAAACATGAAATCTTTCCAGTTCAATTGCTCCCTTTTAATGTTGTTGCTCAGTAGATACAAAACCATGAACATGGTCAAACTATCTCATTTTATAATGCAGTTGAACAGCAGCCAAAATATATTGTTTCATTTTGTGAAGACAACGGCTGAAATAATTTTTTGTATGTTCTGCTCCTTATTTCTTTGCAGTAGCTGCATGCATATCGAGTACATTCAGGCAGAGGGAATCTGAGGTTGTAGCAGTGTGTGAAAGACTGACGATAATATAGACAGCAGGACTTGGTCCAGGGTCAGCAGGTAGAAGTTCAGCTCAGACATGAGCTGGTGTACCTTCATAGTTTCCCAATCTTTTGGTTTATATACTTAGACAGACAACTGGGATTAACATATCAGTGTTTCTGGGTCCAGTCTGATACAGGAATCGTTTTCCATGTCTGTATCAGAATGTTAATAATACACAAATGGACTGAAACAAGACAAATGTTGAACCAAACTGTGATTTTAGGAATTGCACTTATAGGTTTCATATAGAAGAGTAATGGTGGTGAGGAGTTTGCCCTGACTGCACTGAGAGCATGTGTGAAAGGAATTGCAGTGATTTCATGAAATAACAGCTGTGTCTCATGAAAATTAATAATTCATTTTTCAAGCATTTAAAAAAATGTTTCTTAGAGTACTGCAAGCCAAATCTCAACTATTAGCAATGCTGTTGAATGAATTGTAAAGTGTTATTATTCAGAATCTGTTTGGTTGTAATTCCCATGTCAACATTTATTAATTTTCATATTTGTGTTCTGATAACTGCCAGAAGAACAATTCATAACAACTCACTATCTCTGTAACAGCGAACAACCTCGTTTCTAAATAACAAAAAATATGAAATCGTTTATATGTAAAGCATTCATGTTTTAATTAGCAGATCATCAGCAAAGTTTAACACAAAGGTAGTCTGATTTTACTTGATTGAGGTTGTTTTACTCCTAGCTAATAAATCTAATCAAGGAAATTTAATTTAGATTGGAAGGAAGGATTAAGCTCTTCAGAACTACTGAGCGTTGCCATTCCTTTCCATGCTCTCAGCTTGGGCATCTGGCTTACTTTGTTTTCTGGAATTAAAGTTGCAGGCAAATTTAAGAGGCACCCATATGGAAATTCCTGGGCTTTGTCACAAACCCACCTTCTTCTGCCTCACCTGGATGCTCCCAGGCACGGGACATTTCTGCACCCTCTTGGCCCTATCCAACACATAGCTGGCTTGGTGGCGAGATCCTTGAGTAAGTCAGGTGAGATGGCTAATAGCTGATGAATGGAAGAAATCCCCAGAACAAGCATGCTCACCAGCCTTTCAGACCTGCTGCTGCTGCTCGAGCTTTTGAACAGAAAACCTTTGTTCAGCTTCTACTGCTGTCCTGGCAGTACTGCTGGAAATCTTACCTACAACAGTTGTCTTGCTATTTTGCAACGTGATCTCTTCGATTCTGGGGAGTCACTATCTGGAATGTGGCACTTGCTGTGGTGGGAATAGATGTTTTTATTTCTCAAACATTATTAAGTTCACCGAAAAAAAAAGTGCACGTTGGGGTGAAATGTGTCTGTTCTCAAAGTTTGAAGAGTTCTTATCTGTAGAACTGGAAAACGCTTTTTCAGAGAGTCAGAATATTTTCCTTCAACTCTTTTAAATTAGGTGTTTAGAGTTTGCTTTCTTGTGATGAAACAGACCAAGTCTGAAACAAAATAATAAAATATTTGAAAAAGAGAATAATATATAAGCAAAATATTTCTTTTAGAGTATACATTTTGCTTTATCTTGAAATTACTTTTTCTTAAATCCTCCCCTACTCTCTTTCCAGACTACATAAAACAGAGGTTTTTCCTTCCTTTTCCATTTTTTTTCTTTCTTTTGGTTCAGTGCCCAAACAGAAATCCATTATTCACACAGCTCTATTGACAGAGCAGACACTGAAATCCTGTTGGAATTCAAGCAAAGAGTAAAGGGAAGTAAGGTAATCAAAGTGGTGTTATTGTAAGGTCCAGTATTATGTTCTGCCACAGCCTGCCCATGAAGCACTGCACCTAAGGAAGCTTGGAGACTCCTTGGGGGTAGAATGTTAATATTCCTGGGACCAGTCAGCTGCTTATATTTCCAGTTATACTGCGTCACATCCTTTGTTCCCCAGGAGTTGTTGTCCAAGGAGATGGCTTACAGTGTGTGTGCTGCTTGGCATGTGGTGTCACACAACATCAGCTGGCACATCCACCAGAGCTTGGCTTTGCAGCCTTCAGAAGGAAAGGAAGGCACTGCTGGGACAGGAAGAGTCTCACTTCGTTCCTGGTTCAGCACATGAAGCTGTCTGAAAAGCTCCGGCTTAACATGAATCTCAGAAATCCAAGTCTGTAATTTTTAACCTGTCTTTAATCTGACCTTAATACATGGATGAGGGAAAATCATCTTTTCTTTTGTGATGCTTTTTCCCAAATGTGTCTGTGCACCAGGCAGACTTGGGAAGGCTTTGACTTGCAGATGGGGCAGATGGAGTGTGTGCTTCTAGGGAGTAAATGAGTGAACGATGTACAGCTAAACGTTATGTAGCTCAGCCTATGGGTTAGGGCCTATTTAGTCTTGGTTTCTTAGATCAGTGACATTCAGAAAGACGGAGCTATGTACTGCTTTGTTCAGATCTGCGTGTTGTCAGATTTAGCATGACAGAACTTGCAAAGGGAGCTTTGTCCAAGTAAGGTCTGAGTAGTACATGTGTGTTATGGAATATACTGCGCTGATCTCTCTGGTGACAGCGACAGGGCCCAGTGGAACAGCATGGAGCTGTGTCAGGGGAGAGCCAGGTGGGGGTTAGGGGAAGGTTCTGCCCTAGAGGGTGGTGGGCATGGAACAGCTGCCCAGGGCAGTGGGCTTGGCCCGGAGCTGCTGGAGATCAGGGAGTGTTTGGACAGTGCTCTCAGGTGTGGGGTTTTGATTTTGGGTGGTCCTGTACAGGGCTAAGACTCATGCACAAGTTCACTCATTCTTCCTCTTTGGTTGTGAGCATACCCTGCCAAACCCAATCATTGGAGCTGCTGATCCCCAAACAGTAATTTTCTGGCAGGTAGAAACCCAAATCCTTGTGGCAGCTAAATAGGATCTGTGCTTCTCATGTTGTAAACCGCGGTGGAAGGAACATATCACAGTGCAGCACTAAGGCTGATGAGTGTCACGAGTGTTTCAGAAGTCTCCTTGAATGATGTGTGGCTTGTTCAATAGATTTGAAACTTGGTTGGGTGGGTTTTTTTTCTTTTTTTGGTAGTAATTAAGATTGATGTGCTCTTTGGGCAGACTGGTTTATGAGCCTGGTGGAACAGATATAGTTACCTCCGTTAAGTCTTAACCTTGCTGCAGCTGAGTCATTGCCAAATATTTGATGTCTCCTACTGGAAACATCTAAAAAGAAAAATTTCAGATTGTGAATCGACCCAGGAAAGGTACATCAACAATTTGAGGACAGACACCTTCATGGGTTCCAGTGAATTTTCTGTCTTTGCAACCCCTACTCAAGCTGATGTCTGCAAAAGAAACAGAAGATCATTTTTAGGTTAATTCTGGGGAAGGTTGCTGAAAAGTAAGAGTTTTCTTTGCCTAGTCGCACCAAGACTTTTAAAATTCATTCAAGATCATAGCAAATGTATGGCTCACAAGCCAAGGAAGATAGAAACTCAGATGTCTGTATATACAATTCTTGCAGTAGCTGTATTTGCACTGATATCTGTGTGTGAGAGTCAGGCACATCGTGCTAAAATACAGGGTATAATATTTAATGGGGGAAAGCTGGGGGGGTTAGGCTATGGTCTTAAATCTAGAGGATAAACTCAGATATACTTTGATTAATTTCCTTTGCCCTTAAATGCACATATGTTGCACAATTTCCAACTGGACTGCGGCTGTGCCTTGCAAATCCTGGCAGCATGATTTGTGTCAGTCACCCAGAAGGCAGCTATAATCAGTATCCAGTGGCGATTTCAGCTGTATAGAGTTGGCAGACACAGATACCAGTCGAGCTGATTAGGGATACGGGCAGCTTTCATCCTCCCTGTGCTTGTCAATATAAAGAATTACAGCTACCTGTGAAAATAGTTTCTCAGTGTCAGCTAAGGTAAGTGCGAGCTTGTGGTGTGGTGCAGAGTGCCCTCAGATGAATTTCTACGCATAAACACTGTTCTTTTCAGTATCTGCTGCTCTTTTTTCATACGTAATGTCTCCAAAAGATGTTTTTCAAGACTTCAGAAGGGTGTTAAAATGGTGTGGACAAAGGCCATTTCTGCCCTATGGCTGTTGCAGCAGAGAGGAGATGGATTTCCTGCTGGAATTCGTGAGGGGGAGCAGCAGGTGCTGCTTTTTTTTTTTTGTTTAATGAACTTGAGCTTCTAACACCTGTAGAACTGGAACAGAGGTTTAAGGTCACCGTTTCAGAAATGGAAATTGTAACATTAAGGAAAACATAAACATTACTCGTTACCGCATGATTTTTATTGCCCTTTTGTGCTTTAAATGTTATGGAATGAGGCTGACATAAGTTGATCTGAGTTTGTGGTAAAGGTTACCTAAAGAGCATGGTGTGTGAGAGTGACCTGCAGTCTGTAACACTGGGGTGAGAGGACTGAGGGAGCTGCATGGAAGGATTAATTCTTATATTGATCTATATTAGTACAAATTTAACTAAAATTAACTATTTATTTAAAGAGTGAAATGGACTGAAACAGCCACTCCAGCAGGGAGTGAAGATACCAGGAGGAGTTGGATGGGGGATTTGAGAGTGTGAGGGTGTGAATCTCATCCATAAATATTCTGAATCTGGGGACTAAACTGGTTCCTAATGAGTTCCTAATGATTTCACTGCCATTTTAGCAAGGAAAGAAGCATTTAACATATGTAAGTGTTTTCCTCGCTTCTTGTACATCACTGGTAACACCTCTGTTATGTCTCTTATACACGGAGCACAAAGCTCACAATTTTGAGGAATATAGATGGAGATGCTTTCTGACATCTTTCTATGCTTTTCATCCCAAGCAGAGCTGCTAAGGCATTTTGTGCTCTAGTCACACCTCTGTTCATTTTGATACCTAGAAATGCGTCCTCTGAAAATAACCAGTGGCTATTCATAATGCTCATGACTTATCTTTTTGCCTGGTTTTGATGTGGTGCTTTCAGAGCCCTTTTGCATAGTTGTGACATGGGGCAAACCACAAAACTTCCCTGAGCTTTGGTTTCCTGCCTTTCATAGCCCCTTGAGATATATGAATTCAAAGCTTCTTGCATTTACACCATCCTTAAGCCATTTCTCTTTTTAACCAGATATTACAGCATGTGTATATGACACCATTCACACCATTTTTCTGAAGGATCCTGCAGCTAAATAGTGAGAAAACCCAGCACAGGTTGTGCAGACATGAACCTTTCATTTAAACAGCTGTTCTGATCCCTTCACGTTGAAAAGACAGGAGATCATTTGCAGAAGTGTTATCAAAATACCTTTTTAGAAAAAATAAAGTGAGCCAGGAGGGATTCCTGTTCTCTGTACTTGTGGCTTTTATCCTCCCTTGATGCTGATGCAGTCTTTGCCTGCATGTGCTCAGCCTCCTGCCCCACAGCTCTGTTCCTCTCTGCGTTTCCCATCCATCCCATGGGGCAGGCCAGGTGCTGGATGCATACCGAGCTGTGGGTGCTGGGTTTTGACCAGCCTGTGTCTGGCCAGCAAAGAAAGCAGGCTGGATAACTTTCCCTAAATGATGGCAAATAATTTGTGACATTTTTCCATCAGGCTGCTGCTAGTTCAAGTAGATATGTAAACCTTTAAGGGACCAACCTTGCATCAAATTTGGTTTACATCAGTGAGTGGTTTCAATAAGAGTATCATAGCATATTGTGATTTCCTTAGGAAGCCAGGCTAACACGCAGAAGACTGTTTTTAATGTAGTTGATAGTTTTCTTTTTCTTGACAGACAGAAAATTGTCCAGTTATCAGTTCAAAATTATTTTAGCTGGGACCTTGTTTTCCAAGAGAAATACTACGAACAGTGTAATGGGTTTAAATTAAGCAGAAGGTCATTAGGGAAAAGAAGTTGCTGGCATTTTATTGCATTCTGTACGTGAGGTCTGGTAGGCTGGAATCCAAGCTACCATACAACCCAGGGCAATGGAAGGCAGCCCAGAATCTGGTGGTGTGCCCTGCCATGGGGATCAGCAGCAAGCTTCTTGCAGTGCTTGTGGAAGGAAATAATTTGAGTACAGCTTAAATAGACAGCTTCTCACATTGATCTCTGACCACAGACCTTTTTGTGGAGGAGAAAGAAGTGCCCTTTGTGTAATTTAATCCTTTCCTGCTGGGTGGCCCTACAGAAGGCTTTTTCTGTAGCTGAAATTCCTTTGGTGCTGTGTGCGGTGCAGAAATGATTCGAGCTGCCTTCATACAGCACTTGGGTGAAAATTAGTGCTGCCCTTTCTTAAAGTTTCTTTCTGTTTATGGAGTTGATGGAAAAAACAAATTTAATTCCTTGTTTTGAGGTTAATGGCTGCCAGAGGGGAAGGCTCCTCCCTTAAAATACCAAGTTTGGACAAACTTTAATTAGGAATTCAGGACGTGGAAATTTTAGGCTGGTGCTGCACTGCAGAGATTGGCTCTGCCACGTGTTGGTCTGTCGTTTTAACAAGGTAAATCTTCCTCTTAATTCTAATTAAATATTGTAATGCCAGGGCCCTTCATTAAGCAGCAATTTGTGATTAGTCCAGTGGTAGCGATGAAAAGAAAAGAATGTGCTGAAATGGTAAGAGAAATTGCAGAGTGGGGAAAATGGCCATGGGGTACAGCTCCTAAATGCTCTCTGGTGTTCTTTTCTGGGTCAAATTCCCACTGAATTTCAGGGCTCCCAAGTCAGATCCTAGTTTGTGTAGAAACACAAGAGATCAGTGGTCCTTTGACCGCAGGACTGAGCTCTGAAGTAGTAATGAGAAGTAATAGACAAAGACCAGCCAGAGAAAGGGAGAACTCCCAATTCTGCCAAACCTTGGGTGCCAGGATATTATTTTAAGTATAGATTGCATTATCGCTCTTGTTTATCTGTGAATTGAATCTCATATTTAAGAAAAGGGAGCTTTTGTGAAGTGCTGGAGTGAATTTGAATTAGTGAATTGGGGAAGATTCAATCTTTGAGGAGATGGAGAACAATTTAAAATCCCATTGTTCAGTGTTCTTCTTGTTTTCTGCCTGTATGAAACACGTCTGCAGTTGTCTCATACTGGGAACTGCTTTTGTTTGGAAGAATTAGACAAGTAACAGGAAAAGGTTTTTCATAGCTCCTTTTCAAGTAAACAACCAGTTTAGGCAGCTGACAAATGCCAGAGCATTTTCCAGTTTTTGAAGCCTGTTCCTCCCATATTGTATGCTTTTAATACAGTGTGGTTCATAAAGCAGATCCTTTTTTTTTCCCCCTTTTCTTCTCTGTCCCCCCTGTAGAATTCAATCTGAGATTCAGCATTTGGGCTGCTAAGCATGAATTTGTACAGTTCCTTTCTGGGAGCTGTATCTGTGCTTTGCCATCAGGTATCTGCTCATGTTGCCATATGAACCCTCAGACTGATCCAGCAATCACCAAGCCCAGAAAGAAAAACAAGGACAAGCAAGATGTGTGCTGGGTCAGAGCAGTGCGAGCATAAAGCAGTGCTTCTTCCTTTTGTATCACCAAGGAGGAAAAAACAATCCTGCTAAATTGGTTTCTGCCTTGGTCCTGTGGCTAGCGATGTCTGGGGGAATTCAGGCATTATGACCAGTGGGAGACAGATATAGCTTGAGGAGGGCCTTGTTTTGGAAGAAGTGAGAATATTGGAGGCAGATGGCAGGCAGGACGTGGCTGCCCACCCTACTTAGTAGAAACCAAGATGATGCTGTAAGTTCCAATTCCAGTTTTCCTACCAGATGTAAAATTCCCACTAAATGCAGCATGAATTTTCTCCAGTTTCATCAGACTGCCCAAGTTAAGTGCAAAGTCAGCACTGTTTTGTTGTGTGCTCAGTACTGTGCCAAGAGAGACTGCAGCCAGCAGGGTGGTTTGCTCTTGTTGGTGCTGTTTACAAATAAAGCTGACTGGTCTGGTACAACTGTGCTGCAAACTCTGAGACTGTAAATTTAAGGGAGTGCTCCCAGGACATGCGTAGATCTAAAGGTAACACTTTCTTGCCTATCAATAAGTATCTTAACGCCTTTACTTTTAATACTGTATATGACTAAAATCCCAGGAAAGTAATTCCACCACTGCCATTCCTTTATATCATAGGAGTCTGTATTAATTCAGGCTAAGCTCAGTTTTCTAATACATTATTTATTTAGGTCTTCAAAATGTCTGTGGTACTGCATGTAGTTGGCGGAGCATATTCCTGTTTGTTAATATTATATGGCAACCTGTTCTCCCAAGGCGCTTAAATAAATGAATGCCTTCAAATAAGGCTGTGATTTTAAGCCCCCCTTTTTGATTCTTTTGTGGGAACTGTGGCATCCCATAATCTTACCTACGATTCCTCTTCTCTATGGTCATCTATTTTAATAGTTCTGGAAGCATCTTCGTTTCTTTAATATTATTTTGTGATAAAAATGCTTGTTGAGGGCTTGATTGTGATATCTAGCCTGGCTTTTGCTCCCTCTCCCCTGGGAGATGCAAGCTTAGAATCACCCTCAGATTCAGTAACAAAATAGCTTACATAAAGGGTGAAGTACTGAGCTGGTATTTGCTGGCGCTTGGCAAAGCTTACAAATCGGGATACACAGCAGTACTGCAGAACTGATGGCAAAACAAATGATGTACGGTGCTTGGAAATGAATGAGTCTTGTGAATGAACGTTGGCATGTACATCTTCAGCCCCATATTAAGATTAAAGTGAGTTGTCTGCTGTACAATTGCATAATTGCTTCTGTGACTGATTTGATGTTGCTCTGTAATAAGTTGTGAATACTGTATGCTGACCTGGTTAATGGGATATTTACTGAATGAATATATTTGTATAGTTTAATAGGAGGGTGTTTGGTAAAATTAGCAGGATGAGAAAGAATGGCTGAAGAAAGTGATTCTTCAGTGAGCAATAGTGTCATAATGAGACAGAGCAGGGTTTGGAAAGGGCTAAGGGATAAGGAGAGGAAAAAATAGAAAGCATCTTTGTTGGATTAAGCTTTCCTTGGGAAGGAAGAAATAAACTGAGATAACAAATGAGGTGATGGGAAGGCTGTGTGAAGGCAGGTGAGACCTTGGTGGGACAGAAACCTGTAAGAGGAACACACATGGCCTTCTAGTTGCCTTTGCCGTCCCTTTCTTTGTCCTTCTGAGACCCTGCTCCTGAGCTGCTGCTACCTTTGGGATCTGGGAGGGCAGGGCTGGTGTGATGTGGTCTGGAGTCCACCAGTGTGCAATGAGAGGACAGCAGCCACATTGTGCTTTCCCTACAGGCACCTCTGGGGTTGCTGTAGGCTCCTGGTGCCCATGGCTCACCATCAAGTTGCTGAGTTGGGGCCACCCAAAGCTACAGTCTGATCACAGAGCTCTTTTGGTGGAGTGTTAAGGGCTCCTGCAGGGGAGGTCACCTCTTGGTTGGTGTAGGAAGGATTGGAGGAGGAAGTCACAAAGGGCCAGATCCCACTCTGTATCCCAGTGCAGAGGTCTGTATCCAGCACGCAGGTTGGCACTGCGTTGACTTCCAGGGTGAGGAGAATGTGCAGCCCTTGGTGGTACCCCGAGCCAGGCTTTGGCCCCACTGGGGGAGGCAGACTCCTTCCAGCAGTAGCGACAGCTTCATTTTTACATATTTCTTTTGCAAATTTAGCTATTTTAACTACTATAGACTAAGATAATTATTTCATGAAGTAATATTATCTGCAAATTAACCTTGGATCTTTGCGTAGGTTCAGAAAGGGAGAGATAAGGAATTTTATCACAAATTGCAGACTTTCTGGGTTTAACGTAAAGGCCGTGGCAAGTAATACATTTAAACTGCGTTTAAGTAGAAAAGACCAGAATATCAAAGTCTAAAAGCAATAAACATTAATTTATTCAGAAAGTTTTTATTTTTTCTTTCTAGTTTATATGTTCTTTTCGCACGCTGTCATTTAATGAGGTTATACTCTGATTAAAGTGAAAAAAAAAAGTAAAATTAAAACGGAAAATGTTTTATTTCAGTAGATAAACATAGCTTTTAAAGTATTTCAGCTCACCCTGCGTTGTCTGAGCTGGCTGTACAATTCTCCCTTCGTTCAGTGTGGCTGCTAGGCTAACAGATTTGGGGGGAAAAACTCCCCCTTATATAGAGTTTCTATTGAAATCTGTATTTTCATTTTCTGTGACAACTAACACAATTCCTGTAATCCTTTTCAAATATTCACTGGCAGTCTTCCCAGACGTATATTTTGAAGGCTAAATGGTTTAGGATTTATGTACTCTACTACATAGGTAGATCTGAATAAGCTAATAAGCCCGTACGGCCACTCCATTGCCATGACCAGCTTGGATCTCTGGAAGACTATAGCTGTGGCAGCATAGAGTTGGAGCTGGTTAATGGACTGTGGTTCTCATCTCTCTGCTGGGCTAATGAGCCCAGGGTGAGGCGTTGGGCTGGAAAAACGCTGTTACTGGTTGCAGTGCTCACTTGGGTATTGTTACATAGTGCTGCTTCACGTGGTGTACCTGCCTGGCAGCTTGAGGTTTTGGCTTTCTGTCCAGGAGCATCTCTGTTTTTTTTTTTTTTTTTTTTTTTTTTTTTAATAGGCGGCAGTTGGCATGAGTACAGAGCAATAATTAAAAAAATATTCCATGAGGTTTGCATTTTAGTACAGCAGTTTGATTAAAATTGGATCTGCTTTTTCCTCTCCCTTGAGAAACATTGCTCTCTTCCTGGCTAATGAAGAGGAACAGCACTGCGATCAATATTTATGGTGTCAGTTGGGGCACCTGCAGTTCTTTCAGCCCTTTTTGTACTATGGAGCTGGAATGGATGTTGTAACTCCAAGGTAATTAATGGATAACTGTGCAACTTGATATGAAATCTTGAATGACACTTCTTTGCATTGTTTCTTCTGAGTCACATGTGACTTGCACAGGTTTGCTGGTTCTCCCAGCTGATGGAGCAGAAGTAGGAATGTGTTGTTTTTTTTCAGTGATATACTTTTGGATCCCTCAGTTATATCCCTTGGTATTAATTCATGCGTTCTCTGGATTGGGAGCAGTCTTTCTTGGAGTAGAAACTCTTGCCACTGAACACACGTGCACAGAAAGAGCATGTGTGCACTCTTTCAGCCGAGCTCATTGAAAATCAAAAAGAGTAGAATTCTTTTCATACTCAGTCTCTTTTACATGTCCCAGTAACCGCTTACTGGTTTTTGGTCTGCTCCTGTCTGTGCTGGAGCGTTATTGTGCAGCTGCTCATGAAGTCCACGGAATCTGGAAGTATTCTCTGTCCATGGTACTTTGTTCGCACAGCTCATCTCTTGACTCCTTCAATGCTTTCCCAAAATAACAGTATCATCTTTGAACGCTTGGTGGGTTGATCCTTGCAAAGTTCTCCTGTTCTCTGCCAGTGACAGGGGCTGGAGGCAGTCCAATGTAATTAGTGAGTATTTTGGAGACTGCTTTGGCAGCCCTGTTAAATATGTGCAGTCAAGGCAGGATTACTATGGGGGCTCATCATTTTTCTCATTAGGGCATCTCTATGATCTGTAGTCCTTTTTTTTAATTGGAAATTAGCCACTCTTATTAACACAGGAGATACCCTTTGGTCAAAATTGTGACACAGGATAAATGTGTATAGTTCCTAATAAAGAGAGAGAAAATACATCCGTGTACATCAGGGTAGAAATTTGCCCTTTTGTGTCCATTCCATTTCTCTCGGAGGAGAATTTCATTTTCTAGTAAAGGCAATAAATTTTCACTGCTCAGATAAGTGACTACAGAGGTTCATCATCAGGATTTGAGGAAATAAGCCTCCTAAGAAGATGGATGATGACAAGGGGAGTAAGAGTTGTTATCCAATCATTTGTCATAGTCTAGAGCATTAAGATATATGGGCAAGCCCCCTACACAATGTGTAAAAGTTCTTTTTACCATCAGAAGGTTGGTACATAATAACTTATCTTGTGTGTTCAGCCAGTATTACATGCTCTCTGAAAACTCATTTTGTTTGCCTCTCTGTATACACAGTAAGTGTATCCGTTATACCCTTATATATTGATGGGAAGTATTCAAACATCTTCAAAATACAGCCCCACGATTAGTGAAGGTTAGAGCAGGCTTCCCTGGTGCTCACACTGACTTACTTCCCTCTGTCTTCCATCCCTGTCCAGATGCTAACATGAACTGCCTTGCCTGATGCACTGATACTGCTCTGCTCCTGGCTTTCTCCGGAGACTTTTCACTCTGACTGCTTTTCTGTGATTCCCTGTTTTACAGGAGCTTTTCTCTGGTTCTTCCCTTGTCTCAAGGCTTCAAAACCATGTAGCAACCATTGGGTACAGTGCCAGTGAAAAATGAGATTAAACATTCATGGCTGTGGGAGCATGTGTTAGCATATATGTATTAATTCAAAACTTCCTGCTGGCTTTCAATATGTTGGGAGGTTACACTGCCAGTGAGGTAACTTTAAACTCTCTTCCATCTGTATAAGAATACATTTCAATTGCTTGAGAGCAAGTAAAATCTTGTTCTGCTTTCCTAGTTTCAAAGCAACCTTGTCCCTTTATTTTAACAAGCAAGCATTCCTCTCTAGACAAAGTGTAGTTAAGATCAAATTTAGAAATAGTTTTTTGTCCACCAACAAAAAGTTGATTGTTACTCTGGCATGGGAGCTCTTTTCCTTATCCTTTAGCAGTTTGTTCACTTTATGATGTTAACAGTGTAAACTCTGTGGCTTTGGCTGCCTTGGTGACCTGCTCCCTGCTTTGCTGCTTGTTGCAGGATGTCACACACAGGTTTGCCCTGCTCCAACTGGGTGTGCTGTGGCATGGAGTAGCTCAGAAACCGGACTGCCATCAGCTGAGTCTGAAAGCTCGGCATCTTGCACTAAGCTTTAGAAAACTCTGGGAAATCTTCCAGTGTGGCAGCTTCCTTGTATCTCTGTGCTGGAGTTTTGATCCGGCCCTCAATGCATTTCCTCCAGCCTGTTTGGGTATTTCATGGCCAAAAATCTCTATGTGGTCAATATATTTGTTTGCATTTCTTTCTTGTAGCTGGCTTGCCAGGATATGCTGACTGCTGATGACTCACAAGCAGAGAACTTGTATTTCATTCTTCTTGATAAGGTTTTTAGGTATGAAGTATCAGGCTCAGTCTTTGGTGGTGGCCAGGAAATCTGTGTAAGGGATGTGTGCATGGTGGGAACTGAGCAGGTTTCCAGAAGCCTGACTTCAGTTTGGGTGTGCAGTCCTTTGGGCATTCAGTGCCTGACCACAAATGGGAGGTCTGCTTCTCTGGGCTCAGGAGTCATCGGGCATCATGTGGCCATGTTTCCAGGTAAGCAGAATGCAATTTTGAGTCCTAGCTGTGTAATTACAGCACTAATAATAGTGCTGTAATTTTGATCCCTCAGTACCGAGTATAAAGGTGGTTGTTTCTGTTATATTTTTAGAGTATTCTATTCTGCAGGCCTTTTTTTCCCCCATTTTTGCCTTATCTTTGATTGAACAATTACCTGAAATGTGATGAGGCCATAGTATGCAGAAAGTCATCCGCTTGTCTTTTTTCCCAGTGACTGAGGCGCGTGTGAGCGGCAGTTATCTCAGCTGCTGATCAATGAAGCTGGAGCTAATGTGTGAAGTGACCTTTTGGAATAAAAAGAAAGTTGTGCCAATATTACAGTTGTAGTTTGAGTCAACTTTCACACTTCATCATGTATTTAGTTGCAGGAGCTGCCACTTCACTGACTTGTATTGCCATATCACTCAGTATTATGTCAACCATGTCAAGAGACATTCAGAATTTGTCTTGTTTGTCAGTTGTCATGTTTTCATTGGCCACGTATCATTACTATTACATGATGACCTTCATCGTTTTAAGGTTAGATTTCACCTGATCTTCGTGGTTCCTCCCTGGTATTATTCCATCTGACAGCAGGTAGCTCCACACAAGTGTGGAGACTTGTATTCTGCACACATCTCACAGGTGTTCACTGGGTTGCCCTTTGAGTTTTCCGGGTTGGCTAAATTCTTCCCATGCTTTCACCTGTTTGTGTTTCCTATAGTTTGAAGCTGCATAGCTAGCTATATGGTTCCCCATTTGGTGGAGCCAATGGGATTTTTACCTTTGAAATTAGACCTAGTCTGCAGCTGCTGAGGGGTAAGCAAAGGTTATGCTCTAGCATTGCCCTGCTCTACGGTTGTGTAGTGCTTAGGAGTCTGATGGCTGGAGCACTCAATTATTTAGCATCTATCAGATTTTCACTTGCAACACCTAAACAAATACCAGTATCCCTTACTTTTTCTCCAAATATATAAAATGTAATTTCGCTCCGTTAATCTACAAACCTAAAAGAAGCATTTGCTGTTGCTTAAGTTGCCCTTTGAATGAAATAGCATCTGAATTGAAATTTTAAGTATGCATGAAGACAGTAAGGTAGCATTTGCAGTGTTAGGATTTCAATAATGTATGGAATTAGCAGAGCTTTATTATATTTCTGTGCCTGCATGCCCTCCGTTGAGTAAAAGTTGTAATAAATATAAGTTCAAAGGTAAAATTTTATTGCTGTGCATGAGAGGATAAAAAATAAATTAGAGTAATGTAATCATGCTCATATACGTTATGAATTTCGAACACTGTCTATTAGAAGGTTTGTCAAAATGTGCTTAGCTTTGAAAATACAGATTAACGCTGAAGGTTTTAATATTGTTCTTCCTTATGTGCATATTCCTTGAGAATATCAGTGTAAAATATCTCCTGCCGAAAGCAATTGTCATAAAATGGCACTTTCCCATTTTAATAGCTGAATAATCAGAACAGAAATATTTTCTGAGTTGCTGAGAGGTTATTGCTTTTTTCATGCAAAGAAATTTAGCGGTAGAAAACCAAATTTTATCCAGATTTTCTCTGCTTTTTCTGTTTCAGTTCTTATATTTGAAAAGTGTGCCCAAATGCCTCCTGACAGTCCTGACAGTTCCAACTGTTTAGAAAGGGGGAGGGAAGCCTTCATTTGATTCCATTTACTGATTCTGTGTTTTCCTTTAATCTAGTAGCAAAGTTAAAATAGTACTTCTCTAACAACAGCTGGAAAACCTGGGAGGGAGTGACTGGCTGCTATCTATCTGGGCTCTTTACAGTTCATACATCTTTTTTTTTGTTGTTTTGCTGCTGTGAAGCAGCTCAAAGAAGGACCAGGTCAGCACCGCAGGCTTACTGGGAGAGCAGCTGCTGTTGCTCTGAAGAGCCAGCTCAGCACATAGGCCCGCCTTCAGCACCCTGAGAACCCCAACTTTGAACACGTTTTGACATCAAAGTCAATTCCTTCTCCTGTTTTCTCCAGTTACTGTGCATTTATCATCATCTTCACTTTTTTTCTCTGTAAGCAGCGGGCATACCCTGAGCAGATGATTGCAGGATAAGCCTTTTTAAGAAGTCCTTTTAATGCAGGCTTCAAGCCTGTAGCCCCACCTGTTTGGTCTGAAACAAGTGAACAGCTGTAGACACACACACGCATTTTGGTTTCAGCAAGGGAGCCAGCAGTGGGTGGAATGCCAGTAGTCCAGCTCCATGTGCCATTTTCTGGAGTCAGCTGCTGTGATCCAGCATCATTAGAGCTCTGAAAGAACGCAGTGGGCAGTATGTCCTGCTGAGCAGAGGTTTGGGGGCACGACATCTGTCTCGTGGTGAGTGCTGCTCTACTGGCAGTGCCCCAGTTCCCAGTGAGTATGATAGTGTCAGCCAGTGCTGCCAATACGCTCCACCTTGCTGTGTCAGCACTCAGTGACAGCACTTGTGTCATCAGAATGGTGGAGAAAGAACGAGCGCTTCTATGGAAAATAGTTTTGCCAACTGAGAAAAAGGAAGAGGAGAGTGCTGCTTGATCTAGAGCAAGCTTCAGGCCAAGAACATTTATCAGCTGTAAATCTGTGTACGTTTTCTGGAGACAGAAAATAACGGGAAACTTCTAAGTAACCCTTCCATATTTTAGGTCATGATAAATGCTTCTTGCCTTTAAATTCTTGTATTGATGCCATTGTAGCTGAGGTGTAAACAGGACTAAGCTGTTGTTACAGTGTAATCAGCGTGACTGTATTATCATTTATAGAGGATGAAGCAGTTTTGGAGGCCAGATGCACTGTAAATGGCACTAAAGGAGTGATGCAGTACTGACTTAACATGTAGGCATCGTTATTTATGATGTAATTAAAGTTCTACCTCATGGGCAAAGGAGAAGTGCACAGAAAATAGTATTTGCGTTGGTTCCTATATTTGATGTCTTCCCATTTGAAGTACTACATGATCTACACAAAACACAGTGGGATTAAACACTTGTTTCTCTAAAATTTACAACTTTAAAATGGTTCAAGCATAGGTGAGGTTAGCTAGGAGTATCTTAATGTCTCTGAAAACTATCTTATGCAGTTGAGACGTATAATTTGATAGCTAGCAAAAGCTGTGTGTACAATGATAGCTTTTATTCAAAAACTGAATGGTTTGAGATGTGTTGCTTTCGTCTAGAACGTATTTCAGTCCTTCATTGAGCCCCTTGGCCGGTGGTCAGTCTGTGTTACTGCATGTCTTGTCGTGTGAGCTTTTAAAGCTAAGCAGGACATTTGAGTACAGCGTGTTCTGAGTTTGGTGCATCAGTTAGAGGCAAAATTGAAAAATGAACTATTACTGTTAGTGGCGCTAATAAAAGTAAGTATAGCCTGGTATTTGGCCCTGCATGCTCTGAGCATTGCCTGATGGATTGTGGGAGCTCTGGGTGGCTGCATGTAATTGGGTCGCACTCTGCATCTGAACTAAGAACACATTTTTGTCTTAACTGCTTTTAAATGAGCACTTATTTTTAAGAGGTTGGCATAAATCTAATTTTAATTTACTGTTTCCATTTTCTTTTGCATTGATCCTCTTTCTGTGGAGATTCAATTTCAGACTTGGAGAAAGATGTTTTTCAAAGATTCCAGATGGTATTTGCAATTATTTATTATCATTAGCATTCACTGTCTCTGAAAACAAGTCTTTTGCCAGCTTAGATAAACCATTTCTGTTGCACTCTTGTTTACAATTTTTCAGTCTTATGTTGATTAAAACTCCCTCTTGGGCTGATTTCTGTGGCTAGAAGAGAAGAGGAGAAAAAGGTTTCCACACTGTGTGGCAAATTGTTAACTCTTATTTGGGAATATTGCGTGGATAATAGTCAGTCATGGCCTTGATGACTATGAAGAGCCAGCAAGGTACATCATTCTTAAGGGGAGCATAATCAGAACAAAAAAAGTAATCATAATCAAAACAGTAGGTATAAAAGCATTGCACTTTTCCATGCTCTTATGACTTTTCTTTATTGGGCTGTTTGCTGTTTGAGAGCACCATTACTGTAGTTTGCCCTGTGTAATATGTCTGTTATTATTATTATTTTTTTTTTTGTGGGGGTCTTGAGTGTGAAGATGGCACCTTAATTCTGTGGAAATTGAGTGTAGAAATTTCTGGCTGTGATGCACAGAGAATAAAACATCACCTTCTTTATTCTAAATTGAAATGCTGGAATAACTCCACTGGAATCGACATGTCCCGCTGTACAGGTGTTTAAGATGAAGTGGACTCTATATGCTATTGGAATAAATAAGTCAATTCATCACAGTTGTTTTTTTCTTAAAGTTTTGGAATCACACGTATATTTATGGCATTTAAATGCATTTGACTTGCTTGCATAATTGGTTTCTGCAGTACTTTGTATTGGTTGGCATTTTGAACAAAGCAACACTGGGAAGAAAGCAGAGGGACACCTGCTTCAGTTATACTACAACATCGGTTTCAATAATAAATCTTAATTGTAATCAGTCTTGATCAACCCACCTGTGTAGATTTGTTCACTTATAATTAGTAGGGATAATGAAGGAAAAGAAAAAGATATTAGGAGAGGGGGGTAAAAAAGGAGGGAACAGAACACCAATTATTAGGAACAGCCACTTGCAGTTATGTGCTCTTCTCTGTGAATACAGCAAGCTCATGTTTACCTTCAGGTGCCACGTGAGCAATTCCTCTTAATTCAGGAGCAGTCGTATGTGCAACCACAAGATAGAATTAATTCTTCTGCTCTTATTCCCAAGCCCAGCAGGTGAATGCACAGCAGTTTTTAAAAAATGACTACTTGTCTTTGTGTGAGAGGTAGGAAATACGTTGGAGCCAGTGTGCTGTGTAGGGAGCTCTTGCAGCTCTATTATTTTTTAACTTTGAGACTGGTGGCTGCTGTAGCATACTCCATAGTGGTATACCTGGGGTGCTCTCTGCAGGCTTGTTGGCTGCTTGCTGAAGTGCCTCTCACCAGGGCTCGCTTTCATGGAGCTTCCTTGGAGCCACAAATCAATTTTCGTATGTATATTTACATAAACAAAAAGGGAAAAAACAGTTGTGGCTAAACAGTCCAAATTGCAGTGGAAGATGTGTGGGAAAGAAGAAGAAATAGCTCATCTTTCCATACACTTCATCTGTTTCTCATAAGCACTGTAATGGTCGTAAGGGAGCCCAGCTGCACGTAGCTGTAAGGGATGGGCGGTGGTGGAGGGATGAGGGCCAGCCTGCTGATTTTGCAGTGCCTTCATAATGTATTTACAGGCATATTGTTTCTTTTTCAAATTTATTCTGACTCTGTTTTCATACCTTTTTATTTTATTTCTATTTATCCCTATTACCCAAAACTTTATTGTTTTTCTTCCCCATGCATTATGCAGCTGAAAGTGTTTTTTCTCTAATCTAATGCATTGGTTTTCCTAATTGCATTTTAGCTAAGCCTTTTGATTCAAACCCTTCATGATTGTATCGTCTATTCTTTTTTTCCTCAAAATGATCCTGGTTGCATTAGTGCTTATTTCCTCTTTTCCATTATGAATACCAGTTTTTTCTTCTCTCCATCTTTTCTCAGGATAGATCTTTACCTCCATTCGTCTTCATTGCCATTTCATTTGTCCTTTCTGCTATGGGACTCTGATAATAGTGATGGACCACTGCAATTAATTTTATTCCATACACCACTGCTTGCTTTGACAAACTGACACCGCTCTTCTCAGCTGTTCTTACCTATTGACCAGCATTAGCAAAAGTCAGCCAGGAGCCATGAACTTCAGTGAAGTGCTGAAGGCAGCAAATCATACAGTCATAGAATCATAGAATGGCCTGGGTTGAAGAGGACCATAATGATCTTCTAGTTCCAACCCCCTGCTATGTGCAGGGTCGCCAACCACCAGACCAGGCTGTCCAGAGCCACATCCAGCCTGGCCTTGAATGCCTCCAGGGATGGGGCATCCACAGCCTCCTTGGGCAACCTGTTCAGTGCGTCACCACCCTCTGAGTGAAAAGCTTCTTCCTAATATCTCACCTAAACCTGCCCTGTCTCAGTTTAAAACCATTTCCCCTTGTCCTGTCACTGTCTACCCTCATAAACAGCCGTTCCCCCTCCTGTTTATATGGTTATTTCAAATATTGGAAGGCCCCAATGAGGTCTCCCTGGAGCCTTCTCTTCTCCAACCTAAACAAGCCCAGTTCCCTCAGCCTTTCTTCAAATGTGGGATGTCTGGGCAGGACAGCCCCTGCATGTTCTCACTTATCTCCAGGGCTGGCAGAACCAGCCGAAGACAACCAGTGGTATTGTTACAGCGCGAACGCATTGAAAACAGTTATAGGCAATCTCTCCTGTTGTTGTAGTGTTAGTGTTATTACTTTTAAGTGTAATGTTGTTGTTAGTTGATGAGATGCATGAGCCGAGATACTGCCAGCAGACAGCTCTCTCAGACTGTGGTTGCCGTTAGCGAAGTGGCACGCAGTCAATATGAATTCCTGTGAATTTACTACTGCCTGTTGACATCTTATTCTGTTACAGGCAAGTATTTAATCAAAGTTTATTGTCATTCTTCTCTGAGATTTAAGTGGGAAATAAAATTTTACGATACATATAGTATTTTAGATGACGGCTTCATTATTTCCACTGAATAATTCGAAATGCTACAAGGAGAAATATTGATGTCAAACTGGTAATTGTCATTAAATATGCAGCATTTTGCAGCAGTCACTTGTGCAAAAATATAAATTTCCTGAACTTACAGGTAGCATTGCAGAACCATCTGAAATGTAACATTAAGTTTTTCACACAGAGGGTGGTGATGCACTGGCACAGGTTGCCCAAGGAGGCTGTGGATGCCCCACTCCTGGAGGCATTCAAGGCCAGGCTGGATGTGGCTCTGGGCAGCCTGGTCTGGTGGTTGGCGACCCTGCACATAGCAGGGGGTTGGAACTAGAGGATCGCCGTGGTTCTGTTCAACCCAGGCCATTCTATGATTAAGCCCTTCTGTGATGCAGGGCCGGGACTCCATGCACGTACACAAACCTGAAATCTACAAAATAATGTTTTAAATTCTCTTTTCTAAAAGGTGAGAACGGTATGGTGGTGAATACTCAGTTTGTTGACCTTCTTTCCATTCCTACTGTCTTAACAGGTTTTGTAGTTCTGCTGCTTTCGTCATATGCTGGCCTGTGGACATTCCCCATGTTGCAATACTTCTGTTCCCAGCCAGGAGGGACACCTGTGCAGGTGTCATTAGCTGGGTCACAGGATATGGGCACATGGGTTGCTGGAAAGAACAAGAATATTGCTCTGGAGCTGAGATTCCTGAGAGGTGTCATGCAAAGTAGGCAGATGGGTCTAATGCTGAACTGCTGTGGGGTGAAGTGTTGCTGTTTATTCAGTATCTCACCATTTAGTGCTTTATTCAAGACCGTGAAAGTGTCTTCTTCTAGAATGGAAAAGGCAGTTAGAACAAAAAATTCTGGAAAAAACCAAACTTTTTATTTCAAGCAGAATTCTTTGTTGTTCTTTGTTTTGTTTTGTCCATTGGGAAAGAATTTCATTTGTTTATACGATGAACCAAAAACTCAACTCGGTGTGTTTCTCTATGTAGTTCCTTCTGTTGACTTGTTAATTCAAATACAGAACCTGCACGTTAGGTTATAATCAACTTCATTACCAAATATATTTGCAAAAATTCTGTGTTTGTCTTTCATAATTATTGCACTCTAACAATGGAAGAAAAGGGATTCAATCTTCATTGAAAACGTTATCTGTTGTGTAACTCATGTAGCATACATTAACAACTGTGACTCATAAAATGCAGGTAGAAGTTCAGTTTTGCAGCTAGTGCTTTCCACTTGTGGTTGGGTTAGCAGCAGTTTTGCAAGGATAGAAAGCATTTCCCAAGGTTCACTCTGATGAGAGCCCCACTTAATTTCCACCCAAGTGTTCTCAGCGTGAGGACGAAGCTCTTCAGTCGATCAGGTATCGTCCTCAGCAGTCCTCCAGCTGCATCTCAGCAGCTGCTTGGCTTTGTACTCCTGAGGGTCACAGCAGAGAAAATACTCATCAGAGCAAACGCAGTTCCTTGAGACTAATCCTGGGCACTCTGCCAATGTCAAGGTGGGAAAAAGATGAAATGAGCAAGTGAGACCTGAAGAGAGGCAATGAGGGCTGTGCCAGTAACCCCTGAGGTGGGTTGGATGGGCTGGATCCATTCCACGCTGATGAGAGAACACCTCAAGAACCAAAGAACCTTTTGTTTTTCATTAGAAGTGTCTTCTGCTCTTCTGCCTTGGGTGGGGGTGTTTACGGATGAGCAGTGCTCTGAGTTTATACCAGCACTGCAGCAATTTGTGGGCAAGAGCCAGTTTCACGTTAAGAGAGGGTTTTGACTGGGAGAGATGGGAGACCTGAAGAAATACCGCTGTGCTCTGAGCTGTCACTGAGTTTAACTCCTGGTTATTACAAGATGAACTCCACAGTGGTGTCATCATTTCTATTCTAAAAATTCTGACTAGAGAGCAGAGTTGCGACAGTCATTGTCAGTGCTGTCTCTTGCTTGGTTTTCCTGAAAGATGAGCAACTTCCACAAGGACTGCATCCTTCCCTGCCACCCCATGGCTCTCCATGGCTGATTTCAGATATTACAGCATGAGATCTAAACACATACTTGGAGGGGAGTTGGTATTGCGTTTAGGTAATTCGGGTGCTTAAAGTGTTATTTAGCCAAGAGGAAGCCTCCCCTAGAAAGGTTATTGTGAACATCTGCAATAAGAATTCTACCTTTAAGGTTTTGGGTGGACAATTTAAAAGCTCTGGAGAATTTAATATCTTTCGTAAGTCTGAGACGGTGCATAAAGCACATTTGATATGTATCCTGTTAGAGTATTTTTTTCATAGGAAGTCAGAGGTATTACCTTCTCTTGTAATATATGGTGGTTTTCTGAGATCTCTGTGCTAGGCAGTTGATACAGAGCGGTGCACTTCCACGTTAATAACAGCCAGCAATTAAACCTGTACACAGCAAGCAGAGCTATAACGTAGATCAAACTGAGTGTTGAATTGTACCTTCATGCAATCATTGGTACTCTCTCTATAGCAAAACTCAAATCTCCCTTTTGCTGAAGAACTTTGAATTGCAGCCTCTGTTCGCAGTGCTGCTGCTGCTGTCACCTGTTATAAATCCTATGTGAAAAACACGTAGAGAAGCAGAAAGCAGATCTTGCTGCTTTGCCAGAATTGGGGAATGCAAATGTCTGCTTTCACCCAGGCTTGTGGGTGGAAGAAGCCACCCCAGGTGGGGTGCTGGGTGCTTAGAGGTGATCTTTGGGAAGTCATGGAGGCGTCAGTGGGAAGGCTCCCATGCCTCCCTGTGACTGGAAGCAATGGTGGGGGAGGATGAGTGTTTTATGGTACTTCACTAAAGCTTATAATCTCTTGATTTTACTCTACCAATGACTCTTAAAATCAAGTCTGCCTAGGAAACCCTCATGTTATCTGCTGCTTAACAGACAGGCTGTCAAAATGTTAGCCGGGATTTTGACACTAAAATGTCTCAAGGAGACAGCTGGAATAAGGCTTACAGGTTTTTCTGGTTTTTTTGTTTGTTTGTTTCTGTTTTTTAATGCTGGTTTTGTTTGAAGATAGTTGTCAGCATTGTGTGAGCAATGGTAATAATGGACTAATCAAAACAAAGGGTTTAAGCATGGTTTGCAGGGGTTGCCAAATACAGCACGAAAAGACTTGTGCTGCTCAGAACTGGGGCTGTCTCTAAGAAGGGGGGCTTTGGTCTTGATTTTGTTATCCAGCAGCCTTGGAACAAATAGAGGAACAATGAGTGGGCATTTCAAGCCCTTCCCAATGAACGTAAGTGCAAGGAAAAAGAGAAAGTATTTTTAAACGTATTTTTTTGCAGTCAGATTGCCTGGCTGGGTTCTCTGTTCCTTCTTATAATATGCTTGAAAAGTTTTATTTGTGCCTTGAGGGCGATGAGCCTGTCTTCATTTAGGGATGCAACTGCAGATAATAGGACTGCACTACTGACAGCTTTATGCAGTCTCAGTCGCAGCCTCCTTCTCTTATTTACACACTTGTACATGTATTGTCTTGCAAAAGCAATCCAGATTTCTATCCTTGTGCTTATAATTGCGTCTTGGGCTGCCTCGTTACAGACTCTGTTCTGTAAAGTGATGTGGAAGAGCCAGTGTTACTCTGTTGTTGCCATTATAAATTTTATTTTACTTTTCTAAGTATAATTGAGCTTGGATAGTCATTATGTTTTTTTTTCCTGAATTCATAATTAAAGAAACTTCAGAGGAGAATGGAGAACTTTATAGCTATTATAGAGGTAAAAGAGGTAACGTTCAGTGTGAACTTCTTTTTAAACAGGAAGATTTGAGCTTCCAGAAATTTCAGATGTGTATCTGATAATTCATGTGGGCCCAGAAACACTGGGCAAGAGAGCAGTGTAACAAATTCAATCATATCTGTTCATTGTTTGAATTATGTTTATTATATGTTAGGTGTGCCAAAGAGTTACGCTCTATGCAACTTTGTCAATTACAGTGTCCTCATAAAGTCTACGCAATTAATGAAATTGCTGGACATCTCCATTGTTATTCCTTTGTTAAAGTAGAATTGTATTCTATTTTACTTTTTAAAACAGCAGCCCTATGTCTTCTGCTCCACCCAGCATCCTTCCTGTGTGCTTTGTTCTGCTGCTCACTCTGCCAGCCGACCTTTTGGTTGGTAGGTCTGTCCTCAACCCTCCAATTTCCTGCATTCATGTTGAACAGGAATTTAAAGAGAATGCTTCTCATCAGGATGTGTACTTCTAGTCCTTGTCCCTTAGTTCGTTCCCATAGAAGGTATTTCTTCTTGGATGTGGTTGGTTTAGTAGAGCTGTTATTTTGGATCTCCTAGCACATTCAGAAGTGGTACATGGTCACTTCTAGGGGGTTGCAGGAGAATGACCAAAACGTCTATCAGACGCTTTTCTGACCTGCAGGCAGAAGAAAACTGTCTTCTGTAGGGACCTGCATAATTTATGTTGTGGGAAATAGGTTCTGTAGTTATAGTTTTTTATTTTTATTTTCTGAAGAAATCCTTTAGGTGGTTGTTCAGCTATTCTACTTTCAAGCCTGAAGCCAAACAGTGTGTTCTTTTGTAGCATATTCCTTCACTGCTGGGCAGATATTTGACAGAAAGTCACTCTGTATGATAGAAAGCATTGATAGCAAAGCAAGTCAAACTTCCCTCTGTTTGTTTTGTTTTGTTTTGTTTGCTCTAGGTGAAGAAGTACCATATCACCTTTGCTCAGAGCTTCCACGTCCTGATGTCATGGCTTGTGAAATCCCTTGTGCAACGGACTGCGTGCTCAGTGAGTGGTCCCAGTGGTCCCCATGCTCCCATTCGTGCTCCAGTAAAAGCGCGGAGGGCAGCCAAAGCAGGAGTAGGTCCATCTTGGCACTTCCAGCAGAGGGTAAGTGGTAAATTTTCTAAATTAGTTGCTATTTGTTTGTTTAATGAATTGACTTGTGTTCCTCTGCCAAGCTGTGTTTAGATCAGAGCAAATGCTAATACTGAAGCAATGAGAAATAATACGTCTTGTCTGTCCTTCATGCCTAGCAACTAAAAGATCTATCTAGGCTTGAATTAATCACAGATGCTTGTGTTATTTAGAGAAATTCTGCCATGGTCAAAATTATTTACTTTAGCCTGTGAATTATTGTATATTTAGGGCTAGGTCTGGGTGTGAATTTGTTCAGGAGAGCTACATCCTATACTAATGAAATTACAGCTTGACATGGAAGTGTTTTTATATGGTAACGTATTAGTATTGATTTAGAAGAGAACAGTGAGCTGTGTCAAACAAGGAAATAGAAAAGGACCTGTTTCTTTTATAAATGCAAACCTGAAATGTATTAACCTTGTTATTCTGTTGGAATAAGTAAACAACTTCTGATGAATATACATAATTTCTGCTGGATGTTCATGGACGCATCATGTACCTCAAGTTTAATGTACCAACATCACAGTGATACAATTGTTTACACGGATTATGTCTTATTAAAATGATAGTCTTCTAACTTCGGTTACACATACAGTAATGCATTTCTGTACTGGTTTATCACAAAGAATTTGAATGATACCACTGTGGGCACATAAAAATGCGTAAAGCGTGAACAGGCCTAACAGACTCAAGCCTTGTTGACACAACAGAAAATGTCTACTATTGTTAGCACTGTGTGCAGCTAATCCATCACCAAAACACTTCAGATGCAAATCTAGTCCAGGAGAAGCTCTGTTAAGTGCCACTTTGTAAATTATCATTAAAACCACCCACTCTTTCTGGGGCAGTATAAGGACTTGATCCTGCAAACTCTTGCTCGTATGAATGTTCTGTATTCACATAAACATCCTGATAGGCACTTGTAAAGAAAATTGGGACCCTTCAGGATGAAAACTGCTATGTAATTGTTGATTGAATGATAATAACTACTACTAAAAAAGTCTATGTGCTAGAGAATAATTAAACTGCAAAATAAGTTGGTTTTGTATTTTCCATGGGGGGAACAAAATTTAAATAACAGACTAATGTGAAACTGTGAATGTAACAGCTGAGCTATTCCTAATGTTGAAGAAATAAATTCTAGAAGTGCAGAAGCTCAGTGGTCTCAAGACTATATAACCTGAAACATACTAAACAGAAATAAACTGCTTTGAACTGACTGTTTCAGGCTTCCTAGAGAGGAATAATTCATTAATACAGTGAAGTACCCCAAGTATTTCTGAACATTTTTAAAGATGAATGAAGTATTTTGCCATACATAGTCACACAGAAGATGAGAAGTTGGGCAGACTTAGAAAAAATGGATTTAATAGTGCTGTCACAATAGTAAGGTAATGTTATGTAACCTGACACACTCATATCCAGCTCATAGCGAGCCACCAAAGTCTGTGGAGCTCTGCTAGCCTTTGAAGATCGTATTTCATTTGTCTGCTCTCAACAGAGACAGTGTTGGCCTTGGCTGTGTTCTTGGCACTCCTGGATGCCATCTCATAGTCTGACCTCAATTCAAACCCTCGGCTCATTTTCTCCAAGCTGTTCACCAGATCCCATTACATGAAAACCAGATTGCAGTTGATAAAACTAGAAGAGGGTGCTTTAAAATCACTTTTTAAAAGATGTTTATTAACACAGCAAACTTCGGAAAGCTTGTGCAAAAGGTGAATGTGGAGGCAGCCAGTCTCAAAATGGATTTGAGGAACTGATGAACAGCAGGTCCTTAAAAGGTCCATACAGGATGACTAAAAGGACTAGGGGGTTGTCCTGTCCTGCTTCCCTTGTACGAAAGTTGTGAATGAGCTGCAGAAAGTGCCCAAGCTCTCATGCTTTTTCTGAACACCTTCTGCCAGTTTTGCTGGCGGACTGCTAGGCTGAACGGACATTACTTACAAAAGGCATTACTTATCTTCTGAAATTAAAACTGCCGTGTTATTACACTTGGTGATTTAAGAGAGCTTCCTTACTGTGGATGTTGGAAAAAAAAAAAAAAAAACAACCCACATAGTTTTTCCGTGGGAAGCCCAAGTTTTGTTAGATCTTTTTTTTCTTTCTTTGTTTTTTTTTCTCTCCCTTTTTTTTTTCCTTTTATTCTGTCTAATGGACCAGATATTTTTTTATTGTATTTTTTTTTCACATGTGCTCAAGCACACGAGCAATAACTGATCTGCAGTTTTTCCTGCCAAGAAGTTTTCAGGAAAGTAAGATACCCAGGGGCATTTTCCACTCCATCATCACACTAAACCTTTCAGAGACCGATCACGATGTGGAGCAGTCCATTTTCATGAAAAAGAAGAAAAAGAGAACAGTAATGTGGCGCAATTATCCAAATCAACATGCTAAGAAATTCCTATTGCTCTCTTTCCTCCGTGTTATGAGGCCTTTTGGGGTCATGCTTCATTTCAGAAGGCTCAGTCCTGCAAGATGATCGGCATCCCTTTGAGGAGCAATATTGCCTTCATCTCCCGTTGATTTTAGTTAGAGCATAAAGGTGCTCTGAGTCGTGTGGTGTCTGGCCCCAGCACTTCAGTTCTTTCAAAACGTGTAACTTTAATTTTGATGTACGTTTGCTGTGTCATAAGTTGCCAGTTCCTTCATCCTGGAAGAGAATGATTTTGATTGTAGTCATTTTTGCTTCTTTCTTCCAAAAATGACAGTGCTTACGGTTACAATTTCACTGCATTACTCTCTAGCTTTTGAGCTATGAATGTCTGCAGCTTTTACGGGCTCAATTCAGACCCCTGGCTAGAGTGTTAAGGCTTCTGGGGAGACTGTTCCTACTCCTGTATTTTGTAGATTTATTACAAGTTCCTGACAAACTGTCGTATCTTACCAAATTCTGCACGTGAATTTGGAGGATGTTGCCTCAGACAAATAAAGGCTTGAGACCTAAAGTCTTTCAGGTTTTTCTTGCTTGATTTGCAGACTTTTAACTAACTTTGTATCAGTTAGCATTAACAATTTTCCATCAGTCTGGGTTAGCAGTCTGTATTGCTCCGTGAATGTAGTCCAAATATTAAAAAGAGATGTTCCTTCTTTGGAAATTAGCAAGTAGAATGAGCATAAAAATAATGCTTAATTTGTCTCTAAAGATAATTGTGTGTTTGCTGAGCGATACTGCCATTTAAATGGAATCAACTTGGCTGTGTGTGGGAGTATCAATAAGGTAACTCAGAAATATACTTTGCCTATTTCTGTTTCCATTATGCGTTGGAATGCAATTTTATGCAAGGCTAGTTTAATGGGGAAACAATATTTTAGAAAGTTGTTGTTGCAGCCATAAAGGTCAGCAGCTTTATTTAAGCTTTATTTATTTATTTAGTTTGAAAATGAAAAAAAAAAAAAAAAAAAGAAAAAAGATGTGAAGAGAACCTACTACAGTTGTTTTTTTTTTTTTTTTTCCATTGCCTCCTTTTGCCACATGTTGTGACATAAAATATTTTGTTCTTCTGATGCTTTCCAGGTGGAAAAGCCTGTCCTCCTGACCGAGCCCTGCAGGAGCACCGCGCCTGTAATGATCACCCGTGTGTGCATTTCTTCTGGGAAACCTCCCCCTGGAGCTCCTGTTCTGAGGATGTGCTGGTAACTGCACTGAATGCAACTGTCAGTTGGAGTGGAGAAGCCACCTGTGGAGTGGGCATGCAGACCAGGAAAGTTTTCTGCATGAGGAGTGGTTCTGGCCACGTTACACCTAAGAGGTATTCAAAGAAAGGTTATTAGTGCTACACCTTTGTCTGTAGAGCTCGAGTGACAATTTGTTACGGTACATTACACTTAAAAGTATTTTCAGACAGCGTAGGGAAACAGCAGATTTAGTAATAATTTCCTTTCTGCTCTTATTCTCCAGTTGCTATTCCATCACTACTGTTGAAAGGTTATTAATGTGTAACAAAAATGAGTCTCTATCTCATTTTTAATTTTTATGAGTAAATCCAAGGAAAATGCCTGCTTTTGGTGCTATAGATCTTGTTTGCTGTAGCTCCTCTATTATTCTAATTCAGATTTTTTTGCAAATGCTTTTCCTCAAGGACTGGTGTATGGAAAACACAAAGTACGTTTGGACATAACATTCATTAATACATTATTAACAGTGCTTTAATAAAATAGAAAAAAAATAAGTAGAGTTTGCATTTTATTTACACCACGATGAGGCAGAACCTTGGTGATATGCATCATTCTGTTGATTTATATGGCTGTTATAATTCGATACCAACACCACACAATTATGTATTCTGCAGTACAAGTATTCTGAATTTTGCTTTGTTTTGCTAAATGAGGAAAATAAGTAGCACAGATGTTTTCCTTAATATCAAAAAAATCAAGACACTGCTAATTATTTTTTCCACTGATAATGAGTCTAGAGACTTACAACCGAGTTTCATTTCTTATTGTAGCTCTCAAACAATCCTGTTGGTATAAGCAGACTGTGTTGATTTCTGCAAAGTTAATTAAAATTCTTGAGGTTAATGAGATTAATTAAATAAAGGGAAAGAAATCTAATACTCATTTATATCTAGAATCTATTGATACGCTGCAACTTTGTCTAATTAAACATATTGTTTGTAGAGCTATATAGTGTCTAAAATAGGTTTTCCTCCCTCCACTTTTTGAGACAGTCCGAGGGGAAATGGATGTTCCACTGACATGGTTTATGTCTCAGTTGATGAAAACTGACCCAAAGTAATACTGCATTTGGAACTGCTGTGGCAAAAGCCTACTGTTAATGTGGCTTCAGAAATGGGCTACATTATGGGAATTAATAACCTTTGTGTGCTGGCGGGCTGAGTCTTTGTGTTCTGCGTTTTTCCCAATTTCATGATAAAAACCTACGCAGCAATTGAAGGCAGTTGCGAGGCACAGAAAGTTGAATAAAGCTGGAATTTCAGCATAAAAATGTTTCAGCACCTTACTGGTCGGATAACAGAATTCTGCCCCCTAGAATAGTTACACTTAATGAGGACAAATGTCTCTTTATTTTCTTTTAAATTATACCTTTCAGTATCCTATTACCATCTCAGTAGCAAAATCATGACTGCAAGGTTTATTTTCTTTCCTAGCGTGGTTTAATGGCATATTCTTCTTTCAGTTCTGATCATTTTAGATTGCTTGTGTTCCTAAGTATTTCTGAGTGATCTTTCTACTACAAATCAATGAAAATTAGAAAAGAGTAATTCTCTTTCTGATCCCCTACTTGAAATGCATGATGTGCCTGTTCCCATAAAGTTGTCCTTTTTCCACTCTTTTAGTTTTTAAATATTGATTGTCTGTGTCTGAAGCATTTATTAGAATATGCATCACATGTTTTTCATTTCAGAGTTAAAAATTGATACAAAAAAAAATCACATTTCTTTTCCCATACTGTCTAGTACAACTTTCCGAATACAGCTTCTATCCTGCAAGCTCTTCCTGCACCTCAGGAAGGGGCACAAAGATGGCTTCAAGCTGCTTTTGGTTTTCCTCATGGTTTAAAAGTGGGGGAATATCTCATCAGTCCTTACGCACAGTTGCAAGTGAATAAAAGGCTGTTGTATGTCATGTTAATCAGTACTGCCTCATAGACCTACCTGCTAGCTTTGGTAATAAATATATCTTTTTGCTTCAGTGAGCATTGTGTTTTAGGCAGCAGATAGTGTTACGTTTACTCTGTAGTCATCAGGCCAAACTCAATATTTTCTAAAATCCGTGCACGTGTTCTAACTTTGGTTTGGTTATGTGAGTGCAAAGGGGAATGGAAATGAGGCTGGCTGTGAGCAGGAGAGATTCCTGTGGTGTTGTGCCTGTCTCACAGCTCTGTGAGAGTCTCATGGGCTGAACATTTCCCTACAGATTTGTTTTTTGTTGGTGAAATGGTATCTCTGTGTTTGAACTCATAGATGTCCAGATTCCACCAGACCTGAGACCGTGCGACCGTGTCTCCTGCCCTGCAAGAAGGACTGCATCGTTACGCCTTTCAGTGAGTGGACTCGCTGCCCAACAGCATGTCAGCCTGGTAAGCCTATAAAAAGAGAACAGAATTTTGCGTTATTTGTTACATCCATGGCCATGGGAAAAGGATGGAGGGGCATGAGGAGCCCCTTGAGGGCTTCGCAGGCATCCTCTGTGCATGCCATCTGCCTTCACCTCTCCCAGTTAGTGCTGAGACTTTGGCAACTCTGAAATCTTCCCAGCCAAAGCTCCTAACAGGTGTTGAGGGTCTCAGACAGACACTCAGGCTACTGGTGCTTCTAGTGGTGACCTGGGAAATGCAGATGCCAGTGGGCAGGGAGGCCACAAGTGGTCAGAGAGAAAGAAAAGATCTGCAAAGACCAAACCCTTCCTTTTCTCATTATGCGTCTCCCCACCGTGTTGTACTTCTACCTGATGAGGGTCATGAAAGCGCTTGAGATGCAGCACCCCATGCATCGAGGGAGAAACTTCAAAGATGAAAGTCTAAGGCTCTTCTGTTGTATGTAGAATTGCTGTATTGTATGAAATTTGTTTCCAATCTGAATGTATGCATGGGGCTGTGTAGATAACCCTTTATGATTTTCTAAGGACCATATGTTTCTCTGATCTAGTTGGTTAGCTTTTGTGTGCTGGATGTTTAGCGAAGTTTCTTTATAATGATCCAGTGTTGGTTTTTGTGACAAATTTATGTGTTTTGTTAATTGTTGAGATAAAAGACTTCTTAGTTACCAGAATATTTCCTTTTCCTTGGCAGCTTCCTTGCCCTTCAAAGATTCTCAGTGGATGCTCTACCATAGTCCTTGTAAGATTTTATAGGAAAACGAGTTGTTTCTAAAACAGTGAATCCTGTTTTAATTAGCAATTTATTTTTAGACTTTAAATGAGCTGCCTATGAAGAAGTAGAATAAATTACCTGGTAAATTACTTTGTTTATTAAATAATAGTCTACAATTAAAATGAGAAGAAATTAATTATTTAACCTCCCTGGCAGTGTTATCATTTTAATATAATTCTAAATTAAAACTTCTTAGATGGGGGAGTTTGCTTTCTGCTAGATCTGTTATTGATATGGCTGCACTGCAAGTTTCCCTCAATTTGCATTGCGCAATTAAAAGCTCAGTGTGATAATGAAATCTCAAAAATGCAATGTGTATGTGAGTTGTTCGGGCTTTTGTTGCTTTATAGGAAAGTTATATTTAATGAAAACAATATACAGATGGTGAATTACTAAGCAAATCAAGCAGAAGCAGGTATTGCCTGGCAGATTTAAAATTAAATGTGTACCAGCAGAAGATGAGAGCTTAGACAAACATGCACTCACTAAATCAGGTTTACACAGAACTTTACCAGTTAAGCTGTTTGTAGTTTATCTGAGAAAATGCATCCAACTTTACTATCTGACAGTAAAAAGCTGACATTTTCCCTACATTTAAATGTCATCAGACAAGAGGCTGTCTTCTGGCAAAGAGTTATCTCATACCTCAGAAGTGTAGACAGCAGTGAACGTAGGGCAATAACAGATGGACGGACGACATAATTCACAAAAGAAGTGCAATTGAATCAAAACACCTGTTGGTGAGTCAGGAACAGAGAGGTTGTTGCGAGTTATTGATTCTCTGCCATTTCAGATACTTAAAGGTGACAACTGTCTACTGCACTCCCCTATAATCTATCTCTTTTAATGGGTCTTGGAGGATGAATTGAAGCAAGATTCAGAGAACCAACATGGAGGTTTCAGAAAATGAAATGGTTTGAATGAGCAATGTTGGTTTTTTTTTTTTTTTTTTTGTACACCTGATGGTGAATGTGTCCTGGAGAGGTATCTGCTTTCAGCATGGGTGATGTGCTCTCTGGTCTGTCAGCATAGCTTTAAAATGTGATCAAAACAAAACTCTCAATAAATAGATGGCGACTGTAAGTACTTCTCTTCTGCACATTGGTTACCCAGAGTGAAGGTCAGCAACTTCATTGTTGCTTAACGTTGCTTCACGTACACAAGTTTACAAGAAGTGCTAGACAGTAACTATCCAGTTTATTTCTATGACTAAAAATGTTTTTGAAACATTAAAGTTGGTTGCTTCATTAAGAAATTCCAGTGGCTTTTGCCTTGTGTGAGTTTTTGCCATTATCAGTTCTCATAAAACACTCAGCCAGAGATGGTCAAGCTTAAACTTAGGCTTTCCAAAACTCTCATCTGCACAAGAATACTGGAAACAGCTCTGATTATACTGATTAAAATCTTAGAGGATCTGTGCCTGTTACTTGTGTGCTTGTAGAGCCTTGCGCTGACCAGTCTGTGCCGCTCCCTCCAGAGTCAGAAGCACAAAAGATGAAGCTGAATGCTTTCTGTAAAAGCTGTGACAGTGATTTTATCAAGATAAAGCCGGGCCTTACAGTAGTGAGCAAGAAGTTTGCCCCTCATCTGACATTAATCCACATTTACCAGCCCTGAGCAGCGTGCCAGGGAAGCTGTTGGGGTCAGATGGAGAGCAAAGATGTGAGAGCAAAAGAGGAATGAAAAGAATGGATTAATAGAAGGAGTCGTACGAATCTATGGGTAAGGAGAGGAGACTGGAGATGGGACGGGAGGGTGGGAATAGAAGCAAGGTAAGACACTCTTAGAATTCTCAAATAGCATTTTTGAGTTGCAGAGTTGAGGGCATGGAATTTGTCTTGAGATCCTGGGGCTTAATTTTTCAGAATGGCAAATGGTCATAACCTTACTTGAAGTCAGCTGAAGTTTAGCTGTAAATGTACAGTCCTATATAATGTTAATACCTTGGAAAATCAAGCTGTAACAATCTTAAATGAGATATAAAAATTACATTCAGTAACATTTGTAAGGAATGCTGTAGAAAAGCCAATGAGGAAATTCAATTTTGAAAATGGGGTTTGAGTAATGTGCAATAAATGTTGAGGATAATTTAGTTTCTTGAGGTGGAGAAAATTACTGTGGGAAGCTCGTTTAGATTTGGTGCTGATTAATAGGAAGAAAATGGCTAAGATTCTAATGGTGGTAGACAATTTGAATTACAAAATCATCACAAAGAAAGAGATAAAGTTTGTGATTCTTAGGAGAAGGGAAAAAATAGCAATAGCGGAAAGACATTTCTGCTATATATTTCAACAAATTCAGCAAATTGATAGCTGCACCTCTGGTGAACACGTTGCATGCAAACAGGAGTGTGGAAGGTCTGGAAGCTACCAAGGAAGACTGTACAAAAGGCTGGAGCCCAACAGGACTCTACTTTGTTCACTTTCTATCCCGAATAGATATCTGTACTAATTGCTAGTAGGGCCAGCAGCTTCAAACTTCGAAGAGAAAACATCAAACATGGCCGTTTTTATCTTTTCTCGTCATCAGAATTGTTCAGAATCTTTTTATTGCCAAACTGTTTTGCAGCAATTAGAAACAAGCGTGTAACTGAAGGTGTATTTAAAAGAATGCCCAAAAGTATAATACCGAGAATGCAAATTAAGTTTTAGCCAATAGGAAAATGAATTGGATAACAGAAATGGATTGGAAGTAAGTGGGAGCTGGATGGAAGGTACGCTCAATACTTACTGGGGAATGTGCAGTGCTGCTGTTGCTTCCTGTCTGCAGCCAGGAGAGGAATGGACTGAAGAATAAATATTTCAGTAAATCATCTGTTTCCATGTCAGTAGGGCTGTATGAATAGAAAAGGAAGTAATGCCAGAGCATCTTGTGACTGCCCTCTGTGTGAGAAATGGCTGAGTCCTAAAGAACTAAATAAAACCCCAGTAATAAAAAAAATACATCACAACAAAACTCAAAAGAAAGGTCAAGGAAATTATAGATCGCTCGTCCTAATTTCATTATGTAGAAAAACACAAGAAGTAGTCATTACTTGAAATATAAATGTCTTAAGAATAAGATTATGATGAACTGGTCAGTATGGATTTGTCGAGAACAAATCATGCCCAGTAAATTTAATCTCCTCTTTTGACAGCATAGCTGCTCTAATTAAGGGAAGTGGTAGATTTTTGACACATGAAACTTTTATCAGAAAGCTGAGGAACAAGTGGCTTGAATTAAATCATTGTAAATGCGTACTCAGCTGCTTGAAAAATGTCTCAGTGAATATCACCGTGAAAAATGTATTCCATCTCCTTTCTGGCCCCCAGTCAGGTATACTGATACAATCCCTGAGCCTTCTTCTGTCCAGCTGAGCAGTTCCAGCTCTTCTAGCTTTTTCCTGTGTGTCAGACACATCAGTGCCTACATCATCTTTATGTCTATTCACTGAACTTGCTCCATATTCATGTCCTTCTTGTCCTGTGGAGCCCAGAACTGGACACAACCCCAAGATGAAGCCTCACTTTCCTTAACCCTTTTTGATGAAGTCCGCTATCATAGGACAGGTTTTCCTGGTCTGGAATTGTTTATTAAGTTAATATTAAGAACCCTTTCTTTTCTTTTCCCCTGATTGCTGCCATGCACAGCAGCTACACCAGCTCTCACTTTCAGCTTCCCAGTTCTGCAGCCAAGGATTGTGTTTGTGTTAGCTGTCAGGTCCCACTAGTGCAAATCCTGTCCTTGTCTCCTATGCTGCGTGGTGTACCACACATTGTGAGCTGTGTTTCCGGGTTCATTGAGCTTGTGTGTACTCAGGCTAAGGAGAGAATTAGCCTCTGTTGGTTGTGATGGTTTTCTTATCAGGAAGACACCATCTGTAACTCCTAGATTAGTACAGATGGCTTTACTGGCAGTAGCCCGAGACCACCAGGATACAAAATCTCCCATTGTAACAGTTGCATTTTTTTTTTAATTTTCTTTTTTCCTGCTCAGATGTTTCAGCATTCGCTTGTACTTATTTTCTTGTCTGCTGTGATGTTCTGTAAAAAAGCCATTTTTTAAGCATGTCTTAAACTGTGGATTTACCACCCTCCCTGATGCTGCTCTTCTGAAGTGTTTGTAATTTTAAAGAAAATAATGGCAGCTTTTGGCTCAATGTATCACCCCCCCCCTTCTTTGTGAGGATTCATAATTTCACAATGTAAATGTAACACGAGAACGCTTTTCAACCAAAACAGTAAGGTCACTTACTTGGGGTACCAACTGTGTCTGGAAAGCATTTGTCTTTGTTTTACAGGCAATGCCACGGCAGTTAAGCAGTCTCGGTATAGGATTATCATTCAGGATGCTGCCAATGGGGGACAGGCATGCCCAGACACCTTGTATGAGGAAAGAGAATGTGAAGATACTCCTGTCTGTCCGGTTTATAGGTAAAAGTGTTAGCTTTGAATCAGTCTCTTTCCAGCGGGCTTCCAGTTCTCCAGAAATGAATCTTGTGGGATCATCCTGCACAGTTTTCACAAGAAAATGACGTAAAACTGAGAAATGGAGGGTCAGTAAACAAACAACAATATATGAATAATGCATTTTGGTAAATGTAGAAGAGTTCAAGTTGGAGATTTCAGATGATCTCATTTCATCAGAATGAGCGCCAATAGACACAGCTCCTAAGAAATGGTGAATTCAGGACTGGAAGTGTTTAAGGAAGGTTTTACTGGGAACTCTCCCCTCAGTGCACCTAAAAATCAATGCAGGCTGTTTTGACACCATGGGCACTCAGCTGCCTTAATCATAATTGTATGCTTACTGCAGAAACACTGTCTTCTCCCCTGATGCTCTCACTCCAGTGAATAATATGCACTTTAAATTTCTGATTAGACAAATAGAACAATAGGACAATTACTCACCACTTTTCATTAAAATTCTCTGACCCATCTGTTACACAATGTTAGTAAATATAAACGTATTATTTCTTTGCATATAAATCTTCAAACTGCATGCCCTGGTCTCAGAGGAGAGCAGGCAGCTGAACGCTGGGACAGAGCAGGAGTCGAAACATTCAGTGCTGTGTGGCCCTGTTCTGCACAGCACCATGGAAAGCCACTGTCTTGCATTCTTGGCTGACACACATAGCATGGAAAGCAGATGGTGCATGAGAACAGGATTTTGGGAGACAAGCCTGATTTCAAAGCATGCTGAAGCTGTTTGCTGTTTTATTGTGTGACTTTGAATTATGCCCTAGAAAAGTCAGGGAGGGAAGTATGGTTGGAGAATGAAACGAGTTTCTAGAAGGTGAACCTTACATCTGAATTTCAGTTCGTAATACATGTTTCAGGAGTGATTACAACTTTTTGGCCATTCTTCCTTAGGTCTTTGTAGTATATTATTGTTTCCATCTCAGCTTTCTGAAGTTCTTGTCTGGGCATATTATTTTCCAGTTTTAGCTACTTAATCGTTAACATTTTCCTCTCACAGGTGGAAGACCCATCGATGGAGTCATTGTGTACTGGTGCCTGAGTCAGTGAGACAGAATGTGCTGGGACACAACGAGGCGTGTGGACATGGTTTGCAGTCAAGGGGTAAGCTTTCTCCATGTGACCTCCAAGTACCTGAAGTGATGGAGGGTGGCGTTTAATAGAGTCATTACTCTTTTAGAGTAGCCAATTTGGAAACTGACTGAAGCACTTCAGGTGTAAAATGAAGTGTTTTGGGAAGTGGATCCATTGTATGGTTTTTCTGCTCCATCGGAAGTCAGAATACCAGGAACATGATAGTGTGCTTGGAGTATGAGAACAGATTTATGCTTGGCGTTCAAGTATCCGTAGAGTAACCTCCTCTTCTGCTTAAGGATGAAGCACATTGACTTAGAAAGAACTGTATCCATAGTTTTCTGTGAAGTAATCGCCTCTTGGTGCTAAAAATGGAAAGAATAAGTTCCTTGGTAATTTTAAATGTTACTAATAATTTCCCTGAGGCCTGCTTTTATCAAGACTGCTTGAGAAATCCAGCATGGGCAAAGGCTTTGGGCTCCTGCCCTTTGTGTGCTTAAGCACTTGGAAAATACAGTGATCCAATTGTCTGAACAAAAGTGTTAGAAAGAATTTCACTGTTCTGAGTATGCGATCAGAGTCTGTAGCAGTTCCTGCAGATGGCTCGAGATGTGTCTGCTATCAGTCTGCTGAGAAATCTAATAAAACCTCTAACAAAAGGTTATTTTTATTGAAAAAAGATTACTATACAGGTATGCTAACTGAAGAAATTTGACATAGTAATTTACTCCTTCACAAGGTTAGAAACTGTTCTTTAAAGATGAGCTGATTTTCTTACATAATCTGGAAACAAAGGGGAAGAAAGAAAAGCTCTGGCAGTACGTGAGCTGCATCTGAAAGAAGAAATGTTTTAAACTGAAAGAAGTAAATACCTTTAGGTTTTGACCACAAGCCTTTCCACAAGGTTTTCAAAGAGAGCTCTGTAAATTGAGACGTCCTGAAATGTATTCCTGAATCTCGGTGTGAAGGGAGGGCAATCTTTATGCTCCAGTAGTTGTATGAACTTTTTACTAATCTTACTCTGACAGGATGTGAAGTATAGTAGGAGAACATTGTGCTTATTTTTGCTCTGCGGAGGGTTCTCCAACAATTAAATAGGCTGTGTACTGCTTTGTGATAATCATACTAAAGGAATCTCACGGCCCAGTGGGTTCAAGCAGAATTTGCTTTGGTGCCAGGTTCATTTTTCATAATTATCTGTGATTTTCACAACAGCTCTGATTTTGGCAGTCGCGTGATGTGATGGTACAAATCGGCAGCGTTGAAGACGAATGGAGTTTCAGGAAAATGAATTCTCAAATGAAATGCACACAAAATTTACAGGGTGCTGCCTTACAAACAAGAGCGAAGGCAGCTGAAACCCAGCTACCTGTTGGAGTTGCTTCTGATAAACAAGCTGGTAGATTTTCAGTGATTATCTATAAAAGTCAGGGAAGATATCTAAAATCTGATGTTTGCACCTCATCTTGCTGCATGAGCTCTTGAAGAGCGGCTGGCATGTGCAAAGAGGTGCTGTGTTACCAAACTGTCACCAAGTAACTGTTCAGCCAAGCATGGCAACCCACCTACACAAGTTGCAGGATCTCTTCCAGCACTCAGACATCACCGCTAGAAGACTTCTGAATTTATCCTTCTTCACCATGAAGGTGGCCTTTGGAGGTTTTTTGAAAGAACGTATGAGGCAAGGCTGGACACTTGGCTCTGTTCTGCATGAAACTGGGAGTGCGGGGAAGGAGGTGCACCCATTCCAGAGAGGCAGAGTGAGACAGCAGAGCATAACAGTTGTAAGTCACAGTAGCAAAATTTCCAGATCACCTGGGAAGGCCCTTGATTCATTAGAGATCCTTAAATCTCAGCTGTATAAGGCCCCCTTTTCTAACTTATAGATCTGTCCTGCTTTGAGAAGGCATCAAACCTCCAGGAGTCCCTTGCATTCTAAATTGTGTTGTCTGATTGTGTGAGTCTATGGAAATCTTTTGAGGGAAAGCTGTTCCATTAGTATAAGATCTCCAGGTGTTGATGTTACAGATAAATGCTTTCCTTCAATATCTATGCATCCTATCTGACTTTGCATTTGAGGTAATGCCACTATTCTGTGCAGGAATTAGCCTGCAACTTGTGTCAGTGTCTTCAGCCAGTAAGTGCTTATTTGCCAAAGAATATTTGCACAAATTTGCCCAACTTTTTTTTTTTTTCTTTTTGCAGAATAGCAACTGTTATCCTATAGCCTGAAAATAATCAACCTTACAGCATCCATTTTTGGAATTTGTTTTTTCTTTCTCTGTCCATGTCTTGACTGTCATTTGAATAAGAGGATTTCAGTTTTCCGTGACTGTTGTGGTTGGCCAGATATAAGGGCACTGAATTAATATCAAGTATTTCTAAAGATAGAAAGTGTGTGTATGTGTATATGCTTAGAATGTATTTAGAATACTTAAAACTATGACTGTGCTGAGGGAAAATGGAGTCTGAAATGACTTTCAAGCTCTGTTCTTAGAATAGATTCGGAGATAGATATTTGTAGATCTTATTCCATGAGTGTTGTCACTTATGCACACGTAACATGCTGAAGATATCAGGATTTATCTCAGTAATGAGTACAATAGCCAAAGAGATGATGACCCTCTGAAGATGCAGTTTTTACAACTTTATCTTGGAATTGTATTGCACTAATTACAATGGCCTTTAATTTTGTATGTCACCTCCAGTAGACTAACTTATTCAGAAAACTACCATGAAGTTAAGAGGAAAGAAATATTTAGAACTAAGAAATATAAATGTTCTTCAAACTTCATTAAGGCATCATTTGAAAAAATAAAAACCAACAAACCACCTAAAATAGAGACTCAAGAAGAAAACAGTGTGGGGATATTACTGTTGCTTGACAGTAACATAGGCAACATTTCTAACAATAAATGAAGAGCTTTACGAGCTTTCCTATTGCTGTATAGCTGTCATTTTCCTCAACAAGTGACTAATTTACTAGAAGGTGTCAAGAATGTGAGAAAATTGCTTCTGCTTCAGATGCCCTTCAGTGACTTTACTGTTCTCTGATGTTTGTGATGGAAGATCCTCCAGAAATGACCTCTCCCTTCAGTGCTGACATGATCAGCCGTCTTAGACATTTACATTTTTGGGGAGGAAGAAATGTGTTGCTCATTACAAGGGATTGTTAACATTTAATTAGTGGATGGAAAGCAGACTTTAAGGAAATGTCTTTGAAAGCTGCTTCAAAAGCCATTGGACAAATGAATAGACGCGTATGAAAGACCAGACTGATGTAATGAGGTACCACTTAACAATCTAGTCTTGGAAATACCTGACAACATGGGTATGCAAAGAGTAGTTGCTTTCCAAAAGCAGGGAGACGCTGCAGCAATGGAACATGTCATAGCTTATTTTCTTCTTCTCCTGCTGCATCTCAGCAGTGATTCATTTGAGGGATTTGATCATATCTCCCCTCATTAACAGAAGCAACGTGTCCATCTCAGAGCTGTACCTCCCCATCAGAAGAGTACAGAAATGCTGTGACACAAAGCAGCAAATTCTATAAGAGAATAATATGTTGACTTACATGTTGACTTACATACCGGCAAACAACAAAGCCACCAATGCAGTAATGAGAAACTACTTCTCTGCTTTGAAAGAAGTGCTCGCTCCTTGGCTCACCTGAGGTCTTGGGGTGGATCAATACTAGATTGCCTCCTTGTGCATCTTAGTAGAACATTTTTTTTTTTAGCATGCTGTACTATTAGACCATATATGATCTATTTCTTTCATCCATTATACAGGTTATAAATTCATATCACGTGGAATTTGCTAAGAGAGTTGGTGATATAGGTATAATCCATTTCTGTGCAGAAGTTGATGTATGAATTGGCAGTGAAAAAATAGAGTGAAGGAAGCACCAGACTCAAGGAGTTTAAGATTCTGTTCTCCTCCTGCTGTAGGAATATTGCAGATGAGTGGTTTTAGACTAAGATGCAGATTGAGAGCTTATCATTAGGAGGAAAAAAAGGGTAATAGTCTGCAATGAATTTTTAACTCGTGTGTCTATATGCAGAGATCGTTCCATGAAAATTTGATCTAAAAAATAGGCAGAACTGGGATGACAAACATAATTTGTAATAGGTTAGTGACTAAGTCAACATTGGTGCTATACCTAATAAGATGAAAGGATGAATTTTGGTGTTCCCTGTATACATTGTACCTGCAAGGCCATTTTAAAGAGGCATCCTTTAGATATATTATTTACTGTGTGATCAGTCTGGAACAAAGTTGGGGCCAAATACATTACTGTTGTTTCTACTGAAATTATTTTATGGTAACCTATTTATAATGCAATGTGCCATCAAAAAAACATCACTGTTACCATTTTTTTTTTGCTTGTAAGGTAGTCACCCAACTCTCTGCTCACTCAAATTCTCTGCTCACGTGATAGTGGACTTCCCTCCTTTTTTTATGAGAGATGTCAGCAGACATCAGAAGACACCTAAACCAGTGCCACTATATTTCAGTTTGGGTCTGGCTCAAATTCCACCTCTGATGTGTCTGCTGTAAAAATACCAATTTCAGGAGGTACTTATTGGAATCTTCTTATAATTTACAGTCTAGAGGCAATGTGATATCCCAAAGTTTGCAGTGGATATATTTATGATGGCAAATGTGGCAAAAACACGGACTACTTCAGTTAGATGATGTTTTATGCGCAGTGGTTTTCAGTGTGAGTCCTGCCTGTGCATAAATCTGTCCAGCTGATAGTGACTTACCTGTGATCAGTAGTCCCCTCTAGTGTTAGCTCTGCTTGATGGGACACTTGCCCCTTGAGCCATATTCTCAGTGATGCTGAGGTTTTGTTAGTGATAATTCTGCTGATGTTGGTCTAGCAAACTGACACTGATTGACCCAAGGGAATGGCGTGAAGCTGTACCAGGGGTGCGTCCAGTTGAGCATAAGAAAAAGGTTCTTCACCAGAGGGTGGTGGGGCTTGGAGCAGGCTTTGCAGGACAGTGGTTGTGGCTCCAGGCTGCCGGAGTTCAAGAAGTGCTCTTAGTCGTAGTGTTTGGATTTGGGGTGATTGTGTGTGGAGCCAGGAGTTGAGATCAGTGGTCCTCGTGAGTCTCTTCCAGCTCGGGATATTCTGTGATTTTATGATTCTCGTTGGAGGCTGTGGGGACGTGACTGAGAGTGTGGACTCAGGAGCACAACAGACAGAGCGTGAGTCTTGGCCAGACAGCACTGTCTGGAAAGCATCTGCCTGCCCACTGGTATCTCTGATAGCAAATAGCTGAGGACAGGGTAAGGACAGGAGCTGGGTCTTTTAGTGATATATTTGAAAAGGTTTGTGAAGTCTTTCTGTGATCAGTGTTCAGGGGGTAGCCTTTCCAGGATGTTATCTCTGCAGCTTCGCCAATGTAGCCGTTCTGTATCCTACTGCAAATTCAGACAGTACATGTTATCTGTATTTTTATTTTCTTGTCACTGATAATGCAATTTTCAGCTTGCAAACACATGGAGAGTAGAAAGGTGATAAGAAACAACCAAAATGGAATAGATTTACTATTATTTGTTCTTGATAATCTGATTTCTTTCCTTGACAAAGCAGTTTGCTGAGGATTCACAATAAGGTAAGTGGAAGGCAGTGCAGATAATGTTCCCTTGACTTTAGGAAGACACTGAGTCCAGTCCCACACGATAGCTCTCCCATATGCTACTCAAGTTCAAAGATTGATGTTGTATAAATTGGAGAATGCTCTGCGTTTTATGACCTAGAGAAATACAGAATGAGGTGGTTGTGTAACTGGTTGAGAAAAGACATTGTAAGCTATGTTATCAGGTGTTTGCTGTCAACCAGGAAGGCCATTTCAGACCTTTGCTTCCCATCAGGAATTTGTACTCTTGGATGTTTTCATTATTTTCACTACCACTGTACATAATGAGAGTATTGCTGTAACACATCTTAGTAATTGCAAATTGCAGATGGAGAATATTCTGAATGAATGGTAGGCCTAAAAAATCAACTTGGGTAAGTTTTAAAATGCTCTGAAATAACTAAAATGAAATTTTTATTAAAGAAAAGAAGGCGTAGTGGTCACACTGTGTAGGAAGACAAACAGTAGTGCTGCAGAGGTGAGTGCTGAATTAGGAGTTATGGACAACAAGCCAGTAGCATTATACCATTGTAAAAAAAAAAAAAAAGTGCCCATCATTAAATCTTCTATTCCTTACATTTTCATTCTTATCCCCAAGCTCCTGAAATTGATTTTTTCTGATTCCTAAAATAAAATATCTTTAGCAGGTAATCCTTACTTTTCTTTCTGTTCAGTAGTGCTTTCTGCCACTGCAAACAATGGCAAAGATATAAGGTCAAATTTAAACTTCAGAACTTTATCTCAAGTAATTCCAATACCTTGTTTGCCAATAGGATAGAGGAAGATTTTATTTTCCAAACTACTAATTCATGGGAAAAAGATGGGTATTTACGAGGCTATGTTCTGATTCCACGTTTGATTTTACATTTGGAACTTATTTTTGGTCTTTGTGAACAATGCTTATCTGTGCACAGGAATTTGGATGCATCACCACAGTATGAATGTTTTACTATATGAGTATGGATTGTTTGCATCTCATTTCTATCCATTTACTTTTAGACTTTTGCCTTTAAATTATTTCCAGAGCCAGGGTTTAATTTTGGGTTTGACAGTAGATTCATTTCATGCAAAAATGTGTAATAATGTCACATAAAGGGAAAAACAAGGAAAAATTGAGGAGGAGAAAACATGAATACAAAAAAAACCACCAAAGGTCTGTTGGAAAAGCTGTTTGAATACCCTGTTATCCTTTCCTGTTCTACCAGAAATAAGGAAGGTATCCTTTTACAGGTAGATTTTCAGTAAATTGAGATTTGGAACCATTAGAATTGAGCAGGAAAGGGGATGGGGCAGATGTGACTGTGTGAGATGTGGCGCATAAATCACTCTGAGTATTTTGTGACTTTGAGATTCCTGCAGCTTAATTTACGAGAACTAAATTCAACTCTGTGCATAGAAATCATCCTGAGCTCCTTTCCTAAAACCGGGTGACTTGGCAGAGGTGTGTATGTAAATGCCTGTGTTGAAGACTGCAGCTAGGAAAGGTTATGAGGTAATGGTTTGGGGGAATGGCAATTAGTCCTTGTGTTGTCTTTCATCCCGCTGATCTCCAGGTACCTTGTTCTTGTAGACCAGTTTTACTTTATTCAGGACTTAGTTGATAGGATAAGGGGGAGAAGGATTAATGCTCCAGTGACACATTGCTCACATGACAGTGGGCTTCCCTCCTTTTTTTTTATGAGGGATGTCAACAGACATCAAAAGGCCCCTAAAGCAGTGCTGCTGTGTCTTAGTCTGGGTCTGGCCCAAATTCCACCTTGTGTGTATCTGCTGTAAGAGTATTTCACGGGCAGTCAGGGAATCAGCTTGACCTTACTTTATAGATGCTAAGAGCAAGAGAGACTCCAGCTCCTTTCAGTCATTGTACTTATTGCCAGCAACATCAAAATTGAGAAGACTCTTAAGAGAATTTGTCCTGACAGTAATCTACAGTGCAACATTCTATCCAAAGGCAATTCAGTATTCTGTAGACTTTCCATAAAATAAAGATGATGAAGTCTGTGCCAAATAAATTATTTGATTTCCTTCAGAAATAGGACAGTGTATTCCACTTTGTACAGGGAATCAAGCATGTTTTCTAGCTTTATTCTATACGGTTCCTATCTGATAAACAGAGCAAAAATAGCAGCATCTTAGTACCACACACACAATTTATTTTCTGAAAATCAAGTAGAAAAGTCTTTTGAAGCCAGAAGGCATAAACACTGAAAATGTATATTACAAGCATGTACCAATGGAGGGATTGTTAAAAGATCAAAATAATGAGAAGTAAAGCAGAGGAACATCAAAGCTTTCCAGGCTATGTATTTCTGCCTTGATTAGGAGGAAGGAGGGAAGAAGGGGGGGAAAGAAGGCTTTAGATCAATAGGAAATGGCCCAGTCACCTCAAAGTCAAAGGCAGCACCATTCAAATGTGTACAATTTACAGGAATTGCTAGAGCATCTCAATCATAAAAGTCCCCAATGATCTGACAGTACTCACACCATACTTAGCAGGTACACAGAAAGAGTCAAGATCATCTTATCTGAAGGAAACTCCTTTTTAAAAGTAAGGCTAGATAGATTTTCATTTTGTCTTTCATCCCTCTGATTAAGTTCATCTCTCTTTGGTTCTCCTAAGATTTCTTTCATCTACTGTGTAGTCTGTGTGATCTAAGCAACTATCTTTTGTGAAAGTCATTTTTGGGGTCCGTTTTTTAAATGATGGATTGTCATTAAACAGTAGAGTAGATGAAAGAGGTCCAGGGAGAACCAAACTGCGCTGAGACTTGCTCAGGATGATGAAAGACATTAGGAGAGTCATAATGAAGAGCAGTCTCTCCTTCCAACTGGAGACAGGCCCTTCCAATTACTACTTGTTTTAGCATCAACTTGCAGTGATTTAAAATGCCAGCTATGAAGCATTGATTCAGACTTTTCTTAGGGAACTGAGAAGCTTCCATTGAACAGACCTGGGTGGTCATGTTCTGTGCTTGGTGCAGAGGGTATGATAAACGCTAACAGAAATCCTTTCTGTGGGTTGTAAATAGACCTATTTGCATAATGCTGTCTGCTCCTTTTCAGAAATACAGGAGCCATTTCGCTCTAAAACTGCTTTGTTGACTTAGAACCTAAAACAGGAGGTTTTATAATCCTTAATATTTTATATGAGCTCATGTAACTGTCACTGTAAGTAGATATAAAAATACCTGTTTTTTTTTTTCTCATGTTCTTCGTGGTCTCTTGGTTTCTGTTGTGTCTGATATACTGCAGTTCCATGAATTAACCCTGCAGTGTGTAAACTGTTTTACTTTATTGATGATTTTAAATTAAATCATCCTTTGTTTTTGAGTTCAGTTTTGTTCCCTTTTTTGTTTACTCTTTTGTACAGCCCTTTAGTGTCCCTCTTGTTCACATCTCCATGCTGTAGGCAGTCCCAATTCAGGACTGATGTAGATCAACTTTTTTTTTTAAATAAATTTTTCATTTCCTTCTTGTTGTGGTTGTGCTGTTTACAAATCCAAAGATAGTTCATGCCAAAGCCGTTCTGGTTCATAGGAAATTGTTAAAAATTTATCTGAGCCCTGCATGATAAGATCCATGTTCTCTGGAAAAAGGCCCGGAGGAGAACTTTTCTTCAAATGGGCTGCTTAAATGAGGAACCTTGAGGCATGACCAAAAAATAAGCAAATGTATTAAAAAGCTTTTATGCTCTAAATTGTTGGAAAAACTTTAGAGATGATTTTCTCTGAGCAATTAGTGGAATAACGTCATCTTGTCCATAACGATCTCAGTCAAGTGGAATACTGAGTTCCAGAAGTTCCAGAGATGATAACTGGGAGGGATAAAGAAAGTATTTTGTTCTTACAGTAAGGTAGTACCAAACAGACTTGGTAGAAGTTGCATGTTGCTTTTTTTTTTCTTGCTCTACATTTGTTAGAAAATGCTTCTCACTAGAAATTACAGAGTCAGATTTCTGTAAATACTGTTACTGAGTATAATAAATATTAGCATCCGAATGACAGAGCTCTTCAGTGTGGCTTACTGTAAGGCTTCAGGCACAAGATACGTTAAACATGGCATGCCACAAAAGAGCAAAATGAATCACGATGTCATGTTAATTGGATGTGAACTTGTGTGTTTATGCTACTCCAGCAGCTTCATGTCTGCAGTTGAGGATTTAGACGTGACTTTTCAATTTCAGAATAGATGAGTAACAGTGGCTCAAACTACCCATGATCTCACTTTCAAACAGGTGCACTGGGAGTGACTGGAATACTTATGAAATGCTCATACTTACGAGGGAACTTGAAGTAATCATGAAATAGTCAGTATTACCAACATCTCTTGTACTCATCCAGTGGTTCTCTTTTCTGTTGGCCCAGTTTCTAAAGATGTTTATGTCACTGCGTTCTGCCTGACCTGGAAAGATAATTAGTTGATTTCCTTTAATTTTCTTTTTGAAGTAGCCTTTCTGCATTAGGAGAATGAGAAATGGTAGCTTCTAGTACAGAGAGCATTGCTGTTTATGGGATAGGGGTTTTCTTTAAGTTCAAAAATAGAATTTAAGCAGTGTGTTTAGCATTTTATATAACAAATGTGATTATTGCAGCATTAATGCTTCTGAGAATTCTTCCTGCTAGAAACACGCCTTTCTTCTCTTTCACTAACAGTATTGTCATGGAATTGCTTCTCAGGAGCTAGGAAAAGATTCACTCTTCCTTATAATATAATAATTCAAGAGAAACCTCATCCAAAAAAATTGGAATACCACTGGAATAAAATTACTACACAAGAACAAGCCGTCTCTGTATTTAAATGGCAATAGATAGTAATGAAAAGTTGTCATCTTCTAACAAAGATTTTTCTAAAGTCATTTTTTTCCTGGCAGCCACTGGTTTTGTCTACTGCATGCAGCATTTATTAAAGGATTTCTGATATTGGCTTTGTGAAATAAGGAAAGTGTGGAATAATATATTCTGATATTTTATAGATTTTTCCTAAAGTAGAGTATTTTGTAATGTCAAATTTGGGTTTTGGATGTGAAGCCTTGTAGAAGATGAGACTTCCTACCTCTTTTTTGGGCAATTCTAACATCAGTACTATCATTCCTTCTTGACAGTCCTCAGAAGTTTCAATCGTGTGATCATATATTTATTTTCTTTGATATGTCCCCCAAGGTGATAGAAATTTCTTTGAGTAATCTCTTTTCTGCTATCTCTTGGATATTAACTTTCTGTATCTCTGTTTCTATCTCAGTCTTTGTGTTGGTAAAAGAAAAGCCTGAACTAGAGGTATGTTATATGTGGGAATCTAACCAACCTATTAAAATGTAATAGGCTTGTCGAAGGCCATCTACTTCAGCATTTGTTTAATCCAGGGTGAAGTAGATCAGTGTGTCCTCGAGGGATGTGTTACGTGACAGAGCAGCACTCCCAACCACTGCCATGCGATAAGAGCATGCAGTGCAGGCTTCCATAGCCTCTGCCCTTACTGCCCATGAGTCTTCACTGCTGGTTTGTTTTGTTCCTTCTGCTCTGAGAGAGCATTTTATTAATAGGTACTTATTAACAATTTTGGGGACAATCAAGCCAGAATTGGGCTGCGGTACTGAGCAGATATGTGTAGATGTGAACTGTTGAGAGAACCTGGAGGATTTAACTCTTCTGTTGCGTTCAGCCCCACAGTGTGTGATGTGGTCATGACACACGTTGACATTGAGGGGCATTGGGACATTTGTTTCATTCATTTGCAGCAAATCAGACAGACTGCAGTTGTGAGAAGTTGCTTTGAGCAGCAGGTGCTTTCTCAGCGCTGCCTTGAAATGATCAGCCAACGGAGCCCATAAACATCACGGCCCGCAAGATGGATTGGTTTTGTGCAGGATACGTAGCTGGTAAAGTAGCATGTGAGCAAATGTCCAAACAATCAGAAAAACACATTTGTGCTTTAAAATAAATACATATCTTCAGCACGCAGTTTCATGGAGTATAAATTTTCATGTAATCTAAGCACATCTGCTCATAATAATTAACTTCTGTGGCGGGCGAAAGGAAAAGCTACATCAGCTCTCTGGTATGATGAGATGGATTGCTTTCTATCTCTTCATCATAGTGATTAATTGTAGCATTTGTGTGAAAATGGCTGCTTTTTATTCGTTTTTGGTTTTAGATCATGTATCTTGATTATTTTTTTAGCCTATTTAAATGTAAATACTCCGAAAAATCTGGTATGAAAGCATAAAAGTTTCCAATTTTAAGTGCTTTGATTAGAAACCAAGCAAAGAGTGTCTCTGCTTAAATTGTCTTATCTGAAGACTTTGAAAAAAGCCTGACTTTGCTAGTTACAAGAATTTCACAGGTCAACGTAAATGTTAGAAATAACCATGAAAGAAATTTAGAAGGATTATGGAATTTCATCTGCCCATTAGGGCCAGTGTTTCCAAGGGGCAAACTTAATGAGAGTGAAAAACATCATAGCGCTTTACAGTTGGTCCTGTGGTATTGCAAGTATTAAATATATACAGTGAAGGAAATACTAACCTGATGTGCTTCCAAAAGTTAAACACAATTAATTCATAGGCTTTAGCTTAGTAACATTTGAGTATGTGCTTTGTTGCATGTAGGCTTTCAGATGTGATGAATGTACGAGTACGGCTATCAACCAATGCCCGCCTGTCAAGTCATTGGATATGGAGCCAAATGATCCTATTGTATTTTCTCTCGGTGCAGTTGTTATCTTCTTCCATTACTTGAAAACAAGTTGTCCAGGTTATCCCTACTCTGGTTCCATTACGAAAGTGCTTTGAAGTCTCTTCTACTTCTTTTTTTTCTTTGTTGATAAGGTGATTCCAACTTATCAATGCTCTGGATAGGTGATATGCCTTCACCCATGGCATCTCTGCAGTCAGCAGTACTACTCAAGGCATTTCCCTGAGCAGAAGCCCTCATTTAGCTTTTGTCCAGAAGTGTTAACACCAGAACATGACAGCTGGCGAACAAAAGCATCAAGGTGTGGAATTGGTCTGTCTGCCCAGCAGGGCTGCTGACACACTGTGCCGTGTTAAGACTCCTAGACTCGTGTGGGAAAGGGAGCAGCTATATAAAACAAAGCCTTTAGTAACCTCTGGCTGACCTGTTTTATTTTCTTTCTTTCTTCTCCTGTGGGGATAAAGATGAAGGAGGTCAGTCACAAGTTTTACTGGTGTTGAGTTTGTACAGGAAGAGTGGTGTAAGCAAAAGAAATAATGTGTGGAGAGCATTTATTGAGTGAAAGTCAGGTAAGGTTGCAGTAGGTGTGAACAGAATTTAGCCTACAATTTAAAAATCTTTCTAGGTTGCTTAAATCATATTGATTAAATGATAAACAAAGCACTTTCTTGAAATCTCATGGTGACTGACATAGGCTCCCTGATCAAATTATATAGCAAACAGAGCGCTATAAAGGAAAATGTCTTCACCAGTTACAGTTACATCTTTTATTTTTAAAGAATTTCTTATTAAAAATTCCACTGCACGATTTTCTCAGAAGATAAACTAGACTCAAAGCAGAAGTTTTATGCAAAAAAAAAACCTACCAACTATTGCAGTGGCATCAATGAACAAATACACTAAGCAAATAAGCAATTTGCAGATACAGTCAACATCACATGAAATGTTTATAAAGGTAATATTTAAGATCTCATAAAATCAAATTGTATTCAGATACAATAACAAAAGTCAGTAATAAAACAGTGGTGAATCAGGTCCAGAGAGGAACATAAAGCAAAAGGCTGTGTTCTGTTTCAGTTTTTTAGTGCTAAGCATACTGTATATTTTTATGGCAGCTCCACCCAATCTTTGCTTACCCAGTTACTCACCATTGAGTGCGTGCATACAAATCAGACTGCTGTAGGCATGTGCTTTTTGATGCAGTGTAATTTAATTATTAAGACAGCCATTTGGATGACATTTAGGATTTGTGGTGCTGAGCATTTTTAGGGTTTTATCCTCAAGGAAATAAGCTATTTCCTGTAGTGGTTTCAATCCACATCATATGTAGTGCTGTGGGTATAATGAGTGATCAGGGACAGTATTATGAAGTGGGGTAGCAGAGAGGTTAAGGAGAACTGGAGAGCTGTGCTTCCTTGCAGCTCTGGAAATCCCAACTGAGGAATCCTGTGTTTTCTTTACGGGATTTTCTGCTGCACTTGGAATTTCCTTCCGATCAATGAGGTCATTAGTGACCTTGTAGGATCTGAGTTAATAGCATATTCCATCTTGCACAAAATTTCCAACCTCCTTTGTGTGTATTTTGATACTTCTCATCTTACAACATATAAAACAATAACACAGTTACAGGCTAGGCAGGATGTCTCCTGATAGGTGCGCTTCCTCCATGAGGTCTAAGATGTTAATTTCTGACACATCACACTTGCTAGGGAAAGGATTCAGTAGGACCACCAATTTCAAACCAATCAGCTTAACTTTGACAGTGTTTTCCACTGTAGGAACCTTAAGTCTCACCTTCATATTTACTGCTAATTGTAACACTTGCAGGATTGCTGCTGATTTGCTCAGTGAATTCCTGTGCAAACTTTTCTGTGTCTTTTTTTGGGAGGTGGGGTCAGAGGGCAGGAGGGTGTCTGTCTTCACACATGTACAGAAAGATCCTTTGTTACCTTTAATGCCCTTTACTTGGTCTGAATTTTGTATGCTTGTGCTGCAGTCTCCTTCTAATCCTCAAAAACTTGACCTAGTTTTCAGCTTTCTTTGAGGATGTTGAATAGCTTTTGACTGAGGTTCGCTGAGCTCTCATATTCCACCTTACCTCTGCCATCTCTGGCATAATGAGACAGCTTTTGCTTTGTCACTTGTTTTTATGATCTGCAACTTCCTTCAGTTTCTTTTTCTTACCAGCCCAGCCTTCCAGGACACCTCACTTAGCTTTAGTGCAACTATATGTATACGGATGCATTTGTGCACTCATTCATCTGAGTTGTTAACTGTGAAATTTTGTGGCCGTTCACTGTTATCCTGCCTTCTATCCTGATGGTCTCTGTTAGCTTCTCCTCATGGCTTATCATCTCGCTGATGGTAAGCCTTGCTGTGTGTCCCACACAACAGCAAGTGTTCAGATTCACCAGGGCAGTCTATGGATTGCCTGTACTCTGAGCTATTCTGTGTCCCCTTAGCACCAAGTGGGGTGAGGTGGATGGTGTTCTGCTATTTGCTGCAAGTTCATCTCATTTGAGGTCCTTTGCCTAGCAGTTTGTATGTTCTTTTCCATTTGAACCATCACCTGGGCATTCAGTAGGTCATCATTCTCTACAGGCTAACACAGAGATTGAGAAGTGTATGATTTTTAGATGAAGTAAGACACGTCACTGTTACTTGCGTGTCCTTCCAGAAGAGCTGTACCATTCTGTGTTTCTATTCCATTGTGTAAATTCAGCTTAAATTTTGGTTGTGTCAGGGTCTTGCTCAAAGATATGTGTTAACGTGATTGCTGTGTAAAAAAATTCAGTCTGGTTTTTACAGCTTTGTTGATTAAATGCAACTTTATTGTGAAACCTCAGTTATCTTCCTTGAAGTGTAATGCAAGGGAAAAAAAGGCAGCAAATGCTTGTCCTGGAAGAGGCTGGTGGGGAAGGGGCATTGGGCAGCCTCTTTGTAGAGGAGATAAATCATCATTCTTTTCTGTATTTCCTTATGTCACTTAGTCTGAAAGGAAAAGTGAAATATTGATAGCAGTTGAATTTGCTGTTTATTTAACATGTTTGTAGGTGCAGCAAATCTTGCATGGATAAAGGATGATTTGATTTTGGGAAGTCTTTATGTATAGCGTGGTTGTTTGGAGTTGTTACTGAAGAGTCCCGCTGTCATTGTAAGGGAAGGTGTGTTAAACTTCCTATTAAACATATACGATGGGAAAAGTGGGTAAGCATTTGAAATACGAAGCCTTGAACATTTCCTCACTTCTTTACAGTCTTTGTTCATTCTTTTTTTCTAGGAAAAGACTGCCAATTTCATGTCTTCTAAGTTCATCCTGGGACACTACATGCTATGTGTGCTTATTTTCTCTGTGCTAATTTCATACAGCAGTGTGAAATAGGCTTCTGTTATATTTGGAAACATAGAATACAGAGTCTGTGTAAAGCTGCCTATGAACCTCTGTTCTGGAAAACCTTGTAGTGTCATCAAGACCTCTGGTTTATTGATAGCAGACATCAGCATTGGCAACTCATCTTTTTCTCTTTATTAAAAAGACTATTTATTGAGTAGAGGCAATAATTTTCTAGTTTTGTGTTCATGGTTTGTTAGAATATATATGTCAATAGTTACTGTTGCTTTTCAAAATTCCCATCTCAGCCAGGAGATAATCTTGTTGTTGTTGTTGTTTTTCTCCTTTTTAAGTTTATCTGAATTTTAACAGTTGTATGAGTACTTAGGATAATGGGTTAAAATCCTGTACCTCCAACATGTGGTATTTAATCTAGATTTTTAACCATTAGTTATTCTAACTGCTACATTTGATTCCTACATGGAAGGCTGCGAAGACGTCTTTGTTCACATGTCTAATGCTTTATGAGATAAACAAATAAGTAATTCATGCCTTGTAGTCTCTGTGTACCACATAATGACCTAGTCATAATTTTTGAGTCGACTGTCAACACACATTAAATCAGAGCATCTATTTGAAACAGTAGTATTTCATAAGCTGCATGTGACAGTTCATTATCTTATCTGTGAGAACTCCTTTCTTCATCCTGCCTCAAAAACAATATCCTTGCAATTGAACTTTTGGTAAAAGTCAAGGGCACAGCTTTGGAATAAAGTTACAGATGAGAATTGCCTGTCTCCATGTGGAAAATATGAGTAAATCAAAAGTACTGATATGGTAATCTACATCTACAGTATCTTCTCCTGTGGTATATTGAAACTAAAGGGTAAGAAGTTTTATTGGCTTTTTAAAACTGTTCTTTTTAGTGAAGCTTCCTTCAAAAAGTTTCTCATTAATAACCTACACAGAGTTAACTCTGGACTTTAAAAAAAAATAAAGATTTCAGGCAGTAAATTATAACCCAGAGATGCATGTATGTACACACACATATGTATGCTTAGATATGTATATAAAATAAAACCTACAAGGAATGGATTTTATGTATGTATTTACATAGGACAGAGACATCTACTTCAATTACCAGGGTTAAGGAAGTTGTCTTTGGGTTTGCTGAAATTTAGCAGTAATACCCCGTGTTTTCTGTCAAGGATGTTCCTTGAAGGTGGCTGGGAAGGGAGAAGAGGGGAGTATTTTAATAAGAAATCCAAGTGTTTTTCCCCGAATTTTATTTTGTTATGGAGCAAATGTCATGAAAGGGACTGTCCTAATGTGGAAGACCAATGCCGTTTGGTTTTGGTTGATTGAAGAAAGCTGGAGAACAACTTTGCTTTGGATTTATACAAACTGCAGCTAACATACAATGCAGTGAGAGGATTTTCCCATAAATCCATTTCAGTTTGTGAACTGATTTTGATTTGGTACTGTCAAATGTCTTGCTAATAAATCAAAAGTCCTTACATGAGATTTTAATTACTTTGTAACTTTTGGCAACACTTAATAGTCTTTATAACCTTGTAATTATTCTAGTAACTTCAGCTTCAGCTAATAATTTGACTTGGTGACACTGAGAAATGTAGTCAATTTTTCTCATACTTTTGAACAAAACTTTGTATTTGACTTTCCATCTGATGGAAAGAATCATTTTGTGCTTCTGAAAAATGACATTCCAAACTTTGAAAGTTATTTCTAGTGCAAGTGATTACGGCTTTCTTAGTAATTCTGTGTTGCTGAGTGAATCACAAACTATTTGCTCCTGGAGGAGTCTCAGTTTTAATGAACTTTTGGCATGGCTGGAAAACTTTTATTTTTTACCTTTTTCTATCAGAGAATAACTGTTTGGGTGATATAACTGGTAAAAAGAGCAATTCAACCCTCACCCTTAAAAGAAGAAAGAAAACAATAACAAAGTGCTTGCCTAGCAAGCTTGCCTATCAATAAATGTGCATTCTGTCCTCCTATTCCTTAGTGGGAAGAAGAGCTAGCACTGCATATGGGATCATAAAAGCCCAGGGAAACCCTTTTTCATCAGCTGCAGGTGACGTGGCATTAGTAGAAATGCGTAAGTCTGTGGGCTGTGCAGTAAACCTGGAGCAAAAATCCCTTATATGGCAAGCGTCATCTCCCAGGGGAATTAATTTACATCCTCTTTTACATCATTTGGCATTGTACACATATGCTGGGGGGTCAGGGAGTCTGAGCAAACAGCTGTCTGCAGCACACCTCCAGGCACCTGGGTTGCAGAGTTTTGGGTTTGGAACTGTGAGTCACGCTTACAGAGTTTGTAGGAACTATGGTCAGTTTTCTGCTTTAATTCTTCACATGGTTTACAGTTCTGATTGCTTGTTACCTGACGAGATTAGCATGCTCAGCAGTTGAAATCCTTTGTGTAGTATTTCACCTACAGGATACATTACTTTTTATTGACCTCTTTAACAGCAATGACTGGTAACACACTTGGCTGATGTGTATAGATTTTTTCCTCCTCTATTTTATTACTAAAAAACACTGCTATCCTATTTTTAAAGGATAAAATATAGAATAAAATGCATATTTGACCTTCATTCCTATAATGCTATTCCTTTCCAGGGCCATGTTTCTCAAGGAGTTTCCCCAGTAGGAGTTGCCCCAGCACACACCTCCCAGCTTCTTTCCATCTCTGCCACTGCCTTTCCCTGCTTGGGGATGTCCCTGGGCAGATGCCAGTTTTAGTGGCACTGATTTCACAGCTCTTGTGAAACGAGCTGGGAGCCCAAGAGCCTGGTGGGAGAGGAGAGCTCAGGGTGAGGGGGGATGCGGCTGTCCCAGCCTGCCAGGCAGCCCTCCGGCTCTGATTTCTGCTCACGTTCTTTGTTCCGCTTTCTGTGCCTCATCCTTTATGCTGCTGTGTCTTCCATTGGCATTTTGAACTGTGGGCAGGGCTATTTTCAAATGCTTCCTCTGTTCGGTTCCCTTTTACCCAAATCTTATTTTTATGCGTATCAGTGAGATCTGATGTTGGGGGAAGAATCATAAAGGTAAATAGCACAGTTGTTTCTGAGGATCCTCCTTTTCCTTCTTTGGTGGTTAGAATTTTCAAACTTAATTCATTCCTCTTTAATTCCTTGTTCCCCATGGCCTTATGAAGCCTAAATGAATGTTACGTTTTCATTGCTTCTAGTATTTTGTTGCTAAGCTGCTGATTATTTTATAGTGAGGGTTTCGATATATTCCATGCGCTCCCCCATACTTACCTGCTAGTGTTGCCTTGATCTGCTGAACAGTAGTGTTAACCTTGGCTTTAGCTCTTGGTTAAAAATAAATTCATTTTTAATTTTTTTTTTCTTTTTCTGAAATGAATTTTGAATTGTTTTGAATATGTGAAAACTGTGAATGAAACCTTGGTATTTAAGAATGTAATACCAGACCTTCGTGGCATAAGGTTTAGTAGTTAGACTGGTATTTAATCCCTATAGTAATGTTTTTGCTTTAGTAGACTTCATCACTTCACACACCTCTTTGCAAGACCTTCTTTTGCCTCTAGCTATAAATAGGAGATACAATTTTATTTTAAGTATCTTGGATTAGGTACACAGGATCTGCATTGGCTGACATTGGCCCTGGTGCATGTGAGCAAAACTTTATAGTAATTTTTGCTTTTTCCATTCTAAAAAGTTAATTAACTGATAAGACATAACCCTGGAGCATGGGTCTTCAAGCAGGACAAGACAGAGGTTTAGAGAGAAGTTGAGACAATGGTCTGAAGCAATAAAGAACCTAGAAAAGGCAAAATATGGATAAAGTATTTGAGTGGCTACAGAGAACTGAAGGATTCTTTATCTTAATTTATTTGTCTTTCATGTCAAACTTGTGCATAGAAACAATTTTCTGTGAGTTCTTGATGTGCTGTAAGTATTTACACTTCCATTAGAGCAACAGAAAAAGTTTGTTGGTTTCCCAAATATATTCGTACAGAAAGTTTCCTTTCCTTTTTGCACTGGATGAAATTAACAAGCAGCTATTTACTGGTACTTTGAAAAGCACTCTCAAAAATTTCAAATATCTCTTCTGTAAAGGAAATGTGAAATTAATCATTTGAGGGAGTTGGTTTTTCATTGACTTTTAGTCTTGGAATAACTTATTTTAAAATGCAAGAGGTAATTACCACTTGGGGAAATTTTGGAACTACCTCTGATTGCATTCCCTTGCTTTTAAGAGAAATGACAGTGCTGGGTGTAATTGGAGATAGCTTTTGTTCCCTCTCCCCAGTTTTTGGGGTTGGTAGCAGAGCGGCACAAGAGGCTTCGAGGGAGGGTTGAATGTTCCTCTGTGCTTTGTTTTGCTGAGCTTTGAGCCTCAGCTTTGAGTCAGTGTCCTTATTTTAAAATATTTTTCTAAGAAGACAGAGAAAATAAACAGAAAACACTTCTGTAAAGATTTTGCTCTGCGTTGCTTTCCGAAGACAACCTTCCCCTGCTTTAAGTGTTCTTGCTTGAAGTGCGATGCGTCTGATCTCGCTGTAATGGCACTTGGCAGAAAGCTTTTGCATCAAGGGAGAGCAATTTTGTGGGGGAAACTGCTCTGAGCTCCAGCAAAGATGAACAAAACTTCACAGGTGGAAAGGGAATAAGATGAAAATCAAGCTGGTGATTTAATATCGCCGAGATTAAAATAGTTTTTACTGGAAAGACTCTAATATAGAAAACATATCATGGTATCATAGTCATCTGTACCCCCAGGTTAGCTAGAGTGAGGCAGATGAAGAATATCTGAAAATACTAATAATCTCCCAGCAGGGTGGAAAGTATTGCGAATTCTGATGCAATTTACTTTCTGTTGTGCTAATTTGTTTTTATTGCATTTGATTGTTTTCCAGTTAAATAAGCCAACAAATTATGTTTCGTTATTTATAATTATGTGATCTGAGCCAACGGTAAAGAAGTCAGGAATGGGGAACTTCTTGTTCGTATCGCATTTGTTGTACCTATGCTGTAGTAATCAATCACTATTTTGATTGTGTAATTGCTTTAGAAACAAATACTTGCAAACAAAAGCTTCATTCGCAGATATTAAATAGAAAGTGTAATGGGATCTCTTTGTACTGAAAGAAACGTGACTTTGCCACTGCTTTATAATCCCCACGCAGTCAGAACAGTGTGGTACAAATTGAAGCAGGTAAATAAGAAATGTTTCCTTTCTTTCTGTCTTCAAGGAAGGAACAGATCATGATAAGAAAAACATAATGTGCTGTAGGATATCTCCCTTTGCATCTTCTCTGTGATCTTCTGCCTTGTTTTAAGGAGAATAGAAGGGGAAAGCAAATCTCCTCTTCAGATCTGCTAGCTTCAAAAGAAGTGTAAAAAGGAACGCACTGCCACTGAGACAGCAAACTACAGCAGCAAACATGAGAACTATAAAAATAATTACACTCATCTTCCGTTAAAAGGCAAACGGATTGGAACACGTTAAAAAAAAATTGCCTAATGTGACCCAGGGGAAATACTGGTTCTTACACAGATGGAAATCGGAGTCTCATATGCATTATATATAAATATATCCTTCATCATCTTGGACTGTTAGTCTCTTCTGGTGATTCGTTTTTTTTTCTCGCTAAAGAAAGGCTGCCCTAAGGCAGGGTTTCTGTGAAATGTTTTTTCCCCCTATATACTAAGAATGTTTAGGAAGAGGTATGAAGAGCTTTTCTGGATGCATAATTTATACATTATATATACGTGCGTAGCGCTCCCACACATCGGTGTGACTGTTCTTTCTGGGATTCAAATCTCTATACCCAGATTTCCTACTGAGCAAATCTACTGAAAGGTCCAAAACATTTGATTTCTTATGGTTCTGCCTGGGAACCTTTTCATAATTTCCCTGTGCCTCTTGCACCCTTTCCCTAAGTAGCCATATCCTTACTGTACACACGCTGTACTGATCCTCTAATCTCAAGTACATTATTTTGGCAGTCATGGCAGACAATATTGTAAGACAACTGAAAGACAGTGCATTTAGATCTTGTATAAACAGTGTGCCTTTTTGTTAACTTTTTTGGTCAAAGTAGACTTAGGCATGTGTCAGTTTTAGGCTGCAGGTGAGTAGCCAGACTTCAGAACTCAAAGCATTCAATATACTTATCTCTTTTTTACTGTAGAAACGTGATAATTGGAGTGGAAAGTTTCATGCAGGACTTTCTGTGCAATATGCAGTGGTACTTCAGAGAGATTTAACGTCAATTTCCATGAGTGGAATACAGAAAGTAATGAGGAGGTTTCCAAGTTCCCATGTTAGTCCTTTCTGAATTGAAGTTTTGAACTTGGATAAAGATGACAGTTCTGTATGCTGTAAAATGCCATAGTTACCTGAATTCTGGAAAAGCATGGCTAATTAGAGAAAAAAGAATAGAAGAGACCATATTCTGGACTTATTTTAAACTGGACCAAATCTGACTATCTTTACTGAGGCGCGTTTGTATACGCAGCATCGTGCAGGCAGTGTGGTCATGGATAATTTCAAACCAGCCTTTCTTCCCTTAAGTGTTAGCCACAGGGTCTCGTAGTGAGATAATCTGAATTCTGAGGAACGTGGAACGAGTACAACCCAATGGACAACAGGCTACCACATAAATCATTGTTTCTGCAGTAAGACCTATCCAACTGTACATTAATTTCTCTTAGCATGACGCATCTCACAGAAGCAAAACTGTGCTTCAGGAGAGAGAGGCTAAACCAATGCAATGCAGTATTTTCTTATGTCCAGTTACCTGCAAGATGATATCAACCAATAGTTTTGCCAAACCTGATAGCAAAAACACGTAGCCTGAAATGCATAGTTCACTGGACAGTCTTACAGAGAAATTTTTTGAGACCATCCCCAGACTGGGCTTGCAAAGTGAACTGGTTGCAGTGTTCAGCTCTGCACTGCTCTCATGAAAGATACCCGTGTGTTCCTGCTAAATCTGGGCCTGGCTGGACAAAACAGGCTGCATGTGTCCAGCTCTCACTAAAGGCACTGACCAGAGAGAATGCAGCTGAGGCAGAGCTCCCCAAAGAAAGTCAGTGCTTTCAAAGTATTCAACTAAGTGCTCTTCTGATTGGAGTTACTAGGAATACTGTGCAGGTGTTTATTTTCCATTTTCTCACTCTCTGTTATTTGGTATATTTGATTTTCTGTATTTACTGTGTTCTCAATGCATGCATACATAGCAGGGTGTATTAGTTTTATTTTCAGGATGTGCAAAAATAATTCATCTTAAGCATAACTTGAGGACTGGTGCCACGAGTAAATTGAACTCCAGTGCTTTTAGTAATTGTGGGCAACAGAAAGAGCAGAAAAGGAAGCATATTTTTGTGTTTTGTTATGTTCTCTGAAAGGAGCACGAGGATAATTTCTATCATTAATCATCTAATGCACTTCCATTGATTTTTCTTTTTAATAGAAAATGAAAGTAAAAGCAATTCAAAACCTATAATAAAGTCAGGAAAAAAGGAAAATTGTGAAAGATTCCTTAGACTGATTGCATAATGTGGAAACACTCAGATTGCAGTTATTCACTGGCCAGAGTAAATTTGAAACATTAAAAATCATATTATTTTGTCTTCCCAGCCAGGCAGTGTGTGAACCACTACAATAAGAAAACACTTGCATTAAAATGAAAACGATGCCAGGCATTAATGCATCAATCTCCTGTTCCACATCCAGTGTGTGGGTGGGAGGAAGGGTGGGCCATATTGCGATGTATTTCTCTCTTATTTGTCCTTAAACAGCGAGCAGTCTTGGCTCGAAGACGAGAAAGAATTAAAACATCAAGTCACATACCTTAGCACAATTGACATGTACAGCTCAATTCTCTCAGTGTTTCAAATCATATATTCCCTGCCAAATGATCAATAACCTCATCCATAAATATTGAAGGAAAAACGTACTCGAGGAAGTTACTTTAAAATGGAACACGAGTGAGCCCTGTTTCAGGCATTAAATTGCAGAAATCAGCCTGCACTGGGTTTACTGGTTGTGATGTGCAGCCTCAAACATATTTAATCACTTTCAGAGGAACCTCCCTTCAGGCTGAGCACTGGGAAGCTGCAAATAGATGCGCTACCCCTTCCTCTGTGGCTCCTGTCCTACACTAACCTGTCTTCTGACAACATACACATCTTGTGGGAAGGCTGCAGAGAGAAACCAGCCAAAGAATGGCTGCCGTCTTAAACTTGAGGAGAATCTTCAGTTTTGTTTGCTTTTTTTTCCTTCTCCTCTTTTAGTCCTGCTCCTCCCTTTTACTGTTGCAGTCTCTTCTACACATTAAAATTGCTCCATTAGAGACTTTTCTTCCCAATTCTTCCCTCAATCCCTGTTTATGCAAATCTTTTCAGTTGCTTAACTTTATCTTTTCAGTTGCTATTTACCATCTTTATTGCTTCCCAGCCTCATCTCAGGCCTCTTGTTTGTTTATAGTGCACATAGGTTTGGGTCTGTGTTTACTCAGAGCTCTGTGTATTTGGTGGCATTTGTTAGCCCTTTAAGCACCGCTGTCAGTATCATTAATAATTACAAAATGGGAAGCTGGTGATCTCAGAGCCAGTTTCTCTGCTGAATAACTAGCTTTTCCAACCCTGCCCTGGCTGTTTTTTCTAGATTTTTGTCTGTGATGTCCTTCCCAGCATCATTTGTTCTTTTTTTTCTGACTTACTTTAAGGAGTTATGTTGTGGTTTTCTTCTGTAAGTCCACGCTTTGCCTCATTTCAGGGAGTGCTGCTGAAACTGAGGAGTGTTGCGGTGTTGAAGTACAGCAGATGCTTATGTCAGGACAGAATCAAGGCCTTAGTCTTCAATCTGAGTTTCAGCAGAGCTTTGTACTCTCTCTTCTGTGATGTGTACAGCACTGCTTACGGTCTCCTATAATTAGGGATTGTTATTTTGGTGTGTTACGCTTACATGTACATAAATGTTCCACTTGGGATTTTAGAAAAACTGATTGTAAGTACGAAGGAGTGTCAATATAGAAAACAAATGAGATCATAATGGTTTATGAGATGATGGCTAGAACCAGCAAGTCTGAATCCTTAAAGTGTTTTTTGTTTTTAGGTATTACCTCTGAACTCCTTTTCCACTTGCGGCTTAGGTAAGAAGCAAGTGAACTAGTTACTGGGTTACTTTTATGTTGAGGGATAATGAGAATTTTTCTGAACAGTGAAAAGATATACAGCCTCACTGAAATAGTTCTTCAGACTTTACATGCTGTCTTTGATTTTTTCACTGATTCTTACAATTTGAAGCCAGAGAAGATTATTACACAATTGTCTCTGCTCCCCTTGGGGCTAGGCCTCTCTTGTCTAGCCGCATCACGCATCTTCCTGTATGAAGTCCAGCCATCTGAATTACACTGCTGCAGAGCTTTGCTTTTGGTGTTTGACCTGACTGTACCTTGCTGGAATTATCAGTCATTGTTTTTAGATGTTCTAATGACATTTAATTCCAGAGTTTTGTCACCACCAGTTTAGTTATTCCAAATTGAAATGCCATGGTACAATATAATTGTAGTGCCTGATAGTTGATATTCTCACTCTTCAGTTTTTACTCTTCAGAAACTGTTAAAATGCATTTTTAAAGGAGAATGGATTATGACTTTGGTAAATGAATATGATTACCAGGAGTATCCGTAATTGGATTTTTACTTAAGAGGAACTGTATTTACGTTCTTGTAATGTTGTGCCTGTAATATTTCTGTCCCAGTGCTCTCTTTTGTTAGGACCGTCTCTGGAGCTGTAAGTCAGACATGAGCACAGGGAGAGGACTTGAGTTCCCCTGATTGGATGCTCACGGGCTTCTTTGGTAGTGACATAACGTCCTCTAAAGATGTAGTTGGTATCTCTGCAATTTGTCAGCGTGCAAACATTTGATTTCACAGTGTTCAAGTTTATAGATTAGTGTCTGCTATTTACTTTTAATTTAAGATAAATGTAGTTAAAGTATATAGCTTCCATATGCTTCTTTATGCCTTATGCTAAGATGATGGCACACAAGTGCACTCTTGCGGGTGTAAATACAGAACAAGAAGACAGGGGCTGTCATACTGAATATCTCGTTAGCGATCCTACTTCTGTGTCCCTGCAGGACCCTGTACTGATGGAAGGGGGAACTTCCTCCCAGCGCCATTCAGGTAGCAGCTGACTTTGCCTTCAAGCAAAGCAGTTGCATCTGCTGCTATTTTCATTGCTCATATTAATCACTTAGATTTGCTGGCATCTTAAATGTTTGTTAAACAGCTCCAGTGCTGCCCTGGGAACAGGCCTGTGCTGCCTCTGCACTGCGCGGCCTACAGGCAATGCAGCTGGGCCATGGGGATGCCCTGCAACGCTGGGCCCCGGGCAGGGTGGGGATGGTTTCCTCTCTCCTGGCCCTATCTCTATGGTCACTTCTTTATAAAAATATATTTTCTCTTAGCATTTGGAACCTGGTTACCATTCATTTAATTCATGGTCTTGTTTTTGTTGTTACGGAGAAGATGTACTTTTTTTTGGCCAGCTATTGCTTGGTATTTATATCAACACAGCTGCATTAAATTGTCACCTTGGAGCATGGCCCCAAGTGTTTAATTCCAGTTTGGTGGTGTTTACTGGCATTAATAAGAAATAGCAGGACTTCAAAGGGAAAGCTTGTATTTCTCTTCATGGAAACCATGATTTGAAACCCTCTGTCTGGCAGTGTCCTGTTAGTTGCTGTTTGAATTCATGGTTGTGCCCGTGCAATGCTGCAGCGAGGTGGCAATCGCACATTATGTCTGGGAGGGACTTACAGTTACTATGTGATTTTTGTTTTCTCGAAGCACAGAGCTGAAAATGGGCTGTATTTGCCCTTCAGTGGTATCCCACTTAAAAAAAATAAAAATAAAAATAAAAATAAAAAAAAATTGAGATGTTGACAGAGCAGAAATTGCTTTGTGGTATGAGTTTATTTAAAACCATTGTGACAGAGCTGAGGACTATGAGGAAGTATTTCATATGTAAAGAGAACATACATGAGCCAAGCCAATCAGTAATTTGAAACCACTGAGGATGAGTAATTTTATTAACTTTTCTGAAGGTCCATTAAAAAGAAATTTGTCTCATTCTGTTTCCAGAAGTGCCTGTACTTGAAAATGTTTTTGTCTTCAAAGAGCTGGCTTAACTGAGGAATAAGTTTGCAGCAGGCAAATAGGAGGTGAATATTTCCTGAACAGACCACCAGTATGGATCCAGCAGTAACACTGCTTCCTATCTTGTACTTCTGAAACATTAAAATGCCCTAATAGGCATTTGTGTTATTGTTTAATTTATTTTAGCAGTTTGTGCTGCTTGTCTCAGACATAGCATATGCATATATTAGAAATCCTACTGTTTCTTAAGACTGACATAGATCAGGCATTTTCAACTCTCAATCTTGGAGATAATTCAGACCAAACTGAAGTCGTCACTCATTGTCATCGTTGTTGAAGATGTTTGCAGACTGAGTGGAAATGGATTCCCTAACAGCACTGAAGTGCATCATCCTGCTTAGGCCCATCTGAGGAAACATGGGTCCGTGCTGTGTGAGGGCACATACAAACAAGGGTTCATGCTGGGATTTGGTTTTGTGCAGATACAAGGAGTGCCTGCCCTGGCCAACCAACTCATTAGCCACCCAGTATGTGCTCCTGTGTGCCCTCCAGCGTAGCATTCCCGTTTGGCACTGACAAGTGCAAGACTCCAGGAGAGTGGAAAGCTGGCTGAACATTTGGTCCTTAAGTAGTATTTTGGGCTTCAGAAATAGCTTTTTGGATTCCTTGCTTTTCAGCTGCTGCCTTCTCTCCTTGGTGATACTGAGGGCTTTTTGTTGTGTCAGAAATGGCCCGATGGAGTTACCAGGATACACACCTATAAAAATTACTAAAATGGAGAAGTAATTCTGAATTTACAGTCACCTGCCTGTCCCTAATCACCTCACAGGAGATCCTCCTCCTCTGCCATTCCTAAAATCCCCGTGTTCTTCCTCTGTCCTCCCCAGGAAGGTCTTTGATGCCATCCTGACCAAGTCACTTCACGTTTCCTCAGTCTTTCAAATCATTGCTGTCTGTGCACTAATTTCAATTTCTTGCTCTAGCTTTGAAGTCTCCCTGCCTTCATTTCCCACTTGCTTTTGTTTCACATTGTTGTTGTCAGTAATATCAGCTTCATTCCTCTCCTCCTCGCTCATGATTCTCCACGGTACGTTTCAAGATGTCACTCCTCAGACAAAACATTACACTTTCTACTTTTCAACTCCTTCTTGTCTCCATGCTTTTTTCCTTGCTGCTGCTTGTGTCAAAAACGTGATTACCTTCGTTGATCTCTGAGAGTCTTCAGGGTCTCTTTAAAGCCTACATTTTCCTTTTAAATTTTGCTAGCAAGTTTTTGTTATGTGTGATGCAATCCCCCTCAAATGTGGTTGCTAATATCTCTATCATATTGCTTCAAAATTACTATTGCATGCAGGGGTTACAGCACAATCCAAATTACTTGTTGTTTTCTTCCCTCTGCCTACGTTTACTATTGATGCTAATTTCTTTATGCTCCATAATCTCTGTCAAATATTTGCCCTGACCTTACATATCCATTGCTTTTTGCATCTAAATAGCCTGAGCAAGCTCAGTGAGTTATGTGTATGCTTAAAATTAAGGGTATTTGTGCAGATCGGGCCATTAGATAATAACTCATTGCAGCATGGACTGTCTGTTTTAACACTGGTATTTAAAAGTTCTATTGCTTGTGTTGCCATTAATAAATGTCGGGAATGAATTGTGGTCTTCTGTCAGATGGTAGTAAACATTGCAACAGGATAGTTTATTATGCAATTGCAAATATTGCTGGACAGGGCCTGCAGCACAGAATACTGCTCACTTGTAGCTGCTGCAGCAATGCTGAGGAGCGTTGCGTGCACTTCATGATTTTGTGTTGCTGAGTCTTTAGTGTCCTTGCTGAAGGTAATGAGGCTACAAAGACCTCGGGCAGCAGAGTCTATTACTTCTTTAACCTTTCTGGAGAGTGCAATTACACCGCTTTCCCATACAGTGTGATGACCTCTGTCCTTCTGCTTTCGTAATTGAGAAAGAGAACGTCTCCGAGTTGCTGCCTTCCAGTGTGGAGAGATGGCAAAGGTCAAAAGGATTGAAAGTGAACGGCTAGGATCAGCAGTTTAGAGGTGGTTATTAATATGCTGATTTACTGTCACTCGAGTCTAAAGAGACTTTTCACAATTGCTTGCCTTGTGCATGCTCTTTAAAATGCTGATTTTTTTTTTCCCTCAGAAATCTGATTATATTTTAATAAATTACTTTTTATTTCCAGGTGGTTGCTGACTTACCCCTTACTCCCATGCAGCACCACAGTTAAAAACAGAGTCTGTGTGAATTCATTGCAGAGTTACACCTTGGTAAATCTTTAAACTGTAAGAAAACAGTGAGTTATTTTTCCCTTTTTCGTCATGCACTCCTAGTTACGTGAAGTGCCAGCAACAAGAAAAAAATATATTCAGCCTCAAAAATCTGAATTATTTAGTAATCTCCATAAAGTAATAACACAGGTTGTTGAAGTTAAGTAATAATATCTGGATTAAATCATTTCATCTCCTGTAGCTTTATGGTGCAACGTGTGGACTTGCCTGAAGTCAGAGAGCCTGGCATGACTAAACTCTCGGGGCCAAATTTAATTCCTAACTCTGTCCCTGACTTCATTACTTTAATCAAGTCACGACCTCTCTTTGCCTTGGTTAACCTACAGTGCAGGATATAAATAGCCTATAATCTTGGAGATTTTCTGAGAATTAATTATTATTAATGAAATGAAAGGCTCCATGATGTGCAGGCTATTTTTATTTATTATAATTACTTATTATTAATTCACTCAAACTTTAGAAAGTTTTATTGTAGGCTTCCTGTGACTCAGACTTTTGCATTCACACATTTGTCCCCCGCTATGGCTATTCAGTGCCATTAACCACCTTAAAAAAGTGTTATAGGCTAGCTTCAAAAAAAGCACAGGGTGTTGAAGGAAAAGGGAATTGGCTTAGAATGGAATCTGGGGAAAATCAATGCACATCAGTCCTGGGCTGTGCTCTTTGCAAACCCCCCTTTGACTCTTGACTGACCATAACGGCATCTAAGTCCCAAGGTCAGGACCTCAGCCTCACCCCAGCACTGTGCCTCCTATTTCCAGTTGCCATGGCCCAGTCTTAGAGGTAAAGCTTTAGGCAGGGGACCAGCCTTGACTGCGGTTTGCAGAGGTAAAGCTGTGTAAGTGTGAAGGGGCTCTGCCTCTGCCCACGCTGAAGGCGCTGCAATTGGGTGGAGGTCAGCTGAGGGACACTGTCTTCACCTGACGCCCAGATAGTAACTGCTTTTTGGGTTTGGTTGGTTTTCATGTTGGTGCATCCATTCAGTGGTGCTCTTATAGCAGGTGGTCGTGTGCCATAAAAACAGGCTGCATTCCCTACCCTATCACAGGATTGCCAAGGAGGGGAAGGCATAGGTCTTGCTTTTTCTCCTAAATATCTCCATCTATTCGAAAGAGATAGAAAATCTTATATGGCCAGAGAGGGAGCCCAAGAGGAGGCACACTGTTTAGGGCACAGTCTGGAGGGTGACTACATCTTGCTGCGAGAAGCACTGAGCTTCATAAGCAGCATCTGCTGCTCAGACACTTGTTCTCTTTATCCAAAATACAGAGAGGATGACAACTGTGGAAAAGGAAGCTTTCTTTTACTTTCATTTTTTCACGCTTCAAAGCAGTTTTGGTTCCATGGGGAATGTGTGCATTGCAGCTTGGGAATCCTGACCTCGACCAAATGGACTTTATGGCACAGAGCTGCGGTATTATATCTTTTCTTATTTGGTCATACAGTGTATCATTAGTTGAACTGTTGCCCCAACGCTTACAGTGACTGCCTCTTTGAGAATGCTGAATTTATATCATCATTTAGGCAACAGGCTGCTTGAATAAGAACGTATCTTTATGGTTTTGCAAAGCTCTTAGAACATGTTTGAGTGATGCATGAATAATGACCTAAAAATAAATCAGCTTTATACTATTAAGCCAGAGGAATGAATCTTGCACGGGAGCACAAGCAGAGACTAAATACAGTGTAATACAACGCACGAACAGTATAAAGTTTTCTGTCCCTTTACTCTCCAGCTGTTACATGCCTGACAGAGAACAACGAATCCGCTGACGTCTCTGAATGCATGAAATGGGCTGGACCTATGCCACCCCTTGTGCAAGACTGTCTCATTCCCTGCAAAGATGACTGCACGTTTACCCCTTGGTCTAAATTTACAGCGTGCTCGTTTGACTGTGAATCAACAAAAACTAGGAGACGATCACTGACAGGTAAAATCTTTTCCACTATTTATCCAATGATGATATTCTTGAGTGCTGTTTCTTAGATGCTGGTGAACTGATGGCGGAGTTTCAGCAAATCCTGAAGTGAACTGGCAATTCCTAATTGATTTTTAGCCTGATTCTGATCATTGCCTTCTTTATGCACGTGCCTCTCGGGATGAGAATATAGCAAAAAAAAAAAACCTCAGTGGTGAGAACCTGTTTTTACACACAAACTGAATAGCGACTATGCCTTGTGTGTGTTTATTTGACCTATTAACCTGGGAAGCATGAAGCACACGTGCATATGATAAGAAAAATAAATATATTTTTCAGTTTTAGACTGTTGAAATCAGGATAAAGTTTAAAACCGGGGCTTTTGTGCATAGCCCTATCCAATAGTTCAACAGTGCAAATTAATCCCGTGGGTGAAGAAAGAACAGTATTGTTCAAACAGTTTTGGTTGATCTTTTATGTATATCCATAAAAAAAAACCTCTGGTTCAAACCATTTAATGGAGCATTCTTCCATACTCGCTGCTGTGGTATGTAATTATGTTATTTGAATGCTGACCAAACTGAAAAGCTTTGTAACTCTAGGATGTTAATAGTTGGGAGCAATTTGCTTTGTTAGGATTTGTCTGCTCCCCCACACAGTAAATCGAGTCAAAATGAATTATACTGTTTCCAGGTTTACAGTAAATTTGCTGTTGTTACCCTGAACATTCGTAACTTGTCATACTGCTGTTCTGTGTCTGAGAGCTGTGGTGCACATGGCTTTAGCATGCTCTGTTTCTGGAGTTGAGCTTCACTGCTAGAAGTGAAACTTTGAAGAATTCTACTGTGAAGTGGAAAACAAACATAGTCATGAGGGTATCTGCTGTGATAATGTCTGGGAACAGAATGGCAGCAAAATGTGGTGGCTACCACTGTTTCTTTCTTCTGGAAGCACTTGTACCATGATTATTTTGTTATTCTGTTTGTTACTGCTGAAAGATCCAAGTTTTTAGTAAGTAGCAATCACAGTATATAGACACAATGGCATCAAGCTGCCATTCGTGAGTATGGCTCTCTGTAAAGATTTTGCTTCTACATAAAAATCATTATTATAAAATGCTCTATTGTTTCTGTCAAAGAGCATATTCTAAAATCTTACCCGTATTGATGCCTGTATGTTTAAAGTAGTAGCAATCCTCCATCCCTTTCGGATTGTGTGATCTTAGAGAAAATATGATACCGTTAAGAACAAGGTGAATATTTACCTGCAGGTGGATTTAAATCTGCATTGTCATTATGGACATGCGTGCAAAATGCAAAACAGTATGGCCCTACCTACATTCTTCCTCATTCTGTTCTGCATCAGACATATATCTGTTCATGCGAGTGGACCAAAAAGCTTTGATGGCTTGTCTCCTCACCCATACTGCGTTTCTGAGCAAACTCCATCTGGCTCTACCATATGACCTCGCTAGCTTCGCTGCTCCCCTTTTGGAAGGAGCTCCTGACCTCAGCCCCACTGCCTGCAAAGGCACCCTGAGAATCACTTTTAGGAAGCTGCAGTTCTAAAGAGTCATTGGGTTAGGGCTGTCTCTACGTAAAACTTGATAACGGGTACTGGCTTCATCATATAGCTGGAGTTTGAAATCTCATCAGTACGAACTCGGTCCAAAGATCCAAGAGAAGTGCTGTCTGGGGAGCACTTCAAGGGGTTGAAGAGTCTTTTCTCCACTTGTTTTTCACCTTTTCTTCAAGAATGTATGAGTTGCACCTCCTTGCTCAACGCTGTGTATGTCTATGTTCAAATGAATGCTTTGAATTAATTATGAGAGTTCATTAATAATGTCATTTAGTGGGAATCTGTTAATTGTTTGCTAAGTATTTGCCTGCCTCCCCCTCAGTTTTCAGTATTATCCATTCTGCTTTGTAAGTAATCATAGACTCTACACACAAAATTAGTCATTACTTAAGAAGCTTATTAAAAACATATCAAAATTCAAAGTCATTATAATGAAAATGCAGCTTTTAAGCCAGTCTTCAGTTAATAAATAGACAAATATGCAGTATATTACAGATACAGTGCATTTGGTGTGTTATGTAATATTCTCTTAATGTCATTTAGTTTTTACGTATGGTACATGCTGCCTGGTAATATTGAATGTATGTAACATTTGTTATTGTTCAGAAGCTCAGTGTATATAAAGAAAATGCTACTTAATTGAAGGGTTTGTGTCCTTGCAAATCTGGGGATGGTATTTTTAATCAGTGTTTTTGTAGTGCGCTGTGAAGATCTTAGACATATCCCCACTGCTGATTCTAAAGTGGCTTCTTTGTGAAGAGTATGGGTTGGATGCTACAATAAGGCTTTAATAGCACCTTCCTTAGAAGATTTCTACAAAATGAATGGCAAGACAAGCTGTGTTGTGGCAGAGTGAGATTATTAGCATCCTTACCTATATCTCATGTGCTTCATATGGTCCTGCCGAAACTTAGAAACCATGCAGTCATGGCAAGTCCCAAATTCCTCTGCCACTAGAGAGTTACCAATCTATTTAAAGCCTCTTACGACTCTCCTTGAAGCATGGGGAGTTGTACCTCTTACCCAAATTTATACATAAGTATTGTTCATGAGCGTTAGGGAGGATAATAAGAATAATTTAGTTTCTCCATAATCCTTTATGGTAGCTGGGTTTGTAGATGCCAGTGTGGCATGTCCCCAGCCTCCAGACATCCAGCCACTGTGCAGGCACACAGGGAGGTGGGCATGGGTCCAGGCACACACAGCCACGTGCCTGCGTGGTTCTGTTTGCATTCCCCACTCTCTTTTAGGGCTTGCCTGACTTTGTGCTGCCAGCTGAAAAAAAAAAAAAATAATAATAATGCTGGCATTATTTGATTTCTTTGGGCTTATTTTCCTTTTGTGCTTGCAGACTTCACCTTCCCCAGGACTCTGGACATACACTTTTTAGAGAGCTGGGGTTTGAAGGACACGAGTCTGAAGGGCTCTTCTCTTTGCAGAGATACATGTTTGTACACAAACAGGTTTTGTTAAGGCCAACCCGTGCTCCTGTTGAAATGACTGCTGGACTAGCAAGGGGGCTGTTGGGTATACAGCTTATTGTTTGTTTTTAGTATCATACTTGTCTGCAATTGCAAAGAGAAAACATTTCTTTTCAGATGAAAGCTTTAAAAACTTTTTGTGGAAGTATTTTTAGAGTGTGCAGGATCCCCAAGGGGTGTTTGAGGATGTGATACAGATGCAGCTGTTAGTGAAGATGAATCTCCCCTTCTGCTTGGATGCCAAATACAAAGACATTCCTGAGCTCAGACAGCGTAAAGATTACTCCACTTCACACCGCCTAACCCATGCCAAGAAAGGCATTGATTTTACCTTTCAGAGGCTGTGCACAGACCTTTTTTTCTGCTTGAGCAATTGTAGGGATTCAGGGAGCATGGATTCTCTCCTTTGCATTATCTCCTTCCAGGGACCTCTTCTCATGTCTTGAAGTCCTCCAGGAGCAGGGTCTGCAGAGTGCAGTTGCAAAGAGCTGCTCTGCAGGTTCATTTAAATGCTTCTGCTTTCCTAAAGTTGCTGAAGGAGAAAGATCTGTAAATAGCCTTCTTTTAAAGCCTGTTGAAGGAACAGAGCAAAAGAAAAGATTAAACCAATTGTAACCATTGAAACGCTTTCCAGCCCTGATAATTTACTGAGGATTATCTTTTCTGTTTTCTTCAAAGTACAGTTTGTGTGCAGAGTGCATCTTTAACTAATTTGTAAAGTAGCCTCAAAGAAGAAGTTGTGGCTAATGTGGAGTCCTTTCTAGGTTGTCCTGGCAACCATTGATTGCGAGCAAATAGAGACAAAACAATCAATTTATTTGCATCAGATAATTAGAGAAAAGTGATATTATATTAAATTACAAAGCGTTTTCTGAGCTGACTGTTAGTACAACAAGGCCTTGCATTTTGCTCCTTGCCCTATCCATCAAAACGGTATTTCTGAGTTCTCTGGTTGCCCCTGGAGATAAATACATGGTCCTTGCACTCCAAAGCACTGGCAGCAGCGAATAGATGCCTAGGAAATGTTCCTGGATATTAACATTCAGATTGTCTTGGTTCTAATGTGTTGAATTCCTGCAAGTATAAATAATATGACATGTCGTTATCAAAAGTAGCAGATGTTAAGCTAACGAACAGATTTCTCCGGTTGGAACAGGGAGAAGCAGAAAGCGAGACAAATGCCAGAACACAGAAGTTTATCCTCAGGTTGAAACAGAGCTGTGCCCCTGTGAGGTGTTTACCTCCCAACCCCATGGAAACTGGTCGGACTGCATTATCGGAGGTGGGAAGTTAGAGCTGCAGCAAGGAGTGCAATCCCATGGAGACACCAAGGAGTGTGGAGAGGGTGTGCGGCTGCGAGCTATTGCCTGTTATGATAAGGCTGGCAGACTGGTGGAACCATCTCGCTGTAGCAGCTCAGGTAAGGAGATTAAAAAACAAAGTATGTAAATGGACCTGATGCTGAGCACAGGGATCCACTCAACAGGTTTTGCAGCCTGTCGCGTGAGTGTAAATGTGTGCTTGCTGGATTAGGACAGCTTTCGTGAGGTTGCTGTGACAGTTCTTCTAGCTTCTTATCCTTCTTGGTACCAAGGTTTTCTGCCATCTAAGAGTCTGATGACATTTCTACAGTTGAAGTGAAATAGAAGAGGGCTGAAGATGACTACACTAGTGGAACGCTAGTGGAATAGAAATGGATTCCTATTGTTTGTGTTAATTCCATAAAAGTCTAAACTACATTAGAGATTAGAGGGAGAAGTTGTATTTCAATCAGCAATTTCTTTCAAGATATCTCCTACTTCAGCTTTTACTTGCTTGTAAACCTTTATTCCTTTTCACTAAAGCTTGTAATTCTTATAGTTGTTTTCAGTGTGGGATTTTCCTGATACAGTCTTTTATAATTGCCATAGGTCTGTGATGTCCTTGTTCTGCTGCTCGTTACACATGACTTCAGCAGTCAGTGGTTTTGTCCTTGTAATTTTGAACCAGCCTTGAGCTCCAAACAATATATGGCATATATTCCAATTTCACCACTTGCTGGGACTCTAGGCTGTGCTTCTGTCCTAGAAGCGGTTTGTCTGTATGTATAATCTATATCAAATGCATGCCTTAGAGGTGGGGGCAGTAACAGAGCTGAAACAAGCAGATGTCACTCCACCAGGGTATTTTCTCCCCATTGCCATAATTTGCAGTTCATTGAAATCATTACTCCGAATTGACTTACAGGCAAAAGCATTATCTTAGGAGGAAATTCTTTACCCATGCTGTCCCCGCAGTGTAGTACAGTTGGAAGACTTGGTGAGCTCTGTAATGGGAGAAGGAGAAACAAAGTCTCAGGAGATTAATAAGTACAAGAGGGGCCATTAATGTTCCTGAATACAAGGGAATGGAGAGGCTGCTCTGTGGAGGGTCTTCAGGAGGAGGATCAGCAACCTGAGCTGCATGTGATAAAAGGGAAATAAAAACATATCCTGATGAAGTGATTCAGTTCTGGAGTGAATTCCTCTCGCAGCTGTTTATGGCTGTTCCAGCTGGCTGCACGGATTCATAAAGCAGCTTTCCGTGGTTTGTGTTTCAACAATGTGCTGTTGTACCAATTGATTATGCCTCTGTGGCCCATGAAGGAGGAATGCTATACCTTACCCCCACAAAGTTACCTTTTCTCCTGCAAAAAGGGAGCTGCTGAGCTTTGAAAGGTGGATATGACTGTAGTGTCTTGCTCTTTTGAAAACCTCAAGGCTTTTATCACTATTAAAAAGAGGAGCTTGTCTGTGCGTGGGGCTTCTCTGAATAACCTTGAAGCCCGTCAGTGATATTTATGTTGTATTTTTAATGGTCAGCCTGTTCTTAGGGAGTGGTAGCTTAAGGAGATCATTGTTGGCTTTCTTGTCTTCAGCTTTTTATCTGAGCAGAAATGATTGCAGCGTGGCCCTTGCACAGGATCCCTGTCAGAGGCTACAGGGGTGGTCAGTACTGTACAGCACAGTCCTCCCATACACACTATGGTCTATGTGCAGATTGGTCTTAAGACCCCAAGGTTTGGAACTGGGAGATAAATGAGGTGTGAAATGTTTCCACCTTGTGGATACCCCATAATAGTTCCCTTAAGGGTGAATTATTCACCTCCAGCCAGACCCCTGTGTAATATTCAGGGTGTATAGCCTGGATCTCCAAAAACAGAGAATTTCATTTTATGAAGGCAATCACAATGGTTTCACCATAATAAAAAGCACTCCAATGTCACCACGGTAGGGGAGAAGTCCCGTAAGATGCCAAGCCTTTGGGAACCCTGATCAGACCAAAGCAGTGATCTCTCAAAACCTTTCCTTAGTTGAATCCTGTACCTGTTCCCACTTGCTACCCAGTGCTGGGCACCTTCCATTCTCTGCAAGGCAGCACTGCATCCCTCTCTGGAACACGTGGATGTTTCTGACTTCAGACTCCAGTTTCCATCAGTTGGGGCCTGCCTTCCAACCAGAGCAGTTAAGTGGAGATAAGACCAATATTTATGGTCTCAAGAGCTGGGAGCTTTCAAAACGCACTTCTAAACATATTGTTGAATTAGTGATAGAAACAAATCATTATCCAATTAATAATTAGCAGGATGTTATTCAACCATAATAGAGAAGGGCAAATTACAGAAGTACGCAGAATTGCTAAGCCCTGTGAAATTATTCATGACAGGTTTTTCTGAGCAGCTTAGTCTGTCTTGTTCACAATTAGAATCAGGTAACCTTGTGGCATTTTCTCGGTGACTACGTTTATATCTAATTAAGCCATGGCCTTATTTTTTTGAATGCCAGTCATTGTGATATCTTGTTGCTCTTGCTTCATGAGATTTGGAAGTAAGCAATGTTCCTCTTCCCTTTCTTTGAGCTCTTCTGACTTCTCTCTGTTTCCTCCTCCTGTCCTCTTGCCAGGACAATGATCTTCCTTTTTCTCCTTTGAGCAGAAGTGAGAATTTGTAAAACCTACTTTTTTTGCTAGGTCTCTTTGAAGAATTTTTACAAAATGTAGAAAGACACATCTAAGGTTACAAACTTTGCCTTAGAAGGAGATTTAAGTTTGTCCCAGACTTGATAATACCACGAGAACAAGGGATAGGAGAACAAAAGTGATCAGTTTGTAGCTTTTTTAGAGAGCAAACTTTGGGCTTTTGCCTTCTTGCAGCAATGATTTTCACCTTCCGTGACTGAAACCTGGCTGTTAAACTTCCATAGGATTTAGTTCACCTACATCAGTGTGACTTAGTATGTGAATGTATCACAGATATGTGAACATAACGATGGATTTGAGCCTAATGTAGAGATTAAGAGATTAATCACTCCTCGGAGAGGTTCAGGGTCTGAGGCCCTTAAAAATACAAATCTCAGACAAACTTCTTTCTGCACCAAAGCTTTTCTTTGATGTACTGGAGGAAAAAAAAAAAACAACAACAACACAGCACAGCTTCTTTCACATGGCTGGCTTTTTGATTAGTGTGCTGCTTTATTTTAGTAGTGTCGTTATTTTCCTTGATGGCCTACTCAGTAAGCCCACGAAATGACTGACTTGCAGTTTCTAAACCAGACTAAATCTTTCCTCCTGGAGTTGGTTCTTTCTCCTTTTCCTTTCTTCAATTTGGAAAGCCCATTAGGAAATTAAGGATAGATGTAAATATCTGCAACTATGTTACAAAAATATAATTGATGATTTGCCTCAATCAGTCCTTCCCATCAGAAAACTGGATTATCTTGCTTTCAGCTTACCACTCCACAGAGTCACTGTTTGCTGGCTGACGTTTGGGACATCCCCTTTGGATGTGAATCTGTCCTGCCATTTGCAGCTCATCTCCTTCTTTCAGTCTGTCATCTGAGTTCCTTACACTGGTTGTGCATTTCTACCTCCTTTGTTTCGAATTATTTCATGGGACTCCTTGGCCTCTCTTTTTTGTGTGCTGTGCCAATGGGTTTTTGTTGGTGGTGTTTCTTTTTCACATTGTTTTTTTGGGGGGGTTTTAAATCTTGGAGAAGGAACGTAGGGTGCCTCATCTGTTCCAAATCAAAGGCTGGAGATCTGTGTGCTGCTGCACAGGGGTTTTGCTTTTGATCTGATGGGGAACTTATGGAAAGCTGGAATTTATGAAATGTGCTTATGCTATTCAAATTCTGCTTTGCTGACAACAACAGGAGCCTGGAAGAAAGACACAACAGACAAACAGAGCCTGGCTTTAAATCATCGAGCAGTGGGCTTCAACACACAGTCTCCATCAGTCTCCATGAAGAGCTTTAATTATCTCTAAATATTTGGATAATAGTCCTCCTTACTCTTAGGAGTCAAATATTTTCTTACGTGGTTTATTTGCCTCCAGAGAAATCAAATTGGATTGCAGTTTGCTGAGATGGTTCCTGGGCATTTCTACTCATGGGGAAGTGCCCCTCTGTTGCTTCCCAGCAGGTCCATGGGGCACTGCTGCTGTGAATGCTGCTGACAAGGTCACCCCCTGAGAATGTCAGTTCTCTTCCCGTGAGGACCTGGGATGGGTGATCCTCATTTGCAAAGCATTTTTTTGCTTTGGTTTTTTTTCTTGTAAAACATTGCTCCCAGAGCAGGCATTTGCACAAAGAGAAGTTGAAAGCTTTCATTTGTTGCTGCTGGAAGAGTGCTCTCTGCCTGAGGCACAGCAGAGAAGGCACTCGCCAGCAGTGACAGCAATTCTTCTGCCTTGGCCAGCTGTGTCCCTGATGCTGAGAGATTTAGGACGATATTCAAAGGTCACAGGTCAGGAATTTTAACTCCTGTTGCTGAAAGCCAGGTAGTGGTGAGTCTCATGAAGTCTGATCTTCTAAAAGATCAGTCCACAGTAGAGCTGTGCCTTTACCCAGGGTGTTCCTCTGGAGTTTGCATGCCCCTACTTCCAAATGCTGGCCACCAGCGTGATGGACACAGTGTGACCTACCAGGGATGCATTGCAGGGACCCGCTCTGAAGTGCTGCCATAAGCGAGCCCTGTGCTGAATGAGCCTCTGCCTTTCATCTTCTTGCTTACATGAAACCTTCGGTTCTAAAGGGGTACTGTAATTCCAGATTTAGCAAAATGACTGTTTCTGGATGAAAAGCTAAAAGCATCTGAATTAAGTGAGTTATTTTAGGAGAAAATGAGACCCTTTTAATCGCTGGCCTTCAGTAATCTTTCTGCAAAATTATATTTGTTTAGCTCAGAAAACTACAAGCAGAGCCTGTTAGATAAAAGAAATGTGACCTAAGTCTATCCTGGGCTGATAGCACACTTATCTCTTCTGTGAGATAACAATTATGGAAAGCCAAAGTTGGGAAAGCTGCACTGAGTAAATGCCGATTTGTTTTTGAAAGTGCACCTATTCTGGCACTTGCTGCATTCAGATCTTTTTTTCATCTGAGGTCAGTTTTACACTGAAGAATGAAAGTGTTGCAGAAACGCCTGATTTCGTTTTGAAATGCTTCAGAAATAGAAACTTTTCTGCACAGATATTTCACCTACTTTTGAAAATAAGCGTTTAATTTCGTTTTTAGCCTGTATAGAATTGCATATTGAAATTTCACAAACCATTAATGCCTGAATCGACCGTTTTCAGCACTAGGAGATTTCTCTACTGCCATAAACAGCATCCAACAAACATCTACAAATGAGCCCTTGTGTTTGACTGCCTCATTCTTTCACAAGCAAAATCCTGCCTACCTGTTCTTTTTCAGCTCTGGGCTTTAAGCTTGGCAGCCTTGTGGTGCCTCCTCCATAAAGTATGGGAGCAGTAGGTAGTCTTGATACCATCAACTGCTGATGATACGTGAGCTCAGTGCTCAGACTGTGCTGCACCAGCTTTGTTTGGTGTTTGGCCTTGTGAAATACTGCCATGCTCTTTTTGGGATTGTTCTTGTGCCTCTCTTCTCTCTACGGCATTTCTATTATAAATAAATGACTATTACCTAGCGGGACAAACCTTTTTGAAGACTGCTGGAGGAAGAAGTTTCAGCTACAAGTTCACCTTGTTTTCTGCTCATCCTGTCCCCTGACATGGGAATTAAAGCTGGGTTTGCATCACAGGTGGCAGGATGGCATTGCCTGCTGCAGAAAGCCTTGTCCTATCCTGTCTTCAGTCTCCACTTCAGGACGTAAGGCTGTTATCACCTGTGAGAGTTTTTCTGCTGTCTCAAAGGAAAATTGCTTCTCAATTTAGTCCCCAGATCCCATCCAGCTACTCCTCTGGACCTTTCTCCAACATTTCTACACATTTCCTTATGTGTGAAGTGACACTCTTAATTACAGCTGTGCCTGCTGATGGAGCTGTAGGTGTAGAAGCAGAGCTGTAAAGGGCTTGCCCTCTGATTCTTGCCTGTATGCAGGATTTTTACTTATTGCTCTTACTGCAGTGCTCAAAGAACAGTACTTCTCCCCCCCCCTCCCCCCATCTCTTCCTTCCCTTTTGTTTTTTTTTTCCTTTCCAAAAGCTACTCACCGTAAGAAAATGTGGCCATAGTTCTTACTTCCTGGATGTTAAAAGAATTATCAAATGAAATAGGATCAGAAGACAACTGCTCAGACATTGCTGTTCTTTGTGGTTTTCTGGCAACAGAATCAAAGGAAAAAAAAAAAAACATCAAAATCTGTTATTTCTGAATGGGGCAAATTGTCTATCAAAGAAGTTTATTTAAAGCAGGACTTCCCCTGAGGCACTAATGCATAGGAATGCACATTCTCCCAGATCTTTGTCTTGCAGAAAGCAAGCATACATCTTATGAAAAAATATTTAGAGAATGAGCTCTTTGAGCAACATCCTCTGTAGATGCTGCTGATGTTGGGTTGTAGTGATATGTGCTATTCATTTCCCCCATCTTTTGTTCTTGTTGCTGCATTCCATAAAACGACCCCTTTGAAGAGATGGCAATACCAGGCTATGGGAAGAATTTTTTTCTTTTTCTTTTTTTTTTTTTTTACTAACTTCAGATCTGGGTTTCTGCGTTGAAATATTAAGTTTGGTTGGGAGCCATTCAGATAGCTATCCCTGGGAATCCTAGTGTTTGCTACAGGGTGAACCAGGATGCACACTGTTAGGGTGCTAGCAGGCTGTGTGCTGGGGCTGTTAGTGAGGTTCAGATAACATATAACTCTTGAGGGTAGGGGCATGCTCATGAGCAAGTAGTGTGGAGCAGCTGATGCACTGTAAGCTTGGTTTCTTGGTCCACCTCTGCTCAGCCTTGATTGTGATCCTGCCTTTTGTTTCTATTATTAGGTTGGGCCACTTTTTTCTAGTTTTGACAGCTTGATTAAAGCTCTTCCATGGGAACTGAGAATGCTTTTGGTGTAGAAATAGTACCTCAGTGTGGGAATAGTCTATCAGAGGCTTTGGGCACTTTTGATAGCAAGTTAAGGCACTGGGCAGCCTGCTACTGACTTCTGCAGTACTCTGTAATAAGTGTGTCTTTTGGAAATGTGGTCTGTCTCTTCATCCTTAGTAACACATTTATCACAAGTATGGCCTGTTATAAAGCAAAGCTCTAGTAAAATGTTATTGTAGAAGAATTAACAGTTTTCACTTCCTATGTACTGTTCCATTTAATATTTTATACTGGAAGCATGAAGAAATGCTGTTTTCACTGAAGTCATTTCATGAATGGTGAAATTCTTAGTGAGCTTACTCTAGTGTTAAAAACTCTACTTTTCCTGCTCAAGGAGGGCTTCACGATCCCTTTGAACAACGTGCAACTGAGCTGGGAAGTGACATACACATTAACAGAATTGCTCATGTGTCTTACAAGGTTTGTTTTCCCAATGTTCTTTAACCTGCTTGCCTTTACGTACTCTAATAAGTAGGTTTGTAAAGCTTCCAGTAGGTGTTAAAAGGTTTAATGCCTGATGATATCCAGAGGCAACTTCATATGTTTCTGACTGTATGGAACAAGTCCTACAAAATAAAGAATTCCACTTATTGCACATAGCTCAGTGTCTGAGTTGGTGCAGTGCATGCAATAAGAGTAGCACAAAATGGGGGTACGGCCAAGTGGTGGAGGGCTTTGAAGGAGCCTAATGTTGTCTGCCTGATCAAGGAGTCTGGGAGACTAACTTAGAAACGTTACTGTGGCTGAGTTTAGAAGCTTTGAAGAAATGAGCATGAATTAGGAAACACAGATAAGTTTAAACCTAAGCCCAATCTTCTCTAAGGATTATGATAATGATATTGATGAGTAACTGAGTCGTTATCCTTCCTTAGTCTATGCCTGGGTCTGAGATACACTTTGAAATCTCTTTATCCCCCAGAGTTGTTAAGTGAGGGTGGTGTATAAAATGATGAAGAGCTTGGTCTGCAAGGCTCCTGATACACTCACTGTGGACAGATTCCCTCTGTGAGATCTTGGACCTTGTTCGTACTTGGTAACAGAGGAGTGCCTACTAACAACTGCAGTACTTAACAAGATCACATGGCTTTCTGCTGCTGTCTGAATTTATTGGCCAGAAAATGCTCCAGCAGAGGAGAAGTACACAACTGGAGTGCTCTGAGTCACACTGCAAAATTGAAACAAAAAATCTATAAGCAATTCATTACATCAGTACTCTGTGCTGGGGCATACTTACATCATTAAAATGTCCTATTCCCATCTCAATGTTTTCCATCATCTGAGTCAGTTGTGCTGCTCTCCCTGTGCTGAAGTTGTGAAAAACAAGCAGGACTCTTCCTTTTCTTAAAAGCCTGCTCCTAGCAGATGTTTCTTTTAGCTCATCTTTATTTAAGAAGGTCAAATGTCTTTGTGTCCGTGTCTCTGTATCAAGGTCACATCTGGGAGCAGGAAATGCAGCCAGTACCTCCATCAGGTACTCTACCAGGAGAGCCTGGGCTGGACCTTGCAGCAGTTATGTGCCTTTCAGAAAAGCACTTACAGATTTCCTTGAGGCTGATAATGCTTAATGACATTTTTTAAAACATCACAAGCATGATTAAAGCATGTAGTTAGGTTTCTCAGTTAGCATCAATGAGGCAAGAAGGAATTAAGGCGGTGTATTGATTTAAATGTATTGATTGGAGAGGTCACTGTGTCACTTGTGGCTGCGGGGAGGGAGGCTGCAGAGGTCGGTGTGGGCTCAGGAGCTCCTCAGTGCCTTTCAGGGGTAGGATGACCAGGTCTGGAGCAAAGGCCCTCTCCAGAGAAAGTCAGCTTTTGCTCATGCAGTCATGAGCCTCGTTGATAATATTTACTGCAAATTGTTCTGACTGCTCTGTGTTCCCTTCTGCAGAGTCATCCGGTGGTTTGCACTGTCCGAAATAGGAACAGTGTCAGAGTGCTCAGTTCTTGCTAGTTATCAGGATACCAGGAAATGCATCAGCATTTGTCATTCCGTAAAATGGAAACCATAGAGTTGTCTGAGCGAAGTTGCCTAAATGAGGCTTGCCCGTGGCTTCGGTTCATAGCTTGGCAGCTGAAATTAGGTGGCATATTGTGTTGACAATGCCTGACGTCGTATGTCTGGAAACTGGCAGAAAGATGCTCTCCGTGGAGGGTCCCGAACTCAGAAATTGAGTTTCTTAGTGTGCTCCAGCAGAGCCTGAAACCATTGACCTTTGGGCCATGTGTGATTTACTGATGGGGGCAGATAGTTTTGGTGCCGTTTGGCAGCAGCTTTCTCCCAGGGCTGGACCCTTGGCTCTGGAAGATGCTTCCCACTCGGTCCAAATAGCCCAAGTCTATATTGCTCTTCAGAGCACTCTGCAAAGTGCATTTATTTTTGCAGCTACTGTGGAATTGGGCCTTTGAGAGAAGTCAGCTGTATGAGAAAAAGGGGAATTTGACATTCTTTGGACAATTTAATTTTGTCTTCATGATGTATTGCAGATGTGTGTACTGCCTTCAAAAACAGCCTTGTTATATTATCTAGTTCTCATAATAATAATAAAAAGTAAATGTTGTCTCAGGTTGGTTTTGCCATATCTGCTTCTGCTATGAATTGAATAACCTGTAAAGCCATGTATGCTAAACAGTTAATAATAAAATATAATAGGATGGGTTTTTTTCCTAATATACAGAGGCTAAAGACACCGGGGAGAAAAAAAGCAGTTTTGCTTGGACAGAGCAGATGATTTTCCCAGTTGCAGGGTGATGAGCAAAGTATAAAGGAAAACGTAGTTGAGGTTTTACCCTTAATACCCTTGATCCCAGTGCATGGGTTTTATTTGTGTAAAGACTATCTAGGACATTGGGGCTCCCAAGCAGACAGTCTGCCTCCACTGCAGGGGAGCAGGGATCTTTGCCATGACTGGCTTTGAGATCTGGAGCCCAGGTTTGTGCAGTGAATTTCTGCCTGTATGCATCTGAAGTCCCCCGCGAGGTGAGTGCACACAGCGAGGTCCTGTTTATTTGCACTCAGAAGGCAGCAGATGAATCTCTCTTCTCTGGAAGGGTTCTCAGTTTGTTTCGCAATCTGTTACAAGGGTTGTGCTAATTATTGGAAATTTTCTTATTTAGTTAACAGATTAAATATAGCAGCCATTACAGTTGATAGTTAAGACAAGGTGTAAGCTTGCAATTTCTTTAAGGAAATGCAAAATCAAAGGAAATTAGGAATCATAACGCAAAGTCAGCATCAACCCGACCGCCTTGTCAGGATTTATAGAGGCCATGAAATTGAACAATAAAACCAACCTTTGGATGAATTTCAATAACAATAACGATGACTTAAACTTACCAGCATGTTTTACAAGTCCTCTCTGGTCTATTTAGAATCTATAATCAGTCTGCTATGAGATAAAGGGAGCGTGTGCCTTATTGTTGAGAAGAGCAAGCAGGAATAAATTAGCTAAGGTGGTCCATTATTCAAGCTTTGCAAAACACTCAATGTAAAAGTTATTTCTGCTGGGTTTTTTTTGTTGGTTGTGCATTTAATGAATGCATTCATTAGATTATCTCTTAAATTTCCCCGGCTAGCAAACTAATAATGCATACAACGCCTCAAATCCTTGGATGTTAGGGGAAAAGGAAAGATTAAACATTTTTTTCTGTGGCGATACTACATCTTGTTCAGATGCAAGTGAAGTTGTTAAAAACTTTAAGACTCACAGATTTGTTAATAATGTTTGCCCTTGAGGCAGGATTTAAGCACCTGGAGCGAGCTTGCTTAGGACAAGGAGCTCCTCTCATAGCTCCTGGCGTGCTGGCAGTCCCTGCTCACATCTGCTGGGACCTGCTGGAGCAACCCCAGCCTGATGCCCGGCTGGCAGAGCCAGCCTCTTAACTGCAGTCTGTTCTCAAAGCTGTTTTCACCTGACTTAAAGTGCAAGGTTGCTTTGTAGGAGATCCCAGAGCTCCAGCACAGCAGAATGTGGCTCACTGGGTGCCATGGTCCACCAGGTCTCGCTAATGAAGTCCTTAGCTATTAGACTTTCAGTGCTGCCTGGATTTACCGGTGTTATTCTACATACTTCACAGCCAGTTACCAAATGAAGGTAAATATTAATAGGAAAATGAATCAACTCTTTTTCCCCACTACCTTTGGTGTGTGTAATTAGAAACATTTCTTCAGTGTCACTGTCCATTTTGCTTCTCCCTTGTTTGCTGAAAGGTGATCTCTTTTATCCTGGAGGCTCCAAGGGAAATCACTTGTGTTATTACCAGTGGCAGTCGCGGTGATGCACAGAATTGTCCCTTTCTTGGTAATGACCTTGAATTTTATGAAGTACCTCAAGGTTTACTAACAAGGGTAGTACTGCTAGAAGTTTGTTAATTGAAATGATGAAATATGCTAGAGAGGATACAAATGAGTTTAAAGCCAATTCAATTAGAAGTGCATCTGTTTCCAAAGCTGCTGGAGGAATGCTGTTTATTTTCAAAACACTTTTCAGTCAGCCTCTTGGAATCCTTTTGGCACATTTGTTTAACACTGTGCACAGACCTTACACCCTCAGCAAATTTATCACTTGGAAGTACAACAATCAGGTAGATGTCAGTGTCTCCCATTAGCCTGTAAACCTCCTAATTGCCTGCTTCCCCCCACCAGGGTCTCCTTGCAGATGTGGACAGGGACACGGAAGGGTGCTGCAGCCCCTCGCTGGCTGTGCCTAGTGTGACCTGTGTCATTCTTGTAGGGAATGAAACTGTACGACTGCAAAAACTCTCTTCTCAGTGCTGCAGTGCAATCACTTTGTGTCTCCTACCACCTCCACCTGAGCCCTGTGGCATCCCCAGACCATCATTCAGCCACCTCCTCTGCTCTTCTGGGTTGCACAGCAAAAATTGAGACAAGAATAATAGTTTTTGCACCAAGCATTTGAGCCTTGGTCTCCAACACCCACCAAAACATCATCTTTGCTTTATTCGTCTGCCTTCTCTTGCTTCATCTCTTCTGGTTTGCACAGAAAAAAAGTGAGACGAGAATAATAGCCATGGTTGCATCTTGTGCCTTCCCAGTACATCCTGTGTATTCTGTGGGCACTTTGTTTATTATGGATGCTTTAGCGACGAGGCTCCATTTGTGGCTTGTAGAGCAACATTGTTCTTAATGAATAAATAATAGTAAAATGAGCTTGGCAGCCTAGGTAAATGCATTTGTTCATCCTATTACGTTGGCAGTGTCTCAGTAGTAAAACAATAGCACTTAAACATGAAAAAGGCTTATTTGATCATCCAGTACAATTTTTCCTGCCAATTCAGGACTATTCCCAGTAGTGTGTTTCCAACTGCTTACTTAAATATCCCTTGCATTGGTGTTTGCATCTCTATCTCACCTGCGCTTGCAGCCCCAGCTTGGTGACACACAGCAGCCTGCTGTTGGTTCAGATGCTGCAGAGTTTCTCAACTGTTGTTTCTAAAGTAAAGGGGCTTCAGTTCAATGGTGTTTGAGATTTTGAGGAATGAAAAAAGTTAAAGGAAGCTTCAAGAGAACAGAGAAACGGGCTGGGCAGGGCTGGGGAAAGGAGTGTGTCTTTTTCCTGCAGAAGGTCTTGGAAACTCAGCAAGTGTTGGTACCAGGTTCTACAGGAAGAGAGAACAGGGAATGCAGTGGATGAGTGAGGTGTTTAAGGATGACACTGACCAAACATGGCTGAGCTTGAGCCTGGGTTGAGTTAATCTTCCCAAGCTGAGTGACGGTAACTCAGAAACACATTTATGTTCTTCCCTTTTCATATTCCTTTACAGTCAGAAATATTTTTTGGTTTTGATCTGTAATTGTATTTTATTGTTGCTTCCACTGGTAATAGCACATAGAATTTGCTATTAACAGCTGGTGTTAATGGTATATCTCGTTTGTGATTTGTTATGCACCATGCCAATGCTAAAAGCCTACTGGGAATGCCATGACAAGGTTTACTTTCTGTTTCCAAACCAAACTCTTCTCAACTTCTGACACTGCCAGGCCATTGCATGGCTCCTACAGAGAAAACCAAATATCCCGTTCTCATGGGCACTGGAAGGGCTGGGAATGAGCTGAGTACAGCAATATCTTCTAGTTTCTCATAACAAGGTATCAATGAAGGCATGATATAACTGTGCAGAGGGCACTCATCGCACAAATGTTTTTGCAAACAAAATTGTTATTGAATGAAACCTTTGATTGTGGGAATCTCAGCACAGGATAAACCTCAAGCAGTTAATGATGATATAATGACAGCTTGTGAGAACGTCTTGAAAGAAGATTATAATCCCTTTCTGTCTTTTTACCATTATTTAATATGGAACATTTGTTTCTTTTGGACATAAAGGTAATTTACTGCTCTATTGGCTTGCTATTTTTTATGTATACTTAATTTAGTTTATATATGTGGGTGAGGAAACTCAAAATGCAGTAGCTTGGTCTCTTAGCATCAGGAAGTCTTTAGAAAGCCTCTGGTTCACTGAGGGATCTCCGCAGCACTTCCCTGCAGTGAAGTGGAACAGATTTCTTCAGTTTTGTTTATTAAAACTTTTCTTTTCTCTTTCTTATTTCCCTATTGTTTATGTTATTTCATTTTTATTGTAGAGGTAAGCCTTGAACTACCAAAAGGCTTAGCCTGTTTTGCCTTCACTGATAAGCTGATAACCCCTCTGTCTAACCCTCCTTTTAAACAAGGCACTTTCTTTGTTTCTGTTAAGAGTTAATTACCCAGGCTGTCATACAGCCCAAGGAAAAGCGATATTTCATATGGTGGTGGTACAGAACTCTTTGAAGAACTCCCTAAGAATTGGCGCTCATGAATCTATCATGAGGAAATTTCTTTTACTTATCATAACATATTATGAACCGCGTTGAGTGACAGCCTAAGCAGGTTGAGTAGAATATTAGTGAGAAAGCTGTGAGTTTCATTTTGGATAGAAAGCAACTCTGTAGTGGAAATATTTAATGTGTGCGTGCATGGGTGTAATCTGAGCTAGATGAGAACACAAAGCATGCAGAGTTTAAACGTCCCAAACATGATCACCACTGCCATGGATTGGGTAGGAAATAATCATGATATCACTAACGTCAGTGGCTCTGAAGCCGCAGATGAAAAGGGAATGCAGCACACAGAGATAAGCAGGAGCAAAGTGAAACATCGCACACTGCACGAGGACAACTGGGCAGCTGTAGGAAAGAGTTACAGCAGGAGCTGCTGGGGGGAATGATTGCAGCTGTCAGACGGCCGGGGTGGCCGTGCTGAGGCAGAGGGAGGAGAGTGCTGCACGAAACCAAAGAAGAAACAGAGCATCACTGAGCTGAAGGAGGGAACTGCTGTTGTTTCCAGCAATTTTTAAGGCACTGTTTACTAAAACAACGTCAGTATTTCTTGTGCTGCTTGATGGGAGGATATTTTCTAGGTGGGGGATGCCTAACCAAGTCTGAAAGCTTTTTCTCCACAGTGAAAGGAGGAGCGCATCCACATGCTGCTGCTGTGGATCGATGCTCAGGATGCAGCACAGTCCTGGCTTGGAGTCAGTAGCAGGTTTGGATGCAGCAGAGCCGGTAAATCCGGCTGCTGGGCACGACTAATCTCCCTGCCTCGACTTCAGTGTTTCCTGGCTGTTCAGGGCTCCTGTCCAGAGGTTTTGGAGGGAAGCTGCTGCTGCTTTCTTATTTATTATGTATTTTTGTGCTTTCTCCTGCTGTGGTGACAGTCACCTTGATAGAGAGTGGAGAAATCCTTCTTAAGAGCATAATTAAATCAGCTGATTTTGTATTCTGTAGGTAAGGTTTACATTGGGAGGGTTAGAGACTGAAAACCAAACAGAAAGGACATAAAAATGAGTAACGTCAGAAATGTGGTAGGGATGAAGTTCTTTTCTTTCCATTACCTTAATTACCGGAGCTGTCAGAGGACTTAAGCCTTCTGTAATAAGGGCTGATCCTAGCAGCCACCGACTTTGGTGGCTGAACATGAAATCTCTTTTTTGTTTAAATCTAATAGCGCTTAGAATCATGTCAACCAGGTAATGGAAACTTGAGAATGAACATAGCGCAGTGAGCGGGGATGTGCAGGGTCTTGTCAGCATGTTGGCCAAAGGCTGTGGCCAGGCATTCCTGGAGACCTCGAGGGCTCAGGCACCCTTGGAGTGTGCTCTACAAAATCTCTCTTCCCTTGTGCAACTGGGTATGTGAAGAGGAAGCCTGGCTTTGTCCTGAGAAACCCTGTTGGGTTTTGATTCAGTAAGGTGCTGCTCCCGCAGCTGTCCGGAGTTCTGATTTGAAGAGGTGATCCTGGAAGCACTTCAAGGCAGGGGAAGCTGAAAGCAAAATCTTCGTATTTTACTTAGGAAATACAGAGTGGTCAAAGCAGTTGCAGAGATGTATGAGGAGAACTACCAGGAGAAAGATGGGGTCGTGTGTTCCCTTTGCTTCTCCCAGGAAGACATCCCACCCAGATGCAGAACTTGTGCTTCAGAGGATGACAAAATTCAGTACACTTAGTTCTCCAGAATATGTCATGTCCAAATTCTTACAGTGGGGATAATTGCTCTTTGTTGTCTACTGCCTGCTTCCCAACAGATACCTCTTGTCAGTGTGCATTCTTTACATCAATAAGCTTTATCGTGGCCATCCTAGTGATCATTGGACTAAACCAAGAAATTAGTTTTAGTCACTGCTCTTCTCTGCAAATAATATCATAGTTTTGCATTGGGAACGTGCTGGCAGGCAGCCAAACTTCTTCTGAGAAGTCCTCATTTGGAGTTGATGATACAGATTGCAGACAGACATTAGAGCATCGGAGTTCATGAGTTGGAGTGATTATAAAACCTCTGTCGTCAATCTTTGGTTTAGGTTACGTTGAAGAATCTTGCACGGTTCCTTGCCCGTTTGATTGCAAATTGAGCGACTGGTCCAGCTGGAGCCCCTGCAGCTCTTCCTGCGGGACAGGGATGAAAGTCAGATCCAAATGGCTGAAGGAGAAGCCCTACAGTGGAGGCCGTCCCTGCCCAAAGCTGGATCTCAAGAATCAGGTGAGCGTGTTAAATCACCAACAGAAATGTCACTGTGCTGCTGCAGTTTTAATTGGGATCATTAGGTAGCGAGCTGGCGTTGCAGTTACAAATAGGAGTAATCTGAGGGGTCTGGCTTTGCTTTGAGTTTCATGGGCAATCCTAGAACTTCTTGAGGGTTGAGGGGAAGGTGCTCATGTTACAGCAGAATGTGACCTGAGGCACTGTATTTCTTATGTAAAAACAATTTTTATCTCCCAGAGCACAGGAAGCTCTGGACAAACAATCCCACCTGGATGGCGTATAAATATCAGAGAGCTCAGATGTCATGGATGTTTTTAAGATCTTTAATTCTCTCTGGGACGATGGTAGCTGCAGAAACATGCATTTGTTAAATATATGTTGCTATTTTTAGCAGCGTTTCCCTTTGACACAGCACGAGTTCCCTTCAACATTAATCTCTGTATATTCAGTATTAAAGTGTCCCATTAGGGGAAAATAGTCTTTAAGTTGTTACTCTTAAGAAAAATCAGCATCTGTTTAAATGCTTTTTAATGCTATATGTATATCTACAAAACTAATAGAGGTTTCCTCCGTTTACTGATTATTTTGTAATGCTAATTAACACTGATGAAGCACTATATAGTTTAGCCTGTTCTTTACTGCTTTCAAATTCAACTATGAAAATTAATTAATAGGATGGAAACTGTCATGCCAAAGGGACTTGATATATTTATGTATAATTTGCAGAGTGAGTAGAAATAGATATATATATGAAAAATGGGTTGCATGATATGTGTAGAAGGACTTTTAACAGCAAAGAAGTATTTGTGCAGCAGCTTGCAGGCGCTAGAGCTGCTGGATCGTGTTTACCGTGCAGTCGCTGCCACAGCTTTGTCCTAGGAGGCAGCACCACTTATACCACCAGATTCTCTACTCATGTCGTTTTCCTCACAGTTTATTCTTACTGGTGTGAGAAACTTGTTAAATGCTTTTTCTTTTGCATATAACTGTTTGGAATTCATAGGCAGTAGCCTAACAAGAAGAAAATATATAACTGCAACAAAGTGCGTGTTGTCCATAGCTCAGTGCTTTTCTTAATAGATCAGAGAGGTCACCAGAGAGGCAAAATGAATTCCCACAATAAGTTGTTTGGTAACAATAAGCTCCTTTGTAATGAAAACAACCAGGATTGTTACCCACAGACACAGCAAACTACTTCTGATGAAAGGTAACGTTGCTATAAAGCGTTGCCTATTCCCACACACATTAAATGTACTAATTTCAAAAACCTTTTTAGAAGGTATTGAAGGAAAGAAATTGTCTAAATTGGGAATTCACGTCTCTGTAAGGTTTATTAGTGTATGGTGCTTGCACAGCATTACGGATGGTAGCAATATAAAGGTAGTTGGTGCTTTTTGCCTCTTTCCCAGGGAGGTAAGACTCCATGTGTATGTGTGTGTATATGCACATACAGGTATATACACAGGTGTGTGTGTTTCTCTTCATTGGCTCCACATGTGCTTCCTACTTCTTTGAGCAGTAATGGAGTCTCGCTCTGCACCCACTGGACTTTGACTTCCAGCAGTGATTTAGAAGTGCTGAACTCCTTAGGCACATTGCAGCACGAGGACGTTCCCTGCCCAGATGGCAAAATGAATTAGCTGGCTGCACTGATGTTTAGCTCAGCTGAACACGTCTTTAATCCAGTGTAGGGAGGATTCTCTTCTTTTTCCTCTGATGTGAACAGTGTTTAAATCCTGGAGCAAAACACTACAGAATTCTGTATATGTTAATATATGACTTTCTAATTATTTTTGCATAATCATATAATCTGGTTTAAATACCTGCAGTACAGTACTTTTCTTTGATATCAGACATGAGAAAGCTGGGTCACCTTGGTGCGAGGATTTTCCTTATCTTTCTCTGGTGACAACGCTGTATTGTGTTCTGTGCTTTGATGAAGACCTTAGACAACTGAAAACCAAGAATGAACTCCTGTAGGTGCCAGCAGATTTTCCTTATTATCTCCTCTACTATTTTTAGTTATCTCTTTAAAATTATTGCTCCTGAGCTTGGGTCTTGCTATTGCTTAATCTGTTGCTTTGTAGAGCCCTCCATTTTCCATTTTAAAGTCACTGCTTTGGAGCGGAGGGCGATTTGCAAATTAAAACAATTTATTTGACTGGTGTAAATAATTACTAAGTCACATAAACCTTTTTATAGAAGACTGTCCTCGTAGAATCAGTTCCATCGTCATATTGTAGTTTTTCTGGTCTCTTCAGAACACAACTTTTTAGCATAAATGTAGTTGAGTACAGTTAATATATTTATATAGACACTGAGATAATGACATATTCCTGCATGATATTTCTTGGAGTTTATGCTTCTAAGTGTTTGACAATTGTTTAAGTGTTAGTTGGGTGCATTTTACCACGTCTTCTAAAGAAAATGAGCGTTGCATGTAGAAGTTGTGGAGCTCTTATCTAAGGCTGTGATTGCTTTTGAACAGGCAATTGGATTATGGGGTCAGCTGGCAGATGTTCTTGGCTGTGTAATGCATGTTAAAAGAGGTGTAGCTTTACTTTTTTTCTGTTTCTGCTGTTATTTGAATGCACTTACACAGCATGCAGTTGCTAAGCTATTTAATATGTAGTTCTACATGACTAAAGGTTAAATATGAGTTATGGGAGGCTTATTGCTTGAATATTCTCTAGTAGGTTTTTAGGATTACTACAAGAAAAATGTATCTTATTTTAAAACTCATGAATTTCCAGGGATTATCTTTCTATTGATTGCTCTAATATCTATTCTTGTCAAGACTTTCCCTCCTTTTCCTTCCTCCTCCTCTTGCTTCTACCTGGTCCTGCTAAAGGACAGATATCCCAGCATGCAGTTTACTCACTTTGTACGTGCTGGATCTATTTAAGTAGCAAAAGTAGAAAGTATTTGAAGTTTAACCTTACTGCTTTATTTAAAATGAACATGTTGTTCTTATTACGTCCAGCTGTAGACAAGGTCCCATCCCTTCTCAAATATTTTGAACCAGATTTGATGAAAGAAGGTAGACATGAAAGATTTTTGTTTCCCCCTTCTTCAGGAGAAATAACTGACTGAGAATTGGAGAATTGCCTCAGCTAGAGGAATACTTGCAGCCTGGCCCCATTTGTTGGGTTTTTTTTAGAAAAATCCCCATCAGAATTTGGCTTAAAATGGAACATCTGTGTTTTGAATGCTGACCTTTCTATCAGACATAGGGAGGGAAACCTGTTTTTGAGCATGTGTGTTGTTTGCAGGCTCCAGCAATATCAAATGCTAAGGATTGGGATAGCTCTCTGATAGAAAAATGTTTTCAGGTCAGACATTCACTTTTACCTGCAGTACCTTTTCAAGGTCTTGTTTATGCATATGACCAATGTGAATACTTCTCCGTGTAAAGTTACATAGATGTGAACGAGGTTGTGGGACTGAGGTGGTGATTTCTGGTGTAAGTAGGGAAGCTAGCTTACGGCTTGTGAGAACAAGACTTGAGCAGTACAATGCAGGCCAAGAAGCTGCCTTGAGTTGAAAGGAAAGAAGAAATCATACTGCAAAGGCAAGTCATTAACCTCTGAAAAGGGGATATAAAAAGTCAGAACAATGGCAAAAAAAAAAAAAAAAAAAAAACAGGAAAGTTTGATGAGGCTATCCTTGAAAAAGGGGTATAGTAAGTGAGAACCTCCACTGGGGCGGATTGTTATGAGCTTGGCATGCAGGCTCTTGTTCATCACTGGCAAAAATGCATAGCTAATGGTGGTGACTATGTTGAAAAATAGTGCTTTGTAGCTGAGATTTGCTCTATCCAATTGTACTCTTTGTGTCTGTTGTAGTTTCCGTGGGAATAAATAGGAGGCATTACTTTCAGAGTGACCCACATACAATATTAGTAAAGGCTTGTTCAGGAGCAGCCTTTTGTTAAGATGCTTCCAGGGCTTTTCACACTTAATTTCCTAAAAAAAAAAAAAAAAAAAGTTTTAAATAAGCAACACAGCAGTGTACAGACTAAAGTTTGATTTACATTCATAGTGGTTTCTCAAGGCAATTTTTGGCTCATGTTTTGCAAGCTAAGTTTCTGTGATCCAAAAATGCCCCAGCTCTGAGCTTGCGAGCTTTAGACTGTGTCAGAAGAACTCTGCCTAAGGAAGAGCAACGTAGCATATCTTATCACAAGGCACTGTAATGAAACAAGGTCCATTTTCACTTAGGTAGGTAAATGGTCTCAGGAAGGGCAGTAATTCTGTATACAGTAACGTTTCTGAAGAGGCAGCATAGAGCACTACTGCACTTCTCCTGTTTTAATTCCTTCAATTTATATTCCAGTCCTTACTGCTGACATGAAATATTGACAACAACTTTTGTTTGTCTTTATGTCGCCTGCCTAACAGTGAAATATTCAAATAATAATAGTCACTTAATTTTGATTGTCGGTCTATGAAGTATGTTATGTTTTACTTTGGTGTAATAGTTGTACTGTTCCTTTGCATGAATATATCTTTCATGCATGCATCTGCTTATATTTATCTGTACATGTGTGTGCATGAAGCATTTTCAGAACTGCTAGGTTCCTCTGTTATAAGTTTTAACCCAGTGTCTGTCATTGCTGTCAACAAATCAGCTCACATCCGATTCCTGGGTGGATACCCCTTGCATGTCGGCATTCAGAAATTGGTCTGTGAGAATATAATTCGTAATGCATTGTCTATAAACAGCTCCTGCATAAACGTCTTCTTCTATGACACAGTTTGCCAACTGTCAGAAGGCCCCTGCGTGACACTTTTCAGAAGGCAGCCATCCAGTAATGCCAGCAGGTTATTTCTGAGCTCCGTCACGTGCTGCTGTATCAGTGACACCAACTGTGGGAGATCCCTTGCTGTGGCATGCGAGGGCACGGCTGAGCTGTGTGTTCCTCCAGCTCTGTCTATCAGTGCTCGTTTGCTTTGTGAGAAACTTAACTTCTGGAAACAAAAATGCTACCCTTAACCTCAGTTCTACCTTCGGAAGATCAGATTTCCTCCCACTCAGCGCTAAAGGGTGGAATTGCAGGATAGGAAACATTTGTCCTCTGATTCTAGTGTGTTTTTACAGTATCATAAAAATACTGTGGTGTTTCTTTTTCTTGCCTGCTGCAATCACATGTGAGAATATCCAATGTCAACAAATAGTGAAAACCTCATGGTTACCTTACACGTTTCTTGCTGTGACTGAAAGTTTTGATGGTCAACTGTAATTTATTTCATTAAAAGTGCATAAGTACCAAACCAGGTCTGTACAGCATGGCTGCTAGCTCAGGTTCCTTAGGAAAGTGTCTGAAAAACCAGCCATATGAAGGGGATACTGTTACTATTTCTAAAGAAAATACAGCCATTTCCCTTGCTGCCCTCCAGGATAATAACCTGTGGCATGTGCTGTAATTTGGTATCCAGTTTCACTAGGTAGCCACATTGGATTTTCAGTTCTTCTGCAAGTTTTCTGGCAAAGAAAGTGTCATACAAGCATATTTTCACTACTGCCATTCATGAGAAGTTTTATCCTTGTACAGTTGAACCGTTTGGCAACTTCCTACATTCCCTACCAATGTCTTCATGTAATTTAGGTCAGAGCAGGACTTTTTGCTCTAAAAGTAACTGATGCATTTGCACCTGAACTGAATTTGAACTGAAAATTTCCCCAGAATTATTTCTGATTGAAGTGCAAAGTTCCTGTTTCTTGTTGTTGAAGAAAGCAGTGATTGTTTAATACAGCAGCATACTGCAAAATGTGAAAGATAGGAGATACACCAGAAGTGCTTTGTGCAGAGGAGATAGAATTAAATGGAAAATCAGCCACGAGAGGTTGGGTTGCCCAGTGGATGAAGTATTAGCATTTCACCTAAGAAACTGGAGTTAAATTGGCTTGGGCAATGTTTTTAAGGGAATAAGTTTGGTTTGTGCTGAATCTCCTGTGGACAATATGTCATGTTGGAGGGCCAGCGTGCACTGTGTGTCATAAATCAGTGTGACAGCAGCTAACACCGAGACTGAACTTACACTTTCTTGTCTTTGTCTTAGGAGCAGAAGAACACAGAGGATTGATGCCTTAGTTGTTCCTTGGCAGCAGATTTAATCTTGGTGGTTTGGTTGTTTTTTTTTTTTCCCCACTCCTTTCTCGTTTTAGAACATTTCTATTTCTCCTCCACAAAATCTTGCGGTGGAATTTGTTCTCAGTTTTAGGTTCACAGTCATTATGGAAGTTAAATACAGCGTAACAGTTAAAATAAGCAGGTAGGTTTTGCTTTAATTTGAACAAAACCAAGAATATTCAGAGTAAAAGGTGCTGGTCTGTCTTCACCCGAAGACGTGAAAATACAGCTGTGTGGCATCATGAGTTTCATCCCATGTGACTCAGTCTTCAGAAGCAGTGAATTACATAGAGGTATGGCCTTTCTTGTTTTTGGCAAATTAAAGGTGTTAACGTGTTTCCCTTTACTCCTCTCTCTTTTGTAATTTCTATGTGTACCAAATTAAGTTTCCAGAATAGTATTCTGTTGATTGCAAAGCAGCGTTTGCTATAATAGAAGACACGAGCATGGAAATTTCTTTTGAAATAGATTCCAAGTCAAGTAATGAAATTAATTACAATAATTGATGATTCTGTGGAACCTGACATTTAGTGATCTCGAAACTTTTTGAAGTAGGAGCACAACAAGATATTGGCATTACACAGGAGTGCATTAAGCAGGAGGCGGTGTCTGAGTGGGTCTCATATGGGCCTCTGTACTTCCTTGTTGTGGGCTTGCTCTGCTGTGGGTGCAATCTCCAGCCTGGCAATTAAGATTCTGACCACTTTGTTGGTTTTCTGGTGGACAGCATCATCTTTTAGAAGGACTGAATTTTCTTACAAAACGAGAGAGGATTCTATTTGTCCTCAGTTTAAATGGCACGTAAATTCAGCTGCTTGATTTTATTGTAAGAGGAAAGGGATTTCTTCAAGATGGGTCTGGCACACCTGCATGCTGTGACTGCATTCCAGCTTTCAGAGCAGAATGTTCCTACCTCTGTACTAAGTGTAGGACTTCACAGATTCTGGCTCTTTTATGAGTAAGAGGCAGTAATTTGGAATGAAGTTGCCGTTCAAACAGGGAGAATGGACAAGAAACTATATGCTGTTATCTGTCAGAGCGACAGAGAAGCCCAGCCACGCTCAGACACCTCTTGCATTATGATCCTGAAAATAACCCTGGTCTTGCCTTCATCAGTATTTAATATAGCTGTGTTGTTCCACGTACAGCAGTTATCACTGATTAATACTTAACAAGTGTTAACATTTTTCCCTGGTGCAGACGTTTCTTGTGGCCATTTCCCAGAATTTATACCCATATCATGTGTGAAGTTTGCTTTGCTTTTATGCAGGGTGGCTGATTGATAGATTCAGGAATTGATTTTATTTTCTTTTTATGTTATTTAATTGGTTTCCTCCTCCAAGACAGCAGAATAAAAGTGAGAATTACCTTCTGTATTCCTCCTGCTATCTCTTCACATGGCTGCAAGGATTGTGCTGAGATTCCACCAGCTAAATGCGTGCATTTGAACTGCAAGCTGAATACATGAATCTCACATCTTTTTTAGGTGGCAGCATCAGGATCATCAGCATCACCAAACTGCTAGCTGGAATATAAAGCACTTTGTGATTTTGGATTTTAAAGCCCAATTACAGCTTTCTGAGTGATTGCAGAGGCAACCCCCGTGTCAGGGAGGTCTGTTGTTTAGAAGAGCTGTTTTCCAGAAGTTGAAATTCATTCTGGTCACATACAGGTTGGTTTGAGGAAAGAAAGGAGATACTGTCTTCATCATACAGCTGTGCAGGGCTGGCCCCGTCTCCTGGGGTGCCTGTTGTAGCAAGCACACTAAGAAAGCAGCTGCACATACAGCTCTCTGGGAGAGCACGGCGTGGAGCCTGTGTAAGATAGGGAGCATACATTAACATTCCCAGTGAAGGATTTTACATCTGCTGGGGTGGAGGTGCCCTTTGGGCTGATGCCATGGGTGCACCATGTTGAAGGATCCTGGGCACCTTCCTGCCCCTAATCCTCATCTCCAGCAGCACCTGCAGATCCCATGGGGAGAGACAGTATCAGAAGGGCATAAACTAACAGAGAGCCTCCAGAGGAGGGCTATGAAGATGGGGAAGGGTCTGGAGGGTAAAATGTGTGAGGGGCAGCTGAGCTCCCTTGGTTTTTCACCCCAGGGCAGGGGAGGCTGAGGGGAGGCCTCATGGTGGCTATAGCTCTCACAGGGAGCAGGTGGGCAAGCACTGACCTTACGGGTTCCTTCCAACCTGGGATACACTGTGGTTCTATGATGGTGTAAAGGTCGTGACATCTTTCTGCTATAAATAAGTGTGTTGCAGGCTATAGCGACCCATAGAAAAACTGAAGTCGAGTGGATTTTTATGTATTAATGAAATGCAAATGGGTAGATTCTTCTGCATATAGATGTATATTCTGTCCTGTCTAATTTTATTTACTGCTTCTCACTTGAGGAGTGCATAAATCAGCAGTCCTGCGTAGTCTGTTGTGATATATTACTTAATTAAAAGTTATGAAGGCTTTTAATCCTTTATATAATTAATATTATTTTTGAGTCAGCCATTTCCCATATTTTAACTTAACCAGGAAAGATGCATTGCGTTACAGAGAGAGCATTCTGTGAATGGTCGTGCTCACTAACAGCTGTGGCACACAACAGCGTCTCAGATGCTCCAGATTGGGTTTGGAATTGGAACTCAGAACCAAAGATAGTTAAATGTTACTGCACCTAAGAAAGTTTATGTAGCATTGATTGATTATAGTTTAACAGCGAGTGTAGTCCATGTGTTTGTTACACTCATGGATTAGTTTTAAAGGGGGTGAGACGCAATGTGGTTTCACAGTAAACAGATTTTAGCTACACTTTAATAATTTAAAAAGTATTCTTAAAATGGTTATTTATGTCCTAATTGAGTCTTAATTTAGTGTTCTATATTAGTGCGATCATTGGGTGATTGATTTTGTTTTAGTTGGCAGGTCATGGTATTATTTTTCACTTAACAAAGGTTGTAACTGATGTGAATTTCTTCTCCGTAGGAGTCAGCATTAAAGAATTGGTATAGTATGAAAAATGATGTGATTTTTGTAGAGCAGATGGCTAATTTGAGGAGTTCTGCAAAATCTGAAAAAAAAAACCACCTAAGAATGATTTTGAGTTGTGTGTTTCAGAGGAGTCACCCGGCTGGAATTTTGCTGTGTTTTGCTCCCTCATTCTCAAATGTTATCTTTGTATGTTGAAAGCATGTGCCAGTTTCATCCAAAAAGCTCTGAGATTTCAAGGGAATGTTGGTATCCAAACTTGGTATTACGGATTCTGCATCAACCGTTCGTAAGATTTGATGTCAGTTTGGATTTCATTGACAGTAAGGGTGTTTTGCAGAAATAGGAGTTTCCTATAGCCGGGAGTCAGCTGCCCTCTGTTGGTTGGTTCAGCTTTGCTGTGGTTTGTGTTTCTTGTGGTGACTTTGGATGGATGGGGAAAGCTTCCCCTGCCAGCGGTGTGTTGAACATCATTGGGGTCCCTCCAGTAACACGGCTCTGCTGTATGCATGGCATGTCTTTAATGAACTTTCCTTAACCTGACTTCAAATTCTGAATCTTCTTCTTTGAGAATAGAATTATTATTAATTAGTATGAACTTTGGCAATTAAAAATACTAGACTGAATGCTATCTGTCAGTTCTGCTGGTCAATCTGCATCAAGAATTTATTCCGACATCTGTTCAGTCTCGGTGTCCTTGACTCTCTAATAAGTTAGTTTTAAATTATGATTACTAACTAAAGATGAGAATTTTTCGTTCTCTGAGTAAGTGGTATTAAGTGGTTCGTGAACTTTCTAATTAGCTACCAGGCATAAGTATATTTTCATCAATGTTCTGAAAAGTCAGAGTGAAAAGAGTAATGTTGAAGAATAGTGAGGCTTAGCAGTCTCTTCTAAGTAAGGCTCTGAAAAGTAATGAAAGTCTCATCAGATTCTTCTTTTAGAATGTCTTATTACTGGTGATAATAAATATGCATTTGTTAATGATCTTAGGCGATGCAGTATGTGATACATGGGATTTAGGCTTTTCACCTATTTGCAGTGATGTGCTGGGGCTCAAACAAAGTGTGAAACACCTCTGACTTCCCTGATTTCCAGTGGGAATTCTGTGCACCTCCTACTTCAGCCGAGTCCTCAGAGTGTGAGGAGCCCTGGGCTCCCAGGTCCGCGTTTTCACGCAGTGTGGGCGTTCAGCTGAAGTGGATGGACTTCCCTGAGGCACCTCAGAAAGTTGGTTTTGGTTTGGTGGGAGTGCTTAGCGGTGGGTAGGTCTGACAGGATGGCCTTTATGAGTGTACACATTTCCAAAATTTCTTAAAATAAATCCAATCTGTTCCTGTAATTTAAATTCAGTTTACTCACAAGTGGCCATCTGGAATATAGATTTGTATGTGTAAATCATTCTCTTGGCAGCACAGTAATAGTATCTTCGCTGCTATTAATGCAGTTATTAAGGAATTTTTTCTTCATAACCACAGATCTGGACCTGAATCAAAAGGCACAAGCCACATTTTTACCCATCTTATGTATACCTTCCTTTGTGAGAACTTAAATCTTAAATTTCAATCTAAATTGTAAATGCAGATTTTAATGTAAATCTGTGCCTAGGCCTGTTTATGTTAATATAATATATAGTTTTGGTAATGCTTTGGTCCCAGCCAAACAGCACTTTAAATGGTGTTTTGGTTCAGTGTTTTGGCTCAATGTGTCATTTAATTAGAATTTGCTGTACAGGGTGTGATGACATTGCTTTGTAAGAACGCTCACATCTCATGCGTGCTTGCTGCAGGGTGCAGCGATTTACTTCCACAAGTGGCAAATGGGGATGAGAGCCAACACTCAGATCAGGCTGCATGTTTGGAGAGTAACATTTGTAAATGCATGGACGTTTGTTTTTTCCTTTCACGTGGCTCTCCCCCAACTAATAGCTGGTTGTAAAGCTGGATGGTAAATGAGCAGATTTATATTTGTTGGAACACAAACATCAGCAAGTACTTTAGCAACTAGAGTAGCAATAGATATTCATTAGAAAATCCATTGGAGAAATCAATTATACTTTGAGTTTGTCTTGTTGAGAGAATGGAGGTACTTGGTCTGTGTAAAGCAGGCATTACTTGAGCGAGCAGCAGGTGGGCGGACAAAATGGGCTTCATGGATAGTCTCACAGGTGAGTAAAATAATAAGAAAAGATTAATTTTCTATCCCTCGTGTTCCCAAAGCAACCATTGACAAAACAAGTAGTTTTTAAGGGTGAGAGATGGGAGATTGTATCTTGCAGCGCATGCTACATACACAGCTCATCAGTCCCGAGGAAGAAAAGCGATGATTAACCTTGATCAGATTAAACATTTGCATATAAAAGAGGCTTTTCTTAATATTCATTTCAGGTCAGTGTTTGATAAATGACTCGCAGATTTTCATCAGCGTTCTGGTGTCTTAATTTTTGTAGAGTAAACATCCTCTCTGGAGCTGTGTGCAAACAGCAGCTTTTTCAGCATCACGCAGGAAATTCTAAGCACAGGTTGGATTTTCATGCTAACTACGGAAATTAAACCCAGCCAGAGGTGGAGAAATACTTGTTAAGCTTAACTTCCTTTCTTTTCCTCACCCCGTAGTAGTAACGTAGCATATCACCATGCTGAGAGGTCAGCAAGGCAGAGAGTATTGTGAGCCCTTCGGACAGCTGTTACATGGCACAAAGAAGTGAAGGATTTACTTTTTGAGAGCCAAATGTTGATTTTGTACAGATCTCTTTTACTTTGTATGCTGTAGCTTTTTCAAAAACAGGTATCAATCCTTTCTAGCAGGTCCACACCTGTTAGTTACATCCTGGGTAGAAGATCATCCTTAGCCAGAAGAAATCACAAATAATCAGTATCTGACAGGTGATGGCAGAAAAAAAGACTTAAAACCAGGAGTTCTTAGCTATCTTTGAAACTGGATGTGGCTATTTCATCACAGTTGTGCCTTGCTGTTGCTTTCCAGGCATTAGGCTGTGCAGAACAGCACCAGTGACGGCTGTATTGCTCCAACCAAATGTTAGCCCTATCATCTCTGGCCAAATTCCCATTGTTTAATTAAATAAAGGCAAATTGCAATTAACTTTGAAGACACCCGTGGCTGGCCCTGCTTTTATAGAAAGCAGTGTTCATGTACTCAGGGTTTCCCTTTTGTCTGTGCATTTGGTGGAGGTGAAGCCTTTGATCCAAGCCATACATAACACCCATTGAGTGGCCTCCCTGTAGAATGGCCACTTGTTCCACATCCTGCCCTCGCACGCGTTTTGTTGGATCGTGCTCTAGCTGCAGACTGCATAACAGATGAAGTTTGACTCTAAAAACGGAAGGGTAGTTTTTTGGCTCAAGTGGATGTTTATCAATGGAGTTAAGAATGAAAGGGAGCAATCAGTCTCCACATGCTTCCCTGAAATGGGTCCAGCAGCATTTGCAGCACTATTGCAACATGTTTGAAATGGTGAAATAGGGAACGTTTGTTACTTTGAAAAGACTGTGGCTGTTTTGAGGGGAAAATAGAAAAGTTTGGAGCACGTCAAAGTCAGGCGTGTGTAAAACGCTGCCTAGACTGTATTGCAGGCACCCAAGGACAGGGTGCTTCCCTGCTTCCCAGGACAGCCACAGCAACTGAGTGAACCCAGAGCTAATGTAACTCTATTCACTGTCATGTACAAGTGTTGTCAGAGCTCTGTGCTTTACATTTCAGCTGTTTGCTTAAGCTGAAGTTAGGTATAGGGGTATCCCTTCATTAAGTTCAGTGGTAGAAACTTTATTTTAGTTTGTTTTAATTGAGGTATATAGGTTGGAGTGTGTAAGGTAACTGCTTGGAAGAGGCCTCCACTTTTCAGTGTTACTGGGCAAACCTTGCTGGCTTTTATTGTTACGTTTCATGTGTATAAGGTTAATGAAATTACAAAAAGTAATTAAGAAAAAAACTAATGAAATGAAGAAAAATCTGATTTTATAATTGATGGTTTTAATTATTATAAACAGTTTGTTAGAAGAATGGAGGGAAATTCTTCCATTAAATAATAAATATAATAAATAATAACTTTTCCCCCCAGTTTCCACTAAATTAAATTGATTAATACTCCTTAACAACTGTATGGAAGGCAGCCATCCTCTCTGGGGGCCTGGGCTGCAGCTGTGCTGCCTCCTGGCCCTCAGTGATGCACTTGCTGGGAAAGGAGGAGGCATTTTTGGCCTAGAGGCAGTTACGTAGAACAGGTATCCTTTTTAGAATTACATTTTGGAACAAGCTGTAAAAAAAAAAAAGGATTATTTTAATCATTTTACATTAGTCATTGCTTAAGTCAGTTTATCTTTTCTTTGATATCACAGAACTACCTAAACCCAGTTGTTAAGTGCTAAAGACAAATCCCGATTCATTACCTCCTTCTAGCCAAAGGTCAAATTTTCAGTGGTCTGGAATTTAATTTGCATTTAATTCAAGGTTTCATCAAGATAATTGTCTGTTTGGTTCGCTCCTCTAATTGAACGTTTGCAAGAAAATTAATGTCTGATCACCCCTGGGAGAGAGGAGGTGCAGCACTGTTGCACTCCAGTTTTCCAGCTTCACCAAGGAAATGCACCCAGGAGAAGCATCCCGCTTCCATGGGACGCAGAGCTCTTTCCTCTACCATAGTCAAAGAAGTTGCAGGCTGTATTGGCAGCTGAAAACATTATTGTAGTCTGCCTTGGCATTAGGAAGATTGTCTGCATTACTCCAGTGAAAACTCTGATCCATCCTCTCTTATTTAACAACCTTGTCATTCCCAGGCTGGCTGGATGGATGTTTTTTCTGTCTTGTCTCTGCTGAAGTTTCCATTAGTAGCAGAAGCTCTGCTCTGTGGTATTTTACTGCCCTGCAGGTGTTTTGGGGAGAAAACAGCTCTCTTCTCTCATCATCAGAGCCATCCCTCGCAGCTCACAGTCTCCAGACACCAAACCCTTCCAGCCACTCCTTGCAAGGTGGGAGCTTCTTCCTCACAACCCGATATTTCTCTTCTGCAGTTGTTTCTGCCCGCATGTGAGCAAGTAAGTGCACAGATCTGCACGCAGTCCACAACTGAGGATCTTAGCAGGGTTTGTGAATCACTATAATTGCATCCTGGCATTCTAAGAGAATGCCTTCCCACCCTGCGTTTTCTTTTTCATTTTGTGGCCATGTCACAGACTGTTTCATCCAGTGCTCTGCCTGGATGCGTTTTCCTCAGGCTGACCTCCGAGGGTGTAGCAGATCTTGTTGTTGTGTTGTTATTAGTCCCCAAACACACGATCTCTGTGGTGAATCACAGCCTCTCTCTGCTGCCCAATCTGTGCATCACGCGGCTCTTCCTTCACACTGTCCCGGATCTCTCTGTCTAAAGATGGCACTTAGCTTCATCAGTAAACCTTCAGCAGGACTGCAGCTGTTTGTGTGCTGCCGTACCTGGTGAAATATTAAGACTGGCTTTAAGACCAGTCCTTCAGCAGTGATGCTAATAACTTCCCTCCACCCCAACGTTTCCCATTTAATATCATTGCTACTCTCCTACCTCTAGCACTTTCATGCCAAGTTAAATTTTTTGTACTAATCCCCATCTTCTTCAATTTAAGTAGTAACTTCCCAGGTGATGCTGTGGTAAAGCTTTGCTTAAATCAGGCAGCTGAGACCTGTTTCATTTCCTTTGTCCAGAAAGGGAGTTTTCATCTCTAAGAAAGGTATCAGATTAGTCTTCTATGCCTCGCCTGCGTTAAACCCAGGTGGTATTTTTCCCCATGTTCTCTCAGCTTCACTGACTTTTATTATTTCTTCCTTAAAAATTGCTCTGAAGTCTTGCTGCTACTGCTAAAGGTAGAATAAAGGGTTTTAGTTGCTCTGATGTTTTTTTTCTGTATGGATGGGACATCATTTATTATTTCTGATCACATGATATTGTTCTTGTCTTGCTTTTTTTTTAATTGAAACTAACTGCCCCGTGGGAATTCTCGTATGCCAGTTCTTCCACAAATCTTCTCTTAGGAAATCACTTAGTTCTTAGTACTTGTACACCTTTGGGCTCTTGAGATACACTGTCATCCTGACTGGGCTAGTTTCTATGTGGTATTCATCACAGACTGTCATGAAAATTGAAGCATGTATTCGTGTAATTTGGAGTTACATACCGTCTGTAATCTGTACTCCAGCCTCACTGTGTAGTAGTTCCACTTCTTTGCAGGTCATCTCTTCATGCAGCCAACACAGCTTTTGTTGCTTGTTTTAGTATTTTCTGGGTTGGTTTTTGGTAACTGCCTCTTGCTGAGCTCTGGTGTTTTCTTCAGCTCCACGTGAACTCTGTTATCCCTGCTGGACTATCTCTGTCCATTCATCTGATTGACTAGTGAGGCCTGGCACGCTGCCCTGTAGCTTTCTCCTACCTGAGATATGGGTCCCTGTAAGTATTGGCATCTTTGACTTTAAAAATGTCTATTGTCTTCTCCAGGCAGATCATTCAACCTCTTTATTAGCTGACTTCCCTGGCGGGTTCCCCCTGTGTACAAGCTGCCTTTGGAAGCCAAGATGTGTGATGGAAAAAGCCTTTTCTAAGGGGTCTACAAACTGCTGTGGCAACTTTACTTTAGACTCAGCATATGAACGCATACCTCAATTTTCTTTCTAGAACCAGTAATTTTATTCCTCCTTTTTTTTTTTTTGTAATCAAAAATGAAACTGAAATCCATCAACTTCCAGTTTCAGTTAACGCTGAATTAACTTGTCAATAACTGCTTTAGGAATATTTGGATCTAATGTTATTAGCAGCTTTTGTTCTCCAGTGAATGAGTATTCTTGTTAGTACATATATCTGTAATAACACTGTATAAGATACAGGTCTGTGTCGTGTTCCCCACCAGCATCATCACAACAGAGTCATTGTTGCTGTGGGGTCCTTAGGCAAGAGATTTCCAAGTCGTGTGTCATCTTGCATTTTTGTCATTTTGGAAGAGTCTCTTCCTTCCTATGAGACTTGTTGAGGTGGAGTCATCAAGAGTACAGCATGCAGCAGTTCCTCTTGGGTAACAACGAGAATCCCAACACACCGGTGTAGGGCTTCTCAAACCCTGCCTTCCCCTTCTTCTCCTCTTTCTGGGAAGAGATTGAGAGGAGTTTTAGGTTTCATGTCATTTAGTGATGTTCATTTGGATGGCCTGCAGAACTCTCGGTGTCATCCAAAACTTCCACCAGTAAATGTTAACACCTCTCTCTATCATCATGTATTCCTTCTACCGCGCGTTTGCTTATACTCAATATTCAACCTTTCCACTCTTTAGCCTTAAATTATGCATAAGTTTAAGAATTCAGCTGCATATATCATCGTGTGGAAATGTAGAGATGTTGGCAATTGGTGTTTGATGAGGGGGGTTTTTCACCTTGTAATTAAATAAGCTCTGTGAATGTTAGTTCACATGAAAAATAAATAAGAATGCATGATACCAGCCCGGAGGTCATAGATAAAATGAGGCACTAGAGTACTGTGGGAAAAGGAACTTTACAAGTTAATGATCTGAGTGGTATTACTGGATAAAGTTTAGAGCAAACAAGAATAAATATGTGAAGATTTTTAATAGCGTAGAAAAGTTTGAGAATAACTTTTAGTCATTGGTTTATCCCGTTTGTCCTCTGGAAATGTTCACCTTCAGGCATGCTATCCGTGAGTTCAAAGACAAGATATGGACCCACACAAAACGGTTTGCTAAAAGGTCTTCATTTATAAATAGGGCAAATTTAGGAAAAAGGATCTGTTGTGAAATACCCTGGTCATTTTTTTTCCCATTTAGCCCTCAAGTTGCTAAACATTGGAAGGTCATGCTTTACAGACGTGTTTGGGAATGCGTGGCCACAGGGTAGTACAAAGTGGCCAACATCAGTGGAAGAGTCTCTATTCTGTCTTTGTCTGTGTCTCAAGTGCACTCAACTGGTCAGTTATCTGCAGCTGAAATGGTGGTCCTGACTGCATGGTGGTCTCCTACCTCAGGTGCTCACTTCACATCCGAGTCACTTAGTGTGTTGATGGCTTTCAGTAGGTATGCTCTTAGACTAAACTTTAGCTGTACTCGGGCAGGGCTTCATTGCTAAATAGCAATGACATTCATGAAGTGCATACTCCATAATGAATAACAAGTTTGAAGCAGGAGTGACCACGCTTATGAAGATCAATCTAAGCAATAGGTGTGTTTCCTAACAGATGAGAAAATCCAATCAGATTAGATTGGTTTATCTAGAAGACTAATGAGCGTGACGTCTAAGTAAAGACTGCTACATTGGGTTCATTGCTTGTGTGCTGGTTTGGGCTGAAAAGAGGCCGTTTGTATGATATGTGACAATCTCAGCTTTTTAAAAAGAATAGGTTTTGGTCCCAGTACAAATACTGTGAAGTATCCAGATCCCCTGAACAACTGCATTCTCTTCTCCTTTTTCATTTGCAATTCTTTTTATTCTTCATGACTCTTCCAAATTAGTGCAGTGTTCCTCTGTTTGTCGCATAAAATGTTTTTTTTTGTTTTGTTTTTTGTTTTTTTTCCCTGTGCATCAGCTGCTACAAATAGCCCAAACACATCAGCATAACACAGAAGGGGATAATAGGCTAAATTATCCTTGAGCGGTTGTGGTTGTAACTGTTTCATGTCTTATAGTGCTATGTAAATTTGATTCTTTGCTGGGTCCCACAGAAGTATCTTTATTTTGACTACTGGAAGGCACAGTAGGGTAAATGGATTAAAGAAGGGAACTGGCTTTTAGCGCTATTTCTCATCAGTTTTATGGTAATGCCTTCACTGAGGTGGTTGCTGTGTATACGCATAAAGCAGATCTGCTCCCCAAAAGTGGTTTCCTATTAGATTCAACCAGATGTAAAAATAAAATAAAATCACAAAACAATAGGAAAGGATCAAAAAGTAAAGACACAGGTAGCAGTGCTGAGAGAGTTTGGTCATACAGGTTAATAATAGTAGGCATAATGTGGTGGTGACAATATCTTAGCAACGTTATTTTTGAAATAGCAAGTATGAAAAGCAGCAGCCAAAATTGCAGAGGGCAGTGCAACCCAGATGCCACGTCTGGCTGGCTTTAGGAGGAGAGGTGAGCCTCACAGTAAAAGTGGATCTTGAGAAACTACTAAAAGCTGGAACGGGGGATGATATTTCATATTAATTCCAGTTAAGTATTCCAGGGAGGGCAGCATAAAGAGAAGTATGAGAAGTTCAGACATGAGTACCCTGTGCTGGTGTCATTGACAGAGCGAAGTGGGGACAACTGAAGTGAGAGCAAGAGGGCTAAAATAATGTGTTGGCTGGAGAGCAACACTTCAGATATGACAGCGTAAGTGCTAGTTTAAAATGGAAGTTGAAGCCATGGGGGAGATAAAATTAGCCACAGACAAGATAGGAAGAAAGAAAAGCAGGAGAGCTGAGAGATGGCTCTCCGGTGCCCCATAAAAAGGAGGATAAGTGGAGGGAGCAAACTTATGAAAGGCATAGCAAAGAGTCAGCTAACTCGTATGTAGTCTTTCTTTGGTGCAATATATATAAAATAACTTGTGACATCTTTGAATCAGAGGCCAGCCTTTTGTTCCTTGTCTGTACATCCAGCTTTTGACACCACACAGGGATGCCCAGTAACTTTCTGGCAGGAGCACTGCATCTGGAGGCAAGTAGTGCACATCCTTCTGCCTCGCCAGCCATCCTAGGACTGTAATTTTGAGTGGCACCTGGTGGCTGCTGATGCAGTTCCCATGCTGGAGTGTGCTCTGGCAGGCAGTGATGCACTCCTCCTGTGTTAAGAGACAGAAATTCCTCTTCAAGAAATGTTTGCAAGGAGGCAGGAAGAAAGAAGTTACCGTCTTTCAGAAGTGAGTGGGAAATTGTGGGCTGGGCAAGGTTCATGTAAGAACGGGTACACCATTTCTACAGCTGCCCCAAATCAGTGCCCTCTAAAATACACTGGTTCCCCTCCTTTCGCCTTCACCTCCTGAGCCTCTTCTGGCTGCTCTTGGGCTCTGTGCCCTCTCCATGGTCTCTCTGCTGCTGCCACCAAATTCAATTTTGCAGCCTGTAGAGCTGGACCAAAATAACTCATTCAATTTTTTGCCTACATTACTGAGCAGCCTTGGGCTGGCTCTGAAGGCAGATGGGTATTTAATTTGACATTTGTGCCTCTGCAGATCTCCTCTGTAAGCTGGAGGAGCAGCTCTGGCGCTGTTGCGGGGGCCAGCTAATGCAGGTGAGCAATTGCCAGCGGAGGAATAATCTTCTGAAGAGCAGTAATATGTCAGGTTATACTCCTGACTTCTCTCTATGGGATGATACAGCTCAAGAAAATTAAACCTAAGAGATAATTTGGCAACAGTCTTATTTTAAATACTGATTAATGACTATTGCTTTAGCTTGAATGCTGCTCCTGCTCCACTCATGTGATGTTTTAATATGGCAGTGGAATTATGATTAGTGCATTTAAGTTTTTAATGTTCAGATAGTTAAAATGCCCCCATAATAATTGCTGCCTTTAATACTCAGCAAAACTATTACAGAGATATAATTGCCCTTTAGTGTTGAAAGGAAGAAACCAGGATCCTAACATGATCTTGAATGCCTCTTTTCTGGTAGCTTAAATCAAATCCTTAAATTTGAAAGTCCTTGGCAGCGAGTTTTAGGAACTTTAATTAAAAAAGAAGTTTTCCATAAATAAATCAAAGCTGAAAGACTAGAGCTAGAGATAGAGGGGTAGTTCAATAACTGCAGTATCAAGTGCAGTAGAAGGTACAGTAGGATATGTACCAGGAATCCCAACCTAAAGCATCCACATCAAAAACCAAGTTCACGTGCAGAAGTCTGTAATCCAAACTGTACCTGCGCAGCATACAGAGTAGCTCGAAGGTCTGTAATTGTTATTCTCTTGTCATTAAAATGTTCTAGATCCAGTTCTGCAATACCTCACACTTCTGGGAGCGAGGAGTGATTTTTCTAATAGAATTACAGGGAAGCAATAAAAATGAGAGCAGCTCCAGCTCTGTGAATTTGGCTGATACTCGGCAGAAGCGAGAAGTGCATTCCTATTTTTCCTTCCTCCTGCTTTGGAAGCGCTGTTAGCGTTCATCTCACCCAGCCTGTAATTCTGTTGCTTTCTGTTTCCCCGTATCAGGGCAAAAAAATACTCCATTGTGATTTTCTAAGCTGTGTAAGAGTCAAACGAGCTTGAACTCACAGCTCTCCTTGAAAAGCAGAGTCCCTCAGCTGCTCTGCAGGACTGCTGTAAGGCACAGCAAAGCATCTGTGCATTTCGACTCGCTGAACTCGCCGCTTGGCAATTTGTTGGAGAGAATTTTTACATACAGCTGCCTCTTGCAGGAGTCCCAGCTCTGCCCCTGCTTGGCTGCAGCAGCACATTGAACTCCATACCTGTAGAAGCGTTCCTTAGTGATTATTGTCCTTTCTTGGTGTCATTTTTTTCCTGGTGGTTTCACTGACCTTGTCCAGTGTTGGTACACCACAAGTAATAAGGACACTTCCCCTATATGGGACCTTCAGCGGTCAGTCCCTCTTTCTGCTCCCCTTCCTTCTCCATTTACTAGAAATAATGCTAAATATGGATGATTGATGGCCCTCATTATCTTCCCGGCATGGTGTTTCTCACTTTCAGGATGAACCCAGGGGTGCCACAAGTTAAACAAGAATTAAGCAAAAACTAAGCACCTAATTCACCACTGACATAGGCCTGGCTTCCTATATGTATAGGAACTCCTGTCCCAAGGCTGTGTAGCAACTCCCAACTTCCCCTGATGTCTTACTCAGGTGCAACTGAGAAATGGAGATAGCTGGGTAGTTTGCTCTCCGTGCAATCTTCTGTGTGCATTTTCCAGTGTTGATAGAAGCAACTGCATTGAACTCGTTGTTGATGGCAGCAACGTACAGGACATGTAATGTTTGAGACTGAAGTGCTGAGCATGACAGGGTTAGAAGAAAAGCTGCGCCATCTTGAAAGGAAGTGAATTCTTGTGCGGAATAGCTGCTGCACTGCTAGGTGCCATTATGAAGCCTGGCTTGTTAAAATGGGGAATCGCTTAGCCTGTAGGTTAGTGTAAGCTGGAGGTTACAGGGGAAAAGAGAAGACACTGTGGAGATATTCCCATCACTCCTTAAATCTGTGAGAGCGATAGCCCAGCCTAGGCAACAGAAGGTGGTGGGATGCCTATAGCGAGCCTTACCTAGAATCTAAATTACAGGGTTTTAATACCTCCTGTTTTATTGTTATGATCCATGATCTTATTAGTGCATTTTTAGAATGAATGAAAGCGTCAGACAAGAAGAAGGATAAAGGGTAGGTGGAGAGCCTGAACAGCTGGTAAATGTTCTTTCCTCTTCTTTTTAATCACAATTCTGATGGCTTTCTTTTTCTTCTTGCTTCATTACTTTTAGGAAAATGAAACTGCAAGTTAGCATTAAGCTGATTTTGGAAAGAACTGTCTGTATGCTCCTTCTCTTGTAGAGTTGGCTTGATCTCTGTAATGCAGTTTTTTGCATTAATGCACAAACCTTTTTGTTTACATCTGTCTTCAATACTGAGTTGCAATGCAGCGATCTTGTCTTTAAAGATGTGTCCTTAGAGGGCTTGGCAGTGTTTGTGGCCAAAACTATTTTTTCTGAGCCATTTAGACAGTGGTTTGGGTTTTTTGAAGAAGTACAGTGCAATCTTTACTGGCCAAATGTCTTACCTGTAATGAGAGCAGCTGTGTTTTCTTTTATTTTTTGTATCCTGGGGTTTCTTGTGTTTTTGGCAGAAATGCACATGACAGAATTTATTTTCTTGCATCCAAATGCAGCTCACAGTTATTGGCAACGTACAGAAATTTGGGAATGTATTGAGTAATTACGTCTGAATTCTTTCTTCATAGGCAGTCTGTAGGAAATAAGCTGGATTCTGGGAAGAATCCTCCTGGAGGCATCCAAATACATTTGACCATTTTCTCCTGTGTTAAAATAGGTCAGCGTGATGCCTGGGAAATCAGTGTCCTCCATTAGTGCAAAGGTAAATCTCAGGCAGGTGGCTGCCTGGTGGCTGACCCAGCTGTAATTGCACTGGATGTGCTGCAGTCGTCGGTGGTTCTCTTGTGTGCCTCTCCCACACCATCATCACTACTTCCTTTAACTTTTACTACACAGTGCTGTCAAACTCGAAAATGCTTTTCCTTTTTTTATTCTTTTTTAAATCTCTGAGGGCTAAACTTCTAGCTGGCATTCTGATAGATTTTTTACGGCAGTGCCTACTGAGCACATTCTTGGCAGCAGTTCTCGGTCCCGGCCAACTAGCAGAGCTTGTGGTAGGTGTCTGCTGGAGGCTGCACACAGAGAAGTCCACCCAGGATGGTGAGTTAGCAGTCACAACCAGGTGATGTTTAGTTGAGTTGTTGATCACTGGCTCCTCCATAGGTCGGTGTTTTGGAATCCTTTTCTCCTGCCTCTGGAGTTACAGCACTCGAACCATACTGATGATGCACATGGCTATTTGCATCACAGTCATCTGACACTCGGAGTCATTTGTGAGGCTGGTGTTTTGAACCCGAGTTACTCATACATAGGGAATGCCTTTGCTGTACATAACATTATCTCCATGAGCAGACGGGAGCTTACAATGCTTAGAAAAGCAGCTCTTTGGATATTTGTTCGCCATGCATAGCAGTATTTGTTCTAGATTCTTGCAGTCATTGGGAGAAAGTGTACAGACCACCATCCTTCAGCAGTTAGCTCTGCTCCCCTGAGCGCTGCAGTAGCTGCAGCTGCCTACATAGCTGTTTGCAGCTCAGAAAAAGCAAGGATTTTTGTAAGCCAGCTGCAGCACGACGTCTGGGAGCAAACTGTTAGCTTGGAGGCGATCATTTCTTAAACTGTTCAAGCAGGAGTTCAAGTAGTCATGAGTGGCCACACAAATTCAAACTACGTTTGGTGAAACTTGCTGCTAAAAACTCTTATCCTCAAAGGATCTCTTAAAACGCCATATGAGGGAACACTGAGGTGTAGGGTAGAATGATTCTTTAACCTCTGTACTTCCTGTACCTTCTGGAAATTGGGCACTCAAAGCATCAGATTAATGAATTGTTTTTTTAGCTCTGATTCCAGAAGTGTTTTAGGTTGAATATTAAGGACAAAAGAGCTCTGTACAATGAAATAATATCCCAGGTAACATGATGAAATCACTATAAATAACTGTTTGAAAATAAGACTTTATTATACTGCAAGTAATACTGTATTGAACTAGTTGGAAAGTTATATTGACTTTGTTCAAGAATGTTTTATCTCTGGTGTTTGTGATTCTAAGCTGTGCATTTATTAGCTGTGCTGCTATTGGGAAAATGGACAGCTATATATTCCTCCAGGAAAGGACAGTCATCTAAGATTCAGCACATGACTCTTGGAACAAAACCAATAGAAGAGGGAAAATTAAGTTTCACTGAAAAAGCGAGGTAAAGGATAGAAAAGAAAATATATATGTATGTTATGAGAGGTCACTGAGCACAAAGAGAATCCAGCGACCAGAGATCACCGGTCGAACCCAATAAATTATTCAGGAAGACCTCGATCCCTAGGGATCCTGGGCTGAATTGGCAATTGAGCTCTCCCAGTCCCTGCCTGTGGATGCGAATCAATGCCAGACCACCTGGCTCTTGCTCCCACAAGAACTTCCATGCCCTAAACCTATGAGACTGTATGCTTTGAATAAAGATTTGACATGAGCAAACAGCTTCCTGATACAGCCAAGAATTTGGAGAATCAGAAAGGTTGAGGGAGTTTGAGACGTAGAATCATAGAATCACAGAATCATAAAAGTTGGAAAAGGCCACTAAGACCACCTAGTCCAACCATCAGCCCACTACCCATGCCTACTAAACCACGTCCCTTAGACATATAAAGATGTCTGTAGGGTGAAGTCCCATTGGCACTTAGATTCCCACTACTTAGTACTTCTGAAAGTACAGTGAAAGCTTCTGAGGTGCTTTGGGGCATTTGCATTTTAGCTTCATGCTGTCCTTCATGTGCACGTTAATAAGTATATCCCTACATGTAGCTCTCCTACAGCCAAAGGAGAGCTTGTTCAGGCAAGAGTGGCCTGTCCATGGGTTTCTCCTGGCTTCTACGAAACTCTGCCTCCAGTTTTCTGGAATCCCCACCATGAATCTCTGTGGCAGAGGATCTGGCTGAGGCCAAGTGGTTCAGCCCCTGTACCTCAGCACCAGTTACAGGAAATGCTTCCGTGTTACTGTGCCAAACGGTGCATTGAGGAAGGGATGGGTGATAAATATGAGCACATTTTGGGCAAAATAAATAGGGCGACTCGGTCTATTTTTCAGGCTCTATCATATCATCAGAAACATGCAAAGACGGGAAGTGCTGGAGGGAGATAAGAGACACGTACAAGGTGGCAGTTACGTTGTGGATGATAATCTGTGGGAACCTGAGAGAAGCTGCCGGGTTTAATCTTCTTAGGTCTATCTCAGAGAAGAATAAGAAACAGTTATGCAATATTGAGATACACTGCTCCCGTTTGTGGGGAAGTGTCGATGTTTCATGTTGCCAGTTTCTGTGTCAGCTTGGAGGAGCTGTAGGGAGATGAGAGCAATGAGCAATGTCCAAGGAGCAAAGTGTAGCTGTGGCTGAGGGTCAAGAGCAGTTGTTGAGCTCAGGGAGTGAATGAATATAGAAGTACAGCAGATATACAGCATGGGACCCGTGGGTGTAGCTGGGAGTAATAGGGTGGAATTAAAAGAATGAGGGTGCCAGCTGGCTACAAGGAAAAATCTTCCTAGCTAATCAGCTTGTACAACAGTGCTGAGGGAACAATTGAAATGGGCGCAGACTAGTTCTTCCTTCAGGTGTTTCTGAAGTTCATTAGGTCTGCCTGAAGGTGTCCTTGCTCCCTCCTGACACTGTGCCTGTGCTTTGCAGCGTGGCATCCTGTTGAGATGGCTGAAGTAGCACTGAGTATGTTTGCAGTGCAGTGCTATCTATGGAGGTGCAGTCAGGTTGCATCAGAGATGGCTGCAACCAGCGCAGATACAAATGCAGCTTTGCAAAGAAAGCAATCCAAAAGAATCAACGTGATGGAAAATAATCTGAATGCTTACTATCAAATTGCTTTGGGAAAAACAAGAAAGATAAACTAAGCATTCAGTCTGAGAGGCTAATTCCCAACAAAACATGCATTCTTATCATTAGAATTGTTTAAAATGTCAGTTATAAGTAGATACGTTATAAAGAAGTCTGACTATGTACTACTGCTTACAGCAGAGATAAGCTTATCTTACTGACTTCTGGTTTGTTTTCCCTATTTTGGAGTTCCCATTACATACAACTCTGCTGGAGACCACCAGGGTCTTCCCTCAGTACCTAACCTCATTTTCTTTAAGCCTCCCATAATTCTTCCCTGAGGAAAGATGCTGTGGCATTTAACCCCATCCTCAGAACGTCTTAAAAGCACAGCCATTAAAATTACGTCAGTATTGAAATTTGGTCTGCCCCAGTCCTCCCACTGGTGACGTGTCTTGCTGCTGTCAGAGGTGCAAACAACTTGAAGACTGTGATGTTGTGAAAGCGTCTTTTCCAGTAGGCATGGAGGAGAATCAAGGCCCCTGTCTCTCAGGTTGGCTGTGTGAACTGCCAACAGCTTGTCTGTGTCCATGACCTGGTCTCCTTGTGCTCCCACTGGCTTGGATGTGGCAACAGCTCCAGGTTGCTGTCTTAATAAGTGTACAGGGTAGTCAGTGGGACAGGGAGCCATGGATGTCATAGGTTGGGATAATGGTGTTGGCTGTTCATTGCGAATGTCCCAAGGCTGATTCTGCTGACAGTGGCTTTATACTCGTGTATGTTTTGTGAAATGAAACCCTTAGATAGAAGGGGTCAGAGTCAACACCAGTATTGTTTTCTGAAATACAGCAGAGAGGGAGAGAAATCCCCTCAGATACTTTTCTCAAGGACACAGAGGGCAGCATCCCTCCAAAAGCACACTGCTGCAGTCCCCAGCTGGGGCACAGCTCACACGAGTCTGGGCTGGGTCAGCATCACTGGTGTCCAGTGCCTGCCTGACTTTGAAGGTCAGCTGCTGTCCTTGACAAGCATTATTCATGCAATTTAAAGGAAGGACACATCACCTCAGGCTTGCCGTCTTTTGATTTTATTAAGAAAAATGTTTCCATGTCTAGATACACATAAGCACAAACATCAGTTACTCAGTTGATTGGTTTTCTTCATCTCCACGGTGCTCCAGAGGGAATTTGTTCAGCACTTTCCACTGTCGATATAATAGAAGGTAACAGAAGGTAGCTTGATTATTCCATGTGAAATAATTATTCCTTTATTATTTATGCTAAGTGGGTTGGATTTTTCAGGGATCTGTACCCATTTGAAGCAATGTGGTACATGTCTGTCCAATGCAGCCTAGCCCTGTCAACATTTGGCCATTAAAAATAGCATTTGCAAACTGCCTGATGCCAAAAGGAATTTAATGCCACACATAAGTATTCTGAAATGCAACTTTGAGCGAGCAGTTACTTCCCTCACCGCCTTGCATCATTTCTAAGTTATTTATCAGTCTAAATGAAAAGGCAGTGAAATGCTGTGAACTGTTTCCCAATTTGACATGCTCCAGGAGGGTTGGATTGAGCATGGGTCAGCCAAAAGCAGCAGTGGAGTGCTTACGGCTGGCCACGTGCTGCTGTGAGAGCCTGGTGGATACAATGGTGGAGCTTCACCCCAGCACCTAAGTGGCAAAGACTTCAAAAATGATGGGGATAGGGAGGCCCTGGGGCCCTGTCCCAGAGGCCAGCAATAAATCCAGGAGTGGTTGGCTCCACCCAAGGCAACGCAAGGACCTGAAAGCCTCTACTCGGATGGGAGAGCCCCACTTGCGTTTGTAAGGATGCCATTACCCACTCTGGAGTTACAGGTGAGAAACAACAGAAGTCATTGATGAGCAGATGCAGCCAAGAGAGTGTTTGCTTAACTTCAACAATTCTTTTTCTGTTTTCTTTCTCCATCCTGCATGTTAATGGCAACATCATGACTTACCTGGAAAGTTTTTTCTCTTTGCTCAATTGCAGCTCCTGTCTTGGTAGCAATTTAGTAGCTAGAGCTAATGCAGTAAAGAAAATATTGTCTTCTTTGTGAGCTCAGTATTTATGGGATGATACATGGACTGTCTGAACTCCCACGTGCTTCTGTTCCATATTTAGAACAATTTTTTTGACAGCCTCACAAAAGGCATGCAGAATTCACACAGACATACTACAGCCCTTTGCCTTTAATGTTTGGTTTGTATGATAGGTGTGTAGTTAACAAATGTGGTTAACAGTGATTAATGTGTGATTTAGAAGTTCTCTATGGAGCTCCTCATTCAGAAGTGCTAAGGCCTGAGTTAGACCATGATGATGCTGGTGATGTGTTCTGACATCCTGTACAGCAGCTCCTGGCCTTGTGGTAGATCCCTGCCTACCTATTGAGTTGTAGAAAGGCATCCCACCTTGGCTCACACTTCAGCTGAAGGAGAATTTTTCCTTGGATAAGCTGATCCAGTAATTAATTTCCTTCATGCTTAAGAAGGTCCCCTTTTTTGTAACTTGAATATGAATTTGTCTAACTGCAGCCTTGGGAATATATATCTGCTAGCTTTAAAGGACCTTTTCTGAGGTACATCTTTCCTGTAAATGCCCCAAAATGATCATGTTTCCTATTTGTCACCTCTCACCTGAACCAAAAGTGTAGGCTTCTTCAGTTTCTTGCTGTAAGGCAACTTTTTCAGACCTCAAATTGTTTTTCTGGTTTTAATTTAACCACTCTGTCGTTATTAGTGCTCCTTTTACAATGAGGAGCTGTGACTGTTGGCAGTGTTATAACAGCGCTGTTAAATATATCATGTAATGGTAATCTCACTGATCTGTTTCTGTATGAGGTAGAATAGTCACTGGCTTCCAAAACGCAGTCTGGCAGCCTGATTTAGTCAAGGCAACAGCGAGTTAGCCAGCACTGAAACCATACATACATGATTACAAGCTGCTGGTAGATCTTTAAAGCTAGCTCTGCTGTGACACAGCAGTGTTATTTCTTTGTGTGACTCAGCATTGCTATTTTATCTGACAGTGATACCGTGCTTTGTTGGCAGACCTGCCATTGTATAGATTGCCATTAATTACACTGGTGTTTTAATTATTTACCTATAGAGCAACAGTGGAAATGCCACAACTCGCTGCGTCAGTTTGATTCTGGTCTCACTAATCTTACTGTCATCTGCTGGCTCCCAGCTGTTCCTTCAAGTTAGAAAGACAGAATCATGGAATTTGAGTTGGAAGGGACCCTTAGAAGTCATCTAGTTCAACTCCCCTGCAACGAACAGGGAGAGCTACAGCTCAGTCAGGTTGCTCAGAGCTTTGTCCAGCCTGACCTTGAATGTCTCCAGGGATGGGACTTCCACCACCTCTCAGGACAACCTATTCCAGTGCTTCACTACCTGTATCATAAAAAACTTTTTTTCTTTATATCTGGTCTAAATCTCCTGTTTTAGTGTGAAACCATTTTTCATTGTCCAATCACAACAGAGCCTGCTAAAGTGTCTGTCCCCTTCTTTCTTACAGCTCACCTTTAGATACTGAAAATCCACTCTCAGGGCTCCTTGGAGCCTTCTCTTCTCCAGGCCGAACAGCCCTAGTGCTCAGCCTGTCCTCACAGGGCAGGTATTCCGTCCCTTGGATCATTTTTATGGCCTTCTGGATGTGCTCCAACAGATCCGTGTCTCTCTGCATCTGAACACAGCACTGCAGATGAGGTCTCACCACCACAGAGTAGAAGAACAGGATCCCCTCCCTTGCCCTGCTGGCCATGCTTCATTTGATGCAGCCCAGGTTACAGTTGGCTTTGTGGGTTGTGACAGCTCACATTGCTGGCTCACATCCAGCTTCCCTCCACCAGAACCCCAAGTCCTTCTTGGCAGGGCTCTACCCTTTTGTCCTCCAGCTTGTGCTGATGGTTGCCATGACCTGGGTGCACAGCCTTGCCTTTAGCTTAGCTGAACCTCGTGCGGTTCTCCTGGATCCGCTTCTCAGACCTGTCTAGGTCTCTCTGGATGGCATCCCATCCCTTGGGTGATATCCACAAACTTGCTGTCAGTGTCATCGATAAAGATAGTAAAGAGCATTAGTCCCAGTACTGACCCCCTAAAGGGCACCACTCATCACTGATCTCCATCCAGACATGGAGCCATTGACTCTCTGGGTTTTATCCCGCAGCCAGTTCTTCATCCACTGAACAGTCCTCCCATCAAATCCATATATTTCCAATTTGTAGAGAAAGATTTGTGGGTGCACACATCTGGACGTGGTTAGTGAGCTGAGCCCATGCCATAGCTGAATATAAGTTCAGGGTTTTGTCTTTTAAAAACAAACAAACAAAAAAACCAATTATAGAACATTCTCTTTATGGGTCTAAACAATTTCTGGATCCTGTGCAGGGGCCAGTAGTTTCTTATTCTGTATCTCCACTATTAAGTCCTCAGGCTTTTATAGACCTAATTCTGTGGTTCTCCATCAGCCTATTTTTTCAGTACATACCTCCAGTTTGAAAAGCACATTTTGAATTCTCTTATTCTCTGATCGCTGCCTTGCTGTCCCTCTCACCTCAGCAGCATCTGCAGAGTCAGTAGGAATCATTTTCAATCCATCAGCCCTAAATTAATGAAAACACAAAGAGACTGGATGCAGAATGTAAAGCTCTGAGGAGCCATGCATGAGACTTCTTGCTTGTTTTACACTACTAACCATTCTGAGCATGATTTTCCAACGTATTTTGTACTTATCAAGTATTAGATTCGTCCAGACCATATTTCCTTAGCCTGCGAGATAGTGTCAAAAGACTTTCTAAAGTCACTGTAATATCTGCCATTTCATCCCTATCCACAGCATCTGTTCCTGCTACAGAAGAACATCAGAATGAATTCACACAGTTTTTCTTCTCAAGCCCATGCTGCCTGCTGCTAGTCTCCTTGTTATTTTCTGTTGCTCTTATATAATGTCTGTATGAAAATATTCTTCCAAGAGTAAAAGTTTTTCTGTCTGCTATGCAGTTCACTGTGTTTTTCCCCCTCTCCTCCTCCAGCTTTCTCACATTGCATCTTCTGAGGAATCCTGTGCAATCACATCTCCATCATTCCTAAGTAGCTCATTGATCCGTATGTTATTTTGAGTCTCTTCAAGTTTGCTGTCCTTGCTGGCCAAACTTTCTGAGCCGGTGTCCATCTTAAAGAGCTTGTCTCATCCTTCTTTCCCCTCCCTCCTTTGGTGATCTTCCATTTACTACTATCCTCTGTACTGAATATTGCCTAATTTGGGGTTGAACATTCTCTGTGTGGCTTCTGCAACAGGTAACAGCAGACCCCTTTTCTTTGACTCTCCCGTTCCTTTCAGCTCTGCCACTCAACTTCAGTTACTATCACCCTCAGCTACATAGGCTGAGTGAATACTTTTCTTTAGGCCATTTGCATGGTCTTTAAACTGCTGTTTCCTCTAGCTTACACCACATACTATTTGCTCTGTTGCATTATTTACTTCTGTAAGAGGTTTTAGGTGGATTGGTTTTTGTGTATGACACACTGAAGCACAGCTATGTTGTGTAGGCTTGATGTACGTTTGCCTTCTACTTTCCCTTTTGCTTACTGTGTTGGGGAAGAGCCTTTTTCTCTGTTATTTCCAGAGTCATGGATGCATAGAGGTAGTGCTCTGGGAACGGCAGAGGTGCCAGACCTGCTGAGTCACTTGTGCTCTGATGTAACCTTCCTGAACACTGCAGCCCTATGGAACAGGGCTTGGGGCTCTGCTGGTGATTATTACTGGGGCCATTGCCACCAGTGGGTACACATAGAGAGCTCTGTTTTATGGTGAAGTGTCAATATTCAGATACAAGTTCATTCTTTAAAAACAAAACACAAAGAAAACAAATAGTTGCTAGATCTTGATGTTTGCAGAGCATAGTTGTGTATTTATTTAGCATTCGGCAATCATATGTGGACAGATTTGTTGTAAAGATGTCTATTTGTTCTTCTCATTAACTAACACTATATATAGTGTTATATATCACTGATGCACGTTTTAAATAAATAGGTGCTGCAGCAAAAGTTCACCATGATTGGTATTTATTTTTTTTCTTTCTGAACACGATACTGGTGTACCTTTGAACATTCAGATGGTTTATGCTTGCTCCAGCATGACCCACAACAGGAGCAGCCAGTAGAAGACTCTCCATTGATTCCTGTGGATTTGTATATGTTATATGCAAATACTTAACCTCAAAATACAGGTCGATGGTAGAAATGCAGGAATCTGAAATACATATATTCTCTGATGTGAAGGAAAGATATGGAAATGCTGAAGAAAGATACCATAACCAGAGACACGCTCGTTGCCCTACAAGGAGTGGCTAGCAAGCGCTCTGTTGCTATCTTTTGGCTCCAGGGACAGCGTATGTACATTCTGGTGTCTGAAGTAGATTGGGTAGGATTTAAGGGGAATTTTTAGTTTAATGATGGATGTCCTTGCTGGGGAGTGGTCTCAGGTAGATCAGAATTCTCTCTGCAGCACATCACTCTTCTAGAATGCATGCATTTTGTAAATAGAACCTGGCTCTTCAGTGTCTGTGTCTACTCTGTCTGAATCTGCCTACAAGAAACATCAGAAGACCCCACAACCCTGTCAGATCTCAGCAATTGCAGGACGTCTGAGTCTGCAGCGCTGTGACTGTGGCTGCCTTCATCTGTGCAGCAGCCTGACTTCAGCTTGCTTGTCAGGAGGGTGGCCTCTTACCAGCCATGCCAGGAGCTTCGCACCACCTGTAATTAGACAGAGAAAACTGCTCAAGTTAACGCTGCATCGAAACGCAGCGCTAACATCCGCCTGTCTCTGCAGTAAGACAGCCACCATAAATATGCGATGCAACAGGCTGTCAGGTATCCTGGCTTCGGGAGCAACTGGCTGCTCTAAGAAGAAATTTCCAGGCCCTGTTATTAATCAGGCTGTGAGTGATCTGCAGCCCTAGGATCCGTCACGCATCGATCAGCTCCGTCCTGCTCTCCCCGTGAGCGACTGTTTCCGGCTCTGTCTCGATGGTGATGAGGAGCAATCAGCCCGGCTGCTGAGTGAGGCTGAGGGGAGAATGACAGCCGTATCCTAATGAAACAGTAAGGGTAGGAGCTGGTCTGCACTGCTGCTTTTGCAGGACCCTGAAGCGGGGCGGTTTGTGGCTGTGAGTGTGGGCAGCCCCCGGAGCACTCTGCAGTTGTCTCCAATTTGAGCCGTCGATGCGGTCACGTGGAAGCGTTTCAGAAAACATAGATGACTTTCAGCTGTCTGACACTTCCCAATCTCTTCTGTTTCTTGCCTATAGGGCTATCAATCATTCTGTTCTTTGCGGCTAAGCGGTTTTAAATCTCCTGTGAAAAAAACTTGTGTCAGTCCAGTGTAAGGACAAGTGGCTGCTCTGCAACGCTAATTCAGTCTTGCTTAAGACGTGAAAATAAACTGGTCAAATATCAATTTGAAGCTTCTAGACCTTGAAATGATTTAAAATCTCTTTTAAGAGAAAGACCAGGGCTGAAACTTTGTCTCCGAGGCATCGTTTTTAACTTAGCAGTAAGCTCTGATGATCTTTTCTTTAAATTGCCTATTGTAGAGATGCCTGCAAAGAAAGTGCTTCTTTGGGACTGTTTGTGTTTAGCAGCAGCGCTTATTTCATTTCATGTGACAGATGACTCGGCTTTTCAATCAGGCAATGGCTCGTTCGGTCCCATCGGGGCAGGGTTTGACCTGCAGAAGGGCTCTGCTTTGGCAGGACAGAGGCAGTGGGCGATGCTCGGGACGCTCATCTCCTCCACGCAGCTGTCCTTTTCAGTTGGATGTGTACACGCTGAGCGCCCGCGCTATTGAATTTTTATCATTTAATTATTTTTCCTTAATGAAACCTACTCCGAGATATCGATAGCATTCATGGATATCAGTCGCAGCCGATGGCGCACAGCTGGCGGGGCTCTGCGCTCCACAGCACATCCACAGGCTTCGCAGGGATGGTGCCACCCAATCAAGATTTAAATGTCTGAAAGCCTTGAATATCTGTTGTGATTGATATCCTGTAATTGGGGGCGAGGGGGGGGGGGTTCTGAGCAGATTCCAAGTTAAGCTTCATAGATTTATTTTTCTCCTAAGGCTCTGATTTTGAGACACGGAGGGATTCCAGAGGATGGCTGGGTGAGGCTGAATGAACTGCTCCGTTGCTCACCATAGCCATGCTTTCATTCACTCGCAAATAAGTGCCTGATTTCTACTTGAGGGATTTTTTTTTTTCTTTGCTGAAAGATGGGGAAATCGAAGGATGGAATGCAACCTTACATTGTAACAGTTCTATTTTAAGCAGATATTCTGCTTTTTTTTTAATCTCTGTATTATCGTACAGCAGCTCAACTAATGAATATGTAATTTTCTTTCCTTTCTGCTTGTCACGCCCTGCTAACATGGACATCTACGAAGGCTCAGGTTGGTGTTGCAATCTGTCTTCATCTTATCTGATTGTTCTCATTTAGTAAAAAGGGGCTTCGATGTTGTTCTGCATCAATCAGCTTTTTTCCCTTCCTCTCTTTAAAACTGGATCCAACATTATTACCGCATTACAGATTCATCCACAGAGGTGCCACGTTCATTTGTTACCCCTGAAACTATCCTCCAGCTTCAGCAGAATGTGCTGTTTCAAAAACGCAGGACATTGATTTATTTATATCTACTTAAATTTGCTCTGCTTGCCTTGCTTTGTGACAGGGAGACAGCAGAAGCTGCAATACTTACAGCTTCTGGAATCAGCAAAATAAAGCAGCACCACTCTTACTAATGAGTTTCTGCCTTGGTTTAGACCCCTGTGTTTGACAACACAGTACAGTATCCTTTGTTAATATCTTGTTTACATTCAGTATTTTCTTGGTATCGAAGCAATATAATTAAGATAAAAAGCAAAGCCACAGGAAGTGGCCCCTCGTATTAGCCTATGCCCCATTCCCACGTTAACATCTCAGTTCTGGAGGTATAATTCTGAGATTAAATTGTCTTTCCTGAGTATTTCAGGTAGAGACACCCAGTGCCTGCAAGGTCATCCACAGTGCCGAGCTCTGCTGCTCAGCCTGAGGACTGTGGGGACAGTAAAACCTCGGGTGCTCCTCGTTGTTTATCCATCCTCCCACTCTCTACCTAATTAGTCCCACAGTAAATACCAACACCTGCATGTTCAGACCTGCCAGCCTTGTGCAGTGTGGGGTTCAAGTGGCATCTCAGGGGACTGGGATGCTGTTGGGGTGGGGAGCTGCCCCTCCTCACAGGGCTGGCAGTGTTCTGAGCCTCCCAGCTTCTAGCCAGGATTAACTGAGGTGGACAACTGCCCACAGAATGCATGTTTTCTCCCATATTTTCTCACATTTAATTACACAAACTTCTTGCTGTAATCTCTGGGAAGAGGCACTCGTGCTTCACCATGTTACATCTCAGTGTTCTTAGTGCCTGCATGAATAGGGTAAAAACACTTAGTAATAGTAAATATGAATTACTAAACCTTGCTGAGCAACTTGTTAGTTCTGTAGGTATTTGCTGCAATGACGGCGGTTCAGCAGAGCTTACTTCAATTAACTTTTTAAACAGGACATTTTCCATTCGTTACGCTTAGGAATTTGAAGTACAGCGGTGTCTGTCTTTGCATATTTAATCATCCATTAGAAGAAAATAAGTGACTTAGTAGGAGGCCAAGCATTCCTACAGAAGTGCAACAACAGACTAGATACAGCAGAGGCATGTAAAGGCCATGGTGAGGGGATGTGGAGCATCCAGATGTCTTTATAGCAAAAGTGCTCTGCTGCTTTCTGAATGTCTCTCCTCTTTTATTGTGCCTCGTTTTACAGCCAGAGTTTTGCACTGCTTCTTTTTCTGATGGTTCCATCCTGAAATGTCTTTATCTGAACAGTTCAGTATCTGATTTCAAGCTGTCATCTTGTTAGTGCAAGAAATAGGGCATTTCCAGCTGCAGTCCCCTGTTCCCTGGGGGCTTCCTCTCCAGCCTCTAATAAATCACTTAATTCTTCACCCTCACTTTTCTCATGTGTGAATTAAGATTAAAGTTGAGCTGTTTTGAGGGTTGGGTTATAAATAGATAATCAAGAGCTAGGGAAACTTCAGAGGATTCGTGATTGTTTTTACCCATCCTACTCACTGAAAACCCATCATTTTTTGGTACTGTTTTTGAAGGCTGTCACCGTGGCCAGTCATTTAAAGTAATGCTGAAGTGCCTGTTTCTGTAGGAGCTTCTAAATGTGAGCCTGGGAATGAATACTTCTTTCTGTCTTTCTATGAGCAGTTATTGCCCTGACTTGCAATTCATGTATTCTACTTAGATGTTAGAATAAAATCAATCCCGTCCTTTTGTCAGCTGCAAACCAACAAACCAGTTTCAGGTTTTCCGTAACCTTGCTTCAACACCAGTGAAGGCTTATCGCAACCTTATGGAAGTTCTAATTGATTTCTTTTTTTCCTTACCACAAAGGAAGTCAGAAACACTCACCCCTTTGGCTCACATACAAATGGAAACTAAAAGCACTGAATTTTCTTCACAACGATTTTGGCATTTCTATAGACTGTGACAGGCACACAGTTTCAGGAATCCCCATATTTTCAGTAGTTGAAACATTTGCTTATCTTTGCAAACTTCCGTGCTGTAAGTTGTTCTTAAGCAATGTCTTCTGAGGTTGGTGGCTGCTTGCAGAGTTCAACCCCCCCCAAGGCAAGCGTTCATCACTGAAACAGATGCTTTGCAAAATCCAAATTGCTTAAAAATCAATTGTCAAATGGGTTTTCGTGCTGATGAAAGTTAGCATATTTCTAACTATTGTGATCAATGCGCAAACTAGAATGAATTAAAATCAATTGCATTTTAAAGAGAACTATTTAATGTTAAAATTTTAATGAGGTCATTTCCGTGATGTACTGTTTGTTGATGTGCAAGTACTTCTCCTTCTGACACACAGCTAGTTTGGTAAGGCTTTTAAATGTGTGCTTAGATCTGCCAAATCAGACATGCGCTTAAGTAATTAACAAAGCATGTACTTCATTTTGAAGTCAGTTTTAAAGAATTAAGTAAAATGAACTCATTATTAGGAAGTGTCTGCCGTGGATTAAATGGAACACGAAGGCAGTATTAGGCTGTGCAGAAATTATTCAGGTCGTACCTGGGTGGAATATCACCTACCCCACCAGAAAAAGACATTTGGATGAACAAGGTGGAGGCAACGTGGAGGTCAGATGTGTGCAGGTGATTGTAATAGGGGGATGCCTCCGTGGCTGTGATGCCCACTGTGCTCTGGGTCCACGTGTGTCAGGCTGCCTGCAGGAGAAGCGCTGGCTGCAGCCCAGGTGTCGTCAAGTCACGGCCCTGAGCTGTAAGTCGAGGAGAGTCGTTTGCACATGCTGACATCTCAGTGCTGCTGCCTCTTGAAGTTTCAGTATTCAGGAGATAGAGAAATGGCCGTGCAAAAAGTACTAAAAGTGGGCAAATTGCTGGCAAGCCTCAGTAGGAGCGTTTTTAATATCTACATTTGAATTTCATTACCAAGAAGCGTCTTTCCAAACCAGAGAAAATCAACTCTCTTTTCTACATGAGTTTTTTTTAGCCCTTACAGGGTTTTAGTACTATCCGTGGTGGTCTCTGTTGCTCAAAAATAGGTTGTTATTTCTTCGGTTCAGGCTGTTTCAATGTATTAGATCTAATGTAACCTTGGTGTAAGGGCAGTGATGTGAAATGGACTTACGTTAGCAACGAGTTTAGCCCATTTTTATTAGAAATGAATAGCACAGAGGTAGTCCTCAGTGTCTCAGGCAACTGCTACAGCGATCAGTTTGGTTGTTCTAATATAATAAGCAGATATTGACTTTAGTTGAGGTGAACACTGAGATTTACTGTCTAGAAAACTAAAATATTGACTGAGGGAAAACCGGAGTCAATATTTACCTTGAGGGACAATAAATCTTGATGTTCACTGGAATATGAAGTCGCTGTGATTTTCAGAAGTGTTGAACCTTGTTCCAGTTTAAGCTGCAGGTGCTCATCAGGAAAGCTACCCGAAATATAGCTAGGAATTTCTTGTAGCAAACCACATCGGTTTGGCAAGTGCACTTTTTCCTTTGGGAGGTCATCGTTATTACTGACCTACATTTGAGTACGTAAATTTCAGGGTGCTGTGAATTACATAGAAGCTCTCTGGCGGTTAGATGTTTGGACCTGTCATTAAAAGGTAAGTATCAGCTATTAAGAAAAAAAGAAATAGATTAGCAATAGATACATACAAGTGCTAATTTCTGCATGTTGCGCAGGTGTAAAGCTTCAAGGTACTTTTGGAACGTTTGGGTGTTGTGTTGAGGGACATGGTTTAATGAGAACCATTGGTGATGGGTGAATGGTTGGACTGGATGATCCTGTGGGTCTTTTCCAACCTTAGCAATTCTGTGATTCTATGATTCTATGAACTTAGGGTTTGCGTTGGAGTGGATGAGAACTGGCTTTTTTTTTTTTTCAGAGCAAACCTATAGTGGTTTGTCTCCTAAAAAGCAATTTCTATCATTCTTACCCTTAATTCCTTTGGACCATGCCTATCAACTTGATTTGAGGACTCAGGTGTTAATATATCTCAAATTAGTCATGGTTACAGAGAGTGATACAGCGAGCAGCGCCAAGACCCCTCTGCCCATCCCTCGATCTTGTTCTAGCTTCTGTCCTTCAGGAGATGCAGTGTGGCCATGCAGCTCTGCACCGCTGTTGGATGTTCACTCGTAAGGCTTTTCTAAGTGCATTGCATAGTGGGTTCGTGTAAGTTTGGCAATGGTGAGCATTAAGTGGGTTGTTTTCCCAGGAACCATTGTGTTTGTGCTTGGGAAGAGGAGTGGTGTACACCCCAGCCTGTTGGCCTGAGCCTATCAACTTGAGTCCAAGAGAGGTCCACAGGAAGGATGCAAAGGATCAAGGTGTGTGAGGAGAGGCTGAGGTCCCTGGGTTTGTTGGGCCCAGAGAGAAGAGGCTGAGGGGAGGCCTCATGGCGGCTGCAGCTCTCCCAGGGAGCTCTGCTCTCTGGTGACAGTGACAGGACATCCGGAGAGGCTCAGGTGGGGGTTAGGGTAAGGTTCTGCATTGGAGCGTGGTTTGATGGGAGTCCTAGCTTTACATGGATGTAAGGAGCAGCTCAGCTGCAGACTGCCATGTTTGTGGGCTCCTTGGGGCCAACACATGGAGCAGGAGCCACAGGGTTTGAGTTGGTTCTTCGGGCACTGCTGATACTGTGTGGCTGGTGCTGTGTGCCATTGTCCACGTGTGTGCCCTGCTCAGCTCGCACAAAGCTGCAGCTGTCTCCAGGCAGAGAGACTGATGAGGCTCCACATGCGGTCACACAGGCTTGACACGACTAGGCACTAGAATACAAATGCTGTATTAACAGCTTTATTATTGCAGCCCTGCCTGCTTTCCAAGAGAGTGCATTTGAAGTATCACTTCACATCATTGCTAACTGTGTATTGTCTTTTTGTTTTGCCTGCATGTTTCCTCACGTGGGTTTTAGTTCATGTGGCATTCCGTCCCTTCCCAAACCCTGCTGGTTTTCTTATACAAAAATGTACCATGTGTGGCAAATACCACACGTTTTGACCACGAAAATACAAGCGTGGTAAATTCCTGACATTAGTGCTCTACTCTCTGCAAATGGGCTGCATGGGTTTTCCACATTTAACTGACTGTAAAGCCAGGAGATGAGAGGTGACTGTGCTCACGTGGCAGCAGTGCCAAGCCCTTGGTCTGGCCTGGTGCAGGAGCAGCTGTTGCTCACTCCTCGCTGTGGGCTGGGTGCTGAGATGCTCGTGGTGTTTGCATTCTGGTGTCACGTTCTTTATCTCCACTACTTAGTATTAATTGGAGTATGGAGAAGTTAAGTCCCTAATGCCACTGTTTCTGCCAGTCATTTCCTAGTGCGTCTCTGGCTCCCAGCTCCCCCGTGGCAGCAGCATGCACAGGTTGGCTCTGGGGAAGCACACTGCCTACCTCGGTTCCTGTGGCAGTGCTTCTGCCAGCCTGGCACCCCAGTGGGGCTGGCATGACGGTGTGGGGAATGGGACACTGTGGGATCCAAAGGCAGAGGTGTCTGCTATTAAGGGGGAATTCCCGGGCTGAGCTGTGTAGGTGACACATGGTCTGCCTCGTTCTCACTAACAGTAATTACTATTTAACAGTGCACTGGTAACAGCTGAGGTTTTCCTTCCTTTAGTCTTGCCTAGGGAGACACCTACCCTCGTGGCTGCAGTTGCCCTGGGACTGCATCCAGCTCTCAATGCATTCAGAGCTTTGCAGTCTCCCAGCTTTGCCTCCCTTGCAGCAAGGGAAAACTCTGATCACGCCTAAAGCACACATTTCCCACAAGCATCTCCTATAGAAAGCAATGTTTTGTCAGACAATTCAGAGGGAGTGTGGCTGCTTTTCCCCCCGTAGAGCAGAGACACTAGTAAATACCCTGAGTCTCTACATCCGTCTATTGGGACTGTGCCTCCTTCACAACACACTGCTGTGTACCCCTGTGCCTGCGGGCTGGGCTGGGAGCACAGCTCCCACCTACAGGTGCTTCCTTGCTTCGCTCTTGTGTGCATCGTTTCATGCTAATGAGTGTGACTGCACAGCTAATTAGTGAATAGCTGACACCTGAAACTTAGCTGCTATGTGCACTACACAGCATATAAAGATACCTGTACATCTTTAGCAAGTTACCTTCTTCTCATTTGATAGAAAGTTAATGTGCTGATGAGGCACCAGTTCTCTTCTCAAGCCAGTTTTTCAGTCTCCCCATCCTTTACCTGCAAAGTATTGCAAATAAGTGTTCTTTATTGCTGTGACCACAAAAGGATAGTCAGAACCTGTTACTTTAAGATGAAGCTGTGAATCAAATGTGTAGCTGAAGTTCTTTATTTGAGGGGTGGGGTGGATGGGTCCACAGTTATTATATCAGTGAGACTAGTACCGATGGCAGCAGCATGGCCAAGGAAGTTTTGCCATGCTGAAGAGGAAATCTTAGGCAGGCTCTGTTTTTGGGGGGCAGCAAGAGAGAACGTGGTATCTTCAGATCAGCTTCTGCAGACAAAGAGGTTCAAAACAACTTTTATTCATTACAGTAACAGAAATGTTGAAAGATTCATTTGTTTAAACCTATAAATCTGCTGAAGTACTGCTCCTCAGTGTGCTGCCTCAACCAGATTGAATGCTGAGCATCTTTTAGAAATGTTTATCGAGCTTTTGTGTTATTTTTCTCAGTATTTTGCTGTATTTTTCTTTCTACATAGATACCGTAGTTCAGGCGTATACACAGTCGTGTTTGATTGAGAGATATGTTAGAGAAAAGTCACTAGCATTTATGGTCTTGTGTGTAAAGATGAAATTTGTAGGTTGCATGAAATTACTTAGCAGGATACATTAGAAGCACAGGCAAATGAGTGCTGATTTTAAACGTGTACCTTTTGAAAGATGAAGAAGATGCGGTGCATATGGTCCCAGTGAATGACATGATAGATTATAGCGAGAGCAGTCTGAGCAAATGAAATTGTAATGGAATTCCTGCTCTGGCTTTGGAGAATAACTGTTATTCATCCTGCATCCTAAGATGCTTGCGTGCATACTACAGTTTATCATATACTTAGAAATCCCCTGGCAAGTCAATAATGAATAAATGAACTTAAAGATACGACAGCACTTACAGCATAAGGAGCAGAAGGCAGGGTGTTTTTCAGTGTACTCTTCTGTGGTTTTGGCTGAGGTGCTTCTGCAGAGATGCTAACCTGGATAGTTCAAATGAATAGTTTTGATGCTTTTTTCTGGCAGGTGTACGAGGCAGTCCCCTGCTACACTGAGTGCAATCAGTATTCTTGGGTAGTCGAACCGTGGTCTCCGTGCAAAATCAACAGTGAACAAAATTCCCTCCACTGTGGAGAAGGAATACAAACGAGGAAAGTCAGGTGCGTGAAGACAAAAGCACACTTGCAAATTAGAAAGAGCTCAAACATGCTTGCATAAAGCTGAAACAAGTGACAGTGAGTATGTTGTTAAGTCCAAAGTATTTCAAATGAAAAGAAATGTGCATGTCTGCATGATGATTAACAGGGAAAGAACTGAGAGATGAAGCCTTGTGTTATGACTGGGACTACTTTCATGAAGAAGGCATGATGTTTAAATTAGAATTCTTTAACCTAAATGCCATATGGATGCAACACACTCCTGATCTGCATAACCTCCATATTCTCATTGCTAACGTATTCCCCAAGTAATGTAATGGCACTGCATTAACTGGAGTGGTGTCCATAATCAGTAAGTATTCATTCCCTAGGCTTGCCAAGTACTGTGATTTCCAAGTGTGAGGAAGTTACTAATGGGAGTACAAAGGTTTGTTCTTTCTGGTTGTCATTTTCTCTTCATTCATGTGTCTTCCAATCAAAGTTAAAAGCTCCTTGTATGAAGCTTTAAATATTTATTTACAGTATTTATTGAAACCTGAATCACAAAAGTCCATCCTGTGCGTAGCATTTCAATTTGCCTTGTTAACACCATTAATTCATCATTTTGACTTACTGCATACAGCTTTGTGTTACGTACAGTGTCCTATCTGGAGTTGTGCAGACCTGCTGACATCTGTCACTTCTGTAAAAAGCCGATTAACCTCAAACAAAAACTTCTGTTTTCTGCGTAGGTGTGTAAGTACTACGGAAGACCATGGAGGGGAAACTGTACCCAACACCCTGTGCAATAAGGCTGAAATCCCAAATGAAATTCGGAAGTGCAGCTTGTACTGCCCCAATGAGTGCGCGGTGTCTGACTGGGGACCATGGAGCACATGTCCGCAGGTAGAGTCACCTGGCTGGGGTTCCAGTGGGAAGTTCCTCACATGTCTTATTCTTTGTCCTTCAACCGTTGTGTGAAATAATTGTTTTCTAACAAGAAAGTAAATGCATTGTCATGGATCCTACAGCCAACACAGTTGAATCTGGAGATTTCTGTCTTCCTACAGAGTCTGAGCTCTAGAAAATTACTCAGTAAAACACATAGGTATGTCTGTGACAATTCAATACACCCTTCCACAGAGGAGGATCCAAACAAGTACAGCAGGTGACAGGATTGGCATTGCGTTGTGGTTAAGAGTGTCTGTTTGTGTCCCCCTACTCAGAGGAGTGCTTGGTGCATGTCTTTCATGGTTAGGTGTGGTGGCACTCCTCTGGACAGGTCTTAGGCTGGAGGGAATTACAGCTCTCTCTTCTCAAGAAGACAAAATTTCTGTCTAGCACCTCCTCCTCCAAAAACCCTGAAGGAAGATTTGAGGCAGTAGTAACAAGGGCATGGCAGCAAGATGTGTGAACAATTTGTTTTGTCACAAAATACTCTAAGCTCTCTGAAATATGCAACTGCAGCCAAATGCTCTCTGTTGTTTTTTTTTTTTTTTTTTTTCAACTGTCCAAGATGGAAAGAAGCTGCAAATTCTGCCCTGTGAAAACTCTCTGGCCTCAAGCCATGAGATTTGAAAGCTATTGTTTCCCTCTGGTTAGTGTTGAAATAGGTGCTAGGTTTATTCTAAGGGGTTTTGTAATAGGCTTGGTTGACATATTTAAGTGGCAGAAGTATTCATTGCCCCTGTGTTAACAAGGCCATTATCAAAAGTCTGAGTGGTTATTGGGCAGGTATTTGTAGTACTGCTGACACAGGTAATTTCCTCCCGTAATATTTTGTGTAGGCTATCGATACACTCAGTAAGAACATGTCAAATGAAAGCTTGCGTTTCATTTCCTGTATTCACCTCCTCCTGAGCAGATCAGCTTTGATGAAGTAGAATTCTCTTGCAACCAGTACAGATGCTTGGATACCTCTCTCAGTCCCACCCTGGTTGGGCTGTTTCTTTGCCGTTAGCTTGTTTTCAGAAATAGATTTTCTTCATTTCAGCATGCAGTAACTAATGCAGATTCTCAAAGCCGTTGGATATTTTTCAGTCACATTAGTGGCAGTCAGTTGGTTATGAAGGACTGCTTGAGGCATCCTAATATCCCTGAGACGCCTTGAGTTTTTGGTTGAAGGCTCCTTTTCTGCAGTGGTGAGGTCTCTGCAGCCCACAGAAGCACAAAGGGATGACCAGGACAAGCCTTGTGGGATGACACTCCATCAGGTGGCGTAACTCTTGGCGCTTCCAGGCCCAAGTGCCACAGTCCTCGTGTCTCCTTGTACATCTTTCTGCCATGGGAGATGTTAATTCATAAATATGAGGGCGTCTGCCTGCCAATGCAATTAACTGAACAATATGCTTTCGCAATCTGTTCTGCAATGCTTTGTTGTGAAACAGAGATGACTGTGTGTGGATAGAGCATGTGTTTAAATAGTTCTGTCCAGATACAAAGCAATAAACAGCTTGAAGTTTTATGGACAAATAAAACCCTCCCTTTGAAGAGTTTACAGCAGCACTGTCTCACTTTTATAGCTACACAGGCTGTTTGTGTTCCTTTGTTTTTAGGAGGGCCACACAGCATAGTTCCTCCCAGACTGCAGATGCTTAACAACTCCAAGGCAAGCACTGGATTTGCTATACGTGCAGAATGACCCTTCTGTGAAAATGGTGTTTATTCATTCTGTACGTGGGGCAGGGATTGAGGGTAACTCGGTGGCCAGGAGTGAGGCACTGCCAGCACAAGTGTGATTAAAGCAACCCTCACCCTCCTTAGTTGTCACAGGGAAAGGTGGCCGCCAAGAATGGCCACGCACTGGTGAACACAGTCAGCTACAAAGGCAATGGAGTCAATGGAGTTTCTCATTTCACCTTTAAGGGAAGAGCTACGTACAGTCAGTTGAACAACTCCATTATGGCTGAGAGGTTGGATCGGGGCCTTGCAAAAAAAACACCCAAATATAAAAGTTTGCATCTGGAGCCAAACCTCATTTTGGTCAGTCCTGTTGTGCCTCCAGTCTGCATCAAATCTCTTGCCATGGAGTCCCCCAAAACCACATCAATAAGTTGGTGTATGTAGAGCCTGTAGCTCATTAGGATTGCCTGTTTAATCTCTGGGGAGGAATTTTTCTCAGTAGCTGATAAACACCTGCATGATTGGTGATTCATCTCGTGCTGCAAGTAAATGCCCATCTTCAGAGAATGTACGAAACGCTTTTTGTATATTCACTGAAAATACATTTCCTAAATATGGCACCTTATGGCTCCCCAGGCAACCTGAAACTTCTGAAGGATCACATCATATCTAAACGGAAAAGACAAAGCAAACATCCTTGTTACTTTTCTTTCTATCACATTTATGTTTCATCTCAAAATAGTTGGCGTTATTTTAGACATTGAACTCTGGTGAGGCATCTGCCAAAGGGCATTCGGGGAAATCCTCCTGTACCTCTGGCTGTGTTTGGCTTACAGGAGATAAAGAGGATTTATGAAACTTGACAAATTCCAGTTTGTAAGAAATGAGCAACTCCAATTTCAGCGTCATCTTTGACTGAGTAGCTCTTTGATTCAGGATATTTACCTAAGATTCGGTCACGTGAGAATTCTTTTCCAGTCACTTTGGTGCTCTGCTCCAGTTTTGTAGTGTTGATAATAAATTCATCCTGATAGCGGAATAACTAAGTCTTATCAGCCGAATATAAAAAGGCCTTTTAGATTATCCAGTTTACCCTTTGTCAGTATGTCATTGTACTCTGGATGCTTCCTGGGGTATTACTTTATTACTGCTGTTTTACCTTGTAGCAGTACTCTTCCCATGTGGATTTTCTACTTCCAGGGTAGTAAATGATCTCGAATCATATTGAAATCAATGAGTCATAAAGGTGGTGACTGCTTTGTCAATAGGAAGTATTTTCTTCAATACTTCTTTCTACAGAAGCATGCAGCTGTTGTATTCCTTTTACTTTCTTGATTCCTTTTACTTTTAAATATTACTGTTTGGAGGGGCATTTTTCTTAGTTTAAGGCACTGTTGCCATTCCTCTATGTAGATTTTCCAATCAAGTTGCAATTTTTGCATCTTGATTATGCTGCTATTTAACACTGCTACACAAATATAAATCATATTTCCTCTAACGGCACTTTGCTGTGACCCAGAAATGCAACTGTCTGAAATGTAATACCTCGAGATTACTTTTGAGGCTCTGTCTCTTTGCTGGATTCAAGAACCTCATAATTACTGATTTAAAGCTTCTCTTTTACTCTCATATTCTCTATTGTAAGAAGAAATTCAAAATGGTTTTCTCTCTGATTGAAGACTATTTTTTGGCTCATAAAGTTTTCTTCTTTGTCGCTAAGTAACACCCATGTAAGTTAAATATCAAGGCTTTAAAGCCATTAAAATAACAGTTTGAAGCTTGCTAGTTAGTTTGAAAAAAAGATCATGAGCAAATTAGATTGACTTGCATTTTGCTGCAGAGATTTCATATTCATTCTGGCTACAATAGCGTGTTCAGTCAGACATCATCACTTGATTGCTCAAAGAACCAGCTAAACAATCTGGAAGCTGAAATCCTATCATCTCTGTTAAATATTCAGGAATCGAATAACACGCACTACCTGCAGTGTCTTGACTTTGTCTTCATCTGACTTGGAAATGTAATTAATTGACTTCAATTGAATTCATCAAAGCATTCTTAAAAATGAGTTAACGTGTGAGTTGTGCTACAAGTCCCTGAAATAATTACCTCAATTTTTTTTTGTTGTTAGCTGTCTGCTACCTTGTGGATAGCAGTCACAGCCCTACTGTCGGATCCAAGTGGCCTTCTTGTTTGCCTCAGCTGTTGGTTTTCCTTGCAGCAAATTCTAAGAGGTCTGAAATTAGTTAATTAGAGGAGGTTACATGTCAAGCGAATGAGAGCAGCTGTCCCTATTTCAGTGAGCGTTTTCCTCCTGGATCAATAGCCATTTACAGTGCTCAGGACTTGTAACAACTGATTTATTATGCTCCTGAATCTGTGAGGTGTGTGCAATATTCAGATAACCGCTTGTACTAAAAGTGGCAGCAGGCAATACAGCTGACTCACAGGTTTCACAGTGACTTTCATCTCAGGTGTGAGTCTGAGTTGTTATGGTTTGGTAGTGCTTCCCCCCTACGCCAACTGGAAAAGAGATGGAGGACTCATCTGTAGATTTTGTGGTTCATTGCATGCATTACTGGAGTCTTCATCTCAACTGGTAACTTCACACGTAGGCTTAGCAGTGAACCTATATTATGGGTGTTGGACTGAAGAATGAAGCTTTTGAGTAGAGTTTAATCTAGTCCAACGGATAATTCCTTTAACTCAAGAATAAGAATTATGCTGGTCCAAGGCTTTCCTGGCTGAACATATGCTGTTCCTTATCCATGGTTGTGAATTGATTTTTTTTTTTAATGTTTTTATCAAAAAGTTAGTGATTGATATATATACATATATATTTATATATATTTAGAATCGTTGGTTTATTTTATTTATCTTTATTAAAAATCTTTATAAAATAAGTAATAGTTATGCAAGTATGGAAGTGAGTTTCAGAACTTAGATACATCTCAAAAAGAAAGTCTACATAAATGCATTTTCGTTTCAAAGGGCTGCTCGTGTTACTGTAAGGGGATTGTTCCATTGTTCTGAAATATCCACGTCTGCATGAACAATACAGTGGCTCATTGCAGTGTTAAAAATAGTTAAACCTTGTTGCTGCCAACGCATTTACCTTAGTTTGAGGTTGAATGTTTCATTATGAATAGACGTTTAAATATAATGTGGCCAGCTATTTATACTGCAGTGTGCATTATACAAGCCATTTGATAAATAAAACAGCTTAAAGGGCTTTCTATTGGGTTACGACCTTTATGCTGAACAATTATGATGCATGTGAAAGCCTAGATCAATGGACAGCTTTTTAAATCCACCACAAAGAGAGTCTGATAGAATATATTAATGTGCAACGTTAACAACCCTTACTCAAGAACTTAGATTTCATAACCTTATGGTTTTATTTTATTTCGCATCCTTTTCTTCCAGAGCAAACATTCTATTCTTTGTCTGTTCTATTATTGTCTGGAGCAAAGGCTGGGTACATTCTTTGTGTATGTTTATATCCCTCACTTTTCATATTAGCTTAAAATAGTGTCAAGTGGTCATGCTAGAAAAATGTGACTGGCTAAAAGGAATACTAAAAATGCAGTAGTTATAGTGCCAAGAATTCCTCTATAGAATCAAGAAGATGGCTTTTATAGTTTCTCAAGTGAATAGTCCTTTAGGAAAGACACCAATTCATTCCTCCCTTACCGTGATATGTATCTCCCAGTGCCTCAGGATGTTTTCTTTCTGTTGTCATTTATATAATCTTGTCTGTAGATGCTGGGCTCAAACTCAACTGTTTCACAATTGATAGAAAAGAATAATGAAAACAGTGAGATTTAATGCAGTAAAGTAGGGGACAGTCTAGTTATGTATGTAAAGAAACTTACTGTCAGTGTATGATGCCCTTATGCTCTAAGATACGCTGTATGATATGTAAGGTATGAATTGTGACCTGAGTTACATGCCCATTATTATTATCAACTAGTAATTAATTCCATTCCAACCAGTTGTATCAAAGGAATTACGTGCCTGGATTGTGCACTCCATTGCTTACAGCCATCGAGGAAGAATCTGGAATAAATCCAGCAACCAACACTGTAAAGACAAGTGCCAAAATTAGTTGTCGCTTAACCTTGAAAGTACATAAAGTTCTCCACATCTCTACCTTCTGCTTCCACACATCACAGCATTTCTTGTTTTCTCTCTTATATTTATTGCCAGTCAACATCCATATTCGTCCTCCTTCTTTGATCCAGAAATCTATAACCTATATGTAGCCTGGGTGGTGCAGAAAGTAGATTCAGTTACCCTGAATAGAGATAGAAATTAGACAAAGGTTTTCCACTGGTCAAGCAGATAGTAAGCTCTCATGATCCTCAGGAGGAAGCACGACTGAGTTGTCCTTTGTGACAGAACCAACCCCCTGGCAGAGCAGAGCCTTGGTTTCCTGGGGCCTGTCATCTCTCCAGAGCTGTTCTCATTGCAGTTTGCTGGAGGTGTCTTTGGAGCCAAGACCCAGCCCTTTACACTCAGGCCAGAGGGAGAATTTGAGCCCACTTTCTTATCTCATTTCCTATACGTGACCTGTGTGCAAGGGCTGCTCTGTCTGGACCCCCACCACAGATCAGTGAGATCTATACAAGCATGGCATGGAGAGCTTCAACATCTGCAGGAGTTTCTGCATTGCACTCAGTTCAGCCATCTTCTGGCTCTGACACAGTCTAAATCTACCTTAGTAAATCAGCCTAAATCTGTCACCTTGACTTTCAGGGTAGAAAGATTTCTGTGATGCCCAATTTAAGCTAGTTGTTACATGCCAAATCCTCCCACAGGTGTAGAAATACATAGTATGACTGTAAGGAGATAATCTGAAAAAAAAAAAAACCAAGTCAAAATTTAATTCCCACAACTGTATACTCTAATTGTACATACCTGCCTGTCTCTGAACAGTGATGCTGACTGCACCTTTTCTTCTTTCGTTTTCCTTTTGCTGTATATACCGCGTTGGCTGATGCTGAGCACAAACCCAATTGCTTACGAGGGGGAACGTTCAGCTTAATGTAAAGATAATAATGAAAAGCTTAATGTACAGTCAGTAAAAGTAGTATTTATTAGTGGAATGGCATGAAGTAAAATAATGTCTTCTAAGTACCACATTATTTAAATGGAAAGAGAGGAACTGGAAATGAAAGTGCTTAGAAAAGGACTGATGTGCTTTCTGTTTACTAAAAAACAAAAGTAGATTAATATATGCTTGTGAGAATAAACTTGGTTTCCTAGTGAGGCAGGAAATCTATCCTTTTTCAGTTCAAAACCTTTACCCCTTTTTTCTACATGCCGTTGTAAGAAATCCCTTCCCAACTTTCGGGTGGGCTTCCTTTAGGTACTGGAAGGCTGCAGCGAGGTCTCCCTGGAGTCTTCTCTTCTCCAGGCTGAGCAAGCCCATCTCTCTCAACCTTTCTTCATAGGAGAGGCACTCCAGCCCTCTGAGCATCTGAGTGGCCCTCCTCTGGACCTGCTCCAGCAGTTCCACATCATTCTTGTGCTGGAGACCCCAGGTCTGGATGCAGTACTCCAGATGGAGCCTTACAAGGGCAGAGTAGAGAGGAATTTCCTCCCTTGCCCTGCTGGCCACCCACCCCTTTTTGATGCAGCCCAGCATACAGTTGGCTTTCTGAGCTGCGAGTGCACATTGCTGGCTCATGTTGAATTTTTCGTCAGCCAGCACTTCCAAGTCCTTCTCCTCAGGACAAGAAGTTAAGTAGTGCCAGTCCCGATACCAACACCTGAGGAGTACCACTCGCTGATGGAATGGTGCCTGTACTATTTCATAGAGAAGGTCATTTTTGAGTAGTCAGGTTGACTGTCATTTTCTGCATCTGTGAGAATACTCAGAATCAAGCCCTTCTGTAGTCTTGCCCAGATCTTAGTTAGCTCTGTAATAATCCCTTACTTAAATTACTCAATTTTACTCAGTTTGCTGTCTTTTCTATAATGCTACTGACAACACTGTTTTGCAGCCAGTGGTAATTGTTTTTTTCCCTCAGTATTTTTTTAACATCCCAATTCAGGTCTATCTACATGTTGATGTTAGTGATGGCAGGGTGACACAGTGTCTTCCTCCTGCCTAGCAGCTGAAGTGTTTCTTTATCTCTCGTTAATGCTCCCGGTATTTCCCCATGAGAAATAATCTCTCTTCTTTATCTGTTTATAGCCCCTAACTACTTTGGGTTTCCAAAGCCATTCCTTATTCTTTGCCATGTACTAAGTATTTAATTTTTCCAGCCTTGGATTTTGGTGGGGTCCTGCAGCAGTTGTGCATCCAACCGTATTGAGATTCTACAGTGGTTGGATGCTCGTCTCCCTCTTGCTCCTTTGAAAATTCCAGCTTTCATCTTTTCCTTTGCAAGCCATTCCCTCCTGCCGCTTATTCAGTTCCGTATATATTTGGTTCAATTTTTTACATAGTTAACTTGAAAGAGTAAGGCCAGAAAATCAATTATAAAACTAAATTGACTTCTCAATTGACGTAAAGAGAAACTCAACAAATAATATTACAGGATATTAGTTACAGTTTGCAGACTTTGAATTTTTGCATGTTTCCCATGTCCTCAGCTTGATTAAATGAAAGCTTTTCCGGCAGAGATTCTTTATTATTCGGAGCAGGTAAAAGTGAGTTGCTTATCGTATCAACCCTGGCTCCTCAACAAGGTGGCTCATCAGTGCAGTGAGAATGCCAGCTTCAGATCTGCAGTAAACTCCTCATTTGTTTAGATCCTGGCAGACGTGAGATACACTCCGACCTGTTGGAGTCGGCGCTGTTTCGCTGTTCCACTAAAAGGACATCTGAGAGGGAGAATTGCCTGGCTAGCCAGGACTGCTGGGTGGCTGCGACAGCGTGTGCGCCACGCAGTTCTGAGCTGCATCGAGGCCCTGTAATTGTGCACAGCAGGATGCATGCTAGACAATGCTGTTTAAATAAAAGCAGTTACTTATCTACAAATTATGCATATTTTCTGTCTACAGGTGGGTTGTTTTTGGAAAGGGAGCAAAGGCAGGTATTCTGGAGCTGGCACAAACTTAACTTCTTTCCCAGCATTCAGTGATGCATTTTTTTTTTCCTTTGGTAAAAATGCAGAAGAAAATTAATTAGCAGTAGCTACAGAAATACCTGCTTTGATTTTTTTGTTTGTTTGTTTTAAATGGGCAAGTCATTTAAGTTATGAGTCCTCATTGTGAGGGTAAGCAGACTGATTGTGGAGGAGGCCATAAACTACTGGTAAACACTGAGCGCAGGTTTAGTTTTCAGACAATTAAGAACAATTAGTTGTTTTAGATGATGATATTCAGGTAAGATTACCATTTAAAATGGCTTGACATGGTGTGTGTCAGCAATCAGAACATAATACAGTTTCCTTCATGTAATATCGGCATTAAGCAACGCACACCTTGACAACTGTTTTCAAACCAGACCAAAACTTTTCCTGTTTGTCCTGATATTTATTCTGTTTAGTTATGCTATCATCTGTGCTACTAATCCAGTTTACAGCAGCCTGAGATTTTATGCTGCAATTCCATGACATCTCTCTTTAATATTCACAGTATGGGAATTATCCATACTTTCACCCATGCAGGGTTCAGTGTTTGACAGCACTTAGTAGCATGATAATAAGCCTGTGGCTTTAAGCTGTTAGTTTGTTATTTTGTTTTATTTAAAAGACTGTATAGAAAAATCATGTTTTAAATACTCAATCACTTAGGAAAATATTTTCCTACATGTTTTGTTTTCTGCATTTTCTTTGCTGTTCCAGAGCAACCTTTGGTCCTAATGAGAGACTGTTAGGAATTAAATAGGTCATCTTATTCAGTAAATGCCTCTGGATAATAGAGATTTATTTAATTGGGATTCATTTCCATTAGGTTTGCTGGGACCGCTCTCACTTGCCCGCTTTGTGGGACTGTGGAAGAGCTCTGCTGAGCCTCAGTGGGCCAGAGCCCTCGGGGCTGGTGTTCTGTCCCAGCCTTACAGCCAAAAAGGCTATTACGTACTTCCATAATCACCCTGGCTTCAGAATAAGCCTATTTATACTTTTTTATGAGATCATTTAATGAGACAAAACAGCTGTCTGTAGTGCTTTTAACCACCAATTAGCCCTGATCGCTGCCACAGCCATTTAATTTTCAGCACTGTGGCTCCATCCTCCCCAGGCAGTGTGATGTGGATGTGATAACTAAGATGGGGACACGGCAGTGACACAGAGCTCTCTGGTCCAAACCATCCCCACGTTAACTAAGCCAAGGGAAAATCTGAAGTAATGTGTGGGCAGAAGTGGGTGGCAGCTCCATGTGAACTCCCAAGAGAAGAGAAGAGCTCATGTCACTCGTGTCCTGGAGGCTGGAGGATGAGCAGGTGCTGTCCTCACCATGGAGGGGATGTTGTAAGACTGGAAGCTTTTGGTCACTGTTGCTAAGGCTGCAACTGCAATGGGAAGCAGAAGTAGGGAGGGAGGGCTGATAGAAACAAACATCTGCAGCCCCAGCAGCCAGTGTGTGTGTATTCACTGGGGTCTCTTGTGCTGTCCATCACTTTTGTATGCAGGTGTGTGATCCGAGTACTGTGCAAACCCGAACTCGGCAAGTGCTACGATCTGTCAGTAGAAAGCCCTGTCCTGAAGACTCACAAATGAAACCATGTATTCTTAACCAAAACTGCTTCCAGTATCAGTACAATCTAACAGGTAGGTACAATTTTCCAATCTATTCTTTCCAGGAAGGTTACAGCGTACATTAAACTGAGGTTCTGCTTTCCTAATTGTCTTTACATAAAAGACCCAGCTCCTTAAAGACTTTCTCTGGTTGTGTTGTTAGTTATGTTTGCTTGTTGTGTTGGCTACAGCCTTGTCATTACAAGGCTTACTTGCAGACATCTCTAATTTCACTAACACTAATTACATGCCCGCATTTCTGGAGGTTAATGGATAAATGTAGGATTTTAGCAGTTATCATTGTGGGTGTGCTGGAAATAGAACAAGTCAAATGGGATCTCTTTGTTTTGCTGGGTCGTTAACAGAACTGTGTGCAAAGCTTCAGTTACAAGAGAATGTAACATCTGTGTGATTCCAGGGAAGGCAATAATATCCAACAGAAGTCTGATATGGAGGTGATACAGCTTATCTGGGTGGGCATAGGATATTGAGAGCAAAATACATTGTTTTGACCCTAGCCAGGAGCAATTAGATCTGTTTCATATGAACTAGCAAAAAGAAAAGTGCAAGCTCTTTTGCTTTCACTAACTCAGATCATTGAGAAAGATACTAAGAGGAGATCTGAGATGAACTTGTGGGCTGGTGGGGAAGGAGAGCAGAGCTGCAGGAATTGTTACACCTGAATACAAACTGAGCCCGAGACATACAAACAGCATGATGATAAAACCTTTTTTTTAGCACCTTATTTCAGGAAAGAAGAACAGTTATGCATTGATGTTTATCAAAGGTGGAAGACAAAGTAATATGTTTTCTGCTCATACACTTCCTATTTCTTGTTGGTGTATGGAAATTTTAGTTGTTTGTGTTGTGTTTCTTGTTTATTTTAAATGGTGTTTTATGGCTTGTGTTGCTTTGCTTGCGTACTGCTCCTCATTATTTTGGACAAGCAATAGGATATGAATTCTCTCCTCCTAGTAATGCCTGTCTTAGTTCACGAGTACTTGAGACCCATTTGAAATAATGGGAAGCTTTGCTTTGAGACATAAAATGGATGAAATTATAGTTGCTTTTCAGAAACTTCCACAGCTACTTTATCAAAGCGAAGTTTTCCTTCTGACAATACAGCCCTGCAGACGCACCAACTGGGTTTAATTGATACGCTTTATCAGCATTTAGCAGTTTTCTGTGCACCGTGGTGTACTGGTTTTGTTAAGGATTATCTGCGTGCGAAGCACTGAGCTTCAAATCTGAGCCTCGCTTTTACTGAAGAGCAGCTTCCTTTTGTGTGCTTTCTTTTTGGGTTCGATACGAGCGAACACGGTGAAGTATAACTCAAAGGCGAGTTACAGCAGAGTGCTGTGTCTTGTGCCTGCAGCCTGGAGCACGTGCCAGCTCAACGGGAACGCGACGTGCGGGCGAGGAGTTCGGAAGCGGCTCCTGAGCTGCGTGCGCAGTGATGGGGAGATGGTCAGTGCGCGGCACTGCGAGCAGGTGAAGAGAGAAGCCGCGCGCCGCGGAGAGACGGGCAAAGATTAATTGAATTCTCCTAATTTTCTGCCCCTCAGCAGCATGGTGTCGCCCTGGTTAAGGCTTACGTGTGCGTTTTGTTGCTCGCCGACAGCGTCGCCTGGAGAAGCCGGCGGAGACGAGCAGCGAGTGCGTGGTGCGGTGCGTGGTGGACTGCCGGCTGTCGGCGTGGTCGGCCTGGTCGCAGTGCTCCCAGACGTGTGGCTCCGGCGGTGAGTGCCCTCCTGGCCTTCCCCTCCCACCACACACCATAGAAATCGAACATTTGACGTGCTTACGGCAGCCCTGCGGGGTGACCGAGCACTGAGTCCCAGCAAGCGTTTAAGAGGTGGTTTTGGACGTGCTCACATTCCTGAGGCGTTGGGTTTTGGAGATGTAATAGGCTGTTTTCAAAGTGCAGTGTAGGAAGCAAGCAGATAGATGCCTGAAGGTGGGACCTGGCTTAGTGGGCACGGTGGTGATGGGCTGGCGATTGGACTAGATGACCTTAGTAGTCTTTTTCAGCCTCAGTGATTCTATGACTATTTTGTTATTTAATTTAACCTTTCAGAATCCAGCCGTAGGAAACACTAACCCCTCCCAGATAAAATAAGTGCTCAGAGTTAGCAGAAAAGCTAGGGAGCTACAGGATTCCTGCTACAGAGATAAGTAATCAAATAAAAATCCTTTCATATTACTTTTAGCTACATAATGATATCAAATTGAAGACAAAAAGCAGTAAGAATATCGTTCTTTAGTTCCTATATGCTGCTGTCTCTGTCCTGTGACCGCAGCTCCCTTAGTGTTTGCATGACTCCAGTAACTTCAGCAAAGTTTTACGTAGCCTGTACTGCTCGCCTAAATAGAAAAAGCAAAAGAATTTGGGCCTGTCTTGCTTCTGTATGAGTTAAACAAAATATTAATTGTTGATATGAGGTAATGCATTTAAGATTGCAATCCAAGTACGCTCACGATATTATTTCCCCGGCTTGTAGAGTGCATCAGACGTACAGGGAGTATTGAAACCAAATTCACTGAAGGTCAAAAAGAAAAAAGATTGTAACTTCCATCAAATGATCCCTTCAGATGGATTTCAGAAATCAAAACATATTACAGAAAAAGCTTAATATTTGGATTAGTGGCGTTCTTTCTTTGCCGAGTTTTTAGCCCTGTTGTAGAACAGTGCTCTCTTAACATAAATGAATAATTCATAGACAGCATGTTAAAAACAACGCTCTAGGAATACTATTAATTCCAAAGTTTTTTTTTTTTTCTTCAAACTCCATTTTGGAGGGTTAATGCTCATGTTGCTGAATGGACTTAAAATTTTTTTGGAGTGTTCAATCACTCACTAAAATAAATAGCGCAAAAGCAAGTTGTAACTTCCTGATGGCTTTTAGCATGATTAATGGAGCAGTTTGTCCTGTGTAATGCCTGAAGGTCTTTTCTTCTTGAGCGCTCAGACTGCACAGTCTGCAAAGGGATGTGCTACTGCAAGTAGAGGCATGCCTCGTATTCCTGATCCTGAAATGCTCATCCAAATCCTAAAGACTAGTCACAGAGTTGGTGGTTGGTAATGCATTTAAGGGGCAAATACTTGCTTTGTGTCCTAAGCCAGAGCTGAGCTTCAGCAGGGACCAGAGCCAACTGAAGTATTCAGTGCCCTGCAGAAGTGGACCTCAGCTCTTCTGTGAGTTCCTTGCTGGGGGTGTCAAACCCCATTAAAGATAATTAAACCACGTAGTCAAGCACAAGCTCAGTTCAGTCTGGGTCATCTTCTGCTTCACAGACAATATAAGTGTTATGCAGTGAGTAGAGAACTGAGTAGAGCAGATCAGGCTGTACACATGTATGATTCAAAAGCTGGAGGTAGCATTTCTGTGAATGTACAGACCATAAACGTCTGTGAAACGTACCTTGAATCCTGATACCAAATGCAGGTGATGGAGGTACCTTTGCAGCAGTCCCGTAGCTGTGGCCTCTTGTGTGTTTTCGACAGCAGAAACTGAGAAACAGCAGAAAGCTTCCCTTCAGCTTCTTCTTCATCTTCCAGTTGGCTATAAATACTACTAATGGTAGTATCAACGGAGAAGCCATTATCGATGTACCCTCTTACAGGTGGTACTTCACAGATCAGTATCGTGCAGATACCAAAATCCCCCCCAAATGTTGACAGGCTACATTACTTTTGAAATCACCACAAGATTCTCTTTGGCATTTGTGAGAATAGAATTAAACCACAAATTTGATACAGGAAACCAAAGGATGATAGTAAACAAGCTGTAGGAATATGGGGCAGTAAACACTGATTCTGCTTCCCTTTGCCAAACAAATAATTGCCCACTTTTTGGTAAAGCCAAACTGAGGACTTAAATGCACACTTCTCAGAAATAATTCAAGGCAAATCAGCTGTGTGGTGTTACTGGCTCTGCTCTTCTCCTCTTCACTCCGAATAACATTCTGCTTTTCTGGCTTTCTTGGAGAGTGTGTGGAGGGCCCTCTGAAGTACCATAAACAATTTCAAAGGGAAACTTAATTTAAATATGGTTCCGATCAAAATTTAGTGTTGCCAGGTGTATGCTTTCACTTGTTTCTTAACTCAAGCAACACTGCTAACATTTTTTACCCTGTCCTTTTCTTCCAGTAACTTGGTTTGCTGTGATGTATTTTAATGGATGGTGCCTTTTTCTTGCCCAGGTTTTATTTTATGGAACAATGCATTTAAACACGATGCGGTGCTGCTGTGTGTGTGGCGCTGACATCCAACATGATTCTGGTACACAGCAGCCGAAGGCGAATATATTGATTTTTATAAATGATGATGAGTAAAGTAGATCTCTTCCCTGCCTGCACTGAGCCTGCAGAGACGTGTAACACATTTTGCCCGTTGCAGCTGTGGTTCTGTGCAGCATCTGCTCTGGATGCTGGCTGGGGCCTGAGTCTGACTTTGTGTTACGCAGCAGGCTTCCTCCTACCAGTTGCTGCACTGTTATGGGAAGGTGTATAGGACTGGGTTAATGCATGGTGTTCCTAGGATTAAAGCTACTGGCAACATATTGGATAAAAATACATCCCCTAGGACGTATTTCCTTTATTGCGGCAAGTGAATGTCAGGGGCAGTTGTTCTTTTCTAAATAAATATTTTCCAGTTTGATAGAATTTCTCTCCTACAGGTGTGTTAAACAGCATAAAAACAACTAAACCTATGCCGTGTCACTTAGGAAAGTGACCTTGTCAGATAAATGATGGGACTTAACCTGAGTTACCCAGGGTTCAACACGCACTGCAGAGTAAATATCCCCAAGTAATTATTTCTCATTTCCAATTTTCAGCATACAGAACATTTAATGCTGCAGAGCAGAGGAGACAGACTTGTGGCTAATTCATTGCAAAATTAAGGAAAAATTCATTAGGAAATTAAAGAAAGCTGGGATTGCTTTTCTGTTCTGGAGTTTGTGTTGGAAGCAAATGAATTTAGATGCGTGGTGTTTCTGTTTTGCATAGGCGGTAAAAAATAAGGTATTTACAGAGAAAAGACAGGTGGAGTTTTTCTGCTCCTTGAGCGGCAATGGAACACCTAGGTGATGTTTATAGAGTGAGGAAATAAACCACAGAGCTTTAAGAGATCCACTGCAGTGACTGCACCCAAGAGACGTTTCAACAGAAGTTCTCAGGCAAAATTTCTTTCATGATTTTTTCACGGTATAGGAAGGAAGAGGTAGGAGAAATGAGGCAAACACCATCTGACCATTGTGAATGCAGTGGTTTTAAATGGTTTGGGTAACCCACTGTGGGGAAATAATGTGTAAATAAAAACATAATGGTTGTTAGTTCCTCTTTAAGGGAAAATCACGTTTTTTTTATGCAGTGATCTTCCCATTTACATTTTGTTAGAAAGTTGTTAAGCGGAGAGTATAAAAGGAAATTACGTCTTTAATTAAAATAGCTTGATGAATACTTCAGGGTTTCGAGCCCCTCCAAATGAGCTCAGATCTTCAACTCGGAGCTGTGGCTGCCACTTCCCAGCTTGTGCCTGTGGGGCTCAGCACTGAGCTGCCCGCCCCAGGCACCCCCCTGTGCTGTCCCCTGCAAACCCCACAGCCTCAGCTTTCCTGCTTTCTCTAAGAGTATATTCCATTGCTAACCAGTCCGTAGAGCTCACAGAGCCACATGCCAACATCCAGCCTAATTTTATGAGCTGTGCGTTGCTGCTGGTTGCAGCATCCCTGGATGTGCTAGAGCCTGGTGCACACATCTTCCTGTTCTGGAGTGAGCAGCATCATGTCCCTTGGTCTTCTCTCATTCTCCTGCTTACAAGTGCTTTGGTATCTGTGTTCCACTGCTGCAACCCTCTCTCTCTGTGTGCCAGCAGCAGAATGGATGCTCTCCTGGTGCATCACAGTTCTTACCTTTTTTCTCTTCTCAGCTAGGAGGGTTTTTTCTACCTCCTAATGTATCTAATTCTACAATGGCTGAATGCACAGTCATGTGGATAAGAGCTTTTATCATCACTTCTGTTACAAACTTCCTCGGTCCAGAGGATTACAACTCGAACAGGAAAAAGTCTTAAAATTGGTTTAAATGGGTTTAAAAATGGAATTCAGTGGGTAAGAACGAGGGAATAGCATTGTACAGGTAAGAAAACTCACTGAGATGTGTCAGGAGCATTTTCAGGTGAGTGTGCTTTTAATTTTCACTTGCCAGATCTTTTTGGGAAACCCTCTTTGTAGAGACGTTCATGACGGCGGTACCCAAGATGGTAACTAAATGGCTGAAATACAAATGGGAGTACTTCACTGCAAAGGCTGCTCTCTTTCCTGGTCAGGGAGTTAGCAATTATGGCTTGCATCTGTTTTGCATGGGTGTGCTCTTACTACTGAATCCTTTTCCCTATTTTTAACTGCCTCTCAAATCCGCATCTATCGAGAGGCGAGGCAGGAGATTTATCCATGGCACAGTCTTATGCCTTCCATTGCATAAAGGCTTTTTTCCAGTTTTCTTTTTAATTGGAGCCAGGATTCTAATTGAATCATTTTGAGTGAAAACATTCCTGGATGCGAACGGACAGCAAAGGAGAAGGAAATGGAATTGCTGTAACTTTAATGAGTGCATTCAGTTTTATTATTTCAAAAGTAGTAACATAATTGCTTTTTCCATTCAGAAGCTGAAGAAGTTTTCACCAATAATAAATAGGATTTTAATGGAAATGGCAGAAGTGGTTATGGACGGTAATAGCCATTAGGGTGTTTGCAGTTTTCAAATTAGATGCACACAATTGGTCATAAAAGGAAGATTTCATTTGTTAAAAATCTCTGGAAACATATTGAATGGACAGTGATAGAAATGATACTTCCGTAGGAATTATTTCCTTGTCATATTTAATAATCAGGATTGAGTCAAGTATTTAACTGTGTTGCATAAGCAAATAACATATCTGGGAAACATACAAAACCGTATTTAAACATTGTGTTCAGAAATATCAGCTGCTGCATCGCGCGGCAGAAGATTGGTAATTGCATCTGTATCAGCCGAATAGCCTTCCCCAATAATTGCTTTACTTTTTTGAAAGAGAGCGTTTTTACTGATGGAAGATGAGCTTGTAGCCATGCTAACCCCCGGAGCACCCCCAAATCCACTCCTTCCTGCTGACTGCCATTTCTTCTCTCCGCAGGCCAGATGGTGCGCGGGCGCACGGTGCTGCTGAAGGCCGCGGCCGAGGGCCGGCCCTGCCCAGCACAGCTCAGCCAGCACCGCAGCTGCCCGGTGAAGCCCTGCTACAGCTGGCACCTCGGGCCCTGGTCGCCCTGCAGGCTCCAGGTACAGCTCACGGCCGCCTCGGGGCAACCATTCCCTTAGGTCCTCCTTGCAGGTTGGAGGTGTTTCTCTTCCAGTTGTTGGACACGCCATAAGATGCATGTTAAGCGCGGGAAAATCGGGGATGTAAACCTGTGCACGTGGTCTCTCAGCTGGCAGCAGCGATTTATAGCAATGTAGGTTCAAGTAGTGTGAGCTTATAGATGTATTAAAGAAGATTTATGGAGTGAATGTGCTTGAGCAAGCATAGTTGTGGTGACCTATAATTTAGTTATATAAAGCAACTCTAACGAGAAAATAGCTTTGTCTCTTCTTCTAAGAGCAACCTAGGAGGTTTTTTCCTGCACGTTCTTCAGTGCAATAGTGTTCCTGTAAGGAGTGTGGGCTCCTTCTTGCTCTTTTTAACAGCTGGAGAATGGCTGGAGTCAGCAGTGAGGCAGTGCCTGCACCCTCCGCACTGCAATCATTCTCCACTGCCATTGGCCATTGTCAGCCTTGAACTGATTTTTTTTTCTCCTAAGCTTTTTCTTCTCTCCTTAGCTGTTACTTGACATTTCCTGTATTCAAATAGATTAGTTGGTAGCTCAGATCAGGCAGGTGTGAGTTTCCCGGACACAATGAAACCCGCTCAGGCTGCTGAGAGCCCTGTTTGCTGAGGTTCAGGTGGAGAATTGCTCTGTCTCATCCTGGCACACGAAAACTGTGCACAGGCCCCTGCCTGATTTTCTGTATTGCCAAATACAGGCAATGGAAGCCAAAAGTGGAAGTGAAGACACATTCTTTGTGTTTTCTGCTCAGCCCTTTACTGTAGCATGCACGGCTTGAGTGCTTGCTCCATCTCTGGCTGCAGCTGAAGGACCTGTAGCAAATGCCAGAATTTACCTGACTTTTTGGAGATGAAATTTGAAGTATTACAGCCTTTGGACAGCTCAGGATCACAGAACCGGAAATACATTTTAGGGTCAACTTTCTTCTTCATTCCTGTGCTAAACAACTCATTGCAGATAAGGATGCGAATTCAGCCTTTATATGTGCTGCACTCAGTATTTATTTATGTATAATGCCCTTAGCTGATATTTTGTCCAGCAAAGGTAAGCAAATTCTGCTAAGCATTAGGGATGAGAGATTCAAGCAGAGGAGCTAGCATAGCTGATAAAAGAATTAGTAGAGAAGCTGAATTAAGGCCCCACATATTCCAGAAAAATAACACATCCAGAGCCCTGCTATATTTCAACTCAGAACAAGTAATCACAGCCTTTGCTTAGCCAGATATCATCCCGCACTTGCAGTCAGATAGGGCTTGCTTCTCTCCTTAAATTACTGTGTCGTAGTTTCTCCCCCCTTTGCTTTGTTTTGGAGAGGTGCCATTTTTTTCCACGTTCAGTTCTCTTTAATGAGGTGCTCGGGAATTAAATGTAGTTCATAAATACAAGGTGATTTATTCCTGTGCTTTTCTGGAAAAGAAGCTTAAGTGTACTTTCCAAAGAAAGCTTTCAGAAGTCGTGTTTTCGAGGATGCTTTGTAGAAGAAAGGTAAATACATCCCATGGTAAGACCAAAATGCGTATCATGAAGTTGTCCTCCTGGAGTAATGTAAACAGGACAACTCATTATAAGGCTAAAGTATTTCTTCCTTGTATTATGAGATAACCGAGACTGCATTTCTTAATTGTAGAAGGACCATTTTATGCTAAATTGACTTTGTGTGAATAATTAGAGGTGTGTGCATGTTGAGGAGTACAGCCTGCTAAGTGTTTTGTAGTGCTTGCTTTCACAGTCTGTAAACCAGTGCACGGCTCCCCGGGCAATTCCCCATGCCACGAGCACCCCTCCTGCAGGTGTGGGCATTTCTGCTGCATTCAGAGGGATGTGGAACTTGGAAAATGGACAGTACACATAATCCTGAAGGGTTGCATTTCATCAATCTTTTTCCCACGAGAGCTGAAGTGTTTCACACTGATTACTAAAAAAAAAAAAAAAAAAAAAAAGAATAATTAGAAAATAGAAATTAGTAGTGGGTGGTGGTGTTCCTAATTTTTTCATTAAAGGAATACAGGCCAAATAGCTGGATATTACCAAGAGCTAGCTGCCTAACGTTGACAAGAAGTCCAAGAACCCCTTCTTTAATTTGAAGTGATTTAAAAGGTGGCCCCTTAAATGTACTCAGACAGTGCTTTCTCATTAAGATTTTTACAGGTTGCTCAACAACCTGTGAAAGTATTGACCAGTCAGCTCTTTACCTAGGATGATTGTGAGTACACATGAACCCCAGTAAAAGCTAAGAAGGGAGAACTTTTCTTAAAGGCACGTTTCAAGAAAGCATCTCATTGGGACTGTGGGCCCTTGTGCTGTTGGTGTGCCATAGGTGGCTGCTTGTGGGCAGACCTCAGCTCACACCTCCCAAGGAAGAGTACTTACAATATAGATTTGGTCCCCAAAGTTTTGAATATTGGATCATTTCCTCAGCAGTGCTGCTCTGATTAGCAGCTGCTCACTGAGTCCTCGTTGTGCTGTTACTGCAGCAAATTTCCACTGATTCCACTGCTATTAATTCAGTCTTCAAATGTATAATTTTGGGGACGTGAATAATTTTTAGGATGATCAGGAAGTTAATGCGTGGCTCCTGCATTGCTTATGACCTTGCCAAAAACATCAAAAAAGCCCACTGTCATTTTCCTCTGTAAATGACAGTACGGCACCTTATCTTTTGAATGTGTTCAGTTCATTGTGAAAATGCATTTCTGGTCTTGAGTGAAAGCAAGCAAATGGAAGGCACTGTTGAAAAGCTAACATGTTTGTTTGGAGTTGGTATAGAGTCCATGATTTCTTTTTTTTTTCTTATCCTAAACAAATGTATTGTCAATATTGCCTGATAGAAGAATGAAAAACGTTGCTTTGAGACGCGCTGACTTTTATAGTGGAGACTACCAAAGAAAGCATTCTTTTCATGCTATTTATATTTATGTCTCTGCCACTGTATGACTATTCATACATCGTTGTGTCGACAAATACTTGTATATTTACGTCTCATTTATAAAAGAACGAGTATCTTTTTAAAAGTTTTTTTTTTTGTCCTTTCCAGTCATCTTCAGTAATTCCTTGATCTACTTCTTGAGCTGCACACAGGCTGCAGTTTGATTAGTGCCCATTTCCCCGGAGAGTTCTCTCCACATCGCGTTCTGTTTCCACCAGCAGTTTCCAAGAACTCCAACCCAATTGACAGCTGCATGAGTTATTCACACACCATTAATCTCGGGCTGCAATAGAGGTTTCAGCGGTGAAACGGTAATTTAGAACAGTACGTTACATACCGGCTAAAATGAAAGGCGGTGTTAAAAACTCGAGACCTGGCTGCATCTGGTAAATCTACGCTAATACTTCTCTAAGATGCTTTTGATAAGCAACTACTCTCAGCCCAACTATTTATGCCCCTATTTCCATTTCATTGTGCGTCAGCAGCAGAAGAGGTCTGGAGAAAATGAAAAAGGTACCACATGTTTACAGGAGAGAGATTCTTGAGATTCCTGCTATCAAACACGCTGCCGAATAAATGTACTTGGTAGGAGCCATTCTGTTCCACAGATGAAGTCCATTATTTTAAAAGAATCTACTGCCAAGTGATTCAAAGTAGCATTTCCCTTGGTTATATAAAAGCAATGTTTCATCCTTCTTCTTGAGCTTTATTTACTGAATTTTGCAAAGTGCCATTTCCACAAGGCTTGAGACATCCGTTCATAAAGCATCACACGGGTTTAAGTTGTGTACCTCAGACATCACTGCAGCTCCGTTTTTCAGAGAAAAATGAAACAATTCCAGCCTCTGGAAGTAGCCTCGGGGCATCAATTCTCACAGCATCTTCAGATCGTCAGGTTAGCCAAATGATATTGATTCTCTGGTAGAGGAAGTCTTCAGCAAGTAGTTTGGTGCATGGCAGAGTATTTCAGGACTGGGCTGAAGAGCGTGGAATGGCTTACGTGGAGCCTCCTACTGCTTGTTCACATCAGGGTCAGTGCTAACAAACTGTGGCTGGCTTCAGGTGGCATTTCAGTAAAGCAGGTGATCTGTGTCCGCTTCAGAACCTGTAACTCCCTGCACAATTAAGGAATTACACAACACGTTAATCTTTGCAGCCTAATTAAAAGCGCTGATGGGTTTTTGCTGTTTCAGTTTAAACCATTTAAGTGGTCATATTGGGTTGTGTCATCAGAGGAGGTGAATGGAAATGTGCATTCCTTTTTGAATGGGCTCTGCCCTTGGCCTCTTCGGGGAAGCCAAAAATCTCTGTGTTTATTGAACTGGGCCTTCCTTAAGAATCAGTAAATTCACGAGCTCTAACTAAAGACATGGAGAGCTCACCCCAAAGACTGCATTCAGCTTTTACAGTACCTATCTCTTCTCCTAGGAGCTTTGCTGCCTGGGCAAGGATCAGCATTCCTAAAGCTGTGCTCTTCACATTTGTTTTTTTCCAGTGCTGTGCCAGGCAAAGCACCTGCCTGAGCTCTGCCCCATCTGCTCAGTGACTCCTTTCTTTCCACGTCTCCCACGTGTGGAAAGGAAAGGATTTATGTGTTCTTCTCCCCACTTGAGCTGCAACACACTTTTCCATGTTCCATTGCCTCTGAGCTTCTGTAGAGCTGTGTACAGAGATGATCTCCATCTGTTTTCCCATAACTGAGGGTACTGTTGCAGCCCAGAAACTGGATTTGTATCTTTGAATTCTTTTTAGGTGGAGTCAAGTGTATTTCTTCTGCCGTCTGCTAGCAGCAGCAATGGGTGTCTCTTTCCTTTCTGTCATTTCCTAGGGTGGACAGTGTGGAGATGGATTGCAGTTCCGCAACCTCACGTGCGTAGTGCATGATGCATCTGTTTCTGCTACATCCCAGCCAGTAGAAGATGCATTATGTGGTGAGCTACCTTTGAAGGAGAGTGTGCTGCAGTTACCGTGCTCTGTGCCTTGCCCAGGTAAAGTGTTTTGAAAGTCACACTACGTTTCTGTCTGTAATAGCTTTCTGAGACTGAGTTGCTTGCATAGCTGAGCACTGTCAGCTGCTGCAGTAAGAATTCGTACTTCAGCAGATCGGGTAAATGCTCAGTCTGCTGTTTCTAGATCACCTGAAAAAGACTTTCTTTTTGGAGAAAATGAGATTTCTCATGAAGCAGAAAATCTGAATAATGCATACCATTGGGTGATAAACTGGGGTTATTTCGCTGTTAAAGCCGTTGTACTCAGCTTGTCCTTAATCCTTTAAGGCTGATTCCTTTTGCAGACCTGCGATTTGTTCTCTCCCTGCACGCAGGTGACTGCCACCTGACTGAGTGGTCGGAGTGGAGCTCCTGCGAGCTGACGTGCATTGATGGCAGGAGCTTTGAAACAACAGGACGGCAGGCGCGCTCCAGGGCGCTCATCGGTCAGCCTGCTGAGAACATGGAGAGCTGCTCCGGACAAGTGGTGGAAACACGGCCTTGCTCAGGTAGCCTTGCCAGGGTTTGTCCCACTCAAGAGCTTATTCTGGTTTTATTGCAAAGTGAAGGCCGACTGGTATTGATGTTGCAGGAGGGAGGTGTTACGAGTACCTGTGGAAAACCAGCCTTTGGCGAGACAATGTGCGCACAGTGTGGTGTCAGCGCTCAGATGGAGTAAACGTCACAGGTATGTCCCAAAGCACACGGGGCTGAAAAGTCTTCTTCCAGGTATTTTTTCTTCTGCACCACTTGTTCGGAGGGCAGTTGGAGAGCTTTCCTTCCTGATTCCCCCAAGATTTCAGTTCAGAGCTGCGTGTAGGAAAGAAAGGTGGGCACTCAGCAGCCTTGCTGTCAGGTCACCATCGCACATGTCACTGCATGAGGACATTTGGGTGAAGTACCCTCACTGACTATTGGGCTAGATGATCTTAGTGGTCTTTTCCAACCTTAATGATTCTATGATTTTCTGACTGCTGTGTTGGTCACAGGAAGAAATGAGTGCACCTATACTAACAGGCCTGCCTAGGCCTTCCTGTAACTGTGGAGAGAGGAAATCACATGCAATGGAAAAGAGCCCAGCTTCTGTAATGCTGCTTCTATTCAATAGACAGGAATCACTCAGACTGTGAGATTCCTGCTGGTGCCGTGACCTACAAATTCTTCCTGCACAGGATGAAAACTGAAATTCATGGTCAGCACTTTGAAGCTGTACAGGAGGTTGGCAAAGGTAATAGGGCTTGCACATCCGCAGGATGAATGAAGAGAGAGCAGGAATGAAAATGTTATCTCGTTCTATTTATAATGAGTAGTTAAGATAATATACAAAAGTTTTATGTGCGAAGGTTGCCAAGTAGTTAAGAACTCATTAACACTATTTTATTCCTATAGAAGCACAGAGCTTCCCAAGTGAGAATGGGCTAAGGCGTTATGTGGATTATGTCTTCTTATGTAGATAAGACATTAATGAGGACACAGAAGATCTGCATCTAATTCCTGATTCTGTCCCCAACTTCCTATGTGGCCTGGGGCAAATTGCTTAAGTCTGTATATCGCTTTTCTCTATTAATAAGATGGGTATGATAATAATTCCCTGCCTTGTTAAAGTAAATTAATTAATATGATTCCTACAGATATAATGCTAATGTGTTCAGTAGTCTAGTACTTAGCTATTTAAAATAAGCAAGCAACCACTTCTTGCAGTACAGTGATCCAAGTGCAAAATATTGTGAAACGTACCCTTTTCTCTTTTCTTTGAAAAGCACTCTTCTGTTTTGAAAGTAACTTCTTTTCCAGGAGGGTGTGCTCTTCAAACCAAACCTGCTGAAGTTCGGCACTGCAGCCCAGCATGCAGGAAACCCTTCTCCTACTGCACCCAGGTACTTGGCTGCTGCAGAAAGTGGCTGAGGAGTGAACATTGCAAAATATTTTTTATTACCTTCGTATGTTGAATGCATTCTAGGACCTAAGAGAGAGTTCAGCATGCCCATGATACCACCTCGAGGCAATTGTAGGAATTTCAGTCCGAAAGCTTCATAATTCTGCACAGATGAGTAAAGGTGTATAAGTGTAAAAGTGTTACAATTTTGGTTTTGTTTCATGGGGAGAGTTTGAAACCTTCTGGTCTAATTTTCATTGAATGCTATTTTACTGTCACATAGCAAGTGGACTGTTTAAAACTTTAGTAAGCGAGGAGATAAAAGTTTATTTGCTCTCCTGCTCCTCCATGGACGCAGGAGGCCCCTGTGAGTGCAAGGAAGCTGTAGCAGCCTGATCCCACTACCTCCACACTAAGCCCTAAAGCAAAGCCAGAACTGAGCCACTTGCTGAAATGGTGAGCATCTGCAGCACCCGCTGGGTCCTTCAGCCCTCATCTCCTCTTTGCCGCTGAGGTTACAAATGTCCCTTCCTATAGGTACTGAACTCCAGATTGAGAGCTTCCAAAAATGCCTTCTCCTTGTCCTCTGTGTCAATACTGTGACAGAGCATAAAGCCTTAAGGTAGCCAGATACAGCTGAGGTGCAGATATTTCTGTTCTAAAAATATCTTCCACAGCTCTCAGTCTCATCTGAGTATTGTGGGAGGAATCACCACTGGATGCGAGCAAGGATTGTTATGAGAGCCTACAGGAGCATAATGTGATGTGTAGACGTGCATTTCTTAGCTGTAAAAACTGTTGAGGCATCCTTCACCTTTTGCACCAAAAGCTCAGGACTGTGTCTGTCAACAAGTGGGGGGGCTGTGGCAAAACCCTGATGTGTCAGGAGTTAAATCCTTATCACAGATAGTGTAAATCAGTTTTCTGCTTGGATCGTGCGGAGCATATCAGACCTCCAGACGGGCATTGTAATTATAGCATAATTAGAAGAGAAATGCAGTCTAAAAAAGCTGTATTAAATTAGACATCCAGAAAATGGAGGATCTGTGTAGTGAACCGCCACATTTTAAGACATCTCTGGAAGAAAATTCCCACACTGGTCCAACTTAGCAGATATTTGGTCAGAAGAGCAGTGCTTCATTATGGATAGCCCAGTGAAATACTAGAGCAGAAATACATTGGAATGGAGAGTTGGGTCTGAATTGGGATTTTTTCTTCGTTAATTTCTTCTAATGCCCAGCAGGGTCACTGCTAATTTTTTTTATTGACGAGAGGAGTTGGATCAGGCCACGGATGCCTATGATTAAGCCTGTTGGGATGAGAACGTTTCCATATTGAGCTTCTCTGTAATTACTCTTTCAACCAATTCCCCAAGTACTTTATGGCTGTTTGAGCTGAAATGGGTTTGCAGCACCGGCCCCTGGCCTGTTTGGTTTGGTGGCAGTGAACTTGCTAATGACACGTGGACGATGTAGCGGGCCATTTCTTGATAGTTTACATACAATTTGTGCTGTCCTGTGAGAGGATGCTAACGTTTTAATACTGAATTCCCTTTTATCACCTAGAGAGGAGTCTGCGGTTGTGAGCGAGGATATACAGAAATAATGAGATCAAATGGTTTGCTGGATTACTGCATGAAGGTACCAGGTTTAGAAGATAAGAAAGCTGATGTTAAGACCATTGCTGGAAAAAATAAACCCGTCAACTCCAAAATGCATGACATTTTCAAAGGATGGTCTATTCAACCTTTTAATCCAGGTGAAAAACTTGAATATGAATGGAATAAATTTTCTTTACAATGTTTCTGCGGATGAAAGATACAAGCTTTGTAGATCACAGCATCAGAGATTGCATCTGGAGCTGCAGAGCGGCCTCACATTTCTAACTCGTGTGTCATCTTCCATTCCTTTGTGACTGTACAGAGTAATCACAATCTCTTATGTTGAGAGATAGCAAAGAGAATGAAGCAACAATATTTTGCAGAAGTATACTTAAATGCAGTTTGGGGGGATGCTTGGAACGATTATCTGTGATGTTTCAGTAAGTAATGCATTTGGACCAGGGAAGACATCAGTAGCACTTCAGAAGATTCTGAGCAGAAAGTGCTTAAAGGCTTCATTAAAGACAATACGAGTTGTTTCGTGACATATTTCAGAAGTGTATGAGAAAATACAGTAGGAAGCGTAAAGTTTGGACTTTTAAGTGTTGAAGTTAAGACACTGAGAGAACAAAAACAAGCCAGAAGCAGGCAGGGCTGCTGTCCCCAAGCAGTGAGTCCTGACTGCATCTTTGGCTTCTTTGTCATCATTCCCAGCTGGAACAGGCACACCTGACTTCTGACAGGACTCGTGCCATAGCTGTAACAGCTGGTCACCATTTTCACTATGACTGATATTAATTTATGCATACTAAATTTATGATATGAAAATATAACTTGAAAATGAGAGAAGTATCAGAAGAGTCAAGTTTTACTGAAATACCTCAGTTGCCTCCATATCCTGCTAGTCCCATCTTCCCTGTCTTCTGCTCTCTCACTTTGCCTTTGTTTCCTATTAGCTTGTAATGACCATGAGATTTTAGAAAACATGCAATTTAAGGTTCTGCTGGGGGATTCCGGGAGCCATAATTCTGTCTGATATATGTGATTGCACGTTGAATGTTACATTTACATATTTGATTTGCATACGGTAGTTAACCTTTGTGTTGGCTGTCTCAGAGCTAACAGAACTTGGTCCACAGCCTTTTAAAGTTGGCTGGTTTTTGACCAAACTCATTGTCCAGAAACCCACACAGTTCACCAGCTGTTTGAGTCACAGGTTTGGGGTTAATTGCCTTTTTGTCAGCAACCGTGGCCCTCTGTGGGCTGTCTTCCTTAGGTGTCACATCTTCAGCTGATACCTTTATGAGGTTAGAAAAAGGGAGAGAGGTGTAGGTGGATGCTGCAGTCCTGCTTTAATCAGCATTCCAGGCTGCAAAGCTTCCTTCTGGTGGGCTCGACCTCAGTGCAGCATTTGTGAGCCTGTTCTCCACCAGAGACAAAAGACAGAAACAGGGACTAAGGAGCTTCAACAGAACATGGTGTTGTGTAATATTAGAGTATAAATGTTACAGCAACAATATACGACAAATGAATAAGCGTGCTACATGTGCTAAGTGTATCATCAACCCATCCAGTAGGTTTTCTTCTGTCTGTATGTGCCCTTCGGACCCAGCTCAAGGCAGGTGCTCTTCACACTGTTCCCCTTTGTCTTGCCTCTTGACAAAATATGTAATTACTGTCCTAAAACAGGCTCTGAGGCTTACTCATCTGGGAGATTGCAGTAATTAGTGCTAGCAGAGCCAGGAGACCACTGCTACCTACCAGTTGTGCTCTTGATAGCAAAACTGTGGTGAGTGCTCCCTGTATGGATGGCATTTATCATCCTTCAGTGCTATAGTCCTTGACATTTGTGTATGTCTAAGGACTTGTATCTGTCACTAGAAGTATATGTGCCTTTCTTTAGTTAATTTGTGGCTTTCCTTCCTGGTTACAGTTTGAAACACAAATTTTATAATGATTTAATAGCTCTGATGTTTTTGTTCTTCCAAATGCTCTGCAGGAGCACACAGAACTGATTTCGAATCAGGCTATTTTTCCATTCTTTGCCACTCTCTGGGAGGCCAGAGTTCAACACAGAAGCTTTTTAGATAGTATTGTTTAAATTATTGGTTGGCGTGGTCCAGTGCCTTCGTGTTGCAGCTGGAGAGCTTGGCTGCCTTCATAGCAGACCTGGTGGGATGCCATGCGCTTGCTGTGACAATCCCTTTGCATCACTGCTAAATGTTTCTTGGCCATAAATTTCATACCTGGACATCAGGAGAAGAAGTAAAACCTGGCATGATGAACAGAGCAGTTCTCATGGGGAAGATAGGCTGTAAGTGATTAGAAAAGAGGAGACGGTCTGTGAGCGATACTCAGACTTCCCGCAAAGCCCAGAGGGAAAAGAAACCCACAACCAAAACCAGAAAAAATGGGATCAGATTAAATATGTTTCCTTTTGTAAATAATAATAATAATAATAATAATTTCAACATGAAATGTAAAATAGGTTCCATGTCTGTCCCACGCAGTAAGTCCCCACTTGCATGAGCGCACTGGAAATGGCCCCGGTCAGCCTATGTCTGTGGGCATGGAGTGGGCTCATATTTCTGCCTCCAGTGTGGATTAATAACTCTGTTGATATGAATCAGCTCCGACTGCTGCTGCGTGGAGAAAATACCACCACGTCTGTCCACCAGGAATTCTTTACAGCCAGAACTGAGCAAGAAGCAGAAATATTGATCTTTTAAAAATAATTATTGTTAATGCGGAGCTTTAGTTCAAAACCTGCCCCAATAAGATGTATTGAGACTTCCTATCAGAAGGAAGTGTTTCACAACACTCGAGATGAAATGGTTGTGGAGGGGTTCTTGCGTGGATTGCAGAGTGAGTCCCCTGCCAGTGCCTGGGGACAGACCAAGCAGCCCTGCCAGCAGCCCTGTCTCACTTTTGGAAGCTTGTTACATTTCCTGTGGCACAGCTTCATCCCTCTTACTATTACAAAGCCTATCCTTGTTCTTCCTGTAAGCTGAACTTATTCCCATTTGTTGCCCAGGCACTTTTCAGCTCTAAGCAGCTGGTTCTCTTTGGCCTGCTGATGTCTACCCCAAGTGACCCAGAAGTGCGGGCTGGCTGTGGGTTATGAAATAGTGCTGCTCTGGAAAGCTGACACAAAGAGTTCCTTTCAGCTTTCATTGAACAGCATCTAAGGTCCTTACCAAAGTTAAGATTGTGTGTTCAAAAAAATTGATTTTTACAGGAATGTCTTTCCTATAAAAAACATTTTTGATGGATTTTTCCCAGCAACTCATTATTGTGTTTCCCATCAATGATGCTATGAGTTCTGCTTGTGTATTCCCTCTTTACTTATCCTCTTAAGAAGAATTCATTTACTTTAGATTAAAACATTTTATTTTTTCTTTCTCTGTCTTCTTCCCAATCTTCTAACAGATGGTAAGCTGAAGATGTGGGTGTATGGTGTATCAGCTAGCGGGTTCCTCATCATAGTTCTTCTGATTTTTACATCCTTCCTGATGTGGTGAGTGTGCCATGGGCTTTGGGGCTTTGTTTGCTCACTTGTTTTTAAGATTTAATCCTTAAGGCATTAAGAAAGAATGGAACTTGGATTAGAGGCCTACCCTCATTTGGCCCCTACCTCCAAGCAGTTTAAAACTCTTCACATTACAGATGCTAACCTTAACCTACGTGATTGTGAAGATGTGTGGTGGTCGTGCAGGGAAATAATTGCTTTTGGTAATCAGTAGACCTGTATATTCAGAATTCTGCTGGGATTAGGAATGGCTTCTTATTGTTTATTGTATTCTTAAAAAATAAAAATAAAAAAAAGCTGAAAAAAAAAGGCAAGGAAGCCAATTGGATCTAGGAGCTACTTCCTGTTCAAGGAAAGACCAAAAATAATGGGGTCATTCAGCTGGAAAATGTTGTTTGATGTAAGAATACAATAGAAAACTATGAAATCGTGAATGGAGTTGGAAAAGGGCCCAGGGAATCTTTATCTCATGCAATATAAGAAGTAGGAGGCATCAGATGAAGTGTTTAAAATAAACAAAAGATCTTTATTTTCACACTGTGTGTTACTACCTTGTGAGCTTACTGCTGTCAGGGGCTGTGCGATCCAGAAGGGTAAATGGAGTAGAAGATGGCAGAACAGTTCATGGGAGAGTGGCTTTCTTGGTGTTAAGTGTGGTTTTCTGGATCTACGTCTTAGCTCAGGAAATCCCTAAATAGGTTTTTGCAGTGAATACCTCAGAAGGGGACACATCTTGTGTCCAAAGCTGCTGTTACCAGACACTGTTAGAAACAGGGCACCATGCGTGCTGAAGCTCTGATCTTCATCAGCACAAATCATGGGGGGCTTCATGGTGACAGAGTCCAGCCATGTCCTGACAACAACGTTACCCTATTTCACCCAGAATTTATTCTCTCTCGTTATTTCTCTCATTCTCTCTTCAATTAAAAGCAGTGTTTGGGTGATGCATCGGAGCCTCAGCTTCCGTGTTTTTTGAGTCATATAGCTACTGATTCTCTGCAGTGGAGCATACTGAGGGTTTTTAAAATAGTATTACATGCTTCTCTATCACTTGAAGACTTGAAGTGAGGAATTGTATTTCTCAGTAATAATTACTGTTGTTTCAGGGAAAAGAATAGGAATATCCCAGGTCTAGGCAGTTCACGTTTCACTTTTTCCGTGAGGTGTTCTTTGTTTTATCATCTGTGAGAAGACACCAGAGACAAATGTGTTTGGTTTCCTCTCCACATGATAAGCACGGCTGGCTGCACACTGAGCTGCCCTTTCTCGGCAGGCTGTGTCCCCACACCACCCATGGAATAACACACAAGTAGCTCCAGGCCGGCTTTCTTGGAAGAAGCCTCCATGCTGCCATGTCACCTGGTTGCAAACTGTAATAGCCAGTGTGGGGAGCTGATTTTTTTGTTGAAGTTTGTTTTTTATGTTGATGTGTTTGAGCTTCACAAAGTGTTACCATTTACGTTTTTTGCCTCCTGAAATATTTTTGTTTTTCTTGCAGCAAAAAAAGCAAGCAGCATCAAAGCACTCCTCCACAACAGAAGCCTCTAACCTTAGCCTATGATGGAGACATTGACATGTAACATAGGAAAGAAATCCAAATGTAGACATCGACTGCCTTAACCACTTTCTTTTTTGTAACTCTCAGACTTCTCAGTTTTTTGAGGAATCTCCTGATGTGTAGTAATTGGGCAGAACAGAAATACGGCAAGCTTAACATTTTACCACCTCGTTACTAAAGAAAAAATAACGGAGTCAAATTCTTGGATCTTGTGAAATTTCCCTGAAGAAACTGGAAAACGCATCTCTTCCTGTTGAGCAATGGGAATTAAAATCAGAAAGTCTACCAACATCAAATGGGATTGGTCCAAAAAAGAAAAAAGGCATGACAATCTGGAGGAAAATGTGACATTTACCGTAAATGACAAGGTTGACGCAGCATCATTATGCACTATATTAGTGCAGGGTTCTTTATTCTTCACATGTTTCAGCAATGAGTTTTCTAGTGTTTACATTTCGTTCAAAGACTTTAGAACTGGATCAAAGAGTAGCGAGTTGGAATGGCTGAAGTTATCTGGTTTTTTAAAGTTTCTTCCTTCTTATCCTGTTTTCTAGTCTGGAATATGATTTTGCTTCATTTCCACCTACAGGACAGAATAAGGATTGCTGAGAAGAAGCCTAGGCGGTTTCTGAACTGAAAGCATTTTCCAAAGGGTTGAGGAGATAGATGGGTGCTGTGACGGATGGCCGGAGGGTCTGGTTGTTTAAGAGGTGTTTTAAATCCAACAAAAGCATGTAGATACATTACGGCCAGTTTAAATTGTTATTCCGTTCAATTAATACAAACTCTGCTTTTGTATTTAAATTTTCTTATCTGAAATATTTATAAATTCTTTTTTTGAATTTAATTACCTGACCTCATTTAATATACATCAAACACAAATAGGGTTTGTAGCAGGCCTTGCTTTTTTAAATGTTTCAAAACCACTGAAAAGTTACATGTTGTAAACATCTGGGAGTATTTGAAGAGGGGTACGTGTTTATAATAGTATGTGTTGCAAGTAAGGAAGTGCCATCTTGTGGTATTGACTTGTATTTATTAGCAAATAAAACGCTAAAGAGAGTGAGAAAGTTCCTTCTGGTATGTTGAATTAAATGTGTGTAAACAATATTCATTATTAGTCTTTTACTGTGTCTGAGACTGAATGCTGATTTCAAACAGTTCTGGCATGTTTGGTGCTGTAGTGATTAGCTGAAGAAATGGTGTAGACAAGCACAAGTTGAGAGAGTAATTGCAGATCTGGAGAGCGCTCGGGCCTATTTTTAGCTCAATGCTACTTCTTTTTGGAATAATTAGGTAGATGGGAAGAGAAGAATTATTAGCAGCTCTTGTCAACATGCAGTTGCTGCGCAGGGGTTTGTGACAAGAGAAGAGCATCACCAGGCAGGAGGCGGTGCTCGTGGTGTCACAGCACTGCTCACATTCAGAGTTTGAACGCTATGATTTCATGGAAGATATGGCACTGTGAGTAGGTTTACTTCCCAGGCAGGGCAGGAGGTCACAGCATCGAGCCATGGCGGTGCTGTGGCTGCAAAGCAAGGTCAGAAACATGCTTTCCTCTTCCACAGAAACAAGTATTGATGGAATCGAGAGGGAACGTTGTCTCGGTCAGTTGCAGAGAGCCCAGCTTCCTGACAGAGGCGTTTGGCTGGTCCTACTTTCTGCCTTGGAGTTGTAAGAGATCAACAGGTTCTGGTTGTAACATTGGGAGCCTATATCTATATGTATATATTTATTTATGTATTTATTTATTTTCTTTTTTTCTTTTTTTTTTTTTTACAGTGCCCAGTACTGAACCTTTGAGTGGTGTATGATTTACAAGGGGAATGACAGTCCGGTGCTGCTAGGAAGAGTACTGCCAGACCATAACATAGCATATCTGTGGGATACGATGTAAGGAGAACGGTAGCTTGTGAAAAAAAATGATGGAATAAACTCGATTAAGAAAGCTGCTCAAACAGGCATTGGGGTTGGGAAAGTTGGTGTAATAATAACAAAACATGGCAGCTGCAACATGTGGCCATTGCCCTCAATAGCAGCGTAAATCACAGCCCAAACCAAGATGCTTTCTTCTTTCCCTGGGCGAGCCCAAGCACTGAAGGCATAGAAGTTGTGCTTTGCCTGCAGAACTGTCTGTGTGTGCTGCTACATGTGTCAGCTGCACACGTGGGCCCCGTCTGGGATATTTGCATGCGCAGATACCACATCAAGATGTCACTGTGCCTAAATTCTTGGAACATCTGGGCTTTTGTGTGCAGGAGCACCGGAGGGACTGGGAGCCCGACCTTGCTGTTGGCAGGGCTGTTCCTCTCTCCTCCAGCAGCCACACAGGAAGCACCACTGAGTGTTTTAGCTTTGGATGCCACAGCCAAGAGTAAAGACAGTGATTTTATTTGCTCTAGAAATAAAACAGTGTAAGAACTCCAACTAGCCAAGATAGATAAAGGCTTGTGAATTAGCTTGTGCTTGTCTTCATATGGCTCTAAGAGTAGCCTAATTGCATGGTGTTCTTTGCTAAAGTGCACTTATATTCACCAGTTTCCTAAGAAAATGAAGAAAATATCTTGAAAAAAATATATAGTTAAGCATTTCCATTTTGGATTAGTCCTCATAAGTATGATTGTTAGGGATCAGATCATTTGCTGCTCTCGTGGCATAGCTGGTTTCTTGAAAGTCTGCTTTTTTTCTAAATACATAGCCTAATTTGCACTTATGAATGGAAGAAGAGATGTAATTTAATGTCAGGGCTCGATTTCAATTGAGAAGCAGTAATGCAGGAAGAAATGATACAACTCAGGGCCTTTTGAAACATGGCTTGGAATGCCTGATGTATTAGCGTGCCTAAGGACAGGTTTAACATGTGCCTGGTTTAAATGTAATGTAAGTGAAGTAACTTCCATGTCTCACAGCTGGGACACGCTCCTGTCCTGGGCAAGAGCTTGATTTATGTTACCTCTATGAGGATGACTTGTCTGGGGGCACAGCACCCCACTGTCCCATGTAATGGCATTGCATTTGGCCATGCGTGGAGATGTGGTTCCATTTACACCTGGGGAGAAGGTGAATGGTTGTAGTGGTGATCACAGCTGCAGGATGCTTTCTGCGTGCCTGTTTAGCGTATGCCCTTTTATCTCCCAATCTAATACAGTTTGTCCTTACTTGAAAATGTAAACAACTTTCATTGGTCACACATGAAATGTCTCAGAAAAGAATCCAGAAACCCTATATTTGCACTCGCTGGTAATTATGTTCATTTGCTTTGATGACATGCTTTGTTACAATAGCGTGTAGAGTGGACTCCAGACAGATACACGGGTTAAAGCAATTGATGGGATTTGTCCTGTCGGCAAAGAGGCGTTTTGATGGAATGAGAAATCAGATTCAATTTCCTTTGATAAGGAAGAATGTTAATTTTCTCCTCAGCTCTATGAAAGTTCACCTGCATGTTATGAATATTGTGGTTGTTACATGCCAATATGACATTTGGAAGAAACTCTTCAAACATAATAACAGTGAAGAATGTTTTCAGTCTGTGGATGCATGGAACACCAGGCATTAATTTTGCAGCTGCAGAAGGTAGCAGTTACAATGTTTTTTGAGGCAATCTGGCTTCCAGTGCACGTGACCTGGCTTCAAGTAGCTTTTCTGCAGGAATGTCGGCAGTGGGTGCAGTGGAATGGCCTCAGGTTGCACCAGGGGAGGTTCAGGTTGGATATTAGGACAAGTTTTATCTCAGAAAGAGTGGTATTGGCACAGGCTGCCCAGGGAGGTGGGGGAGTCACCGTCCCTGGAGGTGTTTAAGGACCATGGAGATGTGGCACTGAGAGACATGGTCAGTGGGCATGGTTGTTGGACTGGCTGGAGTTGGACTTGATCTTAGTGGCCTTTTCCAATCTTCATGATTCTGTGATTCTCAATTAAGTGATTTAATTACACGATTTTGTTTTGTCTTCTGCACCGATATTAAGTTCAGTGACTGAATTAGGGAAGAACATCAGACTCAGAGTGGTGAAAGATTTAAGCATGCCATGAGAAATGTGTTTGGCAGATGCTCTCCTGTGGGATCAAGCTTCTTGGCTTACTTACATTGGGTAGACCAAGTGTATCCAAATTTATTTAGGTGGGGTAGTTCAGATCCTTCTGAGCGCAGAAATACAGAATGGTTTCAATGTCAAGACACGATGGATTTAAATCTAGCCCATTTAAATCCTTTCCCATACCTCGAGAAAAGACAATGCAAGCAGTTGATGGTGGCAGTTGACATCTTGTCCTCAGATAAGCAATCCCAAGTAGGCCTTTGCAGGAGAGATTCTTATATGGGAGATTTTTTCTTCCAACATACACTAAGTAGGGCTTGTGGGAGTTGCAGCACAGCCAAAGCACCAGTGACTACTTGCGTTTCAGCTGCTGCAATTGAACAGCTTGCCTTAAGAGGTGTGAGAAGCACATTTGCTGAAACCCAGGCAGTGTCTGAGCTGTTTGAGCTCTCTCTCCCCTGACAGACTGCAAGAAAACATCACAGTAGAAGCCGGCCAGGCCATCTTGCAGCTATTTGGTGTTTTCTCTAACCCCAGCACTATTTAACTCAGTAAAGCACTTCATCTTGTAAAGTCTGACAGTCTGGGAGTGGAGAAAACGTGGTTCAGTATCTCAGCCCCAGTTCCACTCCGGTTCCTACTGCAGCGGGGCCCTGGGGACATGTGTTGGTGTGGGCCCTGCGCCACGATCCTGCCTTTGGGGCAGCAGTGATGTTTGGGCATGTTCCTCACTGCGGGGAAGCATCACGAGGCTGCCAGGTCTTCAGGGAATCTCACATTCTCACCTGACGCAGTCAGCTGATGAAGCCTGTTAACATTTGGGCTGAGATGAAAAGCTGTAGTGCAGCTGTGTCAAGTCATGATTGCGTTGCCACTCTATTTCTTTGGATAATGTGGCAGATCCACAGCAATTACTTTTAAATGCAGTCTCTGTCACTGCAGAGCAGTAATGTGAAATATTTACTGTTTTGTTTGCCTCGTGCCAAGTGAGTTTTCACTCAATTTGTCATTAACACTGCTGTCCTCTTCTGAGGGAAGAGTTTATTTATATGAACTGCTCTTCAGTAATTCTGTGTTTTCTACAGGAATAGGTGCTGGCATTATCTTCCGAATTCATCCAGTTTGGACCACAAAAATCTCTGCTGATGAAGCTGTGGGACTGACAGCAGATGTGAGGGATAGGAGCACAGATCTCATGCTCAGTAGTCCTGTTCATGCAATGCGGGTCATTTGTGACCAAAAAAAACCCCATTTTGCAGAGTTCTGCAGTATTTTTGATGTGCAGGCAGAACACTGCCTAGAAAGGAGCAGTGCTGAGTCTATTGGGTCCCCTCCACAGCTCCCACCTCACATGGCTATGAGCTCCTCACAGAAATCAGCCCTGCTGAATTGGCTGCCCTGCTCACGGATCATCGGGGCTGGCTCTTTAGGAGTATAGTTAATGAGTAATGAATATTTTGAGTATTTTTCCGCATGATATTAGTACTGTTACTGTTCATCCCCTCATTTCCATCACCATGACAGCCAGGAAGATCTAAAACCCAGAGAGCCGCCTGTCTCACACAATCAGGCAAACCTGAGAAATGGATGCTAGGGGAAAAAAACCCAGTGCTGTGAAATCTGAAATGAAGTGAGGAGTGCTGCAGCCTGAGGACAAGCAGTACGAGTCTCAGCTGGGTTCAACCAGCCTCATCTCCTTCTGTGACCAACAGCTCCATACATCACTACAGGCTTGGGCCAAGGTGGCTGGAAGTCTGCACAGAGGAAAAGGATCTGGGGGTGTTAGCTGACAGCAGCTGAGCATGAGCCAGCAGTGTGCCCAGGAGGCTAAGAAAGCCAGTGCCATCCTGGCTTGTATCAGCTGTAGTGCAGCCAGCAGGAGCAGGAGGTGATCGTCCCTCTGTATTCCGCACTGGTGAGGCCGCATCTTGAGTGCTGCGTTCAGTTTTGGGCCCCTCACTACAAGAAAGAGCTGGAGGCCCTGAGCGTGTCCAGAGAAAGGCAACAAAGCTGTGAGGGGTCTGGAGCACAGGCGTTACGGGGAGTAGCTGAGGGAACTGGGGTTATTCAGTCTGGGGAAGAGGAAAATTTTGGAAAAAAGTCATCAGAAAATGCTGTACGTGCCTGGGGCTCAACCCCGCTGCTGCGGGGATGGGGTCTTGTGGTGGTCAGGACTGCAGTGGTGACAGCCAGGCTGGTGCTAGGGGCTCTGAGAGAGAAATCCACCCATAAATCCGTCCATTACAATGCTGTCAGTGCCCAGAGCCACTGCTGGGTGCAGTTGAGCACGTTCTCTATTTTGTTAATATTAGACACCGTGTCTGGTGCTTGCTTTGTTTCTATTAATTATCTTTGATTTTCTTTTGCTTCTTCATCAGCTTTGATTACATTTTTTTTTCCTCTGTGGAACTTCAGATCAGCTTTCTGAAGCAAAGCAAAATGTAAAGTGCAACTTTTATTTCTCCCTCGCTGACAGCCAGACAATGAATATGGATCAGAATTTTCATTTCCTTTTTTTTACCACATCCATTTGCGTGATAGAGCAAGCTTGCCAGACTGGCTTTTCTTTGATCAACCTAATAAGGAAAAAGCGCTTTCCAACTCCATATTATTTTATGCCTTGTTTGTGACTTCAGCATCCTTTATACAGGTTTAGAGACGGTTTATGCTTTGTTGCCCTTGAGTCATTTCGTTGAGAGCACTTGTGTTCTTCCCACCATAAAACTACCCGCCTGTAGCATGATATGTATTAATAGGTGTTGAATGGAAACGTGGTGCACTGAAATGTTGGTGCTCCCAAATGACTCCATGCGATGATGAAAGCCAACTGAAGTTGGGGCTGTTGGTTTTGGTGCTCTTTTAGCTGTAGGTATTTCTCCTCCTGGTATGCTTTGTGAATTCCTGTTGCAATTGTTTCGGTTCCGTTTGGTAACTGATGGAAAAATGGCTGTGCTGATAGAGTGCAGTCTGGGTGGCCTTATTGAGCCAGAGGGGCTCCCTTCATGATAACTGCTTTGCCAAGTTCATTTTCAAAGGGCAGAGAAATGGCCATATCTGCACTATACCTATAGGAAGGGGGGAAAATCAGATTAATTATCGCTTGCTTTAGTAAAAATGGCTGTGTAATGGTGCAGAACAAATAGCATAAATCTCTCCAAGATTGTGTTAACACATTCTCTCAACCAAAATAAAAAATAACTGCCCTGTACCTGTGTTGTGTAGGGAAGAGCTGCAGAAATATTAAGCAATGATGGATCTGCTTGAACTGATGTATTAAGATGCCTTAGCCAGAACTGCATATTTGTAGTATTAGAAAAGTATATTATAGTAAATTCAGTGTGAACACACCAAGCACACAAAGATTCATACCTTGCTGACTCCCTGCTGTGCTCAGGGCCAAGTGAAAAGAGGGGACACATCCCACAGAGAGGTGCTTGTAGGGCTGCACAGAGCCGCATCCCGAGGAGCTTGTGGAGTTGCGATGGGAGCCCCAGCTGTGCCATGCCGTTGGTGTGGCTGCTTGTTAGCAGTGTCTTCCTGTTGCTGCTCCTTCTCTGCTCGCCTTGGCCTGGCCCCACTGCCAAGGTGGGATCTGCCCTCCAGACCCTGATGTTGGGGTGGCTATGACACGGCGAAGCCCAGAGCACAGCATTGGTTGTGTTCAGGTCACAGCTATAGGAACAGAGGGCTCACACATCTTATCAGAAAGCTGAAGGTCTGCAGTGAAGCTGCTCCCTCCTATTTTCCCACTGGTAAGCGCTTGTAGAGGTGTTTTGCAACCTTGCCGTGATGGCAATAAGCCTTTATCTGAACAAATTGATCCTTAGACGCTGGAGTTTGTACCTTGTTTGCTGCTGCCTTGCCTGCTGTTTCTATCCTGGCTCCGAGCAGGTACAAATAATGAATTAACTGCTGGATAAGCCCTACAGTCCCCTGAGCAATTATTCTGGCTTCTGCCATAGCAGACTCAATTTGTCCTGCAATAAGTACAATTTTCTGAGAAGTTAGTTCTGGTTCAAGCACTAATGATCCACATCTGTGCAGTGTAGTTGTTGTTTTGGGGAGCGGTTGTGAGCCATGCTGTTGGAGAGAGCTGTAGGTTGGCATGCAAAGAGCACATTGCACGGGGCGTTCAGATACTGCTCTGTGTGCTGTTGGGACAACTAGGAGAGAGAAGGGTGGTGTAAAATAGTCTCCAGCACATGGATTCTGTATTCTTTTTGAATATAGAACCATGAAGGTTGGAAAAGACCTCTCAGATCCCCAGGTCCAACCCCAGCCCATCCACCATGCCCACTGATATGGCCCTCAGTGCCACATCTCCACAGCTCCTGAACCCCTCCAGGGACGGTGACTCCACCACCTACCAGGGCAGCCTCTGCCACCGCATCACTGCTCTTTTGGAGAATAAATGATTATGTGTTCAGTGGTACGAAAAGGGCATAAACAAACAGCGTGCCAGCTGCAGATAAACCCTGTATCCGTGGTGGCTCTTGGCGCAGGAGATGAGTAAATTTTATTAACATTGTCATTTCCAATCCACCACATCATAAAGGACTTGGACGTTTTCTATTATAGTTGCAGATCTACCTTAACATCACAAAAGCACAATGCGGGAAATTAGATATAAACTGAAAAATAATTAAAGGCCTGGTGACAACTTGATAACGTTGGGTAATTAAAGCGTTGGTAACAAATCCTGAATTTTAATTTTTCTTGCTGTAGCTGATACTAGAAATCAAGATCAAAAGTACGTTCTCTATAGGAAAGCTCACTCACTCGTGTGTTGTTTAAAGAGGAAGGGGAAAGAGATGAAAGCTGAAGCTGTGCTGCAGTCCAGGAACAGATGAAAATGTGCTGGAGCTGAGCGTTGCCTTTGTGGACACATTTGGTGCTGATCATTCCACAACCCGTCACATCTGCCCAATGATCACAGCCCTGCTAGAGGAATTGGCCCAAAAGCTGCTCTGGGGTAAGGAAATGAGATTCTGGGGCTGAATGGGAGAATAAGGGCAATGGCCTGTCATTGCCCTGATGTCCACAAAGGCACTTTTTTTTTCCTCTAATAAGAATATATGGTATTAATAGTTTGACATTGTTCAAACATATGTTTAAACAACATCACTGGAGTCTATAAGCTGTACCACAAGTACAAAGAGCACCAGAGGATGAATGCAGAGAGGTATTTTGGCTCTGGTAGCATGCTTAGCTCTGTTATCTCTTCCACTTCTGATCCCTCGTTTGCTATCTCAGTGTTTCCCCTCCCACCCAACACCTTGTTTGTGGTTTTGCTATTCAGCCCTCATTTGGGCTTCCAGCAGAAATCAAGTTGTAAGCAGCAAACAGAAGGAGGTGGTGTTCTGGTAGGACTGGGACATGGGGATGTCCAGGGAGCTGACACCTGGCTGCCTTCCCAGAGAGGAGACTGTGATGGAACAAAGCACAAACACCCTGCAAAGTGCAGACTGTGCTCACGGAAACCAGGTTTGGCTTCTCCTGCGTCTGCCAGAGCCGAGCAGCACAGCAGCAGATTGTAAAGGGACTCAGGGCCCTGCAACTCTATCAGTTTTGATCAATTTTTCAGCCAAGTTAGTAATACACCGGAGAGCGTGTCAACATGCTTTATGGAGGTCTGCAAGTGCCTACCATGGCTAATCCATAATGCTCAAATGGTTTCCTGGAAAACAGACATTTCGTTGTCACCATGAGGAGACTGCTAAGCAGTGGGGGAGAAAAACAGAGGAAAGCCATGGGGCTGCTGCAGGCACTGCAGTGTGGGGCATGGCTCAGCAGCAGCACCCAAGGGACTGTCACTGCTTGGGGAAGCAGGAGACCAACAGTGCTTCTCTGTTTAATGGAAACTGGCAATCAATTTTTAGAAGCTGGTGGAGAAGCAATTTAAGTCACAAAACAGTTTCCCTCCCATTCCTCTGCCCCCCAGGTCTGAAATCATGGCTTGCCATGAGCTGATGGCTTAAGCTGCTTGCTTTAGGCGTAATGAGTAAGGAGGACATTTAGTCATGTAAATATGTGAATGGTTCTCCCAAGTCTTCTGGTTTTATCAGTCTGTTGTAAGATTATTTTGCTTCCAGACTTGTTACCAAAGCCTTTTCTGTGCTGATTGTTCTGACCCGGGCACTCCAACTACCCTTCCCCTGCTTACCGGCTGCTAAAAGCTTGTCTGAGATTGCTGTTAAGTGAGCCCATGCCTGGACTTCGTCCAAGGCATCCAGGGGATCTCTGAGCTCCCTTCCAGCCTGGGCTTTTCCATGATCTCATGATTCATCTTCCATGTTCTGAACCCTTGCTCCACTTTGGGTGTCCCACAACACCTCCAAAGTTGAAAATGTATTATTACCATTTACCATTACCAAATGTACAATTAAAGAAGTGCTAGGAGAGCTGGGACCCACCTCTGCTTACCCCACAGCATCGCTCCTGCACGATGTGTCCCTGTATCACATATGTGCTCATGGCATACATCTGCCCTACAGACCAGTACTGACTGTGTCACTGCCAATCCAATCTTTCTCATCTACTTTCTCTTCTTATCTGTAGGACAATAATCGGTCTCGAAGGAGGAAGAAAATATTGCCTGGAGGTCTGACTGCTGACCCTGAGGAAAATCTCCTGACTTTTTTTCCACGGTAACTGTTCCAAAGTGTGTCCATTTTCAGAGATTACCTGTTTCCTGAAAACCCCTTTTTTTCTCCCACTGTGTTCAATAGAAAACACTTTTCTTTTCTACAGCCTACAAAAGAAGGCTAATCCGAAAACTGAAAGCCAAGTCCTTTGCTCTTCCCTGTGCTGGGCCTCAGTGGAGAGAAACACACTCCCCCAGCAGCAAGCACGTCGTACTGCTGTACTGCTGGCTGCAGCCTGGCTCATGCAGGACAGGCAGGCAGCGAGCGATCTGCTGCCAAATGACCTCTGTCAGCACTCAGAAAGAAAAAGACAACAGCCACCTGTGCTACCAGGAAAGGCCAAGCTCAACTAATGGGAAGCCAAGGGAAGAGAAGGAGTGGAAAAGTGTCCTTGCATCACCATCTAGTGGTCTCCGTGTTCAGCAAAATAAATCCAGCGCCCGTAGGTCCTTTCTTGTGGATGATTCCTCTGTTAACCATATTGCAATCTGCCAAAAGGTGGGTGAGAACAGTGCTATGACTGCATCAGGAATGCTGGGCTGTCAAAGCACCTGGATGTGATGTATTTCTGCAGTACAGCTGTAAATGATCCAGCTTTCTACTGAATGCTTCTTGGGAAGCTTCCAGGCTCTCCGCTTCAGCCACAAACCTTACTGAAGGAGCGTATCTCAGGGATTGTTCTCCATGGCCTTACTGTTGGTTCTGCTGACTGTCTACCAGGGACAGACCCTAGCAATCCTCTGCTCTTCTGTACACCACTGTTTGCCCTGCTCCAGGGTGTGGTGTTCTAAATCCTGCTGATGAAGTGCCATGAGCAGGTCCCAGCCCTTCCCAGTCTGCAGCTGCTCTGGGCTGGAAGCAGCACAAGAACATAGGAATTGAAATTCTGAGCGTTATTTTTTCCAGCTGAAGTCCTGCGAGATACTGAGAGTAAAGGGAACGCTTTACCATAACTGTCTTTGCTCTCAGAGATATATTTTTTAATGCTTAATGGTCTGCAGAGCAAAATCTGGTCAGGCCTTGAATCAAACAGCCCTTCTGGAGGTGGCCATGTCAGACTCCCCTCTGCCCTCGCCTTCACTCTATGATTACAGCTACATGAGATATGACCTCTAGTCAAACAGTCTGACAAAGGCTGTTTTTAGCGCTCTAAAAGAGCTGCACCAGCAGCCAGCCTTTAATGGAAAGGCAGGAAGGGTGTGTTAAAAAAAGATGGATTTCTATGCTTCAGTTCTGGGGGAGATGGATCATGAGTTTCCAAACCACAAGGCTTGCAGGTATTTGGTGGTGCAGGTCCAGGGCTTGTCTCCGCAGTCTGATGGAGCTGGAGGGGGCATGGCACCCTGTGAGTGATGCTGAGCCTTGTGGAGACCCGGAGGACCAGCAGCTGTGTGGGGAAACACAGCTGCTTTGTCTTCCTAGGGGAGCAGCCTTAGCTTTCGACATCATCCTGCAGCAACCTTCAGAGTCCAAAAGCCTGCCTTCCTATTTGCACGAAACACGTAGCTCAGTGCAGCTCTAGTCAGCACCTTGCCAGCACATCCCAAAGCACAACATGCCAGGCTGCCCCGAGAGCTGGCATTGCAGCAGGGCCGTGCACAAGGCCCTCTTGTCCCCGTGCTGCCGAACAAAGGCCACTGCTGTGCACTAATGCCAGCTTGGCGTTGGGCCGGGTGACGGGGCGAGCAGGGATTAGCTTCCAGTGAGCGCACAGCGAGCTCTCTGAGCACCTTGCGGCTCCCACACTCTGGAGGTTCCTGCTCAGCTCCTGTTGCTCCAGAAAGGTTTGGCTGTGGGGTGCTCAGGGCTGCGTGGCCTGGGCGGTGCGTCCTGTGGGGCTGGGATGGTATGGGAGGAGTGCAGGTGGCGGAGGAGCAGCAGGAAGGCTTCGGTGGGGAATGCAAGGGGCCTGGCTGTATGTCTCCTGGTGGAGCAGAGACACAGGGTCCCTGTGTCCACTCTCTTCTCCGGGGACAGCTGGGACTTCAGATGTTGGCAGGAGACAGTGCAGGGCTGGGAAGCGGAGAAGGAGTTCAAAACAAGTATAAAAGCGAATAAAATAGCCCCCAGGTCTGCCCGGTGGCAGCTGACATCCCTCAGCCACTTCCACTTGAGTTGTAAAGGCTTTACACTCTCACTCTGTCCTTTTATTTCCCCTTGAAAACAGCACAGCTCTGCCCAGGCGTTTCCCCTGTCACTGTCTGTACGAGGAGGACGGCGCGGCGGACGTCACCGCTTGGGCAGGGCTCGGGTTTCCCCTCATCACTCAAGTGACGCTGCTGTCCCAACAGGTGCTGGCCAGAGGCCACCACCAGTGTCCCCAGAGGTCGAGCAAGAGGCTGGTGCTGGTGGCAATGCTCACCTAGGAGCTGGGTGACACGCCGGCCTCCACGCCGTGCCACGAGCACACGGCCAGGCTGAGGGAGCCCTGGCACCAGCCCGCGCCATGGAGCCCACCCCTGAGATGAAGAGGTAGGTGGGGTGGGGAGGGGGTCCCTGTGTCGTGAGCAGCCGTGTGTGATTTGAGAATAAAAGCACGTGTGCCCGCATCCTGGGAGGGATGGGGGTGAGGGAGGCTTTGTAAAGAGAGACCTCCTGCTTTTGCATGTGATGGAATGAAAGAGATCCTGGGCTCGTGGGTCAGGGCTTCATTCAGCCTCCAGGGATGCAGGAGAGGGACTCCCTGTGCCTCTGTGCCTGCTGCTGCCAGGGGGAGCCTTTGGCTGCCGTGCTCAGTGATCCCAAAGGGTATCCACCTTCCCAGCAATAGGTGTTAATCAGTCTTAAGAACCCTGCCTTCAGAGAGATGCTGAAAGCCTCAGTGGGAGAGTTAATTTGGCATCCTCCCTCCTGGTGAATGCTTGTGCTAAACAGTCCGTCCAGGCTGCCTGGCAGGTCTTCTGTGGTGACTGGAAATATTTGACCTGTTAGAAATGGAGTATGCGTCCCCAGACCATCCCTGTGCAAGGGAAATCATGCCATCTCTCAGCATTTTGGTGGGAGATTTATCCTGAAAATCACCTTGCTTGGTTCAGCCAGCTGAGAGGACAAAATAGTCCTCTGTATCGACAGGCAGAGATGGAAGAGGTCAGAAGGTTGAGTGGAAATTTGAAGAACTGGCCTGCAGCCAAGCTGGAGCTTATGGAGGGGGGCTAAGTTCAGGCTCATTACTGCAGAACTTCTGTAAGGCCTTTTATGGGAGATCTGAGGTTGAGATGACGGAACTGAGACTTTTGATCTACCTTGTGGGAGCCTGTGAAGCTCTTTCTACAGGATTTTTATCATGAACTCAGATGAAATGGGAAGTTCTTACAGGAGCCTGGCAGCACCCCAGTGTCTTCAAGTATTTCTGGGACACCTTAGTCTTTTTTCATTCACCAGAGCAGCGTGTTATTTGCACACGTGGCCATTTCCATGCTACCTGCTAGCAGTCTTTGTACGCTCGTGTCTCAAAGCCACCATTACGAGTCTCTTATTTTTCTTTTCCACCTCCTGGCTTATTTCTTATTTGCACAAGAGCTTTTCCATTGCAGGGGGGAGTTTAGGGTTGCTTACTGCTTTTGCAGACTGTCACGAAGCATTTTGTAATGACAAGGCTATGGGAGCAGCAATGTGGCTAAACCAAGGTCATATGGGAATATCACTCCTATGTCTTGCTGTTCATCTCCATGTTGAAATGCAGTTATGCAGAAGATAACTATTTCCCTTTCGTAGGTAGCCTCACTCTAAAACTTTCTTTGCAGAAATGAGGTCCTTGCTTCAATTTCATTTCATACTTTCCTTTTGCACATCTCTTTCATAGATGTGGCACACTGTCAAAGGAAAATGGAGAGGTGACTTCATTGCTGGAAATCTTCACACACTAAAAAACCCCTAAACTAAGAATGAAAACATTTACCTGAATGAAAATGGTAACGGTCCAATGACTCCTTTGCCTTTTGTCCCTTGAGTCCTATGGATTCTACCAATCACCCAGGTAACAGTTGCAGCCAGGAGAAGCTGAAATGAAAAAACAGAAGCAAAACAAACCCTGAGATACTGGGCCAAGAAACTCGCTTCAGATGCTGAAGCTCCCTATGATCTTTTTGTGATTTCACTGCTATTTCTTCTCCTCCTTTCATGACTAAAAGTCTCACAGTTAATCTAATGCCTTCCTCTCTATTGACTGGTGAACGATTCTTCAGAGGGGGAAGAATCTTCCACCACACATCTCAGGCAAGCACTGGTGCAGGTGGGCACTCCATCAATGGCAATTCTGTATGATCAAGAACTTTTAGCTTTCTCTACTGTAGTAAAAGAGCACCAAATAGTATTGATTATCAAGTGAGGCACATTTGTCCTGGAGTATCTTCCTTTTGTTCTGCATTTTCAATGCAGCTTCAAAAAAGCATACAGGTTCTTCAAATAACCGAAGTACTATACTTTCCTTACAGGAATAGGTTACCCAGCATGAACTTTGAAGCAGAGATTCTGGCAGATCCACACGATAATTCAGGTATTTGGGAGTAAAAAACAAACAAACAAAAAGAGATAAAAGTAAAATGCCCATTCACTATAAACATATCTTAATTCTCTTGGCAACAGAATTGGAAGTTGTTAAAGGAAGAAAAAGAAAGAAACAGGGTGCTACACTGAATGTGATTCAGGTGATCTTTAGAGATAGGTGTTGATATCTGTACCTCCAGTTGGGCTGGACGTTGAATCCCCATTCATACCTCACAGAAAGCCAGGGACATGTGGTTTTGGAAACAGCATAGGCATCCATGTAGGGTTGCACAGTCCTATACAAGATGTACAACATCTTATTAGCAGCAACTAAAAGCAGAATTTAAATAAGCAACTCCTGAGAAGGCAAAAATGAGGATGAAGATGTTCTGCTGAGTCCTGTCCTTCATCCTCACTTTGGTTAGGAGGAAAAGCTGATTTTTTTTCCCTTCTCAACACTATCTTTTCAGTGCTGATCTCAGATGTTGAGGCTGGCACTACCGCTGCATCCATGATGTAGCCATCTGTCTGAGATAGACCCCAGAGACAGCATTTAGCTGAATGGCATCTTTGAGTGAGCCTGAAGTCTTAGTCTTATCACAGCTCCTCAGACTCAAGCAGCTGGCCAGAGTTCGTGCCCTGGCAGGAGCAACATCTTTAGGATGAGACAGAAGGAAAGCAGGTTTTTGCAATAATTGCTTGTAGCTCCTCGAGTTGCTTGGGCCTTGGTTCAGAGCTGGAAATCTTAGTCCTGGTATCTAAGTATGAGCCCATCCAGATGAAATGCTTCTGCTGCCGATTGCCCTCATGGCCACAAGCCATGGCTCCCAGTGGGAATTCACCTCCCTGGCAGTGTATTGCAGTCCCATGTCAGTGAGAGCCAGAAACGAGGTACACGGGGTTAACTATTTTTGCCTCAGCTGCAGGTGTGCATTTTTGTGTTGCATCACTCCTAATAGCAAGTGTGCCAACAGCTGGGGGTTTCATTCATACTGTCCAGCATGTGTGAGAACCACAGCCCTTCCAGAACCTCCTGAGCAACCGTCTTCACCTTCTTGCCAGAAATACACTCCCTTTCTGCAAACCAAGTAGCATCCGGCTGAACACCTCCAGGAAATTATGGGTACATCTTCCTCAGGGCAACATGCAGTAATGACTATCACTTAACATGCCGGTGTCGAAGGACATCAAAGAGTAATTTTTATATCTTTAGTGTCAACAGACTGAGTTTTCACACGAGCCCATGTGCATGGATGGCTCCTGGGCTGTGTGACCTCTGCACCGTCTTCCCGAATCTCTGGCTTCTGTTGGGTTGGGCTGGGTTTGGTTTGGTTTCTTCCACGAGGTAAGTGCTTTGATCCTTCATTTGCCTGGTAGTCACTAACACACTGTTCGTATTTGTTTCTCAAGAGCTGTATGTCATCCCTTCCATGAGAAGTCTCACGGCTGAGGAGTATGTAGAGGCCTTTCAGTCATTTTTGGATCACTCAACGGAGCACCAGTGCATGGATGAGTTCAACAAGGAGGTGATGCCACACATCATGGCTGGGTAAGGAGTGTGTCCACTGAGGTGGTAAGGCCATCTCTGATCATGGGAGGGCAGCCTTCCTATAATGGTCAGCAAACATATTGAAGGATTTTCTGGAGCATGAATGAACTTTTAATGCTTTTAAGTTTTGATTCCATTAACAGTAGCCTTTCAAAAATTCTCTTTAAGTGCAATTTCAGTTAATAACCTGTGCTGCTTCTCAGCTTTTGTAAAGGAAAGAATCAAGGCCTTATTTGCATGTTCATCTGCTTTCACTAGCTGAATTTCCAAGGCTTAAAGCATATTGAATTTTTGTCTTTTTCTTTTTTCCTTTCTCTTTCTTCCTTTTCTCCTTTCTCTCTTTAACTGTCTGTCTGTCTATCTATCTATCTATCTATTTTTTTTTCCCCCCAAAAGAAAGCTTGCTGCTTTTGGGACTTCCTCACACATCAGTCCAAAAAACTATCTCTAATTCCGTTCTAGTGACTAATTCTTGGTTTTCTCCGTCCCCTAAGACTCCTGATTTCTATCCTAAGTCGATTTGCATTGCTTAAGCATCAAATGATAATCAGTTTTGTGAAGTACTGATGTAATATACTAAGCCTGTGTGACTGTAGAAAGTTTCAGAACAGGCTAGATCCAAGCCACAAGAAAAGACTTTCAAGTCTGGATAATTTCTGGATGTTGTGGAAAGTGAATTTCCCTTTGAAAAAAAAAGTCAGGCAGGTAACTCCAGACCAGACACTTCTATCTGTCTGTCTGTCTATCTGTCTATCTATCTAATGCAATAGAAGTAATAATAAAGAAAAAATTGTTTGAGGAAATGTTAGAAGAAATATTTCTTAATGTGAATTTTAAACAATTTTGTTTGCTGGACCAATACAAAATATTACAGCTTAGTAGGATGCTAATGAATATGCAGTGCAGAAAAGCAATTTGTCTCCCGAGGGTGCAGAGGTTTGCCCCAGCTTGCTTTGTCCCCACAGCCCCAAGCAGGCACAGCTCTGCTCCCTCAATGGGAACTTCTTGCTCTGGATTTTCTTGAGGCCTTTATGTGTGGTGTCAGCCATAGCTTGAAGAAAACTCTGGCAGGGGGATAGAAATCCTATATCCTGCTCCTTACTGTACTTTGAAATATGAGCCTGCTCATACAGGGTAAGCTCCTGCCATGTAGTAAGTTATAGCTGAGTTCCAAAGGGATGCTCAGATTTCACGTGGCACGTCTCAGTTAAATTGGGCCAATATGGTATCCAAGATGTTATAATTAAAATATATAATTATGTGACACGCTGTGGTTGAGTAACATGTACTTATAATTTCAGTCTCGGCAATGGAAAATCGACTATAAACATTCTGGGAGTGGGGAGCGGCACAGGTAAGGAGCTGAACAGCACAGCAGGTGCTGGGGGATGGTGGTCCTTGGGGAAAGGAGAAGTACTACCCAGGTTTTGAGCTATGGGGAGAACTGCTCATGCATTAATAACACTATTTCTCATGGAAGCCTCTTGACGACCGTCATCTGACTACACGTGTCTAAAATCAAGGAGTCTTTCATCAGATTAAGTAGGAAAGCATCTCCAAGCCTCACTGGAAAGACTTTGAGTGTCTGGGAGGTTGTTCCCACCCAAAGGCACTTCCCACTCTATGTTGCTTTCAGGGACATGAGGGGCTGTGGAGATGGACACGGACAAGCCACAGCCACCAGCGTGGCACGTAGCCAGCCTCTTCAGGATGGGTTTCTTTGTTACAGCTCTGTCTTTATCCAGAGATTACTAGAGTTTAACTGCAAATAGTATTTCCCCTCGAGAGGAGCAATCTTTTGGAAGAAATGGCTTTAAAGCTGTTCTAAATGAGCAGTGAAACATCCGGCTTTGCTCCCAGGGAATCTGGAAAAAAGTGAAAAAAGAAGTAGAGAAAAGAAGTAGCAGTTCAATTTATCAGTTTGATTTTGCTTGAAAAAAGTATTTTCAGCTGAATTATAAGTGTTAATACTTTCTAGTGAAAGTATTTTTTCTCACTCTTGCTGCTTGTTTTCCTGAGTAAGACAAAAATAACGGTGGCTGTATTCTCCTGCTGGGAATATGTTGGAGCATATGAGAAAGCAAGGAGGAAGAAATCATTCAGTTCTCAATTACACCCCTTTCTCCTTATGTATTATAACGCCAAGATTCTGTCTGACTCCAAGAAAACACGAGGGAAAGGAAAACCCTTTACATTACCCTCATTTTTCCTTATTTCCTCTTCAGAAGAACTTTCAGTGAGAAAGTAAGAGCCCTGAGACATTCTAGCAGGGATGCAGGCTCCCATCTTGCAGTGCCAAGGCTGCCTGAGCCGAACCTGCGCGGGCGGCACGGGAGTGAGCCAGCATGGCACCGAGCAAAAGGTCAAGTGTGATCCCTGACCTTCTGAAGCTTGGACTCTGATTTCACACGGCCCGAAACAGTGTAGTCAACTGAACTATTAATGGGGGTTGTGACCTGCTCTGCATCCTGAAAGGCTGCTGCTTGATCCCGGTCACGCTTTCTCATTCAGCCCGTGTTCCTCATGGCTGGTGCAAGCATCCTGGCTGTCAGCTGCCGATGAGGATCAGGCAGGCTGTGATTTGCAGGGGATTTCACTCCTGCTTCAGCAGTGCCCCGATGTGGCTTGTGCTGAAGGGCTGCTGCTGGCAGCTTCCTTGCTTCTCTCCAGGAGGCACACGAGCCTGAGAATGGGACAAATCTTGAGCAGCATCGCTTGTGTCAGCTTGTGTTGAGTTGCCACGGTCCATCATTGTTGTATCACCAGCATCTTTATATTCAAGCTGGCCGGAATTTCCCTCTTAGAATTCTACTTACTATAACACCTATCAGAGATGTCAGTTCTTGTCACAGCTAGTCCAGAAGGTCAGAGAAGGCACAAGATCTGGTGTCAAGTGCCCTGTGTGTACAATTTGCATGGGTAGGACAATTTTTAGGCCCCACCATCAACTGCAAATAGGACTCTCGCAGAGATCATCTCTGCTGTTTCTTTCCGTAATCCCAGATGAACCAGATGGGCTTTGAATACGCGGCACGTCATGGCCTTTCTGACAGGAGCAAAGGTGACCTGCATGACCTCAAAAGGGACTGGGGATCTCCTAGGACAAGAAGACAGACTGATGCTTGTTCCTCCAGAGCTCAGCCTGTCTTGGAGGAGCAGCAATAACTAAATATGCAGGACAACTACACGATGCTCAAGCTGCAAATGTGTGAGCCTTTATTTGCAGCTCCAATACAACAACAGGATAATGGATGCCCAGACCATGTGGTGTGGCTCCAGAGGGGACTGACCCACCGTGTATCCCCAGCTCTCCAAGCAGTGTTACACCTGTGGCAAAGCAGCTGTCACCTCCCCAGGGCAGCATCAACGTCAAAGTTTCACAGCTGTGCTGACTCTCTCCTTGCTCCTCATTTTAACTTCGTGTTTTTCTCAAAAACTTATGTTTCCTATTGTTTTAAAACATTGATCTTTCATTATTTGAACCTGTTCCTCCTGTGACCCAGAATATTACCATTAGTGGGTTTCTGCTTTGTTGCATATCTCTTCCTTATTCTTGCTATTATCTGCAAATAATGTTACCTTGCCAGCTGGTGCACTGGCATCCTTTCATCACCACTCAAGTGTTGTTTAAAAATAACAGATTTGTGTTTATTGAATAGGTGAACAGGATCTGAAAATGATCCAGATCCTGCAGGCTGCACACCCAGGGGTCCTTATCAACAACGAAATCATAGAGCCCAACCCACAGCACGTGGCCGCCTACAAAGGTGAGACACCTTGGACCTCTCTGCCATCTGGAGTATGGCCAAGACCATTGACTTGTATGATCATTTTCTATGCTGTTCTGTGAAATTTGTGTTTTGTTTCGACTTTTTAAACAGAGCTGGTTAATCGAGCTCCAGATCTGCAGGGGGTCTCTTTTACTTGGCACCAGCTTACTTCCTCAGAGTATGAACAACAGGTGAAAGAGAAAAACACACACAAGAAGTTCGACTTCATCCATATGATTCAGGTAAGGTACCCAGTACTATTGGTTTTAACCATTCCCCTAATTTCTTTTGGATGCGTTGAGTTGGAGGGACCAGGACTGAGCCCAGTTTTCCAGCAAGCAGTAAATTCTGCAACAGCTGTACAAATACTCAACACCATTCCCAATCCACCCAGGTCTTGGTCTCTGCTTTGGTGAGTATGGTGAGCTGTGCAAAGAACTTGCCTAAAAACTTAAAGGGATGCACACATCTCCCAGCCACAAAACTGCCAGCAGTGGGAGGGAAGTGTCAGAGAAGTGGTGTAAAGCACCAGCTCTGCACAGAGTGTACAAGCCTTGCAGAGCTGGAGGAGGAATAACTGCATGCAGCTCTCCCTTCCAGATGCTGTACCGTGTGGAAGATATTCCTAACACCATCAAGTTTTTCCACAGCTGCCTCAACCATCAGGGCAAACTCCTGATCATAATTCTGTCAGGTAAGAGAGGCCTCCCATTTTTACATCGTTGCTATGAAGTATGAGAGCCAGCAATAATTGCCTTGGGATTTCAGTAGCACTAATTCTATAGCAGCTAAACAAAACAAATGTTTTCATGGGCTTGGACTCTTGGACCCCAATGTCTGATGGGACCACACGGATATAACCTGCATGCTCTTGCTTCCCTGCATTTAAAGTAGATGAATGACTCTGTGAAATTATTACCTGGAGAGAAGTGCAGCTGTGCCTGGAAGAAGGCCAGTCCTTGTTCATGGTGAAATGAGCACCGTGCAAAGACGGCCTGAGCTCTGAGGCTCTTCTCTCCATGCAGCAATGGCCAAGACTTGAGCGGGACAAAGGGAGCTGCCTAGACCTGTGGGCTTTGAAAAGGAGGCACTTACAATATTGCCACACTTGTTTTTTAAAAAGTGTTTTTCTCCACTGTGCCATTCTCGAGTACCCAGCTGGTGGTGTGGTGAATAAAACACAGCTCCCCATGTTCAGCATTAAGCCTCCCACCAGCAGTAGTGGGGAGGCTGATCCAGGACGAGCTTTTTCAGGTGTATGCTTTGAGATGTGCCTGACCTTCCTCCCCTCTACAGACAGCAGCGGTTGGGCCAGCTTATGGAAGAAGTACAGGCATTGCTTGCCTTCAACCGACAGTGGCCACTACATCACCTCCGACAGCATCACGGCAGTGCTGAGGAAGCTCGGCATCAAGTACCACGTTTATGAGTTCCCATCGGGCTGGGACATCACCGAGTGCTTTATTGAGGGGGACCCAGCCGGAGGCCATATGATGGATTTCCTGACGGGGACAAAAAACTTCCTGGGCACAGCACCGGCAGCTCTGCGGAGCCGTCTGCAGGAGGCTCTCTGCCAGCCCGAATGCAGCAGCAGGAAGGACGGGAGAGTCATTTTCTGCAACAATCTCAGTATGATCGTAGCGGAATCCTAAAGCCTGGACCAACTTGCAGAGGTGACGTAGGGCAAGGCAGTTGTAAGGCAAAGCAGAGATGGGCAGGCAGGAGAGCAGGGCTCATCCATCCCAGTCTGGGAGGATGGAGCAGCCTGTGATGTCAAGGATGATCTCTTTTTTGTATATCTCATCTAAATCTCCCCTCTGTTCGTTTGAAACTGTTTCCCTTTTTCCCATTATAACAGAGCCTGCTAAAGAGGCTGACCCCTTCTTTCTCATAGACCCCTTTAGATACTTAAAGTCCACTCTCAGCTCTCCCCGGAACCTTCTCCAGGCTGAACAGCCCCAATTCTCAGCCTGTCCACATAGGAGAGGTGTTCCATCCTTTGGATCATTTTTGTGGTCCTCCTCTGGATGCACTCTGACAGGTCCATGTCTCTCCTGTACTGAGGACTCCACATCTGGACGCAGTACTCCAGGTGAGGTCTCACCAGCACAGAGTAGAGGGGCAGGATCTCCCTCTTCTCCGTGATGGCCATGCTTCTTTTGATGCAGCCCAGGATAGAGTTAGCTTTCTAGGCTGCGAGGGCACATTGCTGGTTCCTGTCTAGCTTAGCACCCACCAGTATCCCCAGGTCTTTTTTCAGCAGGGCTGTGCTTTATCCTATCATACACCAGCTTTTATTGATAGTGAAGGTAGCCTGATAGTGAAGATAGCCACTTCCCAGGTGCCTGACCTTGCACTGGGCTTTGTCAAACCTCACTTGGTTTTCCTGGGCCCACTGCTCGAGCCTGTCTAGGTCTTTCTGGATGGCATCCCATCCCTCAGGTGTGTTGACTGCACCACACACCTTGGTGTCATCCACAAGCTTGCTAAGTGTGCACTCTATCCTGTTGTTGATGTCATTGATGAAGATGTTAAAGAGCACTGGTCCCAGCACTGACCCCTCAGAGACACCACTCATCACTGATCTCCATCCAGACATTGAGCCATTGACCACCACTCTCTGGTATGCATCCTCTCTATGCTTTTGAAGCTGGGAATTCCAGCTTTCTATGCAGACAGCATGTTTACATACCTAAAGATGTGCCCATATGACACCATATGATGCCCCCATGCCAGCTGCATTTATGCACTGGTTTCTTACAACTGTGCCTGGACAACACCTGCAAGGTATCCCCATTGCTTTGCACCAAGCATGTGCCTCAGTGCACCCTGAGAGGAGCACGCTGCTCTGCACCAGGTCTTTTGTTGTTTTTTTTAATCAGCATAGTTATTTACTACCCCAAACTTCTCAGCATCTCATAATATAGACGTCTTAACATTTTTTTCCACCTTTTTGTTTGGAGAATTTCTGGATTCTGGGATAGTACTTGCCCTGTGCTCGTTCAGGAAGGTATTAATTTTACTACTTTCTTTCTACTGTTTTTTCTTCATACAAAATAAAAGCCATTTTAAAACAGAAAATGTCACATCTTGCTCTGTATACATGGGCTTAGACAAAATGAAGAGCGAAGAGGTTATTAAGTTAAAAATAGAAAAAATGCAAAGTACCACTTTATGGAAACACTAAGTGCTTCTTGTAAGTGAGAAAAGTGACCCCGAGGATGCATGCAGACACATCAGCATTGCTGCAGCCCATGTCCTGCACCTGCCCTTGGGGTGACATCACCACAGCACCTACTTTACTTGAATACAGTGAATAGGCTTACGATGGTCATATAGGTAAGTCGAAACCTGACTCTGCACTGTGCACCATGGAACAAAGAGAAAAGCTGTGGAAAAACGGTAGCGTGACATCATCTCTCTGGAAGGACCATGGTTTCATCATCTGTAAGTACTTTTTCTTTGCTGTTGGTCTAAGAAATGTCAATCCACACTGGAGAGCCTCCTTTAGAGCCTCCTCTATCCCGTACCTTATGGACAAGCTTTCTGTTTTGATCCATACTGTTCTTATTCCATAGTTGACTCCTCTGCTTGCTCACAGCACTGGGCAGGGAGTATATGGCTGACCAGGTGGAAGGCTGTTAGCACTGCTCCCATCAACATCCTCCCTCCACTATTAATTCCCACGGTTTATTGCCAGGCGTTAGTGAAGTCTTTGGCTCTCATTGGTAAAACAAAAATAAATATATATATAGCAAATTTTAGGCTTCCTTTTCAAGCTTCTAAGTACCACCTACCTGATATGTTCCCCCAGATCTTCCCCAGCCAAACAGCACTTACGGTGTCGCTCCTCCGTGGAGTTTCCTGAGCATATAGATGTGTTTCCAGTAAGCAGATGCTGAAAAAAAAAAAAAAAACAAACGTCGAGAACAAAATTTACTCATATCTTTGTAAATCAATGCACAAATGCTCAAAAGAAAAGGAGCACTTCAAAGCGGACTGTTCAATGACGGCCTAGGGAGATGAAATGGGGCACCCCCATTAAAAACACCGCCGCTTAATGCTTTAGCTGCAGTTTTTCTTTTGATTCTTGAAAAGCAAGTCATTTAACAATTCATTTAACAGCAACTCCTCTTGTACACCTGGAGCAAGTACTGTTCTAAGCGTCTGTTCCTTTTATTTATATATTTATTCTTGCTTTAATATGGTATCTATTAACTATTAGTGGTGCTTTTTAAGACACGCTGCCTTCCCATGTAGAAATTCTGTCTTTGAGGTGACCACGAGAGGGCTGCAGCAGCCAATGGATTGTGTCTGGCTCAGAGAACACTTGGATGCTGAGCTGGAGGAACAGAGCAAAGCAGGCATGCTCACACTGCTCTGCCTGGGCTCTGCTTGCTTCACTGGATCCATGCATCTGCAGGTTCATGACTACTGGGATAGTTTGCTACACAGTATTAATAGTGTATTAATAGTGTTTATTGAAACACTAAGCTTTGCTTCAGGTGCTAGCCTGGAGCTCCCTTGGGAGAAGGAAACACAGGCAAGATCTAGATGTGGCGGAGCAGTTCCCACAGGGTTGTACATAGCCTACTCCAGGACTACAGGCTGGTCCTTCTCTATCAGGCCATATCTCTAAAAAGGTGCTTATCACTCTAATTCTTAAACTCAAATATTATATATCCAAAGGTTGGATCCTTCAGGCAGAACAACCTTTTCAGAGTCCAAAACATCTTTATTATTAACCACTGCTTCTTGAAGTAACTCACCTCCAGTACACAAATGTCAGCAGATACTCAAATTGTGCTAGAAGATGAGAGTTCTGGTGAGGTCTCATAAGACATCTATGGTCCAGTGAGTGCGTGGTCACTGCCACGTGCCAAACTGTGAGGAAAGCAGATGGCAAAACCTGCAATTTAGCGTATTTTGGTATGGACACAGTGGACAGTACAAACAACCACACCCACACACAGCAGTGTGTGCTTACATCCAATCCCATCCCAACCCACTTCATCCCACCCCATCCCAGCAGAGCAGCTCCAAGCTGGTTGGAGAGAGACAGACCATTTTGGTGATGCTCCATCTGACTTGTCTCGCCAAAAAGCACACAGCCAGACTGGTGCCTTCAGGGTGAGCATCTCGGGGTCCAGACAGATGTTCCTAATAACACCTGCTCCCCTGCTTCTGCTTCCTCAGTCAGTCAGATCAATTCTGCTGTGCCAAATTCTGAAGTGCCAAAACTCAGATGCACATCCCTTCAGAAATCACAAAGCAATGGGAAAACAAACCCTATAATCTCCCTACCATGAATAAATAAGTTCAGCAAGACAGAGGACCTGGGGCTGCAGCATGGCCATCCAGAGGGTGTTGTGGACCAGTCCTCCTCCACAGCATTATCTGAGGCTGCTGGTTTTAGCGAAAAGAACAGCTGTCCCAAAATGCAGGAAATGTGTTGTTCAGACCCCAATTCTCCTTTAATTTCTTGTTTGAGCAGGAGGGAAATAAATAAATAAATAGATCATTAAGGTAAGTGAATAGGTAATTAAATAAATAACACTTTAAACATTGCTGCAAAATGTTTGAAGAGAGAACAAGCTCCAGCTGGATAGACCTTGGGTCTGCAGAACATATGAGGTGGGCAGATCCCAGCGGGGCTTTTCTTTTCATCTCTGAGAAGGAACAAGGAAGAGCAGAACAGGAGCTTCATCTCCACTAGTCAGTTTCCGATAGTCTGATGACACTTTTGGTTAGATCTGCCAGCGAGTTTGGAGAGAAAACATATGTTTTGTCATACATCGTAAGGATGGTACCTCTGGTGAATTTAGAAACGTGATAAGGAAAGTTTCAGAGCTGTCTCTCAGTCCCTACTGCTTTGCTAACATTTTTTAGCACTCTGTATGTATCTGTCAACAGCTGATACTATGGATTAAGGCAGATTACAGCTCGTTGCTCCGGTGGCTGTTTTCTTCGGGTTTTAACTCAATGGGCACTTTGCCATTGACTTTGCTGTGACAAGACCGAGGCCCTTGCATTTATGTACACTCTGCAATGCTTTCCTAACTCAGAGTGGTTTTACTTCATAAGGTGTCTGAACGATCAGCTGCGGGAGTAAATGATTTGATTTTATTATTTGTAGGATAAGGGCTAAGGTACTTTTCATGCTGAACAAACTGATGATCCTGATTTGCAGGTGTTTTCCTACAGATAAATGTTGACTTTGGTTTGTCGTGCATGCACAGATTGTGTTGTGTGTCATTTGGGAAAAGGTATTTGAGGAAATTCACAGAAAACATCTACAGATCTAATGCATTTAACTTTCTTCATCATTTACTACCAACAAGTTGTTCTCTGATTTTCAATATTGTTTATCCATTTTGGAAAAAAAAAAAAAAAAAAAAGCTTTTTACTCTCATGATCCAACTGAAGGCAGACATAATTAGCACTGGAGAATCAAACCACTCAGCTGTGAATAACCTTCAGTCTAAAAACTATTCAACCAAACTTACCCCTGCATGATGGGACTTGTTTTCCTACGTGATTAAAAACAACTTCAAGAATATAAATTTCAGCCTAGACATCCTTCCTAAACTTTCTCAGTTTGCAAGGTTCCCCTCAAAGGCCTCATCTTTCCTAGCAGAGCATCCTCCCCTCCATGGCCTTGTCCCAAGGAACACAAAGGAAGGCAAACCTCTCTCCTGAGCCCTGTGGACACGAGGTCATGGCCAGCCTCCCAGTGTGACTCACTGCCAGAAGTTAATGCAGATTTTTTTGCTTCAGAGCCTAAAGTGACACAAAACAAATGACCTGTTCTTGTCTGGGTGTTTTACGAGGAGAGTGTCACCCCATTACAAATGTCTTAAAACAACAAGCGCTGCCAGAGCAGAACTTCGCTGCACTTTGTGTAAATTATTCCTGAGCTAGTCCTTAATGTTTATTAATATCACTGATGCTTCTGAAATGTTAAGTAAGGACATTAATGTAACCCGTAGTACAAAGCCATAATAGGGTATTAATGGGAGAGCTCACCTCCATATGGGTGAGCTGTATTGTCCCAGCGTGTGTAGAGGAGCAGCCACCCCAGGCAAATACAATCTCTGCACTTGTGTTCGACTGGCAGGAATTTAAATAAATCTGCCACGTCTATCACCGAGTAACTAATTATTTTTGAACATAATTAGCATTCATACTGGTACTGGAGTCATGCTCGTGTATTTCTCAGCACAGTCCCTGAAAGTTTAATATACAAAATGTCACTTGTCTCAGACAAAAACCCCACCTTGACCAGAATCCTGCCCAGGCTAGGGAAAGAAATAGGGAATATAGAAAATAGCCTTTCCTTTATGACTAATTGTGTTTCTTTCCCATCCACCCTTGCCTTCAGGCAATCCGCTGGCTGGGCACCTCCTGCACGGTAGGTTAAAATTCAGACTTTCATACTGTCTTCCCTTATTAATTAGCCTAATTTCCTTTCATACATTTTGCAAAGATGGGCAGTGTATAAACTAATTTCAAGTGCCTCTCTGTGTTTGCTTTTTGTCTTGGTGAAAGCTATCTTTTATTTATTTATCACCTCTGACATGAAGACTGTCTGGTACCGACAACCATGACCACTCAGCTCTGCCTGGCGTATTTCAGGCCTGGATGGACCATAAGGTCATAGAGTCTCCATGTGTTTGGCACCATAAGGTGCTGAGAGCAAGGTGAGGAAGGGAACCAGCCAGGAAACCTGACCTGCACCAGGCCCAGCGCCGGTGGGACAGGAGGCACTCCCCAGTGTTACAAGGAGAGAAGATGGAGGAAAAGTTTGTTCCACCACACGTTTTAATCCTCTGGGGAAAAAAGGATGACACTGAGTGTGTTTCCAGCTGGCAGTTAGCAGCTGGCAAAGCAGAGTAGCTGGGCTGTCAGCTCTCAGAAAGGGGTTTCTTATCTGGTGTTCCAGCAGGTATCGTGGTATTGCTGTCAGGCTGAAGTTGCATTGGAGCTGCTTGCAGGTGGGTTGGGCTTGGGCAGGGCTTTGCTCCCTGCTCTCTGACAGCACAGACCCCACACCTGTTGGGGTACCACTCCTGTGGTGCAGCTGCACTCCTCCATATGACATTAGCGTACACCCCACCACAAAAGGTCAGTTTTTGCTTCCAAAATCAGGCTAGAAAATATTGAATATATTTTTTTCCTGACTGGCAGAGGGGCATTTAAATTTGAGAATGGAAAACTTACATTCACTTGTGCAGCAAAGTGCTGCCCTGTGCTCAGAGGCCTGCGTTTCACACAGCCACGAGCTGCCGGCCATAACCGCTTCATCCTGCTGGGCCTCAGCTTCCATCCCCACAGCTTTCCCGCCTCGCAGGCAGGTTGTGAGGCTGGATCCAGCACTGCCAGCAAGAGGCTTTATTGCTGCGGTGATAAGTGCCATGCCAACACAGTAGTAACAATAAATAACTTCTCTAAAACTGTAAAAGGGTCTGACGTTATTAATTGCATCTCAAGCACCTGCAGTGTGTGTGGATTGGGATTGAATGCAGAGCAGGCTGAAGGTTTTCTCCTGCTCACGTTTTGGAAAGAAAAAAAAAAAACCAAAGCCTCTCTTCTGTCCAATTCCCCCACATCTCTCAGCCCCTTCTGCTCACATCCAGGTGTTGCTGTTTTCCTGGTGGAAGGGTATGTGTAAAGGCTGTCTGTCTCTGCCATCTCTTTTTAAGCATTCCAGAGGGATCTACTGTCAGGATGAAGCAAAGATTGAGAAATTTCAGCTTGAGAAATGAAAATTTGGGGCAAGTTATTAAACGCAGAAGAACAAGACTTAGAAGGAATTGGAAAATCTTAATGGTGGCAGTTTCTCCTGTCATATGCCTTAAAAGCCGTATGAAGTGCAGCCTGCTAAGTAGCAAGGGAAAACCCTGAGTTATTTAAAATCTTATCTTATTTCTAAAATATTTCTCATGACTGTTAAATGTTACCCAAAACAGAGAGGAATTACAATATCTACAAAACAACACTGTCATCACGGTAGAGCAGAACCATCCTACTTGAAATGCTTAGACAAACATCAAACAAGCGCCTTGCAATGTCATTCATGTAAAAAGGAAGAAGACCACAGCAAATTCTGAGTTCTGTAAGAGTGGGGTCAGAAACACAGCATCAAACTTGTCCTTTTCAAGAGCTGCAAATTTTCTTTTCTCCTTCCTTTAAAAACAAATGCAAATGCTCTAAATCTTCTCAGCCCTAAGTGCAGATGGTGTCAGATGAAGTCAACAGGAGGCAATGCTTTTAGATGCTTATAAAAAATGTGATTTCACGCATTTCTCCTTCAGGCTATTATCTGGTGATGAATGTGGAGAGGGCCTTCATGATGCCCAGTGATGGCTGAAGCTCTTTGCAAAGACAGGAGTTGGCCTCAGGGACAGCAGTGCCCTGGACACAAGGCTTTACACAAGGCTGAAGCCCACCCTGAGTCAAGACGCTCATGGTGAGTTCCCTGAGCAAAAGGAGGTCACATCAGTAGATATCGTGTGTTCTTTGAGCCTCAGGTACCTCATTTTCTGTCCTCTGCTGTGGCACCTGTCTTCCTTTGAGCAAAGGGCAGTCATTTCTTTACAATGGAAATAAAAGTAGTTAATACAGGAGTGAGGTGTTTCGTCTGTTCAGAGCTATGGTGGAAAGGTGCACTCTGGAATCAGCTTGAATAGATTGAACGTTATGAAGTGCTAACAAGAGAAAGACCTCTCAGAGGAGATAATGCCTTCACCCAATTAATGCTTCCTAATGAACTTATTCTTTGCAGGTTGGTAGAAGCGCTTTCAACGTGAAGTTTGCTTCCTGTGATCATTTGTGCCAATAAAAGTCCTGTGAGAATGCTGATGAAAACTGATGGGAATGTGCCTGAAGTGAAATTATTTTGATATTTGACTCATGAGAAAAAAAAAATATATAAGAAGGTTTGTACTTTTCAAACAGATATGCTATTGTGCTATCTCTTCATGATTTCTGTCCTTTAATACCTCCTCAAATGATAATAAGGCTCCTAGGCATGTATCCCTTTGAATTTGAAGATGAGAAAATTCCATGTTTGAAATACTTGGAAATGGATTTTTGTTTGATAACCTGTATTTTTGAGGTGGATAGCTACTTCACTGAACGTTGATGGCTATTTCAGTAATAGTGGTCTGAAAATGCTCTTCTGGCTCTCAGAGATTTGGATTCAGGAAAGAAGCCCTTTTCCAGCCAAGCTAAGTTATAATGATACTTTGCACTTAGGCAGATTCTTTTATCAAAGCATGATTTATTCATCATGTCACCAGAGCCTCAGTTGGTTCTGTCTCACTGTGGCTGTCTTTCTATCATGCAAGCTTGGAAGCCCAATTCCAATGGGCTTTTTGCTGTGCTTTGGAGATCCTGGGGAAAAAAAGTGCCAGAGAAAAGGGGAAAAAAAGTGTGAGGCCCAATTGAAGTGATCTCAGACTAAAGCAAATTCAGAAGGAGGTGAAAAGGCAGAATGATTGATGAGAAGGTTTTTTAAATATTGTGATGCACCATTTCTATCATAAAACTGTGAGCTGCTGTTCACTACCATCAGAACTGGTCGCCAGCGGTGGGAGAACATCTCCAAATGAGGGCACCCAAAGTTAGCTGCCTAATTCCTACTGCTGTTTCAGGGACTTGTACTAGCAACCAGACTTTCAGCAGTTGCTGGTGAGTATTTTGCAGCCTTGAAAAAAGAAAAAGTGTCCCAGCAGTAGGATTGAAGTTGATGAACTGAAATACCCAAATGTTCAGTGCTGGCAGCTGCAACCTTTGCTGAAAAAAAACAGTTCAGTAATGTGATCATGGATGGTGACAGTGAGTCTTCTTCACCCCTGATACGACCAGCAAAAGGTAAGACATTTAATGAGGAAAATGGAGTACATGGCTGGGCAGAAATTACTTTCCAACTACTACACGTGTTTTGGAATCATGAGAAAATTAGTCACTTTGTATTTGTGTAGCCTGGTTTCGTATCCCAAACCACAGACTGGAATCATTTTTGAACACTGCAAGCAGATAATACTTCTCAGCTCGTGTGGCCGGAATGAACAGTTTCTAAATTGCACTTCGTTAAATATTGTTGCAGAAGAGCCAATATATCCAGGTGGTAGGCGCTGAGCTCATATTTCTTAGTGTATTCTGGAAGAGTCTCTCAATCAAAGTGAGATTTTATGGCCTGTTTTTAATTTCACAGTTATAAAGATGAACACAAATGTTTTTCATGGAAATAATTAGGTACCACTGAAAAAAGCACTTTCCTACCAAATAGTAATGGCATATTTAATTAAGTAAAATGCTACACTAGCTATAACAGATTTTTAGTGCCTGGGACTTATTTCTAGATTAAAGGATTTTTTATAGTCCACCCCACATGTAAGTTAGCATTATTACATCAATTCTTTTCAATAAACGTCTGAATACAGGTTTCCTTCTGATAGGAAAATATTTTCCTCGCTCATTTTTGCCAGATGTTGCATGTCTGCCTCTGTGCTGGTTGCTGGGGTACAACAGCACATTCTGTCCTTCTGTCCACAGTGGTTGTATCAGCGAGCTTGGGTTGGAGCAGGTGCTCCATCAGGGGGGTCATTACTCCAGCTGCAATGAATTGCTGATCCAATCTCTTGTATAGCTCTTCAAAATCAGCAGTTTTCTTGCTGTTTCTCTGTTGTTTTACCTCTTCTATTAGAGTTTCTGAGGCTGACCACGCCACCCAGGTAAGGCTCTTGGTTCCTGGATCACCTTTCTCAGTCTGCACTCCCATAGCTGTACTTCCAGCTCGGATTTGTTACAGATCCTTCCTCCTTGGTCTGTGGCATTATGTTCTTGAAACAAAAGAGAAAACATATGTAGTCACATGTAACTGTTTGAAAACCAGCCACAGGCTGACTGGGGCAAACTGTTGAACTGAGCTGGCTGTGCAGGTTGAGTAGCAGCTGTAAAACCTGAACCTAAGCAGTTGTGATGGTGGGAAGAGCAAAGGGCATTGCTGCTTGCCCTTGTTGTCAAGTTACTGCATTTCTTTTTGGTGTGATCTCCCCTTGGGGAGTGTTTTAGGCTTGTGTCTTGGAGCAGGAGAGTTGCTGCCTTCCAGAGCATGATCAGGATGGAGAAGATGATTTTGGTTTTAAAAACTTTAAAAAGCTTCTTGGCTTGTGGCTAGACCAATGTCTGAGTGAGTCCTTTGATCACAAAAGACACCGACGCATCAGCATTAGCCAGCACCACAGCCATCTATTTACCCAGCGAAGTGCTGCAATAGATCAATGTTAAACGCTTATTTGCGCTTCACTGCTCCAAGGCACAGAAACTAATTACCAAAGATAAATTAGCCCTTGTGACAATGACTAAGAAATACACGTCCTGGGATAGAGTACCCTGACTACAGACAGACATAATTCCCCTCTGACTAGGAGCAGCAGTAGAGGGTTACATAGCATATCCTTCAGGTACTGTTGGCTCGGGCTGGAGGGCTGTGGGTTTGTCCATGCCCATCTCTGCCATGCTCACTGACCACGTCTCTCAGTGTTGCAGTTCTTGAACACTTCCAGGGATGGTGACTCCTCCACCTGGGCAGCCTGTGCCTAATATCCTAATATCCAACCTGACCCTCCCCTGGCTCAGCTCGAGGCCATTCCCTCTCATCCTATAGCTGTTACATGGGAACAGAGGCCGACCCTCACCTCAATACAACCTCCTTTCAGGGGGTTGTAGAGAGCAGTGAAGTCTCCCCAAGCCTCCTCTTCCCCAGACTATTCTCCAGCAAAACACCCTCATTGTGGCTATAAGGGATGTGTGGTGGATGCAGATGAGAGCTCCGCAGGCCTGCAGGCTGTAAGATGTTTGCTCCAGCTTTACCTCCACTGACCCATTTGCTTCTTTCTTCCTCCTCCAAATGTGAAGGGTCTGAATTTGGATAACAGCAGGAAGAACTTCAAACCCATCTTGCTCCCTTATTTTCTAACTGTCAGCAGATGAGGGTTGTGGGATGGGTTTTTTTCAGGTCCTGGGAGACTGCAAAACCACTCGTGGCTGCAGTAGGAATAACCTGAGTGAGGAATCTCATGGTACTGCTCTGGGAATGGTTTCTGGAGGGAATTCCCACCGGGATGCTTACATAACGTTAGGGACAGCAAACCCAGTCTGCCTTGGTGTTGTACCTTTGCATTGGTGTTTCAGCTTCTGCAGCAAAGCTAAAGTAATCCAGGTGAGTTAAATGAGAGGCCCCAAGAGGGATGGGGTTTGGCGCAGACCTGAAACCTTGTCAGCTTTCCTAGTGTCTCTCCGGGCTCTAGCTTGTAGGTCTGGAAGTCAGAACGCAGCTCACCGGTAATTCTACTTGCAGGCAGCAGAGGTCAGCATTGCCCTGCTGATGGGAAACCATGCTTCCCTCTAAGAGAATGCCCAAAACACTGCAAGGATGGTTTTTCGTCAGTCCTTGTTGTTTTACTGGGGTGAGATGAGCGTGAACTGTGGCTTTTCACTACAGTAGCTCCTCTGGAGATAAGTGCCATCGGCTGTGCCTGCAAAGGATGTAGCCTCACCCCTGTCATGGGCTGCTCAGGGTGCCTGGGGACGGCTGGGATGTCCTCTGTGTGCCGCCAGGAGCCCTACAGGATGGCTGTGTCCCACCAGAGCAGGTGATACCTTCAGCATTACGAATGTCACCAGGCTGGGGCTGCAGATGGAGCCTGGGGGGTCTTGGCTGCACAGGGGACCTTCCCCTGTCCTGTTTGTATCGGACTGTATTAGTCTAACTGGTTTACATCTTGCTAAACAGTGGAGAGATATGGTGAGCATGTGCCCCACACAGCGGTCATTGAGTGTAGGTATTGACAACACTTCTGGGCAATTTGTTGAAAAGCCTAATTAGTCCATTAAATAATTTCTTGTCCTTTATAAACGTACTTTTGGTCACGTGTAAAAACAGGAAGGGAAACAGGTTGGGGTAGATCCCCAAGAGGACATTTTAACAGTTTGAAACCCTGTACAGGAGAGGGTGGAGCTTCGTGCCTTTATCATTGCCCTATGGGAGGTACAAACAAAGATAAACTCTGGCTAATAATTCTCTATGCCATATTTCTGATTCCTGATAGCTAAGAAAGATAAGCAATTTAAAGGCTGGGTGTATGACAGTTATGAAAAGGAAATTCAGGTATAATGGTAAACCCAATCAACTTGGCTTTCAGCACTGGCTGTCTGATTCCAGCTGAACATGAAATTATCCCCCAAAAGTGTGTGATGTGACAGAGTGTGTTGGTCTGGTCTAGGCAAGCTGTGCAGGGATCCCAGCACTTAGAAGTCTCGAATGTATACATTTGGCAATGCCAGTCCCAAGCCATTTGCTTAGTCTCACATATTTCTGTGTTTTCCTACATTTTCTACCTTTTGCACTGGTTTGGCAAGGCGATGAGATGGAAAGCCTGTGTGAGTTCGCTGCTCACAGGGCATTGGGATGGGGCACAGCACTGAGGGGACGCACAGGGGGAGCACCAGGGGTGCTCAGTGCCTCCCTGCCTCATGCTATGCGAGATGTTTTCTATCGAGGTTGTAAAAGAAGACACAAGGCAGGACCCCCTGGCTGCAGCAACAGCTTCGATCAGTCTCAGTCCATTAGTTTAAATAATCAATAGCCGTAAGTGCCAGAACGCAGTCTCCTACTTCATCACGAAAGCTGGGAAGCTGCAATTACAGACACTCTCTCCATTAACTTCAGCAAAATTAAGCAGTCACTATTCGGACATCTCAGAGGATACCTCTCTCTGTAAACTGGGTGCATCCAGCTTAAATAGGAAGGATGAAGGTGTGTTTTTCTCAAAACACTTTTCTGGCTCAGTGGTGTCAGTGAGCACTGTGCTGCACAGCTGCGTTGCCCTGTGCACAGTTGGCTCGCTCTGTCCTTGTGGCAGCGACCTCAGCTGCAGGGCCCTCAACCACAGCCATGCTCTGGGTTTGGAGGATTGCTGCTTGCTCTGGAGCAAGAAAGTCCTTGAGGCAACTTGCAATAAATAACATCCCATTAAAATAATAAAAAGGACTCCGTCCTTTCTAACTTTTCTTCCTTGTTCTTGTGCTGCAAAACCTCAATTTGGAAAAAGATGGCTCTGAAGTCTTATATTCAGATACTTTTAAAGCATTATGGGTGACTTACTTTTCAGGGTTATATACAGCATCGTTTTTTTTCTTTTTGGTGGGGACTGGCATCCTCCAAATTAACAGTACACTCCTATTAGCATTCCATTTCTGATGTGACAATGAAGTACATTCATCCCAAAACAGGAGTAGGCCAACGAACCAAAAAATAGGTGATTAGCAGAAGCCCATTTCCTAGAATAAATCAAAGGTTTTGTGCTGAGGTTCTCATCTCCCCAGCGAGCCTCCCAGTCCCTTTCTTATACACTTATCTACAGTGCATTTCTTCCCACTGAATGCTTTCATTTTTTGCACAATAGCAAAACAAAAGGCAGTGAAATCCCAGAGGAATTAACCCAAATGTTTCACAAAATGAAATTCTTGCTCTCCGGCCGCCTTTAAGGCTGCTGGATTCGGAGGAGGCAGCAGCTCAGGGCTTCGTGCTGTGTAACTTGGGCTGCTTGGGGAGCGTTGTGCACAGAGGGGCTGTGTGGATAAATCCCCAGCGTGACTTTTGTTGGCACTTAGGCGCCCTCACAGCATGGTCAGGTCCTGTATACAATTTATTTCTTGCTTTTTTCAGTTGCCTCTGAAAGGAGCAGAAGGAGCAATGTTTTGTGCATGGAGGTGGCCAACGCAACTTGGAAGTGAAGGGCTGCTCTGAGAGCAGTGGCAGTCAATAGGAGTGTTTCACATGCATACCTTGAAGGTAAGTAGCTAGGGAACTGTTATCTGTAGGAGCTGTGAGCTATCATATCCATCCTTGCATATCCTAACCTGAAATACATCCCTCAGAGCCTGGCTGCAGTGGAGGAGCAGGTGGCTGTAGCATGGCAAGGAGGTCCCGACATTGGGAACAAATCCTGAAGTTCTTTACTCACTCCCCTTTTTTTGCCACCGTGTCAGAGCAGAGACAAAAGAAAGCCAAGTAATACATAGAACACCACCTGCTGACGGGACTGTCTGAGAGCAGAGATCACAGAGAGGATTCCTGCCCAATGAAAGAGTGAATTCTCATATATATATATATATATATATAAAGAAACTCAAGGCCTTTGTCTGCTGGGAGAGAAGAGGTGAATGGGTATCAAAATAACCAGGTGGCAATGTAGCTTTCTAATAAAGCCCTGATAACTTTAGAGTAGCTGATCCTGGGTTTATTTAATCAGGAAAATAGCTGGGAGTTTAAATAACTTGCGATATAAAGGCTGCACAAAGGGGCGAGCGGGCAGCTGAGACGGATGTGTGCTATCTTGCAGGAGAATGTGACGCCTGAAAGAAGCGGTGACACATGGAAACAGTCTGCAATGGCACCGGCTGGATGGAGGGAGAGATAGAAACGGTGTGAAAAATTATTACAGGCAACAGCTGCAAGTCTCCAGGGCAGGAAGGGAGCGGAGAGCAGAGACGTTGCAGGAGATAAGGGTGAGTGAGGAGGTGAGGGCATGGCTGTGGGATGAGTGCGTGCTTGGGATGGGGTAGGGGCAGCAAGGCGATGTCTTCATCTGAGTGCATCCCGATGGTGAGGCTACCTGCAGGCCCCACTCCTTGTGCAGATAAACATCCAAAAATCTCAACAAAATTCTTCCCATCTGGCTTCAGTGCAAATAAATGCACCTTCAGCTTTATGCTTGAGAAAGTGACTCATTTAGTTGGGAGCAACTTTGCACAGAGGGACTGAAAACCCACAGTACTTACAGCTGAAAGATTGCCTTTTCTGCATCCCTTTTCTAAAGCACTTGGCAGGGAGGAGCTTTCAGGTCAAAACTCCTGTTGGGTCCAAATTAAGTTGTAATTAAAAAAAAAAAAAGATATTACTATCAATGAACAGCTTTTGTATGTTTGTTTTGTGCTTCTGAGTGTGTTTTAAAGGGGTTGTAAGAAAGAAGGGGACAGACTCTTTAGCAGGTTCTGTTGTGGTAGGACAAGGGGAAATGGTTTCAAACTGAAAGAGGAGAGATTTAGATTGGATATAAGGACAAAGGTTTCTCTGCAATATGGCACAAACTGGCACAGGTTGCCCAGAGATGTGGTGGATTCCCCATCCATGGAGGCTCTCAAGGTCAGTCTAGACAGTGCTCTGAGCACCTGATGGAGCTGTCGGTGTCCCTGTTCGTTGCAGGGGAGTAGGACTAGATCACCTTTAAGGAACCTTCCAACTCAAATGATTCTATGATTCTGTGATAAAGGCAAGAGTTCAGTATGGAGTGTAGAGATGTGCATGGGTTGCATATAAGATGCAGGCTCAGTGCAGGTATCCAGTGAGAATATAGGGTACTGGCTGCCTCCATACACAAACAGTAGCCTGGGAGCATGAATATAAGAAGACAGGTTTTGCCAGAAGGGTTGGGGGTGGTGACGACTTCTGATTCCATCTGGTCTGATCCTGCTGAAGCGAGGACACACAGAGCAGGTGCTCAGAACCATGTCCAGAAAACATCTGAAGACTTCTATGGAGGACGATATCTCTAAGTAGGGAGATAAGTTTTTAGCAAGTCAGGATGATTTAAATGCTGGGCTTCAGCACAAACGAAGGATTACAGACGTCTAAGTGCTCCTAATGCACGGTTTTATTGTGATCTTAATGCTAAGATTTCAAGTCTGAGAGTTGCACGAGGCTACTGCAATCTGAGAGGAGTGTGTGTGTCTAAGCCGTTTCCAAAGCTTATCGCAAGTTCCCACAGGAAGAGATATGAATGACATGAAAATATTACACTTCAAGCAGAGAGATTTAGGAGGAATGTGAAACACACCGAGGAGATGCGAGCGGAATATTCAGTTGTCAAAATAATGCTCTGAAGGTGGCAGCCCTGTTAAACCAACACAGCTGGGCTCCTTGCATCGAAATGTCCATGCTGGAGCTGTGTGCTTGCATCCAAACAGAAGAAAGCTCTTCCCGTTACTGCTGGTTGTGATAATGATGCAGAAATGCCGGGTCTTTCAGATCTGATGTTGTTATGGGCAGGTAGCATCCTGGCAAAGCTGGGAAGGGCTTGTGCCGGCTAAGCGTGGCACCAGGTGTTCTCCTCTGACCACCTCTGTGATTTGGGGCAAAACGCCCTAAAAACTGCATTTTTATCATGAATGATTGTTGCTTTCAAAAATCCATGCCTGCGTAGAAAGAGGAAAACCCAGCTCCTGTTCCCTGGCACAGTTCTGTTCTCCCATGACATCTGTAACATCAGCCAGGTCTTTGCCGAGTCCTTCACGCTCCTCCAGCTCAGAAACTGGCTTCTTGGCAGGCATTAAAGTCCCGGCAAAAAGTGAGCTGTGAGCTGCTCAGGTGTGGTGTGAGGCAGGGGCTGTCTGATCTGGTCCATCCACGCCATCTCCGCAGGATGAGAGCTGCACATGACTTTAATGCCATCGCTTGCCAGCGGCTCTTTCTAATGAGGATATGAGGCAGTGAAGGTGTGCAGCATCCTCCATCACCTCCTGGCACAGCCTCTATAACAAGCCCCCTGACCAGCCTTTGGGAGCTGGAATTGCTTTCTGATGTTAATTGAGGAATTTCAGTTTCAAATTCCTTATTGAAATACTCCATAAATATTTAATTATTATTATTTTTTGTCAGTCTGGGGACGGAGCACTGATTTGTTTCACTAATTATGAGCCAGCAGTTGGGAGCACTCCATTATGAGATATTTCACAAACAATCTTTGATTCAATTAATTTTGGGGAGGGGAAGAAAAGCAAAATGATTTCAACCGAGGCACGCATTTGTAAAAATTGCTTCTGTTTCCCAGGAGTACCGAGGAAGATTGAGTGACGTGTTTGTTGAACTCATGGCTCTGGGTAACTACATTTGGGTTGGGTGCAGTTGCTGCCTCACATCTGTGCTGTGTTTGGGGTCAGGAGTGCCCTGGAGCAGCAGTTTGAGTGCTGGAGATAAGGTGGGGGCACACCTGTCCCTCCCCCAGCCTCAAACTGATTGTGCACAACCCTTGGCTGCGCCCAGCTTGTGCCTTGCTGCCTAACGTTCAGGAAACCTGCTCTGATGGTGTGGGAGGCATGCAGCGTGTAACAGGCCTGGTGTAACGTGGTGATGTCTGCATGGCACTTGGGGAGGGAGAGAAAATCCTCAAAGCCTTGTGACCAGCCCCGGGATGGACTTCAGTGCCCCTGTGTGCATGCAAAGCTTTGGAAATTTCCATTTTAATAAAAGCAACCTTGGAGGAGCGTGAGCAATAACCTGTCTGCTCTTTGGCACTGACAGTTCGGTTGTCCTGTAAAATGAGATTTTGCTACCCTAGCGCAGCAATCGTGTTATCAACTCCAGCCTACATCGGCGTGCTTTATTAGAAGACAGCAGAAATAATTCTTTGGACATTAAGTGACGTTCTCGCTCCCGCTGTTATCGGGGCGGCTGAGCGTGATTAAATCAGATCCAGAGGGGAGCCCAACGAATGCATGCATCTCCAGGCGTGGATATTGGGTCCATCTGCAGCTGCTCTGAGGTGTGGAGGCAGGGGAGAAGTGGATGGAGGCGGTGTGCTGCAGGGCCCTGTGCTGCTGGGTGCTGGGCTCCTTTGCTGCAGGTGCTCTGGAGGTGCTGCCCTGCATGGACAAGGGGACAACACAGCAGGAAAATAGCACAGTTCCCAGGAGTGGCTCAATCAGCATTTGCAACTGATAACGTGATTTTTCTGTCTTGATAAACTGTTGGCTAAATGTCACATTGCATCTCTGAAGGTAGGGTTATTAATATTACTGGTATTATTTGGTATGTCCTTTGCAACATGAATAGTTCATTGCTTTGCGAACTATTCATTTTCCCCATGCAAGTCCAGGAGGAAACCTTCATTTAACTTTAAACGTGAAGGAATAGTGAATAATTTGAGCTGTATTTTATTAATGCTATGAACACCAAATTGCAGTGTGAGAACAGACATGGGTCCACTGCCCTTGTGCTCCCTTGGTTAAAACCAGTGGCAGCAAGGCTTTGAGGGGTGCATGCAATATGGAAAATAGTCTGCTTAAGCCTTTGAAAATAAGGGATAAGCAAAATCTGAGCTGCTTGCAAGAAAGCCACATATAATGCAAAGTAAGCTGTAATGATAGGTTTCTATAGGCAAACTGTAAACAAAACTGTACATTACCATGTGCTGCACACTGAGACAGCTATTTATGATTTGTGGGGACTCTCAGTCACCCAGACCCCAATTAAGGTGTTCCTAGATCTCTAACCCTGTGCCAGGCACGCTGTGTGAAGCAGCAAGCATTGCAGCCTTGGCTGGATCCCAGAGATCATAGAATGACAGAATGATTTGGGTTGGAAGGGATCTTAGAGATCATCCAGTTCAACCCCCTGCTGAGGACAAGGTTGTCCCCCAGCAGCTCAGGCTGCCCAGAGCCCATCCAGCCTGGCCTTGGGCACCTCCAGGGATGGGGCAGCGCACTGCCCTGGGCAGCAGTACCAGGGCCTCACCACCCTCTGAGTAAAGAGTTTATTCATAGAATCATAGAATGGCCTGGGTTGAAAAGGACCATAATGCTCATCTAGTTTCAACCCTTCTGCTATGTGCAGGATTGCCAACCACCAGACCAGGCTGCCCAGAGCCACATCCAGCCTTCTTAACATCTGACCTAAATCTCCAGTATGTTAGAGATGTCTCAGAGAGACTGTACACATAGACATAGAAACAGAGTCACAGCTGTGGTGTTGGAACAGGTCAGAGGAACCTGATGTGACCTCGTTTTCCCTTTCTACCTCTTCTTCCCTGACCTTTCCAACTGGGCTGTGAACAGCGGTGATCTGGGACAGCACAGATGTGAGTTGCAGCCAAACTCCTCCGCTCAGCCCACACAGTGCTTGCAGCCCAGAATCACATTCCAGGACCTCCTCCCAGCAGCAACGTCGTGTCCTGGGGTGGGACCAGAGGCACGGAGAGGAAGGCAGTGCAGCACGGCACAGTGACATTGCACTGCACCGAAGGAGCTGCTGCTCACTGGGTCCCATCACGTAAGTACCAGGCACGGGCATTGGCTCATTGGCTGCACGAGCATCTTCCAGCAGCACCATCCCCCTCTAACTAGCCTCAAACCTCCTGCAAAGGGAACAGACCCAAATGAACATCCAAAAGCTTCTAGCAGTCTGACCCCAAATCCCAATCCTTTCCTCTCTCTGTCCCTCTCTCTCTTTTTTAAACTCACTTTTGAAGTTCTCTAGCTGTGGTTCAAACTGCAAAACACATAATGAAGTAGATGGGGCAAATTCAGGTAGCCAAAAACATAATGAGATAAATTAGACAAGTTCCTTAAACTGCCCATAACGTGAAAATGAATCTCAGCTGTTTGTTAGAGACTGCAGAGCCAGGGGTGGGCAAATTGAATCACAGGAAGCACAGAGATCTGGACAAGAAAAGTTGATTATCTCAATCTCCTCTCATTAACAGCAAAGTATTTTCTCAAGATTGAAGGTCGTAAAATATTTTAGCAGCACGCAGTGAAGCTTCTCTGTGAACTGAAAGCAAAAAGCAAGGAGGTGAGCTGAGAGACAGCTGGGTAAATGGGGATGCTGCTCCCTGCTTCTCGCACAGAGCAGGCTGGCAGCTCTGTGCTCAGGGGTCCCATCACATTCCTGTGCTGTGCCCACCAGCACTTGGCACTGAGCAGAGTTCTCGTGTTCTTCCAGCATCTTTTACATCCAGTTTTCTATTCTGTCCTAGAAAGCATCTTTGCTCTGTGAAGGGGATGGGGTACAAGGAGGGGTCTGGCTGTGGTGGCTGTCCATAGGAGGAGTTGTTCTGGCTGAACAAGCAGCACAGTACAGCCTGTGCTTGGGCTCTGGCAACAGCACGTAGTTCCTTGAAGAAGAGGAATAGTGGGAATGCCTCCTGTGAGAGCCTCTGGGACGTGCCGGGCTGCAGCTTTTGGGATGCAAAAAGAGCACGTGTCATGAGCTGGACGTTATTTTTGGCACCAGCAGAAAAGACAGCCAGTAAAGACTGGCTGCTGTTGTTATCATTGAAAAGGAATAGGAGAAGTCCAATGAGAGCAATAAAAATAACCAGCGAGGCTCAGAAGGGGGAAGCGGGGAGCAATGGCAGTCACAGGCAGGTCCCGTGCATGGTGCCTGTAGGGAGGAGCAGGGCTCCTCTTCCTCCTGGTGAGGGCAAGATCTGATAGCCACAAGCTATGGTTTCAGTCCTTCCCGCTGTGTCCAGGAACCATGCTGCCTTCCCCAGTTCCAGGGCTCTTGACATCCATCCATCAACCTGTGTGGTTTTCAGGAAAGCTCTACTTTGCCTGTGGGAATTGCGCCATTATCTTCACAGGGACTAAAAAATACAGAGTGCATTGTTACAGTTTTTATTTTTTTTCAACCCCACCACCAGCATCCCCTTTAAGAACATCAAAAGGTTCAAAAAAAGCAATAAAGGCATCCACTAGCATCTCTGGAGACATGCGATGCACTCTGCTAACCCAGCTCAGCCCTTCTGAGCATTCTGTGCCTCCAAGGCATGAGGGGCTTGTTTCTATTTAACAAGCATCTGAAGGCCTTCCACTGGCTTGTAACAGTGTCCTGTGCCAGTGAAGCCAAAAGAAAAGCTGGCGTGGAAATTAACAATGATATATTTCCATTTGCTGCTGCAATCTATGCCTCCTATTGCAACATCCCACATGGACAGGAGCAAAGTCCTTCATTCAGCCATCGACATGCAGCCACATGATAAACCCTCACATCTAGCACCTCTCCATTGCTTGTTTTTCCTTCTCTGAGTGTAAGAAGTTGGAACAATTTTTGGCTCAAAGGTTGTTCAGCACCCATCTGAGACATAACCTGCTTGACAAGCTTTTGGGGTTAATGATTACCATGAGCACAGTGGTAAGAGAAACGTATGTGGCTGAGAGACCAGGAGAAAGCTTTATGGCTATTGCTTCTTTTGGGCATTCAAGCTGACTTATGGGGGTCATCTCAGAGGAGATGACCACCATGCAGTCAGAGTGCATACCTAGCAGCTCACCATGTGACAATTGCATGATCAACTGCCAATTACCCAGGAGGGGAGGCATGTGCTATGGGCACGTTGTTGCCCTTGACAAACAAAACGTAAGTATCCCTGACAACTAAAGCAAGTCCTGATGAACCAAACAGAAGTGCCCCTGACAACAAACTGCTCACCCTGGCAACCAAAAAGACAATAGGGAGAGAATAAAAACCCAAAATGTTCCAAGGAAGAATGAGCACTACCTCTGCCAAACTGCCGAGCAAATCAACAAGATGTGGCTAACCAACTTGCTGCCTCCCTATGGACCAACGAGACATTGCTGCATCCCCAGTGGTGACTAGCCCTGCTTTGTAAACCATTTGCTAGGATTTCTCTCATTACTATCGCTAGCTTCCCCATCTTCCCCACATTCCTTAGTTGCTTAGAATTTGTCATAAATCAATCGGATAGCATTCGGCCTCGTTTGTTGCCTAAATCTTCCTCTGGGTATATGTCAAACCATCCCCAGTAATTGGATCGAGACACCAGATATGGGAGCAGAGCTCTTTTCCCCCTCTGCTTTGTGCAGCTCACGGATCCATCATGGCATCCCCCATGAGGAGCCTGCTGACAGACCTCAGCCGCTACGTCCGCTGCTTCCACGTCTTCCTGGCCAAGTCTACTGAGCACCAGACCATGAAGCAGTTTGTGGAGCAGCAGCTGCCAGGCCTGCTGGCGAGGTAATGGTGGGCTGGTAAGCTGACAGGGCACGGTGCTTTGTGTAGTAGGTGTAACTCTCTCTGGTGTCAGCTCTCCTAACGTCTGTAATTGTTTTGCAGTACTGGAAGCGGGAAGTCTGCCTTCAATATTCTAAGTGTCGGTGGCGGAGCAGGTACGCTATCAGCTTCACTATTGATATGCTTTTACCCTTTTATACAAATTGCAGTAAAGGCTTTTCTCAAAAAGTCATCTGGAAGAGCCGGATGAACTCTCATTCTGCCACATTACTTTTTGAGGACAGAGAGGTTCGAACTGCCCCACTGGCTTTCCATGCAAAAAACCCTTACTTAAGAGCATGTGTTAGGTTCCTCAGAATATTATATTTTTCCTTTCAATTACTTTCCCCTGTAACTCTCATGGTCTACTGACCATGGCCACTGCACAAGCTGCTTCTGCAGTTACTGGCCCCAAAACACCAGGGGCAAACATGAGCCCAAGTCGCCATCACATGTTCCTCTGCTTTGCCATCTGCTAACGGCACAGCTGGGGACACCTCCAGCCTTACCTGCATGTGCTTATCATAGAATGGCTTAGGTTGGAGGGAACCTTAAAGATCCCATGGACAGGACTGACAACACCAGATCAGGCTGCTCAGGATCCCACCTAATCTGGCCTTGAATGCCTCCAGAGTTGAGACACCCACACAGCTCTGGGCAGCAGTGCCAGGGCCTCACCACCCTCTGAGTAAAAAATTTCTTTCTAAAATCTAAACCAAACCTCCCCTCTTTCAGTTTAAAGCCATCCCCCCCTTGTTATACTTGTCCCCATCTGCCCTAACTGGCACCTTGCGGCCATGTAGAGGACATGGTGCTCCTGGTCAGTTTGATTTCAGTCTTCTGCAGGTCTAGGTGTCTGCTGACCAGGCTTCACTGGGATCTGTAATATCAAAAGAAAAAAGGCTGAAGTTAGCTAGATGGAAAAACAATACCAACAGCTCACAGTGGCTTCTTTTCATTATGTTCTCGCTTAAGTTCCTTCTTAATTAAAGTTTATATTTCCTAATTCTGCTCAGCCCATTAAGACATCAAACTATATGAACAGTTTGTTTATTTTAAATGCTTTGGTCATGCTATCTCCAAGGATTAATCTCAGTTTTGTTGATCTCTCCTAATAAGTAAAAATGATTGTATGTAAATGGTGGGTGTTAAGTACAAAATAGACAGTGTGGTAGAGAAGGAACATTCCTCTCCAATCAAAGGAAACCACTTGTCTGCCAATAAAATGCTGTTTATAACAGGAACACTTTACTCAATTAGAAAGGTGCTTAATTACTTAATCAGGGGCACTCCAGTTTAGCAAGGAGGGTGTTGAGTCAATAATGTGTCAATGTTCATTTTGCAATGTAAAGGCTGACCCAAAGCTTGTCCCTGCTGCAGGTCCTTGAGGGGCCAGGAGGGAGCAAACTCCAGAGGACTGATCCCCAACTTAATGCCAGCATCTGTGGCCCCATCCCCTGTACTTCACAGGGAGGCAGCATTGAAGGAAAAGGTTTTTTTCCCCACTTTTTCATGTCCTGTGAATTTTCTCCACAGTGAGAAAAAAAATAAACCATTTAATGCAGCATCATATCCCATTACCCTTGCCCGTGTAATGTGTCTGCCTTTGCCTACAGCCTCTGCCTTATTAAGTTCACACTCCAGTGCGCAGCACTCTGTACCTTTAAAAGTCATCAATGCTGCTATAAAGTAGCAACTGTGCTATAAACTATCCCGTTACGTAAAATGTTTAATTAGAAACTTAATGGCGAACATAGTGGTAGCCTTTAAAAGGTAATTGTGTTGGAGAGTTTAAATAATTCGGATAGCCTAATTGCCAAATTGTTGATAATGCAAGCTGCTGCAAATTTGACTGTAAAATGCCTCAGGACACTTGTTTGCATATAAAAGAGCTAACTGAAGTCAATTAAGGCTGTGGATTAAGTTATGAATCAAAGTGGTGCTTTTTTGGTTAAAAACAATACAGGGGTGGTTTGGCCACAGAAGAGTGGAAGGGGATATATTAACCTACCCACATATGGTAACAGGAAAATCATTTTTTTTTATTCTGATCTGCACAGCCTTTTCAAAGGGATAATCTACTTTATAGGAAGCTGGCAAATCAACCAAAACAAACAAACGATTGCAGTAGTTACATACAAATTCTGCTTTCCCAGAGTTTACCTTGGCCGCCTGCAAATGACTGACTTAGCTCTGATTTGCCAACGAAATACTGGGTGTGCAGCAGTAGCAAAGCCACAGCTACTTCTGCTACTTCAGAAATTCAATTTCCCTTTCCTCAAAGAACATGCCTGCCAAGATGTCAAGTAAATTTTGGTGTTATTAGTTGCTTTATGAAAGACTCACAAGTCTGAAAATGTACTCTTCCTTAGGTTTTTCTGTTAAATTCTTGAGGCCTAAATGAGATGCGAGACCCTTGGGTTGGAATATCTTGTTCTGACCTGTGGCCTGGGGCCAGAAGCAGGCAGAGAGCTTTTAGTGCTTAACTGGACCCTCCACGTGGAGGAACACATGATGGGTTGAGCTCCTGTGTACACGTTACATTCTGCTGCTTCTGTTTATTCTTTTCATTTATTTATTCTTCTACTGTCTTTTTCACCTACATACATTTTAGCAGAATAAGCAGAAGTGTGCCCTAAGAAAGCCATTTGAACAAGACATACATAGTCCCTCAGTCAGGAGCATCATCTCCCTGAGCTTCCTATATGGTGGACAGGGAGGAGTGTCCAAGGGCAATGGCTAGAGCAAAGCCCTCAGTGGCGATCTGTTGAGAATTCAAAGCACCTACATATACCAATGTGGTACATGTTCTGAACCTAAACGCCATGCATCAGATTTAAAATAGGGCCATTGGGTGGTGCTGGAGACAATATCTACCTGAGCTTTGCTTTCAACTCTTGTGCAATGTTGCCACTTCCCTAGGTGAGATTGACCTGCAGATCATCTCAGCTGTGCAAGCCAGTTATCCAGGAGTCGCCATCAACAATGAGGTGATAGAGCCAAGTGCTGATCAAATCCTCAAGTACAAAGGTATTTTGTCATTAAATATATTAAAATTACATTGAATACTCTAAATGCATTAAAAAGAGTTGAACTCTGGATGACTCCACATTCAAAGCTTTTCTTGCCAGAAAATCAGCTCTTAAAAGTTAAGAAAGTCACTGTTTTATGCTTTCCTGCCATTGTTGCTTCTCAGCATTCATTTTCTCATAAAAATCCTTGTCTTTTACGCTGCAAAGAGCTGAGAGCTCATTTCCTTACACCAGCCAGGCAGCCTGACTCATGTTAATGGAGGAAACCAAAACATTTCACAAGGACAGAGTGTAAGCAGATATGTTTTGGTTAGATTGCCCTACAAACTGAGCATTAAGTATCAGCCAGCAGTTTGATTACCTTGCTGGTTTATTGCTGCATTAGCACCTACCTGGCTTTACTAGCAGGTAATTATGGCCTTGCCAGAAAGCTGCTGCTGAATGGACATGGTGCTAACATGCAAACCTCATCAGCAGTTTGTCTTACTGGAAATGCTCCAGAAAATATCAGATTATAAAACCACAGTGTAAATCTTCAACTCCTACTCTTGCTAAGGTTCTTTAAAAAAGACCATTCCAAACGTGAAGCAAGTAGAGGAATATGAAGGTGTAAAAAAGCAATAATCCCCAGAAATGCATCATTTCTTGATACCTGTCTCTGTATCATGTGGACTTGATCTCTGAAAAGATTACTTCCCAGTAGCTTTTATGTTGGTCAAGGTTGAGATGGTGAAGAATAGGCAATAGAGCATTTGTTGTTTGTCAGAAAGTCTGGGCACTAGCACATAGCTCTGCTGTCCTGTCTGGGCTGTGGACCATAGGCTACGTGAGGCTGAGTTTGAGCTGCACCTTCCTGGATTCACCTTCTACCACCAATTAATTGGCAATCCTGTTCCATTTTGGTGAGTTTCTTTCCTGCAGAAAGTTAAAGAAAATATAAGATGCTGTCCTTATTTTAAGTTTTATGCTAAACTAGAAATGAAATATTCATCTGAATTTCTTTCTTTAAACTTTCTTATTTGGTAATTAATCATGTCCCCAGTAGGTATCATTAATTATGTTTCTGAGCTCTTGTTTCCACGGAGAATTGGAAAAGTTATCTGTGCCTCTGAGGATTCCGTAGTTCTGTTTTCTGCCTAACCAGCTTCTTTTTCCTTGGAAAGGAGAAGCCAAGCTCATGAGAGAAACTTTCTTCCTGGGACTTGCAGTGATGACGAACTGAGCTTCCTCTTAGGAAGTGTCATTGGCTGAAGTCTCTTCTCAAAGTCATGTGGCCAGGCAGTGGCTTTCCTTCATTCCTGGCCTGTGTTGGGGTGAAGCCCTTTGGTGACTATGGCCTGTGTTTTGGTTTCATTGCCTAAGCAACATGGTGCGACTGTGGCCAGCCCAGTACAGAGGCACAAGCCAAGGGCCTGTGGATGGCTTCTGCCAAGGCAGCAATCTAGGTTGAAATGAGGATAAAATTTAAGGAAGTTTTCAGTGTGGTTAGGGTGATATGTCTTGGGTTCAGATGAATATTTGGGCAAAAGCTTCCCATAATCAGAATGAGTTTGTCCTTTCTGAAATTTTTTGCCTTTAAAACCTACCTAGGCACATAATTCACTCTCCTTCCCAGTGTCTCCTTGCAGACTGCATAACAATCGAACTGGAGCAGATTGCACCAGATTATGTGTGATGGTGATATGAACTGCTGCTGAAGGAAGCCCAAGTTTAAAGCAGCAAATTAAATCTGAACTGCAGGTGCTATGGCCAGTGACTGATAAATGGAAGCAAGCAGAGTTACAGCAGCAGCATCCGAAAGGGATGCTCCATTTCTGGCCATAAAAGAGGGGAGATAAGAACTGATGGAGCATTTCTCATCTGTCTGACTGGGATTTATACTAATCACAGCCCAAAGGAGGAACATTGTGATTAGCAGTGTAAAGGCACTGGTGTTAGCAAATCATGTTTTGAACATGTGTTCTGTAGCTAAGGCTCAGTCTGCCTTTGGGCCATTTAAGTTTTAAATTTATGTTAACTCCAGCAAAGCATAGGAATTGCATCAGGGCTAGTTTTGTCCTGGAGCAGTTCTAAGCCCTAAGCAGGAGCACAAGATGAGCTCCATATGCCAGCAGATGGACATTTGTATTCCAGCGTCTCCTAAAATACAAAATCATCCCACAGTTTGCTCCTATAAAAGTAACAAAATGCCGTGGGGAGCCAGGCCCATTAGTATAACTTATGCTTCGAATCCATTCCTCCATCCTCAAGATCCTGTATTTATTCAGTCAGATCTGGAAAGCCCTTTGGCACAGCTTAGCTTCTGTTCCTCCATGTGGGTGTTGCGTGACACCTCAGTGAAGGGGCCTTGTTGGTGTTTGTCCCAACCAACATCTTTTAATGCTGCTTGAACCAGCCATGGTTTATTTTTTTTCTATCAGATAAGGACACCAAATGAGGGTGCAAAGAGGAAACATCAAGTACTCTTAAGACTTCACCATACAAAGAGCTGGACAGCTCCCTTCTCACACATAGGTTCAAGATTTTAAGAATGCCATTGCTGTGTTAAATTGGTAACAAAGCCCTCTGCCTAAACATGACTTCTGAATGTATTAAGGCTTTGAATAGAGATTAATCCCGTATTTGCAATTGAGTTAACTCTGTCCTGTCTTCTCCCATATTTCAGAACGTGTGGCTGCAACCTCAAACCTCGACAATGTGAAGTTTACCTGGCATGAGGAGACAGCTAATGAATATGAAAGTCGAATGAAGGCAGAAAAGAAGTCTCAAAAATGGGACTTCATTCACATGATTCAGGTAAAAGTTAACAATGTAAAAGTTGTCAAAGGTTTGGCTGTTAAAGCAAGCACGAGGTATGTGACCTCATTATCCACCCTGAGGGAAGAAAGGTGAGTTTATTTCCCTGTAATTTAAAGTACTTAAGCAGAAGTAAACTGCAAAAATGAAAGATGAGCTACAGAAAAACAGCTTTGAGCACAGTGGTCCTATTAACCAGGCTGCGGTCAGCAGTCAACTGAAAACACATTTTAACTAGCGTTTCCAAAGACCCCTGTCCTCTCTGTGAAATTGCCTTTATGTTTCCAAGTATACTGAAGCCATTACAAGCTGTCCTTGCAGCTAAGGAAGGCGAGCCTTTTAATCTCAGATTAATGAACAAACATGAGCTTTGTGCGGGGGAATATGAGGGCAGGCCAGGGTTGCTCCTGTTGGCTCCTTTTACCTTGTGGTACCAGTTATGGTGTTCTCCAGGGCCTCCCCATGTCTCTGTAAGCATTTCTGCTCTTCCCAGATGCTGTACTACGTGAAAGACATCCCTGCAATTATCCGGTACTTCCACAGCCTCCTGGCTGCACAGGCAAAGCTCCTCATCATCCTGGTGTCAGGTGAGAGCCACTCCATGACGTGTTCAGTAGGGCAGGAGCCACGGGACCTCTGGGATTCCCAGAAAGTAATGGGTATTTTTGTATGCAATATCCTTTATTGCCTATAGAGGGAAACTGGAATAAACAGTGCCCGTTCACCTGCATCTACAGAAATCTGTATGTTGTCTATACCTGCACAGCTCCATGCTGCAGACTGTGAAAGCTGAAGGCTTTGTGAGCCCTAAGCCCACTCTGTGGGTACAAAACACCTTTCTCTCACCTTTTTCCCTTCCCTGTCCTGCAGCTCTGCCAGTGATGGAGCAAGAGCCACTTCAGGCCCTGCTGCAGCTGTTTTCTGCCAAAGGTTTTCAATGCCAAAGGCACTGTCTTGCTCCTGGAGACGTGCAGCCTTAAGCAAATGGCTAGTGCAGGGCTCGGCTGTACTGTACAGCAGCTGCTGGAGCACATGTGGCTCATTTTCTTCTCAAACTACGTGTCTCCTTCATGTAGCTCTTTTGGGTGGAAAACAGTATTTTTTGTTTGTTTGTTTGATGTTTTTCTCAGAGATTTAAGCAGTTTTATTGAATTTGGCCGTATCTGCAATCTGAAACGTATTTGATGGAGTTCTCTTTTTTGTCTTTGCCTTCATGAAGTTTCCACAGAGAAATGGCACTTCTCTGACTTGTTTTTCTCTAAAATGATTTTGCTTTAGAGTGTTTTCAAGCATTTTGCTGCAAGAAATCTGAATCTTAAATGATCCGAGTTACTGTTATTGTTACTGTTATTGTTCTTTGAGTAACAATAATAGATTATAATATCAGTTTATTGCTAATTAGGTCCCTACCATTGAAATTCTTTTTCAGTTGCTTAACCTGTCCCTTTTGATGTTCATGAAACGAGAATACAGGGAGGAACGTGCGTCTATTCAAAATCAATGTCACTAAAAATTTGAGTTTATGAAATTTATTGGGCATCTTCTCTGGCCAGGTGGTTCCTTGTTGTATCATTCCTCCTATTTCTCCTCCTCACACCTTCAACGCACGATGCCCAATGGTTGCATGAATAATTTCAACTTTTCTGTGTTCAGATAGAGGAAGTTATAAACACAAGTGCCCAGTAATGGCTGTTTCCTCTGCAGGTGCAATTGGTGAATAGGCACCCTTTGAGAATCAGAATTAGTCTCACTAAAGTGGGACATGGCAGTGTGTCTGGGGAAATGTGTAGACTATAGCAAGAGGTCAGAATGTGGAGTGGAAAATGCTGGGGAGAAAGGAAAACCTTGAGGAAAATAATTGTATAGAGAAAGTAAGGAAGACCAAAATGAGCACCGAAACAAAAAGAGGTAATGAAAGATAAGCAGAACAAAGCTCGTTTAAAAAAAAATGAAGGTAGTGCAATTTCCAACACAAACACATTAGGATGTGTTAATTAAAAAACATTCTGGGAATAGGATTGATAGCAGAGGGCTTGGTCACTTGGTGGAGGTTGCAGTGCCGCCTATTCCATCCACGCTGGGACAGCAGGCAAGTTGCAAGAGCTGTATGGTGTTATTTTTAACACATTTTAAAAATGTGTTTACATCGCCTTGAAAACAAAAGTAGTGCCATATGCTGAGCCTATCGAGAGCTATTATAATAATGCTTTGTTCAGGTAGTGTATAATTGCTCAGCTCGGAGATGGCACTGAGTCATACAACACTGACACCAGCAAATTTTCTGCTATTAGTGCTCTGCATTCAATTTCCACCAGGTGAAAGAAAATATCGTAGCCCTTCTAAACACCAAACTGTTTATTTGACTGTAAATAACTGCTTGCAGATAAAGCATTTGCAAAAGTGCCAAGCAATTGGTTTTAGCAGTTAGGGAGATTTATAGTCATAACTCTCAAGACCTGCTCATTAGGCTCAAAGGTATTTTCATCCTGTCCAGTCAATTTGGGCGATCCTTTTATAAATGATTTATAGCAGAAATGCTGAGTCACAGATCCTAGGTGAGGGAAAACAAAGAAGTGAAGACATATCTAGGGAGTTTTCAGCTTACGCATGGTTTTCTTTGTAAAACATACCTTTAGAAGAGGGGGGTCCTTGTATGGGCTCTTTTGGAGGTGATTGCAGGATCCTTTTCCTACCTGCCCCATCATCCTGGAATAATAGAAACACAGAATCATAGAATCATTATGGCTGGAAAAGACCACTAACATTATCTAGTCCAACTGTCAAACCAACATCACCATCCTCACTAAACCATGTCCCTGAAATCTTTGTACAGCCCAAATAATACACAGCCTAAGCATCCTTCTGGCACCACTGGGAGGACTGCCTGGGATGCATGCTGCCTATACCCCACAGCATGTGACTATGTCTGTGAGTGAAGGCTAAAAGAGTATGGTGCAGCTTCATTCCAGGCTCTGACTATTCCAATAATTTTCTCTACCACGTGTCAACTGCATGGTTAATGTGACCAGGGCTTTGCACCCCATGTATTTAATGTAGCAAGTAGACAGTTTACTGACAATATGTTTTTTAGTGAAGCTCTCACATAGATCAATCAACAAAGTAATTGGATGAGGGAATGGGAGAGGATTTGGTCTTCCAAACAGACACAGAAACATAGAGAATGGTTTAATTCAAGAAGATATCACTGAATAGCTAGTGCTTAATACATAGACTACAGAAGGAGGTCCTTGAGGGATACAGGCCATTGCATTTGCATACATACATAGAAAAGAGTTGGAACACTTTGGACATGGAAAAGGGAAGACTGTGAGTACCAAAAGGTGCTGGATTTGCAGGTTGGTGCCTCCCACAGCCCTGACCCAGAGGGAGCAACTGCCTCCACTGTGCCCCAAGGCTTGTGTCCTAACTCTGGGAGCCCCAGTTTGCAGTGCAGACAACAGCTGAAAAAAGAAACAGGTCATCAACATTTGTTCAAATAGTGTTTTTCCTGAACGTTTTCCTGATGGTTTATCCCTCAGAAACCAGTGGCTGGGAAACGCTCTGGAGGAAGTATGGGTCTTCCTTTCCTACAGATGACCTCTGCACTTACGTGTCCTCTGCTAATATCAAAGGGATTCTGGATTCAGTCGGGCTGAAGTACAAGGTGTATGAGCTCCCATCCCACATGGACATAACTTGCTGCTTTACTGAAGGGGACAACGATGGGGAGCTGTTGCTGGATTTCTTGACGGAAACCTATGAGTTTTCAAAAACTGCTCCTCCTGAACTAAAGCACCAGGTACTGGAAGAATTAAGAAAGCCTGGATGCAGTGAGAACAGAAATGGGAAGGTGATTTTTAATAACAGCATGAGTGTAATAATGATTGAGCCCTGAATTAAGAAAAGCAAATGGTTAGATACAAAATATTAAGAGTTGAAGTAGATAAAAATGTATATATATATATTCTTTACAAATGGTTCAATTTACTTCCACATAGTTTATTTTTTGGAGTCTGTTAAGAAATCATTACTAACATCTGCTGTTATAAGTGATCTTTAAAAGTGAGATTAATTCTGTACTAATCTATGAATGTGTAACTCAGCAGTAAATTGTGTTTTATCATGTGGATATGGTATAATCAGATGTAACTTGGATCATCAGCTCAAACACTGCAGAAACCAGACCACTTCCTCTGGCTGATGGATAAGAAATAATCAAGAACTATACATGATTATATCATATGCATTTAAAAACTCTCAGCAAATGAAGTACACAAATTACAGCTTCTCAGTGCCACTTGCAAGACTGGAGGCTTGAAACAACCAACTGCTTGTGTGGTTGCTGAATGTCTTGAGAGTATCTTAAGTTTGTTCTGACTTCAAGATCTCGTGCCTTCAGTTACCACAAAGGTGACCCAAACCTTCAGCATGTGTGACATTCACCCTGCTCCTGCCTCTGTGTGCAGCTCCGTGTGATAGCACTGCTTTCCCCTTGCTGTATTTTCACTTTACTCTTATGATACTGCAACAGCAGAGTCCTTTCCCTGTGGTTCATATATATGGCAGCTACACATGCTGAGGGCCTGATCCTAAGGCTGGGCCGTAAAAACACTTTGGGTACTGGGTCCATACTGGTATTGCAAGATGGAAGCAACTGAGGGTGGTCATGGCATAGGGTTGTTAACGACCAACCTGAGCAAGTGGATTTCATAGAATCATAGAATCAGAGAATCGCTAAGGTTGGAAAAGACCCACAGGATCATCCAGTCCAACCATTCGCCCTTCACCAATGGTTCCCGCTAAACCATGTCCCTCAACACAACATCCAAACGCTCTTTGAACACCACCAGGCTCGGTGACTCCACCACCTCTCTGGGCAGCCCATTCCAGTGCCTGACCACCCTTTCAGAGAAGTAGTATTTCCTAACGTCCAGCCTGAATCTTCCCTGGCACAGCTTGAAGCCATTCCCTCTAGTCCTATCACTAGCCACACGAGAGAAGAGGCTGAACCCCAGCTCACTACAACCTCCCTTCAGGTAGTTATAGAGAGCAATAAGATCTCCCTGAGCCTCCTCTTCTCTAGACTGAACAATCCCAGCTCCTTCAGCCGCTCTTCATAAGGCCTGTGCTCCAGATTCCTCACCAGCTTTGTTGCCCTCCTCTGGACACACTCCAGGGTCTCGATGTCTTTCTTACAGTGAGGGGCCCAAAACTGGACACAGTACTCAAGGTGCGGCCTCACCAGTGCTGAATACAGGGGGACAATTACTTCCCTATTCCTGCTGGCAACACTATTTCTGATACAAGCCAGGATGCCATTGGCCTTCTTGGCCACCTGGGCACACTGCTGGCTCATGTTCAGTCTAGCGTCAATCAATACCCCCAGGTCCATTTCCTCTACACAGTCTTCCAGCCACTCTGCCCCAAGCCTGTAGCGTTGCCTGGGGTTATTGTGACCAAAGTGCAGGACCCAGTATTTGGTCTTGTTGAATCCCATCCCATTGGCTTCAGCCCAGCTATCGAGCCTATCCAGATCCCTCTGTAGGGTCTTGCTACCCTCAGGCAGATCAACACTTCCAGCCAGCTTGGTGTCATCTGCAAACTTACTGAGGGTGCAAAGCCTTTCACTGGTGCAAAGCCTTGATTATGAATCAGCTATTGCTGTTGTGTGGGGGCCTTTTCTTATTTTTTGTTAAAAACACCAACTTTCTGGTTGTGGCCTATAACTAGCCTGCCTGCAAAGGGCCGTGCTAAAGTTTTGACCTTTGTGACTCGGAAGACGTAAAAATAAACCCTGGAGCCAAAGTGACAGATTTCAGAGGGATTTGTTTCCTCGTCAGTGGAATCACACCAGGTCAATCCATCCAGAACGTGGTAGAAGATGTCCACCAAAAGGTACTTCTCTTCCCCAGCCTCTTCACCCTCTGGGGCTGTCTCTGCTCTGGTAATCAATGTGTTTGTTTTGCTGAATGCTTTCATGGTTTTAGGAAGTGCAGTGCTCTCTACGAGGTGCAGTGCAGAGTGGAATGCAATACAGCCGCTTGGATGACTTTAATAGTCTGAATGCTTGGTGTATCCAGGGGGATAGTTGTGATGTCTGCCACTGAAAGAGTTTGCTTCAGTGTGAGAACGGTGTACTTTAGCTAATGCTTCAGTGGCATGAAATAATGTTTTATTTCTACATATGTATTCCTGATACAATGTAGATTATTGAAGAATCGAGGTGATTTACAGGAGAATGCATCAGACATTAATACCCATTTCTGTTCATTTTAGGGTGAATTATTTGAAACGCACACTTTGCCGAGTGATCAAATATTAATTCCAGTGTGTTTTAGAACATTTCCACAGCATTTCTCAGCTGTTGAACAGAGTAATATCTATTGCCACTTTCACACAGATTCCTGCATTAGGAGACCTCGGTACATCTATAAGCTGCTACAGTGATGTGCCAGAAAGGGATAGAAAGAAAATCTCTCATTAGGACAGATTCCTGCACGCATCTCTAATGGAAAACAAATTAAAGCTGCAGCTATTTCCATAGCTCTTTTGTGTCAACGACCTCTTCTAAGTGGTGCTCGTGGAGGCAGTGACCTCTGCATATTGCCACACCGACCCTGGCAGAAGTGATGTGTCTTTTGGAGGCCCTGGGATGCCATAACAAAAGAAAAAGCCTAACAACAACAGCTAACAACGGCTGCACGGCCCGTTCTGTGATTTTGCAGAGGTTGAGAATGACAGAAACAAAGCATTTTAGAGTTTTCTGGGGAAGGTTGTTCTGAAAATCTGGGAATGGTCCCACCTCATGGTTGAGCAGGAAAAGAAGATAAACAACACTCTGTTGTTCTGAAGAGACGAGAGGAGGATATGAACAAAAAGAGAAATGGAAAGGAGATTTAGAAGATGAGAAATGAGTGCCTGATGGGTGCGTGCCATTAAATGGGGCCTTATTTCAAAGCAGATTTCACTGGGGAAATGGCACTGTCACCCCAGGCTGAAGAGGAAAACTCCTTATCTCCACACTGCGGGATCCTCAGCCATGGTTTTCAGTTCTGAGGAGAACTTCATTGAAAAAAGGGGGAAAATGCAGTGAAGTTCATTCTGCATAGGCGGCTGCTTCTATTGGGCTGAGGGAAGACTGAATTACAAAAGAAACCTTAAGGGATGTATTGTTTTTAATTTTACATTTGTAACACACACATCTCCAAGAAGTAAATGCTGCCAGTATTATTTAGTAGGAAATGAGTGCGGGGAAAGTCAATTTTATATTCATTTTAATATAAAAAAAAATTATAAATTTCTCCTTTGTTCATCTCTCAAATACCTCCCTAATAGCCTGAGGTACCACATCTTCATGTGAGCATCACCCTGAATTGCACAGCACGATGCTGCTACTCCAGAGCAGGCCTGGGGAGTCCAACCCCAAAGCAGACTGGGATTTGTATGGCAGTTTTGATCTTACCTGCATGCTTTCCACATGGATTAGCTGCTTTCCTCTCAAAAAGCCCACCTTATCTCAGCCAGCAGCCTTCTCTTCTAAAGGCACGTTTCCAGACCTCACTCTTTGCAAACCCATGGGGGCCAGTGGGCCAGGTCTGCCTTGCTCACACACCTATAAGCTGCATTTATACCTATGGGGTGTATTTATATGTTTTTTGCACAGGTTTGCTAAGAGCGATGGCCTTACACTGTCATAAAGCAGACTGAAACACAAAAGGCTTCAGGCAGCTTGTGTTAAAGACACATCAGTAAGGAACCCAGTCTTCTCAGGTACATCCCTCCCGCATCACATACATCTGTGTGAGCAGCTTCAGGACTGTGCCTTTAAATCATACCTAGGAAAATATTCTCGCTGCTCTGTTAATTACAACAGCAAATTGAACAAATGCACTTACAGCTCAGTTGCTGTCGCCATTTCCACATCAGTGTAATTCATGCTTGTAGCCCATGATAGGATTTTTAATGTCATTACACAGTAGGGCAAAGTCTTCATTTTTAATAAAAATACAAATGCTAAAATGAAATGGATGAATATCTAATTTTACATCTTCATTTACATGATGTGCAAAATTATCTTAAATATTTGTTATGGATGGAGTGGCTTTCCACCAATTTAAGCTTTTTTCGAAGTGGAGAATGTTAACATAAATTGTAGCATAAATCATTGCCTTGTAGAGTACCAGAAGGCGCATATAAAAACCCATATCTTTACTGCACATATTTCCCATTAACCATAATCTATTAGTAATTGAAGTTCATTACAAATTCTTGTAGACTTTATTGCTATCATGCTGCATGACATAGTGAACCTGGCTTGCATAACAAGAAGTCCTTGCTGGGAAATATCCTATTAACAATGACAGTGCATTTGTCATTGCGATAATAAATCCAAGAGCTGCCTGTAGATTATAAATTATTGCGGCGCCATTTCCACTGTTGTAGTTTAAAAGTTTTGTCAGCACTTCCATTTTAAAGCCCTGCTTTTCAGGGAGTTATATCTTGACCATAAAAATCTGCAATGAGATGAAGCTCAGCTTACAAGTTCTCAGCCTGAGAGCACATTTCTTCTCCCGGCACCATTCCTATTCCATCTACACGAAAGACTGAGAAGCAAACTCTGTGGTTGTGGAAGATTTTTTTTCTCTCTATTTGCTTAGCTCCTAATTGGAAAACAACAGGCCATTGGACAAGTAATTTGTCCATAATCTTAGAATTTAAAAATATAACATGGCAAAAAAGATGGGAGCTCACTGGGTTTCACAACTGAAAAGCCTCAGACCTCATCTCCAGGACTTTGGGGAGGCACTGGGCCTGTTCTCTTCAAAGGAGAAACTGAAGAGAAATGATGTTACCTGCCTTGGAAAGGTGTTTTGAGGATTAATTACAAGAGTTGAAATCCTGGCATCCACTCAAGCCATCCTTCATCATGTCTATGCAATTCTTTGAGCTCTATATACGTTTTAAGTGTTATTAAAAGAAAATTGCCACAGAGTTGAACTTTAAGTGTTAATTATGACTCGAGATATAAATGACATCAGGTCAAACCTTTCCCAATTTAACTCCGTAATTGACTTCAGCTCGTTACACCAAGGGAGATCTGGCTAACTGAATGCATCTGTCTATTATATTTCTCTGCTGCCTATAGCAATGTGTCTAATTAGCTGCACGTAAGCATTATGCTTCAATGACTTCTAAATACAGTAGGGTGAAGCCTTCACCTCCCTAAAATGACCTGGAAAACTTTCCTCCCACCAGCAAGGCAGGGTTTTCTCATCATTCTTCAATACATGTTCTGTCTTGAAGTACTGCTTGTGTTTTCATGGGACTGAAAACTGATTTTGCTGTGAATTTGGTGATCATCTTTTCACATCAGTAGTATCTTCCATGTCAAAATGTCCCAAATTGCTTTAAATCTTGATATGCAAACTGCTGAGGTGCAGCAGTCTCCTGGATGAGATTCAGCAGCTGTTCTGGATTTCAGCACCATTTCACAGAGATTTACGGTGGCTGTCCCCAGTGGAAGCAAATACACCGAGAAGCAGAAAGCAAATATTGGAGCTGGCACTGCACTGGGTGTGGGCATTAGCACGTCTCCTCTGGCCAACATTACTGTCTGATTGATGCTTTCCTCATTGTTGCAAGAGGTGGGATGCGGGTCTGGGGTCAAAGGGTGGCTCAAGATGAGGCCTGGTGCCCATCACTGGCCCAGCATATTCCACAGCATGGACTAGTGATGGGAATGAGTGCTTGGGACCAGCTTTGGTGTTGCAGTCCTACCTGTGTCCTAGTGCTCTATCACACTACTGATGATGAGTGGCTCTCCTACAACATGTAAAGTCAGCCTTCATTGCCTTGCTCCCCCCAAGTCTTCAGAGTTTCCTTGCACCTCAAAAGCACTTCACCAATGGCCTTTGCTACCCACCAGAATCTGTATGACAGGTGGAGCTGGATCTGATGGGTTTGACAGTATCTTCCCACTTTTTCTTTCATTCTTCTTTCCACTCCCAGGTGAATGAGGATGAGATGCATGGACCTGTGGGCTCAGGGTGGTCCTGTTGTAACACTCAGAATGGTGATGTTATTCAAGAACAGTGAACTGCTCTAAATAAGCACTGGAAAAATGAACATGGCATGTTACAGATTTCTTACTCAGTTTTATGTATTCTGAATGTTTTGTATGTTTGGGCCTCAAGCCAAAAAAGACCCAACACCCAAAACCAAACCAAGCCAAACCCAAAACCCCCACAAACAATAAACAAAAACAGCCTCACAACCAATAAGCAAACAGCCAAATTAATGACTCTTTGATTGCCCTAAACCTAACACATATCATCCTTTGATGCTGTCATTCCCAATGTGAAATCCTTAAATCTCATAGTGTTACTTTCCAACTCGAATAGAATACAAGATCCTAGTATCTTAATGCTACAAATAGTTATTGATATTTTATAGCAGAGTGATACTGCAGAGGAGGCAATGAGATATTTCTTCTGGTGAGGATAAACAGAATATTTGCCATCATAATTAATTTCTTTGTTTTCTTAAAGAAAACAACATTTTTAGAGGCTATTTTGAGGATCAGGTACATTACTGTGGATCCTGTCGGAGATGAATTAGTGGCTGGAATATAGGTGATCTTGCCAGCAATGAATAGCAATGTAATTTATCATACGCTCCCGTAATTTATCTCGTGACTATATATTAGATTAGATAAAGACGGAAAGACATGAGAATTGAATTGACTGGACTAACACTGAAAGCTTACACCTGCTTTTATTGAGGCTGACAGGGAGATTTCTGGTGCCCACATTGCAGTCAGCATTTGGCCTCACATTTTTAATTTGCTTTGAAGTCTGATCTTGTCCAGCAACAAGAAGAAGGAGAACTCGACATTAAAGAGTTTGTTAATCATCTCTGCTAGTTCATAGCCAATACAAATTTGTTCCACCGTGTACTTCATACGCAATCATTTAAAAGTGGTAGATATAAAAGAAATTGTTGAAGCTTAAAAATAACCACAATAAGCAGCTGTGAAACAGCCACAAACACTCATTACGGGCTACACCATTTTCAAGGTAACAAAACAATGGTTTATTTTGTTCCCTTCCAGCAAAATCCATGCTTCAAAATCCACTTTTCATACCAAATCAGTCTGTCTGTAAGACAAACTAACTGCAGCCCAGAGTGTTTACCTACACACAGCGAAGAGATGTGCTACGCTGCCTACAAATTCTGTAACACCACAGCTGTAGTCTTTGGGCTCGTTGCAAACCAGTGATGGATATCTGTTCCTCTGCATTGCTTCCCTATCATATCTCTTTGTCCTGCTGCTATAATCGATCACAGATTTTTCCATCAGGCTTTGTGTCAGGCTGGGATAGTGAACATGACTTGCTTAGAACAAACTGCTTCAAAACGTACCAAGCTGAGCTCAGGAGTCAAACTGCTCTAAAAATGATTGTTCTGGGCACGTCTGTGAATCCCATGCAGTATCAGGAAGTCATTAACGTGCTTTGATGTTAAGGCTTTGGGATTGCTGTTCTCTAACTAGGAAGCCTGCCACAGCCGTCTCTGCACTGTGGAGCTGGGTTTTAAATAATGAGCATTGCCTGGCTCTTCATTTTCCTGGTTCAGAAGGAAATTACTGCTTGGGAGTCAGTGGCTGGGTCTGGATGAATTTGCACACAAATTCGGGGATTCAAGTTACAAAGTCACACTCGAGCTTTTGTGTTAGGCACTTTCTGCTTGCTATCAGGAACAAAAAGGAATGAAAGCAGAACAGCCATCTCTGCTCTGCATAGAAATATATTTTAAAGATTCACAGTGCCTGGTCTTCATAGGAGAACTAAGCTATCAGTTCCTGACTTTAAAAGCTCTTCGGGGATTACTGTTTGTTTTTATAGTGCGTAGCACAATTGAGTCCTCATCTTGGTTGGTGGTTTTAGATGCACCTGCAGTAAAAATAGCAAATGATTTTATTTATTTATGTTTATGTGAAGGACAGAGCATTATTTGTGGAAGAGAAGTGTAAGGACCTGATCCCGATTTGACTAGAGGAGTTTTGGATTCGTTGTCTTGCAGGTAAACCTCCTGAGCTGGGCAGCTGACGTAAACCCTTGGGGAGCTGGCCCACATGACAGAGAAGGGTAATGCAAATTACCCAGGAAAACCTCATTCTGGCATGATTTATAGAGAGGGTACAACCTCCCTGTAGCCAGGAAAGGGACACAGATGCTGTGGTTTCCTGTTCAAATGGCTTATGGACATGTAGGGTCATTCATCATGCGTTGCTGTAGATCCCAGGCCAACATATATAAAAGGCTCCCTCGCAGCAGACACAGCTTTCCCATCTCCCATCTGCCTGCACCAGCCCTGCTAATTACTTCCCTTCTCATTACCGTGTTGGCTACAGCTCACCTCCAAGCCATGTTGATGTGCCCCAAGGGCTGCCTGTGCTAACAAAATAAGCCCAGGAGTTACTGCTGGTTAAGCTCAACCTCTGGATGATTACAATTCCATTTGGAAGGCAAACTTGCTCCAAAACCGTGGGATTTTTTTCAGTTTGGTTTTTAGTTAAAATAAGAGGTGCTACAGCTTAGTTTCTCATGTATATATGGCTATAGGTGAGTGGTGTTTCAGTTTTTTTTATCTAAGACACGTACCTCTGCCTCAGAGGAAGCCTCAGAAGAGGCTCAGGGTTGTAGATCAGCGGCCTGGGCCAGAGGAAAGGGGTTGAAGTCTCACAGAATAGAATCATAGAATCATTAAGGTTGGAAAAGATCTCTAAGATCGTCTAGTCCAACCATCCACCTACCAGCAATATTGCCCACTAGTCTCCATGCATTTTGACCTGTTGGACCATTCGCCACCCAGCCAATGCCATGAAACGATGCTCATCCAAACCCTCACCCCTGCTCCAAAAGAAAGGCAAAAACACCAAAAGCAATCCCAGCCTCAGGGCAGCAGTAAATGTACAGTGAGATGGCTGTGATTCATATCCAAAACTGCAGCTTTCACCCACCATATGCCACATCACTGCTGAAGGCTTTGGGGGCTCACAGCCACAGAGAACACTGGGGATGTAGAAGGACATCAGTGCAGTGAGAATTCAGAGATCAACTTAAGATCCTTCCAGATTTGGTGAGTGCTCTTTTAAACATATCAGTGAGTTCCTGGTTGTACCAACACAAAAGGAGCAGGGAATCAAAAAAAGTGTAACAGAGTTTTAATTGCTATTCCTCTTTTACTTTCCTAGAAAGCATTAAAATTTATGATGTGACCAAATGACTCAAGCTTAAGAAATGCTTCTAATTTTGTTTTTATACTGACTGTGGCCCTTTGCTACTCTATAGCTAGTGAGATAATAAATAAAGCCAATCTTATCATTTACCTCCATCTGATATTATAAAAATGCTAATTTTAAAAAGGTTACCTAGAATCAGTGGGACACTTTGATTTCAGCCATTAGCATATTGAAGTCTAGCTCAGAAAAGTGTTCCTCCCTAAAACACGCATTTTGTTAAAAGCTGTTCAGTGCCCATAGCCACTCTGCTGATCTCGAAATATGTTCCCCTCGCAGGGCAGAGCTAACCTGTGCATATGGAATGAGCTCCGCTTAATGTTGTGTTAAAAGAGTTTGGTCTCTGGAGCAGTCGCTCGTCTTAATAACACGTAATCATATCCCATCTATTTAGTTTTCATTTAACTTGCCCCATGCAAGTAATGAATCCAGTTTAATTAAATGTTCCTTTAAACAGTGAAATGACACTGGTTTGTAGTTTAAAAAATCTATACGCCACAGGGCACCCTCAAGACACAAAATCCTAATAAAGAGGATGTAAGACGTACAGCTAATAATACAGAGCAAGTTTGACATTTGCAGGGTAATTTAGTGAAACAAGTGCTTCCTTACAGGCTTCGTGCAGGATCACGGTGGCTGCAGCACCGCTTATTAGAAGATGAAGAGCCCTGTTTGTAATAACGCTAATAAACAACTCATCTGAAAATGAGGCTAGTATGTGGTAAAGGGATGTGGTGCATGTATTATAAATGCTGCTCGGCAGCGGGATGGGAGATCCGTAGGAAGCGCAGAAAGTGCACATGAAAGCTAAGGGATGGCAATGGGGTGCAGAACTGGGCACCTTGGGTACCCCAAGAGAGCTTAAAACAGCCCCGAGGTCCTGGCAGCTAAGGGGTTGGCTTCAATTCAACAGTGCTTGGTTGGGCAGCTTAGCAGGGGAGGGCTGGCACTGAGGGTTTATCAAAGTACACCAAGCAGCCCCCTCAAAGTTTCTCTCCCCTGTTGTTCAATCTGGTCTAACCCCGGCCAGTAAGTAATTTAACTCTCCTTCTTTCAAGGACAGCGTAAGGGAGAAGAGAAAAGCGAGGCAGAAATGAGTGGGAAATGTTCGTTTTTCTCTGTTAGAAAAATCAGGAACTTTAATAAGGTAAGTATTAGGGCAATGAAGAAATAAACACTAAAAGCTTCTCACTCATTAGTAAAATGAAATTGCTTGCTAATATATGCAATGCACCTGGAAATGCCCATTCGAGTAATTACAAAAGAGAAAAACACCAGGGAAACAGGCAAGCATGAAGACAATAGCCATTAGAAACAATATTAAATTAAGCACGCCTTTTGAGATCTACAAATTCACTGATTAAATTGTGCATTACCAGCCCTGCCTTGCTTGCACTTAGCTGGATTCCTGGGGCGAACCTGCACAACTTGGAAGCAGCCTCCTGATTTGTGCTGAGCGGCAGGCTGGGCTGTTACAACTTTGCTCAGTTCTGGGCTTTTCAAGGCATAAACAATAACTTTTTTTCTTGCATTTCCCCTCCACCCCCCCAGACTCCAGCTAGCAGAACACACAGCACTCCGAACAAGGGCAGAATAAGGGCATGCCATGCCATGCAGCATTAAGCTTGGCACATGGCACACAGCCCATCAAAATCAGCAGGCATGTTCTCATTGACCGAGCAGCACGGGAGCCTGGCACAAGCATTGGCATGGATGGAGCTGTATTTCCCTGGGGAACACCTTCCCACCCTGATATTGGGCTTCTTACCCTTCATTTTGGCTAAGGTACCACACACAGAGCCTGCAGCTACGTGCCAGCTCCCATAAGAAAGGGAATTGCCTGCTGTGATTTCTGCCCCTTGGATATTCCCACCCTGTTTCCAGCAGCTGGTCCTGAGCTTGCAGTCCAAACCACACACACGTTTGTGTGGCTGTGCAAAGGAAGGGTGGAATAGAGGTCGAGATCTTACTGGTGACAGAATGGCAGCCTCACACGGAGATGTGAGAAATGATTGAGAACAGGGTTATTAATATGTTTACTGGTGTGGAGAGCGGTTTGTAACATTTTTTCTTATCCTTGATGAGGTTTTTAGAGCTAGTGGAAGCTCTCTTTCTGTCATTCGCTTGGAGATCCCCTGCAATTGATTGTGGAAGCCAGCAAATGCTTCCAGCCGATTTGGTGTCATTAGAGACTAAAACCACCATGCAGCTTCCATATGTGCTTGGCCACAGGGACGAAAGTTGGGGTAAAGGTGCTGGAAAACTCCTTTCTAGCTTATACTCTCTTGTACCAACTTGTTATGTTGAAAGACCTGGAGAGGTGGTCTGAAGCTTACATGAGAGCAAAAGAAAACAAGTCATGGAGAACCCTCCCCTCCACAGACCCATTAAGGGCCTCAAGGTCTTCTGCCACCCCTTTGCAATCCACATTTCCATTATTTGTACCAAAAACCAAGACTGCTGGCACACGGCTGAGGGGACGCTGGTGACAAGCAGTAGGACGAGCCACCTTGAGCAGTGCAGAGCATCAGCTGCTTTGCTCAAACGTCCTGCATGCCGATGGAAAAATACTTTGAGTGACAGACAAAGCCTGCTGCTCCCGCAGGGAGCACATTTGATAGGACAGCTTCTGTGCACCGTGTCAGACTTTGTAATTAAGACTGGAATAGCCCATAAAATGACACATAACATATTAACCACCTTCTGCAGCTTCAGAAGTGCAGGCTAGGTTTATAAATGGAGACTCATGCGGCTCAGCTGCCCCAGGCCATATGGCCACCCGGCTCCTTGCTGTGCTGATGTAGGGTGGGAAGTGCAGCAGGACAGTGGCTGGGAGGCTGGCGTGGGCAGGGAGCGCATGTGGGGTGAAAGCAATGATGGCCGGACAGAGCAATGGGCTTCTTCTGGCAGCGTTGGTGGACTTGGTTCAGCTATTCAATTTGTGACAGGAAGAGCAGCCAAAATAACTATGCAAAACAAACAGCTGAGAGCAGATGAAAATAAAGCTAATAATATAGTCATTAGGAAGAGAGCCAAAGCACAAATTGCAGTGCCTATTGTGAAAGGAGAAGTCAGAGAAGGAAACGAATGTACGTAACGTAATGCACGGCACGAGGAACACCAGTACTGCCCTGGGCTGCGTTGCATTGGTGCATCAGCCTTGGTGCATGGTGTAAGGCAGCACGACAACAGAGTTGGGGAACAGCAGCAAAGTGGTGGGGGATGTCTGACTGCCTCTTGCTTGGCTGCTGTGAATCTGATCCACCTGAGGTCAGGGAACGCATTTCTTTTTACCCTCAGGTGGAAACAAACGATACTGCTGCTCCTTGACTTGCCTCTCCCAGCACCTACTGAAGCTGTGCTCGTGCATTCTCTCAGAGAAAAGCCTCCAGGTGACATTTTGTGCTCCTGACCTACACCTACTTCCAACTGGAAATGGGAGGAAAGTCCTTCCAGAGAGCCAGCATGGGGCAGTTCAATGTATACTTATTTGTATAATAGTCTCTTTCCCAAAACAATGAGCATAAGAGCATTTCTGCTGAGGTAAAAATGCTGTAGAGCAAACAATGCAGGCCCATGCATCAGAAGTATCAGAGCGGATGATTTCTCCCCACTCCTCTGGCCTTGATGTGGTCCTGTCCAGAGCAAATCATCCTTAAAATGAAAAAAACTATATGCCTTGATTTCTTAATCACATGTTATGGAATGATTGCAATTTCCCTCAATCTCCCCGTGCCTCCAGGGAAATATAGCGAGGCCGATCTCTGGCAGCTGTCTTTCCTAATCCCCTGTGCACAGCACGGCCAAGAGTTTATTTAATGGTGTGGGAAAGCCCACCTCATCCGTGCTTTTTGCCTGCTTTGTTTTCTCATTGCTGGAGGAAAAATGGTGGTGGTTGTTCATTTCTTTTCCTTTCTTTTTTTTTTTTAGTAACGCCATGAACCTAATAAAAATTGGTGATTCATCACTTGGTGATGAATAATTTTTATTTACAAGTAACACCTACAATTGCAGCAATAGAAAAGAATGTGATATATATTCACTGACTTTATTTTTTCCCTCTGAATTTCAATGCATGTAATTAATTTTCCTATTTAGCTGAGGCACTCACATGGCCACTATCAGAAGTTCCTCACCTTCCCACAAAAGCTCAGGCTAGAGAAATAATTTTCTCTCTGCAATATAGGTAAAGGACCAAGATGCAGAGCCTTGGACCAGTTCACAGAGTCTGAAGCTGAGCATAAGAACTAATTGGCAGTTCCAAAGGCTCTCTGTAGTGGAAATGCTAAGTCACAGCTTGAAGCAGTGATTGAGCACCTGGTGGGAAGGCAGGGCCAACCCAGGGGAGCTCAGGTGCATGCAATGTACCTGAGTGACTGGAAAGACTAGAGCCAGGATCTGCTCCTTCCCAGACCTCATTTAAGGGTTGGCAGTGAAGGTGAGAACGTCTCATTTGGAGCCCCCTGCATACCTGAGGACTTTGTAGGCCTTCTGAAGGTAAGCAGCTTCTTTCTCTTATTTCTGTGCCTGCTGCTGTTGCATCTGAGTGGATCCTTACTTGCTGCAGTATGGAATTTTGCTGCTCTACTGTCCGCTTCCATTGCATTGTGCTTTCACTGTGTGAGACCAGGAGGAGTTAGTACTACTTTTTCATCTTTCAAAGCCTGAATTCCTGCAGACTCTGTCTCTCACTGATGTGCCTGGGTTCAGCCAAAAGCCTGTGCAAGTTAGGCCTGTGCTCCTAGTTTCAGCCCAAGGTGTCAACAGAGCTATCATTCAGTGGTAAACTTGGTTAACCACTGAGAAACACGACTGGAAAGGCACAAAGCAGCAATGAGTACAGCAAAATGGATTTTGGGAGGACAGCGTCAAGGTGTTAGTTGCTCCCTGTTCCTTCTGGCAATGACTAGTTGATCTTTGCCAAGGCACTGATAGCAGCTCTTCTGGACAATGTTCTGCATGAGCTGAATCAAGGCAGAGAGATCCCCCCTTTCTCTCTTTGCTCCTTGCACGATGCAAAGCAGAAGATACCTATGCCAAACCATTTCAATTTTTCCAGTTTTATTGCAAGCCTTTGGGCTCTCTCATTCTGGACCTGCTGCAATCCAATCTGCTCTTGCTAATACTTCTAATATAATATTTATAACATCTGAGGTTGAACCGAGGGCTACTTGCACTGACAGATGCCACAAACTATATCTCTCCTTTCCACTTTATTGTGCGGTAGCTTCTGGCAAAGAGGCAGAGGATCTGGTAATGAAATGCTCCTTCACTGCTTTAAACCACAGGAACATTTTGCTGTAATGCCCATTACTCATAGGGGAGTAATTGAGGGGCTGTCGGTTCAATAGCGTTGCCTTCTGGAAGAGCAGAATATGAGATTGTGTTGGATAAGATCAGTTTCTTGTTTAATTATAAAGCTGCAAGAGCATATCAGCTTTCAAACTTGTGGTTTTGGGGTCAGGCATTGCTGGACAAATTTGGCTGCAGCCCTGTGGGTAAAGGGATATGCTGTACCAGGGCTGTGAATTCAGGTCCCCCCAGCTAAATACCCACACTGAGTTCTGCAGGACTATAAATAGGTGTGAAGCGGTGCTGCAGATAAAACATCTCTGTGCTGCTATTCCCAGAGTACTGGGAAAAATTCTGCAGGGAACAATCTTCTCCTGGCGAATGGCTGGACCAGGAGACCAGCTTGACATTTCCCATGTCTACTTTTCATGATTTATAGAGCATCACCTCTTGGAAAAGCAATTCTGAGAGGACATTATAATTCTATAACAATCCAGTGAACTTGAAAGAGGAGAAAAAAGGTCCATATAAATACCAGCATCCCAATGGGTGGAGCTGGCCAACTCTAGTCCTTTCTCGGGTTTTCAGTTTTCTTGGCTGGAAGGGTTTTTTTCTTGTTATTTTTGTTGTTTCAGTTTATTAGATGGAGGTCTAGAAAAATGATGAATTTTGACAGGTTTGCTTGTGATATGGGGGTGAAAGGGAAAGAAGGATGCTGAAGGCTGTCAGACACTCTGGTCCTGCACTGCTGAGCTTCTCCTCATTGTGCAAGAGCTAAGCACGTGCTCTGGGAAGGACAGACTGAGTAGGTATTCAGCACCTTCTGCCCTGGGCACGTGCCTCAGCCAATGGGCTACTAATTAGTTTGCTATGGGTCAGAAGGAAATCACTTGTTACCCTCAAATCCCTATTTTCACTAAATCACATATTGAAAAACACAATGAAATGGCAAAGACAAGAAACAAAAACTTTTCAAGGAAGGAAAACATTACCAGGATCAACTGGAAGGGTAAGAAAAACTGCAGACCAAAGAGTATGATGGGAAGTGGTTGGAGACAGATGGTATAACATTGACAATTAGCTTAAATTAAATTAGCAATGTATTTAAACCTACAGTCTAAAGAGAAGATGACAATTAAGTTCCTAAATACAGGAAAGCTGTGGGGAGAGAAAATAAAATCAACTTCTATTTGCAGCTGTACTCTATTCCTTGTCCTGGATCTCTTTAAATGCAGCATGGAAAAAGGCCCCAGAGCTTGTCAAGTGCTATACAAAAGCAGAGTGTAGAAATGCAGCTATTTGTTGTTTTTTAGCCTCTCTCGATATACGTGCATGGCTCTGGTGCAGCGTCCATTGCTAACTCCTGTTTCATGCTATTGCTGTTTCCTGCAAGTAAGCTATACTGTTCTGAACATAGATCTTCTTAAGAGGAACGTCATCCAAGAACTGGATGCCTTCATTGTGTGCAGATCTAATCTGGAAAAATACATTCTGATGCAAAGGAAATATTGATAGCCCTGATCCTTCCCTACATCAGCAGTGAACTGCAGCTATATTTGCTCTTGGGCAAGTGAACAATTTTCCATAAGCCATGAGGAGCAAAGGCCACAAATATCCCAAGTTTCAGTGCCTGGAGGAATCGCCATGGGGTGTGCTTCTGTGTGTGAACAGCTCAACCATTCCATAGGAAGAGAGCACTCAGCTCACTCTTGCTGCTCTTGGACACAGCCATCCAGGATAAATCACGCTGCCTGTAAAGCATGATACACAATTTACATCCAACTGACTTTGCTCAAGTATTCTTTCTGAAAAGCCCCAGTCTGTGCAGTCCTAGTGAGGTCTCTCTCACTCTTTTCATTTCTTAATATGTGTAAAACTAAAAGGAAGAAAAACAGGGCAGAGGGTTCGTACAGCTAAGCTCTCGATTGACTTCATCCAACTTAATGCTTTTTAATCACTCTTTGAACAAAAGATTTAGTCTTCATAATCCTCCTTTTGCTCAATTTGCTGTTCCTTTATGAAATCTACTATTTGTTTAGTTTTCCCTGACTCCCACCCCCGAGCAAGTTTGAAGTAGAGAAAATGGCTTATATCAAAGAGAAAATGACTTCCAGGAGTACAATAAATTCCAAATTACAGGGACAGCCTTTCTTTTATTGGCTCTTCAATGGAAAGGCACACCCAAAAATGCACAGTGTCCTTTCCACAGTGTCCTTTGTCCTTTCTAGTGGGTAATCAGTTGAGCTGTGAACTGAAATTTCTCATGCATCTCCAGGAGGAAGTGTGCAATTATGCCTGCTGATTTCACAGTCAGTGTAGCCCTCTTTTGGAAGACGGGAGTTTGGTTTTGGCATTAGAGCTGTTTTCAGGAGTGTCAAACCCACAGATTGTTGTTTTCAGTCACTGAAATCCTGCTCTACTCTTGATTTCAGCTGGTGCGTTGTGAGCATAAGCCTCCAGGCCTGTTGGCAGTGCCCAGAGCTATCTGTGCTTGTAACTCTACTGGCTTTCACAATATCTGTCTCAGATATGTTGGATTAATTGAAAATTAAATGAACTTTTTCCTTATTAATGGTTTTTAAGCTAAAAATACTTCTAGTTTTCCATTAGCTCCTCACTTAAAATAAATCAAATCAATTAAATATCACTTTTTAAAATATTAAAATTATTATATACTTGAAAAACATTTATTCTCCAAGTTGATCATAAATATAAGTGCCTATTCATCTGAAGGGCTCTGTGAAATTTTACCTTTCAATTCAACAACTTTAAAGAAAACTTACTATGTTTCCTCCTGTTCCATAGGGTCAGACAGATGTGATCAAACATATGTAACATATCAGATATATGGAAAATACAACTGCAATCATTTTTCTTTATGAAAAGAAAAGAATGTGCCCTTAAGCCACGTGAAGGAGAAAAGCCTCTACACCTAGAATCCAACTGTATCTAGATTCATTTAGAAAACTGGAACATGATTTCCTCTGAATAACAGACACAGAGCCCCAGGCACTTTGTATGTTCAAAAATTAAACTTACAACTGGCATACATCTGGCAGTGATCCTGTGCACTAAATCCATTTGGTTGGCCAGATGGCCTGAGACTTGCAGCTTTTTAATCTTGCACACAAAGCACTTTAGGCTGGAAAAAATAATAAATACAACATAATACAGCATCGTGACAGAATGCCTCTTTTATTGATTTTGGAGCTATAGGTATGGGAAAATCTGGTCTAAGAAAGTATTGCTTTCACAATTTACTCCCCCCAAACTTGTCAGATGCTGCAACTATTATCTTTTCCTCTGTTCTTGCACCTTGTTCATTCTCAGCAAAGGATCTGTGACCCCGTTGGTTCAGGGGTGTATGCTGGAGGCAGAGGATGGCATGATCAGACCACAATTCCTCTCTGATGAGGAAGAACAAGATGGTGATATCTTAACACCTATTTTACTTCTGTATCCTATGTTGTCTTTTTTTTTTTTTTTTTGCATTAAAACCAGACAAGTTTAAAATCTGAGATTTTTTTTCTACTGTCAGTACCCACCGACTTCATGGTTACATTAATATCCATCTACGAAGTTACTATGCTGTTACCATGTCTTTCACCTGCCCACACCGCCATTAACTGAATGCCATCAGGAAGGGAGGGGATTTGCCATGTTTGCATTCATTCCTTGGGTGTTTTCTGCACTGAAAGCAGAAGCACTTTATGTGACTGAGTGAATGAAGCAGAAATTCAACTTTCCAGCATTACATCCCTCTTTTAGTACTGATAAAGTCTACATGTTACCTTCAGCTCCCTGCTTCCCACACATAACTGCTTTCCTATTCTCTTTTTGGGAAGGCTAATGGAGCGTCTTTGGCTTAGGCTTGTGTTATGCACTGTGCAAGTAATTTGGTTGGAATCATGGGTTTTAGGACAAGCAGTTGACTTTACTCACTGGCTTGTTTCATCTTCCCAGTGATGCCTTTTTTGCTGGAAGCTTCAAAGGCATCTTGGTGGATAAACTGTCTGACCTACTAAAAGAAGTACAAAGAGAATCTCCTTCTCTCAATTAATTCTTGTGCTCCAAATTCATGCTCAGATTTGTTTCTGAGCAGCTTTCATTTCTGTTAATCAGCTAAGACAGTTTTAGTTCCCTTGAGTTGTTGCTTGGCTGCAGATCTCCTCCCAGACTCTACTTTTCCCAATCATTTTAGGAAATGTTGCTGCTGAAAAGGCAGGGGCCTGGACTTTAGCTGAGCTGAATCAATACGTCTCTCCAAAGGAAATTCCCTCCAATTGAAGTTAAAGCAGATTTGTGCCACCCAAAGCTCTTGTTCCTAAATGTTAGAGACAGCATATGTACATCTTTTGCCTAAAGACCCAGTCCAAATGCTGTTTCATGCTCTTAAATTCCACAGTGTTTTATAAATACAGCTATGCAGAAGAAGCAAATTTATCCATACCTTCATACCAAAGCCCCTACTGTAAATCTGTATGCCAGGGGAAGCAGCTGAATACAATCAGGGATGTTCACAGCATGTGTTGAAGATGAGCATCATCACTGCTGTCTTACAAATGAGAAAGGAGAGGCAGAGAGAAGTTTCACCCAAGGCCATGATGGGAGTTGAAAGGGAGGCTGAGAGAAGCTCTGTACCTGCTTAGTGCACAGACTGTGTATTTTCAATGAGTGAAAATAAAAAGATAGGGTTCAGAGTCCAGATCCAAGTCCATTTGTTTAAAAAGAAAACCTCACAACTACAGTCATTGGACCACTACCTGGAGTGCTTACTCAGAGCATCTGAAGCCAGTACATAGATATTGAAGCTGAAAAGCAAAGCCATAAAACAAACGCTTTGTCTTGCCCCAGTATCCCTGGGAGCGCTTGCACTGCTGGGTCAACTCCTGGAGCCCCTCCAGCCACATCAGTGGATGTGGCACAGCTGGAGGCTGAAGGCTTTCATTTGGAGGCCCAACTACTAATTTATGAGCCCAACTTCAGCCAAGCAGATCTGACAGCCCTGGCCTCAGCCTTTAATGCAATTAGTATTCTGGATGCTATTGATGATTTCATGCCAAATCAATTTTGGCACATTAAAGTGATTTGTCTGAAATCCAGCAAAAGAGCTCTCCTAATAACTCAGCTCTCAGACTCCGCAGCACTGGCAGGAAGGTAATGTGTGTCTGCATAGGTGTCCTCAATCTGCTCTAAAAATTTCGGGGAGGTTTTACTGGAATTTAAAGCATTTTAATGCATACACTTTCTTTTAAGTCTTCGCCATTCATTTTAACTCTGAGAACTTTGTAGTTGGCTTCAAGGTGATTTTAAAAATAAAATTAAAACTAATACTGTCTTCAAGAAGGAGGGGTTTCATCCTGAACTTTAGGTATAGCTGTACTGGAAAAAAAAATGCATATTACACTGTCCAAAAGTGCAGTAACAAAGTAGTCTTGAACCACTTGGTGCTCATCAGGGAATGCTTTTCTCTTTTTGCTGGAGCAATGGTAGCGCACAGCTGAACTGACCATGCAGGTAGTTTGTCTGTGTCCTCTGTGGAGGACGGCCCCTTCCTAAATATTCCAACCTTTGACCATAAATGTGGATTCTTATAAATGCACTAACCCAAAGCTCTTGTATTAGCAAATTATAAACCTCTGAGATGACGTTAGGTGACATTTTAGAAAACCATGGCAGTTACTTAGACCTTTTTCAAGGCTGTGAAAGGAAGAAATAAGAAATAGAGCGTTTCTCCCACCTTTGTGCATGGGATGAAGTGGGTCCAGAGTACTACTAAAATCTGGCAGTTGGGAATGCCACAGAGCACCAAGATTAGTTGCTCAAGATTAGTTTGATGTACATATTCTTAGCAGTCACTCATTTTATTTGATGCAGGGCATGAGAGATTTCATTTAGTAAAGAAACAGCCAGTGATGCTGAATAGCTTGACATGGGAAACAACCAGCTCCTGACCTGCCAGCTCATTTGGGAGTATAAACTGCAGCACAGGGACAGAGCTGTCCAGGGTCCATCCAAAACAGTGCCACCCAAAGCCAACCATACAGCCAAAAGGCAAATAAACACTTCTGCCTCTTTGCACTCTTCCTCCCCATTACAGAGTTTACCATCCATCCCTCTTTATAGGCCTTGGATAGGGCCAGTACCAGCTGATGGTTTGGGTCCATCATTGTGGCAGCAGCTGCTAGAAATGGCTAGGCTCGGGCTCTGGCCACCCGGCCCTGTGCAGAAGAGCCATCTGCCCCATCACCTTGCTGTGTGCCAGTCCTGCAGAGCATGCCAGCAACTGTCATGGGTGCTGGGCTGGGGGCACCACTCCCCTAAGGATTGGCTGTGCCAATTGCTTGAATGGGGGCTAAAACCTCATCAAGGAGCATAAAAATTAAAGACCTCAGACCTCTCCAGGGTCTTCTGGTAACAGATCCTGAATGGAAATGTATGTTACAGAAATCAGAAATGCATATGGAAAAAATTAAATATCTTTCCCCCACCTTTATGCACTGCAGAGTGGTCAAGCAGACCTTTGCAAGAGGACTAAAGATAATGTCCCAGAAATGAAAAGCACATTTTTCTTGCTCTAGGTAAACATTACTGATATGCATGAGCGGCTTTTCTAGTTCTGGCACATTGCTTCAATCTTTTCTTTCCTGCCATGTGAACAAATGTTTGTTTGCTTCAAGTTCAGGACAGGCTTTCCAAGGCAAAAACCATCCAGATGGTCATCAGACAAAAGGAGGGCTCTCAGATTTCTGCAAACACTTTCTTTTAAACCAAAGAAATTGTTTTCTACAGCCCTCTTCTCTGATGATGCCTTTTCCGCTCTTGCTCACGATGTTGATGGAATAAGCTGCTTTTGTTGATTAAAGCTCTTGAATCCCATAGGCAGTTTAAATCCTATCAAAAGGTTCATCTTCTCAGATGTTCTTTTTAAGTTCTTTAACTATGTTTTCTGAATTCTCCTTACTATTTCAATCCCCATAGCTAAGCCCTTCACACCATCTTTATTAGTTCCTGGAAATGACACGTGCACTGGATGCAGTACACAACTACTTCAAGTGAATATCTATGTTATTGTTATAAATATATCACTCAAAATGACCCCAAATTGCCCTCCATTACTGTATGCATAATAGATTTATAGATAGATGTTTTATGAGTGTTCCATGTATTATTCCCAGTTTTATTCCTTCAAAAATCAAAACAATCACCCAAGCTCTTACTTCCAAAATCTCAGTTTCCATCCTACATATTGTTTAAAATATTGCATTTATTTTCAGGCCCAATGCTTTTTCCTCTTGTTTCAGAAGCAACCACTCCCAGGGATGCTCATGACACTTGATTTGATGCAGGCTGACCGTTGCACAGGTCATTTTATTTACAGGTAGTAAAGGCTCTTCGTCAATGTTTTTTCCTTCATATCCCATTCAGTAATTAGCATGCATTTCGTCTGAGAGGGGCAAAGCTACTTTACTGAGCTGTAGAAAAATCACGTGGATTTTGGTGTGGTTCTTATAAGCCTTTGTAATTTCCTGAGATCAGCTTCCTCAGAGCCGACTTTGGATATGCTGAAACATGTAAAATGGCTAGATGGATCTTACAGCTCACTTGATCATTACACTTAGTGCTTAAGGTGCTTGGTGCCATATAGCTTGATATGTTTGGAATGTGAAGCCACATATGCCTGTTGGGGTGGGCTGGATCCAGAACACGCCCAATCAGCATGTGGGGTTTGCTTGCCATCAGGGCAATGAATGGACTTGGAACACCCAGGTTCAGATCTCTGCTCCATCTCTGTGTGTGAGCTTGTAGAGCACAAAAATTACTTCTCTGCCTCAATTAAATGGGGAAAAATACACTTCCCCAACTCACTTAGTCCTGACGATGAATCCCTGAAAGTTGCTGAGGTGCTCTGATCCTATGGTAACAGAGGCAATATAAGTACAGGAGATTGATAGTCCTCCCGTTAAGTTGGATGAGACCTTATAGGCATTGTGCATTTCTTGCAATGTTCAAAGTAAGCAATCATGATTTCCATCTGTTCTTTCTCTGCCTGTGTCCTTTAAAAGTTATGGCAAAGGCTGACAAGGTAGAAAGACTGTGTGCTTCCAAATCAAACAAAATGAAACAAAGCTCCTCTCCAAAGTATTCTGGAAAAGTGTAATACATTCTCAAAACTGCATTACCTGGTGAGCAAAAAAAAAAAAACAGGTACATGGTACCAAGCCTAAATTATTTGCAAATTATTTTGTGAACCATCACGATAAATATCTTTAGGACTCAATGAATGGCACCTCTCTACCACTTGGCAGCCAAGGTGTTAAAACTCAGCAGTCAGTACAAGCAAACACGGGCAAGGGAGAAATGTCCATTTGAAAATGTATTTCCCTCTACATGAGATAGGCCTGTGTGTCTGGAAATGTTATCGAGGTTAATTAGAAAAATTATCTCATCAGAACAAAAAAAAAAAAAAAAAAAACCCAGAACACGTGAGAAGAGCCTCTCTGCCTGAGACACACTAATCTCTCCCAGCTCAGTTTCAAGAGCAGCCGCGATCCATCAAAGTCGCTCCCCTGTGCAGTCCCTCGAGGACATCTGAAGTTAAGCCAAGTGTGGCATGGCATGCCTCACATCTGCAGTGTTAATGGAAATGGGCGTCAAGGCTGCTTCCACCAGTGTGTGCAAGAGAAAACATAAATCCTTATGGTTAAATACCATTGTTCCTACTGGCCATCGGTTTTGAAACGTCCCTCATCTCCTTCAGCACGTTTTCTGATTAAAAACCATGATTCGTTGCTCACCTCTCATGTAAATAGGGTGCTGTGTGGGTGCCCCATTCCTGGAGGTGATCAAGGCCAAGTTGGATGGGCCTTGGGCAGCCTGAGCTGGTGGGGGGCAACCAGCCCATGGCAGGGGTGGAAGTGGTTAATCTTTAAGGTCTCTTCCAATCCAAGCCATTCCATGATTCTATTATTCTGTTCAGGACAAGGTGCAACAGAAGCTGAATATTTCCGTTTTCAGCTATAATATCGCTCACATTGTTCTTTGGGGGGATTTTGCTGAATCTCCAGTTCCCTTTCTTCTCCCTCACCATTCACAGAATCTGTCTGTGACTTTAAATTCTGTACCAGGACAGCAATATTTAGCTTGAGCCTTCTCCTCGGGTAGAAATAAGCCATAAATTGTGGGCTATTCTGCTCTCACCTCTGCTCTCCCAAGAGCTGCCCCATGCCAGGCCCAGGCCTTTGCCCATCCCATGCAGAGATGGAGCTCCCTGTGCCATCCCAACAGCAGGAGGCAGCAAAGCTGTCAGTGCTGAGATCTATTTTTATATTTTGCTACACGGTGTCACCATAAATAAAATGGAAAAATACTGCTGTAGCTCTCTCTCTTTCTCCCTTGATCAGTCGTCCATTCTGCTGCTGCAATACGAAATACACAGGAAAGAAAACAAATTACTCTGCCATACATGCAAAGAAAATGACCACAATTCCCACCAGAGCTGCCAGGCTGCAACAGGGAGGAAAAAAGCCTGCTGTCATCACTGCGTTGGGCCAGGCAGGACAGAAGGTGTGTACAGGGAGCTGCATGGTTGTAGCTCCCCGTGCACTGCTGAGCAAATCCTACCCATACCAGGAGGAGCTGCAGTCATTGCCTCTGCCACAATCCTCTTCCCAACACGGTTCCTACAGATCCAAAGCTCTTCAGATCACTGGCCAGACAGAATGCACGGGAACCCGCCAGGGCTGCCTCCTCTTCACCAAGTTCTATCTCCTTCTATCTCCTTCTATCTTCCAGCTCACCTTGCAGGCTGCATGAACTGACTCTTGAAATGGGTTTTAAAACCCCATTTTGTTCCTAGGATAATTCACAATTACGTGCCCTCTTCTCTGTTGCTATGTGTTTATTTTGTACTGTGCTGATTTGTGGTGTCCCTAAAGAGCAGTTAACAAGACGTCAATTAATCATGCAAATGGAGAGAAGTAGATATTCAGCTGATTGCACTACCTGCAGTTAAGATTTGGGACTTCGTACAGTTAGGATTAGATTCTGCATACACCATTAAAGATGAAGGGTTGCCCAGCCCCTTCTCCGCACCATGGTCTTGAATCATGGAGTCGATAAACAGAACAACGCTGTGGCATCTGCTCAGGTCATCACCAAAGTAACCACAGGTAATACCATGCCTACTAGACCCCAGTATGTCTTCATCACCAGGCAGAGAGAATGCCTGAAATGAGGAGGTCCCTGGGTGGGCACTGGGCATGGCTGGGGATGGGGCTGCAGCCACATGGTGCGTGGGGACCATGTAGCCCTCGTATATCCTTTCCTTTCCTCTCCATTGGGAATTTCCCCTCACCTAATTTGATTTTGCAGTCCTGTATTTTCCTGAATATTCTCATTGATTTTGCTCTTTTTTTCCATTTTTTTCTTTTTCTTTTTTTTTTCCTGGCAAAACTTACCCAGTGATTATTTGAAAGGCTGCAAAGGCATCTGGGGAGTTTCTCTTGTGCTGTTATGATTTAGGCTTGAAATTGCTTAATTGCTGTTTCCTGTAGTTCTCATTTTCAGTTCCCTAATGACTGTATCAATTTGTTGCCTATTATCCCCAATGACAGGGCAGTGTTTTTCTGTGCATGTTTCAACAAGGCGTTTTAAAATCTCTCTCCTACAAGTTGCCAGAGGACTCAGCCTTTCCCTCCTTGGACCTGCTGGCCAGTTCCCACTTACAGCACCAGCAGTCCCAGGCATGATTTAGTCAACATCTGAATACAATTTGAATACTATTTGAGTCGGAAGGGACCCTTAAAGGTCAACAGGTCCAGCCCCCCTGCAATGAATGGGGACATCTACAGCTCAGTCAGGTGCTCAGAGCCCCATTCAGCCCAACTTTGAGTGTCTCCATTATGGGGCACCCACCGCCTCTCTGGGCAAATGGTAGCACTGAAGGATGAAGAAAAATCGCCTGCTATTTGGAAATCTTGAATTTCCAAATGCACAAATATTGGACTGCTACACACAGGTTGGTTTTATTTTAGGAGGGATTTTCCTGGCTGTAGAAATTCAAGGTTTGGTTGTAAAATCCAGGTTTCTTTGATCTTTTATGTTAGTGGGCACTTCAATATGACATCAATCAAATGCAAGCTAAACTTTTCTAATCAAATCTGATTGGTGAATAACACAAATGTGAATGATGTTAATTTTTTTTATTTTAATGCTGAAATAATACTGCAATTATAATACTAATTACTGGGAGAAGTAGCATTTAAAACTGACTGTTATGATGACAAGTCAAACTTATGAATGGAATGATGCTCAGTGTGATACGAGCTATCTGGACCATATGGCACAGTTTCTGGAAGATGACAGGCCATAGCCAGTGTTGAGGAGAAGACTCCTCTTAGCTGCAACTGCAGCATATGTTCCTGCAAGGAAATTTGCATGTAGTTTGGAAAGAAAATGCTAATGATGCCTTCATAAATTCTCTTCATTCCTAGCTCTAATGGAGTCATTTCAAGCTTCTGACACCTCAGATCATTGCATGACCACAATACCTCACAGGAGCTGTTGATAATAGTGGTTCTTAATCATCCAAAGACAAACCAGGACTTGATATATCTGGTGTGCAACAAGCACAGATTCAGCAAGGATTCAAAGCTTTCTTCAGGGATGTGACCTGTTGTTGATTTACAGTGAACAACATTCCACTTTTATTAAGTACAACATTTACTATGCTTATTAATTTTGCCTAATTTATCATCATTTTCAAATATTCTCTATATGAATCTGCCTTTCAGGAACTGATGTCTGCATCACTGACCTTAGCAACTTGGACCCACAGGGCTAAATCTCAAAACTTGCAAGTCAGAAACATGGCTGGACAAATGCCGACTTTTGACCAAGCTTATTCAAAATATTTACAGCTTACTTGGTTATTTTGATGTAGTGCATTCAGACAAAATACCCACCAAGCACTTTTTGTTGTGTTTGAGGCATGTTTTTAAAATTAGCTTAGACAAGGTGCATTACCCTTGAATTATCTGTGTGAGCTAAAGCAAAGCAGATGCAGGAAGAATGTGATTATCTTGGTAATGTTTGTGAAACAGATGCAAGTGCTAGCAGTAGAATAAAGCACTCTTCTATGTTATTAATGCTGTTGCCACCAGGTTAATAATACAATGCACATCCACCTCCTCTTTGCTCGCACTACCAGGCAGATATACGAAGAAATATTGTTAAGAAAAGGTCACATCAGAAACGCCTTTTTAAAATAAGGTTTGCCCATAGAAACACTGAGCAGACTTTGCCTTCTGTCTCCTAAAGCATCACAACCCACTGGTGGGGAGTCACATTTCTGCTACCCTTACTTTCTCTTTTTATTTATTTTCCCTCAGTGCAGCATATTCCAAAAGGACAAAACCAGCACATGATGAGACCAGACATGAAGCTTCCCATTCCAAGAGATCTCAGCCATTTCTCTCAGGCTCCTCACAGCTTTAACAGTGGTTAAGCCCACACAAAAGGAGAGAAGAGCTGAAGAAATGAAGATACCCAAATGGTCTTTGCAAGTGGCAGCTGGGGACAATTTGTTCTGAATTGGGGGGAGGTGATGGGCAGGTGTTTTTAAATGCTGATTGAAATGCACACCTTTTTTCTGCAAAGGGCCTGAGAGTGGCTGGTAGATGTCCTAGGCTGGTTTTAGCATATCTTTGTTTCCTTCCTCATGAGGGATTGCTCGCTCTGTCTAGCTCAGAGGCTGCTGTCCCACAATAAGTAGCCTGTAGGAGAAAATCTCCAGGAATCCTGCTGCACTGCAGTCTCACCTGTCTCAGGGTCTGGTATCACCTTGCTGGGGACCAAGCATCCCCTTACCAGCTCTTCTTTTTGTCCTTCCTGATGGTGCCATACTATGGAATGCTGACTTCATTCATATGTAAGTAAATGAGGAAGTTCTTCCTTCTTTGCCCCTGGAAATAATCAAAATGGATGGGGAGTCTATTGCTGTGGGGGGACTCAAGTCACATCTGACACAAAGTTATTTGAGGTGAACCAAGAATGCAAGGACTTGGTTATCTTAATGTTTGGTCCTGAGCAAGCTGGCATCTCTGGGTGTCATTTTCTGGGTATGATTTCTTCACAGTTTTCAATCCCTGGTTAAAAAAAAAAAATGCATCCGTAAAGACATCACGCACTTGTCTACTAAAGAAAGCTGGCAAAGGAAAGATAAAAAGCATATATATTCCTTTCACTAGGCTTCTAGGGAATAAGTACAGAGCTCTATCTTCCTCTTCAGCACTGCGTGAAAAACAGAATGCAAAATTTCCTCCTTGAAATACTTTGGCACAAACAACTATTCTGCACTATTTGTTTAGAAATCCAGTGGGGCTTTGCTGAATGAAAGCAAGTGTCTTCATACTGGTAGTTGAAATAAGAACTAATTTCATGCACAATTGACAGTGCAGAAGGAACTTCCTTGAAATCCAAAGAGCAAAAGATTTTATGGGGCTGTGTATGTATTTATGATTATTTAAGATTCTTGTTATAATGAGGATCCTTTAAGGAGAGGAATTTTGTCTTTTAATTTGCATAAAGACAATAAAAACTCTTCGAAAAGCAATTTCTCTCTATATAAAAAGCAGGAACATAGCACCTTAGTGGCATGAACATCTGTTACTTAAGCTGATGCTGCCATGTAAACTCCATCAAGCAACACCATCCGCTGATCACAAACCATCCAAACTGCATCCAAGGCCAAACTTGGGTGGGTGGCTGGGAGCCTCCAAAACAGGTTGAGAAATGATAGCCTTTTCTTCAGTGCCTTCACTAAGCATGTAGCGATCTGTTCATCGTTACCAGTGCTGCTGGATCCAATGGCTCTTTGGCACAAAGTTGAGTGCCACGATCTACAACCTGCAGTTCTCACTGCAGATTCATCCTTGTAGGAGTGCTGGCTTTTCGGCACACGAGCTGAATAACCACTTCTTTATTTCTCATTATGACTGTAGTTTAATGTCCTCATTCTGGAGCTGATGTATCGATATCTTGGAAGGAGATTAAATATTGCTTGCTCAAGTGCAACACACAGCGATACAAACTCAAGGGACCGCACTCCACTGCAAACAGCACCGATGGAGTCTGGGTCTGATAAGCCCTTTCTGAAGTTCGCTTACACTTTAAATCAGCGGTTCATGAAAGGCATTAAGAAAAACTATTATATTGCTAGAATGGATGGCAGTAGAGTTTATATGTTACACCTTGAAGTAAGCAGTAGGATTTTCAATCACTTGATAACCTTGAAACTGCTAAGGTATCAAATTGCTATCATGAATATTGTGCAGGAACAGAAATAACTCAGAAAGCTGCCTTTGTGAATAATAATGTGGGAGAGAGCAATGTTCTTCTGGGCTGGACTTACAATAGCACCAACAAGCAAACACGCAAGAAGGCAAGGCATGTACTTAAACATGCATGTTTGCATTTGACTATACATCATTCAGTTGCCGGCACTGTTCCATCTTACCAGCTTTATAGAGGATGAAAAGCCTGTGAGATATTTTTGCCAGGCAGGAAAAAGGAATGGAAAGAAGCTCATTTTTGCATATACAGCCCAAAATGTCAGGATAAAACACCCTATGATCTGATAGGAGCTGCATCTTGGACAGAGTACTGTAATAAGTGAGCACAGTGTGAATCCATTCATGCAGGAATTTAATTTAAAAACCTAAGCAACCTATCCTCCTATTTGCATGCTGGATGTTTTAATAAGCCCTGCGGTTTCATTCACGCCGGAAGAACACAGAGATGTGTGGATGAGAAGACCCCGAGTCAGCCCTCCAACTCCCCTGCTCATATCCCGAGTCAGCGGAGTTGATCCCAAACTCTGCTTTTGTTCTTGTGTTTGAATCCTGTGGCATTTCCAGGTGATGCAGCCTACTGAGATCGCCTGACAGCCCCGTGAAAACTCAATGTCGGGAGTGATTCATCATTGTGTCAGATCGTCCTGCGCTTTGTCACAATGACTGACAATAGGGGAAACTTGGAAATAATACAAAGATTCGCCGCTCGCTGATAATGCCTGCATTGTGATTAGAGAAGGCGGTGAGCGTGTGAGCAGCATGCTAATCCTGGCCCCCGCCCCCTGCTCCGTGGTGCTGTTGGTTCCAACAGCTGGGTGCCAGTGCTTGCTTGCTTCATCTTCACTCCTGTGGCATTTGTAAATGCAGAACCTTTTTTCCATCGTGTTGCAGAGCCATGCTGTTGCAAATGTCAGAGGATGCAGTATCGTGCAGAATGGCAGATTCTGCTGGTGGTGCTGGGCGCTGTGTGGTCATAGGTGTCTGTGGATGGACGTGTCCTTCCTGTCCAAATGCTGAAGTTTTTGGAGTGTCTGGCTGTAAGAACATTTCTGCACAGTAATTCCAAGAATTCTATAAGAGCCAGCAAGCACACATGAATTTGCATGGGGAGCGGGATGCAGTGGAAGAGTCTTATAAAAAATGATTACTGAGAAAATTTTCCTTTATTTTGCATTGGCTTGCAGTAAGTGTTTAGGATAATTGCTGACTCGATAGGGTATTGACACACAAGCAACAAGAAAAACTGTCTGCGGCAACTTCCATGCTCTAAAGCTCCTCAAATTTTATCAGCGCTCACAGCAGTGACATCAAAGAGCACAGACTCGGCTGCGCAATTAATTGGGAGGCAACGAGAGGCTCTTTCTGAGCCACGGCCTGAGCTGTTTTCCTGGGTAAGGAAGAAAAGGGCCAGGAGAACCAGCAAAGCCCACGCTGCTGCTGCGGTGCTGAGGGCAGAGGGACGTCCCCAGGGCTGGGGCAGCTCTGCTCATGATGTCAGCAGCACGGAGCATCCACCTTGGCTCCATCTTTCCTTCACTTCTGGCTGTTTTTCCTGCTTCTCCCTGGAAAAGGATGTGGTTATTCTGGAGAAAGAAAGAAAAAAAAAAAAGTTTTTAGAAGAGAAAGGACAGTAAGAGCTTTGAGCTCAGTGCATGATGGAAAGTCCATTTTGTCTCCACTTTAAAGACAGAGGGGTGTAAATTCCTCTGAAGAGAATTCCTTGCCTATAAAATCAGAAGTTGTTTATAATTTCAGAGCTCAGCCTCGCAAACAGCTTGCTTTATTCCATGCACAGTATTGTGCTTCAGAAGCTGGGCCTTTAGAAGTCAAAATAAAAGAAAAAGAAATTTCTAATGGAACAAAAAGAAAGATCCAGTTGTTTAATTGGCGCTAGTGATGTGTACTTTAAGGAAATGCCTGGCTTAAATGCATTCAGAAGAAAAGATGGGCAACCCCCCCCCAGCCTGGGCCCTGCTTGAAGAGCGTGGGAGAGAAGCCAGGGCCTGCTCCTGCTCCTGCTTGCACTGGTGTAACAGTGGAGAGCCACAGATCCTGAGCTGGCACTGCTTTCCCAGATCCTTCTTCTTCCAGTTCCCATTTCTTCTTTGTGCTCCTCCAGGGGAGCTGAGTTATGTTTATATGGAACATAAAAGGCTCTTTACTGCAATCAGTTAGCATTTTGTTTCCAACAAACATGCACATTTAGCTTGAAAATATTTAATGGATTTATCCATTAAACTCAATAACACATTTTCACCCTTAACTGCAATGGTGCAGGTGAAGACAAGCATGTTGTTTATTTGCTGAACGTTGTTTATCTCAGGATGGTGCACGAGGATACAGGAACAGGCAAGATGTTAAAGCACATAATAAAAACAAAATAAACGATCCATACATTAGAAAGATGTCAGAAGTTATCCACAGACATCGTAAGCTGAGGGAAAGAATGACCCTATTGCCATTGAGAAATTTCATTGTTCGCTTCATTTTCTTTAAAATGACCGGCAGGAATAACGGGTGTAGTTTTTCATTCCGCTGCTTTGCCGAGATGAGTTTGAGCCATTAGCTTAAGGTCTCTGGACTTTTAGCTTGTGGCAATACTGATGGAAAGCATGAGTTTCCCCAACTGTCTTAACAACCACAGCAACATCTCTCCATGTAGATATTAAAGATACAGGCAGTGGAAGCAATACTAATCCACGATGGGATTAAGATCTGCGCACCTGGGAAACAGTTGCCATGTTCAATCATTCGGGTGAAATCACTGCTGGCCTTTGGACTAGCCATTACAGTTTTGTTCCCAGTTGTTTCTTTCTTATAATTAACGTGTAGTATTGAGTACAAGAATTTTTTATTAAAAAAAAAAAAAGCCACCCTTCCATATGGATTGCAATTATCTTTGAAATATTTTAATATGAAGAAAACAGCATAAAATAAAAAGCAGTTTCATTTTTAATGTTCCAGTTTAATTAAGAAAGTGTTCAAGTAATTTAAAAATGTAGGCATTAAAATACCAATTAAGCTTAAGGCAAGTTTTCCTATTAATTTTGATGACACCAATACAGGGGTGTCATGTAGAGGTGACCCTTCAGAAACAGGTTATTTCCAGTGCTACATTTGGCTGTACTGATGCTGAGAGAAAATTAATTAATGGGGAAACTTCACCTGTTTGGCCAATCCCAGAAGGCTGAGCCTTGAGAACGATGATGCCATCCTTACAACAAATAACTGCCAACGTAACCTCCTTTCAAGGCTTTAATTACCATTTCATGTCTCAGCTTTCCACTTTGGCTGGCCATCCTGGTGAAAACTGAACATATTCTAATGGTTCTAATTGTGCAGTATGAACACAACTGAAACGTGCTGTTGGAAGTAAAGGTTATTCTGATGTGCGGTAATTATTTTATAATCGTGTTTATTGTTCTAATTCTGTATTAGTGACTAAATGGTAAATGTAGCATTTTAATGCATTAAAATTTAATTATTGCCTGAAACTCTAGTGCCAGGAGTACTGCAAGTTTCCATGGGTGCCAGCAACATTCACAAAGCAAGATGTGTGTATCTGATCTGATTAAAATTTTGTGCCCATTAACAACAAAAAAAAACCTCAGGAAAGATTACTTTCCAGGAATGGCCACTTCCAGTAGCCTTGCAGACCGAGAGATGCTAATTCTTAATGCCAGCCCGGGCAAGATGGATTTAGGTTAAATTTATCTCATTTCATTTCAGATCTTAAATTGGTTAATGAGGCTGAAATATGCTTTATTTCAGAGAAGCCACAGTGCTCTGCGCAAGGAACAGAATTTATGCCGACGTTCGAGTCAAGTGCAAATACCACCACCGCTCCTTCATTACCGCCTTAACTGGTGAGATCTGTTCTGCTCGGCAGAACTCGCACCAAATGTCAGGTTCCTAAATGAAGGAGCTCCTGTCTCTCTGCAAGAAACCAGCTGATTGGCTAAAAGTACTTCAACCTTTATTTAATTCATGCCTTATAAGTGCTCCTTGGCGGAAGCTCTTGGGAGCTGATCTTATGTCACACTTACTGAAACTCATTTAATTATTTGCAGCTGAGGAGGGCAGGAGGATGGTTATCGCACAGTGGAAAGCTCATCTGTTTCTTTTTCAGCTTAAACCACAAACCAGGGAAGTCAGTTAGGATTCCTGTGTTTACTTCGGACCCTTTCCTTGGGGCTACTTTTTAGTGGGCCAGTTTCTTCCAGAGCTTTAAAGGGATTTTGCTCATTCTCACGCTCCAATCAGCAAAAAATAAGTCATTAACGTTGGGACTGAAAATATCTCCGGTGGCTGTTTCAGCCACCAGACAAAAGCAATGGAGAAATGTGGATGCTCTACAAACTCAGGTGGCTCCCAGCTAAACCAGGGACTGCAGTCACATCACCACGAGGGCTGAGAGGAGCTCTGTGCATGGTCCCCCTGCCCCTGGAGCATGGGTTGATATCAAGCTTTTATAAAGAGCAAAGTCCTGCCATGAATTTCTGAATGTTTTCCATGGATCTTTGACCAAAATAAAAATTGTGTGCTATGTATGAAGGGGTGCAGAAAGACAAGAAAACACAAATTCTGCTCTAATGTGCAGAACATGGACTGGTTTGAAGGAAAGAAACAAAATATGGGATCCAGCCTGAGGCTGAAGACAGAGAATCGGTGACTTGTATAGCTTTAAAAGTCAGCTTTATGATTGTCATTAAATGAAAGCATCTCTCCTCATGGGGGACTTTTGTTTCATCACGAGGTGTATATCTCTTAGCACAACTAGTCACATCCAAGGCACTGTCATAAAACTTCTTATTTAAAATAAGAAAATCAGAAAGAAACCCTTCTAAATGAGGATGTTCTGTACTGGTGGGCTTTAGATCGAACTGGTTAAATTTATGATAAATTCTTACATATGTGGCTTTCTTTTAATAAATCCCAGTCCAAGCAACATATAAAATATATGATATAAATGTTTCCTTTGAAAACTTCTCTATGCTTCACGATTACATAGCTTAAGAAGTTTAGAAGCCTTGGGCAAGCAACTGAAACTACAAGAGGAATGCTTAAGAATTGTTTGTATGCTTGATTTGTTTTACAGTGCATTTGGTCTTTAGTTTTGATTGGATTGTCTTACTGAAACATGAAGGGCATTTAAAAGTAAGAAACTGAATAGGATACATTTGCAACTATATGCCCAAAAGCAAGATCTTAATGTCAGAAGTAAATTATAACAACTTACATTGCTGATGACATACATTATAATTCGAAGCCTGGCAAACCACATCAAGGTTGTTCTTACCACAATCTGTAATGTCTAAAATGTCTTTAAAGCCTTGTGGTTTTTAGGTTTACAGTAACCAGACTTTATTTATGCTAGGAATTTCATAAATAAAAAGCAAGCTTTACCAAAGGTAAGACTTTTTTTTTTTTTTTCTTTTTAAATGCTGCTGAATCTTTTTGGAAGTTCAACTTTTTATGCCAATAATGATAAAAGTGGGATGATCCCAGCAGGTCAGGCACATGCCAGCCATCATCTACTAAGGCACATTGGGTGATGTTGGGATGCTTCCTAATGTTGAATGTGGAAAGGATTCAGGCAGTCAAGTCTCAACTCACTGCCTATCTCCGAGTGTTTCCCAGGTCTGTGAGCACTTCTCTGGTAATGTGAGATGTGCAAACAGATGAAGTTGTGCCTGCAAACAGCCAAGCAGTCCGTGAGACTTCACATCTTGTGCATACCATGGGATTTTCCATCTTGGCACTGCCTGTGGGGACCCCAGCTTGTGGGAGTACCTAGCTCAAGGTGAGGACTCATGGTGGGCAGAGGCAGGTGGAAAGACCCCAATCCCACACCCACGCTGTAGTGCTCAGGCTATGGGTGTGCTGTAGTTTGTTGCTCTGTCTTTGACAACAGCCTGAGGGAAGACAGGAGCACAGCAGCTCTTTCGTGCAGCTTCTGACACGGGCACAAGTGTCCATGTGCTCCCTTGGATGTGCCTACTCAGGCTTTCTGTGCAAAAGCTGACTCCAGCATTTTCCCTAAACCTTAAAAAACTTGCTTTCCGTGGGTTTGTTTAGTCTTCCTACACCACTTAAACATTTGATATCCACTGCCTCTTTGAAAGAAAACCTCTTTTTGGTTGTGTTAGACCTGCCTTGTATGGAAGAGGGGCTGGAAAGTCCCTGCTGTAGCTCTCCCTGCTACCTGTGGCTTATACACCAGCCTGGTCCTCACACTGGCTTTTTCCATGCCAGGATCCCCACCTGCCTCCTTGCAGGGAATGCCCCTCCAGCAGCCTCAGCCACCTATCTCATGGAGATGCGGCCCAACATCTGATCTCTCCAGCAGCACCAAACCCTAAATCTCCCAGTATGCTGACTTGACTCCCACGTTTCTCTTCTGGTTAAAGAAAAGCCCTCCCCCTCCTTCAGTTTCTATATAAGCAGGAGAGGAGAAAGGGCGAGAGAGAAACAACAGCAGGCTCTTCCTGCAGGCCACTGTTGGGGCACACACAGGGATGAGGGGCTGCGTTTCAGCCGCTGCTTTGCTAAATACTGCACTGTGTTACTCTGATTATTCTCGGGCTCAGGCTCTGATCATCACGCCGATGAATGAGAGCCAGGTTTAATGGCAGGATGAATGACGACGAAGGTAAGGTGATTGCTCCCCATTTACTCTGGAGGAAATGGTACCACTTTGGCATCAGGTCCACTGGAAAAAAAAAAAAAGAAAATAAAAATATTCACAGCCCTTAAGCATAACAAGCCTGATTTGTCTGCCTTTCAGCTGCAATCAGTGAGAAACAACCCCACTGAAGTAAGCCTGAATGAAACATGAGGCTGTACATTTAGGTGAATAATAGCTGAATTTAGGTTTGGATTCTAGCACACGGTTTTAGTAAAAAGGGATGCATGCTGTCACTGCATCAAGGTGCTGAAACCATCAGCTCCTGGCACAAGTGCCGTAGCATCGTCACACCATCCCCAGGCAGAGAGCTGCTGCAGGGCAGGCAGGGATCATCCTGCAGGACTGTACAGAACGCACACCACATTTATCATTTACCTTCTGGAAAACTCAAAGTAAATAGATAACTAAAATCCATTAGAGAAACAGACTCCCTGCCTTTAAAACTAATATCATTTTTTTCGGTATGGCATTGTCTGCCTACTGTGCTGACTGTGAAGCAGAGCTCAGCTCCCACTCTGGTTTGTATGGAGTGAATTATGCGTTGGCGGAGCCTGCCCACGGCACGCGTACAATGCCTCTGCACTGGACTCTGCTAGTGAATGAGAAATTAAAAGAGAGTTGTCATATAGAAAATTAAAAAGTGGCTACTGTTACAAAAATATATTCTATAATTTATGCTGCTTCTAAGTCCCTGAAAAGAAAGTAATGAAAAAGCTTGAGAAATCTTGTGACAGCTCTGAATGCCCATCGGTATTGCTGTGTGATTTACATGCGCTTAAACCTCCAGAAGCAAAGCTTGGGCACAGTTTGAGGCACTAAGTACCAATCACTAAGTACCAGTACACTGACCAATGCACAACATCCTTCTCACTCACTCACTGCTTCTTTTCTGTTTTGTTTTGGTTTTTCTGTTTCCATTCCTATGAAGCGGCCACTCATCGTTCCCGTGCTTCACGAGGACAGTGCAAGTGATTTTAAGGACATCTGGAGGCTCACAGCTCATCTTGGTATACATAGGTGTTAAAGGTGATGATTTATTCAAATATTTAATTTACTGATCAGCAAGGAACAGCTTTTGTGCTCCATCATTCCTTCTAAACTAAAAAATATATACTGAAGGAAGTTGTTTTCCTACTTATGCCAGCTCATCCGAAACAGCAACCTCTCATACAGTATCCATCTCCTAGGCCCACAGAGGCACTCACCAGGTAATGGGAACAGCTGCAAGGAGGGGAAGAAACTCTCTAAGTAGCTTGAAATTTCTGCTGTTCTTGTCTGCTATTGCACCCAGATATATTAAATGCACATTTCTTAATCTAGGCAGTGCCCTCACGCATCTCATAATGCTATGCTTGACCTTTTATCGAAGAAAAGTCTTAATAAATAACTCAGTGGAAAAGCTACATTTCCTTCATGTACTGACAATCACCCCAGACTCTGACTTCTGCCATGGAACCTAGCCAAACCATCAGCCTGCTAGCATCACGTTTACTCCAACAACCCAATCTTTCCTCATCTGCACACAAGAGGATACTTTTTCCTTTTGAATCAGACACAGCGGAATGTTCATGGGGTTCAAGCACTGAGCATTTCTCAGTTCTCCAAGCACTGTGAAAATGGCACTGCAGAGAGAAGGAGCACACAACCAGCAACACCGATACCATCACCTGCTCTCCTATGAGATGGAGTTATGATGAGTTGACTGCAGTGTGTCCTATCCAAGATTCCCAGCAGCAACTGCTAACAGGAAGGAAATGCTGTTTGGTGATGTATTGCTATATGACAGTTCACATAAACACAGGTAAATTGGACAATGACATTAATAACCTTGATTGTTATTGATGTTTTTAGAACAAGAATTAGGATTTGCTGGCAAAATCTTCTTGGTTCGTATTGACTCCAGAAGGGAAATAAGAGCAGACAAATATTTCAATATATTATTAAGCAGCTGAGCAACTCCCAAACCACAGTTATCTTAATGATGTGACAAGCATCAAGTACCCTAACAAGCAGGTTCCCATAAATCAAAGAAGTAACCTGTGTGACATGTGACAAGTTTGTGATTAGGAGAAAACTAAAATATTCAAACTCCGTTGTGCAGACATGACCTGGATCCAAAATATATAGCGCTCCCTCTTTAGTAGTGAGCCAAATTGGATCCCAGTGCTATCTGCCTCACCTGTCAAAGGTGTGAAGGCTGCCAAATCCCAGGATTCCAAAAATCCTTTCTAACAAATGTTGAGAATACATCATCTCCTCACCAAACAGCCTGATTATCCTAGAAAACCAATGGTTTCCCCAGTTACAATACATTGATATCTGAGGAAACAATGGTTATTTCCCTCTTCACCATGCTCAAAATTACTGCTGTATTTCAGAAAGACCAAATGCAAAACTAAAGGCAACTACAGGTACTTAAGTACTACTACTACAAATCTGATGGCATTTATGATCATCAGTGAATGGGGAGAAAGTAAAATGCTGCTCTAAAGCACCAATGGTTTTATTTATTTGAAGAAACAAAACTTTTATTTGCATGTTAAATGCAATGTAAATTTCTTCTTGTTCTGTGAGAGCAGAAAGTCCAATGGAAGGAAACTAATCTGGGCATCTTACTGTGGGAGAACCTGCAGCGTGAACTCAACCAAGCTATTAGGCACTAAAGGAACACATGGGAGGGAGCCACAGGGAACGGAGCTTCGTAAGTTCCCCTGGTCACAGAATTACTTGTTCCTTTCTCAGTTAGGATTAGCCTCTATACAAGTGAATGGAAAAGCTGTGAGAAACTCCAGCAGGTGACTTATTATGCAATGCAAAATTAAACACAGCCAATCGGATACATTCTCTATATCTTTTTGAGTAAGAAAGTACAGTCCAATTCCAAAAAGAAAAATCTTCATGTTTCCATTTATTCCCTGAAAACACTCCTGTTAAGATATCGTGAAAAAAGCCTGACAGTTTTGAGACTATATTAATTCCTTTTACCAAACTGCAAATGCCACTTGCATAGAGAGGAATGAAAGCATGAGGCAGATGCAGAAAATTGCTCTATTTGCTACTAGCAGAGCTATTTATATGTTGACAAACAGTTGTGCCAAGAGCAGATGGATATTTTCTAGTATTGAAGAACTGCTAATTGTGCGCTGCTGTTCCTCTCAAGTTCATGGGGAAAAACCATTGGTGTTCCGCAGAGCAAGGCACGAAGAAACCAGTTCAAACCGTGCACTTGGCAAAGCAGCCAACACCTCCTAGGATGGCATGGAGGATGCCCTGGAGCAAGAAGATGCTCAGCCAGATGTCAGCTTAGCAACTCTCAGCAAAGCATGACCACGAGGAGCAGCACTTTGCAAATCTTCTGCAAGTCCTTCACAGAGGCATACAAATAAGGCGGAAGCATTCAGTGCAGAGGCTGATAAACAGCATATGCCAATAAAGAATTTACAAAGCCATTTTGGCTACCCGCGCCTCACCCATATTTTAATTATGTGGAAACATAGATATGCTTGTCCTAACGTACTGGAATGATACACAATTAATCTGACAAGGAAAAGGCATCTGTCTGTAAATCTGTATGTTATCTCATCACTGCTTGTTTGTTTATGAGGCTGAGGCATGCACTGTATTCTCACAACACATTTGATCACATTGGCATCAGGAGAAAGTGTGAAGGCAGATAAAGAGCAGGAACCGCTTTCACAAACTGAACTGCCCCTATCCAGCCCTGTACTCTGTGTCTTGATATTCTTATATGTATCAGTACTAAAGTACAATTTAGTTACCTTAAGAAAGTCTCAGACCTGATTTATCTGTGAGACACACTTCACAACACAAACCAATTTTGCTGTAGTAATACCATGTCAATATTTCCTGACAGAAGACAAATGTTGTTATTATTTTGCCACTTCTTACCTTTGTAAAAGTTTAGAATTTTACAAAATGACTCTTCTTTACATGTCAAAATGGTAAGTTGTTGGAAAGGAAAAAAAATTGAAGTCACTCATATCTATTGACAGGGATGGATTCTGCAGCGAGGTTAAAAATGATTTGGGCACAATATTGACATTTAAAAATATTAAAAGGAAACCCTATTTTTAATGGATACCTATATAAATGGGAAGATAAAGCAGATTTTTTTTTTCGGTGTATCCTGTGATATTAAAAATGATTTATCTGTATGCTCTCTGTTGGAGCTCTTTGTGCAAATATGTGCAGACACACATTCCTCTCCATGGTGGTGATCTGAAAAATCAGTCTTTCTTCTGCATTCACCTTCTTCTTTCCCCTCCACTACATTACGAGAGACATAATGCATGATCTCTACTTTACATTCACTTTAAGTTAATACTTTTAAAAATGATGCAAACTGCCCAAGCTAAAATCTTTTATTATTTTGGCCCTGTCACATCTTTTTTTTTTTTTTTTAAAATCTCCACACTGCTTACTAACCATCGTTTTGGGGAGCCATGCCCTACACTTCCATACAGAACTCACACTTGTGCTCATGTACTACTGTTTCTGTCGACAATCATATCTTGTGATAGAGACATGAAACGATTTCTTTAGGACTAGAGGGAATGGCTTCAAACTGCGCCAGGGAAGGTTCAGGCTGGATGTTAGGAAATACTACTTCTCTGAAAGGGTGGTCAGGCACTGGAATGGGCTGCCCAGGGAGGTGGTGGAGTCACCAACCCTGGAGGTGTTCAAGGAACGTTTGGACGTTGTGTTGAGTGACATGGTATAATGAGAACCATTGGTGATGAGTGAATGGTTGGACTGGGTGATCCTGTGGGTCTTTTCCAACCTTTGTGATTCTATGATTCTCTATGTTTTAAACTGAGAAAGAGGTCACGTGTGGTAAGCAGCTATAGGACAGTCAAGGCTATTTGCACAGAGGAGAGCTGGTTTGCAAGAAGCACAACATGTAGCCCAGACAAGAGCAGGTGAACTTTCACAGCAGGGAAAGGCTTCTTTTGATAAAAATTGGTGTTAAGGTCATGATTTGGCCAAATAATGCAGTTCATACTCAAGGGTCTCAAACTGCCCTGCAGAACCTCTGCATACTACGTTTGCTCAGCATAAAATGTCTCAAGAAGCACAGCTAACAGTTTCATCCTTAGGCAGGTTAAAGGAGAGGGTAAAGCACGGGGACTTGTAGAGAGAAAACCAGATGACTCTATTTACCTCATTAGCAACCAGTCAACTGGGACTTGACTTTAGAACACAGCATGGTCAATTTTGGCCTTTACTTTTTAATCTAGCCAGTTTACAAAAATACATATTTCAACATCAGAAATGAGCAAGCAGCAGTTTGTAGATTGCTTATGGAAAGTCCCACGCTGGAGTTTGGTATTTAAGCCTCAAGAGTGCTAAGCTGAGCTACCGATGAGTGGAGTGCAGGAATGTGGCTTCAGAAAGAGACGCTGAATAACAGAGACAAATAGTAGCTGTACGGCATCTGTATTTGACTGAATTATGCAGAAGTGCTTCAGAAAGCTTTTGGCTTATGAAACAAAAAGACCTCAAAAGTCGTTATCATCAAATTTAAACAAAGCCACGTTATTTATGCAAACATTCACACCCTTTATTCTTTAGCACTCAACTGGCTCAGTTTTAGCTACAAAAAAAAAATAAAAATAAAAATAAAAGGCCAGAAGAACACTGGGTATTTTATTTCAAACTGAAGACCACAGAGCAGAAGTCTGAACATTTTCACTTATCTAAGAACCAGCTGCACTGAAATGGGCTTTATATGTATAGCAACAGCAGTACTTGCCTAAAAATGACAAGAAGGAAGAATTAGGTCATATGTTTAAGTTCATTTTCATGCTGCGTATTTTGTTATGTTTCCCCAGTTCCATGCTGTTCAAATAACTGTATTATTATTTCACACTGCAGCAGTTATACACATGATCTATCAACTCTTGAATAAAAACAAAAGTAATCTAACTTCTGAGCGCTACGTCTTCATTTTACCTTAATCCCATGCATTCCATAAGCAGAACCCTAAAAGCTGTTACCTTAAATTACCTTCCACTTAATCTGAAGATTGTGCAAGAACACAAAATTACAGTATTTCAAAGAATTGAGCAGTGTTATTTTTGTTCCTCTCCCCTACTTCACTCCTTGCATTGGTAGGAAGTCCCACAGAGTACACTGCATGCTTTCTCAGGCATAAGCTGGGGGTCAGTAGAAAGCAGTACATATTCCTGTAACATTACGGTGCTTCTTTCCTTCTTTATTTTCCACCAGAGATGCTAAGCAGATGATTTTGCGAAAACTTATGGATCCATTTAATTTGAACCATGCCACATGTTCCTCCAACTCCATCACAAATTGCTCGCATGAAGCTGAGCGCATACATAAAAGGTTTCTGTATTAAGCCACTGAATTACGTGTAGAATTCACTGGCACTTTTTCCTGTGTTCACATGCATTTTAAAAACAACCGGAGAGAAATTAAACACTTGTTTTTATATAAAACAAAATAAAATCTGGCAAGGTGACTCGTGCTGCTGCAATACACAACACCTCTCCCTTTGCTGAAGAGAATTTGATTAGATTTGGGGGAGTGAGGGGGCGTGGATTGAACCCCTTGGCCTTTCCTCTACTGTTACAATCCCACCCCATGCTATTTGAAGTACACAGAGCAATGCTACCAGATAATTTTTGCTATTAATATTTATTTTCTATAAGGAAAAAAAAATAGCATAGATTTGTAGAGCACCTAGACGTGAAAATACTGCTTTTTCTGTGCACGTTTGTGGAAATTAAGATTTTTGCACACCAAAGATTAGAGAAATTAATTATTTTGGTTTTTGAGATGAGACAGCATATGCCATGTACAATCATTTTATTATTAAGGTTCCTTCCAATTACTGTTCACAAAAGATAGATGTGATTTTCTATTTCCATGTTTTATTTACTTGGAAAATGCATTCTGAAAACCCAGCCAAAAGGAGCTTACGTTTACATCTTCAGAGAAGGAACTTGCCTGTCCTTCCCATTTGTTTTTCTAACAATCACAAACCCCCACAGTGAAATTACTATGAGTTTTCTGTAGAGTTATTTCTGCACATACAAAACGTCATTTCATTCCTAGACATCAAAATTACACAAAATACAAGATACCACATGCACTTGCAATTTTACTAGACTAACACTATTTCTGAACTCCTCAAGTTAATGTTCTTCACTGCCCACAAATCTTAGCCTATCTATTGGTATATAGGAATCAGTTCACTCTGACACACGGAACAATTAATTCATGCTGCCAAACACAAGAGGAATGTAATGCTTTTTCAAATATCAAATCAGTCCAATTTCATTTAGACTTAAATGGTTCTTCTGGTCTCTCTTCATGTAGATACCTCTGCAGTCAATTAGCATTGTCACTTTTAATCTGTAATACTCAGATATTGGTCATTTCCCATTAGAGTCTTATTAAATAGATTCTTATGGCCAGATAGAACCTTCTGCAGTGTAATATCTGAGGAGAGAAAACTGACAGTCATTATGCAGCTGGCATTTACTAAAAGGTTAGATATTGCAGATAACCTTAATCACAAATTGTACTGCATGTCAGTGAATTAGCTCACAACTTCACAATTCAACCTAAACAGCCAAGCTTTCCATCCAAATGCTCTTAGATCATTACTCAGTTAAACTTAATCATCAAAACACTTCCTAAGTAAAATGTTTTTTCAGCTTTAAAGCGTCAGACTTTACCTCAGACATTCACATCACTCACTAAATGGGAAAATCCATTTCAGATCTTTGGATTCTGCTCCCTGTAAAACCAAATTCCCTTCAGCTGCAGACCCACGTCCCCAGCTAGATCCAGCTGTGCTGCCTTCACCTGACTGATGAGAATCCATCACTATTTAAGCTGCCTAGGCTAAGCAGGTCCTTTGGAGCAGTCTTACAAGCAGCTTAGCCACAAGGCTGAAGGGGAGAGAAGTGTTGGCAGTGTGAGCTGTTACACACAGCTGGGCAGCATCTTCTTCAGGTAGGCTTTATTTCCATGGTACAAGGCTCAATAGGAACCAGTGCTTCTTACAAGCATCTTGTTTTTCTTTCTATGTAAAGACAACAGAATGCTGAAGTCTAGTTTCATAGGGTTTTGCTAGAAAGGGGTTCTTCCTGCCTCCTTTAAATAGAGGGCAACAGACTCAATTGTTTTACAGTATTGCTTCTACCAGCTTTAGACTCTATGGGATCATTAACACCATAAGGATTCAGCCTTCCCACTACTGCTGACTCAATGCACCCAAAGATCTTTAGGGAATATGAACTTAAAAAAAACTCAAGTTCTGTAAAGCAGCTGAGAACTCCTTCAAATGTAATTTAACCCAAGGAAAGTACATGTTGGCCAGGATCAATGGGTGGGTAAGTAAAGAAATCAATATACTTCCCCCTATGGCTCTACAGGGGGAGTTAAGCAAATAAGGTAACAAAACCAGAATGTAGCAGTCTGGTGATTAAATTCAATAGAAAAATATGGACTAAATGAAAAACAGTAGATTTCAGCTACCAAAGTGCCCCAACTGTCACAAGATCAGGACATCCTTGCCCAAAGGAGGTGTATTTTGCAGGATATGGAGTAGCTGCATGGTTAGTGGGATATGACCTGTGCCTGCTGAAGTGTGAAGATTTGTCTTTGCACCTAGACTATGCTTTTAAAGAGACATCAGTGTCCAGAGCAAGCACTTTTTAAAGTCTTAGTAACTGGAGGAAAACACATTATTATCACAGTTTTAGCATTATTGTTTCCCAGGAGCAATATTTCACTTGTAGACTTTTGGAACCTTATCACACTTCTCAACAACTGCAGTATTTAAAAAAAAAAAAAAGTTTTCTAAGTTTCAGGATCAAGTTGGAAAAACTTGTTTTTCTTTTTTTTGTAATGGGGAGTAGAAATGCTACAGGGAGGAGAAGCTAAATGACTCAAGGCCAAATCCGCGACAAAATGAGGAGAAACAACTATGGATCTACGTGTTCTAATCCTTGCATCTTTCTTCTCTAGTAAATTAATTGTTTATGCAAAACTAACTCTCTATTAATTAGGTAGCATCAGTCACTGTATTCATATATCACATTTTCATTACATATCTTTATCAAAATATCTACCTCATTTTCAGCAGTGTATGTGGATCTTTTCTACTTGGGTTTGTTTAACTGATTGTCTGCCTGATCAATTCCACTGACTGTTTACATCTGGTGGAAAAACAGCATCCACAGAGCTATGCTACAAACTGACAGGCGTCTCACTGTATGGAATAATTCAATGCCTCATTGAAAGAGAGAATTAGATGTGGCTTCCGAAATCAGTGCCAAGAGAGTTTAGCAGTCTTGCAACCTAGTTGATACGAATTGTGGAGACATGTAGCACTGATCAGCATGATATGAAACAAGGAACCACAGAGGTCAATGTAAGCCAGTCTATGTAGGCTTTTAATGGGTCATAGAAGTGTGTGTGTTGTCTATTGCTGGAATTCCTTCCAAAGCACTTCTGTTTACACATTAATAAGGCTAGGGAATCAGTTGCTCAGGAGAGGAAAAAAATGAGTTATTGTTGAAAGCTCATCATTAGTTCTGGTTGTTATGCTTACACATCAGAATAATTTATTTTAATCTTTATCATTAAGAAACAACAGTTTACCCAGAAAGTGGTAGTCAATGGCTCAATGTCTGGGTAGAGATCATGGACAAGTGGTGTCCCTCAGGAGTCAGTACTGGGACCAGTGCTCTTTAATATCTTCATCAGTGATGTTGCAAGTGGGATCAAGTGCCCCCTTAACAAGTTTGCTGATGACACCAAGCTCTGGGGTGTGGTTGATGTGCCTGAGGGATGGGATGCCATCCAGAGGGATCTAGATGGGCTTGAGCAGTGGGCCCAGGTGATCATCATAAGGTTCAATAATGCCAAGTGCAAGGTCTTTCTGTTAGCATGTCTGCAAGCACAGGAGGTGAGGATGGAGACGCATGGAGAGAAGGCCAGCTATGTTCTTGCTGGCGTTGTGGACAGCAGAGTCCCATGCCTGCAGCCATATTCACGTGCAAAGCTCAGTGCCACAGGGAATCGCCCTGTGCAGTAACCCAGTGCTTCTGCTATACTGCTGTGCAGTAAAAGGCAAATCCCTCCAGCCCATGTGGTAACCAGAATGCATTGCTTTGTGTACAAGTAACACAAATATTACACAGCTCACTATAGGGAATGAGAAAGAGAGACTAAGCTCTAATACCCATTAACAAACAACCACTGTTTCACTAAGCTGTGCAGCGAGGATTGCACAGAACAGGAAACTGTGGTAATTTAATATAGATTTCTATTTGGAACGTTATGATACCTGTAGAATACTTTAGTAAATTACTGATGTCAGTTGTATTTCTCTTTGAGACTAGGGAAATAGGTTATTGGCACAATAAAACATCTAGAGGCATTTAAAATGTCAGTCTAATAGCAAGAACCAGTAAGGCTTTTAATTACCTTCTGTGCAATTTTTTTAATTGCTTCAGTGGCTGCAGTGCTTAGTGAATTCCTGACAGAGCAGCTGCAACTGACTTAATTTAAAACACTTCGGAAGCACTTGTAAGACGTGTTAAGAAATATCACAGAAATCCCAGGAATTGTGTGGGATCTCCTGTCTGATGCATGTGAGGGAATCTTGGGCTTATTTTGCACTGTGGGTAAGGATGTTTTGATCAGCCTGAATGCATATCCGTGCTGGCATTCCCCTGGTCTAGGTATAAGGCTGCATTTCATGGGAACTATGCTATGTTGCTGTGTTCCCCTATGGCAGCTGTGGGGAAAAGAGCAGAAGCTCACAAAAAGTCTAGATGTTAGGAGTAGTATCAGGGTCATGGCAGATCAACAAGACCTTTCTGACATTACAGATCCACTTGCTGCTCTTGAGAACAAATGGAGGTGTGTTTTGTTTCCTCAAGAAAGCAAGCTATCCTGTTAACAGGAAATAAAGCATGTGGAAAGTTTCCCCTAATACAATTTAATTTACAAATAATTGGCACTCTCTGTCCGAGGACTGTCCACACTGATCACAGGGAGGAAACTGAAGAATAGTAAGCAATCAAGTGAGTTTGTTGTTTTGTTTGCTTGTTCTTTTTCCACAGCAGAGATGTGAAATGGCCGTGTGAGCTGGAGATGCTGCATGGAAACGAAACCTCTTTCCCACGGCTGCATGCTAACCAGGGTAGGAAAATGGCACATGGGGAACACTGTTTCATTTTCCCACGGGCATTCAAGGCAGGCTGTACCTGGCCACCACCAAAGCAACAGATACTCCAGCCTTGGTCAGTCAGCTTGGTTCAGTCACTTGGGCACTACTGTCCCATCTAACTCAGTGCACTGCTGTAACCTCAAAAAAAAAAAAAAAAAAACAGAAGGGAGGTCCAGCTGTTAGCCCAGTGCTGGGAAGCCTGGCAGAGGAGGATGGGAGTGGGAGAACCACAGAGGAATATCAACTTGTGGCTCTCTGGCAGGGCAAAACCATATGCTTTCAGGTTTATTTCATACTACGCTGCACTCTGTTAATAAAATGGACTTCTAATCCATTTGAAAAACCACACGGGGCACAGATCCATCTCGCAAACCTCTCCTTCCCTCCTGGGGCTTATCTTGATTAGGCTGTAAAAATGCATCATTGAAAAGGATTAGCCAGTAAGTTCTAACTTTTTTTCCAAAGGTTGTTTTTACCCTACCAAAGCATGGCAGTATCATATTCTGACTCGCGTACGGCTAAAGCAAGCTATTTTGCTATTAAAGTCACAGGGAATGTTTTCTGCTCTTTCACACACAAGGAGATGTAGACCTCAATCACCGTACACAAACCAGCAGTATGTAGTTAATGTTAACAAACAGTCAGGACAAATTTTTCAAACATGATGATTATGAGGGCGCATCACGGAAGCAGGAAAGAATGAAATAGTGCTTAATCCAGCACACTGAATCAGGCTGGCATTTAAAGTCATGAAATAGGACTATTCATCAGAAATTACTGGCCTTCTCATTGCCAATTCAAAGTGGAAAAGATGTGTATTTCCTAGCTATTAATTTTTGTCTTTGAAGCTGGGAGGAAAACAGACGCTAGGTAGAAACGTGCTGGGCAACCTTTCAAAACTACGGTTTTAGTTAAATATACAGAGCAGTCCTTAGAGTGAATATTTAATAGCAATTCTGAAGGTCAGTTATAGTCAGTAAACAGTTCTATAAATTATGTTGAAAAATTCTTTTGATGAGTCCTTGCAATAAATCCTCTTTGTGTAAACTACAACATATTCTACTGGGTCCCCTCTGATTTCATTTATATTCACATAAATCAACAGAAAATCCATGGAAGTCAATGGAGTTGCACTGAAAATAGAAACTTTCCATTTGATTTTTCTGGAAAGTAAAAATGCATTGCCTCAGCTTTTCAGGATTAGTGTACTTTTAGAGCGTGTGATAGTGACAAAATCCAATGGAAGATCTTATGCTCCAGTCGTCCAAAAATTTCTTTACCAAATGTTCGTCATAATTTAAAATCATATATTTAAAGGGGCATATGTGTGTGTGCCTGTGTCTGGCCTTAAATAAGCTGAGGGAGATAGATCAAGAAATTTAACTTAAATTTAGGTGGTTTCTTGTAAATAAGGTTTTGTTATTTTGATCGGAACTTGGAAAACAAATGTCAGTAGATGACTCTTGTCTGGATATATTTTATCTTGCCTAGCAGTCGGTAAGCCTTTTCTATTTTTCATGTAGAGTGTAAAGATTATGTATTGTTAGGCATGCATACAGATCAGTGTAGATGAAGACCGTATAATATCATATATGAACAAAATCCATCGTAATCATCAGAACTGAGTCTCTCTGTCTGAATTGTTATTACAGATTTACTCAGAAACTGTTCTTACAAGTGGGACAATTATATGACCCTGTGTAAGCAGTTCAATGTCCCACAGACAAAGGCCTTTTCAGACTGAAAATGACTTTTATGCCCTTCATTCCTCCACCTATTTTTATAAAATATCTACAAGTAATCACTGATTCCTTCACCAAATTTAGTTGGCTGATGTGTTTGAAAGCTGCCAGCAGGTTGTGTGGAATCAGTGTGACCGCGTAAGTCTTGTTTCCAGAAAATCAGATGAAAATATTGTTGTCTAACAGCAGATTGATTCTTGAAAAGCCACCTGTAAGTACATAGTAAGAATGGGCAGTAACACTTTTATAATGTAAACTAATGCTTAAGGTGATATCCTCTGTTAAGGTACACTGCAAAAGCATCCCTAAAACCTTTAATAATCATGGGAAAGAATTGGTGTACTTCTCAGAGATGTATGGCATGTTTTCTTAGTTTGAATTTACCCCTCGTGTCAGGAATAAAGGTACAGATCTGTTCAATATTCAAGTTCTGTGCTATAAATTTATATCGTAAGAGCTCAGAGGACTTTTAAAAGCAGGTTAACGTAGAGTAATTTTTCATAGTTAAACTCTGAAACTCATTCAAACGCCATAAGCAGCGTGGCTGCGTTTTGGAAGGCTACCTTTTTCATGTTATCACTGTTCTCATTCATCCATCAGTTTTGTCCATTACTAGCTTCTTATTATACAATCTTATTGGATCATTGAATAATGTTTTCAGCTTTCCTCCTTCTGATTAATGTGTTTATTGATGCGAAAAACAACAGATATTACTGTTGGAAATATGAAGCACTATGCTGAATTGAGCTTTAATACTATAGCTTCTTTGCTTTTTGTTCTGTTTTTCTTTCTTTTTTTTTTAACAGTGTCTACAAATAAGGAATAAAAATGTTTGCCTCCATTTATCATGTCACCTACAGAAGTTCCAGCATCCTATTATATGCAAAAGGTTTTACACTTGAAACAAAGGCTTAATTATCAGGTTGCTGCTAGAATTGTGATATATTCACAGGTTAGGCATACTATCTCTGAACTTGTAGCAGCATTTCAATGTTTTAATTTTAACCAACAATGAGACATTTCATTTTACATCCCCTGAACATTGTTAAATACATTGAACAACAACGCATTTTTAATTGACCTTAATAGAGGTGTTAAATGTTAATTTCTTTTCACTCTGACATCCATTTTCATTTATTTTATGCCACACAGTCTTCAGTCTGGCATAGGACAATACAATTCATTGAGTCTCTGATATGTTTAATTATACTCAGTGGAAACATGCTGAAAATTCATTCTGATTCTAATAGGCTTGCATAAGCCAAATGCTTCCACGAAGAGGGAACTCAGTATTTGGAAGCTCCATACATTTCAATTCGCTCCATGTAGTGGAAAGCAAAGGTAATCTCTTTCCCATCTGCATACTTTGATGAGCCTAAACCTGAGGTTGTAAATCCAAAATAAGCAAACTCAGCAAACACTGAGGCACCTGTGATTGTCAAATTGTATCAGCTAGTGCTCCCTTGGGCATGAAGGCAACACAGGACAAACCAAACTGGTGGATGCCAGCAGAGTTTTTAAAGGAAGAGGTCCAGTAACAGTTTCAAAGTAGAAAGGTGAAAGGGTCACAGAGTCTCTTATATTGACACAGTAAGATCTCTAACTGGCTGGACAGCTGCAATTAACCTCTTCAGCTCCTACATAAGCTTGTCCATGCTGGATACTACTTAGCAGGATGATTTAGTTCATCCTTAAACATTTTGGAGTTGGCCATTTCTCCTATTTACTGAGTTGCTTTTTTTGTATTAGTGGCCCAGTGACCTCCAGAGTTAGGATCGAGCAAGCCTGCAACGCTGTGCAGATCCAGATCAAAACCCTTCAGTTTTCTTAGCAGAACCAAGCTCAATCACCTGTAACGTCTAGAACTGTGCAAACATATGGTGCAAAGCTGGATAGTGCTAAGTAGAAATCCAAGAAGCAGAAGTAGAATTTTGCATTAAAGACAAAATCAGCATTATGTTTACCATGTCTTAATTTCATTCATTCATAAACCTTGCATTGTAACCGTTGATATTTAAATTCTGACTGGAGACAAAGCTACATTCATGCATTTCTGCCTTGTATCCACCTCACAGGCTCATTCAATTAGTATGTCCATCTTTGATATGTTTCAGGCACGCATGAGAACTGTAGGTAATGCCACTTCCATTAGCTTACCTCTGATGAAGACAAGACACGTAGTTAAATATGAATTTTGTATCAGCATGAAGCTTTGTTGAAATTTCCTCTTAGTTCTCCATTTTCATCCTGTGTTCAATTTCAGATTCTCTTCACTGACCAGAAGATTTGGATTGATAAATTCAATTATTTTTTCTCTTCTTCCTTCCCCCATAGTTAACTTGATCTGTCATTTCATTTTTCTTTGTTAATGAAGATTACATTAACAGTTTTCTTGTTTTGGGTTGTTTTGTGATTTGCCTCCTCTAGTAATAACTTCCCTACTTTGATGTGAGTATTATAAACAGTACTCTAGATAATGGCCAACTCTACCATATGGAGCAATAAAAATGCCTGGATCTCCTTTTGATTTATACTGCAGAGGACAAGTAATTCAATTCGCTCCACTACTTGATTTGTTTTTCATTGCCAGTACACATTGGGATGAATACTTTGGGGATTATTTTAATGCAGAAATATCCAGATTGCTTTATTTGTCTAGATATCAGCACATTTTCCAGTTTATGAATAGCTGTTGTTTTCATTGTTTATTCATTTACCTGGACTGAATTTCATTTGTCATTGGTAGGTCCCATAATCTAGATGTCTTCCCAAATGAGCTATACTGTACACATGGGATTTTTTTCTTTATGCACTCAGTTGATGTTAGCATTGCTATGTGGAGACTCAGTTTATAATTAAAGAGCATATTCTGCTGATGCCAACTACAGTCTTCCTCTGCACAGGTCTATTATTTCAATCTGTCACAGTCTGACACTAATGCAACATTTGTGCCTCAGCATCAGCCTCTTCCCAGTCTGTCTTTGCGACACACAAGCACTAAAACTCCTTCAGCTAACTGTAGTTCTTACGTCTGACTTCAAAATCCCCTTTGGACTATTATGAAACACCTTCTAAGAATCTAAATATGATTACCTCTACATCTTCCTTAATGACCAGGAAAGCAACAATTTATTTTTCTCATCGAACCAGCAGTTAGTCAACCCCAGGTATTCAGCCTCAAGTATTTATTTCACAGACATGTGTGTACACAAAGTTGAGTTTAAGTGTACTTTGGTTTTTGATGGTACATTACAGTAAATAAGCCCATAACAGCCATGCCATTTTCTTCACAAAAAGATGCCCTTAAAATTGAATACTTGAAAAAATATTTTTTCCAATCAAAACACAGTACATTTAATACAGTGTCTGAACAATAAATCAGCATTTTTAACATCATCTGGAATTCCTATTAATCACACCTGAAATACTGATTTCTCAGATGAAATATATGGTCTTTGTAACTTACCATCCTTTCGTTTAAGCCCTCTCCTTAACCACTGGAAATGAGAGCTTGCCATAAGTTAAAACAGGGTACACCCTGCTTTAAGATCCTTTTATTTTCCAAGGGTTTAAGGGAAGAGTCACGCTATCAAGGAAATGCCCAGCAGATCTAGAATATATTCTAGATCTGTAATTCTGTACTCTTCTCAAGCAAGATTTAAATTACTAAAACCTAGGGAAAAAGCCACAGTATACAAAGGAAAATAAATAATATTACTATTTAATAAATAATATTAAAAACTAGTAACACTGTTTGCAGCTGGGAATTGTCTCCAGCAAGGGCAATTGGCTACTTCTTGCTTCACGCAAACATTTCTATTTGCCTTCACACTCTTCAAAGGGTACATTTAAGTAAAAGTCAGGTTTTCACAGACTTATGAACAGATCTAAAAAGAAAAAAAATGATTGTCTGACAGAAGTTTGATACTTATTCCCTAATTTTATACCGAGCAATCAAACACATTGATAAATAGTAAGGATTTAAAGGAACAAATAACCTCCAAATTTCAGGGGTGTTCCATAACTATTCATACATTTCTCTACTGTTGGAAGGCAACAATAGTTTTTACTGCTTGGGTTGCGTCCTCTAATGGCTCTGTTTGTGGATTGCTGTTATGCGAATCATTTCACACATGAGGTACTTATGCCCATTTAGCACTGCATCTGGTAGTGCTGTGAGCAGCAATGTTTGCTAAGGCAACTGTGTCCACATAGGGAGAAAGTGATTTCCACATCCCTTGAAACATTAGAGTGAGTAAATTATACTTTTCTCATGAAATAGTGTTACATAGGACAGTATTGATGAGGAGAATATAGGGCTGGGTTAAGTAAATATATGAAATAATAAATGCAAACCAACTCATGCCAGTAATTCCACAGACCTGAAGCACAACATGTCTACCTAAATCAGATTTAGCTTTCAGGTTCACAAGCATCATAAAACATGGAGAATCAGAACACAAGATACAAGAAAACAGTAAAAAAAAAAAGAAAACAGAAAATCAGTTTCTGAGCAAAACAGGATGCAATATTCAAAATATGCAATGAAATCCAAATGAAAAATGGTAAACAGATCACAGTAAGCGGCGCTGCTTATTTCTGACACTTTTTTGAAGTAGCCACTCTCCTTTATAGATTCCCTACCTTCTGTACATTTTTATGCTTTTTGTTATTATTTTTTGTACAATTTACAGCTTCTAGAAGCTGAACTTGGAGTAGCCACTGATGCTTCTCAGGTGCAAAACAAACTACATGAAGAATCAGCACCGTATTATCTCTACAAACATGTACTCTTCCTCAGTCATTTTGCAGTTCTCAATCTAGTGGATGTCAGGGTATTTAATATCACCCATTCTTCATGGAGAATAGTCATCCCATTTGCTGCTGTGAGATTGATAGTGCTGCGTGCTATCAATCCCAAAAGCTCTGATGCAGGCCATGGACCTCAACCAAAAGATTCCTTTCTGTGCTATCAATCTCGCAGCTCTGTACTCTCTCCAAGTCTTAAATCAGGCTGGTTGATATCTTTCCAGTTTCTGTATTCCTGCATCAGCAGTCTAGCTAAACACGGTCATCACTCACTACCTCTGTTTCAGCAGTGGTTACAAACACAATATCACTTTCTGCAGTGTTACACTCTTACTATTGCAATTACTATTTATTTATATTACAGTAGTGCCCACAATGCTATCAGTGCTTTCTAAACCTGAAGAAAGTCACAGACCCCATACCCCAAAATAGATGAACCATACAGGGATTTTTTGAAACAGAAGGTCTTTCAATCTTAGACTGTACAGATAAATATCAAGCACATCAGTTTTGTGATGAACAGCAATGTTTGGTCTGTTATGGATGCTGCTGTCTCTAATACAGTGAGTTCTGAGGCACCTCAAAGGTTGCTGTATATTAGAGTGGAAAGGCAAAGATTTTTTCCCTTCCAAGCCCCCTAGCCCAGAAATGCTCCTTCCCACTCTGATAGAAGCAATACTGGTTACTTTGCCTAACAGCCATTTAGTAGCCTCCTTAAATATTCTTGAAATGCTTTACATGTCATATGCTTCGGGAAGACAGTTTGTGTAGATGTGAATATTTACAAAATTATTAACCTGGACTTGTCACCTTCTTTTTACATAGCTCACATCAGGACATTTTTAGACTAACTGCATCTATAAGGTGTACTTTTTTCAACTGGCATCCAGTAGAAAATATATTTAGAATTTGGAACTTCAGAGGTAGGAGAAATCTTCAGTCCAAGGCTTACAGCTCAGATAAAGAAGAGTGGAAATGTCCCTCGTGAATTCAAGACTTAATATAAGCTGATAATTAAACCCTCTACCATTATTGTTGAATTTGGATTTTAAATCCTTAAAATATGGGAACGTCAAGTCACCTTTCCCACTGAGACTATTTAACAATTGAAATTTATGAGCCATACCCTTCATTATGACTTCCATTATGTAAGGGGATCTTAATTTTAAGCCCATTCCACTTTTCAGTAGAAGGCTGATGAAGTAGTATGAACCATAGCTTTTACAGAGCCTCCTCTGCAATAATAATTAGATAATACCCTACCTGAGTATTGGGTATACACAGTGTCAGTCCTGTGATTCAATGTGCAAAGTCAAAACGAGCTACTTACCAATTAGCTAGGTGCTTTATTCTCAGTCTTGGTAGCAGAGGAAATAAGAGTAAAGGACTCAGCATAATGCCAAGGAAACTGCCAAAGGAGTACAAGCAGCAGCAGGAATGGATGAAGCATCACAGAGGGATGAAAAAATCACTGTGTTTGAGCAAGCTGAAGTGAGGAGCCAGATGTGCACACTCCTGTTTTGGGGTTAGAAATTGTAGTAAGATTCAATAATTTAGTGGAGCCCGTTTACTATTCCATTTTTGTTGCCTATAGTGGCTGTCACAGACTGAGGCCCCATCATACTAACACACTTGGCAAAACAACTCCATTGGAAAGGTTTAGTGCCTGAAAACATAGCAGACTGTGAAAATAAAGGGAAACAACAGAACAAAAGGGAAAATAATACAGAAGACCAAGTCAGTGAAGAGTTGGAAATGATACAACCCCTAAACAGCAAATCACAGTTAGATGTGCTCTGCAATCTTGGGGTTCAGAGTTATTTGAAAACCTGTAAAAGTTTGATCTTAAAAAAAGCAGACTGTATACATGGCAAGGCAAAGCAGCAGCTTGATAACATGAAAGAGGAAAAGACCTAAGCAAGACAAGGCTGGTAACAGAATGGGATGATAAGGAAACAGGACTACTGGCTGATGGAGATGAAAAAAAATGGTACTGGGCTCCTCTTGAGGTCTTGAATGTGGAGTTAGAAAGGGGCTCAACAAGAAGGTTGTTTCCTTTTACTGGTGGAGGAGATATGCAAGCTACACAAGGAACAAGTTTATCCTTAAAGAAAGAAAAAGATAATAATAGAGAGTCTCTGCAAAATGCATGGGTTAGGTGGAAAATATAACAAAAAAGAAAAATCAGTGAAACCCAAGAAGAACTTCCTTCTATATCAGTAAGTTGGGAAAGGAGGTTTTACATGAACCTATCAGTTCTGATGAAAACACACACGGACAAAATTAAAATGGAATATCTCAATGGGCCTAAGAAGATGGGTCAAGTAGCCTAAGACAGAAATGGTTTTAATTATCAACAAAAGGCCATTTATTAGCCTCTAACTTATATTTCTATTCTCTCTAATTAATTAATACAAGATCAAAGATTGAAGGCATTATCTACTGCAAATGCATAGAAGTCTTTTATATTTTAACAAATTTATTTTTACACTAGAAACAATCTCTTCTAGTCTCAACTTCAGTCTGTAATGAATGTATTTAGTGAACTAATTTTTTCCTTCGTCAAAATCATAATTACTCGGTTTTTATATCAAAAAACAATGTTTCATGCAAAAAGCTCTGAATTAACTTTCTCTGCTTGTGGTGAGACTATAAAGACACTTGTATGAATCTTACAGTAATATCTTTACAGAAGACAGAAATGAGGATATAAAAACCTGAAATACAGTTCACTTAGATTGCAGTTTAGTAGAAGTGCATGACACTTTATCAGTTGTATAAGTCCTTCTAACTAAATTATGTTACAATGATGATGCTATTAATCATACCCACAGTATTCTTCACATTGTAAGTGATATCTCAAATTTACTCAGTTTCTACTGAAGAAAAATATCACATGCTCATTTATCCTCTATTAAAGAAAAAAAAATGGAAGCAAAGTAATTACTAGTAACAGTGATGAGAAATTGAAAGCATGAACATATGCCAAAAACAATTGGGAAAAAAACGAACAGTAAATTCTAACAGTAAAACCATTCCATTTTTTCAGCAATAAAGCAAACTATAAAGCGACTCTATAAACCTGTTAATGTGATGTAAATCAAGGCCTCTAGAACCAAGGTCATGCAAAAGTTGGAACTTCCTTAAGACAGGAAAGCAATTTAAGGAAAAATATCATGCTGTATGGTATATACTATCCTATCTATTGAATACCGGTAGCCAAAGTGATGGGAGAGAGGATATAAAACAGCACAATGGATTTGAATGGAACAGAGCACCTACTAATATGCAAAGTAGAAGTCTATTTAAGGGAAGGATAATTTAAAGGTTATTTCAACAAAAGCAAATTAACTGCACAGAGTTCAATGTCAACTTCAGCATTCCAACCCACCCTAAATATTAAGGTTTGCGGAGAGCAAATAGCCAGTATTTCTTTCTATGCTATGGCATGTGATGCTGGAACACAGAGAGAAGATTCATTTAAAATGAGTTACTTAACATGTTCTGAAAAAATATATATTTATTGTTGCTTGTTGGCTTTATTTTGGAGGGAGGGTAGATCTGCTGCATTGCAAACCTTAGTGTGACATTTTAGACCAGAGCCCTCGTAGCTATCAATTAACCTTCATTTACTATAAAATTCTGACTTTAACTGCAGTGATTCAAATACCCCTATGTAAAAACCTTAATCACCCAGACAGTGCTCCTTTTCTCACAATCACCTTTGAAGTGAACCCTTTTCTCACTGATTTAGACTAATTGGGTGTAAGAAATGTCCATCGTCATGTGTCTATATTTTCCATCAATGCAAGGCAGAGGATATTGCAAGTGGTAGCTTGCAAGTGGTATGCAATTGCATATTGTTGCAAGTGGTAGCTAAAATTATTTCAGTAAACAACATTTTTTAAAATTTTCCCATATAGCATTACATTAGGCTGAAAGCTTATCATGTTTTTTTCAAGCAAAAGAAATGCCAAGAAGGGCACACAGAAGCTTCATCTTCCGTGCCTGCAATTGTCAAAGGGAATATAATTTTTGGCTTTTACTCAATTTACCCTGCTGCACACACTCGAACTTCAGTTCTTGATACTGCTTCTGTGTATGAGCTGAAATATCTGCATGCTGAAGCTAAAATACGTGAAGGAAGAAATGCATCATTAGCATCTACATGCACATTACTAAAAATTGGAACAAAATACCCTAAGGAAAGGATCTCATAAATTTATGGTTGAAATGGTCGAAGACCAATGGCTAGAGAGCAACATTTAACCATTTAACAACACATTGTGGCTGTTGTTTGCTTTAGGCTTTTTTTATATGGACTCTGACATATGTAGGGGTGTATGCATCTTCTGGTCGGAATGTGAATTAGATCAGACTATCAGCTGATCATACATATCAGCTCAATGGGGTGCCCCAAAACGCCCACCACCCACCTCATCTATTGCTGCATTTGCCATCTTAAGCAAATTCAATTTCTTTCCTTGTGATAAAATAAGCCAGTTCAAAGTGGATAACATCTCACAATAATGAGTCCCAAAGCTGTAATTTAACACAAACCTAGCAATTCTATTATACAACACATCCAGTTCATTAAAAACAACAAACCAGCTTGTATATGATCTGTATCACCACAAATCAAAGATCAGCAAACTAAGCTGCAGGGAAATGCATGGTCCAGAGGAAAAAAAATAGTAATTCTAAGCATTGTAATCACCTCAGAAGACACCTAATTTAGATTAAATGTTCAGATAAAATTATGTTTGAGTCATTAATACTGAGATAAAAGTAGTTCTTTGCCAGTAAACTTAAAAAGATCGTAACTTTCTCCTATATAAATTATAGTATGTTCATACTAAATATAGTCATATTTAATGTATTATTCAAAGTACTTTTGAGTTTACGCAGTCAAATTGATAGTATCATTAGTCTGGTTAACAAGCGTTAGTTTATTTACTGAAAATCTGGGTTAAGTACAAGAGAAATCCATTTACAAGATATAACCGGCATATTTTGGACTCAGTCCTTCATCTCATGAGCTACTGGGCACCTGGCAATTCCCATTATCTTTAATGAGAAGCTTCCAAACCTTTTCAAAATATGAACACTTGGTGCAATGGGACCCCAGCTGAAACACCTATATCTTAGCAACTGAACCACTGCAATGCCACTAGCTGTGTGGCATTATACCTTTGCTCAATGAAAAGAATCTCTCTGGTTTAACGATAATGAAATATTTTTTTAATTCCTCTATGCTCAGTAAAAGGCAAGAGATGTGGCCAACACATCCTGTTCCAAGTGGTCAATTCTAGTTTCAAAGCAGCCATGTATAACTCTTCTCTTAAAGGTATAACTTTCTAATTGCTCTTTCCAAAGTCATTTTAAATCTAATGGACTATTCAGAAGGCTTTGAAAACAGCGTATATGTTGCTGTAGCAATTTGGTTTACTGCCTTAGCATCCTTTTCTTGAAGTACAATATATTTACTGCAACAGCAGCTGAACAACTCGCAGGACAAGGCAAACAGAGCAGTGTGGCCACGTCGAGTTCAGATCTAGTTTGGTGTTCACATAAGCCATGCAGAGAGAAGCAAGAATACATCTGGGGGTACAAAACAGGACAGAAAAAATGTTTGACAAAGGTGAGACTCAAGACACTTTGTAAAGATAATCTGTCTCAGGTTTGGGAATCTTCATGTGATGACTGTCCTGCTTCAGAAGTGACTACAGCACAGAAAGAGATTCATTTTATAAGTACAGCTTTTCATATCTGAGCTTGAACAACCACTTCTAGGTGTTAAAGGTACCATGTTACAAGGTTATTTTGTCTGTATAAAATACACGGAGGAATAATTATGGTACAGACTAAAGACAGCCAGGGAATGGAAATGTTGAGTACTATTGTCTATTTAAACTTCGGAAAGATTATACAAGAAATGAAAATTCTAACATTCTATTCTGCAGCCATGAAAACCTTGCTCTAATTCAGTGTTTCCAAATGCCTTCATATTCTCTGGAACCCCAGAAGCAAACCAGAAATTTGAGGCTTCCCAAAATACTCTGGGGTCAGGGAACACGTCAGTCCTAGGTCAGTCCCCTGTGCTCCGCTAACAAAAATCTGCCTGACAGGCTGACGTGATGCCAAGAAATCAGGAAGCCTGCATGCCTGCCAGTTTGACAGAGAGGATGGACAGGGAGCAGTCTCTGTTACATTTTCAGCTGGGATATTTTAATTTTATGGTAAGTGAATCTTCTGGAAAATGATTGTGATGGCACGTTCCCAGACCTCAGTCCTGCTCTTATCCGAAATGCTTCCTTGAGCAGGATGAATAGTGAGCGCAATCCTGGAGGCTTGGACCACTCAGGCTGACAAGGACACATTCTGCAGTTAGAGCTGGGCTTCCATGGATGGGAAAATGTCACAAAATGTGCTAAAATGAAAGTTACTGGGCATTAAAGATGCACAGACATCTTCCCTTTCAGAGCCACATGGGTTGCCAGTGTTGCAACTAAATTGGGTTTCCAAGATGTAGACATTGTTTAACAGCAATCAGCGGCTGCTTTGTGCATAGTGTACCCAAGGCTTCACCTTCACAGTGTGCAGAACTGCTGGCTGCTTTCTACAACGTTCAGTGTGCAACAAGAGAGCCTGTGGGTGAAACTCTTATTATCACAAATGCATTTGTAATTCATCAGTTTACTTGGTTTGGACTGGGTTCCCAAGCTTGGTGCTTTACATGAAAGTTGGACTAGCCCAAAGCAATTACAGGTTTCCAAGTAAGCTTCCAGTTGCTGTAGAAAGGAAAAGGAGAGTAACTAAAACCTGTTCTAAATAAAATGGATTTCTAGTGCCAAAGACACTGTGACCTTGCTTGCCTTCTAAATGGTGATTAAGATGAACTACACAGCAGTGTTCCTAAACACATCACAGAATCACAGAACGGCTTAGGTTGGAAGAGACCTTAAATATAGTTCCAATCCTCATTCATACAGTACATACAAACACTTTCCAGTATTTTGCTTTCAAAGGAAAGTTTTGCTGGGTGTCATATCTGATTTACAAAGGACTTCTCTTTAGCAGATCTTCAGGTTGTCAAGCAGTAAGTCTGCAAGATTTCAACATCATTCTGTATATCCACTGCTCTAAGAAACCCAGAGGAACCTTGGAAGTCAGTTAATTTTTTAACCACTTACATTACAAGCTTAACTATAAATTCCTTTCTATCAACTTTGAAGCATTCCAGTTAACAGCACCACTTCAGCCTGCTTTGACATTGGCAAGTATTTAATAGTATCAATACTATATATCACACCAGTATTATTATCTGTGGTAATCAGGACCTTTAAGTTTGCCGCTGTAGTGGAAATGCTGAGTCAGAGCTTGAAGCAGTGGTTGAGCACCTGGTGGGAAGGCAGGGCCAACGCAGGGGAGCTCAGGTGCAAGCAATGGACCTGATTGACTGGAAGGATCCACCCCTTCCCAGACCTCATTGAAGAGTCGGCAGTGGAGGTGAGGGTGTCTCCTGGTGGAGATCCCTGCCTACCTGAGGCCTTCCAAAGGTAAGCAGCACTTTTCCTTTATTTCTACATATGTGACTGTTGTACTTGGGCTTGTTCTTGTTTGCTACAGCCAAAGACTTTGCCACCCTGCTATTGCTGTGGTACTTTTCATCCTATTAGAGCTGCTAAAGGCAATGAGAAGACTTTGTGCAGGCTTTCATTTTAAGTATTAGGTACCCATCATTTCCAAAAAAGGAAAGAAAAAAAAGCAGTTGTGGATTTGCAGAGGTACCAGTTTCACCACCCTGATTACTTTTTTGTTTGTTGGCTTTCAGTCTCTTCCAGAGGGAAAAAAATATATTAGCTCCTTTAGTGAAGCTTACAAAACAAGTTGGTCAGGAACTAGGTAATGGTTTTGGAAGTGTACAGTTTCTTTCATACCTGAGAGAAGACAGAAGCACAGCAAGCCTTTAGATACAGAAGGTACCACATACCACTTTCAACAGAAGTTGACAGTAGTATTCCTTCAGTACAGTAAATTATGATAGAAATAAAGTGAGGAATTACTAGTTTTCTGGATTCTATGCATTGAGAAGTGATACATAGTATGAAATACTGCTTCTCAGGTAATGTAGGAGCCCTCGCCTCCAATTCAATACCACAACAGTCACCAAGGAAATATAATTGCTGGCAAGAGGGGAATAAAAATGGAGCAGTGGATTAAGCATGAAACTGGCAGTAGGCAGGCAGGAACCGTGGGAAGCAGTCTTTTATGTGGATTAGCTTGATTCTTTGTTAATGTACTGCAATTAACGCAATATACACCAATAACCTGAAACATATGACAAAGAGAAGCCAAACTGCTTGAGTAGGCTACTGCTACTGGCTGTAATGGTAGTAAGATGCATTCTATCAAAATCAGCCTCATATAATATAACTCAAGCAAGCATTATGTTCTTCATGTTCATTATGTTTTTAATTTTAATTTTTTTCATAACTTCTGTATCTAAATAAAGGCAAGACAACTCCAGCAGTGGCTTAAGATGGTAACAGCAAACTGTGTCCCTCTTAGCACAGCCCCCCCCCCCCTACCAACCACCTTCGTGAGTGCTGTGCCCTATGTCTCCCCATTTACAAAACAGAAAAGGACTCTTCACATATAAGCACTTTCTTCTCCTGTCATCTTCTTAAGTTGTCCTCTTAGAGCTTCTTTTCTAGTTTCTATGTTTGCCATAATTTGATTCTTAATGTGGCTGAAGAAAGGGACAAAATCTTTGCTGTTAGTCTCTGTGAGACTCAGGAGGAGCTGGTAGGAGTTGATGTTGCTCATACTAAACCTACAGATTCTTAATTCAGAGTAGTTTAACTTTTTCTATGTAATTTGGAAATAAGTTTAACTTGTCTTTTACTTGGAATTTTACATATTCAACCTAATTATGATGTTCATTTTCTTTAAAAAGGGAAATTCAGTAACAATCACTCTCCTTCTATCTCTCCAATGCAGTAACAGCATTGGAGAGTGGAGTGACTTGAAGAGAAACAAAAAGCTTCCAGAGTATTTCCTCCTTACAAAATAACATGATTATATTAATGCAGTGTTTCATTAAATGAAAATCAAGCCAACCTAGGCCTGTAAATGTTACTTCACAGGAAATAAACCCTTATTAGCATTCCCTAGCTGCTGCTGCAATTCTTTCAGAGAAGTTTTATTGCTGCAATATATATTCTCTGCCTGCTACTAGATTTCTGTCTTGTTTATGGAATTTAAATGGCGTATTAAACTAAATTCTTCACCCTGCCTCTTTCCAGAAAGAGAGATCCTAGACAGATGAGTTGATGAAAAGAAAACCAAACAGAAATAAAATGCCTTACACTTTCAAATTAGAATTCGGTAAACAGCCATGTTTGTATCAGATATCAAATTCTCTACTGACCTCTGCTGAAGCTGTCATGGGAGCAAGAGCAGAACAAATGTGGTCAAAGCCATGGGTTATCCTGAGTCCCAGGCTCAGAGCCTTTATGCTGCGAAGTGGAAGCACAAGAAACACAGCCCTGCAAACAGCCAGCTACCATCACCCCTGCCAGCTCATAGGTAGGATGAACCCTGAGCACCTGTGGCACGGGCTGCAGCCTGTACTCCTCCAGCTATCACCCATCCTTAGTGCCTTCCAAAGGTAGTGGAACCTCACACAAACTCTGTGTATGAATTGGGGAAAATTATATTTTGAAGACTAGAAGAATTCAGCTCTGACACATCTAGTGAGACTGCAGTAATACTACTATTTGAATAAGAATCAATGCTGTAAAGAGCATGTTAACCACAACTAGTGCTTAACGCACTGGTTTAGTGGGTATGGTCATGGCTGGACTTGATCTTAGCGGTCTTCCGCAGCCTTAATGATTTCATGATTCTATAATTCACCAGCTGCTCCTAAAACTGGCATTATCCAAGGGGTGACCATCCTGTCCTCCTCTCTCTGCCATCTCCCAGTGTGGGTCTGGCACACTGCTCAGCCTCTCCTTCTTAACAAAGCTGAAATCTCAAACAGTTTCAGTGTGTGGAGTAGCTAAGGGCAGGGCCTAACTCTGCTGCTGCTCTTTCCAATCGAGAAGTCCCTCTAGCAAAAAATCGTCCTCAGCACAGACCCAGCAGTGCATGGATGCACTGAGCAAAAGCCATGTCAAGTGGGTTCAGTCCATCTGGTCTGAAATATCATTTTCCTCTTAGTTTACTCCCACTAGGCAAGTCTGAAAAGCACCTAGTGACTCCTCAGGTGCCACTGGAAGAAAAGAGGTAGGTGCTTTTATCAAATGGAGCCTTCTCCCACACCTTGCATATGAGAAGTGGTGGGGGCAGGGAGTGCCAGCCTTTCCCCAGGGTTTCTTTCCATCTGGTAGACCATTTATATAAATAAAGTCATGCTGTGGCCTTCCTCTTGTTCAAATGGGAGCAGACAGCTTCTTTCCCTGTAGCGTTTTGGACCCCAGGGCTGAGGTTTAAAGCCAGAATAACTTTACTGAGTTCAGTAGAGTTACACTAACATTAAAATGGTGCAGTCAGAATCTTTGAATCCTTAGCGCTCCAGTCCTGCTAGCGTTATTTTATTTATTCAGCTTGTCTTCTCAGAAAACATCCAATTTAGATAATAGCTAGTGGGAGAAGCAATCCCCTTTAGGGATCAGCAGTGGTTGTTATAAGATTTCTTAACAACTATTTTCTCAGCAGCAAACAATTGTGCTACTGAAATAGTACTGTTGTAGCAAGTACAACTTCCAGAACTACTTAGGTCTATTAGAGCTAAAGAAACAAAACAAACAAAATGTGAACAGAGGATTCATAAAGCAAGATTAAATCATTCGTAACAAATGCATAGTTAATTCGGCCTCCTCTCTTGGCTACGTCCTGCTTTTGGCCACAAAAAGGCCAGGAGATGTAGTGCACCAACCTATCCCGTATCCAAAAGAGGGGTTGAACAAAGCTTTGCATGAACTAATTTGCTGCTGGTGAGATGGGGCTGCTTGGCATAGTGAGGCTGCAGCATCATTTGTATGTGGCATCGCTGATGGCACACAGGTCCTGGCAGCTCCTAGACTTCTGCCTATCGATGGAGCCACCTTGCATGGCACAATTAAGTGTCTGAACACCAACATGCGCATTTACAATTAAAGCTTCAATTTCTTCTTTCTGAGGTTTGTTTAGACTGTACTATTTCCATGAGCCAATGCAATTAACATAACTCGAAAGTCATTTTAGGACCAGTGGTTATAAAATTAGTCCATAAAATTACATCTGACTGGATTCTTCGCCTCGCTGTTATTACATGTATACCTATAGATGAAAATGTCAGAAAGCCAGAGTGGGATCTTCTGGCTTTTCCTCACTTGTTGGTGACCAAGCGCCCTTCCCAAAGCACTGCTGCAGTGGCAGGACCAGCTCTGTCTACTGCCCACGTTTTAGTCCAAGACAGAAACATTTCAAACACAGGAATAATTCTTCCTTGTTTTGACTCAGCATTTTAACAAGAACCTTAAGTTTGGAAGCTGCCAAGTGCAGATAATAAATCTATTTCCCTGCATCTATTAGTTCTGTTTGTTGTGTACTGTATCGATGGCCTTCCCTTTTTAGGATTCTGTTTTAAATCACTGTCAAATACTCCTTAAGAGACTTCATTGTATTTTATCTCTGATTTCACAAACAAAACAATTTCTTACTGACAGCTAATAAAAAATCAACCAGGCTTTGCTGTTCATACTAGTGCTGCACATCACAATGCCTGACCCACTTGCACAGGACAGAAGCAGTGATGTGTTGTAATTGACAGCAAGGGAAGGGGGTTCCTCTGTGTATTGTAGTCATTGCTACACCAATGAAAACAAAAGGTGTCTTCTGTAGGTTGCTTTCAGAACTCCCTTGTTGTTCAGCTCTTACAGAACAAAGGAAATTTACCCTTTACAGTTAGTATTTGGTTATTTGTCCTAATTTTAATGGAGAGATGGCTTTTCTCCAAAAGAAGGAAGTTATTTTCAATTGAAAAATAAATATAATATTGTTCAAAAATGCTATAATGAATGGCTGAATTTTTCACTTTTTTTAATTTAAGATTTACCATTCATGGACGGAGCTCTGTGTATATAATCCCAGTTCTCCAGAGGTCTGTGAAGGGGATAAATGTAGCTATACCTGCATTACTCTAATTTTGTTCCTCTAGGTTTTCCTGAAGCAGATTGATGAAGAGTGGCTATAGATCCCATAAGTCTCACCCTACAGCAACTGTCGTATGGTTTCCAGTTTGTACCAAAATTACTCCGGTATCAAACAGGCTAAGGTAAGGGCCTCAGACCTCTAAAACCTTGTGTGATTTTAGTTTTCCCATGTGTAAAATGGAAACAATAGTTCTTTACTGTTTTACACAACTAGTACTGGGATGCTGCAGAGATAAGAGACAATCAGCTAGTCTCATAATAGGGATAATGATCTTGGTGGAGAATAAGGTATTTTGCTCCAAAGATATTTATGCTTACATAAGCACAAGTGGCAAACAGGAAGATATGATCCAAGTCTGCAAAATGTTCATTAGATTGCACGAGGGAAATTGTGAGGGTAAAATGCAACAACAGTGTAGCTACCCTACTGCTGCAATTAACTTCTCTCCTCAGAAGGCAGGAAAGCATGGCTAGTACTTAGCTGTAGCCTGAAACTACAGCTTATATGCACAATCTCTAAAATGCTCAAAAGGCAAACTTACAAGTTTGGTATGAAAGGAAAAAATCTGGCAATGAGGAATCAGTTTCATCTGAAGAAATAGTAAGCAAACTAAAAATGAAATAAATATATTCATAAAACTTACAAGAAAAATTCAAAGCATATACGGCAGGCTATCATTTGGAGAAACATAAACAAGCAGGAGGAATATGCCAACGAGAACTTTATGATGTTCAGCAAGCTGCAAATAATTCTCAGCAACAACAGAGGCTGAGGGCTGGCACTGCAGAAGGGCACCTTGGGGTATTGGTCAACAGCTGGATCACATCCTGAGCAGACTGGTCCAAGTGCAGAGCTGGCCTTGCTCTGAGCAGGAGTTTGGACTGGAGACCCTAACCCTAACTATTCCAACCTGAATTACTCTGAATTACTCCTGTATCTGTTCACACAGTCTCCTTGCCTAGCACAATCCTACCAGTAATTGCTGGAAGAATCCTGGGTAACGCTTCAAAGCCTGCTGATAATTCAAACAGCTGCAATGATGGTATATGCAATATACTTAGAGAACCTTATGCCTTCAGTTACACATTAACTCCTGCACGTTGTGTCTGTATCTGCAGTATCATGAAAGTAACAACAGTTTTACAAGCACCTTTGGAGTCAAGGGGATATTATTAGCAATCTTATGAAATTCTTACCAAAATCCAACTTTATGACTATCTCATCTTGTCTCCTAATATCAAAAGCTCCTCAGACAATAGTCCTTGTGCCTTCTTTGGAAAACTTTAAAAAGAACTGCAGGAAATCTGTGTAGATTTTAAAGTTCCCAAATTACTGGAACAGAATCAGCTGAGATCTGACTTTGAGAAATGGCAGTCACAGGGGGTCACTCTTATGCTCAAGGTCATTAGGATAAGACAGACTTTAGGGGAAGAATGATATCTTCCACTGACTGGTGGAAGACTCACTGTCTTGCATTTGGGAGCCGTATACAGCCAGATAGGAGACTGGGGCAGACAAAGAGAAGCAATCTCTGTGCTGCTACTCTGTTTGCAGAGGAAGGAGTTATCATTTTAGTATTTTTCTTAGTGGCAAAGGTTGAGCTAATTTAAAGAGAGGGCAGGTTTGTCGTTATTCAACAGAGAGAATCCTCTTTCCCTTGCATCTGTGCAATGTTTATCACAAAATTTGTCACACAAGGGCCTATATTGTCACAGGAGTCACCATTAAGCAGTGAACAACTCTACCTTGTTCAGTTGTAGCACCCGATACACACAAAAAATCAAATACTATTTGCATGATATCCTTCATTAGCAAAGGTTAGTTTCACCTCTTGCACTTCTAAAGTTCTGGCTCTTATCTCTAATTATGTGCTAGCTTGCTCAGCTGCACGGGGAAATTGCGCTGATAAAATCTTTAGAACTCACTTAAACCTTTAAGAACAAGTTTGATTTAAATTACACAGATATCACTGACTCTTCCACAGGAACTCTGAGATCAGAATTTGCTGTCTATTATTAATAATGAAAGGATTCAGAATGGATTTGAAATGGAACGTGAAGCAGGACAAACTTTGCCTCTTGGGATGTGATCTCTGAGTAAAGAATTTACTCCAGCATAATATCCAAATAAAGGCCTCAGCTGAAATCTACTGAAGTCAATGGAACAATGCTCTGAGGAGCAAGCTGCAGACCTGGAACTAGACTGCTACATACATCTCTATCTCCCCTACAGTTGTACTCTTCCCAGAGCACTGCTGCCAAGCAAGAAGGTTGCAGAGGCTGGGCAAATGGCTAAGCACAAAGAGGTCCTGGGGCTTTGGGGCTGGACCGGGGACATGGAAGAAGCACATGAATTAGACAGCCAAATACCTCACTTATTCTGAGGGATACTAAAAATAGGCAGCAGTGAGATTCATTGACATAGCCAATTGTACAACTACCAGTAGCACATGCAACTAGTCAGAGCTTGTTGCAGTACAGACGTTAGATGGGCTGCATGCAGTTGTAGCTTGAGTGGGCAGAAAGTGAGGACTTGAGATAATACGAACATCACTTGCATCCTGGGACAGAGCTCCCTCTTGGAGCTGGGATCTTGTGGAGGGCAATGATCAGTTCTCCTTCACTGTTACTGGCCAAGGCTCTGGGGAAGGAATTGGGACACTTCGGAAGGATATCAAAATACTTCTCCAAATTCTCTGACTGCCACCTGCTATGCCATCTGCCACTGCTCCCAGTGCCACCTGGGTGAATCACCGCTTGGATGGAGCAGCAGGAACAGCAACCATAGGAAGGGCAAAACTGACATCCCAGCAGCCCAAAGCCACAGCAGCCTCTAGAAAACACAGGCAGATCTGTTCACATTCCAACCAGGAGTACTGCAGCCAACATTCTGCAGTCACCAAAGATGAGTGAGAAACATTTGACACATATTATACGTGTGCATAATTTTACATTGTATATGCCAGGTGAAGTGGTATTAGTTCACATATTTACTTCAGTTCTCTAGCTACTGGAAAATTGAATGTCATGTAACTGCTATACTTCACATAACAGCCTGGATTTTGAGAATTTAACAAGAAATAATGCAGATTAAAATTCTGCATTAAAAAAAAAAACCTAGTTGGTTTTTCTGGATTTTGTGTTCACTTGCACCAAAGACTTCACTAATTCCAATGCTATGTCTATGACAGAAATATGTAATAATAATCACCTGTATTTCCAAATAAGCTTAGATTACATTTCAAAATTACGGTGATGAAGATACTGTTCAGTACTATCTGGCATTTATAGACTTAACTTCATCTCACAGGGAAATTCCTATGCCTCATGTCCTTTATCTGGACACAATTTGTTTGATTTTGCAGAAGGAAAAATGAAATTATATTGCTTCTAACATCAAAACATGCTTGTTGAGACTAGACAATGACTGTTTTATTGCTTTGCAGCAGAACAGACAGACCTTAAATTTACCAGATTTAGTTGTGGCAAGATGCTTGTGCTCTTTGTATGTATACAGCCAATGAAACGGAAGTGCAACATCACTTCAAGATACTGTTTTGATTTACAGAACATACAGCTTGGATGACTCCAGCAATAATGTAACTTGGCTATCTTGTGTACTGTCAAGCTGCAGTGACTCTCAGTAAAATACCTTATACTTGTACAGGAGAGAAGAATCACTGAAGTGGCTCTTTAAAGCTCAAGGAATTCAGGCTCACAGCAGAAATTATCTCCAAGACCCAAGTTGACTTGTTTCGAGTCGACTCACACAAAATGATAGGCTTTCTACCATAATATGACTTATGGGCTAGTAGAAGAAGAAAAAATATTTTGGCTCCATATGTGCCAAGGGATCTGATTTGTAAACAGTAACTATAAATGTTGAGTGGCTATAAAAGATAGCCACTCAGCATTTGAGTGGCTATCTTTTCTATCATATATGATAAAAGTCAGTAACACTGGTCTAGTTGCTGTGAGCTTTGTGGATGAAAGGTCACATGTTTTTGAAGACGAAAAAATCTAGATACTGACCTCAGTAAGAGCCAGGCTGCTCTTGACAATATCAAAATATTAATGATTAAAAGAAAGCAACTTACAGTTACCTCAGAGTTATCGTGGCTAGTTGAATAGGGCTCCATTATAATGGAAAGCATACAGAGCCTTTTGGTTTCCTGCAGGCCCAACACTTGCAGACCTGCCAGGTTAGCAAATGGAAAAGCAGTTCATGAAACCTAAAGATGGAAAGAAAGCAAGCCAAATGCCATATGGACAAACTGCCAGTTCAAAAGCTTTTGCAAGTTTTGGTGTCCTTTAGAATGTCTGGGTTGACTGAATTTTCCTCTTGATCAAATACTGTGTCAGACATCTACAAGGTCAAGCCTTGGGAACACTTCTCAAGTTAGAGAGGATGTTTTTGACCTTAATTCATTTCTTTGTTTTAGTGTAATGAGTCCAGTGATTACCAGAATTACATAAGATATGCTCTGCTATTGCATTTTTTAATACAGTACCCCCAAGGGAAACTAGGAAAAGGTAAATAACATCAGAGATGTGATGCAAGGAAAACAGAAGTCTACAAGAGCAGAAGCATGGCGACTTACGTAGCTCGATAGGAAAAGCTACTTCTGGGCACCCTTCCAAAAGACAGTATTAATTAGCAAGTACATCTAGGTCCTGATTTCACAGTCCTCCAGTAGTCTTCAGAGTGGCAAGAAATTGCAGCAGCCTTGGCAGCTATTACGAAAGATTCCCATTTCACTAAGAAGGCTGTCTGTCATCCTTCCCAGCTGAAAGGAATAATAAAGTAAAGGAACTTTCTTTTCCTGTCTTATTTCATTAGTTTTGGCTCACAGAGATCACCCCCACAAGATTTCAGCATGCACTGCACAGTGGCTGCATGAACTCTCCAGCCAGTTTAGAATAATACATATTTGGCAGAGTTCATACCAGACAGCGTTGCATATATCATGGTTTCTGTATTAATAGTAATTTACTAATAAACTAATAGTAGTTTAGTCTAACTAGTCATTTTCTCTCTTTTTTACCTTATTAGACAGATCAAATACAATGTATCTCAAAAATACGCTGTTCCATTGTTGGTTCTTTGCAAATATGTCTCTATTTCAATGGGGTTACAGACCACATAAAATTTTCATATAACTGAAATGAGCTGTGTAGGGTAAAAGTAAATGCCAGCAGGCATCTAAATATTGTAGCATCTGTTATATTTTACACTCTGTGATCACAAATCTTATAAAGCTTCACTGCATTTTAGCAGTATTCTTCACAAACTATTGAAGATTGATGGCTAGTGTAATTGCCATATCTGATATGCTATCATTTTTAATATACTGAACTTCTCCAACAGCCCCTTTCTTTGTACTGTCAACCTATGTCTATATTATGTTCCCATAAAGCACATATTGTACCAATGACCAGTTATATTACTATCAACTCATATTTTTACACACTGTAGTGTTATCTTAATTTTCACTCCAATATATTCTCATATATGTAAGTACAGAGAACACATGATAGTAAGCAGCAAGATAAAACATGACCTTTTCTTTTATAAACAGCTAATTTTACATATTTCAAGGGTATTATAATTTTTTTTTCTTTTCTTGTTGGTTATTATCTGTACTTTCAAGATAAGAGTGGGTCAAAGTGAGTAAACCTGATGAAAACAGCCTTCTGAACTTCGTAAACATTTTCTCATTAATTTATCCAGCAATGGCAGCATTACCTATGAATAAACCAATTTCTATCCAGATTGGAAGTTGGTAAAGTAAAACACACAAATTGGAGCTAGAAGGTGATCAAGAATCCCAACAAAATACAGTCACACACATAATGAATGCCTATTTAGAAGCACAAACAACTACCTCACCACCTTTCCATCCATCCTATTGACTAATGATGTGCACGATTGAAAGAAGAAATCAGTCTTAAGGAGTAAAACTAGCACCCTGATGATCAATCCAGCATAAAGCTCACCAAAGAGAAGCAGATAAAGTACATTTCCCTGGCTAATCAATTAAAGCACTCACTTGTCATTGCCAGCCGAGCCCATTAACTGCAATTCAGGTATGAACAACTGCCTTTGCTTTTATTTCAACATAAATAAGGCATTGCTGCTAGGAGTGAGAGCACAGTGTCAGCCAGAAATTTTTGACTTCACTTGGAGAAAGATTTCCACTTACAACAGCATCTCGTCTGCCATTCTGATGGGAGTTTTGCCTCAAAGACATCAGAAGAACATAGCCAGCCCTTTCATTAGTTGTCTGCAGATTGACGGCATTCTACGTTTGGTAAGCACCTACAGAAGTGTAAGTGAAAAGCTGGCGGTGGGAACCTGCGTGTGAACCCTCTTCACATAAAAACACAGCTGGCTAAAGCTGCATTTCCCCTGGCACTAATGATAACTTAGATTGCAAGAACATGCTCTCAGAGCTTTCTTGAGAGCAAAAATTTCTCCAGATTTTTTCAATTCGCTCATCTTTTTCTTAGAGGGCTTGTAAATGTGAATTGGACTTTATGGATATAATATATTCAGAGGAAAGGTGTCAGTCTTTCGAATAACAAGACTACCTCTTTTGCATCTTTAATAAACGACAGTACACAAAGTCACACATTTCTCTTTAGCTGAAAAAGATGAGAATACTTCAGAGCAGCTAAAGAAATGTTAAAACACTGAACATCTGCAGAGATATGGTTTAATGAACAAAGACTATTGAAGGCACTCATTGTCCTAATTTCCACTAAGTTGACAGACAATGCCCCAAAACTGCCTTTCAGATCCAACATTAACTAATAAGCTAATCAGAGCAGAACAAACCATTTGTGTATGACTTTAAAATAAAGAACGGTAACTATAGTCCTGCAACATATGTAGTGCTTTGTTTTTGTTTTTAAACAAGAGAATGATTTGTTTTGCTTAAAATGCACACACATGCTGAATAGTCTGTTCAGCATAAAAAAGCCCAGATTTGTGTAAAATTACTGTACAATTTGTATGAGTTGCAATAAACTACAGTTGTGAACTCTGGCCAAAATTCCTTTTGAAGCTCTTAAGATGCAGCTTGGGCCACATAGCTCTGCCATTTGGCTACCAAGTTTATTTTCTATGATGAACCTCAGTGCACCCATCAGTGTAGCATCAATAGGTGCCCTGAAAAAATACCCTTTTAAAATGCTCAACAGTACCATTTGGTATATTTTCTGCTGTGGCTAAGCTTTACTCAATATAAAAATGTTGTATCTAGTTAAAATGCAAACAGCATGGCTCAGCAGAAATACTTTATGAGAGTTAGATGGCCATGACAGAGATGTAAAAGAAAGGTTTGCTCTGAGATTTTTACCCAGGATGGAAGCCATGACATTTCACATCCCATATGGCTTCTAACTTGGACAGCGATCTGAAAATCTGTTTGAAGAGACATTCTGAAGTCTGCAGTCTGTGGTCATTTGCTCAAATATTTTTTCCTTCCCATCTCTTTTAAAACATCATTTCCTTGGGTCAAAAGCAAATCTTCTTAGTGTTCTATGGATATTGAACCATGGATCCCAACACAAGTGCTGGGACAAGTTATAGGATGATTTGGGACTTCAGTGATAGCATGGTTTAGTACAAGTCATATACTTAGTATTTAAACAGAAGCAATTTTAATTTATTTTAGTAATACATTTTTGGTAGGAGCCATCCATGAGGATCCACACACAAGTATGCCTTGAACTATTAAGAGGATTCACCATAGTTTTATCTAGGCATTGAAATTATAGAAGACTAAAGATGAAAAACTCAAAATCAGATGGATGGCAACCAGAATGTGTTCAGATAAGTTAAAATAGAACTTACATCAAAAAAAGCTACAGCATTGGACGTTCCAGTCAAGCACGTTATGTTTTTAACCATAGAGCAGAATCCTGTCTCTCTGTTCATTTCTGAACCATTCCCAGGTAAAGCATGATGCAGGACTTTTGAACAAAAATTCTGCATACCCATTCTCCTCAGTGATATCCAAACAGAGAACATGCTGGGAAAGTGAACCGTGACGACTTACCTCACAGAAGGAGTTGTTTATCATAAGAAATACAGTTCAATCAAGAAGTACTGCTCTCAGAGGATAAGGTGACCATTAGGCACTGACATAAATTACAGTGGATCTCTAGAAGGTGGTTAAGGTTATGAACTCAATGTGCCTTATTTTTTGTTTGCTATTTTTACTGTAAGAATTTCCCAACCCACGTCTCTGCAGAGCTGCAAAAACAGCTGTGCTGAACCAGGGGAAGGGCTGTATTTCTTTTGGCAGCAATGCTGGTTTGTGTCAGCTTAAGGTCCTTGTAAAACTACTGCTCCAGACTAAAGAGCCAAATCTGCCCCAGAAGGAAATATGCTGAAGTGAACATCTCCACCTCTGTGATGAATTTAAAAACCGGTGCTCACCTGCTAATAGCTACTTTGGAGTCCCAGAGACATAAACACAGTGGCTAATCTTATCAAGCTGTGGCATTTATGGGAGAAACTGAACATTTGTATTTGCATTGCTGACTCTACAGTTATAAGGTATGTTGATCTTTGTACTGTTTGATTTATGCAGAGAGCATAGGAATACACTACTGTTTCGGTGAAAAATAAGTCAGTTGTGCAGATAAAAAGTTTATATGGTACAACTTATGACCTGCCATTTGTTGCCATTTGAACAGGTCAAACCAAACCTGCTGATCACTGAGCAAACACATGAAAAACATCTCTCTGGCCACTGAAGGATAGCACCAGCTTTGGAGGAAGGGAGCACCAACCTTGTTTTTCTGACCTGCTCCTGAGTCAGCATGGGTATAAATCCCACTAAAGCACGAGGGCAGCAATGCAGCATGCCAAAGGCTGAACCTGAGAGATGCATCTAGGAAAACCTAAGATCTCGAGTCAAACACTTCAATTCTTTCTGACCTCTCTTCCCACTATATCTCCTATACCTTAGAATGAATAATTTCATTAAGTTTCTTCAGAACTGAATGACAAGGGTTATTGAATTAGATTTTGCTACGTTTCAACAGTAGGAAGCACTGTGTGAGTGTGAAACCCTCTTGCAGTTCTTGTAAGCTTCAAATTCTGCACTGATGGCAGACTCAGCACCTCAAGAGCTAAGAGTATTTTTAAAAAGAAATGGATCTTGTTAGAGTTTATTGGGAAAACAAAGCAGTGCATGTAAAGGTCTTATCTGCAGTTCCATGTCATGGAGACTTTATTTACACAGTCACGATGTTCTGTTGACTGATTCTGCAGTTGCAATACCTACTGCAAGACTAATTCAACACTTCATAAATTTATCAGGAATGACACACCATGACCTTGGTGGAAACCAAAGTAGGATGAGTACTAAGAAATCTTGTTAACAGAAGAAAAACCTTGGAGATAAAAGGTGGAGATGGAGGTTTTTCATTTTAAGACAGGAGAGGCACAGCATTAGTAGTCCCATTGGGAACAGAGTGCATCTGACCACTTGATGTCAGACTTGACCCACATTTCAGTCAGCTTCCAGGGCAACGTAAGCTCCAGGTGAATTTGATAAAAATGCTGCTATGCTGGAAAGATGTAGTTTGAAGGACATTTCTTTGGGGAACAAAATAATAATAAATTCTGTAAGGTCAAATATATAAAATAACATGAAAAGCTGTATTTAAATCTTGACCTACCCAAAGGAGTTCAACGAACTTCTTTACAGCAAGAGAAGCCACTTGGCACTCAGATCTCGATTACATAAATTCCTAGTTCCAAACACATCTTCAGTTTGTAGGAAAGCTTACAAAGGTCACATGTCAGGTCTGTGCCTGCCACAGCTCTCTGGAAATCAACCAGGAAAAAGATCTGGTATCCAGCAGTCCCTTGAATTCTTTTACATAAAAAATCCACTTTTAATTCCAAAAATGCTGTCTCCCTTTATTAGTCAATATTAAAGCACTTTATTGCGCTTTGCAAGGCAGAGCACCCTAAAGTTATGATCTTACATCCTCTTCCAGATGCAGCCATGTAGGCTGCATGGATCCCAGCCCATCCCAATGCTGCTTACAATTGCTCCCTGCCAGAGGAAATCACTTCTAAGGTTCTTGTTTGAACATGCATAACATGTTCAAGCAATGAACATTCTTTCTACTGCACAAAAACAGTTTTAAAAATGCAATAAAACTATTTATCAGCTTTAATTTGGTCATCATAAGCCAATTTGTCATTACAAGTGGGTACATTTAAACACTTTTTAAAAGCTTTACTGCCTTAATTTCGACTAAAGCAAGCATTTAAACTGTCTAGCAAAATCACGCTCCTTAGACTTAAATCAGATCTACAAAATGTATGTGCACATTCACTGGGAGGTGGTTGTAAACAGCAGTGGAAGGGAAGGTATCCTGCCAGGCACCAAGAAAGGCAAATGGTGGAAGTAACTCCCAGAAGATATGTACCCACAACTTAAGCCCCTAGTTAAAGCAAATATTAACCAATAATATAATGGAAACGCTTGCTAAAAATTACACGGTGACTTAATTGATTGTTGAAAGAATAAACTCAAAAACGTGCTGAAATACCTCCCCGAATGGTTTATAGATCTTCACAGAGGCTTAGATATCAAGAAACTTTGAGTCAACACAAAGAATAAATAACAGTGCAGAAAACATAAGTTAGCAGGAATAAAATAGACAATTAAGAGTAAATTTAAGCATCTTCAGTTGGCTTCTAACATCATTTATTCACAGAGCCACCAGCCCAAGAAAACAGTTATGAGCTTAAATTATGCATGAGCTTAGATTTCGAGTGGCTTTAATGGGGTTTAAACACCCCATTTGGTTGGTGTCAAGGTTTTAGGCATTTAAACCAGCAATGCTTTTAAGTTCAGGGTTGTCTCTGCTTTTCTATACCAAAACAAATAAACAAAAAGAAAGAAAGAAAGAAAGGGTGAACAAAAAAACTTTCGTACTGCTACTACGTGGGAACACGTAAAAATTTGTGTATCCTGCAGAAGTGTTGCTATCTTTATCAGAACATTCTCACCACCAACATTCATTAGCATAGCTTCAGTGATGAAAATTACTGTTTTGAAATATGCAGTGCCATTTTCTAGTCTGTATACCGATTTTCAGCAATCGTAAGAGACAGACATTTCTAGGACCCAATGAAGCAATACAGTGAGCTATATTCCCCGTGCAGAAGCAGAAAAACACAATTGAAACAATATAGTGTCAGCAGAGCATAACACAAGCACTAAAAATAAAGCAGGGAGTGAATGACTGTTAGGTAACTAGTAACAGCCATGGGAGCACTAGTGTTTGAACAATTAGATTTCAAACTGAAATGTATTCAAAAAGCAAATACAGGAACAGGTAGCTGAGAACTTAAAAACTGGAGGATGTGATTTTTGAATTATCAATTGCTGCCTCTAATTTATTTTCTTTCTTCCTCTCTTTTTTTTTTTTTCCTAACATAATATTTTATCTTGTTAAAAAGAACATAAGAAGATAAATATATTATTTACCAGACTCCCCATTAAATTTAGTAAGTCAGAAAGCAGAATGCTTTCCAATCTAAACATCACATCACCCTGAACTTAGATGACCACAGCAGAGAAATGGCCCACTCTGCTGGAACAGAACAACCAGTCTTTTTATCCTTGTATCCTTCAGCCCTGCTTTCAACCAGAATTCTCCTGCACTTTAAAGGGAGATGTAAAACTATCAAACACCTTTTAGTGTCTTATTAAATATTAAAAGATCTTTGGAAATTCATGATAGAAACCAGCTGGTGCTAACAGTGGCTACATAACACATGCAAATTCCTCCCCCTAACAAACTCCTTCCCAGGGTATCTTTAGTTCATCTACTGCTGTTTGAAGTTCAAGCTAACTGCAGATGCCAATAGGTACTTTTTAATGGGGGATCTGCAGATATCAATCTATAACCATCTGCAAGCAAGACAATAAGAAAAAAATGAGATGTTTCCAGAAAGGCTTTCCAAATGAACCTTACGTGATAGAGTTATCTAAGAACAGCTTTATTTATTAGTTTGCACTTTGGCTAGGAGATGAATTTCCTGCCTATAAGCCTCCAGCCTTGCAGAACTAAACCAGAGCCCGACCACAGAAGCTCCTTCTAGCACATGGCAGTGTTGCCACACTTCTTGCACCTATGGTCTGTGGAGCACCTTACAGCCATGTCCCCACATCTGCAGCTTGAGCTGTTTGTGAGGTGTACTGGAATGCCTGAGTTCCACCATATTCAGCAGTTTTGGCAAACCACTCTTGTTAGGCGCCAAATGATGGTGAACTTCAGGTGCCTGAACTTGAATGCTGATTTCACACTAAAGACCAGTTATTTGATTGTGGGTTGGGAGACGTTTCAAATTCAGCACACATGCTGTAGTCTAACAAGAGCCATCACATGTGCCTGGGTCTCTGTAAAGCAACAAACTTACTGTGCCACTGAAAAAATGAGCTCCATTCATGATAGATTGTCTTAGGAATATCAAGCCTGTCTTATATCCAGTCACTCTATATTTGGGGAAATTTGTCATTTATTTTTTTTTTCATGGATTGGTCATAGCTAGCTCTCTTTAAGCCTCCAAGATGTTGTTGCCTGTGGTGTTTCAGTGATATGGGGTCAAACCTTGGGCTAAAAATACTTCTCAGCTAAAGATGTCTTCCCATACTTCTATCCACCTGTACTTGCTCTTGCTTAACTGTAGTAAAACACAGAAAGAGAACCCATCTCTAACTAGGAGTTGTCTCTATTGCTAAACTAAATGAGAAAGTATGAAAGAGAGTTCACAGTAATTGGTCGGACTGTTCCTTACCTTCTCTAAAAGCTGTTGGACAGCAGGCCTATTTCTTTTGACTGCAGATGTTTGACTGTAGGTTGAGATGATTTAGTGTCTGCTGCTCTTGCATGATTCACAGTGATCATGTAGCTATCAGTACAGCACAGGAACTAATTAGCGTTGGTTGGCTAGTTTCTAAGAGAGCAATTTGCTCTTGGAAGGCTGACGATATTCCCCTCCACTGTGTGGGATGCCGAGCTATTATGTTTTGTCACAACTGATACCTCATGTCAAAATTTTCATGCTGGATGGTACAAGCTTCTCTCTTGAATGTCCGATGTGTAGATGTCAGATAGTATACTTTGGCTATGAAAGGAAAAATTGTACTTGACCTGAACTACTGCCAGACATGCTTGGAATGGTTTTCCATAAAAGAAGACAGAAAATCTCACAGGTAATAGGGCTACTGTGACAAAATGCATACAGAACTTGGATCAGTGTGTATTTTTTCTAACCAGACCTGAAGTATGTTCTATCTGTGATCAGCTTATGACTCTTTGGTGCATGAGGCGCTACTGATGTATTTCATAATTCCTTGTAGTTTTCAAATCCATTTTTGTGCCTACGTGGAAAAAGTACTGAACAGACCAGAAAAAGCTCAGGTCATAACTTGTTTTGCTTATATTTGTTTCTCAGAGTTTCTGACAATAAATGAAGTGCAGGCTTGCATGAAGGTGGCCTGGGGTCAGTGGGATGGGGAAGGAGGAGATTCTTTCAGGAATACTAATAATGTTACTGACTGGGACAATGAATCATTTGTCCGTTATGTGGATTCTAAGAGGTTGAATTCATAGCTCTTTTATACAGGTGGCTGAACTGATTAAAAGCAAGATAACTCATTTATTGGAAAGGTCACTATAATCACAAAACTTAATCCCTACACAGCAAAACATAAGCCCATTTTTTTCAGCCACACCTTCCCATATTAAAAGGAAGGCAAGCAACTATCTACATACAGTTAATTCTATTTCAAGAATTCTCAAATGTGGGGGATTTCCTTACATGTTCAGAGTTTGGCATACGCTTAAACTCTCTTCTGAGTTAAAACCCAGAAATGAGGCACATTCACAGTCAGTGGAATTAGGTAGGAAAAATCCAGTGTGAAAGGGAAGAGTCAGACCCAAAGTTCTGCTCCAGAAGAGAGAGGAGACAAAAACAGAGCAGTTTCAGCAGAGAAGGGAAGAGCTTTCACATGTATTCTCCAGTGTAAGATCTAGGGAACATCACAAGAAAGCAGCAGGTGTCAGACTGAGACAACTAAAGATGCTACCCTCCAATAACCAAATTAAGCTGCGGGTTAGATAAATTCCTGGAGTGGGAGAAGATAGATGGACAAAATTAGTGTCTGTTGACAGACAAGGTTATCACTGATTACTTTAATGATGCCCAATTGGTATATTCTTTCCTTAGACACAGAGCTTGTAGAGCCTTTCCTGCTGTTGAAGATTGCTGTTTTCACAATCGTAAGTGGTTTAGGAGACGAGGTCACTACATAAGCACCAAGTCCATCCAGGAGACAGGCCCAAAGACACAAGTTGTAGTCAAGCAGTAAAATACTTCCAAAGCATCCATCCAGCACGCCTGGATGCAGTACACCAAGGTACAAGGCACATACATCTAGGAGGCAGAACAGGACACAGCTGAACACAGCTCAGGGAAAACCTGAACATCTGAGCTGAAAAGCAGTCCCTTCATTCAGGAGCAGGACTGTGGGTGAGACCCTAGGTGAGGTGGGTGGGTATAACCTACAGGTGCCTTCGGGGCCTGACAACTATCCAGACGAAAAGGGTGTCAGTAGGAGTTTACTTTCAGCTTGTTGGTGATCTTTGAGGAGTCCTGACCCGCTGGGAAGGACAGGTTTGCACAAGTCACTGCAGTAGTCACATGGCTTTACTGTCAGACAGTAACACTTCACACCTACTTTTCTCATAGAACACAGAACAGGTGAAGGGGTGGAGCACCCTTACTCTTATTTTTTTTTTTTCCCTACAGTTTATTTCAAAACATATGAAGAAAATTGTGTAAGAGAATATGTAAAATTGAGTCCTGGTTTAAACTGTTCTAACCTTCACTTACACTATGTTCATGCGCAGTCATTAGCAACAGTACAGTGGGACTGCCAGGTCACAGCCTGAACCAATAGTTGAGCACCAGGTGAGGAGGCTAATCCAGGAGATCAGGTGCAAGCAATGCAGCTGAGTGACCAGAAGGGATGGAGCCTGGACCCACCCCTCCTCACCCTCATTTAAGAGGGTGACTGCCCTTCTTTTGAGCTATGACTTGTTGGAAAGGGTAGGCTACTTTATTATTATTTTTTTTAATTCCTACTATTGCTCTGTAGTGCCTTTATCCCATTGGAAGGCACTGTTATTGCCTTCTTTTGCTATACAAATGGTAAATCTAAAAGGCATACAAACTGATTCTTCTTTCCAAATGATCTAAGTTAATGCAACTATACTTTGCAGAATTTTTAATGTAAAATATTATTTAGATCTAGAACATGAGTAGGATACTAGCTATTTTTAGTGGCATAATTTTTGTAACCTTTGACTTAGAATATCCTATTAAAAGCTTCCTTTCAAAAGCATGAAATACTTGATGATCTGTCTATCTTATTTAAACCAGCAATTAGTGCCAGATGTTACTGTGTTTTTATGTTCAGAAACCAAATTTCAATATCTTAAACAAAAAGAACACTTGAAGGACAGAAGGAATAATTTCCAAATGTAATTACACCATATTGTTTTGGTTCTCTCTCATTAATTTACCTGATTGTGAAGTAAAATTAAATGATGTTATATTTAAAATTGGACCTGTGAGTAAAATAACATCTTTTTACTTTTCTGTATAGGGAAAAAAAAAAAGTTTTAGAGCATATTTCATTGCATAACCCCTATCCTGCATAAAACTGGTAGGGGACATTGTGAATATAAAAATCTTGTAATGTTAAGAACACACTACATGCATTTAATAGATAGTAACTCTGAAAAGATCCTTGAATTGCCCAATGTCACAAAACCATATCAGAGCTGAGAACTGAAATTCTTTATCCAGATTCCCCAGGAGAAAGTGAAGAGCAGTGATCTGGTCTATGTAAGCCTCAGGCACAACGCGTAATGCCTGATTGTTCGGTGCATCTTTGGGAACACAAAGGATGTGTGACTTTGGAGACAGATCCAAACAAAATGCCTGCCAAGGAGGTAAGGATGCTTGACTAAATAGCGGGAGTCAAACACATCGGCCTGTTGATAGCACTTGGCTGGGAATACAACCACTTCACGTAAACAAAAGCATCAGTGTAAATGGTCCAATTTTTGGCTGTGTCGACAAAGAAGAGAAGATAGGAAGGCAGCCATTCAGGGCTGAGCAGAAGCCAAATGCTAGGATATCGTATTTCACCTCCAAGTAAGCATTTGTGAAAGAAACTTTAGTCACCAATGCCAATAGCGGTTTAAAACTTAAAAATAAATAAATTATGGCAGTGTTTCCATGCACTAGAATATATGCTGCAAAAATATTTAGATGCTTGTGTTTTCAGTTAAATCCACACATTTGCACGTGTGATTGGATGATTCCCTGGTGGTGGATCGGTTGTTCTGCAGACGTTACTATCCAAATTGAGACTATCAGAAAAAATAACGATTCACATATTTCTCTTTGAAGAACAAAGGGTTGTTGTTGTTTTTTTTTTTGTCTTTTGTCTGCTTCTTAGTAGGTCATCTTCGTATCACTTTTAAACTTTGACAATGCGCTCTTGTTTTTCAAAACCAATTGTCAACAAATTGCCATCAAAATAAATGACAACAGGTCCCAGTAGGAAAGAGCCCATTGAAGACATTCTCCGTGTAAATTCATTGTCCCCATGGATGTCTGTAAAAATACTGCATGTGGTACAGTCCAATGTTTTGATGACCAGGATCTGAATAATTACAGCATATTTCACCATGATTCTAATACAGGTGCTAAAAACGGTTTCTTTGGCTGCATCAGAACTAAAAGGTTAAATAATGTCATTGGTAATTTAAAAAAAAAACTTTCACTAGCTTGAGAGGAAAAGCTTTGAAAGCATTTATAAGGAAATCTCATGGGATAAATTACCAAGAAGTATTCCTAAGTCCTATCCTATTCATTTCAATGGGACAGATATATCATCTCAGTAAGAGTTAATGGAATCATTGTGGGTGCCTCTCATGTGAATGTACCACAGTGTAATTCCTCTGATTTTTTTTATTTTTTGCACAGATGCTCTAAATTTTCCATCAGAAACTCTGAGGTAATACATCTCACTGCCTCTGTCATTCTTCTATACCTTTCAGTTATTCCTTGTCTAAGGAAAAAATTAAAAAAGCTCATTGTTGGACAAGGATAAGAGGTAGAGCGGCAATATTGATGTAGCCACATCATTCTCTATGGAAGTGGTGCCCATGTATACGGATTCCCTCCCTTCATTGTTCTGGGAGGATGCTCGGGCTCGCTTTAAATCAATAGAGAAGGTAAGCTGAGCAAAGTGCAGGTCTGAAAACAAATAAAACCTAATACCTCTAGTCAGCTGAAGGCATTTGTACAAGCCTGCAAGTGAGGAACTAAGCTGAAGAAATGACATCTAGGTGGTCATATCATACTTAAATTAATTTTGTCTTCAGGTTCAGTATGTAGGCTATTTTTCCTATTACATCTCAGAAGAAAAGCTCCAGTCTGATTTATTTTTAGAAGACTGGTCCACATAAGGAAGCCCAGCTGTTATGCTGTGAACCTTCATAGCTCTAAGGTGTTTAAGACCTGATATTTTGTTATCTATTTTTTTCTTTATACTTTTCTCTCTTCTGAAAGACAGACTGAATTTTCTCTCAGGTAGCTGATAGTAAAACTTTGTCTCCAGACAATTAAGTGCCCACTTGACAGAGATTTGTTTGCATTTATCTATTGCCGGAGGTTTCTTTATCAATATGTAGTCAATTTAAGAACTAAAATTTGGTTCATGGTTTGTTTTAAAAACAAGATGAAGAATCTTAATCTCTTTTAAACATCCGTAGTCACTTCAACTATTTCTAGTTTTCAAGTGAGCTCATAAAACTTATTTCCTTTTTCACCATTTGTGAAGAGCTCTGTCTATTCCTTCTAGAAAAGCTGTGTGGATATTCTTCCTTAACATTAATCCAGGAGCTCTCACTTTAAGTTTTCATGTGACTATTTCAGCTTTGATCTGTTCCTGTTTGTTCAGGATCTTGCACACTTGTGTAAGAATCCTCTGTTAATCTCTCTTTTCTTAGATACGGAAGACAAATATGTCCAGCAATTCTTCATGAATCTTGGTTACTAACACACCTTGGGCAGCCCCCTGCTGTACATTTCGAGTGTCTTCCCATAATGAAGTGGCTGAAATGGAGCACTGTTTTCTAATGAGACTGGTAGCATGCCAGAATAATTTCTGTAGCTTTTCCCCGCTGCCAGAGCTATATTTCAGAAACTTGTTTGCTCTATTTCATCTTTGTTATTGTTAGCAGGAAAGAGTGATAATGGTTTACTCCACTATCCACAGTCCCTTCTAGGTACTCTTAGTATGAATTCTATGTTGTGTTCCTATTTAGACTGCAAGCCTTATGCTTATTCTTCTAGTAATTGGCTACATTACTCCACATTATGCTGCACTGAATTTTATGAACCACTTATCCACCCAAAGGCCAATATGCTTGTGTTATAAATATTCCATTTCTGCTTATTCCAAGCAATGCTGCTATCACCTGTGTTTAAATCCTTAATCTATTCCATTCCCAAAACACCTCTGAGAAGGGTGAGCAGCTGCAGTTAAAGCTGATATGTAGTCTCATTGAAGGAGAAAAAAAAAAAAAAAAGTGATGGAGAATAAAGATGACTTAAAAAAAAAAAAAAAAAAAACAACCCATGTCATCTGTGCAAGGCCAAGTTCTCCCAGTGAAGTCATTTGATTGTCAAGGGAGTTTCCTGACTTCTTAGACAGCTGCAGTGTAAGCTACTTCGTTCTGTGAAGTCTTAACTCTACCAATAGCCACCACTGTTTCCTGGTCACTCTGTGTCCATTCAGGGGTCCTTTTACTCCAGCTTCTTCTAAGGGTTTCCCTCACAACTGACCTTTGTCACTTTTGCCTTTTCTTGACGATAATTGCATCTGTGAGGAAAATTCAATAAATGTCTTTATATGGACTCCAATCCAGGTAGCACGGAAATCACTACACAATGACAAAATATTGACTTTCTCTCTGACATCTCTTCACAAATGTTTAGCCATTACGTTACACAAAACATGACTGAAAGCCTGCTGTTAGCCTCCTTTTCTCCATTAGATGTAACCCTGCTACTTTTTTTTTTTTTTTTTTTGGACTCTTACTGATATTTTTTGAGTGCAGGGAAGGGGGAGCCTAAGATCTGTTAAAACCTTGCTGATTCTTTCTGTACAAAAGCTGTGAAACTGTATTTCTAATAACATGCCAAAAATCATTCAGACTTGTAGCTTTCAGCAATTTATTACAGTCTTTTCATTTTGTAATTGTAGATCTAGCCTCATTTATATCTACAGCGTAAGTCTTCAAGTTTCTTGTGCTGCCCCTCACTTCTGCACCCCTTCACAGATTCCACTTCTTGGCCACGTTAAATATGATTCATATTTCCCTATCTCCATGCCCTTCATAGCCTGTCTGTCACTGCAAATGTCAACTTCTGCCTCCACTGGAGGGTTTCAAGATAAGCTCTTCCCTGCTGACATCCTCCCTTAGAATGGCTTTTCCTAAAGCCTCCAGAGAACTATCCCATCATCTTTCAAAATCATTCCTTACACCATGCCTTGGCTCAACACCTATGAAGGACAAATGTTAGGCAGCTGGTATGCTGATACCATTTGCCTTCATGATTATCAACTGTTTGGTAGATGCCTTGCTCTTTGCCATCTGTCCATCTCCATCTGTTGTCTCCTGTCCTATACTTTGGATGTAAGTTCTGGTAGTGGTGACCATCTAAATATTTGTTCTTTTTTTAACAGAACAGATAGCACAGAAGGTTTTGGCCCATGACTGCTATTTGCTAGGCGTTGAGTAAGGCAAATAATTCAGTCAGCATGCCAGTGGATCATTTCCTCTACAAGGAGCCAACTGAGGATGCTTGTGGTCATCAGATCTATTGAATCCATAGCTAACAATCATTCTCATCTCCTGATTCTCTGTTAATGTGCAAAGCGTGATTGTGAGAACCAGTCTTCACAGCACGGAAGTCAGTGCCTTCAGATACACAGGCAAAAGACCAAAGTGAAGTAGTCTGGGCATGTGAAGGCAGGACTGTGAGTTTTAACAGCACAGAAATATCCTTCCTAGTCCTCTGAAATTCTTACAGAACAGCATTACAACCTTTTCTTAATAAAAATCTACCATAGATGCTTAACCTTTAACTCATCTCACAAATTTAAAAAAAAAAAAAAAACAACTGAAGTGCTTATAACTGCAAACACAGCTATTCTACTCATACAGTGTAAAGATCCCAAGAAATGCCAAGATTCTGCTCTGATGTACCAGGAGTTCCTAATGCCTCTGAAAGAGGTCAGGAGTTTACTTAGCCTCTTTGAGAAAGTGTTGGTTCCCTGCAGGACAAGGACTGCATCCTCTTCTATTAAGCCTGGAGTAGGAAAAAATCCTAAACAAAACACCAGATGTGATTCTGGCAACTTGGTTTTACCCTCAGATAACTTTGGACACTTCAGATACTATATTTTTATTTCATTGCTCATATAAAATCTGTCTAGAAATGACAAATAGTAACATCCTACCTTTCTAATGAAGTGTTTATCTATGTCCTTTCAAATACTATTTATTTTTTGACTGCTTATAGGCTTGTATGAAAAGTTAAAGAAGATCCAAGATGAATGTATTTTATGTCAATACAGGAAATTCAGCTGAATGGTGTTTACGAGCGATTTATTATATATCTTACATATTGATCATCACTGATAATTTAAATGCAGTCTGTCTGGTGGCTTAGTATGTTAAAAGACAGATCAAAAGCTACCATTTAAAGTAGCAGTTACTGGAAGACTTGGAGACAGTCCTCAGCCTGTGTAAATCATCACTGTTCTGCCAATTTGAACGCATCTACACCGATTTACACAGCAGAGAATCTAGTGTTCCACTTTTACAGAAACTTTTAAAATGCATGCAGTAGATTGACTATGGTTTAATACTGCTAATCCAGCTACCCTTGGTCTCTGTTTTCTCTTCTTAGACTTTGGAGATACTGCGTGGGTAAGCAGCACTAAAGAGTTTTTCAAAGAAATGGGCGGTATTGATTGGTAGATGTTTTAATGGCATTCTGCAAATACTGTACTCTGTTAACAGTCATTTCAGCTAATGTGTAATAGCCCAAGCTCAGCACAGCAATCCTGACACCAATGAAATTGTGATGCTATGGAACACAAGAAGGTGTATGAGCACTGGTGCTACCTTTGAGGAATTGAGGCCCGCTTTTTTTCGGTCTGTTTCTCATGGGGTAGTTTACAAGAAGCAGTGTAGCAAATAAGAATTTCCAGAACTGTTTTGTTTTGTGGGATTCATTGTGGAAGATGTTGGATCTCATTCATAATTTACTACCAAAACTCATCTCCGTACAACGAAGAACTGTTTGTTCCATGCTATATTAAAAGCAGAAGCCAATGTTCTTTATCTCTTTTTTTTCCTCTAACATTATCCCTTTGCTACTATTTTATATGAAAATAACATCTACCCAATTTTGCAAAGCAAGCTTTCTGGGGCAGAGATTGCTGCTTCCTGTGCTCTTATCTAACGCAGTGGAACTCTCTCAAAGCACTAAAATCATCCCCAAAAAATTTTGCTACATCTTAAGTCATAGATCTTGGTAGAGGACATTTAGAAGTATCTCTTCTATAAGATAACTTATAGTCTTTATATCTGATATCAAAGCTCCTCAAAATGTGGATAGGTTCAAGCACACACACTACAAAACCATTCTGTTTTCCTGCAAGGATTTTTCCTGCTCCTGCTAATGTCTGTTGGGCAGTGAATATGAAAAGCAATCTGAGGGATGGGAAAAAGTTATAGTCTTATTTTCTTAAGAATTCCTAAGAATGTCTCTTCTTGTCATGTGATACAGAAGGTTCCTTGAGGAGCAACATGTATGTGTAAAAAAAATAAATGAATAAATACCCAGTGGAATGTAGGAGAGTGACCCCAGCATCAAAGTCCTAGAAAAGTTCTAGCTTTCTTCTAGAGGAAAACATCCAATCGCCTTAAGAATGTTAGAGCTTGCTTCTCAGCTCCTGATAAGGAAATTAGTGCTGCCCCCTCCCTTCTTCTTCCCAAATTACAGCAATTGTACCTGTGAACAAGTGCCATAAGAAACCAGCATCCCTTAGCGTATTTTCTGGTTTCATGATTAGCTGATACAAAACTGAGATGTAATCAAGTAAGAATTCATTCGTTTGATTAGCCATTGAAATTACTCTGTGCATAATCAGATACCTGGCTAGTTTGTCAGCCTCCTTGAGGGAGTCTTGTTTTTTTCTCTAAATGGATGGTGCAGATCTGTTCACAACAGTGGGTCTGATTTAAGTATACGTGTGGGTGTTGTCTGACTCATCTTTGAGAGTCAAAACAGACAGATGATAGAACAGCTTTGTTGTGAGTGCAGTAACAGAAATGATCTATTGGAACAAGTTCTCCGTGCAAGCTAAGATATGCAACACAACAGATCCAGACTAGCAAACTCTATCCTAAATTATTGCAGATGTGTTTCTCAGGCATAGATATCAAGATTTTTGTATTCTAAAGTCTCATGCTGCTCAACTTCAGCAAGTTTCTATATAGGTTCAAGGATGAGTTTCCTTAAGACTGAAAAATTGTAAAGACTGCATTTCTTCCAGGTCCTCACCAGAAGACATGTTCTGACTTTAAAAAGAGTGAAATGGGGAGTAGCGTATGAGGCTTGTTTTGAAGAGTAGTTGTGTTTGCCTCTGAAATTCATCTGAAGGAAAAGAATTTTAGCAGCAGAGCAACTATAGGAATCTCACACCTTTATCACCTATTCCTCTTCCTTTCTTCTCCTCGATGTGTCCAGTCATATGGCCATCTCTAATTGAGAAGAATGGGATGAGAGTAGACTGTTATTGGTTTTTCCCTGTTATCAAGGGAAAATAATATAAAGCAAAGGATCCTAGTTAGAATCCCAATTAACAATCTACAGTTAAATAAGGAGGTGAAGTTAGCTTTTTCACCTCTGCATTTCTGTTTTCATTTCGTTACTGACATCAGTAGCCTCAGAAACTGATTAAATGATTTAAACTACTTAAATTAAATTAATTACCAAGTTAGTAATTATTCTAAAAGACCACTTGAATAGTTTCTGTATCGCGTTTGACATCCAATGAAATTGAAGCACTATTGAATAATAAAGAGGATGACTGCCATGCTTTTATTGTTTCAGCAGCCTCTTCTAAAGCCTCAAACCGTACTGTGGGATTTCTCTACCTGGGAGAAAAGAGAGGAATACAACATTCCAATCTTTATGTGGAAAATTATAAGCTATACAGAAATATGAGTATTAAATGAATGAAGAGACACTTACAAAGAGAAGTTAGCTGTCAAGATATTAAAAAAAAAAAAAAAGAACAACAAAAAATGTCAGTGACATTTAAAAAGGAAACCAGAGAATCTACTCAGCTTGGCATTGCAGACTAGCATCTTGAAAATGACAGCTAGTGGGATGTTTTATAGCATAAATAAACATACCCTCTGGGCACCACATATATTATTGATCTTCAGGTATAAAGTGGGGAGCCCAAAAAATACAGATTAGAAAAAAAACTCTAAGAAAATCTAAATTTCAAGTTTTATAATAAACGCATTGCAGTTGTCTACTTGGGAAAAGCATTTCTGATACAGCACCTTCAGAACCACTGCCATTCAATGAGGTGTTGTTACGTACTGGGAATTCTCACAGGCTTCAGCTGATGTGGACACTAATTGGAAAATCCAGTGAACAATGGAAACTATAAAGAAGTTATTTTTCAACAAACAAAAAAGTCTCCCAGAGAACAACAGAATGGTGCAAAAGCTTCAGAAACCTTACTACACTGAAAGGATACATGGGGGGATTCACATATAGTGCTAAGCACACATAGCTGGCTTGCATTCTGAAACAAAACGAATCTAAAAGAGTAGCTATCAGAGCTCTTGGTGGCCTACTAGTAATACGAAGAGTCAGAAGACAGCAAAAAACATGGAAATAATTTCTGAAATGATTACTGCAAGGTGTGACCCAATGTGCAATTACATGATTCTGTACCTAGCTAACTTACTGAAATGTGACTGTTCATGGGGTAGTGTGAAAATGTTGTGTGTGTGTGTGTACTGGAAATGCTGAGTCACAGCTTGAAGCAGTGATTGCGCACCTGGTGGGAAGGCAGGGCCAACCCAGGGGAGCTCAGGTGCATGCAATGTATCTGGGTGACTGTAAGGGCAGGAGCCAGGATCCACCCTTTCCCAGACCTCATTTAAGTGTTGGCAGTGGAGGTGAGGATGTCTCATCTGGAGCTCCCTGTATACCTGAAGACTTTATGGGCCTTCTGAAAGTAAGTAGCTTTTTTTCTCTTATTTCTGTGCTTACTGCTATTGTATCTAAGCAGATCATCAACTGCTACAGCCTAAGACCTTGCTGCTTTTCTACCTTGTTATGCCTTCTACCGTATTACAGTATGCCTTGCTTTTTGTTTAAGAAATCACAAGCAACCCCCCCCCCGCCCCGATAAACCCACACCTTGCATAATTCATTTCTAGCTTAGTATTGCGCTCAGAAAAGACAAAAAGACACTGCTTACGAGTTATGCTGGAAAAGATTAAGAATGCCAATGTAGGCACGTAAAATTGTATGTCTTACTCAATAATATGTTATCTAACTCTTCCATCAACTTTATCCTATGTAGGTGAGGTAAATTAGACATGAAAAAGCAAAATCTACGCTTTCAAATGCTAAAAGTTTCCATGAAACTATTGTCTTACTTGGAAATGTGTTGCTTCATTAGAAATATGTCTGCTGTATAAATATGCACCTAGAATCTAGTTCCTGTTCTCAGAAACAGTCTTCATGTGATAGTGGGGAACAGAGACTAAAAATAGTCTCCTACGCACAATTAATAGCATTCATTACTTTTCATTGTCTGTTCATGAATGATTTCAGAGGTACTCCAAGTGTTGTTACATTTAAATTAAAAATTAAATGTATGTACTTACTACGCGTTATGTAAATCCACTGATTGCTTTGTTTACTTAAGAACCTTCTTAACAATATGGTTACAATAGGCTATCAAGTTGTAAATGCTGCAGCTATGAATAATTACTGTCAAACTGCACAGTGAATTATTATACATCTTACACCACCACTGCTCTACAGTTTATATTTTGTCCTGGAACTGCTGCCAGAATTGATGCTAACCAGAAAATTAATGAGATTTCAGAAAACAGAGTAATAAACAAGATAACAAAACAGACATACTAAGTAACTGTATGGATTAAGTCCCATTTTTTTCAAACATGAATATATCTTAAATTACAATTCTGCATTCACATTTGGGAACCTAATCAGCTGACCTGAAAAGATACCAGAAATGTACTGGTCCAATGGGAACTGATATTCTCCAGTATTATGAAAACCCTGGCCTGTTCTGTTTATGAGCTTACTGTTAACACTTCACTTTTGCAAAATTTGAATGCCTGCCTATGGGTTCTTTTAAGCATCTGTTACTGAACTTTGCCTTTTTACGGAACCTGAATGTCTGCCATTTTGTTTTCAAGAGATTCCTTCCTTTATAGGTTCTTATGTTGAAGACATTTCCTGCTTCAAGAAATTTTCATATTGTATCTTCTACACTGACAGCACACTGCTAGGGTTCTAGAAATCAGCTGTATTAATAAATGATTATTTTTGTATGAGGTCATGATAATTACCATTCCTAATGCCTTGCATACCCTAATACCTTCAGGCTGGTAATCTTTAGCATGTCTTCTTCCAGTAAATGTTAAGAAGCTTATGCTTGAGAGTTTCAAACAACTTGGAGAACAAGATGCAATCCTGTTGCATTTCCAGCCTCACTTTAAACCAGCATGCTTTTTCAGCTTCAGTTCTCACATGTTATTATTCTTTCATATATATCCAATCTTTATAGGAAGTCTGCAGGGTTCCATCAATTCTCAGGCATAGTCTTTCCACAGTGAGTAATACACTTCTTTAAATTCCAAGAAGACCCCACCAACCTATTATTTCCATACTCCCAGCCCTATTTGTTTATTCGTCTCAGCAAGATCATCTGAAAAGCGCAAGCATCCTCTTCTGAAGCCAGATACACTTTCTTGCAGCTTGTAAGAGCTGTAAGAGTACCCAGGAGGCATATTGAATAGATTAATGCTCTTTGAATACATACACAGATTTCTGTTCCCCTTTTTGAGCACCAAGAGAATCGCTACTACCTCGCTCGTCTTTCCTCATTATAAGTACATTTGATTTGTCCACACTGGCATTATGCTAAGTAATGCCACTTCATTTACCTTCGTATACGTGATTTCAACTAATATAACTTCCATTTACCACTGGCTCTCTGTTCTTCAATTCCAAATAAGTTTTAGCCTTTTACTCTACTAGTTCTTTTTAGCTTATTAATGATAGCTAACAGTTCCAGTCTATCTGCTACAAAACCAAACCTGGTCCCTCTTGCAGGATTCCAACTCATCTCAGTGACTTGCCATTACACAACTGGGATTTGCAGCATTCACTCACTCTTCTCAATCCTGAAAATCACACAAGCCAGTCACTCATAGAAGCATAGGTCCCAGCCTAACATCCAAGAAAAATGCAGGTTACTTCAGGGAAACCTTTTTGTTATGAAATTCTATTTGATCTTGAAGGCATCTAAATAGCAAGGCAAACAAATGAGGAGACTTTGAGAATGCCTCCTGCCTCTGTTAAAGACTCAAAACCTCCAACACACCTTCCCTTCCCCATTTTGGCTCTGCAGGCATTGGGAATACAGGTAAGCTGACAGCAGGGATTTTTAAATTTTGATTCAAGCAGGCATCACTTTTAAGGAGAGAGATTGTCTATTGCAGGATGTGTCTTTGTAGTGATTGTCCAGCCATAGCCACAGCCAAGCTGCGTTTACACTGATGCAATTGCATCTGACTAAAGTCAAGCCATGCCTCTAGGCAGTGCCAGCGGGTGGGCTGGTAAGGAGAGCAGAAAAACTTCTGCTGTTGGTATATGCCTCTGAAGAAAGCATTTTCCTCAAGTATGTGTTTAAAATGCTTGTAAATACAAATAAATGATGGCATTATGACTCACCTCTAATTTTAACTTCCAATCTAAACTTGGAAAACTGATGATCCTTATGGGTCCCTTCATACTCATGATATTGTACAATTCATTGTTGCAGACATCTGAGCAGGCTGGTTTGACAACGGGAGGGCTGCTACCCTCTCCTGCCTTCTTGCTCACTTGCTCTCCAGCTGCTGAACCTTGTGCTGGTTTGGCAGAAACTCTAGCAGGTGGGCAGAGTGAACTACTGGAGGAAGAAGTGGCAATGTATTTTGAAATGCCAAGAGTGGATGAGCTGGAGCTCGTTTCATCATCCTGCTAGGATACTCAGTGCATTCTCCTGCTCTTACTTCATGCAAAACTGAACAAACTCCAGAGCAGAGTCTGTCAGCTGAAACAAACCATGTCAATGACAACTACATAAAACAACCCAAGAGATCAAAGCAATGCATTTCTGTGGGGACAGCACATAGAGCTTCAGCTGGAGCCATCTCCCCGTGTCAGCACTGTGCTCTTCTGACTGTGCTATGAGCACACAGGATTCTGGGCTCACAAGCAGACAGGCCTGATCTTATGACTGTTGCTACCAAGTGCAGAAGTGTGTGCAGCTTATAGCCAGTGTGTACAGCCTCATAGCCCAAACCTTTTGTCAAGTTTCTACCAAAGCAATGGGCTAAGAACTACTGCAGCTGCATTTCCTTCAGGAGGTGTCCCTGCATGTGACAGGAACTCAGCTGGCATGGTGAGATGCTGTAACTCCATGTATAATTTTGGGTAGTGCAGGCTGATGTGGTGTCCGTATTCTCCAAAATTTATCTTCCGGCTTTCCTTTGTATTGCCATCTCTCTTGTAAAGCACAAACACTTGTGTGGTCACAGTATGAAACAAGAGAAGGACTGAAAAAGCCTTTTAAATGTAGCTGCACTGAGTCTGTTCTTTTGACACAAATCTGCACAGATTCTTGTGCTGACACCAGCTTTTTTTTTTTCTTTTCCTGGAAGAAGTTCTCAGAACTCATGGAACTACTCAGCAAATATCCCTGGTTGTGTATTAATGGCTTGCTGATTACTTGCAATTCCTAGGATTTGTTTTCTGTGGTAAAATGTGAGGCAGTTCATACGTGAGAAGTTTTACTTGATTAATTTAGGAACTGATCTGAGAATTTACAAACAAAGAGCCTGGTTTAAGTTTCATAGAAATGAGGAAGATTTTAATTGCTTTGGCATCCTTTTCTGAAGGTTCCCCCATGCCTCTCCAGCTCAGAGCTGTATTAGAAGTTATTTTTAGGCTGAACAGTCATATTTCTAAGTAGTCAGATGAAAAATGGCTAAATATACATTCATTTTAAATAAAAGAGCATTTTAGGTATTTATAATCTCTACAGGTATTTATAATCCTTGACGTTAACAGGTAACTCCATATGATATGTAATTTTGTAATTCTGTGACTGTACTTTCATATTTATGCAAATGAGCTCCTCAGTGCACTGCAGCTGTTTCCTCAACCACATAAAGTGTTTGCTTGTTGCAGGAAAACATGCGTAATTACATTAGGTTGGCTGCCAAGAAGTAATAGTGGTAGAAGGAAAACTGATCAATCAGACAACCGGTGCATTGCTTTATGCTGCAGCACAACTGCTGTTGCTAGAAAGTGTGGGATCATTCCTTCATAAACTTTCCAACTTTCAACAGATCAATGCCATGTTTCTTTCCCTTCTTAGAGCAGGATACTTAAGTGTGATACAAGCAGCACCCTTTATTCTTCCTGAGAAATGGCAACTACTTTTAGAATGGCAAATCTTAACCACTTTCTTTGTGGTTATGTGGCTACAGAAATATGATTGTAGGGACAGACAGGTTTCAGACATCACAAGCTTGGCTGCTCATCTGAGGACAGAAGCTGTTCTACCTTCTCCGGGTCCATCTTGCACAAACAGCCACCAAAAAGTTCAGATATTGGCTGTTCAACAGAATATGCAGCCAGGGCCTCACCATTCTGAGTAAAGAGTTTCCTCCTAGTATCTAACTTAATTTTTCCCTCTTTTAGTTTAATGCCATTCCCCCTTGTCCAGTCACGATCAGACCGCATTAGAAGCTGGTCTCCCTCCTGTTTATAAAGTCCCTTGAAGTACTGGAAGGCTGCAATGACGTCTCCCCTGTGGGTGGCAGTGTGTTTGAAGCTTTAATGACAACAGGTTAAAACAAGGAAGAGCCAGACTATAACTTATACGAACCACTTTTTGTCCCTACAACCATTCTGGAGTGGAGTAACAAGCAAAAACTCAAGTGTTTTTGTGAACTATGAGATTGATGTTTTTGGCAAGCACAGGCCAAAAATAAAAATGAGAGAGAAAATAACAACTCATTAGAAACTACATAATAATAGTAATCTAAAAGAACACTGGCTTTCTATTCTGTGGGTATACATAGCCAAGGTTAGCAGCTTCAGTGACATATTCTCATGTTAAATTCATAGTATTACAACTTGAATGTGAGTTTTAGTTGGCATTTATATAGTAAAAAATACAATCTATTTGTAAGCCCCTTTGCAAATCTCATCTATGAACTTCTCACATGAAAGCTCACAAGTGAAGAGCAACATTTTATCACAGCAAAGCATGTTTTGCCTTCTGTTTTCAATTACCACATCTCAAAATCTGTCCCTCTCAAAAAATGAAGATTCCTCTTTTTTTTTTTCCTCACTGCCTTAGACTTCCCCTTTGATCACAACCAACAAAACTCCTATACTGAATCACCATCCCAGTCACAGGAAGTTGGATGTACCTCACACTGGAGAACAGCTGAGATACAGTGAAATGGGACACGTTCTGTGCCAGCTGAATATGTTGCCTTATCAGCACTCATAACCCCTGCCTGCTTGAGGGTGAAGGACTGAACCCAAACTGGTGATTCATCTCAGTACAGCTGAGCCACCAGCTCTGATCCCACATTGTATTAGTGTTTTCTCTTTGGCCTCTGTTGTCAAAGCTTTGCCACCCACTCACAAGAACGGGCTGCTGGTGTCTGGCTCGAACATGTGCAGCAGCGTGCAGCCTGTGGAACAAATGCAGCCAGCTCAGCACTGCCAAGCAGCCCGTGCTGCCTGACAACAGGAGGATGGCTTCAGCAACTGGCAAGTCAGAGCCTGCAAACCTCTGCTGAGATACAGGCACACTGAGATGAAATACATCAAGCTGAGGCTTGTTGTTGGAGACACGGTCGAAAGGGGTGCTCTGACCTGCTGCCTACTCCATTTCAAAGAGGACACAGTCATCTTTAAATAAGTCTGGGTCTGGGGCTTCATGGCTGGAAACACAGCCTATCAGTAATTGCCATTTCTGCTGAAAAACAAGTCAGAAATCACAAGAAAGTGTTGTTACTAGAAAAAAGCAACTGCATAAGTACCATTTTCTTCTTTTATAGAGAATCTGATGCACAAGTTTTACGCACACATCAGGTTTGTGAACCAAAGCTTGATGGGGAGCAGAGGGCTGGCTGAACTGATCCTAAAGATGTCACAACTCCAGAGAGGCGTCCTACAGTGCACTGTAAATGAACTCCCACTCAGCCATTGTAGAGAAGGCAATGAAACGCTCATTTACAACACTGCATAACATCTGCAGGTAAAACCTGTCCCTGTGAGGACTCTCTGAACCAAAATCAGATGAGTTACAGAAGTTCTTATGAAATAGCAAGCATTACCTGTTGAAGCCACTCAGTGCAGGTAAGGCCTAAGGCAATAATAGTAACAGAAAAGAAGGGACAAACCAGTACATAAGAAGTTGGTCATCATCAGCAGTCAGTGGCCATTTCACTGTAAATAGATTGAGGAGAAGTTGGTCATCAGTATCTCTAATTGAAACAAATCATGACTATTGTCATTGGAGTAAAGTTATAGATCTACTACTAATTTACTACTTAAATAAAAGCAATGCATTCCTTTGTTGAAACCTGGACTGGATGTGTCCCATCAAGTTTAGCAAACGACTACATCATAACTCTAAACGGGAGAGCCATTTCTTTACAGTAGACAAAATAATAATTAAACACACACACAAAACAGCTACTGTGTGCTGAGGACTGATTTCTCTCAATTATGCAGTGAGAAACAATGAGCGTTCAGCAGCTTCCAGAATCCAGCCTAAAACACAGCAAGTACAGAATCTATATCAGAAACAAAAGCTCAAACAGGGCAAAAGTGTTAAAACAAAGGGAGTTGTGTTGTAATCATCAGCTTTACCCCAAAGAGCTTCTTTTCTCTTTAGGTCTATTCTAGTTCCTCACATAGAAATTTCACTGACCCCACTAAAAATTAATTTCAGCCTTGAGTCAAATTTGTTCGCTTTCTCAAACTGATGTTATGCAGTGATATTCTGTCCTTAAACCTATAAATTAAGCACATGCCAAATAATTTCTTCATATGGATTGTGTCCCCAAATCAACCCCAAATGACTTACCAAATGCACTGTTACTGCACTTGAAAGTTTTTCACTTCTGCCTGTAGACTCTTTGATAGTAAGAGAATTGTCCATTCCAAAAATACTTATTTAACTAGAAGATAGATGTTCACTAATAGAGAAAGAAGTGTTAATCCCACACATATCCATATAACTAAGAAAGAGGAAGAGCCCAAATATATCAATTTTACTTTCAAGGACTTACCAAAAACCACAGATTAAAGAAGCTTATTTTCTTGGAGATGATTTCTCGGTACAGCAATATCTGACATCAATATAAGGCCACCAAAACTTCCTTAGTATGCAGCAAAGTACCTAAAGTACTGTACTAATTACATGTTTTGCAGTCAGCAAACTCCTCTGCACCATGAGTATCCTTGTTAGTCACTGAGTAAAATGCAAAGAGCACAGATCAACAAGCAAGCTCCAACAGCACTTTAAAAGATAGGGGGAAAAAAGAAAAAAAGAAAAAAAGGAAGGAAGGAAAGAGCCTATATGACTATAGCATCAGTGGCAGGGGGATCTGATCCCTCTGCATGTGGTAGAATGAAATCTGCAGAAGAAGCAAATCCCTTCTCTAAACTCTCATCTATCTTGAAGCCATGAATACTAATAAATGTTAATGTAAATGCTGTCAGGTGCCCAACCATTTTTTTGGAAAAAGATACATTTCTCTAAGAAGCACCTTCCCCAGGTCTTCCAGCACAGTTTGTGCTGTCTGTCTATTGTTAGATTGCACGCTCCCAGGGCCAGGAAGCATCATTCTTCCTGTCTCTTACAGTGCTAAGCACATTATTGAAGCTTAGCATCCATAACTACGGAAAGCACAGCAAAGAAAAACCCCAAAGTTTACTTTGATGTGGGCTGCAGATCCCTGTCCTGTTCTGACATCAGGTAACTGGACTCATGAAGTAGTTGTCAAGGCTATTAGAAAAAAACAGCAAAAATATTTAGGGCTCACGTATAAGGGGACAAAGGAGGAAATTAATGTTTCACTCAGATTTATTTAACTGCATGATACCTCTCTGTAAGCACTCATTCACACTTGCAGTGGCTTTAGTTTGATTAGAGCAGAGCCTCTCTGCATAAGGAAGGTAGCGTACAATAAACTAGACTAAATATTTCTGAATCTCTGGCTGCTCTGCACTCATGCCCCATGCAGTGCTGAGAGCCGAGTCTATATACATACTATATATAAATACACACACAAATCATGCCCACAAAGGGAGTTAGCATCAATAGGTGTAAACAGCTTGTCATAGATTCACACTGCTGAACAGCACTGAATTGTCAAATGACAGTGATACAAGTCAGATCTACACAGTATGTGTACCTTTGTCATTAAACTTTAATCTAGGCATTCACTGTTCCTTCTGTGCCCTCAGTTATTTCAGATAGCTTCTCCTCCATCCAGCATGGGGAATGTACAGGCTGACACAGACTTTCTAATCTCTAGCTTCTACAGCGTGACAGTACTATACCACCTCAGAACAGAATTAAAATGCCATCACACTGGGTGCATCTGTAATGCCATTGTGAGAAAGCCTGTCTCATCCCCACTGCTGCATATTTATACTGAGGTAGTGATGAGATTCTCCAACAATGTTTGGGATTCTGTTGTGTTTGTAATTTCATGCAAGTCTGGAAAAAGTCGTTCCTAGCCCTAAAATGTTTAAGTGATCCAAACCTCCTAAGAACATTTACATCTCACGAGATAAAACCCAGATGACAGCACTCTTTAGCAAGACTGGGAATTTCTCTTATATACAGATTTTAAGACAAGTGACGATTTTCATTCCAAATTCAACTCTTCCTAGAAAACCTAAGTTGCACTTCTTCCTGTCTGTATCCATTTTCAGTGCCACTGGAAATGTTGTAACTATCATAAGATCTAGGACTTAAAAGATAATAAACCATCCTCTTGAAAATATCATTACCAAAGGATAACTGGTGATATGACTCTGACACTAACCATTAGATCAGGGCTTAATCTTCATCTTCCTAAGTAGGACATGATGAATGAGGTTCACTCCATTTTTGCCAGCGTTGTTATAAAACAGAAACCACAAAAATGCACAGTATCAAATGCATGCAGAGATACTTCATCCCTTTGGTGAGAGAAAACATAAATGATCTTTTTATCTGGACTACATTCATAGAAATCCTGTTAAAAAGCGAAGAGACCAAACACTTTTATCATGTTATATTACGTATTCAACCAATCTATTAGAAGTAGACTGATTGGATGTACTCTGTCTATTCAGTCCAATTCTCAAGCAATCCTCTCCTTCCTTGCTATTAAGCATCTCAGCCTCCCAATCTATAATAACTGGAATTGGAATCCTCTGTCTTTTACCACAGCATTTCCCACTGATTTAATCATTCTATTCATATTTCTTGCTGACCTGATTTTTCTCCCCTTTCACTTTTAAATCCTCTATTGACTTGAATTAATCTTGCAGAGGGCTTGTACGACTGGGAACTCACTGAGTTTTGAAAGCAAGCTCTGCTAGCTCAGTAAAGGTCTTCTCATACATCTATTTTCAAAAAAGGTTAAATGCCTAGTGACAGATGTAGCCAAGTGTCATTAAAAAGAAACGCAGCCCTCTACATACACAAGAAGAAAATGAAAGTGATGGTTAAAGCAAATCTGTACCCAAGAACCTGTTTCAATTCACGTTAAAACTCACTTGGTGGAATCTGCACATTTTTGCACAGGAAAAGTAATGACAAAATTGCTCCTAAAATAAAGGACAAGACAGTTTCATGTATAATACTTAGGTCTTGCAATAAGTTCTCTCATTTGAGGCTGTGCCACATGCAAAACACAAAATATGCGTTGTGTCCATCAAAATATGTAACTAGCTACAGCCCTCATGGCTTAAATAGCGGCAGGAAGCCATTTAGCACAATTTGATCCTGGGTTTATACTTTTCTCCCTGTCTTAATACTGAAGGATATTTACACGAGAGCTGTCTTTACTAACAAGGGGTCTCCAATATGAGATAGGCTCATGCTGGGCATCCAATATAAACTTTCACATTCACTAAATGAAAACACATTTCCATGGCGAGGTTGTGAACAGAGGGCATTTCAGGCTGCTGCAGTTTCCTGTGAAACACACATTTATTTCCTCAGCTTAATTGCCCCTTTTTAGCTGAATTAAAGTGAGAAGAGAAAGAGGATGTGATTTCATGACATCTATTGAACACTGTTTATATAATGATCAAGCACACTAGGAACATAAAGTCAAAGATATTTTGTTTTATGTAGTAGGAAAGAATAATCTCCCTGCAGTGAGAAGCATGGAAAGTAACATCTACTGGTGCTCAGAAAAATAAGAAATAGCTCTTTATTTTTCTTGTGTAACAATGATGGTGCATGCAGGGGAAAATATTAATTTCAAATACAGTGAGTGTACTCACCATTTCTACCATTATTTTACAGATAAGTAAATTCTGGGATCCAGAAACAGCAGGATACTATAGTACTGAACAACTTAATACATCTGTAGCAGAAATTCCTACTAAATATGTTGCATTTCATGCAACTTTTTGGTTTCAGGTTTATCAATTGTAATCTGTGGATCGCTGTTAGATAGCACAGTCATATTAAAGGATTTATAGACATATGGAACATCTTCAGTATTTTCAGGAAAAAAAATAATATAAGTGAATGTGACCCTGAGAAATGTAGAGGCCTAATATTGATCCATAATTCAACTTCCCATCTCAATTACAGGGGAATATTAACAGAAAACAACATTCTCCGTGCAGAGAACAAGGGTTCAGATTTCAGCTGAAAATAGAAAGTTATAAATGGCTACAACCTAAACTTTCACCCAGAAGATACTCTTATCCAATTACACGAAAACTTCTTGTCCCTTCCTGAGATTAAACCATTTGGCTGCACTATTAATACAACTGCAGCAGTATTTTATATCTAAAGAGGCAAAAGCCAGCACATGCAAACAGAGCAGTCATTTGGCAAGGGAAATAGTGTCAGCTGAAAGGCACAGAAGGCATCATTTCACAGCAGAAACATTATTAACAGGTTTTTTCCCAATACTTTTTGCTAAATCTTCTCTCCTTGGCCTGCGTTCTTGTTTTTTTTAATAGATTACTGAGAGCTCTGGGAGTTTTTGGCATGAAAAATATTGTGCAACTACTGTGCTAAGACAGAAACAAATGAAAACATTTTTCCTTACCTGCTTAGATATATGGGGTACGTAAAGGAGAAAATCATTTCAGCTGAGGTGACTATTGCGTTTAACAAATGCGCACGTAAAAATATCTATGAAGATTAATTTCAGATAACAATAGAAGGTACCAAATCTTTTTACCTATTTTGACAATTCTCCTCATCATAAAACCAGAACTGTTGATAGGGTTCTTGAGAAATTACACATTATAGAAGCTAAGAATGTTACATCTCATTTTCCTCTCTTATGCTAGTATTTGGACCTTTGAATACTCGTGCAGATACTATAAATGATTATATAGCTGTCTGTAAGTTTATGCCCAGTATCAACTGAAAATATTTGCAAATTCGAAAGAAATAATTTTCACCTTTAATTGCAGTAGCAGAACTGTTCTTACTACTATTCTTACCATAAAACTGCAAAGCTTCTGTGGGCAAATTATCCCTCTTGCTGCTAGATAAAAAAGCTGAACATGAAGATGCTGAAATAATCTTGCAGTATGGGCATTTAAAAATGAAGTTAAAACGTTATTCAGAGGTTCAGAGAATGAGCAGTAAAGAATTCTTACTGGTTTTATACCTACGTGGTGATTTAGCTTATGTAATTTCTTTTACAAAACTATTTCATTGTTCAAGTGGCTCAGAGAGCGCTCTGAGAGTGTCACTAGCTGTAAATTTGACAAAATGAAATGTTGCTTTCTATCAACATGTGCATTAAATCCATTACAGATTTTCCTCTAAGAAGTTTATGTTAATATAGGATCTGTAGATTTCCCACTACTTACTGTACCAAATTAAAATGACATATCTCATAATCAGAACTAGACATTAATACACTGTTTGCAAGGACTTGACAGAGAACCCTTAGTTGCATATTTTCCCAGTTTTCCCAAATTTGTGGTTAGAGAAGTAAGTAGTACAAGAACCAAAGGACAACAGTACTAAGAAGAGGAAAAATGTGTGTTAAAGGAAGATTCAGCAAAGCATAAGAGCTCTCAGGCACTAATACCATAACTTCCAGCTTACTGTTAAACTGTCCTTCAGAAGTATGCATAGGGATTCCAGCACAAGGCTGTGATTTATTCTCTGGATAACTGTTCCCATTGCCAAGACAGCTTGCTACCACCCTTTTAGTAGAGAGCCTTCAGAAAGATAGCAACCTTTCTCTGGAGTCCATCCACAATCTAAATAAGCATTCTCCATTTCCAAGAGCTGTTAACTTAGAGCCAGAAGAAACCAACACCTTCCTACAAATATGAGCAAGCCACACGTCCTCTGAAAATGCTTCCTGCCAGGAAGACCTCTCCATGCCCATCACTCCCTTCAATTTTACAGCAATGTAAAGAATGCTGATTAACTAATGTAGTTCCAGTTTCTGGATACAGCCTTACCTATCTGTCTACCATTAGATGTCTTTCCCCTGACAAGAAAAATACTAAGTTCAAGACCATTAATAAACCTCCCTGCCAGAGCCTGGTTGAACAGGCAGAGTGTTAGGATCTAGTCCTATCAGAAGAGGGAGCGAAGAGTAGTAATTTCTGGTTAAGCAAATTTGCCACATTACATGCCTATAATTATTTTCAGTTTAGCCTGATGTGGTCTAAACAGAATTGATAGCTAGAAAACCTGGAGCTGGAAATTGAGCCTAAAAGTGGAGAATAAGTTCACATTTTCCCTATACTAAACTGGTTTGTTTATTATTTGCAATTGTAGCTAACTGAAGGGCAGGTTCCTGGTTTCTGAAGATTCATGTTTGGTTCAGATAAAAATGATAGAATTAATTCTTCCATGCATTTGTTAGCTAAATTGTCAACAACTTTTATATTTAAAAAAAAAAAAAAGAGAGGGATGAGATATGACTCCTCCAATTTCTGTTTTTGCTTAAAATATCCAATCCATTTGGTTTCTACTCCATGCCACATTTGGTCAAAACAAAGATTTAGAAGAAGGAGTGATGGTAAACTTAGTAAGTACTCAGATATTATAATTTTTCCAAATCAGTTTTGCCCATATTAAAAAAGCCTGTACTAAGCCTAAGGCCATGAAGGTCTCTGGTTTCTAATTTTTAATCACATTTTAATGCAGACTACAGATATGACACCAGGAGAAATCGAACAGCTTAGTCTACTTAAAAGTTGTACAGCATTATATACTTAAGGATGCAGTTTTGGTGTTACATTTGACTTAGTGCTGCTGAAGCATGTCTATTTACAATTCCATATCATTGAGGCCACTTAGGAGCAGTTTGTTACAACATCCTAAGAGTCTGTACAAGAGTCCTGATCACTGCAGTGACAACACAAAGAAGCGACACTTGCTTGTAATTACCATCTCTGGAGAACTTGTCTTTCTAAAGTGTGCAGATCACATTATGAGAATTTTGCTTCCCACCTGGGTTTCAAAGTGAAAACCGAGCCATTGGAACATTGTAAAAAAAAAGAAAGAACCTTGGCTATTTTTCAGAATAAGATCCCCATACGCATTCAGATATAATTCACTTTCATATGTTAAATTGAAAAGGAGAAGATTTGAAGTTTCAAAGGCCTATTTATCTTCCTCCTAATCTAGCATGCTTGTTCCCTTTGCTGTGGAACTTTCACTGTTATTTGCTCCTGTCTATTACTGCATGATCCAGTTCCTCTCCAGCCTTTCTGACCTTCACCTGCACTTGCCGCTTCTCTCATTCCAAGTTCCTCCAGGGAATCCCAGCTCTGAAATGAAACATAGCTGTTTCTTTGCAAACTCCTTTTTAAAAATCCGCATCTGCTGTGACACGTGTAAGCTATGAGGCGATTAATGACAGGTCTACCAAAGGGAACTTGGGAAATATGTGACAGTAAAAATAACAATGGCTTCTTTTAACTTTTATTCTTCTTTTCTGCTCTTCATTGATTGGTTTCTTAGGGCACATCTCCACTGTACAATACTACATGCCACAGAGACACCTGAGCTACTACCGAATGAGTAAGCTCTGCAGGACAGAGCTAATTAGCCCAAGCACAGTGCCTTGCTAACAGCATTACATTGCTTTAAAGACAGAAGTTAGTACATCCGCACAGTGCTGCGCTCTGCCCTATCGCTGCCTCAGTGGCAGTGGAGTGATTTCTGTATCCATCAGAGAGGGCCATTTCATGAGCAATTGTGCAAATGCATCTCCACTATAGTTGGCAACGTTTGTAGGAGGACATTTTTGTAGGTATTCTTTTTCTTAAGGCATGTGCAGACATACTTTATCTCATAAAAAGCCACACCAATTTTCAATTTCCATCCAGTAAATATATAAATACACACACACATATAAAAAATAAACATTTTGCTTGTGTGCAAAAATATATTAAATGCTGAAAAAAGTCAAGGGCATAAATTACTCAGAAGTGGGTGACTTTCAGAGCTTGCATATAAACCAGCCATTTAAAAGGCATGGAAAGCAATTTCTTAACTCTTCTTGAAACAACTTCTATCATTCAATGATTATTCTCTTTCTATGCTCTTTAAACATTAAATGATGTTGTATAACTACAAATTTAAGTCTCATCTACATTAAAAAATGAAACAGAAAAAGAAGCATTTCTATACATTTGAGGATTACACTACCCTGTGAAAATTCTGGTTTATACTAATAGATGGAAGTCCATATTATGTACAAAAGCAATGCAGACAAAGACATAGTAGTTGTTAAAGGACCACATACCCCAGCCAATAAGTCTTGCTGATCATAACTTAAAATTAGAAGATGAGCCCCCCAAAACATTATAAAACAGCAGAATGGAAGAAATAAACACAGTAAGATGATGTCAGCCATTAAAACCTTCCAAAAGGAAGAAGGAGGTGAATAAGGTGCTTAGGCCAAGCGTAGTGACTGCTACAGCTGACTAATTAGAAGCATCTATGGTCCAGAAAGGAAACAACCAGACTAGACTAAAGCAATATGACCAAACAGTATGAATTTTATAAAAAGTGATTCAAAATTACGAATTCTTCCAAACACATAAAACTCCACCATGAACAAGTCAGCCATACAGGATTAACTACAGACAGTGAAATGTAAAGCTGGACCTCAGAAATCTAAAAATCTGAAAGTCAAAATGACAAGACTTCTAAATTAACACTCTTCTGAAGTCGGTCTTACCTTCTTTCACAGACACAGTGCAGAGGTCTCCCAGCAGCAGGACAACTCAGCTACTCTGTTTGCTCACAGCTAATGCACTGAGCTTTAACACACCACTTCTGCACTGTTGTGCACTGCAAGGCACTCACTCCAGCAGGTGCCATGCACGTGACAGGTGCCAGGCACAGCACCAACTGACCACTTCAGGAATAAAGGTGTGGGTGCGACCAACTTCAACCTCCTTTGCATGTACAGCTCTGCAATATCACAGTTTTTGGAAATGTAAACCTCTGAAAGTAAAGGGTTTATCTATAATGCAGTGTAGTGGAAATAAAATAAGTAAATATTCTGATTAACAGCGTGTCATGCTTTTTTTTTTTTTTTCAGGGTAACCAGTTCCATCACATATATTTCTAGGATGTGCTCATCCTTGACATTTTGGCTTCCATTTTTCCCAAGTGGGTTGCCTAACAACGGATTTCCAGCATGCTCCAAAGTGACTCAGCCATCATCTCTGCACTAGTCTGATCGCCCTGCCACAAGTTCTCACTCACACAGATCTCTACACCCACCTTCTGAATCAGACCAGGAGCCATATCTTATTAGTCAAGTGGCACGAAAGCTTTAACAGTAATTACAGAAATGTTTTTCCTCTGCTCTAATTACAGTGTATTCAGCATTCTATTAACCTTTAAATTACTGCTATTTTTCCAGTAAGGAACTGTAATGAATAGTTAAGAGAAAAGTTCTGTGATTTCAGTGCAGAGAAAATGAGCAAGAAACAAAGCATGTCTGGTACAAATACACTGCACTGATGGGCACCACTGCCTCTCATAGGCCAGGCCCTCAGCTTGGATGGATGAGAATATCTTCATTGATTCTGGGAGCCCAGAATCTATAAAGCACTGTTTTTATTTATTGCTACAGAAAAGAGACCTGGGACTCAATCTGCTAAATGCAGGGTGGCACGTACCTACGAGTTGGAAATAGTGAGAAACTGCTGCTTTGGACATTATTCCTCAGCATACAGGAACAAGCACTGTTCTAGGCTCACCTTAATAACAGTATGCAATAAAACATTAAAGATCATGTAGGAGAAATTATTTTCTTCCTTTTGTGATAGTCTATTGTCATCTGTTATAAGGTTGATTTTATTTTATTTTTTATTCTGCTGATGAGTTTCCTTCATTTTAAATTGTAATATCTTTGTCAAAGAAGCTAAGGGAAGAACTGGTTGGCAGAGATGATACGTCATGGAACAAGTCAAATGTAGCAAATATTTTCATGTATTCTGAAAATGATGTTTAACCATTTAGGGATGCTTAGTAAGAAGAAATTGGTTTTGTCCCTCTGTGTCGTCCAAACATTTCTTTCCTTTAAAGGAAGCCGGTGATTATACTTCCCATGAGAATAAGATTATCCAGGAAAAACATGAAACCATTTAAGCTGATGCATATTTTTCACTGTTGTTTCTGGCGGACGTGCCTGTTCCACAGAAACACTTAAGTAGCCACATATACAATCATCACAATCACTTTATGATGATGTAATTAAAAATTTCTGTTTACAATGACATATGCAGAGGCATAGCATAGTAACAACACAGGAGAATGAATGATGGAATAAAATGACCTTATTACCTCATTCACATCTGGAAAGAACCCATTCCAGAAGATTGTTCATTGGAACATAATTATTCTCTAGTTCACTCACAAGATTGGCTTTCATAGACAGTTCTTTATTCCATTTAGAAATCTGCTGTGTGTTCATTATAAGTACATTTAGAAATATTACTTTATGCTGTCTTCTCTGTTTGTTTTTTTTTTTATTTCTAGTTACCATATTTATATGTATCAACTCTGTGCATTGTAAACTTCTATCAACCTTTTTATTTCTGCAGAATGAATGCTAGGTAAGAGAGCTTGCGCTCACAGAGTTTTTTAAAGTCATCTCTCATTTCCATTTTTCAGCATCTTTTCTAAGAACCGTTCTATCTTATATAAATCATAATAATAATGACAAAATTAAAAAAGGATTAGGTGAAGTGAATGCTAAGAGTCTCAACTGAGACTGAAATCTTTGATCTGAACCAGGCAGAGAAGGAACTTGAACCACCAACCTACTTCCTCACTTCATGACACAGCCACTATGCCATAGGCAGTACTGGATTGATTCTCTCTGTCTGGGTTTGAAATTTCATCTGGGATTTCAGATCTCATGAGAAAACTGAAACTGCCCTTCTCAATGGAGAAGTTTCAGCATTTCCTCAGAACACTTTTGTCAAGTGAACAAAATATCATGACCAGATGAGCTATATCATGTTCTGAAACAGACAAGAGGTTTTAGGCATGAGATTAATTTTGAAAAGTTTATGCCTTTAGAAGCCTTAATCTCACTTAATTTCCTTGAAGGTGAGAACAGTCATCATGGATTTACCATAGGTCAGATGAAGATTATACAAAGCCAGAGGCATACTGGAGTATGTAATGGCAGTGTAACTCTGGTGGCATTAGGAGCACAGTGTTTTCTGAGCCTTGGCTGAGGTGAGCGACTCCAATACACGAGCTCTTAAATTAGCACACGCACTTACTGAAAATGCACCTACAAAGAATTCAGTTCTAATGAAGCGAATAAAAGGAACTGAAATTGTTTCATTCATATCGTTAGAAAATCTTATTCATCTTAATATATTGGCACTGCTACAATTAATAGTCTATTTGAATTTCCTTTACAGTTTCTATTATAGGAGGTTTATAATTCATGCATAAGAATCTTACTGTGAGCTGAAACTTGTTAGTTAACTTCTTAGCTCATTTCACGCAGCTTTTCTGCACAACTCAGCTCACCCCCTCCCCCAAACAATGACAAGAAGTGCTATATGGGGTTCATCAACCTAGTGTGCTGATAAAGGGTCAGCAAGCTCTGCATGCTGTCTGGTGTGAAAGTTGCAAGAGTATATTTCTAAAAGAATCACCCAGACCTTCCCAGACTCCAGCCATGACACCACAAACTTTAACACCATATCTATTCAGTAGCAAAGCATTTTGCCACACAGATTTGTTTCAAATCAGTCATGGATGCAAAATGCACAGAACAAGTACCTTTAGACCAGAACTGGAAGTTACATAAGCATCCTTATTTTGTTATTTCCTAACTTGTGAATGCTTGATTTTGCTCTGCTGGAGCTGTTTTTATGGATTTCCCTATGGGGGTGAGGAGATGTCACCTGAGGAACATCAGCTAGAGTGGAAGTGGTAGTAAAGATCTTAGGTTTCTTTTCCCAGCCCTGGCACTGACCGTGCCACTCACCATGACAGTCACTTTCCTTCTCTATTCTTTCACATTTATTAAACATGAATATCATTAGTCATTTATTTCACAAAAAATCGTAGCAATTCAGTTAATCGAAGTGCTTAACTGAAAAATAATATATATGAACTGCGCTCAAGGAAAGAGAAAATAAAAACTGCAGTTAGCAAAGTTCCTGATGGGGAATTATAATGAGAAGAAAATTAGTGGTAAAATATTTTTAAGGGCTTTGTCAAACTTCAAAGGCTATCACCTATGACAGTGTGTTAGAACAGAATTCATATTAAAGTACAATCCTATTCTACGTATGATCACAGATGAATACTGAATAGGCAGCCACCGAGGAAACTATGTTTCTACTGTACCATTAGATCAGGAAATACTGTCTTCTTTTTGAATTTTATGTGCATTGTGCCAGAGCATGACCAGATTCTATATCAATTCTTGTGCACTGTGGCAGATTTCTCATAAACAGGGAAAACTCCAAGGTTGAATTCACATATTTCAAATCTGAGGTTGGCAGAGTTTTCATGAACCTTAAAACTAACCTATTGCATAGGATCTTATACATATTCTCTCTTCTTGAGAGAGACAATAACCTCTCAACTGTACCATACTTTGATTCTAATGACATCCACTAAGCCTGGATTTCAGCTTCACGAAGTACAGGCCATCATGTTCAGCCTGGAGCTCCCATTAAATAATAGATGCTTCTTCACTTTGTTCTATTGTGACCCATTAATTTTGAAGAGGAAATTAGGAAAAAATATACAAAATTCAATTACTGAGATGTTCCAACACTTGGTTTGGATTTGTATGATTGTTTTTGTAGTACGTACTGGATTAGAACTGGATGGGAATGCTTCTGATATTGAGAAAGAAAAAAACTAACTGAACTAAAAAGGTTTATAAATTCTCAAATGAAATGATATATGATTCATTTGAAGGCATCTACAGCTGAGAAGCTGTCCTCCACTGTGACAGATTGCAAAACTACAGTACAATTTGTTTTTTCAAGCTGTCCCTGAAAGAAGATTCGGGGTGAAGTTTTGCAAGTGAAGAAATGTGCCATCTTCTTTGCTTCTAGTTTATATCCAGTTTACAGAACTGAGAACACTGTATATCCTCTCAGTTTGAAACTTTGTCAGTGTGCTTTTATAATTGTGACACTTGCGAGATTTTCTTAGATCAAAGACAGGGGGGTTTGTAAAACTGTGAAGCGTGAAAATAACACAGTCATTCACAGAGTGCTTTGTTTTCATAAATATTTAAAAACAGAAGACTTGTAAGCTCTCAGGTTCTCTTAAACAAATATGTGGGAACTGCTGAGTCCGAGCCTGAACCACTGATTGAGCACCTGGGGAAAGGACCTGGGAGCGCAGGTGAAGGCAATTCAGCTGTGTGACTGGAAGGGGTGCAGCCTGGCTGCACCTCTCTTAGACCTCATTTAAGGGCTAACTGCAAGTGGGGGAAGGATTTCTTTCTGGAGATCCTTTCCTGGTGAAGCTTTCCCCTACAAGCCTGGAATCTTCTGATACAGGTGAGCAATCTTCTTCCCTTCTTTTATGGCACCTTTCTATGGTACTGGTCCTTCTGTCATTGCACCTTTGTAGTAATGTGTTTTCCATTATACTGATCTAATTGCTATAACAGCTTATACAACACAGGCTTTGTTATGGCTCTCTCATAAGGAAAGTGGAATCTTTTCCTTATTCCAGAGCAGTGAGCTCTGCCCTCTTCTCACTCTCAAGGCACGTTTTTCATTATTGTGGCACTTTTCCTGATTCCCTTGGCCAAATACTCAGTATCCTCCAGAATGTTGAACAGAACTGAAATTAGTGATTTTATGTCAAATTTTGTTTAGGCACGTCTTGGGGGGGGGGCGGGGAAAGGCAGGTAGGGTGAGAGAAGTTAACCTGTTTGGGAATAGTGGAGAAATTCTGTGTCGGTGTTATACAAATGTTTGGTTTTGACTTTTCATTACAAAATATTTTAGGGGCCCCTTTAAAATAAAAAAAAAAAAAAAGAAATTGAGATTATCTAACTTTACTTAGACGCGAAGTGAAACATATCTATGATGAGTCAACCTGTTAGCTCATGTGAGATCCTTACTCAGCTGTTTTGAGAGGTAGATTTCCAGGAAGGAAGGACTCTTCTGTGCCAGTTGTTAAAAAATACAGTCATCTTCTAGTGAGGATTGTTTTGAAAGCCAGCAATTATACACTGCTCTCAAAAAGCTCAAGTTCTCTTCTCACAGTCACCTATCTCCTTTCAAATACAGTTGATTATCAGTGATGCTGGTATAAAATTGCAGCTCTGCCAGCCAGCAGAACCCTCCTGGCCATCAGTCTAATAGCTGAGCGGCAAAAGCGACAGTCAGCTTTTTCTGGATAGTAGGAGTGCATATGGAGAACACTGGAGAGAATCTTGTCATACACTGTCAGTTCTTCTTTCATTTGTTATTTCTGTGCGTGACTTTAAGTACTTCAGCTTTCATTTTCTCTAGAGAACAAAGATACTTTTCTTGTTCACACAACTCTCAACAAAATTTACAGGCTAAACATTTTTCTTCCTCTTGCAGACATGCTGAACAACGTCTGCTTTCTCACATAGTGTCTGCCTACTCTGTTTCCAGGTTCCTTTAGCTTGAACTTTTGTGTTTTTGTTTTTACTTCTGCATTAGTGGCCACTAATGTTTTGATCCTTCCCACTGTGCAGCGTCATTCTGCCTCAGGTCATTTTTCTCCTTAGACACTTATTACCATTCCAGTATTTCAGGAGTTATTCCCCGGAACAGGATCAATTGTTTTTCGTCCTTGCCTCCCAATGGGAAGGTACAAAAAAAGAGACAATCCCAACTTTGCCTTCATTTTCTTATCACACTTCTCATGATCAGACCAGTTTATGGGAAGATTGAATTCTTATTTCTGATATTGTGCAAGTTCTTTTAGGTCTGGATACCCAGGTGAGCAGATGGCCTGTCCATAGGTGTTGCATTACTGTTTTGTTATTTGCTTTTTCTGATATTTGGTAGTGTCATGAATCTGTTCACTGACATGGAACTCCATCTAAGGAGTGCTGAATACTAACAGCTCAAGATTTATAATCAAATTGTTCTTTATCCTAGAAGAACAGGAATTCTAGAACTATGGCAAATTTCTGAGTCACGTACATATAGATCTGTGGCATCTTATCCATATGTTTCTTTCTTGCCTTTTATGGTTCTCGGGCAAGTGCTATCCAACTTACCACTTCCAAAGAAAACTCCTTATTTATAATTTCAGAATCCTAAATGCTGAAGCTCTTTACCTGAAGACACAGCACAAATGGATTAAAAGCACAGTTAACTCTGTGAACTTCAGGACTGAACATTAACAGCTTTTCCTTGGACTAAAGTTTTGAGCTCACAAGGCTGGAAGCTAAGGATCCCATACCATGATGTTTATTAAGGATCTTATGTCTAGAAAATCAGTGGTTGGAATTTTTCAAAGGGTGATGTTCTGTGTCAGATCTTAAATTGTATTAGATTATAAATGAATAATTGACTGACATGCCACCATACACTGTTTTGAGCATAGCTGACAGGCACAGATATTAAGTTTTCCTCCAGTATATTTTTGACTTTTTTTTTCCCCTGTTGATGCAAACTAGCTACTTACATACATGCACTCAAAATAGGTTTTAGAGAAGCCAGACTGATGATAATACATTGGGAAAATTAATCTCAGTAATGGTTGATAAAGCTTAGTCTGTCAACGAAGACTGATCAAAGTACTAAAGCCGAATTGTTCTCTATCCAGACGTTATGGAATTTGTAGACTTCTTCACAGAGCACAGAATGAAAAATTAAAACAGATTTCTAGAACAACAGAGTACCAAAGCTACAAATCAAAAGTATTTCAAAAGGCATTTTGATTAACTGAGTTCAAGTTACATATTGTGCCAATTGATCTCTGTTTCTTTCTTGCCAGGTATTGCTTCTGATTTATTTCTTGTCTCTCAAAATAAACTGATCATATTCAGCAGTGACCTTAAAATTATCATTAAGGAAATATGAGTCAGAGAACCTTGGATAGCCTCAAGCTATTCTGTGTTTATGAGATCATGACTTCCTTTGAATCTATTCATTTTGAGGATATGCTGCTGTCATCTTCTGTTACCTTAAAACTCATAGAACAGAACAGATATTTTAGATGACAAATCCAAACTTTGACTGTGTTCTTAGAAGGTATTTCCTAAAATTTCATCCATGACTGCTGGGACTTTGAGGTGGTAACACACTTCAAGTGTGTGTTGGCACTCAAAGGCAGTTCAAGGTAGTTGTCCAAGATGAACAGGTATAGCTGTTATTAGCTACATTAGCTTTTTTTAAACTACCTCATGCTTGAAAATACATCTTGAAAAACTGAAACTCATTACATTCTACAATTATACAACTACTGAAGTACAAAAAGTATGTCCACTCTGTTATATATCTGCTCTTTATCATCAGAGCGCACTAAGGAATTACTGTTGTTCTGAACTTAAAGACGCTGTTGCAATTGTTCCATGGTCAGCTCCTGCTTTTTGGATATGATCATTACTGAACCAATAGAGATGCTTGGGGATACAACAGATACACGAAAATATCAGATTCTAAGCTTCAATTATTTCAAGTAAAATAGCAGAGGTATAAAAAAAAGGCAAAAGAAATTAAATAACTTTGTGTTGTGAGAAAATTGGTCTTTTTAAAATATGTGGGAAAACTATTGGAAGTTATTCTTTAATACCAATAGGTATAGAATGAAATCTGCATGCAAATATGCTGTCATGATGAATAACTACTGCAGATCTCAAATTTTCCGAATCAGTGGTGTCAATAGAATATTTATACAAAAGTGACTTTTACATTTTGATAACAGTGGAATCCTGAACTTCTCAGAGCATAATGTGAATGCATAGTGTTTTTCACCAACAAGCACTTGTCTTATGTAAATTTGGTAAAGCAGTTGAAAGACAAAATCTCTCATCAAGTTTGTATCCAATTACAGTACTGCAAACTGACTGTTTTATCACTGCTTCTTATGTCAGACAAAATCTTACTCAGAAGATCGTTATCTGCATCAATCTACCTTTCCCTGACTAGCAGTTTTAAGCTATCTATACATACAGAATATCTCCATCACTGACTGACATATTTTACCCATACTACATTATTCATCTGAGCTTTTGCTGTAGGAACAGGATACTCCCATACTGGTCTCTCAAATCCCAGAGCAAAAGGAAGTTTATGAATCATGATGTCTTGAGACACAAAATGCTTGTCAGCAAGGAGGACTGAACTAGATGAAATCATCAGCTGTGTAAAATCTGTGCTAATGAGAACTACAGAACTTAAAGTGAGCACTGTTTCATAAAGAAGTGTTAAGTCTAAATAAGCACCCAAGTAAATAAAAAGATAGATGGCAAAACTCTAATTTATCTTACAATGAAAAGGTTCGCTGCTTCAAAATCTTAAATGTCAAGTACAGCCCTATTAGAAATCACAATGTTCTGTGTTCTCAACTTTGTATTCAGCATTTCTATTGGTATCTTTCATATAACTGTGGAATGTTCTATAATTTCTTTTCCTTTACTATTTAAGACAGCTATATCAACTTCTGTTTGTAATTAAGTGACTCACGTGTCATACAGATCTTCGGCGCTTCTTGGAGACACAGCTACCTGTTCTGTATAGAAAAACAGACATTTACTATAATGACAGTCCAGATTTATTTTAGTCATTGTTATATGCAACATATTTACTGCTCCATGCTCAAAATGTTTGTTCTTAAATATTACAGAAGAGCTCAGTCCTAAAATACTAAATTAAGAGCAGCATTGGGCTTTTACTATGAATAGTGACAACTGAGCCAAGCCCTGGCACAGAGCTCTACAGACTTTAGGAATATTGATATTGGAAAGTACTCCTATGAGGAGTACAATTAAGGATTTTATCAGATAGAATGCAGGAGGCAATTTCAAGAGGCAATGCCAGAGAAATCTCAAAAAAGCAAGAGTTCAAAACAACTTGTCTTCCTTACATTCTGAAATGAGGTGTACTTTTTTTCTCTCTGTTACTTAGCAAAGTGATTCAGTGAAGAATCTATTGAATCTGCTGTAAATCTATTTGTATTCTCTCGGAGCCAAATGAATTATATGCCCCAAACATCATTTTCTGAGTATAAGAAAAAATGCAGAACTTCACACATGCTTCTCTCTTTGAAAGTTGCTTTTAAAGCCATTTAAATAGTTTGTATTTAAATGATTATGCACTTGGATTCACAATCAAATTCATGAATATAAGCCATAAATTTGCAAAACATGCTCTTTATTGTTTTTTTGGTATAAGAAGCGTGCAAGTGTATGTTCTTTTCTGTGTGCATTTCAGAGAGCAGGAAGAAAGTTTGTTTTATATTTAAAAGTATAGATTTTCTTTCACTCTTCTTTGGGAGAGGAACACTGATATGAAAAAAAAAAAAGAGGCTTTCTCATCCTTTCTATAAAATTCAACAAACTCCATATTTCCCACTTGAGAATGTTATAAAATTCTATGGCATACAGGAGTGTATTTAGTTTCCAAGTTACAACTTGGGAAACTGTATTTCTAAAGAAATGTGAACAAAGCAAAACTCGGTATTTTCCTGTTTCATGTTTTGGATGAAAATCTTTGTGTTTGTTTTTAATGCATGAAGGAAGGGAAGTGCACACAAGAACATCTGCTGAGCTCAGGCCAAGCTTTGAAGTCCCACGTTGAAGTTTCTACTAAAATTAATGTTTCTTTAACATTGCATAAGCAGGGAAGAATGGGTAAGATTCCTACTGCATGTCAGCCAGTAGCTTGGCAGTTAAGATCTTACCTGTGATGTAAAAGACAGGAGATCACAACTCTAGTTGGAATGGGGAAGAACTGAGACTTGAATCTGACCCACCCAACACTGTTAGACTCTTCATGATAGTTATTGGAATAGCAGCTGTCTATTTGGATAATCTCTCTCAGAAATTGCATGTTTGCTAAGACCTTTCTACTAAAGCTAGCATATGTTTTCTAGCGAAGAGTGTTGGTTTCAATACTTCGACCTTTTCAAGTGAAGGACTGTTCTGCTGAAATGTTACTGATTAATTTTACAGCAGTTTCCCTAACATGTAAGAAATCAGTTGTTTGTTGCAGCTTAATAAGATTTATTATTTTGCTTTTTACAAAGAATACCTAGAGGCAAAATATACAAAGAAGTTAAGGTGGTGAAGTCAATATAAGTTGGTAATGAATGCCTTAATACCCTGGAATTTCTAATACCGAAAAGCAATTTGAATTTGAAAGCTGCTATGTTATAAAAAGACTAAAAAACTTCTTTGATAAAATTTTATACCCTTTTAAAACTGAGCATAAAACTGGGACTCATATCAGCCAAAGCAGGCTTCAAATTTATTTAATGCAAACCCAAGCATATGCTTTGGCAGTATCTTTGAAATGTTGCTCCTTTAAAAACAAATAGGGTAGAACAAAAATATTACAGGTTTATAACTATTCCCTCAAAGTTTCTACATGTGGACAACAGATATGAAAGAAAAACAGTAAGCAAGTGGCACCAATGGTATCACGAGTTGCCTGCCACTGATTTGGTTTTTTTTTTTAGTATCAGTTAATAAAAATCATTATCTTAAGAAATTAGACAAAATTACTACTCACGTTTTGACTTGCACTCAGAAAGTTGATTTTAGTGATTTAATCTTGCTTTCAATCTGGAAAATGTGTTTGCAAGCATGTGTTAAATGCTTCCTTTCACCAAAGAGATCTCAGAGTTGTATAATGAATGAGAAATTAGAATGCGTAATTTCACGATTGAAATGCGGTTACCTATTGAGTAGAGAATTACTTCCGCTTGTAACTTCAACTTGCAGGTCACTGCAGTGCATCTTTACCTACGCAACCACTTCCCTTAAATCTGTGGGCCTGCTCAGATGCCTAGCACTGAAAAGAGTCTATTTTAAACACTCTGTGTTGGCGTCATGTACAGCAGCTGAATTCATACAGTCCACCTCACTTCACACAAGGGTGAGGAAATGCGGTCAGTGATACGGACTACTTTCTCTATTTTGAATAGCACAGGCCGACAGGGTTGTTATGCTGAAGGGTTTACCAAACGTGAAAGTCCCAACAGTCTGAAACTTGGTCACCCTGGGAAGATAGGAGTTTGCCCAGATCACAGCAGTTCACATCTCCAAACACCTCTACAAAGTGCTTCCTTATTCTTTGCAGGAGCATTCCTAAATAAAATTGTTCTGTTAAGAATTGCTAGGCACGGTGATTAAAGAAGTCCACGCTCAAGAAGAGGTCCACAGAGGAACAGGAGAACTTCAGAGAAGGACGGCAGCATCTCAGCGCAGTGGCAACACTCTCACTCTGGATTCAGGGAAGTTGAGTTTCCCCTCTGGTCTCTGCTGGGATCTTTGTTCTTGAAGTGTAGTTGATCATTTCATTCTGTCTTGTTTTTATTTACCGTTTTCTGTCCTTTGTAATTACAATTTAAACTCTCCCTTTGTCTCATGTTTTGTAAAACGTCTGGCGTAATGGGCCACTTATCTCAATTGACCTACTAAGTGCTGCTGTAATGCAAACGATGATGCGTACAGACTTGACAGTATTTCACCTTAACGTGGTGCAAGACGCTGTGTGGTGCACTCTAATTTGGCAGAGAGGAGAAAGAAATTTAGGATATGAAAATGGGAATAGCAGAGAACAGGACCGAGCTGTCGTTGAGGGGGAATAACGTACAGGCAAATAAATTCCTGTTTCTCATAGGACCAACTGGAGACTCAGATCTGGAAAGCGCTGGTTGCTTTACTTGGCAACCATTTACATGCCCATCTGCGGCGTTTGCCCACACAAAAGGATATCGGAGGGTGAGCAAAAGAAGTTTGTAGGCCAATGGATGCATGCATCGGTGGCAGCCAGAGAACTTCTGAGCTGTGATCTCACCTTTTGTCTGCTGACAAATATGCATGCGTTCTTCACAGCTTCTGTTAATGATCCACCCCTGCAGACTTTCTCTGAAGTGAGATTTGAAGGAGATGGTCGTTAGTTGCTATCTACAAAAATATCTTAGCCCGCTGCTTTTCCTGTGTGCTCAATCTTAGAATCACCATGGAGGCAGTTCAGTTAGAAGGTCCTCCTCCGAACGGGCCTTCAGCTAAACGGAATAAGGAGGGAACTGAGGTGAGACTTCGCTGTGCCCATAGCAGGTATTTGTTTGCAGCACTGCATGTAGCATTTACAACTCCCCTTGAGGTTTAGAAGGATAGGCTAATACCTTGGAGCTATCTGTCCCACCAGGACCATGGGAAACAGCTCCTCTCACAACTGCTGGGTGCTGCGAGTGAGTGGGAGGGAATTAAAGCAGCCGTGTCAGGAGCTGGGCTGAGAGGGACAGGAAGGCGAGGGCTGTGTCAGCACGCAGCGGTGTGCGTGTGTGTGATTGAGGTGTTGCTGAGGTGCAACAGCTGCAGCTGGTTGGGTCAGCTGGTAGTTCACCGAGTGTCATTTTCAGGTGAACTTCAACTGGAAATAAACGAACCGACAAAAAAAAAAGAAGTCCCGGGAAGCTCCAAGCCTGGGACGGTCACAGGGTGCCTGCTTCACGCCACGGCCCCTTGGGCTGCTGCAACCCGGTGCGCTGCACCGCGTCCCCTCACTGCAGCGCTCCACACAGCCAGGACGCCGCTCCCGCCACCCCCGTCCCAACGGCCGCCTCGCGCCCCGCCCCGCGCGCCGCGGGGGGGTTGGGAGGGGGTGAGGGGCGTGGCGTCTCTGAGGCCCCGGATGGAAGCGGCGCGGCGCGGCACCGCGTGACCCCTCCCTGTCCGGAAGTGCGGCGGCAGCGGCGCTGGAGCGGCGGTCAGCGGCCGGGCTGTACGGGAGCCGCGAGCGGCCGCAGCGCTACCGGCGGTGAGCTCGGCGCGGTTCGGTGCGGGCAGCGATGAGGCTCCGCTCCCGCCCGACCTCGCCGCTTCCGCCCGCCGCCGGCCGTCGGTGACCGCCACGCCTTCCCCCGCCCCGGCGCTATGAGAGCCGCCGCGCCTCCCAGCCAGCGCCGCGCTCCGGTACGTAACGCCTCAGCGGCGGGAAGGAGCGGGGCGGCGGGGGGAGGCCTTTGTTGCGCCGCCCGGGCTGCGGAGGGGCGGGCCCGGCACCCTGCCCCGGGGCAGCGGCCTGCGGGCCTGAGGGAGCGGCCCCTCGGCCGCAGCGGGGCCTCCCCCGGGCGGTGCGGGTAAGGGGGGCCCGGTCCGGCCCCGCGGAGCTCCCCGTGCCGGCTTTGTATGTGCGCGTATGGGATCCGTGCGTGCGGCTGCTGGCGTTCGTGCGGGCCCCCTCCCGGCGTGCGGTGCGAAGCCGTCCTGCCGGGAAGTTCCCGTCTTGCAGCAACAGCAGGGGTTGGGGTGCTGAAAAACTTGCGGCGCTGAATAACAGCGAAGGTTGAGCCGGCGGTGCGGCGTGCCCCATCTTACACATGGGCAGGAAGTGCGGCTGAGCGGGGCCGGGTTTCACCTGGTGATGTCATCTCGTGAAATCCGCCGGGCTCCGGTGAATCAGTGCATCATATGGACGCTGAGCGTGAGAGGAGGGAAACGAGGAGGCAGAACTGAAGCAGAAGAGCTCCTGAGGCGCTCAGCCGCGGCGTAGCGGGCCCAGTTGTGCCATTAGAAAGGCAGCTGCGCTTCAGGAAGATGTTCTTAACTTTTGACACGGTGTTAGGAGGGACAGAAATAGCGTTTGAACAAAAAGGATTGTTTCCAACCTCCTGCCAGGAAGCGCTGTGGGACTCCAGCTGGGTCGTTCCTTGCTCTTATCGGTTCTGCAGAAGGCGTTATTTTGATAGCTATTCCATATGGTTGGGAGGGTTTGTGCCACAGCGGTGCTGAAGCTGAGCTCTTGGTATGGCTGCTCAGGTGTTTTGTTTTACTGCTTTGAAGCAAACTCTGCCAAATTTCTTCATTTTTCAGTTTCTACTGATTTTTTTTTTATATCAGGAAGTAAAAAAAATCCCCTTATAAAAGGTTGCTGCTACCTTACCAGTCACTGTAAAGTAAAAATACGTGAAAATACTGTAAACTATTTTACTTACTTTCTCCACCTGGTCCTTCTGGCATGTCTGACTGGGACAAACCTGGATGCTTGTGGAGGATTTCCAGTGTGTGCCCCCTGTACCTCATTGTCTATTAGAATCATAGAGCTGCTCAGGTTGGAACAGACCTTAAAGATCATCAAGTCCAATCACAACTTGACCGTATTACCCTGGCTCTAACAACCCTCTGCTAAGTCATGTCCAGGAAAATCAAAATGAGATGATTGCTTTTAATTAGCGTATCAACCTGATACTTGAAGATTTTATGGGTACAAAATACTGTGCCATAGATCAAAACATGAATATGAAAAATGTTAGTGTTTTGTCATTCTCTCCCATATCTTTTTAGGTCACTACAGATAGTAAAGCACTTTGCCTTCTTAGGAATCACAGTTGGTGGAGGTGGTTAAGGAAGCACCAAATCAGCCAATAGGCTGCACAGTCAATGATGGGCTAGTGTGACGATACACTGATATATCAACTGGTGTGAATTGCATGGCTTCAGAAGTCAGTTATCATGGTGAAGTTGGAGGAACATGCAACCCTCTCCTGACTGTGCAGAGGGGGTCCTCGCACTGAAGAGGAAGTAAAACCCAGTAACTAAGCACTGTTTGGTCATGTCTTGTGCTCCCTGGTTTTGAGGGTAAAGTAGGAAGCCCTTGCCTTACTGGTTATCTAATGTCTTGGAGCTGTTGTTCCTGGTTTGAGGCTGTGATAGAGTTCTGCTTCATCCTCTCAGAGATGGCTTTTCAAGAGGTTTCCATATCGTTGCTCGTGGTTCTTTCCTCCTTCTTTAAAATACTTATGTATTCACAACAGATTTCTTTTTCAGCTTTGATTTCTTGAGAAACTTCCCAGTCTGTTTCCATATGGCTCTTTGTCCCACCCGTCCCAAAAGGAATCTCACTGGAACCCTAGCTTCAAATGAAAAGAGGAAATCTCCACATAGTGTGTGCTTGATTGAGAACTGTTGCAGCTGTGTGAGGTGTAGAGGGACATTCATAATGGCAATTTTGTTGCTGTAGTTTCTGAGACAGGGTGGCCACTTGCCGTTGTTGGATGGCTTTAAATAATGTGTGTACTGTTATATAGCATGTGTATTGCGATGCTTAAAGGCTTCAGTTTTTGTAGTGCTTTTATGTGTTCAATCTGTGTGCTTTGGCTAACTGGCAGGACTGTGTTCAGTGTTGGAACAAACTTAAGCAAAAAACCCCTCAACTTTCATGATCCCATTTTACTTCTTTAATAGCTTTCCTCTGTGGTTTTGGTAACCAGCTTTAAATTTGTTCGTTGTTGGCTATAAAGGTTTTTATGTGTTCTTTGTCTGCATGCTTGGAAAGAGATTCCTTGTATCTGCCAATGTTCTTTTACCAGTGTTTGCATAAAGCATTTAGGAAATGTAGTGGAAAGTGAGATGCTCACTCCTGCTGTTTCACAGACTCATTAGCGTGGAATAATCTGGAGAGATCATACATACAGATTCCCTGAATTACCTGAGTGAGTTACTCGTGATGCTGCCTTGCATCTCCCAAAAGCCATTTGTCATTTATATTTTTTTGTGCAGAATGTTATGGTTGCTGTTCTTTGTTGGTTACTACTCCTTTTCATTTTGTGGAAGTCCTCAGCAGAAGTGACACAAACCCAATTTAGTACGTTTTCGTGCTTCACAGTCAGAGAATTTGGCAGTTGCTTCAGTGGAAAAAAGCTGTTGTCTTTTCTGTGCTGCTTGCTCAGATGTTAAAGATGGGCTAACTGATTTTAAGTGGACTTTGTGTAAAGTTGAACGCTAGGTGAGCAGAGGAGAGGTCTTCTGTTATGAGCCTTTATAAAAGAAGCTCCTGTACATACTTAGATGCTTTTAACCACTTTTTTTTTTTTAGCATTAGAAATATCTAATTGCTTTTCCTTGAATTCATTTCTAAATGTACAGAATGAAGCTGAGAGGTTTTATGAACACTTGCAACGTGGTTATATACTTTTTGTGACTGTATCTCTGTAAAAAGCTGTAGCTTGCTTAGCTAGTAAGCAGCATTTGAAGCTCAGGTTTGATCTGTTCTCTTGCTATATGATTTCTGTAGAATGCACAACTGCTTAGCCTTTAATTAGTGGTACTTTGTGGGTTCAATTTTGAACTGTTGGTGTTAAGTCCCATCCACTTTCATGGGAGTCATGTTTGCTCTCTGCACTATATTGTGACCTTCCTTCTTGAGTAATACAAACTTGGATTTATCGTTTGACATGTCATTTAACTTGCTGCTTTATAGAATGTAAAAGTAATTATGTGCCAGGGAGAGTGCAATAGAGTAGCTCCTGGCTAAGGCAGTGCTGCTGGTGGATGGAATGTCTCTAACAGTTGGGAAACTTCCAAAGTTCACGGGGTGGGAACATCTTGTTGTACCAGCCTGTGCTGTGCTGTGGAGAGGATCTCTGGATGAAACTTGGGAGCCGGGCTTTCTCTTCTTCCTGATTGCTGCTTTAATGCTTATCCCCTCCCAAGTGCTCCCATACCAGTTGGTCAAGTCACTTGCAAGTCAGTTTTTATGCAAGGCTACAAATGGTGATGAAGGGAATGGGGGGAAGTGATGACTTACACTTGATTTATTTGAAATGCCTTGTTTTGTTGTGTATTAAATGTTTGGAAAATTAATTATGCTTGGGTGTTAAAGGGTTTGAGGTTAGTTGCCTTAAACTCAGCTCTTGCTTCCTGAACAGCTGAAATTGCATGTAGAAACAGCTCTTTCTGGCCTGAGGAATTGTTGCTGTAACTTTCTCCTCTGGTGTCATACTTTCTGGTTCTCTGTTCCATGTTGACATTTTCTTTGGAAAACTACATTTCCCAGAAGTTTTATTCCTGGCTTTCTTTATTCACACTCAGTTTCTAATTGATGGATCTGTTTTCTCCATTAGCATTGCCTGCGGCCTCTGAAGGATGATCATTTGCAATGTTCAAATAGAAAACAAACTAACAAAAAAAACCCAAAACAAACAAACAAAAAAACACCCACTGCTTTCAGTTGAAAACTGAAGACGAGTCACTTATTTTGAGCACTTGGTGTATGGGTGCAATGATTTGCATTAGCTAATGATTTCTTAAAATTCTTTGGAGCAAGGACTTGTTGACTGTCTGCAGCATTTAACACAGTAAGGCTCTGAATTGCTTCATCTGTAGACATTACCTCAGCAACAAAACAGTACTCTTAAAATTGAAGAAAGTGGCACCAAACAGATGGATTCTTTGGTAACTAGGTTTATTTTCAGAGTCAACTGTAATCAAAACTCTTGAAGATAAAATCAGTAGAACTGTTATAAAATGAATTTAGCAAACAAGTGCTTAATACACTTTGCCTCAATTTCTGGGATGGAGTAATATAACATTAAACTTCTTTAAATGCTTCTAGTGAGCATTATTTACTGGCCACGCTGACATCTATCAAAGTGAATAAGTGTTCTTCTAAAAGAGGACAAAATGCAGTCCTTCCAACTCATGTCTCTGTGTGTGAAGATAATTCCAGCAGTTAATCACATACAACTAACTTTCTGCCTGATTTTAGATGCTTTTCCTATGCAGTCAGAAGCTTCTGTTTGCAGTCTGCATAAACTCATTTGAAGACTTCCAGAGCTCAAGTAGTATCAATCAAATGTTAGACTAGAAACCAAATTATCTGAAATCTCTAGTTAGCTTCTTTGAGTAGTTGTAGGTTGATACATAGCAATTACATTGCTGTACTGAGCATTGAAGTTGATGTGAGCTTACTGCTGTTAGGACTGGTAGTGTGTTTGGTGTATGTGGTTTTAGTGGAATAGATGGAGTGTAATCTAGTTTTGATGTGTTTGATCTGTGCAGAATCTGCCAGTGTAGACTTTGGCAGTTCTGTGCATGTAAGAAACAAACTTCTGGTGTTAAAAGGGAAGAATCTTTATGTTGATATCATTTGTGCAGTGATTTTTTTTATTTTTTTTTAAGTTATAAAACCAGAAGCACTGCGCTCATGGTTGACCTGAGAACAGAGGTGTGCCAAATGCATACAGCTTGATTTATACTGTAACATCCCAGAAAGGCTCTTAGAATGTTTATGGCAACGTTTGTCTATTTGCAATCACTTGATCTTAGCGACTTCTTGATTTCCTGGTCGTAAATGGCCTCTTTTCCTCCTGTTTGTTTTCCTTCTCTGTGAAAGCAGTTCTGTGGAGCTGCTGGGTGGTTGAGGAGGCCTGCTTGTGTGACTCACTGTGGGGTTACTTCAGGCATAGACCGGCAGAAGGCAGCTTTGCTTCCAGCCTCTGTGAAGATGGAAGCAAACCGACTTGCTGAGACTTGTGGAGCCCTTCACAAGCTCAGCTGTTTGAGGATGAAAGTCAAGCAAGATGGGGGATTTGACTTCAGGTGGAGCTGAAAGGCCATTGTGTCCAGGTCTTCAGCCTGTTGGCCAGAAGCCATGCCTCCAGCAGTGCAGCTGGCCGCAGTGGTAGTTAGCAGCATTCTGTTGAGCATGTTTCTCACAGCAGCTTCGCAAAGGCAGCTGAAGATGTTTTTGATAAGCGAGCAAGGCTTGGTCTGATTAAACTTGCTGCCTTTTGTCAGCCCAGTTGCTCTTGTCAGACTGAGATCTGCTTCACCGTGCCCGGATAAGCCCTGCCACCTCAGCTGCTCTGTAGCAGCCTTTGTTGTGTGCCTTATTGCTCCTTTTAACCATCAGTAAAACAATCTGTGTAGGGGAACAAAGGATGGTGTGAGGAGGTGAAAAAAGTGAGCAAACATCCTGCTTAGAAAAGGGTGAGTGAGATTTTATGTATTCACACTTCGGTCACTAGGGCTTTTTGCAAGAGGGCATGTTTTCCTGTTGCCCTGAATGTAGTCCCAGGCTCCGGTGCTAATCCTCAAATGTCTTGCATGGACTTTCTTCAATTGAGTAGATGACGTTTTAGCCTTCTGGGGGAAGAGTTCTCGAGCAGGGAAACCTGATGTGGGCCATCCCCTGCTTCCTTTCCTTTACCCCTAGGTAAGTGGCCTGCAGCTGCAATAAGAGCAGCTGGGGAAGCCATGGGGCTCAGTGTTGTAAAACAAGAGCAGTTGTTGCTAAGTGATCATTTCTTGTGAGGCAGCAAATGGTTCGATGGAAATCGAAAGCCTTAGAAAATTTCTAGCAACTTTTAAAGAAATAACCCTTGTAAGGGAAAATAAAAAGTGAATGCTGCTTTGCAAAACAGCAAATACCAGGTTGTTTCTGAAACAGCTGAGTAGGGAAGATTGTGTACTTGTATTTGAGCTTTGGAAGCCAGACTCCACAGAGTAAGAACTCTTAGGATTTTATTTTTATTTTTTTAACATTCTGTGATCACGTTAACATCTGTCTCAGGCTGCTCCAGGTTCTGTTGGTAGTGGTGGCTTTCACCAGGTGTATTCACACTGCCGTGCTTTCAGAGGTTCCTACTTCATACCCACCAGCGCAAGTGAATGTGCATCTCAACTCTTGAGCTGCCCGCCTTTACTGTGGTGCGGCTTAATCAGCTGCTGTGGGTGACTTCTGATAACCAGTCCACTGAAATGAATTGTATTTTGAGACTGTTTAGGTGAGCTAGCATCAAGTGCAGTCCAGTTCTCTGACAGAATTTTCTTTTGGTCTTTGGAAGTCACGTGTAGGGTTTTTTTGTTCAGTTTCCTAGCATATAAGTTGTTGCTCTTTCCACAAAATGTAATACTCTTTGTGACTGTTTTGGTATGAGGCATAGAATAGGTTTGAGATGAGCTGTGCCTGTTAGAACATTTCCATGGTAGAGCTGTGTATGCAGATTTGTTCACTTTTTGCTGTGATAGGTAGCAGGGAAGTGAATGATCAAAACCCCCTTCTGATAACATTTGTTAGTATAAGTTTTTGGCTGCTGAAAGCAACTGTTAGCATCTCAATGTGAATTTTGCAGGTGATAACAATCTGCACTGGTCAGTGAGCAGAGCATTGTGCTGCTGTTGCTCTGTGCAACTCCTCTGTAGCAAATGAAAGCACATATCTCCAAAATGTGGAGTACAATGCTTTACACTCCTCCACTTAATTGAAAAAAGACCCTTCCCCATCCTTTACCCATAAGGAACTAAATCTCCCAAAGAAGGCTACTTTTGTTATGCAAGGAAGAAAATCAAGGTTACTGCTTTCAATTTGGTAAATTCTTGACTGTGTGTAACTGAAGTATCTGGAAAAATAGTAATTCTTCATTTAATGTACTTTCACATGCCAATGATTTAAATAAGAGAAATGCAGTGAAACTAAGGAAGGGGAAAGATCGCTTTGGCTGTATACCGTGGGGGGGGGAAATGACAGCAGTAGATTATTAGAATAAAATTGCTTCCCAAGAGGAGTAGAGGTGGAAATGCCAATATTTTGGATGCCATAAAACTAGACTAAAATGAAATTGCAATGCTGTAAGAAACAATTTTGCATTTCTTCTCCAGGGAAATGTATAGATGAGTCCTATAGGGAATAGTCTAGGTTATCTAATATGGAACACCGTTGGTTTCCTATATTACAGAACTATAACACAAAAACTAATGCTCAGGGATTTTTATTAATAAGTTTGGCTGATGTAAACTAGACAGAGTTCAAGCTCCGCTAGGCACTGCATTTCCCCTTGGCTGAAGGAAGATCATCTTTATATTTCAGAAGCTTAAGGGAAAGAAAATTCAGAGAAAAGCCTGTAAGTGACACATACTCAGCTGTAGTTTTTACAACTCATAGTATAATCCTGTGAAATTTGAACTGCCGTCTTCAGTGCTGTCATTAACAGTTGCAAAGCCATCCTCTAGAGGAGCTGTGTGTTTTGCACATGCTTGGTTTTGCCTAGCTGGGGCTTCTGCTGTAGCCACCTCAAGGATGTGCTTTTAAACTGATGTCTCAGCTGCAGTTATTTTAAGATGTTTTTCACCCCAGCTGTCTGTCCTCTTTATTTGCTGGAGTTCAGTGTCCCTGGCATAGAGTGGCGGGGGGATGCATATGTCGTTTCTCAGCTGTCACAAGCCAGGCCAGGGCATTGGTTTTTCTTTCTGGAGTTACTGTTCAGCTCATGGTGATGGAGGTTGGTGATGGAGAGACCTTATGCTGAAGCAACTAAAGCGTGTGGTTTCTGCCCCAAAGCTGGTTTAGGCTTGTGTGGTTTCCAAGTAAATACATGCTTAAGTAAGCATTTTTAGTATTGTGTTCTATAAACCCTCTTCCTTTTAACTATTACAGACCTTGCACATCTTCAGTAAGTCTCCATAGGGTTTTTCTGTGTGTAACCCAGCTGCTGTTCCCTTCTGCTTGCCCTGAAAAGGAAACTTTTGTGTTAGAAGTGCTACAAACAACATTAGGATGTAGTATATGCTCAGTCAACAGCTTCAGTGAAGGAGGTGGGAATATATAAATACCTACATGCACGTGTGTGTGTATATATATATATAAACCCACAGTTAAGTATCAGTAACTCCATGCACTCAAATGCAGCAATGATAGAGATTAGATTCAATAAATATTAAACACTACATTTAAATAATCTTCTAGGTATATCCTGAGTCTATTTTCAGACACGCAAATGATGACACTGAATAAATTGGAAAACTGCCTAAGCTAAATAGATCCTTCAAATGTCTGTTATTGTGCTGTGTATCATCCAGCAGAAAATTTGGTTATACAATACAGTTAGCTATATAAGAAATGTGTAGCAATTCTTTTATAATGCTCAATCGTGAGGAAATGCAAATCCTGCCAATTAAGAACAATTCTGTCATTTACCAAGTTTTCTTTCTACTACTGATGTCTTATGAATTTTCCTAAGCCTAATCAGCTTACAAGAACAACTCTTACACAGGAAAAAAAAGTTCTCTCTTCAACAGAATGGTATTTTTAAGTTTCTATGATTTGGAGAGGAAGATGTTTCTTGTGGATTTAATCAGCTCAGGAGTCCTGTGCCTCATTGAGATAAGGCTGACCCAGCTGATCAGGGTTCTTACACCAGTCAGTACTGCACCAGGCTGGAAGGAGCATGGCTCTGTCAGCTGTAACCCTGATATAGCTGGCCACGTGGCCACATCCTTTGGCCTTTACGTTGATGTTACATGGAATTGTGAGAGTCAAGTAGAGCATCAGACCAGGGAATCAGATGGGAAATTCTAAAGGTACTTAGTCTGGGGTCTTAAAATGTCTTTCCCTTCAGATTTTACTGTTTTGCTCTGGTTCATTTGTTACTTCTACCTTTGAGTCCATTTTTGTATTTTCTCTTACCCAAGAGCTGATAGAGTGAATCTTAATACAATGTGGCATGTTCCCATGAATTTTCCTTGAATTTTAAAAGGTCTCTCTTGAAAAATAAATCCTTCTTATTCACCAGTGATACTTCCTCAAATTAGACAGAAAGGGGTACCTCTGTAGCTAGAGTGTGTTTATTTAGACTAGATATTAGGAAGAAATTCTTTAGTGTGAGGGTGGTGAGACACTGGAACAGGTTGCCCAGTGTGGTTGTGGATGCCCCCTCCCTGTAAGCATTCAAGGCCAGGCTGGAGGGGGCTGTGAGCAACCTGGTCTAGAGGGAGGTGTCCCTGCCTATAGCAGGGAGTTGGAACTAGATGGTCTTAAAGGTTCCTTCCAACCCAAACCATTCTGTAATTCTATTATTTTTGATTGAGTTTCTGAAAGATGATTTTACTGATTGGAAGACCTGCCTCCTAAGATTTAAAAAAACAAAAACAACGAAAAAAAAAACCCACCAAGTTTTGGCTGTGGGAGTAGACAAATTGTGTGGTTTCTGAACTACCCGTTTATTTGGAATAAAAAGTTGGAGGAACACTGTGTTGTTCAGCAGTTAACCTTCAGAAAGTAGGTTTTTATTTAAATTTCAGTCAGTGATGAAATGTCAGTATTTCCAAAGGCTGGGGAGGTGGGGTGGGGAATGTTCATCACAACTTTGCATTCCTTGAGACGTTCAGCCCCTTGCAGAAAAGACTGGCCATTCAGATGAAATACACAAGACGTGCATGTGGGATTTGCTTGGCGTACTCATTTATTAGGCTTTCCTTAGTCATTGCTAAATGATCCTAACGTCCATCACTCTGAGACAGTAAGTAACTCTAGTTTCTGTTAGCTATTGAATGCTTGAAGTAGTTTGGCTAGATGTTTCTGGCAGAGCAGGCTCCGTGGCCTACTTATGGGGTACTGTGGAAACTCTGTCCCATAATGGTTTGGGAGTGAACTGGGACTTTCCTCTTAAATGTTGCATTGTTCTTCAGTCACTGGACAGGACTTGAGAAGAAGCCCACGCTGTGCCTGACCAGCTCTTGCTCAGCTCTATCATTCGGTGAGCGCTGAAGTCCTGTGATGTGCCAAAATGCAGCAGGGGAGGGAAGTGTTTTGATCCTGGAAGCTGAACCCTTTGCTGGTAGGGACAGCAGAGGAGAGCCAGGGAAGGACTGCCCTTCCAGCTCATGGTGTGTTTTCCCTGTTGCTTCTGACAGGGCAGGACGGGGTCATTAATTTGCTTGGCGGACTGATCTGTGGTTAGGTTCTGTCAGGCAGGGGTGGACTTCTAGCATCTGTTTCTAGCACCTGTGGAAAGGAGTTTGTCTCTCCAGTTCTATCAGTAATTTGTTGGCAAATACTTTATTGAAATAAAAAGATAAAACGTTGTTATGGTCACTACTTACATAACGGGTGCATACAAGCACATGTTAATGCCACAACTACTCTGATGAAAGAAATGCTGGGGTATAACAGTTACACTGAGCATCCACTGTTACATGTGAGAGCTGGCAAAAGACCCTGTTAAAGACAATTCTTCGAGTAAGTTTTGAAGTGTTTTGTGGACTTTCTATTGAGGGATAGGAGAATTCCTGTTGATATTTTTGCAGTGTTTTCTTAACATGTTGTCGCTTTTCCAGTGTAAAATCTATTGGTTCCAACTCAAGATGTAAGAGTGAATGTGGTGTTCTGTACATAACAAGTTGAGGACTAACTTCATCTAGACTAATCTTCATAAATGTTGAATTTTTGAATATCACTTTCTTTAAAAAAAGCACTAAGCTCCTTGACACGTTTCAGAGATATACCTATTCTCCATTTTTTAAAGCCAGAAGTTTTTGTCCTCATCCCCTAAAACTTTTTAGTGTTTCCAAGTGAACGTAATCATGTATGTCTCTTCTGGTGGCTGGAGAACCTAGCTAAATGGAACTGGTTTGTTAAGCCTTGTCCGGACAGCTGTAACATTGCCTGTAAACTTCTGGAGGGTGTTATGTGACCATGTCCTTTCACCTCTGGTATTTTATTCAGAATGATGTGCAGAGGAGTAAATGCAGATTTCAGTGTGAAGTTGTCCCTTTGAGTATGTGGTTTCATCCTGCAGATAACAAGCCTGTCTTCCTGCACTTTATTGATTTAATTCCACCTTGTAATTCGCTGACAGGTTTTGTGAACTACAGCTCTGTCTGTTCCCCTCCATTTGATCTAATAGGCTGTGAGGGGGAATAGGTGCTTGGAAACCTCTTTGTCTGAGCTGATGACAATAGCTGATCAATGATTCATAGACACTTACTTCAAAGTAGTATGTAGTCTTTTCCCCAAGCAAAGTGTAGTACGTAGAACAAAAGGTGAGCATGTAGGTGTATCTTTCTTCTCATCTTCAGTCTGTCCTTGCAAGGTCCTCTGTTGGTCCTGGTGTCACTATCAGTGGGTGAGGAACACATGGCCAATTGGGCACCAGCACCTGGTGGGAGGAAATCCTTCCCTCTCCTGATGCCTCTGTGTGTCAGGGTAGTGTTTCTATGGCCGTTGCTTTCAGCTTGTAGTTTTGGTAAATATCCCTACCATCACCTCCAAATCCTGATTCGTCGGTTGGGTGAAGTTAATTAAGAAGGTTATCAGTACTGCCGATACTTCCCACTGCTCTCTGGCAGTCCTTGGGTATGGCTTGCCAGAGTACCTCCGTTGTTCAGTTTCCTGGGTTTAGTTTGTGTTCTTCAAAATTATGCACTCAGGCGTATTTAAAAACAGAACAAAACCAAGCAATAAACAATCCACACTCCTAAACTCAGACTCCAGTATGTCTGCCTGTCCAAAATTCTTGTTTTCTGTTCTGCAAAGGCATGTCAGGAGCTTAGGAAAGTCAGCCATCTACTGCTAATGCAGTAATTAGAAACTTTAGGAAGAGCCGAAGTTTGTGAATGACTTGAAAAATGTACTTAGTCATGGCTTCTGTCAGAAGCTGTAGTAAATAACAAAAGCCACACAGCAGGTTGGAGCAGTCTCTGAAGCGTAGATGCCTGATTTAGAAGCAGGCACAGTGACAGACTGACTTGGAAGTGATGGAGTGGCAGTTAACCACCATTACTTAGACCATATGTGTCCAACCCACTAGTTTTATGTTTTTGTTGCCCTTTTTTAGTGTTTTAATTAAAAAAAAAAAAAGTTGAATTACTTGTGTACATGAACTGTATTGTATATTTTATATACAGCCCAAGACAATTACTCTTCATGTAGTGTGGCCCAGGAAGCCAAAAGATTGGATACCCATGATGGAGACTGTAGAATCATTAGGATTGGAAAAGACCTCTAAGATTGTGTAGTCCAACTGTCAATGTACAATTTCAGATGTCAGCTCTCAGTTTGTCAGGCTGAATTGGCTGAGACAGGAGGGAGCTGGTAACTACTGGTAGCTGGCCTAAGGTTGCTGAGCACTTGCTGGAGAGGCTGCAATACAGCCAGTATTTGAGGCTCTTTTCCACGTAGGGAGCCCTTCAAAGCATCCTTCAAAATTATGGGACTTCTAGGAGCTGCCTGGCCTAAAGTACTGAAAGAATTAGGGACGTACTAGAACTGGGTCAGTCCTGTGTATCTGATAATGAGGAGTGGCCTGTATTCTTATTCCTTATTTATTAACTTTGGAGAATTGAAGAGCAGATAGGCTGAGTGAAGCTGAAGTAAACTCTAAAAATATTTAGGATATAGTTCTATATAAGTTCTATCAGCTATTTGGGTAACAGAATTGGTTGTTACCGCTGAGTAGGATGTACTTCCAAAAATAATGGTCATATGCTTGCTTTATGAAAGAGGGATGTTCACATATATCATTTCAAGGAAATTTTTTTCTGGATGGCTCTGTCTACAATATCAAATTGTGAACATGTAAACAAAGTCTGTGTAACTGCCGCTTATGCAATACATGTGATTCCTACTTAAAGGGAAACCAGAGAAGGAGGACCAAGCAAGTACCATCATCTTATATGTACGGTGGCTGATTGTCACCTGTTAACATCTGTGGAAAGCTCTAATTAAATACCAAGGGCTCCCATAAGTAAATACAAGTTTTATTTGGAAAGAAAAGTTCTGCTGCTTACGGGAGGCCTGCTGAATTGTTTTTGATTGCACTTGAACATCTTGGTGATCTCCGTCTTGCTGGAGACTTAGCCAGTGATTTCTTTTCTTTGTTCACTGAGTTCTGTTAAGAGAGCTGATTATAGCATCTGCTTCCTCGTCCAAGGAAAACTGAGATTTGTGTTTTTCTCTTAAGGCTTTATTTGTGCCTATTTGTCTGGAGTGATTCCCGTGCCAGCAGGCTTTCATGTACAAGAGTAATTCTTATAGTAGAAGAGGTACCTGGAGGACATGAAGGAGACCATCGCTGAGGATCAAAACATGATATTTTCCCCATACTTAAGGAAAGCAACCAAATCTATATTCATTATTTATTTGTTTTTATTTTAGAAGAATTACTGAAGTTTGGATTGCTGTTCAGATACTATAATCTGCAATAAGTGGCAATGTCAAGGGTTCCCACCCCACCTCCTCCTGGGGAGATGTCCAGTGGACCTGTGGCTGAAAGCTGGTGTTACACACAGGTAATTTGCATGAATTCCAGCAGCTTCATTTTCTATTCATAATTACCATTAAAAAAAAAAAAATCCCAAAAAACACTGAATTGTGCTGACAGTCTAATATTTTCACAGCTAACGGTTGATATGCAAGCTATGTTTTATTGAAATTTTCTACATCTTTTCTTCAGGTCAAGGTAGTAAAATTTTCCTACATGTGGACCATTAATAACTTCAGTTTCTGCCGAGAAGAGATGGGTGAAGTTTTAAAGAGTTCTACGTTTTCATCAGGGCCAAATGACAAAATGAAGTGGTAAGGTCTTCCTTCTGGCAACTGCTTTTTGTTTGTTTTCACTAGCAAAAGTTGCAAATTCAAGTTACAAATAAGTATCAAGACTTGGTATGTGATGTTTAGTTGCAGGTACAGGTCACTTCTAGTTTCATAGTTTCAACAGTCACTAGGGAAACACTTGTTTTAACAGCATATGGCATTCTCTCTTTAAAAAAAAAATGTGTATCTGTCTATTTGAAATTATTCTGTGTATGACTTTAAAGGGCACATTTTCTGCATTTCTTTCAGGTGCCTGAGAGTGAATCCAAAGGGATTAGATGATGAAAGCAAAGACTACTTGTCATTATACTTGCTTTTAGTCAGTTGTCCAAAAAGTGAAGTCAGAGCAAAATTCAAATTTTCACTACTGAATGCGAAAAGAGAAGAAACTAAAGCAATGGGTAAGAGAATCTTACTGTGGAGCATGCAGATTTATAAGAACATTCCACAGATGGTTAGCTTAGTAGTTTTTTCTCAGTTGAACAGAATTTAACGCTGAGGAAACTTGAAAATATCTTCTTTACGATCCTTTTAGAAACTGAATTTAAAATCTTGTTTCACACAGTTCTATCCACTGAGCAGTATAAATTGCAATGGGTTGCTAACTTCTATCACTCTAGATTCTTGTAGGCTAATTTTTCTAGCAGTTTATTCTTAGTTCCTGTCAGTAGAGTTGTTTTTACTTTTTTCTAACTTCAGTGAAAGTTAGAGTTCCATATTATATTTTTTAGGTGCTCCTTTACAATGTTTTTGTGTACTTCCTCTGATTTACAGTATAATTAGTTTAAAAACATGAATCACATACCCAAGGAACTCAAAGACTCTGTAATTGATGAGTTGATTTAATTGCCTTCTTGTTTTCCGGCTTACAAACACAACCTTTACTGAAAATGCTTTTTGGTAAAGCTGGAATTCTTATAAAAATGTTTCTGAAAGTTGGACTTTTCTTAACACTAAACACTATAAGGTCCCTGATAGTGTAGCAGGCTATGGACATTTTAGACTGAGCATTTTAATAATATATTGTAATGTATGGTAAGAAAAATCATAAATGGTAGTATGACTTCTGTAGGGTACCCTTCAGGCAGATGTAAGATATGAAAAAGATCATCTCATCTGTTCCCCTTTGTTGAATAAATTGAGTAAACTTTCATTTTTGAGCCTCTTGAAATGAAAGTGCAAGTCTCCTGTCACCTTTCAGGTGCTACCTATACCCACTTGTAATCTTGAATGTAAATTCACAAAGCTCCCTGCAAATCTGTATTGCATTAAATGATTCGACTCCTTGGAAGAGAAATAGATGTACATATTTTGCTCCATATTCATCAGTCCTTGCGCGACCCATCTCCATGAGGCCAATGAGTTCTTAGCCCTGCAACTGTACACAGGCCTCTAATTCCTCCTGTTTCTTCCCCACGCTGTTGTGCATGACTGTGCAGACACTTCAGAAAGGCACTCAGTTGTGCTCTTTTCTCAGTAAAGGTGTGAGAGCTGCCCTAAGTGAGGGCCGTTCAGTGTAGGATGGAGGGATCTGAAGATCATTTGCTTATTGGTATTCTAAATGCTAAAATTCACAAGGTACTAGAAAAAATACAACAAATAGATGTCTTCAGTTTCTGCAATAGTAGCAGTCCTGTATTTGACACTGTAGAAAGTAAACATCTTTTCATCTTGGGAAATTACCAATAGAAATCTTAATTCTTCGACTTTCCAGCCACTTACCATCTGCTCATGGAGATGTTCCATTTTTATATATAACATGTAATGATGCCCAGCTTTAGACATCCTTTGTTAATTGATAATTCATGCACAGACTGCTGCTTCAGGCAATGCTTGTATAAGATAGGTAAAACTAACATTTTGACTTCATTAGAAAGAAAACACTTTATGCTGTTATAGCTCTACAGTTTTGTATGTTTAAATGGCTACTGATCTTATAATTTCAGAGGGCTATCACTGCTTCTTGCTGGTTAGCAGTAGCATCTAAGTTTGCAGAACAAAGCTTTGGTCTGAATCTAGAGAATCCTCTTTTCTTTTGAATAAATTTGATTTTATTTTGTTATTCAGTTTCATGGGCTTTGTGAGACTTTGGGAAGTTGGTTAAAAAAAATGTGAAAAATGCTGACAGAGATGCCAAAAACCTAAACTGTGTTTTTACAATGGCAGACAATTTTTTTTCTTGGCATGCAGATTTAAAAACATGAACACTCTTCTACTTTGGTTCCCTCATCTCGAGGCCCCACACTGCACTTCAGTAAGTGCATTTGCCTTCTGTGTTTTACATGCGTTCGTACAGCAGGTGAATGTTGGTACAATTCTCACCCAGCTTTTTTGGAATTAAAGAAAAGCCCCTCATATGAGAGTGTGTGCGGTGTTTTTTGTTTTTTTAAGTTTCTACTGCAACTTCAGAAATATTCTTGCTCTTTTTCTTTTCAGCACTCTTTCTAAATATAACTTCCCATGTTTTACTTTCAAATAAAAGTATACAGTGTACTTTCCTGTGGTCCATTTTGTGGAACAAATGACCATGTTACAGCAGGCATGCCATGTAGAGTGACTAACCTTACTCAGTGCATGTATATGCACTAATATGATCCTGGGAACCCTTTTGTGGGCTGTGACCATTAGAACAGGGAAAATAAAAGGTTTTGTGGTCACAACAAATAGTTAAATTTAAAAAAATAAATAAAAATAGTCATAGTATGTGGCTTAAAAAGAACCACTTGTCAACATATATTTTTACAACCAGAGAAATAGTTAGCTGAAAGCCTTCATTTCTGTTTTACTTTTTTTCTGCTCTTTTACTCTATTGCAAAGTAATTTGAACTGAGGAAACAAGGTTTTCTGTTTCAGAAAGAAGCCAAAATAGATTGTTATGACAACTGCAGAAGTGTTGTCAGCATGCGTTTGTGATGACAAATTCATTGTGATGGTACTTCCCGATGAGCAGTTTCTGTTTTGACGCATCGGCACTCTTAAGCTTGAATTGGAAAATTCTCCTGCTGGTTGGTGCCTAAGATAAATCTGAAGAGATGCTGTGGTTTGAATTGCAGATAGTATAGACTTTTCAGATGTTAATGTCTGGTAATATTTTTATTTGACTTGCTTGATCTGTACCTAACTGTCTTTTTAACAGAAAGCCAAAGAGCGTATCGGTTTGTGCAAGGCAAGGATTGGGGTTTTAAGAAATTCATCCGAAGAGATTTTTTACTAGATGAAGCTAATGGTCTTTTACCAGATGACAAGCTTACGTTATTTTGTGAGGTGGGTATAATTTAAGCTTTTGTTCTCCTACAAAAAAAAAAAAAAAAAAAAGCAAGTTTCTGCTTTATGTTCATATAAGGAGTAATATGACAGTTGCCTTCTGTAAATGGTAGATATGGCAAGAGATGCTTTTACTTGCATTGTCTACATTGTATTTTGTTTCTTTTTTTGATACGCATATATCAAAAAATGCAGAATAATTCTGAAATGATTGCTTGTAAACTCCACGAATCAGCCAGAATGCACTGGAATTTGCTGTAGAATTATCTATGAAAAGGTGGCTGATGTGTGATGTCTGCAGGAGTATCATTTTATTGAGGTCTCCTTTAAAGAAAGAAGTGGTGTTTTGGAATTAAAGAATTGTTCATCACTGGATAGGCAAAAGGAAGTATTTTTGTGCTGGCTTGCATTTAAAGAATATAAAAGCACAACTGATGGCTGGAATCTACACTGTGATATTATTATTTGTGACTTTAATCAGTGAACAGTTTTTTCAAGTAAATTAAGCACTTGATTTTTGTAGTAGCTACTGTATTTTTTCTAAACAAATGCAACTTTTCTAGGATATTTCTTAATGCTGAGAATGAATATGGAAAACTGCGGTATGAACTTAACTTCCTGGAACGTTATGAGATGCTTTTATAGTGTTGGTTTTGTTGGTAACCTAAGATGTCGTATTAAAATCGAGTAAAATGCCTACTACATGTTAAAAATGGAAACTAGAGAAAGTTGCGGTATAAGAACTGTGTATGTTAAATGCATGTTGACTGGCTATCTCTGCTGCCATGAAGTGATTAGTGGCTTAGGAGGATGATAGATGCTTTAACTGCTAATAAGTTTGCTTTGATCTTTGTATTTACAGGAAATGTGTAAAATTGTCTTGGCAAGATTACAATTTAATTATATGTCATTATACTGTGTACGAAGAATAATTGAAATGTGGCCCCTGAGACTAGATATTGCAAATATAGCGCATCTTATTTTCACATAGACAAGTTAAATTAGCTGCAAGATAAATTTGTTATGAATACAATTATTTTGGTGATAAAAGCAGAGGTAACAAGTGTTTTATGGTTCTGCAGCGATACTCAGGAGTATTTCCTCACTTCAAGTTTTTCTTGTTATGAATAGCTTGCTACAAGCAGCTCTTAGTGTTTGTTTTTGGAGCTGTCTCTCTTTAATTTTAGTGGGAACAAATGCTGTTTTTTTATTCCCTTGAAAATACTTTGTCTTGATGCTAATAATTGAACATAAATATGTTTCCTTACAAAATATCAAGAAGTTCTAATGAGTGTTCAAGTGTTTGACCTACCCTGATTGTAAGTGTTGCAGGAAGTACAACATTTTAGTTGTACACTGTGAGGGTTTCAGAATATCTTCTGACTTGTCTCAAACTCGAGCAAAAAGATTGGAGATGCAGATTCTTCACTGATTTATTTGCACGCGCCCTTCAGCTACTAGAAATAACAGGTATTCTTTGAGAGACTTGTTTCTGTATGCAGGTCTGAAATTTGTAATTTTAAATTTGAAGCGCTTATTTCTGTGTTCACCTTCCTACTTGTACCTGAGTTTGAAGACTGACTTACCTTCCTAAAATGGTTTTGTACTTGGCTTGGTAAAGCTTCCTGGACATGGCGGGTGTTCAGTAATGATCACTGAATAGCACCTGTACTGGCTTCCTCCTGTTTATCCCACTGATTTTGCAGAAGGATTATTTGGTCTTCCCAGGCAGTGTGTACCAAGATGTTGCAGAATATTCTCAAGATATGTTGGATATGTCTTTGAATGAAAAACTGGTGGGTTAGGTCAAATACTTTGCAAAATCTAGTGCTGCCCCTGCCAGCCCTACTGAATATAACTGCATAACTATCTTTTGAACCCCCTAGATCAAATTTTAGTTTCACAGAATCTGAGATTTCCAAATTCTGGCAACTATTTTCATTTGCTGATAGAACAGCAATTTATTTGCAGAATTGTTCTCTTATGGAGTGCTTTTGCAGCTCTTAGGCGACTTGCATAGGGAGGAGTCTAGAGTATCACAGCTTATCACAATTGCTGTTGGACCGCCAGCTTCAAACACAAGAAGACAATGACTTTTCCCACGTTAGCTGTCATCTTGCCTACTGAACTTGGACAAGTCATAATTCATATATTGTTATATATCCATGTACACGAGGATATACAATTTAAAAAGGATCTGTGCAGTCACTGATGTAGTGTGAAAAGCTGCTTCTTGCACAGCTTTCTATGATGTAAGTACAGCAGACCTTGGGGAATATTTGAATCTTCTGCCTAAAACACTACTCTTCTTTAAGACAGGTTGTTTGCAATTAGTTTTAGGATCTCCTCGTCCTGCATTTTAGGGAAGAAATAGCTTTGCTCTAATGAGTAATTTTATAAACACCACTATGAAGTGCCTGAAAGAAATATTTAGCATAGGGTGTTCGGGGGGAAAAAAATGACTGTGGTGATAATGTGATTGGATTCTAGTTTGATTTTAGTGATTCATTTACAACAAACCCCAAAGCACTTTGATTCTAAGCATACTGTCCAGATATGTGAAACGTACATGAAACTGCTGATCTGTAAGTTAGCAATAACATCTAAAGATCCTACCAGTAGACAATATAATATGTTCATTCAGCTGTGGGAGATAAAAAATTTGTTCAGGTTGCATCTAAAAAGAATAACTCAAAATGTTGCACAACAATCAAATATATATTGGAAATCATTCTGAAATACATTTTGAAATGTTGGAGAGCAGCTTGGATAAATGTAAAGAATATGTAGACGACCTTTCTAGGAAAGTCTGTAGCTAATAAGGAAAAAGATTCCTATGCTGACAACTTGGAGCAGGAAATTAAGGTGAAGTCTTGAGGAGCAAACTCTTTTCATTGACAAATGATAAGCTTTGTGAAGCTGAGACTCCATTTGTGTGTATGCATACTTCCTGAGATTGCCTTGTGTGAAAACTGCAGTTTTGATCTTTGAATGTTTTAAAGATACAGTCATATTGTGAAAATGAAAAAATGTTTTCATGTCTTTTTTTTTTTTAAGTGGAAGAATAGAAGGAAAGTTTTTATAGTCACGAGGGGGTATGGGATGAAATGGAATTAGTCAGTGAGTTAAATCCTCAAACTGCTGTCTTAATTGGATCGTCATCCTCTTCTGAGCTGGTTGGTTCACAGTGACTTTCTGTGAAGCTTAGCTGAGCTATTTTTGCTTTATACCAGATTTATTCCAGATGCTTTGCCTCTAGAAATCAAACAGAGCTACAGTCTTAACAATATCAGCATTTTCTTGATGTGTGATTCTAATTTTCCATATTTGAGAGTTGCAGTAATTGAAATCCCGTAGCTTTTCTTCTTTAGGAAGGTTTTATTTTGAGGAAGGTTTTATTCTCAGGTGTGTATTCTCAGACAACAGAAATAAAACCTGCTGAGCGCTTCTACTTTCCCATCAGACTGATTAAAAGGAGTTAGAATGCAAAGGTATTTGACAAAAGCAAGTAAGAATGCTACTGTACTGTTAACTTACGTGAAAGACTTAAGCATGGAGAGTAATGGTAGTATTCACTTCAGATGCATGTATTTCAGTTTAACTAGTTCTGTACAAAACTTAAAATGTGTGAGTATGCATTTCATTATTATAGTTATTTACTACGTTTTATATTCTGTTGACATGCACTTCTCAAATAATGACTTTTAATCATGCTTGAAGAAACAATTACTTGTGAGAGTAAAATGGGGTAATAAGAGAGCTATGCTACTTGTGTTTTACAAAACTTTTCTGTGCTCTAGTGATCTTACTGATCTGTTTAGAACTTGATTTTGTATACCTTAAATGTGTGCAGCGTGAACTGTTTATCTCTGAAATAGTTAACATGCATTTATGGTGTCAAAGGAACCATATCTCTCAACTTACTGTTGCTTTTTTATCATGTGATGTGTTGGTTGGATAAATGCACAACTTTAGCCTGTAAGTAAAATCCTATTTGTTTGATCTTACTTGTAAGTAAACTGTAAAAAACAGTTTTATGGTTCTGGCCTAATGCCAGGGACATCACTGTGTTTTGCTTTGCTTTGGAACTGCTGAACTTCTAGCAATAGGTGCTGTAATTTAATTACTGTTGGCATTCAGTTATGAAAGAATTGTCTTGCTGTGATTTTCTGTTAGGTAAGCGTGGTCCAAGACTCAGTAAATATATCAGGACAGTCTAACACAAACACTTTGAAGGTACCTGAATGTCGACTAGCAGAAGATTTAGGGAATCTCTGGGAAACAACAAGATTTACAGATTGCAGTTTTTATGTAGGAGGACAAGAATTCAAAGCACATAAATCTGTCCTTGCAGGTACTTTCTACTTTTGTATTGCTATTACTTTGTTACTAAAATTGCTAAAGGCTTAAAAATTGGTTATATTTAATAAATATTCACCTCTCTTGCTCTAGCACGATCTCCAGTTTTTAATGCAATGTTTGAACATGAAATGGAAGAAAGCAAAAAGGTAAGCCTTACTGAAGACTTTGCACGTAAATGCTTGTACACTGTGAAATGCTTGTACACTTGCTGACAGGAAGCTGAATATTGTCTGGTGGTGCCTGATTGGAGGGGGTTACTCCTGCAGTCTCCCATGCATGAGTTCTGTGGGACTTTCTTTGTGTAGAAAGGGCATATAGGGCTGACTGTGGAAAGGTTCTGGTGGACTTTGTTCTGTCAAATATTTATATCTGCCGTAGACTGTGTTTTATTTTGTTTTCTAACACTTTAGCTGCTAATGCAATTGATCTTGTACTCTTTCCCTTTCTGCTTAAGCTTCTACTCCCATATAAGCCAACTGACTTGATTAGTATAACATAGCAAAACATTAAAGTTTTATATGGTCATTAGGACAGAAAGGACCAACCGGTGAATTATAACTCACATTAAGCTTTGAGGCAGTGAAGTGCTTTTCATTCACGTTCCTTGCAAGCCCTTGACCTGTATAAGTGTTTTGGATGGATCGGTATTTAGTTAGGAGAGAGTTGCCTTTGCTTTTATGCACATCCAAAATAGGTTGGTTATAGGCAGATCGTATGAAGAGGCAAGGAAATGATCAGCTTGCTAAAGGATTGTAATGGATGATCATCATTTAATCTTGCAGGCTGCTGCAGTAGCACTTGTGTCTGTGAATCCATCAAGTGCAATACAGCTGTGTGGCATTTTTTCCCTCTTGCAGTTTCCCAGTGTGGAAACTTTCGCAGGCAGAATTGGAATATAGGAAGCACTTGCTTGGACTTCTTGATTTAAAGAAATTCAGACGGATCCCACCTTCAGTAATGTGCTTTGCTGAGTAGCTTTATGTTAACAACAAATCTCCAGTGCAGCCTTGCTCTTGTACATTGTTTTGTGCTTTGATGGTTTTGTACCTGCTTCAGAAGGCTAATGCTTGCTTCTGCATATTTGTCACTCCTTACTCTCTTATTTGCTTACGGGGAATAGTGTAAGGGGTTGAGCATGCAATACCACTGTTCTGTTAGGAAGGCCTTCAGTTACGTGATGCCCATGAGATGTTTCTTTGTTTTTTGGATTTTGAGAAGAAAACAAAGTGTGTTGACTTGAAGTTGGTTCAGTGTTCTCTGTTGCTCTGCTTTCTCATTTTCAAGCATGTCATTGTCGGGTTCAAAACTCAGAGCACTTTTAAATATTCCTGAAACTACCTTGATTTTCAGGTGCAGCTTGTGTAATACAGTCCACAAAGTTAGATGTTTCTAGAAGAAAAATACAATTAGCTCTTTCTGTGTAAGCTTTCCCATTTGATTTCCACCTGACTCTTAAGAGCTACTGCTTACTTTCTGCTTAATGTTGTAGAATGCTAGCTTAAAATTGTAAGGGTTTTGTATGATGGATGTGAAGTGAAAACATGATGTGCACACAGGTAGTACATGATATACTCACTTCAAAAACATAGCTGAATTCCAGAGGTTTTTGATAACTGTTGTTCTCCTTTACCAGAACCGTGTGGAAATAAATGATGTAGACCCGGAAGTTTTTAAAGAAATGATGAGATTCATTTACACAGGAAAAGCACCAAACCTTGAAAAAATGGCTGACAATTTGTTGGCAGCTGCAGACAAAGTAAGTAACTAACCCCTAAGGTCTCAGAATTGATGTTAGTTTGTGGAACATTCTTCTAAAAAAAATCTTCCTTCAGTTTGATATATGTTTCAATTTTTGAAATACCACGAGAAAGATCTCATCTGAAATACAGAAAGATGGGAAGAAGAATTCTAGCAATCTGTCAATAAGTCTTTCTTTACCAGAAGTGTTCCGGACTTTAAGTGGGTGGTAAATACAATACACTGTGATTTATTAAATAAATAAAAAATAGGGACCATTGATGTGATTTGGAAAAGTGTATCTTAAAATCTATCCTAGGTCTTGATATTCCTTAAGAGGATTTATGTAAGTATTTGAATAAATCATGTTCCATAAAGTTACTGCTACTTCAGAACTTCGATCTGTGTCTTCCCTGCAAACTTCATGGTTCTAATAGTCACTTCTGCATTGGGAATCTTGTCTACTATTATCTAATTGCCTCCTCTTGTTTACTGCTTGAGGTGAGGGGGTCTTAAAACAACACAGCAAATAAAGTTGTAACTTAGAGTTCTCCTAACTTTTTTTAAACTTGATGCAATATCTTTCTTCTTTTCACTCCTTTATAGCTTAGATTGAGATTTTAGTTAGCTATCTCCAGAGGACATGTAGTTCTCTCTCCCTGAGGAGCTGTAAGTAGCTTAGAGCTCAGAGAATATTCCTTTTAGTATGGGTAATCTGTAACCTGTTCACTCCCAGTTCAGAGTATGGTAATTTCTTAAACCACCTGTGTGATTTCTAGATTGGTTGTGTAAGTATATCCTCAAAGCATTGGTGGCAAAGCTTCCTGTTCTTATAGTCAACTCTTATCACAGTAACGTAAGCCATCCCAGTAATTAATTTCAAGAAACAATTATTAAGTTTTCTTGGCAATTTAATATTCTATTTTTTTAAGAATTTTTGAACTGGCGCTGCCCTGGCTTTGGTGACTTAGCAGGTGCATTCATTTCAAACCTCACTGCCAGCCTCTCATCTTCTGGAACTCAGTGCTTTGTCCTGTTCTGTACACCCAAGTGGGAAGGTGGAACAGTGTCATTTTATGAATGCTGGCTTTTATTGAGTACACTGATAGATGTGGGGGAATGTTTTAAGGTGAAGTTACATAATAGTCTGCAATAGCAGGGCATAAAGATAGTGAGCAAGGAGGTGCCTTCAGCTTGTTGTAACAGTTAAAATCTTTCAATTTCTTCTGAGTATGGAATAATAATCTAAAAATAGTGTTCTGCTTATTACTGGCGAGATTGCACTGCTTTATTACCTAGTATGTACAGAGTTAACATAACTTTTATGTTCTTGAAATAGAAGTATCCTGAGGAGTAGTACAGTGATAAAAATGGATGTGAAAAATGCATAGGCATAGAAACACTGCAAGTTGGCCCAAGAATTTGACTTCTCCTCAGTGGCATTTGTTTGTTGCACGGTACAGTTACTAATACAAATGTATTAGATAGCAACTTGACTATACATATGCTATTTATGCATCTAAAATTCCTTGCAGTCTTGAAAACTGATTGGTAAATTAAATGGGTTGGGGATGATTTCAGCAGAAGCGTATACAGCTGAATGAAACCTATTCAGTGTATGACATCCTTCACAATATAAGCACATTTTATTCATGCCGAATATAGCATGGAAACATATTTTACATACCTTTTCTGGTAGACTGTGTCAAAGTTATAAGTAGCTCTTTCTAAAAGAATAAATTCAGAGAAAGAGGAAAAACAAGCCAGTTTCAAGCAAACTAATACACTCTTGCTTTGGGAGGTTTCATGAAACTTTCCATTGTACAATTTCTTGCCCCATGCCTTTGGATGTAAACTTATCTGATGACGGTTTTAATAAAGCACCTGTGTGTCTTGCTCGCTCTTCTTCTTGTACCAAACTGAAGGAAAACAAACTCTTAAATGAGTTACTTCTTGTTGTTTTTTTTAATAAAAGTTCTTTTAATAATGTCTAACCTGATGTCTTACCATTTGAAGACTCAAATGCAGCGTATTGAATTTCCTCTTGGCTCTTGAGCTTGAGAGACACTAAGTGTTTTCATGGCTGGGTCTGTCTTATACTGTCTTTTGAACTAATGGTAAAAGGAATAAGTTTGAAGAATAATTAGTGTAGTTTTTTTCTTTTATCAGTATGCACTGGAACGGCTGAAGGTCATGTGTGAGGAAGCACTCTGTAGTAACCTCTCGGTGGAAAATGTTGCTGACATTCTTATCCTCGCAGATTTGCACAGCGCTGAACAGTTAAAAGCACAAGCAATAGACTTTATTAACAGGCAAGTAATATTTATGAGAATCTACATCTATTTTAACTTATGCTTTGCATACCTTCTGAATATTAGCACATTTTCTCTCTTTCAGGTGCAGTGTTCTTAGACAACTTGGGTGTAAAGATGGGAAAAACTGGAATAGCAAGTAAGTTTTCCTGCTTCCTGATGTTCTGTACAAACACTGCTACATAGACCGCAGATCTTAAGAACTGTTACTTCATTTCCACACTACTGAGGCCTGTCACTCACTGTAAGTAAAATAGGATTTGGCAGATATTACCACAGTTATGATTGTGACTTCCCTTTTAGATGACATGGGGAGTTAACTGCCCTCTGGTGCGAGGTCATAACAACAGCTAGGTTTCAACCCCTTTCCTGGGAAGTATCAGTGCTGCGAGAAAAGTGGCATCAGCCCTTATTAAAGGAACTCCTTCTCTCGGTTAACCAGGTTTGTGCCTGTAGCACTGGCAACACTGGTGTGATTTCAGGATTTGCTTAGATCAGTCTGAGCCTGCACCATTACCAAGAACAGAAGGGCAATTTCTCTTCAATCCTCTGGCAACATATTTGTTGCTGCAAACAAACCTTCCCAAGTGCCAGCACTTGTACTTTTGAGGCCGCACAACCAGTCAATCATGTCCCTAGATCTGACTGATTCTCTAAGTGCTCATGCCTGCACTAAAAAATCAGTTGAGAATATGTCCGTCGTACTGTAGGACTGAGTGCAGTATGTACTTGAAGCAGCTCAAGTAAATCATGGAACAGAAGACAGCCAGCTTCACAGTGAATAGTGGTAAGCTGAAATGTAGTAAAAGGATAGCACAGTTTTACTTCTTGCTGTCAGAAATCTCCAGAACAGTTAAAGAACTTATGCTATACCAGTTACTTTAGTAGTGTTTTCCGTGAAGAACTTGATTTTTCACAGGTGTCATGAACGAGCATAGTGTGGAAAAGGAAGGGTGTGGCAGAAAGGAAATCGTGACATACTAAGTAGGAAAACTAATAAAACTCTGCAGCCAGTGTGGACTAGTAGGTCTGTTATTTTTCCAGTGATTTGGAACTTACTAGTTGACTTCAGTCTTGGGTAATTGCTAGTAAAGATGTTGGCCATCTTTATTTCCCTGATGTATTGCGGATGATTTAACTGAAGCAATTTGAGAGGATCTGGCTTAGCTGACTGAGAACTAAGGAGTCCAAACTTTGGTGTTATTGCTCAAGGCACTTAACTCTATTGACTTGCAGCAGAAGATTAAAGGCTGGCGTTAGAAATCCGCAATCCTGAGAGAAATTGTACAGTGTAGAGATCAGATGTTAACCTTATGCCTGACAGTTTCCCAAGACAATATGAAGATTCTTATGAAAATGCAGCAGTGGAAATCTGGGATCATTGACTAAGCTGTTTGTTCCAAACTACAAATTTATCCTGTGTCCATGTGCCACGTGTCTCAACCAGCATAGTATTCTTCGTTTGCAGAGTAAATGTTATGGTTTTGCTTTATATTATTTCAAAACAATATTGCATCGACTTCTTTTGTAAATAATATAAATATGTTGAGAAAATACATTATTATTTCATGAATGTCAATATGATGCTTGCTGAAATCTGTTGTTAAAAACTGACAGTGGCTGCTGAAAGCTATTCTGAATGCAGCCTGGGATCTTGTACTGAAAAGAGTTGAATATCCCCTGGTATCTGTCATCCACCGGTACTCAGACTGCAATCTGTAACTGAAGGGTTCTGCTGTCACCCAGCTAATCTGTCTTCATGACTTTTTCTAGTACTCAAACTACTCATTTTTGCTGCAGTTTCAGCTGATTCATCTTGTCATCTTTCCTTCTTCCCCATGTTGAGCGTATTCTTGTATGCAGTGAGATTCTCATGTCTTCCCCTGGTTTTCTTTTCTCAGCAATGAACTTTTGTTTTTCTTCTAGTTATCTTCTTTACGTTTTTATTGCTTTTCACGTGTGATTTAAAGGTGGTTATGTTACACTGTGCTCTGTATTGGACACAGTTCCCTACCTGAGGTCTGGCTAGCATTGACTAGAGCAGGATGAGTAGCCTGTGTACTACACGCTGTTTCGGGTATACCCAAATTTGGTTCTGCTTCCCAATGGTGTTGTTACTGCTATTCATACTGTTTGTCTTGTAATGTGCAGCTGCTCTTCTGCTGTAATCCTGCCCTGCCTACTTTTCTCCACCGTGTGTTTGTGCATTTGATTTGTAAAAGTGTGTGACTGTTCTCAATACTTTTTGTTTTCAGCCAAGCAACAGACATAATGGAAACAGCAGGCTGGAAGTCCATGATCCACTCCCACCCTCACTTAGTAGCAGAGGCCTTTCGCGCACTAGCGTCTGCACAGTGTCCACAGTTTGGCATTCCACGCAAACGGCTAAAACAGTCCTGAAATCTTCCATGGACTTAGAGAAATTGAATTGACTCTACTCCTCCATGTCCAGAGGTGTTTTCACAAACCATAACAAGAGTTTTTGTTATCCTTGTCCACAGAACAGAAGCTGAAAAAGCCTATTGTTTGCTTTTCAGATGGATAATTTATGGTTTAATCCTCAGCTTTAAATTAGACTGATTACTCTAATTCACTGAAAGGCCTTAAATTATCTTCAATGACTCTAGTCCATATAGTTTAATGTATCTTGATTTTTTTATTATTATTATTTTTTAATGTGCCTTGTCTTTTTGACTAGGCTCTGCAGGATTGCACTAGCTCCATAATGCAGTAAAGTTGATAACTGAAGATTAATTTTTTGAAAGGGATCTTCCATTATTTTCAGAAGAAAAAAAAGATTATTATAGTTTGGTCCTGTGCTAACTGGAAGGTTTTAACGAGCCTCTCATTGAAAGCGCTTGAACCAGAGGCACAAACGTACCCTAGACAAGTGCTGTGTATGGGGAGAGCCTGTTTACCTTCAGCGAATACCCACAGGCTATTTATGGCAATATACTGCTTTGAACATAATTTATTTTTCATTGTGGGGGCAAATATGCAATGGTTTGGCCCGAAAATGTATTTTCATTACAGTTTGTAATGCTTATTGTGTGTGTGTCAAAGCTGTCCAAACGGTGAGAAGAAACACAGAATATGAACCTCTTGCTTGTGTTTCTTTGTGGTCCATCGCTAGTTTACATTTAATGCAGAACTGAACGAGAGGTGAAGAGTTCAATGTGAAAACAGAGAAGTATTGTATATGGAAAAAAAAATATATCCCACGTGTACGGTTACATAGAAAAGTAAAGAACGCATAGAATGACCAAATGTAAATTGAAGAAAATGGGCCAAATGGATTCTTAATATGCACTTTTAACGTGTAACTTTTGTATGTTGTGTGGTACATATATATTTTGCTTTTGATGAATTAATGAGGTACAGGTAATTGTGGCTTAACTTTTTAGATACATTTTCAGATGCCCACAGCCACATGGGATTTAGTTTTGTTAGAAGAGAAAGGCATGTCTTTTTAAGACTCATTTGAAGGTGACTACTGCAAGCTTTCATATTTAAGTAACAGAATACTTTTGCTTATTTGAAAGAGGCACGTGGAAGGCAAAATTGTGGAGGAGAGGCTTTCCCCATCTCAATGTGTGCACAGCTTCTCTCAGCACCTGGGAAGCTCCATACACATCAGGAGGAATATTTCCCTGAAATGTCAGATGTGTCGGCAAGCAGAGACTTGCTCAGTCTTGCATTTCAGTTATTGTACTAGCATTGTGGATGGTATTGAAATTCTGCATAATGTGAAAAGGATGAAACGTTTATAAATTGCTTGTCATGGGCCAGTTCTTTATTCCATGAACCTTAGCTTTAATACCAACATCCTCAGTGTTTGATAGCTTTGTTTACAATTGAGAGGAAAAGTTTGCAGTAGTGCACACTCAAAATGTTTCCTGAGTTATTACATTGAGTTTACTGTAATAGTGATGCATTGCATTTCTTCTTTGGGAAGACTTGGGTTTAGCAGTGGGGACTGGGAGGAGATCTCAGCTAATTTATGATCACATTTGGATAAAGGCTTTAGTTTGCCTATTAAAAAAAAAAAAAAAAAGTAATGCAGGGAACAGAGAGGAGGAATTGTTTACTATCGTACAGTCTTCTTCCATGCTCATTTCATTAAGGTTCTTATGAATTGCTCTAATTGAAGTTTTTAGAGGAAAGAATATATACTTTTATACTCTGGCCATTAGCAAAGGCAAATTGGAAAAAAATGCCCACACCAATTTCTTAACAAAATAATCTCTAAACATGCATTTTCTTACCTTCCAACTAAATCTTTTATGATGGATAAAATGTAAAACCAGAAACTTTAATAGTACGTAAGGCATCAAATTATATATTTACAGAGATTTATCCTTATATCAATTTTTAAATATTTATCTACAACAAGGTCTCACGAGCATTTTTCACAAGAAGATGTGAAGATAATTGTTCCCTCCAAAATAGTGCTGTTTTTGCTGCACTGTGTGATGTGTTGGAACACGTTATACCCTCATACCCATCGCCGGTAAGACTTGCAGCCCTAACATACCCAGTGACTTGGGTACTGCAGTACTACAGTACTGCAATGAGTGTGCAGTTCAGCTTGTTCTGAAGTAACGACATACAGTAATCTAATGGAAAGCTTAAGGATTTTACAAAGACTTCTTTTCAGAGGCTTAATAGCACACTTGTACCAAAAAATGTCAGACACTGTGCTGTGCTATTACCTACATTGTGAAGTATCCACTTTTCAAGTTAAGTAGTGTATACCGTACATTACGCTGACAGGAGAGAAAACAAACCACGTAATCTGATTGGATTTGGGTTTATTTATTATGTATATTTTTAAGTTCGGTCAGCTCTTAAGAAAAAGGTTAAACAGTTGCTGTATTCTTAAGTGAGTGCACTAAAATTCACCTCTTCTGTTCTTTAAACACGCCGTGTTCTTGTCTTATTGGAACGGGATAGCTGTTAATTGCAACCCTCTCCTTTGGATTCGGTAGCTTGTTTTCATCCCCTACATCTCAAACACTTGCCCTTCAAAGCATCAGTTGTCAGTTCTAAGTGCAGCAGATAGAAAACTATGTAATACGATGGACAGATTTTGGGTTGGTTTTTCTTTTTCAGGATGGAATCTTAGGATTTTTTTCTTAGTTTTGTATACAGATTAGGAATATATTGTATGAAGGTGCCACGTTTTGGCTTGCCAACACTACTCCCTTGGATATATGTGAACCACCGCTTGCATACTTTTCTGGGGAGAACCCTGCATGTGTGTCCTGTGTGTGTGTGCGTGTGTGTATGTATGACTGTGCGGTGTTTTTTGTCAAGAATGACTTTCTAAAAATAAGGACTCAATTTGCTGTTAAAATGCTATTATGTATTATATATATATTTTTTTCCATTTGAGCCTCTCCTAAGGAGATGCTTTGGGTGGAAGAGGCTTCAATAAACAATCCTTATTTTCTAGTCCATTTACTGCATGCAGAAGTGTAAACACGTTGTGCCTTTTTAGGAAACCGTTGCAATGAAGGGAAGATTTAACAGGAAACAAAATCTTTTTAAAAGGTGTTTTTTAAAGGTGAAGGAGAGTATTTGATACGCAGTTGAGACTTGAGGCAGAAGTTACAGGTCATACCTTCGAGCTCTGTTGCATGCTGACTCCTGCTTTTGCAGTTAAGTTTCGCTGTAGAAAGTGTGGAATAACAGATAGAAGTTGAACAATGGTCTATTTTGTGAAAATGTGAAAATATTTGCTGTTACAACTGAGTGTGTGTCAAAATGTGATAATCATGGACATGAAGTTAGTTTTATGTCACTCTAGTTCTGATGTTTTTCTCAACATTGGGTGTTTAATACAAAATTCACCTTTCTACAGGTCAATAGAAGACCTGCGTGGAGATTATTCCTTTTAAATCCTCATGGAAAGGCTTCTCCTCTGGGAGAATGAAATGATGTGCAGTATTTGAAACTGTGTTTCATAAGACAGTGAATTGCAGATGTGAGGTATTGCTGCCTGAAATATTGCTGAGTTACGCTGAATTTTACAATTGGTTACTGAAATATCTTGATTTTTTTTGACAAATGGAATGTTCTTTATCTGATGTTGATAGCTTCTGTAGTTTCTTAACAGAGCTTAGCTCGTTAGCTAGCAAGACGCTGACTTAATTTCATAACTTGGCTTCTGCTTACAGTAAATGGACTATGTTTGTAAAGGGAATTCACTATTTCAAGTGTTTTGCAAGGAACTTCACTGTATTTGTAACCTGTTTTTTTGAAGGCTTAAGATAAATGAGTCCTATTTTAGAAATCAAGCCAGTGAAATGACTTGGACCTGTTTTGGGGTGGAAATGATTAAGAGAATTCAGATATGTAAACAGTTGTATCGAACCATCCAGCCTTTTTTATCAGCTGATGTTAATGGTGAAATACTTTTTGTACCTTGTTGCTGAAAATATTTTTGCGTTTCAGCACATCAAGTTACAATAAAGTTGTTACTTATACAGAACATGTCTGTGTGCCTTGTATTTTTTCTCCCCCTCTGTCTGTGTTCACGATGGCTACCTCACTTTCTGTCCTTTCAGAAAGCTACTTTACCAGCACCGTGAATCAGTCTGGTGTAAAACGTACTGCTGTCCTTTTGGACACCTTTGGGTGGGCTCCTATTGCTGTCTTGCTCAAATCCACTGATTATTGTTCTGCACTGACGCTTCAAAATATGTATTAGCATGTAGAACTGTTGGTATGCTGCTCTGTGCATTTGAATTTGGAAGCACTGAACTCTGGGAAAAGATGGACTCAAGGTAGGCTACCTTTTGTACAGTGACGCAGGGCATTGGAATGAATGCAATTATCTGCCTTGGGTTACTTGGCTATTGCAAGAATGTAGCACAGTTGATAATTGCAGCTATCCCCAAGATGATTTGGGTAACAAATATGGCTACAGGGATGGCTTGAGTGTCTCTGTGTAGAATGCCACTTCTCTGTGTGTAGGTACTAATGAGATTCTCAATGTGTGCCCAAAACCTGCATCCCTAATAGTTCTGCAGTGATTCAGCTTGAAGTGCCTCGTGGGGCAGATAGTAGCAGTGGCATAATTTGTACCATCACATCTCGTCAGCAGCTTCCGGTGGAACTTGACTGGGTTGCACAGTGAATGGTAATCAAATCTATTTGTGCATGTCCCGGGTTTTCAAATGGGCTCCAACTTTGAGGTAAAGGATGTTGTGCTTTTTCTTCTTTGTAAGAAGGCTGTGTTTTATCCTTAGTCATCTTAAAGTATTTTTTCCTTCTAGGATGTATACCTTGTCATCATATACCAGGTGACTTCACAATTCAGCCAATCTCTGACTTTAAAAAAAACCACACCATACCTGTTTTCCTTCTGGAGTCTAATAGTCTTTTGTGTGGAAAATGGGCACGAGTATTTCACAGTGCAATCTGTATGAATCTTGGTTTAACTAAAACATGAGTAGTAAGCTTTTCTCCAGCAGCTTTGAGAATTGTCCCTTGAAGGGTGGTGTGCATTTTCTTTCTTTAAAAGATATTAAAACAAGAAGCATCTCTCACTATGCAGCATTGCCAGCTCTGCTGAAGGTGCGGTCTGATGTCCTGCTGAGCAGTCCCTGTTACAGCCGATAGAAGATGAGTATGTCAGAGTGCAGCCTAAGCAGCCACAGGTGATGTATACCAACTAAGGTGTGTGTCTGTGCCACTTCTCCAGACTGTGGTTGCATGCTGTCGTGGCTGTTCAGTAACTCCTTAATTTTACCTTAAGTTGTTGAGATTAATTTGAGGATCTGCCTGTTTGACTTAGCTAAACTTAATGCTTTATGTTTGGTATGGAAGAGTATAACCTTAAAAATGTGTCTTCTCCATTGTATGTTAAACTTAGTATTTAAACAACAGTATTGCACACTCCATTACAGATTTTACTTTCCAAATTTGGGTGAATTATGTTAAAGATAAAACTACTTATACATGAAGTAACTTTTATATGTAACATTCTGATCATCTGATAATAGAGGCAATAATTGCTGTTAAAGCTGGAGCATTTTTGAATGATATTTCTGCTAATGTTGCTAATTTTCCCCTAGAGTAATGCATCTTTTCTTACATCATCTTTTTTGAAGATTCCTCCTTGTTCTCTCACAGAAAGCTGGAAGAAATGCACGTGTGGAAGCTGAATGAACAACTGCAGATCTCTGATGGAGGCTTTTCCTGCTGGAACTGCAGCATTCAGGCAAAGCAAACAGGAAAGCAGCTGTGAGGATTCCTGAGTGCTTTTGAACAGAGGTGTCATTCCTGTGGTTGCCAAATAATGTGTATTTTAAGTCGTTGATGAAGTTGATGCTTTTAAGTGTAAAATTGGGTTTCTAATAAGTATAAATGACAAATGAGCTTGTGATTCTACGCTTGGGGAAAAATAATTTTGCAGAGTTTGCTTGTCCTTGGCTTGTAGAACAACCAGTAAGGTTGTGTTGAGTTCACTGCAAGTATTTTGAAGCAGACTTTTAGCAGCAGGAATACATGGTGACCATCCTGTAGAGCAGAGGGGCTGCTGTTGTTGTGTGAAGGCATTCCGTGACACTCACATCTGTGCTGCATCCTTCCTAGAGTTTGGAGCATAACAATGTTTCTGTGCAGATACTGTGGTTTAATCAGGGGCACGTATATGATGAGTGTAAATCTGTACTTTGCCTCACTTATGCGTGTTTCGTGATAGTCGTGCAGAAAATAAATTGCACTGTGTCAGACTTTGTGCTGCTAATCAGAAGGGGAGGCAATTTGTGCTGAATTTCAAGCAGCTACAGTTGTGACTTCCCACCTTGCTGACTGCAGAGTTGACTGAGCCATTTCTGTTAGCAAAGGATGACAAACATTCTAATAGCGTGACTTCTTAAAGCATAGCAGCTTTAATTGCAAGCTAACGTACTTCAACCTTAATTGCCAAGTAGACTCTTGAATTTTTCTTTCTTTAAGTTAATTTCTGAACTGTAAAATTAATTTTATGTATTATGTATGTATAATTTTCTGAACCAGCTGTGTTAAGTTTATCAAGTCTTGGAATGTTGAAACAATCCACCTTCCTGCTACCGAAGCACGGAGCCGAAGTGTTGGCCTGCTCTGCTCAGCAAGGACTGAAGCTTGGTAGGGTCCTTGTGCCACCCCGAATTAAGAGCCGTGATGCTCTCCATAGAGCTCACACCATCTGCTGTAAAAGAAACAGAAAATGTCTGACAAGCTTTTCATCCTGTCCCTGTCAGGTCGTACAGATGGGTTACTCCTTTCAGACACACGCAGGAATTCCTCCAGTGCCAGGACTTCGCTGAACTGTGATTTATGATGGTTTTTATTATTATTTATATTTTAATTAATAACATTCATAGCAGCACAACTCGAGAGGAATTGCCTGAGGGCATCGAATACACGGATGTAAGATTTCATTGCCCTTTTTAACTACTGGGCTAAGGCACGGCCTGCTAAAAAAGTGCAGCTGATGTTGACCAAAGCTGTTTGATTTTGATTGTTGCTGCAATGTCTTTCTGCATACGGGCAACTTCTAAGCTGCCTCATTGCAGTTGCTTCTAAATATCAAAATGCTTCTGGCTGTTCCTGTTGTGACAAATAACGTCCCAAACTTGTTGTACAGTTCATTGTGCTTTCTGGCTACGGTATGGAGATCTTTTTGACCTTTCCCTGTAAATGTCTTGTTGGATTTGCTGCCTTTTTACCCTTTTTTCAGAATATGGGCTGGCACTTTGGAATTGATAGAAATTACAACACCTGCAAATAATTTTTGATAAAATATCAGCACCTTCACTCTCATCACTTAAAAGACGTGGAGATATAAAGTAGGTAAAAGTTCTAGCAGTGCCTTCAATAGAAAATACATCAACTTGAGTCAGCTCAGAGCAAACTACGAGAGGGGTTAAATTGTGTAACAGATGAGGAAAGGAATGCTTTACCATTAATGCCAAAATAGCAAACGTTTACTTCTGACAAGCTTACAGACCAGAGGACTGAAACTTAATGAATCTTAATGCTTTCTGTCATGTACTTCAATTTTCTCAAATTATTTCTCCAATTAGTTCTAGCCTTTGTGAAGGAATGACTAATGATAATTAATACGTTATTATCATTTGCATATTCAGGCTCCAGTGTTTCTAAAAAATACAGATTTGTGTATGAAGGTGAGCCACGTTTCTCTTACTTCTTTGGGGTGGTGGAGTTCTTCAGCTTTCCAAGTGTGTATTTTCAGCTGAGCAGGGAGAATACGGTGGATGCCTTAAACAGTCTCTTATGCTTTTGCCATAAGAAATAATCTGGGTGTAACTGATGTCTTAGAGCTCTACTGTACAGCAGTTTCTTCTCAGCTGCTCTTTAAGGGGGAAGTGGGGAATGTAGGGATGCAGAGCTGTGTCAGGAGACCTAACCCCCACCCATGAGCATTATCCATGAGCACAGAGTGCTTGGGGAAACTTAGACCTGCAAAGTGGCGAAAAGAAAAAGTCCTGATGTGGAGCATCTGCTCTTCAGACGGTTTTTTGTGTTTTTAGGATGTCTGCATACCCCCTTGATGTCATTCAGTTTTGTCCTGCTTGTAATAGGCACACGTGGAGAGATTTGTGCTAATACATCATATGAATTCTGTTTAAAATCAGCAGGATATTTTTGCTGTTGCTTTTGTTGTATTTCGTCTGCATATGAACTGAAGCTTTCCATGCTGCTCTGCAGGTACTTAACCTTTAACTCTAAAAACAACTTGGTTTCTGCTTAATTAGTCTCGCCTCTTATACAAATGCTAATTCAGAGGAAAGAACAGAGATGAAACAAGTACATATTTTCTCCATAAATAAAAGGACAGCAGGATAAAAATCTATAATGGATTGGCAAGACGTGAAGAAGCAGCTTGAAGAAATGCAACTCAATATTTGGCAGCGTAATCAACTGAAACATTTTGTGCAAAGGGGATGCTTTCAAGCTGCTAATGCAGACAAACACCTTGAGATTCTAATGAGTGCTGCAGGATGGGACCTTGTAGAGACCAACAAAATGGTTCAACTATAAACCTTCAGCATTCTGCTCCTTGGACTGGCGCTGCCCCATCGTCACGAAGGGTTGCTGTGTCCTCACCAGCTTCTTGTGAGAGGACTGCCCATTCTCCATGAAGTAAGGTCTGAAATAAGATGTTTATTGAGACAGTTCATTGCTGGTAGACCCTCAGAAAGCTTCTGGCTGTGTTCTGCCTGTGACTGGTTTAGCACTCCTAAACTGGTGAGGTTTCAGTGTTAGTGATTGAAGCTACCACGGGATCTGGCCCGGGCGGAGGAATGAGTCTGCCAGAGCCCTGGAAGCCTGTGCAGTCTGTGTGCCTGAAATCAGCATCTCCAGAAAGCTACAGAAGGGCAATTTATTCGGTTGCGCTTTATCAAAGCAATGGAGTGCCTGCAGCCTCAGCTGCTTTATCAACAAATATTTCATACCCATCTTGTCACTGGTGTAGTTAAGTATGCGGTGTGTAGCGGGGCAGCGTGCCCTGTTCATGCTCACCTCTCTGAATATTCCATACAAAATACTTGAGCAGAATACCAAGGCTGGCTTTCCAAAAGAATTTTCCTGAAAGAAATGTTATATGTGCATCCAGGAATTGTTGGGATGGAGTCTAAGCAACCGAATAACACGTTCCACATGTGTTCTTGGTAAGCTGGTCCAAGTGCCGCGAGAAGGGCATCAGCACAGAAAACTGCTTAGGTTTTGGAAAGTCACAGGGTAGAGAGAACAGACTGGGCTGGGGAGGGATTAGGGCAGCATTGTTCTCAACTTGGAACACACTGCTTGTATTGCCTCTCCTTTGACATCTTTCTGGAGTCAGTGATGATAACCAAGTTGGGTTTTGGTAAGTATAGTTTGAGGTAAGGTCTCGAATATGCATTTCAGTACCCTTCTCTTAAGATGCTGCCTACCCTGGGCTGGCTGCTAGGTGACTGGGGTAACTGCTAGGAGGAAGTTTTTCACCCAGAGGGTGGTGATGCACTGAACAGTTTGCCCAAGGAGGCTGTGGATGCCCCATCCCTGCAGGCATTCAAGGCCAGGCTGGATGTGGCTCTGGGCAGCCTGGTCTGGTGGTTGGCGACCCTGCACATAGCAGGGGGTTGGAACTGGATGAGCATTGTGGTCCTTTTCAACCCAGGCTATTCGATGATTCATTCTGTGATTAACTTGCTAGCTAAAAGTTCAGCATCTTCTCATGTTAGCAGACAGCAAACTACACATCTGCTCCAACTTTCTGCAAATAGAATGTGTAGAGGCAGAGGAAGGTCTATAACAAAAATCCTTGCTTGTGTTTTAACAGGAATTACGGACAGAAATGTTTCCTGGCATGATCTTTTTTTCCCCTCTTGTTTCATGTTTTAAAAGCAAACCCACAAAAATACAGTGCTGGTTCAGCAACACTTGGTGCCACTGAGGTCACATGAGTAATAAAAATAAGAAGCTTATTTAGCTGTATGTAGAGATTCCTATCGCAGAACCATCAATATTGCTGGTGATATCAGTAGTGCGGGCATAATTCTGTCATCTTTATTGGGCTCTTCAAGGCTAAATTTTGAGTGTCAGAAGTGCCTTTTCCTGCAGATAAGATGGGTTTAAGTGTCTATAATGGTGATGCCCCTGAGCTGCCCAGAGGCATGGGAAGGGCATGGCTGGGCAGGGCCAGGGCGTCAGCGCTCAGCTGTATGCTGGCAGGGTCTGTGGGTGCTTCTCCAGTCATTTGGGCATTGGTGGGGCCCCAGTCACTGCCTGTTTTGGTGGTGGCTGTGTCTTATAGCCAGACTTCAGCTGTCGCATCAGTACCTAATGTGTACCTCCATGAGCACACTGCATCGTTGGAGGTTGCAGCTCAGCTCACTGCTGGAGCGATCATAAGCTCTGTGTACAAAGCAAAAACACCAGTCTAGGATTTGCTAAGTTGTTTGTGCTTAATTCTTACGCATGGGCCCAGTCCTAGGTGGGAATGTCTTCTGCAAACCAGGAGGAGAAAGATGCCGTTGCAGATCTCTTCTTAAGTTGTGGATTTCTCTTCCTTGCCTCAAGTAAATATCTGCCACTTTTACCAAATAATTGATAAGAAGAATGTGCACAGGTGTTAATTCCTTTGGTTTCCAGTGAGTTGGAGCTGCCAGGCCATGACACCTTCGCGCTGCAGGCCAAGTACTCGTCCTTCCATTTGCACCTAGCAGATTTTTCTTGTTCTCACTCCCCAGGGTGACAGCTGCTCCAGGAGCAGACGAGGAGGAATGACACTGAGAAATAGACTCTGGCTGTACTGTGAGCACTGGTCAATAGCCTGTTTCTGAGTAGGTGGATGGCAGAGTTATCACAGCTGCACCTGGGCAATCTGCAGCAGGAATTCAGAGGGGAACAATCATCTCTTTGCTCCTTGCCCAGAAGTGCGTTACTGTGATGTGTGTCCTTCTGGAGCCCTGTAATGGGATTTGAGAAAGACAGGTGAGAGCTGCAGGCTGTAAATGGTACTTGTCGAGCTGGCTGGAGATGCTCTTCAATTTGTTAGTGGTTCTTTAGATATTCTGCTGCATTAGCATGCTAGACATGAATATTGCTGTCTTATTAGCCTTTGGAAGTGACAAAGTTATAGAAGCTGTTCATTAGATTTGCCTTCACTTGAAAATCGTTTTAAAAAGCTCTTTTTCTCTTAAAAACAGGTTCTACGTTTTGAAAATGTCCTTACAAGTGAGGAAAAGGCTGAAAATCAATCAAGTGTGGGCTTCATCTTTCATAACACAAGTAGGTGTGTGCAAAGTGAACAGAAACAGCTCTTAAAGCAGATCCTGGTCCTTCTCACTTACAGCTCTCACAACCAATTCTTATTTTGTGACCCTCAGTGGAGCTTTGTTAAAGCACTTCACTCCATCCTCTCAAATGTAAGCAAATTTCGGGGCTGTGGCCAACTTTTAAGATGCTTAAAACTGGTCAGGCTTCCAAAGAATGACTACTATGAATGTGTTGCAGCGGTGTTTTGGAAGTGCAATTATTTGTTTTGCTTACAGAAGGCCCTTTTTGGTCCCTAACTAAGCGTGTGTATGAAGATGGCCACAGCAGAGATTGCAGCCCCTGAATGCAGTATGCTGGCTGGAGGGTCTCTTGGCAGGCTTATAAACACTGCTGCAATCGAAACAGTAAAGCACTTGAGGTTTTCCACCGAGAAGTACAGGAGTTGAGTCCTGATGCACCAAATGTGCTCATATATCCTTTCTAAATTGACAACAAAGTTCAGGCAGTCCTATGCTCTGTGAGAGTAATAACTGCAGGGTCTGTGGTTCCCAATGCTTGCTGAAATAGAGCTATTTTGTAGGTGGAGCACTGCAGTTGTACAGTACAGGTGGTGGAGGCGGTGGCTGGGGAAGGGTGTTGCAGATGTGAGCCTTGATCCATTGAGGTCTCATCAGATGAGTCAAAACCTTTCTGTGAAATCCCACTGGCTCAGACAAGACTGCTGTGGGCCCTGTCTGCTTCCAGCTCCATTACCTACTGCCTCCCATCAAAAGGTGATGCTTCCCAGTTGATTTCCATTTCTGAAAATGGGCTCTGCTGGCACAGGGTAGTTCAGAACGTGCATGCAAATGGCTTGCTTAACATCTGGGAACACAAGCCAGCTTCCTTCAGCTGAGACTGCTGTTAGAATCATAGAATGGCCTGTGTTGAAAAGCACCACAGTGATCATCCAGTTCCAACCCCCTGCTGTGTGCAGGGTCGCCAACCAGCAGACCAGGCTGCCCAGAGCCACATCCAGCCTGGCCTTGAATGCCTGCAGGGATGGGGCATCCACAGCCTCCTTGGGCAACCTGTTCAGTGCGTCACCACCCTCTGGGTGAAAAACTTCCTCCTAATATCCAACCTAAACCTGCCCTGCCTCTCCTACTTCATCACGCTAAGACTCCATTTACCAACCACATGCAGGATCCTGTGGGTGAGAAGCCCTTAGCAAAGGCTGACCTTTTCCTGTTTGCCCATCCCTGGTGACACCCAAGTCAGGCAGCACCGGGCTCTGAGCACCCGATGGAGCTGTAGGTGTCCCCGTTCAGTGCAGAGGGTTGGACCAGGTGGCCTTCAAGGGTGCCTTCCAACCCGAAAGCAATTCTATGATTCCTTTGCAAAGGAAGTCCCAGTTAGGTGTCACCTTGTATTTGGTGATGATCTGAAATCTGCTTTATTCTGTTAGTCAGCCGTACTGAGTTATCACTGTGTGTGAGCCAGAAGATTCAGGGATAGAAGGCACAACGATGGCACAATTTGTTTTCTAAAGACGTGAGCTGAGGAGAACACTTCCCTTATTACAGAAACGCATTAACCCAATATGCATGCATATTTTGAACATCAATATTATGTTTTCATACCCCGCAGTAGATTAAAACGTCAATCACACCATCCATATTTCATAGCCCTCCGAAGCCTCGGGGAAGGTGCACATGTCTGGTGCTGCTCGTGCCCCACCAATAAAACAGCCCTCTAGAAGGAGATCTGCGCCGGCCATATAGCAAGATGTCAAATTAATTGTGCCAAAATAATGAGTTAGCACCAAATGCTAATTAAATATTGATGGAAGTCATACTTTCAATTATATTCATTATGGTGCAATGTGTTATGCAGACACGAAGTGCTTGGGATGTGGGCATATTTTATAATTAGTCTTGTCACATGGAAGCGCTGGAGTTATTTCTCTTCTGTAAGATCCATTCCTAATGCACTGGAGGTCTGTGTGTACTATTCTGTTGTCATAGCAGAAGTCGTTCAGTTCTTTTGATGCTCCAGGAAGGCAGCACCTTCCTGATGGCAGATTTCAGAGCACACTCTGATTTATACTGCCCCTGTGTCTCCCCTCCTCATTCACAAGGTGCTCTTTGCAGAGGTGGAACTGCAGGAGCGTGGGGCCGTGTTTTGCTGCACCATCGCAGTGTCAGAGCATTGCAGCTGTAGAGTGGCGGAGCAGAGAGAAATCCCAAAACATGAGCAGAGGGGAACCTCTAAGTGTGATGTCGACCAGAAGAATAGGATCACAGAATTGTAGGGGCTGGGAGGGACCTCCAGAGATCACTGAGTCCAACCTCCCTGCAGAGCAGAGGATGTGCAGGGCCTGCTGCTCTCTGCTTTGGGGGAAGGTTTTAAAGCCCAAGGTGTCAGAGAACAGCTCTTTGGAAGAGTTTAATTACTCAAAGTTGACTCAAGCTTTTCACCCAGAGGGTGGTGACGCACTGAACAGGTTGCCCAAGGAGGCTGTGGATGCCCCATCCCTGGAGGCATTCAAGGCCAGGCTGGATGTGGCTCTGGGCAGCCTGGTCTGCTGGTTGGCGACCCTGCACATAGCAGGGGGTTGGAACTGGATGAGCATTGTGGTCCTTTTCAACCCAGGCCATTCTATGATTCAAAAACAAAGATTCAAGATGATGTGCTGAAAGGAGTTGAGTGCTTCAAGACTAATAGCAGGATCAGTCCCAGAAATAATCCTACCGGAATGTTTTTTGTATGTGAAATTACCTTTAAGGGGAAATGGGTACACACTGCAGAACCCGCCAGTCAGACGTGTAAGGTAGGGTGAGCCCATTACTCTTGAGTTCCTTGAGCTTTTTAGAAGGACAAAAAAGTGACTTCCAAGGTCACTTTTCCCTTCACCTGCAGGGGATGGGTGTGGGTGTGGGGAAGCCCAGACCTGGGAGCAGGGATGCTCCAAAAAGCACAGGAGTCGAGGCAGGTGGGCAGGGTGCAATTAGAAAGGAGGGTGTGGGGTTTTCCTTCTGGAAGGGACAGCCTTAGTGGCACTGTCCCAGTGCAAATTGCTCCTAAGAAGGAACTCTGCTATTATGCACTGCAGAATATACATGAGCCCAGTGAGAGGCATGTGAAAATTACCAGCAGTGAAGCGCTGGAGAGCAAAAGGAGCAGTTCAGCCGAAGAATAGATAACACCCAGCAGAGCAGAACTGTGGCACCAGCTGCTGAGAGGGTGATTCAGTGCTCATAATGATTTCCAACTTCTCTCTGAAACTATCACTGTGGAAGCATTCCTCATCTCAAGTACAAAACTTCTCCGGACCATCAGAATAGAATCTCTGTGCATCCCGAACGTGTGAAATTAATGTCTGAATATTATGCTGAGAGCCATTTAATTAAAAACGCTCCCATTAATAATGCAGTTGGGGAAAGCATGTGTGTTATGTAATTAAAGATAGCACATCGGTAAATGATACTATGCAAAACCAATTCGAAAAATTCAAATGAGGCAGCGTAACGTAAGGAACTTAATTCAAGTGGGAATAAAAGTCGGTGTGAAATAAGCCCCGCTTTCCCTGGAAGCTGCAATTAATCTGCTTCTGGCAACACCACTCAATGCTGGCGGTGTAAGTTTTAAGCAGGGGGCCCTGCTGGTGCGATGTATCGAAATACCTTTCTCTCTCCACTCCTTTGTGGAGAGAGAATAAAGAAAAGGACAGCTGCCCCTCAGATTTGACAGGGTCTGAGCTGCTGGGTGCCATTCAGCCGCAGTGCCACTGTTACTGTGAGCAGTCGGGTTGTGCTCGGTTTCCCTGCGTGAAAGCCAGGTGGAAGAGGGAGCAGAGATGGCAGCCAGCGTGCAGCGTCACCTCCAGCTCAGGTGAGCATCATCTCCTTTGCTTCCCCAGAGCTCTTGGGCTAATCCAGATCTTCAGTGACGGAAGTCAGAAACGCCACGGTTAAATATATCTGACATAACTCTATTTAATTTCAATCCACTTCTCAAGTACGGTATAATACTAAATATGTTCGCTTATCATCCGAAGTGTGGCATCTTGAAGTATTTTTAATCCCTGGGTTTCCTTCCCCAGAAATCTGTGTTAAATATCCCACACGGAGACGTGAGGTCAGCAGTGTAAGTCTGCTCAGCATCGCCTGCCGCTGTGCTGTGTGCTTCAGGAACACCCAAGGGATGGGGGAAGAACCGAGTCCTACTGACTTACATAGACCAAAGGCAGCTCGCTGCTCCGTTCTCACTAAGCTGGGATACATCAGCTCAAGTTTGGAAACGTTCAAGCTGAAATCAGCCTGATGTGTTTTGAAAACGCGGACTGATGGTTTTAAGAGCAGGCTACAAGAAAATAACATGAACTGTTATGTGGTAACTGCAGTTGGCACATCTGGATTTGGCACATCTGGATCTGGCAGCATCAGTGCCACCTGTAGGATCTCCACACTGAAAGATCCCAAGGCTCATGTCTTGGGACGTGGCATTGGCTGTGGCAGATGATACAAACCTTACAATACTAAGAGATAACTGATAGCTTTGGTTCTTCTTTCTTCCTCATCCTTACCTTAAGGGCTAATGAAAATAACCTCCCTGCTTCCCATTTCACTGTTCCCTTCCTTGCCAATTTGGACCCAATTATAACTTATCACCTTTCAGGAAGATCGCTCGCTTATTTGGAGCTGTTAAGATAAGGTAGCCAAAACTTAATTGGCTGCATAATGACAAAAGGGCCACATACGGTCTGGGAATGAGGCAGAATAGAGAAGCTGGAGTTGCAATTTAGGTGGCTAAAATGTACAGCAGGAAAGGGCGGGCATGCGGAGTGACAGCTGAGATGTGAGATGATGGTCTGGGATCAGTGGTAATAGAACTGTGCTGTTTCCCAGTGATGGCAAAGTGGGAGCAGTAAGGAGAGCAATGGGACATGGCGAGTGTTTCAGAAGCAGCTTTTGGATAGCTGAAAGGGGTGAGTGTGGCACTCTGACCCCCGTATCCGTATGGCTTTCATACCTACGATTTGGCTCTTGGTGTGGCCTGATGTCGAGCTGAGGCTCTGGTGTGGTGACCGCCTGAAGGCTCCACCGCACTGCCTCTGCATCCCAACACCCGGGGGCTTTGTGCTGAGCTGCATCTTAGGAAAAGCATCTCTGTGAATTTTTGCCTACAAAACTCAGTCTCAGTTTCCAGGGTTTTTGCTGGAGAGTACCCACAGCTGCAGACCTGCTGCTGTCTGAAGCCTCACGTTGAGGGGTCTTTGAAGTGGGGTGTGTTGTGATGATTCAGCTCTTCCCATCCAGTTACCTCGTAACCTGGGAAGGAATTACACTAATTTGTAGGGTTTTTTTGGTCAGTGATGAATACAGTACCACATTCTCAAAGTACAGTTCAATACCAGTTGCCAATCCATTAGAAGCGTTTTATTAGCTGTATTAAAACAAAAGAAGGAAACTGCTTCTGCTGCATGTCTGAGGTGTTCATAAGGCACAGATGGGAATGGCAGGATCTGTTTTTTCAGATGAGACAGCCTACAGCTAGAAGTGTACTTGAGTGATGTGCGTCTCATTGAGCTGCTTGGTTTGTGACTTGTTATTGTCGTTTCTACTGTGCATATTTGAATAGGAACAGTGATAATGACAAATCATTATTATACTATAAATAAAACATTATCCAGATTACGCTGGTCAACAGAGCATAAAACAAACAGCAAATTCTACTGTCCTTGAATTACACGTGATTGACGGGGGAGAAAGGGCAGCACGGGATGCTGATTTGCACCCAATGCCTTCGCCTCGTTGCTGTGAGAGCGTTTCCAGCCACGTCAGGATTGTTCAGGGGTTTCCATGTCCACTGAAATGATTAAAAATAAAACACCAAATGGCTGTGGTTCCTCCATTTATGTACGATGTACTGCCTGAAGGAAAAAGAGCCGCCTGACACTGCTGCGCATCATCACTTGCCTGCCGCTGCTAGCCTTAGCGATGTATATCCGAGTGATGGGGGGGAACAGGAACAGGCATACTTAGTAAGGACTTTACATCAATGCAAATAAGTATTTAAACACATGCAAAGCTATACTGTTAGGTTCACTGGCACACGTTGTGCTGAACCTGCTAGGTTGAAGCGGTTTCTTTTTCCCCTGGTTTTGACTGCAATCAGATCGCAAGTCTTTTCTTGCAGTTAGTTTCTCGAAATTGATTTGAAAAAGTGCACTGTGATGTTTTTAAGCTGATTTTTAAAGCATTGACTGGAAAAAATGCAGTGGTTCAGGTAAGTTTTCTGGCGTAGCTGTCAGGCTGCCATCTTGTGCCAAAGCTTGGGGAGGAGGTGGTTGGAGCATCGTGCATGGCACCCAAGAAGCGGTGAGATGCTGCTGCTGGGGGCCAGAGCTCCATGCAGGCAGTCTCCTCCACAGAAAGATGTTTGGGTTGCTGTAATGCAGACCCTGAGGCTCCAAAGCACCTCTCCTTTAGCATAGCTCTTCTACTTTCAGTAGCCTGCTTGGGGGCAGTTGCTGAAGCAGTTCATGACTGTGTTGAGCAACGCATACCCTTCTTTCCTTGACCCTCACGAATGCTACTGAACCTATTCTGCCCATTGCACTGCAGACTTAAATATCTCACAGAAGAACAAACTGCACTTGGCACAAATATTCAACGATATGTTGTGGCGTCTGAGTGTTTTGTCATTTATTTTTTCCCCATAAAGACACTGAGTAAAACTGGGAAAAAAAAAAAAAACCACAACCAAATATGCTGCGAGTGAGTGACAGATTTAGCAAACTCTCTTTATTTACATACAAATACATGTACACATATATTCTGTATATGTACACATATTCAAGTGTATATACATACATGGTTTCCACATACTCTACAATAGATAGCATGTAGGGTTTTCTTTTAATTGCCTACAGTGCTGAGTAAAAATACATGGCAATAAAATCATGGCTTACAGCTAAGTTACAAAAGCACCAGACACTGAACTCATAGCAATAAATCCGAGCTTATATACAGCTGGAACAAGGACACGCTATACAGAATACAAAGTAGAACACCTTGTAGGAATTGACAGTAAGAGACAAACTGAAAAACATTATTTAGAACAGGAGGGACTCTGTATGAGGAGAAGGAAAGCAAAGCAGTTAGGTTCCTGGCGAAACAAATCCACACGTTTAGATTGGTCACCTGAAGGAGAAACAAATTAATCGTTACTTTCATATTTTAACAGTAAAGTTTTCTATGAGATTTTACCAAGGAAATGGGAATTGGTCTCACGAGTGAGTCCTTCTGAGCCGTCGAGGTGTGCACAGCACCTGAACTGATTACTTTAGCAGTACTTCATTTAAGCCACATGTAACTTCTTGGTCCCTGCATGTTAGTTTGACTACAGGCAACAGAAGCACTCCCTCAGCTAGCTTTTTCCACAGGACCTGTGATACGGGACTGTGATAGCAGACTGACAGCAGTGGTAGATCGATACCTAAAGAAACAGCAAGGAATCTGTGCTTGAAGCTGCATTGCTGGAGCTAACTGTCCTACAGAACCAAACCATAGCCAGACCCTCTGCTGTCACACCCAACTGTGACAGAGCAATGCTGTGCCGTGTGGGTGCCGCTCCAGATGAGTATTTCATACCAACAGCAATTGTTTGAAATCTGCTCTATGAAGTGAAGGTGCATAGATTTGCGCTGTCCTCTTTGTTTTTCATTGCTTAATATATTGATCTTAAATACGAAGTACTAAGGAAGACAACTGGGTGCCATTAAGCAGAAAATTTGTGCTACTCAGGCGTCCCCCTCCTGCTGATGGGTTCTGCTTGCCACAACGTGGTGCTGAGGCCTAGGAAGCAAGATAGTCGCTTCCCTCCAGTGGAAGCTGGCACCGTTTGCAGACTTAAACAGAGATCATCTTTTTCCAGGGTACATATGCTCTCAGTCACTGTGAAACGAGTACAGGTGCATGTGTGAATGCTTGGGAATGGTCAAAACCACTGGTGACGATGGAAAGAGGAAATGTACACCAAACCTGCACACCTGGTGGGTCTAATAAACTAAAGCTCATCAATATCTAATTACATCATTGCATATTCATGGACAAGAAGTCTGAAGGAAGAACTACTCACTCTTCACTTCAATGAATACGTACAACTACCACAGCTCATAGAAACGTACTTTCCTTCCTTTCTCCCCTCCCTTAGAAATAATGCTTTCTTTTCATATTCGAACTTGGGAGAAATTAGTGGGAGAGCTGTTCGTTTGAATTTTGTATGGAAGCAGCTGAAGTTTTGATATCTTGATAACTTGTTCTTTATATTGCCGTCTCCTAAGGTTCCCAATGAGAAAGACAATCATTTCCTGCTAAGCATTGTCCAATTCAACTGAAAGATAACCTCTCTGCCTTGGAGTGTACTTTAAAAAACTGATTTTCCAGATCGATGCTCATTACAGACATAATTTGCTTTGATTTTTTGTTTTTGTTTTTGTTTTTTTAATCATGTCTGCCTGGTAGTTCCCTTATGAATGATGAGAATACTAAAATGCAATGGTCCCAAATGAAAACGATCGTTACGTAAACAGTTGGATTAGTTACGATACAGCACAAACACAGCTACAGTTTTTAAAGACTTTTGAACCTGATAGGAAAAACATATTCCTCTCCAGAAGGTTAATGGAGATGCTTATTTTTATGACTGGTGCTGGATCTCTACAGTTAGTCACGACTGTGTCAGCCAGAGGACAAGTACGGAGTCTCGCTATGGTAATTATAATCGGGACAGACCTTTTGCACCAGTTTGTAATCTACGCTGTAAAAAGCGATGTAAATGCAGATAACTTTGAATGGTTTAGAACACAACCAGGAGACATGGCTTTGGGTCTGCTCTTGATAGCAGATCTTTGAGGGGTCGAAGTTGCACAAGGCAGTTTTTTTAGCACGATCTGTTTTTTCATACTCGATGCGGCAATTGAAGGACTTGGATTCCTTGGTCTCCAGAGTTGACTGTGGAGACGATTCGAATTCGACCACCTTGGAAGGTGGCACCAGGCTCACAGAAACGTTTCCGAGACCTGTGGAGTTATGTCGGAAATAAACACTGAAGGTGCCGTTGCCGTGATCAACGATTTTCCCCGTGATCAGGAGATTCAGTTTAACAGTTTTGATGTTGGAGTGGAAGTCGCCCCATCCAAACATCTTCTTGAATTTCCCAGTTTTTACTATAGGTCTGCGTTTAGTTCGTGCGAGAGATTCCTGAACCTCCGTGATGTTGGACAACCAATCCCAAAAGTTTTCTATGCTGTCCGAGTAGGACACCTGGCCATGTTTCAGTACTGGGGATGGCTTAACAAACAGGCGTAGCGGGTTGATGATCCTGGAGTGGACCACGTTGTCCACCAATGTCTCTGCAGCATCCTTGTCTTCCCAGTCCAGTACATCTGTAGCTTGTACGACTTGATTACCATCACAAAATACCTGTTCCAAAACAGAAAAAGAACTGTATGAACTGTGAAAAGAAAAATATCAAGCTACCACAGGAGCCATTAATATTTGCTTTTGTATCACTCCAGTGGACTACAGTAATGAGTAACTTCTGCAGCCCCGTGAAATCTCAAAGATTTTATTCAATAGCTTACAGAAGATGCAAAAAACTCACCAGGAGCCATCCAGCAGAAAAACTGTATAAACCTCTGGATGGGTTGAGGACCGTCACGCGTCAAGCAAGGCATGCATGTTTTTCTCACAGTTATGTTAGATAAAAACGTGCCTAAGGATGCAAGAAAACTGGACACAGCAAAGTGGCACCTCCGCTAAAAGACAGTAAAAGAGAAAAGCAGAACCTTTCCATTCTGCTTTGTTATTCTCCTTACTTAACCCAACAAATGCTTTAGGCTTAAAATCCTGTAATCTGTGTGTAGTAAAATTGCTTATTATACATTTGTATTTTTGTTCCTGTCCAAGTTTGTAGCAGATTCTGAAAGTAATCGTTTTTTGTGTGTGTTGGAGGTAGGTGCTAAACTGCCTGTGAATAGCAAGGCCAAGCCTGCGAGAAGGGCTGAGCAACTCTACTGGAAGGGCACATCTTACCATTTTCCAGGAACGTGACCAGGCCAAGCTAAGTCTAATGCAAAACAGTTTGCAATCAGGAAGCATATTACCACATCCGGTATCGACAGAAAGATGTTAGCTTTCAGAAAGGTGTGTCTTAGTAAGTATCAGTGCCCAATTTGATGCACAGGCATACTGCCTGCATACAGCCTTCCTGTTCACTCCGAGAGTGGAGCCCTGTTGAAAATACAGAACTAGAGCATGCTCTGAAGAGGTCAGAAGTAGGATCTGTGTTTCTGCAGGCTAGAAATGAACACTGACCTTTCTTTACACATCTTTGAAGTCCTGAACATGGGTTTTGTAAAATGTGTTTGCCTGTTAGTTCTGTTTGTTCCCTTCAAGCTTATATCAGAATCCTCAAGTACAAAGAAAAGACTTTCAGCTGCTTTATTCATCATTAACCAGCATGTAAACACATGCATGAGTAAAATGCAAAGCTGTTCAGTAGGGAAAGAACGGTGCTGTACCAGGTCCAACCCCCATTGAAATATTCTCTCCTCTTCCTCCAGGCAAAATGCTGCTGGGATTACACCTCTTCTCTTTCAAGGCCAGGGTTTGCATGGTGGACTCCTAGGATTGCTGGCACTGGGATGCAGTTTTCACTAATCAGTAGGCAACCACAGCACCAATTATGGTGTGGAAGGTTGCTTAAAGCAGCCAAAACAGGGAGTGAATACCATCCTTTTCACTTGCTGGGTGATGCTGACTTTGCTGACTTTTTTTACCACATTCAGTCATTATTTTCTATAATCTTCAATTTTTTTTCCGTTTAATTACCTGGCTAAGATCAGGAACTCCCAAACCAGTGGTCCTTTCCTGTTTTCTACCAACAGACTGAAACCGGAGCCTGAACCTAGCTTAACACATATTCTTCCTATCTTCCCTATGCAGTACTCGAGATAGGCTTTACCTTACTTGCGTACTGAGAGGCAGCCATCGCTAAATAAATCTGTGTCTGGATCCATACTTTGAGTCAGGTGTGGCTCACATAAGTAAATTATTTTCTTCTTCAGATTAGAGAGGGAGAAAAAAGGCACCAATGATCACTCTCAGTCTGAGACCTTGTATGTCAAGTTTCTGCCACCACACAATGTTTTTTATGGCTGAGCTATGAACTCGGGAAAATAGGAGATCCTAATGGAAGCAGTGACAGATGCTTATCTGCACCAGCACAAATAGCTGTCATAACGATGCCGAGGGAAGCTGTCACGGTGATGGAAAGTTCTCAGTGAAGCAATGTCATGTTTATGCATGGGTCTTCAGCCACTTCTAAGCCAGTCCACATGCTCAGAATCAGCTGGGTGAAGCTGCAGCAGCTGGCCACAGAGAGCTCCCAGCTGCAGCCAGGGCTGGGCTCAGAGCAGCAGGAGCTGAGACGTTCACCCGTCCTTCACCCCAACCCAATCGGAGGCCTCTCAGAGCTCTAAGAGAAGCTGTACTGCTGCACTTCCAGATTCCAGCAGAGACAGGGCCCTGGTAGAGCTGACAAAAACGTTTCTCAGTGTCTGCATGGCTCAACGGCCTCCTGCACGAAATGCTCATAGCCATGCGAAGATGTGGGCACCTGTAGTCAGTGTCACTGCTAGTAACTGAGCTGGGAGCAGCTGGAAATCTGAAGGAGAAATACATGGAATCAGAGCTGTTCAGCGCACAGGCAGTTCTAACTTAGCTTGTGTCTGAGCTCAGCTGTGCCTGTCCTTTGGCAAGGGCACAGGAACACCACATTTGTCCTCCTGGGCTACTTTACTTTCGCAGCGCTTACTGAAAGCCATGCTGTGGCTCTTTGGCTTTTCTCTCCTTCCTTTCACAATGAGAGCTACAGGGCACCGAGTCATGTGCTGCTGGTAATGCTCAATGTATGTCTCTTCTGGGGGCTCTCACTCCAAATGAGATAGCAGAGCATTGCTTTCTCAAGTGCTTTTTGCAGCAGGCTCTGATATAAAAAGATGAAAAATGTGCTATGAGGTTCAGAGCGGCTGCAGGATGGGAAGCGGTGATGCATGCTCAGACAGGTTAGGTTTGTCGCATCAGTGAGGTATTAGGGCAGAATTATTTCAAATGGTGGAAGTGCAGAGTGGTATCAAGCTAAACCACTGCCACGGCTTCTAATTATGCGTGCGTTACAGTGCATGGGCAGCTGGCATGCTCACAGCAAACAAGCTGCTTCAGCTGAGGTGACATGGTGGCAATTAAATAGCTTCCATCATACGTGAACACACAGTCGCTCAGATGTTGAGCCATGACGATGCACTATTCCTGTTTAAGGTATGTATAGCACCAAATAAACACAGCTACAGTTTGTGCTCTACTCACAATGAGCAGTTTTTCCTCCTTTCTCAAACAGATTGCAGACTGTAGGACTCCAGTCTCGTGCAGCCTTGTTTCTTGACTCTGCCCTGCTGCTGCCTTGTTTCATTCATTGGTTGTAGGGACGGGGCTGAGCTGTCAGCACAATCAGTTGCAGGAAAGGGGACTTTGCAAGCACCCAACAGTAGATGTGTTGCTTTGCACACGTTCAGTAATTGATGGCTAACAAAGAAGAGCCTGCTTCTGCTCAGTGCTTAGTGCCGGAGCAGGAATGAAGGTGCACTGTTCAGAAATGCGAATAATATTTGTACCTTTTGAACGTAAAACCTTATTTTTGTGCACGCGCAGAACCTGCTCTATTTTAAATCAAGCTTCTTGCAATGAGAGAAACGAACGCTTAACACATCATTTTCTTCTACACATTGCAAAGGCCCTTCACTCGATGACAGCTTTTTGCTATTAGCAAGGCTGGGCCCATGCCCACTTTATTCACTTTGGTTAGCAATTTCCGGGAAATAAAAAAATCTGTATTAAAAGAATGCAGCGCATGCTGGAAAAATGGCTTCCTCAGCATCTTCCCATCTCACAGTAATGCTTCTCTATAGTGGAAAATATTGCTGGTGGGGTATTTGAAAAAAAAAATACTAGCTTAGGGAAGTGAGTATATACATTTAAATAGATGGCTATTGCTGTAGTTCTCTGCTGCACCTGCATTTTCCCATTCCCTCCAAAACATCAATTTCCAAGCAGAGGAAATAATCGAATCTATTTTCTGTATTATGGAGGCCATATAAAATGTCACCCAGTTACCCCAAAATTTCTGTTAGACTACAGATATTTCCCAGTAAGGGCCGTTATCTGGACCCACTGAGATGTACAGAATCCATGACACGCCTTGCTCTTACATTTTGGTACATTAAACACAAGAACAGTTCAAAACAAAGCATAACATGATGAATATTTGTGTGTTTTTAAACTTCAAACCATTGGTTCTTTCTGTGCACCTCTCTGACTGATCGTGATTGCTCTTCAAAGACCCTTCTCACCCAAGAATGATTTCTTTCACCCAGAGGGTGGTGACGCACTGAACAGGTTGCCCAAGGAGGCTGTGGATGCCCCATCCCTGGAGGCATGCAAGGCCAGGCTGGATGTGGCTCTGGGCAGCCTGGTCTGGTGGTTGGTGTCCCTACACATAGCAGGGGGTTGAAACTAGGTGATCATTGTGGTCCTTTTCAACCCAGGCCATTCTATGATTCTATGATTCTGATCATGGTAGAGAGGCTTTGGAGTTGCTCCCACACCTTTCTCTATGGGCAAGGCACTAAATGAAAGAGTAGCCATGCAAGAGTTAATTGTTTCAATGCCTTGGGGATTTTATCCAGGTCATCACTCACCAGCAATCATTTCTATGGCTTCACCCTTACCAGGAATCATTTAAAAACTGTCAGCAATTAGCTGAAATAAATGGGTCTGTTGGGATAAGCAGAGCTCAAGTCCCCACTTGGCCACTGGCTGGTGCTGCACTGAGTGTTTATCCTGCAGAGGAAGAGGAAGGGGTTGTAGGAGGGAGGTGGAATGCAGCGGTGGTCACCTGTCCTGGGTTTCACCAGTGAGGAAAACTCATCCTGGGGAGTTCCAGCAGACTTTGAGCTCTCCACTGGTCCCAGCCCTGATGCTGCATCACTAGGGTTCAGAATCACGCCATGCTGCATAGGATGCTACCTCCTGCTAATTTCATCATCTTGCTGCAACAGTAACGCAGAATCACTAAGCAGCTTCAACAAAACCTCACTTTGAATGGGGGGAGAGAAGGAAGAGAAATAGCTCTGCTTTATCTGTTTGAAAATTCAATGATTTCAACACATTTATCAAATTTTAAATAATTTATGTCTTGACGGGCCTTATCAATTTTGCAAAGCACACGCATTAACCAGATACAATGATCTCATATTAGCTTTTTCAGCATCTTACACCAGAGCCTAGAAAGATTAATAAAAACTCACACTGTCATCAATTAAATGGAAAAAACATAAAATTGTGTTCCATTATGGCCTTTTTTTGCAAGAAAATGATGACGGGTTCTAATAATTCATCACAACAAGCTGAGTTTGAACTTTACTGATTATTAAACACGTTTTTCCCAAAGGCAGAGGCCGTGATGGGTTTTATGGCAGCAGATGTGACTGCTGTCAGGAATGCTTCAAGGAATTTAGGAATTAAGCAACATCTTCTTTTAGCAGGACTACATGAAAGAGATGTGTTTGTTCTGTCTTGTCACAGCCTTATTTTGCAGGATGTTATAGGCATATGTGCTGCAATTGTGGTTTGACTCTTTTACGACTGCAGCTGTTGCTAGGGATGAAACCTTTGACTTAACACCCTGGGTAGTCACACAGAAAAATCCCTCAGGATACCCAGATCTTCAGCAGCCCAAACTCAGACTCAGGTTTTTACTCGGAAAATTTTGATCATTGGTCCCTTCTCTCCAAAAGATCAGTGGGGAAACTTAATATTTCCCTTGAGGAAACAAGAGATTGAGCAGGTCAGCCTGCACCAAGAAACAAGGAGTTGCTTGCACTGAATAGAAGACATTTCATGTCCGGTCAGGTGTAAGCTTTTACTCTGATTCCTCCTTGCCCCAGCAGCAGGGAATGTGGCTCCAATAGTGGGAAAATAATGAGAGCTCCAAGGAAATGCAGCTGCCTTTTGTATTTTAATTTGGCTGTAAGGAAAGCATAAGAACAACTTCGCTTGAGATGAAGGAAAGCTGAAATAAGGCTCCTTATCTGACTGCACCTGGGGTTTCTTCACCAGATGCTGCACCTGGGAAAGGGCAGCCCTGGCTGTAAGTACAGAGTGGGACATGAAACTATTGGAGAGAGTCCAGAGGAGGGCTGTGAAGGTGGGGGAGGCCTAGAGGGCAAGGTGTGTGCGGAGCTGAGGTCCCTGGGTTCATTGGGCCCAGGGCAGGGGAGCTGAGCAGAGCCCTCGTGGTGGTGCAGCACCTCATGGTGCGGAGTGACAGTGCTGAGCTCTGCTCTCCGTGACACCCAGGGCCACGTCAGCAGGTTGCAATGTGGTAAATTTTAAAGACTCGTGCAGCTAGGGTTACTTTCTTTCACTCAGGAAAGGGGGACAGAAATCCCCTGTTCAGTAGAGAATATAATCGGATTGCTTTAATAATTGTGCCCTGTCTCCTGTAGTTAACACCAAACTGACAAGCTGCTTCAGCAGAAAAAACAAGCCTTCATGATCGAACTGTGCAGCTTGTTAACTTTTCTGCTTGGAACTGAATCCTACAAAGCAGTGCCCCTCACTGAGGGATGCTGCAGCAGCACTCCCTAGCCAGTCAGTGCAGCACTGCCGGCGTGATGTGATGTGACGTCCTCCAAAGCCATATATCCCAGCACCTCGGGTGAAGTGTCAGAGAGAAAGGAGGAATAGAAGAATCAAACTATATATCCATGTTTTAATTGCAAATATTTGCATTTTCTGACATATCGTTATCTGAAAGTCAACTGATGCCAATGAAAACGTAAACACCTGCAGGAGACACAGCAGTAATGGTGAGCCTGAAGCTTTCCTTAACTTCTTAACTGTTTGCCTTTCACGAGTTTCAGACTGTCATGGAAGGCAGAAAACAGACACTGGAAACGTAAGAGCAAATGTGTAGGTTCAGTGCTACCTTCCCCCACTATATTATGGCAAGTTCCTCTTTTATTCTTGCTGCAGAAATACAGGGATTGAATGAAGCTGGTTCACTGAGCACTATGAACATGCTTTGCTGTTTTTCCTCCCATGGTCTGAGAGAAAAAATCTCTCTACACCTATGTGCACCTGAAGGCTGGGGAAGGTAACGGGTAGAAGTCTTTAAAAAGAATATGAGCCAACATTCAAATAACCTACCGACAAACATATGCGTCTAAAACAAATGGCCGTACTGGGAGCACTTCCAATTCAGGCTATGACTCCATTGCATATTTCGCAACGAAACAGATCCTCCAACCTCAGTATTGTGTTTTACAGAGAAAAAAAAAAATCACTTTAAAATTTTCCACTTTTTGTGAGGCAGCAAAATAATATTTTACTGAAAACGGCACTTCAATAAGGAGACAAACTGACGAGGAGGAAGAAGCAGAAGCAAAGACTGAAAATCTGAAGCCTACAAATTGAAGCCTACAATTAATTTCTTTTCCTAAAAGTTATCTGGGGAAGGTATTTGCCATTTTTTTTCTCACAAGCCCTACCAGTAGTTTTAGCTTAAGTGTTCCCTCCAGCCTCAGTTGGAAAAATGGCCCAGCTGGCTTTTAAATGATATCTGTGTATCGCATTGATGTACCTTTTTTTGCTGAAACAACAGAAAACTTGTTCTGAGAATTGCTTCTTTTCAACAAATGGGCACAAATTCTGCTGTTGAAGAATTCACGGTGTTCTACATTGTTTTTTTTTTCCCCGTAAGGTTAAAATAGAGGTTTTTGAGATTAAAAAAAAATCAGGTACCTTATTTGTCTGTAGGAAAAGGCATCTGGAGTTCAAGAGGCATCCGGATGAGGTGCTACGAGATATGGTTTAGTGGGCAGTAATGGTGATAGGAGGACGGTTGGACTAGATGAAGATGATAAATGGTAGCTAGATGATCTTGCAGGTCCTTTCCAACCTTGTGATTCTGTGATTCTAAAAGAAGGCTCATAATTTTGTCTGACATTGATTAGATACAGATATTAGTATTTCTAAGTAGTTTTTGCCGTTTGGGAGGCATCCAGCTCTTTTAGAAGGGTGGGGAAGTAATAGCAATGCAGGACATTAAATGAATGATCCAAAAAGCAGTGCTGTACCAAATATCTAATTCAGTTTCAGTAAGATATAGAAAGATTAGTTGAGATATATACATACGTAGTTACATAAAATGGTCAAGAAGAACACGTAGCCAATCCCAGGTCAAAAAAGGAAACGCTGTGGTGTGGCTCTGAGCCACCTGACCTACTTGGCAGTGGCCTCAACTGCGTTAGAGCTGAACTGTCCTTCAGCAAACCAAGCAAAAAGGTCATCAAGTCTCTGAAATACTAATGGGATAATCTTGCCAGATGGGGCTTCTGAGGAACTTCTAAAGTTAAATGGCTAAAAGCTGAAAATTTGACTTTAAAAATCAAAGCGCACTTTTTTCAAGAACAGTCTCTAATCCTGCTAAGGGGAAGGGAGAAGATGAAAGGTGACCTGGGCGTGCAGGTTTCAGCCTCACTGGGCCGTCTTCTGGCCATCCCCATGCGTGCCAGGGATGTTTCTTTGGGCAGGTATCTTCCAGCAGCTCCTGCCAGCCTCTTGTCCCTACACAGCCCTCTCTCTGAACTGGCCTGGCCACATGCCTGATGCAAATGGCACTAAGGGACCAGGCCAGTGTTAAGAAAAGAACACCACCAATGCTGGACAGGAACAGTTGCTTAAAATCCCAGCTGCACTCTTGCAATCTATTCTGCACTGAGCTTCACTAGTGTTATGGACACGTGTATCATCTTATGGGACTGAGATTTGGGCTTTAGGATGAATCTAGAGTCACAACCAGTAAGTAGTTGTTTTTAGAAGGCATCTCTGTCACCTGGTGAGCCTGTGAGGTGTCCCAGGTGCTTCCAATCTCCACCACCACACCTGCAGATGCTGCTCGACAGCTCACAGGACTACAACCTACAAAAGGTTCCTCTTACACCAAACCAAAATGGGAATGCTCCAGCAGCTCCTTTGCCAAGGCAGTATCTGCTGGCTGTTCATCTGTTGTACTTTACAGTTAATAATTCTTCTTCCTGCTGATTTCTTTAATGACTGGGAGGTTTCTCTTTACCTTTGTTGAGATCAGTTCATTAAGATACTGATTTCAAACTGTAATCATGTGTTGGTGAGTACTGCTTGCTGAAACAGCGGTAGCACTGTTATGTTCTTGGCTGCAGGAGTGCCCATGGATGCTCCAGTCCCCTGCAGGAGGAGGTTCCAAGGCACCTGGATAGAGGTGAGTGTGTAAGGATGCTTGGTGGGTGGTGTTTCAAGGGTCATAGTCATCCAGTAAGACTATTTTATGTGGTGGGGAAAGTGCATAAATGGAAAAGTGCTGTGCCTGTTAGAAAGCAACCTGATTTTACTCAAGCTGTCATCTAGGTTTTGTATGCCTTATAAATTTTAAATTAAAAATCAATTACAGAACAGCCCTTAATCTCCTCTTTGGAGTTGATTTATTTCTGGATGAGAACTCTGCAACCCGACTGACCTCCTCCATGCTGAGCATGACGCAGAAAATAGTGATTTTCTATCTCACCACTCACGTGCCAGATTCAAATGTTTTACTGCATTATGCAGAAGAGTTTTAATAATCTAGACAGATTAAAGGAAGAAAAGGATGCTCCCGACAACTCAGAAACAGGGGGAAGCTCATTTCTAGCAGATTTCAAACTCTGTATTATAACAGCGTGTAAGAGATGATTAACAAAGAAAAATATTACAGTTATCTACTCCCTTTGAGAGCCTAACTAATGAACCTCCAACAGCTGCTGTTGAAAAATCAGTAACACTATCACTATCAATTTCAAGACAAAGCGCAGCTGACAGATGTTTGAAGTGATAAATCAGGCTGCGTGAGGATTAAAATAACAAGCCCCAAATGGCCTTTAAAAGACAAAGGTGCTGCAGCAAACTATTTTCAGCCACTCTGGATACTGTCAAAAGTTAGATCGCTGATACAATTATCTCGCAAAACAGTAATGGCCAAAGTAATACGTTATGAAAAACCTAACAATGGTAATACTGGAGCCAAGTTTTTGAAAAGAACAGGTTTTATATTCATTTACGCTTTTAATGGCAGGGCTGAGAACGCTGTGCTGCCATGAATATTACTTCTGGGAATGAGTTATGAAAAGCGTGCGCTGGGCTGAAGCATAAAATGTAACTGAATTGCATTCTTGTACATTTTAATTAATCCTATTTTAAAGCAAGAAGTTACATTTTAATGGGCAATGAACACCATTATTTAAATAAGGCATACGATTTTTCTGTTGCATCACTGCAGGCTGGATTTCCGAACAAGCTGTCACTGAAGTGATGGAGATAATGAAAAGGGTCCATCACAGAATGGCTTGGGTTGGAAGCAACCCTAGAGATCATAGAATCGTAGAATTGCTAAGGTTAGAAAAGACCCGCAGGATTATCCAGTCCAACCATTGACCCATCACCAATGGTTCTCACTATACCATGTCACTCAACGCAATGTCCAAACGTGCCTTGAACACCTCCAGGGTCGGTGACTCCACCACCTCTCTGGGCAGCCCATTCCAGTGCCTGATGACCCTTTCAGAGAAGTAGTATTTCCTAACATCCAGCCTGAACCTTCCCTGGTGCAGCTTGTAGCCATTAATCATCCAGTTCCACCCCCTGCCATGGGCTGGTTGCCCCCCAGCAGCTCAGGCTGCCCAGGGCCCATCCAACCTCGCCTTGGGCACCTCCAGGGATGGGGCACGCACAGGTCTGGGCAGAGGTGCAGGGCCTCACTACCCTCTGAGTAAAGAATTTTTCCTAACATCTAACCTAAATCTCCTGTCTTTTAGTTTAAAGCCATTTCCCCTTGTCCTACCATTATCAGACCATGTACCAAGTTGGTCTCTCTCCTGCTTATAAGCTCCATCAAGGTACTGTGTGCTTGCAGACTCTACTGCCTTTCATGGGAGACAACTGTAGTGAGGGGAGAGCTCTAAAAATCGAAGTTTCTGAACTTGATTTCAGCTTTCACTGTTGTGGGCCTCTTGTCAGAGGGTACTTAACTCTCTGACAAGTTAGGGAGGAAATGTCCTGTTCAGAGGATGCAAACCAGGTGCTCTCCTGATGCCAGGCTCTGGCTTCCCACAGCAGGATGAGGCTGCCTGGATGCCAGGAGGCTCTAAGCCATGCTGGGTGGCAGATCCACTGCTGTCTTCAGGCTGCAGGGGCCTCTGGTCTGAGCTCCTGGCTGTGGGCACAGCCCCGGTGTGTGAGAGACCATGGGGGTTCTGTACATTAAATTAAAATCTTTTCCCTTTTGAAACCACTTAGCATGAGGTAGCACACAGGGGCACTTCCAGATGTTTTACTGCTGCCTACACACAGGCATGCATGCTGCTTTCCTAAATGACTTACTCTCTTAAAGGTGAGAAAATCATGGACTGACGCTGCCTCTTTATTAAGTCTGAAAGTGAAACAACATTGCCCTTCGGCCATCAGCAGTCAGCCCTGCCTGCAGCCACTGTGCTCCACACAGTGGGATAGAAATGCCAACTTACGTTATAAGGTCCTGTTTAAACCCAGTGTTAACCCCTTTTAATTTAGTCAGCCATCTTTTGTGTCCCTAAGAAAAGGAAACACAGAATTCCTTTCAGCCTGAAATTGTTTGTGCTTTGAAGACTTGGGGAACAGTTAGGGATTAGTTGGTCAAATCCTTTCCAAATGAAAACCTTCCTAAAACAGAAACGTTTTCCTTAAGCTTTTTTCTCTAGCTATTGATCCATCTAACAACTCAGCTTTTTGGATTAATTTTGAAAACAAAGAATTGCTCCCATTCAGTATCACTGCAAGTACACGAAAAGTTAATTCCAAAAGGGAATGGATGTTTTGAGACACTTAGAAAATGATGTGGTCCAAACATGAAAGCCAGGTTGCCATGTGATTTTTCATGGGGCTTAACTAGGAGAACTGCCCTGTGCCCAGAGGTAACCAATTCATGCTCACAAAATAGAAGAGCTGAGGTTGATACCCAATTGGACTGGAAGAATGTCTGGGTGCACGTGTAGCTCATTGCTGCTCAGTGATTTACAGAGGGGCTGAATGTCCAGGATCTTTGTGCACACACTGTTAGAACACGAAAAGGATCTGAAGAAAGGACAGCTTATATCAGACGTAACGTTATGTTCTACTACAACAGACATTAATACAAACTGCTGCAATTTACATATAAAAATATAAGTTCAAGCCTATTTATTCCACGTATATCTGTATCAAGCAGAAAGGGAATACAGTTGGTGCCTCTTTACTGCTTTCAATCTTTTACTGTAAATTACTGTGCACATAACCCCAAACATTAATTTGGCTTCATCACAGGATGCAATCAAAGTATTTCAATTAGCATACACAGAATAACATTTCCAGGTTGAATAAAAGAACAACGCTGGCAGGGTGCTTGCAGTTGGTGAAGCAAGTAGTAAAGGCAGATAAAACCCCCACTGGCAGAGCAGGGCTGGGGGAGATGGGACTCTAGCACAGTGCTTTCAAGGCACACGCATCTAAAATGTATGGGCTAGAAAATGTACAATCCTAGAAACAAGCCAGCAGGAAGCATTCTCTTCATATGCATACTAAGGGTGTTTTGAGGAAAGGCTATAAAAACGCATAACCTTAAAAAGTCTTCCCTGTTTTACCATGAATAATGCAAATAAGAATGCATATTTCAGTGGATATCTGTGTTCTAAAAATCAATGTTTCTATATATGCTGTTTCCCGAACCTTTGACTGCAGAACGTCAGCAGGCCTGAATATGAATTCAGTTTGGATAAACATTCAATGAGCAATCTCGGCTCTGTTGACTTTGTAGACTTCACTCAGCAGCATTTTTTTTTTCTGAAAAGTTTAGATGATGTCTGTGTTGTCCACGACTCTGTGTTAAAATTTCTGCCATTCTCTTCACTGATCCTGGTCTTGAGCATGCATAGTAACCACGTCCCTCTTTTGTAAATCAGTGTTTAAATTCCTTTGGGGATTTTTCTTTTTTCAGCTGATTGTAGTTTTGATCTCTTGGGCAGATAATGAATTTGCTTCCAATTTGCTTTCCGGAATCCATAACTACAAACAAGCCTTACAGGTCACTGCTTAGTTCAATTCCTGCGTAAAAGGGTTTAACATGAAATAAAGCCTTTCTCATTAAGTAACCATATTATGAACCTGTATACAAAGCCTTACAAAAATTTATGAATGGGTTTGGGACCGAGATTAGTCATGCTGCTTGTTAACACTCATAAACTGAACAAACTGTGGCTGGGAAGGACAGCTTTTTAGGGAGGATATGAGATGAGATCTGATGAGCACGAGGTTCAAGAGCTGACGATGTGTAAGTAGCCAGGCTTACAAAGGCACGTGTTCCTTCTCGTTTTTAATGCATCTTTTCATACAGACTATGGAGATCAAAGAAGGAAAGAAATCTAACTGTATCTGCTGCCTAGACCAAAGCTGGTAATAAGCATAAGACAGCCAAAAAAGCAACTCTTGTAAATGTTTTAAATAGCTTCTACTGCATACAAAAGGTGGTTCTAAAGGGACTGCGAGTAATCCCTCGTATTAAAATGGAATGTGCTGCCTTAGTTGATCAATTACAAAGATTTTTTAAGGTCTATAAATATGTATGTGCATGACTGAACCAGTAATAAAAACGTGACTTTACAAATCTCCGAGTCTCTGTGCTCGGGTCAATAAACTATGCTACATCAAATAACATTACAAGTCCTGATCTCTATGAAGTGTCGGCTGGCGGTGATGAACCCTTTCAGGAACGGCTGCTTTGTCTGTCCTGTCTGCCTGCAGAGGGAAGGACAAAGGGGTTTTGGATCAGGAATTTGTAAATAAATCTGTTTTTCCCCATTCTTCTTGGTTGAGGTGGAGGCAGACAACCTCCCAGCTCCCATCTGAGGCACAGCAGCTCCTTGCTGCCAACATGTCCCACACCAAGGGGAGCAGGACTGCTGGTTTGCAGTGATATTCAGGTTGCTGTCACTTGCATTCAGAGAACAAGTGCTCAAATGCACTTTCACTAAATTGAGACTTTGTATTTCCAAATAATGCTCCAGAAAGGAAAATCTTGGCAGATGGCCTTCCAGTCAGCAAAGGGCAATACTCATAGGCACAGATAAGGTGTTTGTGGCTTGTGTCTGACTGAAAATGGATAGCTGAAAATGGATCAAAGTATCTGAACAATTTGAATGTGCACGTTGTTGCTGCCCAATATTTGGAAGGGGATGTTTTCCCTGAGATGCCAACAGCATGCTTCACTTTGTTGCTTTATCACCCTTTGTCCTTGTGCCCACTACATGTAGCAAACCCAGTCTGGATGGGAGGCAGGAGGAGAGCTTGCTGGTGTTCTCTCTAGATGGGACTGCAGCTTTCCTGGCCATTCCTGAAAGGGTTCATCACTGCCAGCTGATACTTCACTGAGATTAGGACTTGTAACATTATTTGATGCAGCACAGTTTATTGACCTGAGCATGGAGGCTTGGAGGTTTGTAAAGTCACATTTTTAATACTGTGTCACGGGAATTCCCTCACTGCACATTGTCAGTGAAAGGGTGTTCAGCCAAGTTCTACGCTTAGAGGTGCATTTGATTTCCTGTATGTTGAAGCCCAAATCCACAAGTACTACACCTGGGTCATTTCTGTACTAAAGATCTTGCATTCTGCATGGCTGCATGAGGAAAATGTTCCCTCCAAGAAGCCAAGACTGATACAGCCAGTGACAAGTCTCAGCGAGGAGCAACTCAAAAGCACATTGGGTGCAGATCTGACTTCTCATGTCTGGTAGCCACAGGACTCATGCAGATAACTGACATGTGTGGTCATTTCAAGAGCAAATTATAACATCAGGTAGTACTGAGATATTCTGTTGTGGAAGGCCGAGAATGCCCTTGGTTTTAATTATTTACATTCATATTATTTACATTATATGATAAATGACCAAACAAGAAATACGTGCATTTATTGCTACATGCATGGCTTCGACTGAGCAGCTCTTATTTTTTGCTGTATGGCTGATATTGTAATTAAACCTTGGTATACGCTTGGGGAATTTTTAAAAAGTCTTCTGAGCTGTGCTGCACAAAGTGCTTCTTACAGATCCGTTCCTTTTCTCGTTTCCTTCATGTTTACATTATTCATATAGCAGACAGAGGGAATCAAATCTCACAGCCTACAAAAGGAGTGAAAAACAGAGGCTCGCTTGCTCCCAGTAGTAAAGAAATGTAGCGTTAAGACTTGAGACTCATTTCCAATTTTCTGTGTTCGTAGCACATTCTCTAAACAGTGCATTATCTCACACACCAGATGTGCAGCAGTATCTAGGTACAACAGGGTGCGATAAGTATGGAATTTCAGCCTTATTTCTTCCTTTATGCTTCAAGTCAAATCCTTGCTCTGATTTTAATTTAGGTTTCTGTCTTGTTTTGGTGTATTTTTTGGGGGGGGGGGGGGAGGGGGGGAGAGCGATGAGGAATTTGGCGTCCAATTACAGAAATGGAAGAAGAATAATCATCTGGGACTAAGGGTATTTTGAGTTAAAAGCACAAGAGAAATCCACATCCAAACCTCTAATTTTATTTAAATTGGTGTAAAACTAGAGGACAGAAGCAACTTATGCTGATGTGATTAATACCACTTAAGGGGAATTTGGCTCCAAGACAGCAGTCTCTTGGCTGACACAACAAACTGCATTTGGAACTCAAATAAAGCAGAGGATCCCGAAAGTTACTTGAATTGCTGTCAAACGATACTCTGGAAATACTATTTGGATATTAAGTAATTTGAACATAAATAGCTCATTTAATTTTGTCTTACTAAGAGGTGCATCGATAACAAAAACAATTACTGCTCTCTCACAGCTGAGCGGTGGTAACCTCATAAAGCAATCAGACAGTGTTGTGAGAGCATGTTTCTCATGTGTAAGTAGCCACCCTGGCAAGAGAGGAAATAAAACTTAGCACCAGGCTGAATATGAAAACTTAGATGCTGCATGCTAATTTTCCGGTATGTTAATAGCATTTGGGAGTTGGAAAGTGGGAGTTTGGGCTCAAGGGAAAAGAGAGACCACAGTGGGGGAAAACCTGCTTTATTCTTCAAGGCACATTTTGTCCTGCTGTTTCTCAAGGAAGGTTCCTTTATCTGCACGAAGTCATCGAGTGCTTTTTGAGTTCAAAGGAAACTTCTTGCTGGTTTCTGTGGGCTTTGACTGGGGCTCAGAGTCTGAACATCAGTGTGGTGCTGAGCAGCCCCGTAAAATGCGGAGGAGGCTTCTGTGAGTGTTGAAAAGGTTCAGTTCCTTGCAGGATCAAATGGCTGCACACCTTTAAAGAGGCTGAGCATGCTAGGCAGCGCTTCCAGTCATCCACAGATGAATGAGCTAATTATTATTGTTATTTTTTTTTTTTTTTGCCCTGGTATACTGTGTAGTCCAATTAAGTTGCTAAGCCAATCACATTGAAATGAATCAACCATATTGTTACATAATTCTTTTTAATAAACAGAGTTATCATTATATGAAGTAGGTTCCAAGGGTGCCAGATGCTCCTGAACAGGGAGTCTAATTTATATCATTGATTTCAAGAAGCAGCCCATTCATGTGTGATAGCTGTTATCTCAGTTTAAAGTATCTCATACATAAATGAGAACACAGATGAGCTAAATATGGACCTTATTTAATTCCCCATCACACAATCACACAGAACTGACGTCCAAAACACCGAACAAATGGCTTTGCTGTGATCGCTCTTTTTAAGGCAATTAATAGGATTGCAACAGAAAAGAAAGGCAAAAATACCCTCTCGGACTTATTGCACCCCATGTTTAGAAAAAATACTTGACCTTCAGAAAGAACTGTTTGGCTGAAGAAAAGATAGGCTAGAAGGTTACCTCTCTGCAATGGGATGGGGATGAGCTGGGTTCGCTGCAGTTCCCAGCCTGCAGTGCTCCCAGAGCCGAGCGCTCCGGGGGCGAGTGAGGCTGCGCTGGGCTTAGTGGCAGAGCAGGAAAGCAGAACAAGATGATGCGCTTTAGTTTTGATTAAGGCTTCAAGGATACTATCAGAGGAGATGGGAAGTGGAGATGATCCCTTCAAATACTGTCAATGACGTAGGTTCCCTCTAACCAGGAATAACCTTCACCCCTCAAAGATGAACGCCAGCAGAACATTTGGAGGAAAGAAATGGTGCTTTTTGCTGCTCCCGTGCCCACCATCAAAGTTTGTTTTGGACCTCAACAAAACAGCCTTAGCTGTGTGTATTTACTTGAACAGGGATGATTGAGAGCCACCTCTCCGGAAAAAAGCTGAAGGAAAAACCCCTGTGGTTTCCATTTGGACATTAGAGGGTTGATGTGTTTTGCTGTCACATTCTATTTTTAAATGCATGACACTGCACAGGTGTTCAGATTCCAAATCCTTGGCTAAATCTGTCATCTCTCAGCAGCCTGTCACTATATCAGCTAACAAAGTAAAGGGAGAATGAAGTTCCCGTATGGTAGAAAACTTCACAGTGGTTAACTATAATTCCCTTCCATCAGTGTCACTACACTTGATCAATTTTCAGGTGTTATAATTGCTTTGAGGTTCATTTGTCTATCTAGAACGGCTCAATTTAATAATTTATCTACAAGCCCTTAATATGTAGGACACTAACGTGATTAAAAATGCAAATCATTTTTGCAGGAGCAAAAGTTGTTAGTCTGACTCAAAGCATCAGCTGGCAGTTTTACCTCTGAGCTTGCTATCCGTAATATACCAGCTGATTTCAGGAAGACAAGATTTATGGAGAACCACAAATCACCTTCCTGTGTCTGCCTTGAGCAGACATCGTATCTATACCTGTGGGTATAGTTACATGTAATACAGCTAAGAGTGCAATAATCAGTGCCTTAGGCAGGCTGGTCTTAAGTTTCCACTCCAAAAGATGTCTGACCCACACTAATGTTGTTCTTTAATTTTTTTGTTGAATCTTTGCTGATGAAGCCTTTAGGGAAAGATGTACCCTGTTGAAACTATACAGGGACAGAGAGGAAAAAAAGGGAGGACCGAAGCAGTTCTTACAGGATTGGTGCCCCAGAGCCACAAGAGTGCTGTTTCTCCCTGGAACATCCTCCTCCTAAAGTAGCATATCTGATGCTCAGAAGCATGTCTGCTTCTAACTCTGCATGCCTATCTGCTGCTGCAACATTGGAAGACTGAATTCAAGTCTTGGAAGTCTTAGGTCTCCCTAGAGAAACTTGCAGTGGGATCATCATGTCCTTCTAGCTCAACTGGAGAAAAGAAAGATGAACAGCAACTATGCCTTCACAGCAGATTCTTTAAATTTTGGCTCACAGATCATTTAGTATCCGCCACTAAGGAAGAACAGTGGTGCAAGTTTCATTGATATATTGAATATAGAGTGATATAGTGTAGACAGAATGCAGTAGATTAATTTGATTCTTGTACATCTAAGTGCAAGTAATTCAAGTCCCCTGAAACATTGATTCTATTCCCTACATAATTGTTACTATCAGTAGAAGAGAACAGAGCCAGGGATCCCCTAAGCAATCTCAGCACACGCACGGTCTGTGAGGTTGGATGGGTGAGCTCATGCTGAGCAAGCTGGCTGATGTTCCTACAAGGCTGTTCTCTATCAAGTTTGAAAGGTTTTGGAGACTGAGAGAGGTCCCCTGATGCAGAGAAAAGAAAATGTAGTTACTGCTTTCAAAAAAGGCTAAGGGCAATATGGGGGATTACCAGATGCTAAGACTCCATTCAGCCCCTGGAGAAATCAGGGAGCAAATCCTCTCTAAAGTCATATCTGGGCACATGAAGGGGAAGATGATGACTGGGAATAGCCAGTTAGATTTACCATGGATTTACTAAATTTACCATGCTTGACTAAACTGACTGTCAAACATTTATCAGAAGACTAGATCTGTGGGTGCAGGGGGAGCAGAGAAATGCCCTCTACTTTGAGTAGCAAGGGATGTCACAGCCTAGGTGAGCAGACAGTCTCTTGGATGAGACAGTGTTCGTACTTGGGCTCAGAAGTAGTGACTAGCGGGTCTTACTTATACTGGAGGTCAGTAACAAATGGAGTCCCAGTCTTCAGTAAGACTGGACACAATATTCACAGGGGGATTTTCTAGGCCTAAGTTTTCCTAATTGTTATTGTTATTGAAAAGTTTTGAGATAAACAATGTTTTTTGCTTCAAATTTCTTTATAGAGTTACTTGCAAACTACACTGACTGAAGTTGTTGCTGTCAAAACTGAAGAATCTGAAGGAGGGATTTATTACATATGTTGAAATTCTACAGTCATGAAAATTTAAGTCTGACAGAAACTGATGGATGCTGAGTATGCATGCTAACCTCTCTCTCTTCACATTCATAGTGATTCCATCCATGCCAGTGATGCAATAAAACTGGAAGGGTGGGCTTCCTTCAGCAGGTTAAGTAAGCACGACCAGCAGAAGATGTGCTGTCACCTCATCCTCCCACTCAGACTTCACTGGAGAAATGCCTGTGCCAGGACGCTGGATAGGGCCTGTTAAAAAACCCACATTTTCCTAGCAGCTTTATTTTTTAAACATGGTGACTCACAGTTGATTTTGTCATTTGTAGGCTTAGACTGGCAGCATATAAATGAATTTACACATCCTTTGAAACAAATAACAATATGGACGATGTGGTAGACTTAAAGGATAGTTTTCATCTGCTGACATCCAAGGACATTGCCTTGGACAAGGACACCTGTGCATATACACACACACACTTTGGGTCATAGGATGAGATATTTGTTCTTGCCCAGTAATATAACTAGGCACAGATTGTTTCATATTTAAGTTGTCTGGAAGGAAGTGCACTTCTTGAATATATGGCTAAAGCCAGTGCTCAGAAGCATTTTGAAGAAAACAAAGGTTTTAGGTTTTCCCGTGTTTCTGAGGGGCTGATGGACTTCAAAATCTCCCAGTACAGACATGATTAACACCATGTGAGAGAAGAATTTATCTTAAAAGCTAACTTTTGAGAATGGCATTTATATTTCACGAGGCTGGAAAAGGATTCATTGTGATCTACCATCTTCATCTATCATCCTACACAGCACTGCGGCATTGCAGACCCCATCCCTTCCAGCACCGTGATGTGCTGCAGACAGGACCCAACCACTTGGTCCTAAGATTGGGATTACAATCAGATTGGAAGAATGGAGACATGTGTGCTTCACTGACTCGCATCAATCAGCTGCACTACTTTATACCACTTTAGAGAACAGCAGTAAGTGCATAGACTTTTAATACATATTTATAGTAGTGTAACTTATAAAAAGAACAAAATTTAGGAAAACCTGTAATGCATTAACTATTAAGCCTTTGCTGAGAGGAAAGAGACTGTTAAAATACTAAAATGCTCACCTTGCAGACACTGCTTAAAATTGACAAAGCGCAGCCTAGAAAGGTTATTCTGTGCCTTATCCTCCAGGGTCAATAATTCTATACTTGGAGCCTTCTCTGAACTGATTTGTGTTTCCATACAGTCTATATTTCAGATAGGCATGCACCTTGATGTTCTAACAAAATTGATGAATTTCTCCCACACATTTATTGTTATTTCTGACTACTGCAAGAAAAAAAATAGCACCTTGTCTAGCTCCTAATAGAAAGTTTATCTATTAAAGATGATCACTTGTATGAGAAACAGATTGTGGTGCCAGGTAAGAGGGCTATTTGACAGATACGTTTCTTTCAGGAATAGGAAATTTGAAGTATTATCAGGTGTATATCAACAAAACACCTGATGAATTTTACAGCATCTTTCAGCAGAAGCTGTTTTTACATATTGACAGCCATGAGAATTGGTGCTGGCTGCAAAGAAATGTGTCCCTTAGGAGCTTGTGGCGTATTTCTTTAACCAGAAATTAAGAAACTGAGCAAAATACTTAGGTATGCAATCTGTTGATGTGTAATTCCTGCTGTTACTTTTCTTTTCAGCCAGCACCGTATTTTCTCTGAGCACTGCTGTGCGTTCCATCTTGTCCATGAAGCAGAAGGCACTCCTGGAGAGTTTGCGATGGAAGTAACGTTAGGGAGATTGGTAATGGTATTCTGGCAGGAAACGAGAACGTTCTCTCTGAGCTCTAAGCTGATCAAAGTGACTGTACTCCTCCTACCTTTTGCTATTGTGCTGTTAGCTTGAGCACAGCGCTGTCACGTAGCTCACATCTTCAGAACAGACACACAGTGTACAGTGTCCCATTCTTACAGGCTCACCGCTGATGTCCGCAGTAACACTGCCTAGACACAGTGTCCAGAGATGGATGAGAATATATGGCTGTGAAGGCATCGCTGTTTGAAGCAGAAAAAAAGCTATTCTATCAATAGATCAAGAAAGAAGACAGAGGGATAAAAGTATGAGTTATTTAATTTCACCATTTTCAGACTGTTTTCATTCAAAAGAAAAGTTGGTAAAGAGAATTCAGAATATGTCTTCTCCCTGAATCTATTTGCCCATTTGCTTAGTTTGCAGAATTGCCAGATTCTCTAACAGCCCCTCATGCTCACATGGCACCTTTTAACACCAACAAGCTGTGTTAACACAGACTAGGTCAGCACCGCAGATATCTGTACATGAAGATGTTCTGTGAAAGCCAACAGGGAAGCAGGAAGGAAAAAAAAGACATAATTCACTTAAAACCCACATGATTGGTAAACAAAAGATCAATAGGGAGGTAAAACTTGGTGTGACTCACAATGCTACCACTGTAGTTCTTTGAGGAAAAGATCCCTAGGAATAGGCAAATAATGCAGCCTAAAGCAAAATACATATCAGTAGTGATAGAAAAGAAAACTGCTAAGAAGAACAGGCAGGAATTAAGAGAACTTTGTGCTGAATGTTAGGAAAAACTTACTAAAAAATACAGTGCCATCAGTTGTGAAGCTTCACAGGGGCTGTCACAAGATCTTTTAAAACAAATGGAGGAAGAATACTGGGAAACAGCACAGCAGCAATCCTGCATTACAGGAAGATACCTTTTCCTGGCATCTGTTTGTCTTTTAGAGTAAATGAGAAAAGATCAGGGAGAGCTTGAGGCAGCAAAGAAATGTTTCAGAGGTCCATAACAGGTGCCTAGGTCCTAAACCTGTCCTTTTTAAAATCACCCTTTAAGAACAATGACTGAAGTAGTCCTTATGTTTTAAGGACGAGAATTCCCTTTAGGTTGTTTAGGAGCATGCCTCACTGAGCAGCCCCCAATCCACTTACTGGCTCTGACCAGGCTTTTTTCCATCAAGGATCCAGTCCACACTGTGGTTTTCACACACCTCAGACTAAGGTCAAAGAAGAGGAAAAGCCTCTTGCAGTGATCCCGCTGCCATGTCCTGGTACCACTGGTCCTTACGTGCTGCTGTGTGTTAAGCTGAACAGCTTAGTGTAATAAGGCTGCTGGACTAGAGTGAAAGGAAACATTCCTCGAAGCCTAAAGGAGGGCTTCCAAGTTTCTACAAGGCACGCTCCCTTGTTGGGATGTCTGATCAGGTATTACGCTTCCTTCTGTGCACCTCTGAAGCCCATCTCAGGCACCATATGCAAACTGCAGGTGTTTAATTCAAAGCTGATATATAGATAATCTCTGTGCTATCTTTACGTTACCTGGAATTTTCCAGAAATGTAGAAAAATGCCTGATCACTTAGTTATCCTCAAACTGACAAAGTGAGCAAAAAATCCTTTATGTGTGTAGGTTTCCTCGCCCCACCAGAATTGATTACTTCTTTTTCAGCTGAGTATTTTGAAGAGGAACCTGAACCAGATGAATTATGCAGTAGTCCATGTTTTCATCAAAGCCGAGGAAAGATTAAAATGTCTTGTAGCCTCTACAGTAACAACCAAAACCCTGAAGTGCAGCTAACCCACAAAGTCCAAAGCAGGTTTGCTCTGGCTTTTAGGCTCATTTCTCTTTTGAGTGTTATTTTAGGCCATTTCCTATGGAAATCAAGCTTCCTATGATGCTGTTGCCTGTCAGCTATATGTCAGTCTCTCTCTAATAACTGTTCATCCATTCTGTGCACTTCAGCTGGATCCAAAAGACTTGCTGACCTCCAAGATAATTAGATTTCTATTTAATAGCTGTAGTGGGTAAGACAAATCTGGACATAGTGCATATTCTTTGTAGAAGACGCTTATTAATACCTGCTCACAGACCAGTTTATCTCAACACTAACATCCTTCAGGGCATTTAGGGAGTATCACTGGGATAGGACAAGCCAGTTAAAGTGACTACAGGTTTGCATTTTCAAGACTACAGTTTTACTGTCTAAATAGTACAAAGCTGAATTTCCTTTACAGCTAAATTTCATTTATCAGCTAATTGGCATCCATGAAAAGAAGTCTAGTTGTTGGTTGGAACTGGGCAAGACAATCCAATCCATCAAAACCAAAGATACAAAAACTATTATACAGAGATTTTGCCACATTAATCTTGTTATTCCACCAGAAAAATAATTTGTTATTCATTGAAAGAACATTGTACACATCACCAGAAGGCAGATTTCTGCAGAATGGTATTCTTGGTCAGCATAAATACAAAGACAATCCAGGATTCCAATTGATAAGGACTTTGGATTGTGCTTCTACCAGAGAGTTTGGACTGCTCTCAGCAAGGTGTAAACTAATGGCCCCTAGTAGATCCTGGAAACGTGGCTGTAACTACTTAGTTTCCTGTTTTCTGTACAAATAAAGTATGTTTTACTTAAAAATAATATAAATCAAGTGCATCTGGGTAGTAGTTTCTACTTGCTGCTATATTTTGGATCAGGTGGGCACCTCCAGAAGGAAAAGAAAGCCCAGCTGGACTGTATGATCTTGAAGGTACTTTCTAACCTAAATGATTCTATGATTTTAACACAAGAGACGTAAGTGTAAGGAGTGTGATTCAAAACTAACTCAAAAATTGATGTTTCCAGGAAGGGAAACCTAATTCCATGACTACTGTAAGCTACATAATGGTTCAGCAGTGAGGTCTTGCATGCAACTCCAGAGGTACCACAGCATCCATCTCAGCCCAACAAGTTTATCATCAGCCTTTTTCATGCTTCGAGTGGTCATAATATGGAGAGTAGCCACTGGCAAAAGATCCATCCATTTTTAAAGAAAGCAACATGCAATTTAGGTAGTGATTACTGTATATAACTGTTTCAATCATCTAAATTAAAGAGGACCAGCCTAACACACCGGATAACCCTTCTGTGGCTACGGAGGTAACATTATCTACTATGAATCTATCCACAAAGCTGATTAGCATTTTGTTAGTGTAATGAGTGGAAAACAACACAGGCTTTAGCCTTCTCCCTGACACACTGCCCAAGAAACTGAAGAACTGGGTTTTGCTCCTCCCTTACTTCACATCATATCCCTCCCCAGATGTTGCCATCTCTGGCCAGTTGAGTCAGATTCAGCAGTTCTTGTCAGCTGCTATGCTACTTTCTCCTTTAAAAATAAACCAAAGGACAAAAAAACAAATGAAGAACAAGACAGCTTTTTCTTGCATGCAGCACTAACTTCCTGATATATGAGAAAACCCAGGTCACATCCACGTGACCTACAACCAAGAGTTACACACTTTTTTCTCCCATGTTTCTGTCTGTAGGATGTGTCCAACATACTGATACGCAAACCACACTGAACTTCTCTCTCAGCAAGATACAGCAGCAGTGGTTTCTGCCTTGTGTGGTTAAGGCTGGTATTGGTGGAGCAACACACTCAGTTGTAACAACTACAGCTGGAGGCCTAAGGGACATCATTGGCCACAAGACTCTCTAAGCCTCATGGGGAACAGCAATGCTATCTTTCCCAACACGCACAATGAAAAACAGAAGCATTCAGTAGATGCTTGCAAGCAGAAAAGAAGCCAAGCAATCAGTTTTAGAGGAAAAAAGACACAGAGTCCCATATTTTTAGGATCCTGGGGTTGCTAAGCTTTGTGGTTCCCACTCTCTTTTCAAGAGATAAAAGCAGTGACAGCACCCACAGCTGCACATGGAAACCAACAGGTCCTCACATGTATGCAATCAAAGACACTGACCAACCCAGAGAGCTCAAACCTTCCTTCTCTGCTTGCCCCCTACTGAAGAGTGGCTGGAAGCAACCCACACTTCCACAGCTTCTCCAGTGGGAAAACAGCAGCAGAATAGCAGCATCACTGCTCTCACTGCAGAGCGTTGTGCCTGTCTATCCCTCGCTTCCCGCAGTAACTGCTCAGGTTGTCTTCCTCTCTCATATTCATCTCCACAGCTGAGTCTTGCTGCTTCTTTTCTCCAGGAGCACCTCCAGAACAGCTAGCTCTTTTGCCATCAAATCCATAAAAACCCTAAAATCTAGGCAATAATAACACAAATACAGCAGTACTTCTAGGCACTGTTCTATTTTCTTCGATACTGTCTACAAAAAGATGAAGTTAAGGTTGAGTATACACTGGTGATTCATGAGTTTGGAAATACCTGCTCTTCACCAAAAAAAAACAAGTATTGAAAAGCCAGGAAATTCTCAAATGATTGTCACAAACTTAAGCTACAAACGCTACATCTGGAGAAGCACAATTAGAGCACTCTAAATAACCTCACCTCTGCGTTACAATGACATAATAACCACTATTGGTCCCAACGCACTTGCCTTTAGAGACATTAGATTTTCAGTTTTATTTTTACTTCTCCCTGTTCTTACCTTTTCATTTCACTTCCCTGCTATTGGTAACTTGTATTACTATCAGCCGTTTGGAACAAAGAGAAAGCCCCAAGAATTACAGCTCTAACAGCTCTTTAACAATAACTGCAACCTAGAGTAGAATTAAGTTATTCAAATTCTGTATTTACAGTAGGTGTTGCCATGCAAGAGAGCACTGTACCAGCACTGAAATCTCTACCACACAGACAAAACCTCCTTGTCTTAACCACGGACCCACCTTCACAGCTCTTTATTTCCTCTTTCAGTACTTAGTTGTTCCCTTGCCCTTCCACTTTCTGAAGTATGAACCATGATGCAACAGTGGATGAACTTGAAGAGTATCAGAGAAAACCTGCATGAGAAATATTGAAATGTGGAAAAGGGCTTGTAATAGGATGAAATGTACCTTTCATGGATTTACTCAGCACAAGTAATGCTCTGCTGGAAGCAGAACACAGCATATTTAAGGACTGAAGTAAAGGGTGTTTCGGTGAAAGGTCCAAAAGAGGATGTTTGGAAATCAAGGTCAGGATGGATGCACAGTAGTCATGTAAGTGGGAACTTTCCTTGTGGTCCAGTGAAAAATTCAAGGCCAACACTTTTGCTTTGTAACAGGGTATATCAAAGCAGTGAGTTAGAAACAGACAAGCAGAAGTCAGAACCAGAGGCAGTAACAGAGCAAATGCACTGCCCTGTGAAGTATGCTCGCTTTCAGATAGTCACTTATCGCAGCAGTTCTGTGATAAAGGCAACAGACCCTTCCCTTCTCCTTGCTGCATTTGGTTTCACACGCGGCTATCTGCCCTGAGCACCAGAACAGCTTGCTTGGTTTCTGCCAAAGCAGCAGCCCTTACTTATGGAACTCTGTATTTGGCCGTAAGCCACTGAACATCAAATAGCATAGATCCTTTCCTTATCACAACTATTTCCCCAAAGTGCCCAAGAATGACTGCATCTCGTTCAGCACTTCTCAAGCTACCTTCAGCTCCAAACTTCGATTCTTCCACTTCACTCCTTACATTACTTCTAGTGCTTTGTTACAGAACGATAAGATGTGGGCATGCAGTGCCTACAGCACCGAGGGAAATGCCAAAATGCACCAAATGAAACGTGGGGCCGAACGGATTTCTTGACAGATTTCTCACTGAAATTAAGAATTTCACTGGAATTTCATCCGCGTGCTTCAAGATGACAGGAGGGGAGTGTTCACACTTAGGAAATGGAGTTTGGACATTTATGTGGCGGCTATTTCTGATTGTCATTGCAAGGTCATATAATACACAACCAGTCTGCAAGGCAATGGGGGCAAAACTCAAGTAGCCAGGAGGAAGACACCTGTCTTCCTCACATCACAGATGTATTTTAGATGGACATGCACATTTATCTCACTTTCCAAGCTATTTCTGCTTATGAAGCATTGTCTGGTACTACAGCAACGTATGAATGTTCTACTTAAGTTGTTGAGAGCTTTTGACTGCTAAATATTCTGTAAAATGTTTGGCTTTATTGAGAAACAAAATGATTTTCATCGTACATAAAAATGTCATCCTTTTAAAAGGCCAAAACAAAGCGTCATTGAATTTCACATAAATGTGATGCTGTACTTCATTCTAAGGTGGAGAAGAATCTTAAAATAATCTATTTTGTTGTTGTTGTTGTTGTTTTGTTACCCATACAAACACAACGTTTGTAAAATAACCACCTTCCTGGGCTTATAATGTGGTGACAGCTCTGCCCACCGACGGATGGAAGGGGGTACTTGCTAGGACTGCTGACACACCTTCAGCTGTAGGCATTGGAACGCACTGCCATAACCCTTTGTTAATTTGAGGCTGCACGGCTGCAGGAATAAATAATCAGTGGGGGTGTCTGATTACCCCACAGAAGCGTAGGTCCTGATGTGAGCGTCTGTTGCTGTGCCTCGCCATGACAGCTACCTGGAGATGCAGCAGACTGGATGTCAAACCTGCATACAGCCTCTCTTACATCCACCCCCACACACACCTTTCTCTCTTTCTTGAAGGGAGAAGTCTCGTACATCTTAAAGTCCCCATATAAGCTATGTTATGAAACACGATATTTTAACTGTGAAAATTAAATAAAACAGGAAGAAAACACCACATACTAACAGCCTATTCTTAACAAGAACTCCTCAAAATGAAAATTACCTAATACCTCAGTCTTTTCAATCTCCAATATATAGAACTCCTTCATTTATACAGAGATAATTAACAGAGCGTTGAGCAATTACGGACAAATGAAAAGTTTGATGACAATGAATGGTAAAGTACCTACTGGTGACAACACGAGATAACAATTTTTGATCTTCTTATCAATAATGCATACACTGACTGAGCACTGCAAATGACTGTTGTGCCCTATACAGCCAGCACAAGGTAAATCTGACTTAAACAGAATGCATTTGTACAGTTGGCTCCTTCAACTGACACAGCAGCATGCATCCCCACTACGTAAAGTACCCCACTACGCAGAGTAGTTAAAAGAAATACATATATATGTGTGTTATATATGTGCTCATAAGCATATAGGCAGACCTAAAAAGTAACCCAGGAAAGCATTACAAAAATGTACCCATCCTCTGTTAAGAGTACCAAATGTCAACTTCTGACTGAGAGATATCGGTTATTGTGTGTAGGCAGTCACCTAACTCTGTGTTCAGGATTGCAGGGAGATTATCTGCCATCACCTATTGCACCTCCTCAGATCTGAGAAGTTGTACTCTGCAGCTGTGCCTCTTTAGAAAGTAGAAACGTAGATAACACCCTTTTGTATTTGAAAGCCAAGCAAGTGTGAAGTTTAATTAGAAAAAAAATAAAGTACTTTTGGATTCATTAATACTTAAGAGTATGGGCACCAAAATATTTTGCATTGTGGCATCTCTGCTTGCATTTAAAGAACAAGACTGTGAATCAGTGAGCGTTTGGTGGTAGCAGTTCTAGGTTATTGTAGTGCTGCTGTTTTACAGCATGGAAAGCCAAATTTGTTTTCTCCATTGGCTGTAATATGGGGCTTCATGCATTGCATTAATATTAAGCACATTCTTGGGTTAAAAGCCAGTGTCAGGGACGAGCATCACCAATGCCTGCCTGCTGCGAGGGCTGAGCAGCCCCCTGGAGCCACGAGCACCCCGAGTGCAGTGCAGGGAACAAAGAACACACTGAGATCCATGTTCTGTGCATCACGCTCACACCAGTGTTTGCCCTCATTTTATAAGGAGCTGCAGCTTTAACCAGATGCTAACTAATAAGGAGCTGCAGCTTTAACCAGAGGTTACCCAGGTGTTCTGGTAACAGTGTGCTGAAATGTATTCACACCAATTTTGAATAAGAGATGACCATTACAAAAGCAGACCTAAAACATCTCGCAAAGCAAAACGAGAACGAGGTTTTACATTCACATCTAACCCACACGGGCAATGAAACTAACTGGCCCCGAAACTTTGCGGCTGAAGAAGGCAGGAAAGGAAGGCTCCTGGGAGCTGAGTGCCACATCCACCCGGAGATGTGCGCTGCTGCGTGCCGTGCCTGTCGAGACAGCAACTTCTGCACCGCGCTCAGCCTTCACTTCGAGAGCGCGGCGACTTCGTAACGCCGTGCCACCACACCAACGGCCGCCGCTACGAGTTTTCACCAATGCCTTTGACAGACGTTTAATAAATGTGCGGTGTTCGAGAGAGCGCCGTTTCCGAGCTCCCCTCCGCCCGCCGTTCGCTGCTCCATCGCACACCCCGGGCGGCTGTGGGCGCGCAGCGCGGTGCCAAGCCGGGCTAGGACCGGACAGCGGCTCCCCTTGAAACGAACCCACCCTTCTCACGCCGTAAGGTTGGAATCCGGCTCTCTAGGAGGGGCGTTTAATGCCTTCAAGGTTTATTACACACACAGCCACAAACTTTCAGATGAGGGGAAAGAAGCAGCACAAGTTGTGCAGCGCGAGCCTGAGGTAACGACGGGAGCCCTGAGCTAGCGCCTGAAATAAATAACTTCGACACGACGTTACACCTTCTGGAAACGAAGATCGCGAACTCTCGCCGATACCACATTGCCGGTTGTAACACCAGGCACGAGAATTAACAGAACGGAGAGCGTTCGGCCGCCCGCACGGCTCCGAGCAGCGCCTTCTCCCCGTTCCCGTTCCCAACGCCTCACGCCCCGCATCCCACAGAACGCGATTTAGGCTAAAAGCCATCGAGCCCCGCCGGCGCGCACCGACACGCGGCTCCGGCTCCGGGCACCGCCGCTCCCAGCCGCGCCCACCCCGCCGGGCAACGCCGCCCGACCCCCAAAGTTGGTCTCGGGGCTCGGGGCACTTACGATCCGGAGGACGCCCTGGAGCACGACGAGCGGCAGCGGCTGCAGGTGCACCATGCTGGCTGCCGTCTACGAGGCGAATCCCTTCGCGCCGGCCTCGCGCATCTCCGCTCCGGGGAGGGGGGGAGGGGGGGGGGGGGAAGGACGGAGCGCGGGGACGCGCTGTCCCCTCACAGGGCGCGGGCGGGCGGCGGAGAACCCCCGGCACTGCTCCGCCGCTCCGCGCCGCGCCGCTCGGCTCCGCGGGCGGCCATGGCGGGCGGGCGGGGAGGGGGGGGGAGAGAGGAGGCGGGAAGGAGGCGGCCGCACCGCCGACTCCGGGCCGCGGGGACCCCTCAGAGCCCGGGCGGAGAGCCGGAGCGGGGCGGGCGGGGTGGGGCCGGGCGTTGAGGTGGCCCCGCTACCTCGGGCGGGGACGGCCCTTCCCGGCAAGTTTAAAGCCGAGGAGCAGCGGCCGCCCCCTCCATCCCTCCGAGCTGCCGGGGCGGTCCGTGCCCCCCGCAGCCCGCCCTGACCTCGCACTCCGCGCTGTGCCGCCCGCTCTGCGGAGCGTCCCACCCGGCCGCCTGGCGCTCCTGTGCCGAGGCCCGCGTTACCGCCTTCCTCGGTACCGCCTTCGCGCGATGCGGAGCGGCACTGGAGCTGAGGGAGAGGTTTCAGTTTTCAAACCCTCCCTGTTATCCGCAGGTTAGTTTCCTAATTCTTGCGGCTCTGTCGTATCTTGTTACCGCACCCGCGTTCAGGTTACACTTTGACCAGTTCTATGTCTTCAGCTTTTAAAACGCCCGGCGGTGTTAAGAGCTTTGGAAGCCCTTTCACTGCGCCTGGGAGAAGCCATGAGTTTACCACATGATAACGGTGGTTACTGGGGGGCTGTGTCCCACCGGCTCCTTTCCCAGACTTGCTGCTGGACGTCTGACTAAACGTGAGCCACAGATTGCATTAACAGTATCATAGGATCATGAAGGTTGGAAAAGACCTCTCAGATCCCCGAGTTCAACCCCAGCCCACCCCACTGTGCCCACTGACCACAGCCCTCAGTGCCACATCTCCACAGCTCCTGAGCCCCTCCAGGGACGGTGACTCCACCACCTACCAGGGCAGCCTCTGCCACCACATCGCTGCTCTTTCTGAGATGAATTTGCTTCTCACTCCTCTACTTAAGTTGAGAAAATATGCTGAAGTGTGGCAAAAGAACCTGTATCTAAACTGCACAGCTCCGAAATGGAAACCAAATCTGAACGGAACTGCTTTAAGATGGGTTAATGTACACCAGACTTAGGAGATTGAGAGAAATACCCAAACCAGTGGTGCTCGCTGAATCAATGCATGAAGGCTGCTCCGAAAGTAATGCCTCCTGTTTTATGATGCTGGCCCGTGGTATCACTGGCAGATGCTGGGGGTACAGCAGTAGAGGCTGAACGGTCCCACCAATATTCTGTGATGTTTTGTTGCTCTGCCACAGACGGCAGCAGAGGGGCAGACCGACAGAATGGTGTCTGACATGGAAGTGTGTATGGAGCAAAGGTGTGTCACTGAATTGTTCCACGTGGAAAAAATGGCACCCATTGACCTTCAATTAATGATTGCTGAACATTTATGGAGACCAAACAGTGGATGTGAGTACAATGCCGGGTGGTTGATGTGTTTCAGCAGTGACAACTGTGGCAGTTGTGTCACCTCCACTGGGGCAGATTGTCACGAGCTTGGCATGCAGGCTCTTGTTCATCACTGGCAAAAATGCATAACTCATGGAGGTGACTATGGTGCAAAGCAGTGTTTTGTAGCTGAAAATTTGCTCTATTAAACAGTGTTATTGTGCTCTTTGTGCCTGGAGTAGTTTCCACAGAATTAAACAAGGAGGCATTACTTTTGGAGGGACCTGTGCACTATAACGTAACCCACACAGTTAATTTTTTCAACGCTATTGAAAAGTTCTTCTTAAATGCTGACTTTTAGTGGCCTTTTTAAATATAGAATAATCAGCATAAGCCACGTTAGGACTCAGATATCAGGATTTCAGCCCCAAACTCGCTTCCTACCAGGGCAAAAGAGATGACGATCCCTACAGCACACGTGTGAGTGGAGGGATGGCTGACAGCGCACTCGGCTCTCCCTGCGTCCTGTGCCCGGCCTCGGCTCCCTGCAGCCCATGCAAACACCTCGGGCGCTCTCTGCTGCTCGCAGTGCCTCACTGCCCGCAGAGCCGCTGCGAGGGCTTCGTTTCCTCGTGACGAATTGCATTATGCAGCGGGGTGAAAAGAGTATTATGCAATTAGACAGACTTATGAAGACTGAAGTCGGATGAAGTATTTAGATAGATTTTTTTTTTTTTGAAATGAAAAGCTGGGCTCTATAAATTCAAGGAAAGCTGAATTTCTGTAATTGGCTTTTAATGGAACAATAGTGTTTAAACTAAAGTACTGTATTTCTATCCTATTAAGTACAAACAGACTCGATTTAAATGACATTAACTTTGTCACACAAGCTATCAGAAGCTGGCCCTAAATCATACTTTTTCCAGATTAACCAGCCGCAAATGTTTGTAAAGCTCTTTGAAGATGAAAAGTACCATGCACAGTAAGTGATAAGTAGTACAGTTATTTGTACTACTTCCCAGAAAAGTCACAGCAGTGTTGGTTAAGAACGGGATGTAAGGCTGAGCTCTGCATTCCCTGCCTGGCTTTGGCTTCAAACATCATCTGAATGGGGAAGTGGAAATTTTCTGGTCTAATTTTAAGGCACAGTAACAAACAGTTGCTTAATCTCAGGAAATAACATTGGCAGGAATTAATCCTGCTGTTCCATAAATGAATTGATGATACTGCTGGAATCAGAGCTTACGGTCCGACTTTGTTTTGAGACAGTGAAAAATACCTGTTTAACACGTGTTCTGTAATGCTCGTGCACTAAGTCAGTAGTGATGTTCGTTCCTTTGTCAAGTTGTTTATAAGCACAAACAATTTCAGCCTGTAGTTAACACCGAACTCATCTGTCATTTGACCCTAACTCAATTCTCATGTCCTCCACACTGATTTAAAACACGGGCTTTGACCATTGCTCTTGGTTCCCTATAAGATGTGAACAGGTTCCCTGTAAAATAAAAAAATAAAAGCTCCTTGAATCGGGGTGAGCATCCAAATTTAGATGCTAGCAGTCTTGTGGGACGTTATTAATGCTTATTCTGTGTCTCTTGGTAATGCATTCAGTGATACATGGTGTTGTCCTATTTTCACTTTCAAGAATACGTCACGTGTTTGATTGTAGTGCATCTCCTTTGCTTTGCTGTAAGCAGTAACTTCTACCTTCCATTAGAAGGGTACATCGTGCAATTCTACCTTCTTTCTTTCTTCTGTTTCCGTTGTTCCAATAATGTTATCCAGACCCTCCACACTGCTGACAGCCTATCAGTTCTGTGTCACCAACATGTTTCAGCAGTAAGCTCTTAAGTTTTATCCTGGAATAACTAATTAACTTATTGAATAATAGTGGTCCCAGGATCAATCCTTGATGAACTTTATTAGTTATTTCATTCCAGACCTTTAATACAATCCATTAAATCATACCTTACGCTCTACATTACTTTTTCCTAATCACTTTCTTCAGCATATCTAATTTTTTCCCCATGGAACATCCGATCACATTTTGACTGAGGTCTTGATAGATGACTATTTCACGTGTCTCAAAAATTATTAATGTAATCAAAGAGTGGTAATGAAATGATCATCCTACTTGACGATCTTCCATTATTGGGGGGGAAAAATAGAACCACCAAAAATAGGGGAATGGTTTTAAACTGAGACAGGGCAGGTTTAGGTTGGATATTAGGAGGAAGTTTTTCACCCAGAGGGTGGTGACGCACTGAAACAGGTTGCCCAAGGAGGCTGTGAATGCCCCATCCCTGCAGGCATTCAAGGCCAGGCTGGATGTGGCTCTGGGCAGCCTGGTCTGGTGGTTTGCGACCCTGCACATAGCAGGGGGGTTGAAACTAGGTGATCATTGTGGTCCTTTTCAACTCTGGCCATTCTATGATACTTTGAAAAACCCCACAATCCAACACATTTATCCCATTTTCTATTTACCTACGTTTTCAGGCCTTTCTTTTTTTTTTCTCCTTCCAGTGGCTGTGCACATTTCTAAAGTTCATGTTTGCTGATACTGTGTTTCTCGTCCTTGGGGAGAATAACTGAATTTGTTCTTCTACATATACACCATTCCTGACAGTATAGTTCCATTACAAATCTTTTCTACCTGACTTGCAGTTTTCCATGTTGGTTATTTCTGCATTCTGTGTGGAAGGTTGCCTGCGACCACTTCTGTGTCTACACCTGTCTGAACGCATCAACTGTTGGACTTTGGTTTTGCCATGGTTGTTAAAACTTCCATTTTCACTTTTTTCCCCTGCCCTTTGTATTATCTACATCTGTCTAACATCCAGAGCCTTCGTTTATATTGAAAACTGAAGCAGAAGACTCATTTTAGGGCACATCTCAGCTATCGTCAGTTCTTTCTTCATCCTACAGAAATACTGCATTGCATATTTTCTTTCCATATACTCTTTTATGAGGCTGAAGAATGTTGGCTACTTTTCCATTTGAATTTTTATGATTCTCACTTTATTACACTTCCTGACCTCTAATAAACACATAAGCTTTCATTATCAATCCTTTTTGTCATTTTTGTGGCCTGTGCTTATCTTTTATACTTTATCTGGCTAGGCCCAGCACTCCTGACACTGCGACATTAAGAATCTTAGTTGCCAGCCTATTTTTATGTTTCTATTCACTGAATTTGGTCAATATAAAGTTCTTTTTAAAAATCATTGCAAGCTGTTTAAATGTTGTAGCTATGCTGTAAGAAAATCAGGCTGTATAAAATTCTTCTTCTTCTTTTTTTTTTTTATTTTTTTATTTTTTGTATGCAGTATATACGCAGTGTCTTTCATACAGTTTCATATAATCATAGAATGGCCTGGGTTGAAAAGGACCACAATGATCACCTAGTTTCAACCCCCCTGCTATGTGCAGGGTCGCCAACCACCAGACCAGGCTGCCCAGAGCCACATCCAGCCTGGCCTTGAATGCCTGCAGGGATGGGACATCCACAGCCTCCTTGGGCAACCTGTTCCAGTGCGTCACCACCCTCTGTGTAATGAAAAACTTCCTCCTAATATCTAATCTAAACCTGCCCTATCTCAGTTTAAAGCCATTCCCCCTTGTTCTATCACTATCCACCCTCATAAACAGCCGTTCCCCCTCCTGTTTATATGGTCCTTTAAAATATTGGAAGGCCCCAATGAGGTCTCCCTGGAGCCTTCTCTTCTTCAAGCTAAACAAGCCCAGTTCCCTCAGCCTTTCTTCACAGGAGAGATGCTCCAGCCCTCTGATCATCTTAGTTTCTAAATCTTAATTTTACTACTTTTTCTCTATGGCTGCACTAACTGCAGCATTTCCTCTTCCTTTTCTATCCATCCATTTACCTCCTGATTTTTCTTCATTTGTGGGTCCCTCATTTATCTGAGGTGCTCAGCTGTCTTTACAGAGAGCTGTAAGCTTTGCTTGAAACAGAGATTGCCTTTCCACTGGAATTTTGTATCCCATCAGTTAACTCTTTTTCTCAGTGCAACTAGGGTACTGGGTCTCTCTGTCATGAGCAGTCTAAATAGAGAATAATAGTCTGCTACTGCTATTTACTGCTACTGCTCTAACTCAGTTAATGGATCCGTGCAGCAGCTCTGACAAATTCTAGTTCAGCTGCTGAAAGGAGTTTATTATACATTTAGATTTAAAGCTTGGTTTCAGGGGGCTCCGAGTGATCGCAGTGTAGAGCTGTCATTTCTCTGTACACTCCAACACTATTTTTGATCTTGAAAACCATTTGAAAGAGTCACCAGTATCCACCGACTCCTTTTGAATTCCTATAGTACATAGATATTCAAAGAAGTTTAAAAATGAAGCAAGAAAAGTATCACGCAGTTCACCAGTGAACACAGATCAGTGTGTAAATAAAAAAAAAAAACACACCCAGGTCAAATCCTACGGACCAATGAATTGTTTTCTGTAGACACGCTGACACTACCAGAAGAAGATCAGTGAGAGCAGATCGCCTATGAAATCTGAGAGGCAGGTCATAATGCCAATTAGTACATTTAAACCTTCTTATGAATGTGAAAGGGGAAATAGCCTTAAGTTGCGCCAGGGTAAGTTTAGGTTGGATATCAGGAAACACTTATTTACAGGAAGGGTTGTTAAGCATTGGAATAGGATCCCCAGGGAGGTGGTTGAGTCACCATCCCTGGGTGTGTTTAAAAATCATGTGGATGTGGTGCTCAGGGACATGATTTAGCAGAGGCTTGTTAGTTAAGGTAGTATGGTTAGGTCGTGGTTGGACTTGATGATCTTTGAGGTCTTTTCCAACCAGAGTGATTCTATGATTCTATGAAAGAATGAATAAAAAGGGAAATCCGGGAAATTAGCAATAGTTGGTTAAAATATAATGAGAGACAAAACACTTGAGCAAATATTAAAGGAATCGATACAAAGGGATCTAGAAGGCAAACTGGTAAAACAGTTAAGTTTCCATAATTTATACACCATGGCTATACATGTATAAAACAGGATCATGGAAAGTATTTTATAAGATGTAATATTGAGAAAAAATACTGCTGAAAATGTTGTTTTAAAGGCAAGTGACTTGTCTGTAACTGGTTAAAAAGAGCTGCTCAATAAAATTGGCTTTGGAAGTTGTATTAGCTAGAGTTATTGTAATGCTAAATATACACATAGAGCAACCATAGCATCTGAGGGCACGGTGTCCCTGCATTAATACTCTCAGACTTTTTTTCACCTTCACTATCATTAATGTGATCATCAGAAATGGATATATCCTTTCACCAGTTAGTTTCTTGCAAAGGAGTGTTTTATAATTTAGAAGGGCCCCTCATGAGATTCATTTCTGTTGCAGCTGTCCAATTTATGGTAGTGCTGAAATTTTGTTATTTTTGAAGGCTGTTTTGCACGTGAGAGTTTTAATGTTTTAACTACTTTTTCTCCCCAGAGAATATGAATAAATAGTATCATTGTAACTGCACCAAGTTGCTTATGTTTGGACCACAAGACAAAATAAGCACACCTGCATTATGACAAAAATACATGCAGTGTAATTCTGCTAAAAAAATTCCTGCTTAACATTATGAAAAAAACATCAGAGAGCCTTGCTAAAATGAAGGCTGTGACTGGAGATTAGAATTTGCTATTGCATTCATCTAGTATTGAAAATATAATGTGATCTTTGGTTCAGTGAACGCTTCCAAATCCACCTCACTTTCACCTTTATTACAGTTCTAAGTCATAATCTCTTACATAAAAAGAAGCAATTTTTTTCCACTGTCAACTCTCATATGGGGAGTGATTATAAAAATCTGCATGGGACACGTGTGATTGCTGAGTATCAAGGTGAACTCTGGGTAAAACAACTCAAATATCGAGATGTTTTTAGAGCTTTAGCTAATCAGGAACACAAAAATACAATAACATGCCCAAGTGAACTTTTTCAAAGGTAGAGTAAAACATATATATTTTATATACTTATGAAGGGTTCACACATGGTTTTTTAAGTGATTGTTTTTCTGGCCAGCTTGACCAAAATGGTTATCTCTTTGTTTACATGATTTCTAACATAAGCAGCGATTTGAATCACCGGTAACGACGTTGCGGCCTGCGTCTCCTTTCATATTATTTATCAGCAATTGTCATATTGCATTAATCTGTTTGTCCCCTGCATGAGATTCATGGGTAACTTCTACACACACTGTATACAAAGTAGGTACCCTACGTGCATACTGCAGCAGCCTTTGGCATCTTGTGAAGTAAAATGCTTCATGAAACACTGAGAATGTGCATTATGTTATCAGAATAGTTAGAGCAGGTTGACAAATAACACAGGTGCTGGACTAATGTATAGGAACTGCTGAGTCCCGGCCTGAACCACTGATTGAGCACCTGGGGAAAGGACCCGGTCAGCCCTGGGAGCACAGGTGAAGGCAATTCAGCTGTGCGACCGGAAGGGGTGCAGCCTCTTAGACCTCATTTAAGGGCTGACTGCCACTGGGGAAGGGTTTCTTTCTGGGGAACTCTTCTTTGTGAAGCTTTGCCCTGCAAACCTGGAATCTTCTGATATAGGTGAGCAATCTTCTTACTTTCCTTTATGGCACCTTTCTATCATGCCAGTCTTTCTGTCATAGATTGTATGTTTTCTTCACCATCTTCTACAATGCCAAAGCAATTATTCATTAGGTAGCTATTTATACATGAAGGAAACATGGAACCTGTTATGCTTTTCTGTTGTCAGTGCTGGCTGCTGATGGCAGTACCCTATGGCAGAGTTTGTGCCTCCCAGGCTTGTTGTTACACAGCCGAAGTGAAGAGCGAATGCAATATGCACTACTGATTTCCTATACTCAGTGCCTCAGAGATAAGATAAAGAATTAGAGCCTGTAATGCAAGTCCTACTGCTGCACGACTTCTTATAGGTGGTGCAGAACATTGCAGCTTCAAGTTAGTCATCCATGTCAGCTGAAACTAAAAAATGTAGTGTTTTCTTCTGCTTCAGAACTTCAAAGTTTTCTTTGACATTCAGCACAAAATTTTGAAGCTTAAATGATAAGGAAAACCAAAATGAAAAAAAGTGAAAAACCCAGCCATTCAATGTCCCTAGCTTTTAACAAGCACACAGTTTTTCACAGTAAAGGTGATTGTACTCTTTGGCATCTTAGTTTAGGCAATGATGATTGCCTTTCTCTCTGTCTCCCTCCCTACTTCACTCTCAATTTCTTGTGTCCCCTTCCCGTATTTTACGTATCAGTTCCATTTTTTGTATTTGTTCTCAGTTCTGTGGTTGTTGGCACCTTTAATGTAGGTGCACCTGGTGCAAACATCAGCCTGCTGCAATGACTTGAATTAGTGACCCAGCTGTGTACAGGGTGGCTGAAGGAGGGAAGAAATGTTTCAGGAAGGTGGCTCAGGATTGTGGAAGTTAATGCAAATCTGTTATTTTTGTTTAGAATCCAGACCTGGAACACTGAAGAGATTTGGGTGGAGCAGAGCTTTGGTTCTCCAGAGATACAGCTTTCCTCTGTGGATGAAGAGAGGCAGACCTTGCCTTCCAGGACAGCTGTTTGTGAGATCTGGCATAGTCTCCTGTGAAGGTTCTTGGTTCATTCTGAGCACGAAGAGTTCTGGAATAAATTGGAGGGACTGAGGAGGCCTTCCTGAAACAAGGTAGGACATGTTTCTTTTTCTTCTTTTGTTGTTTTTGTTTGGCTTTGGTTTTGTGCTTTTTCATTTTGCATTGGCTGGAACTTGGTTTGAAAAACCTGTGAACTCTGGAGACTGGGTGTTTGGAATTTGAGCAAATGTGGGAGTAAAGAAGCTTGGCTAGGGGAAGTTGTTTGTTGTTTGGACAAGAAGCCTAAGAGCACAGGCATGGGTTTGCAAGTAAGTTTGCCACATATTGCAGTCAACGCTATCCAGCTTTGCCCTTTGCTGCAGAAAACATGTCTTAACAAGGGCAAGATGCATGCCAGTGGTGTGTTGAGGAATTTGCCATGCGAGTGCATGCTGCCGGTTGTTCTGTGTTGAGCTTTGGTTTTACCTTACTATGAATCTCGGGGAGATAGAAATGGGTATGAAGATTGAAATAAAGCAATGATGCCACACTTCTTTGAAATGTCTGGAACAGATTAAGGTGACCCTGTATTAAAATGTGTGGTAGCAATTAGTTTATGATGGCTTTGAGGTTAGGGGAGTTTAGGATTGTATTGGTTCTGATACTTCTGGCCTACCTGGAAGACAACAGCTCTGCTTCAGGGATACAAAACCATAAACCTGGGTTGACTGGGTGCTTAAGAAGGGAGTGTTCCAGCTGGCATCTCTGAAGAGATTTTCTTCCCCTTATGGTAGAAGGAGGCATGTATATGTCCTGTTGCTTTCATTTTGATATACCGAGTCTTTGAGAAACCTGTCACAGTCATTTTTTCTCACTCTCAGAGTTCTGTCAGTTTTTGTATTTGTAAGGCTAAGCTTGAAAGACCCACAGAAGCCTCTTCCATCTTTAAAACTCTCAGAATTGGAGAAAGAAAAACTTGTTTTTTAATTCTGAGGGTGCAATTGAGTGAGCGGTAGAAAAACAAGGGTTTGCCCAGCTGGATTAGGAGAGTTGGGCTGCTTGAATCAGTAGAAACTCCTCCAAAGTGTTATATAAAATTAAAAAAAAAGACTTCTTTGATCTGATGATTAGTGGAAGCAAGTACTACTGTAACTTTTCAATCAGCAAATATCATCAATAAAGTAATGAACCAGGAGACATACGCTTTGTAGGATTAAATAAATCATGAAAGACAGCATGGGATTTTGTGTAGTCATGCAGTTCTGTCCTTATTAATCAGATCACAGAAGGCACGTTGTAGCCTGGTTGTCTGTGTAAGTGTTGTGAGTAGAAACCTTCCTTAGAGAAACAGAAGTGCTCAAGGATTGAATGCCTACAGGTAAAAATTCATTTTAGGAGTCAAATTCATTGCTGTGAATAGATAGTGCACCATGTCCTGTCATCAGCAGTGACCCTTCCAGCCAGTGCAAAGCAATAGTAGACATAAATTTAGGATGTGTTGCCCAGGTCTTGCACACCAGGGGAGTTTGACCAGTAAACCCTACAGTTTACATTTCATGCTGTGCTAACAATGCATTTGAGATCAAATTTTATGGCTAGTGGTATGTTTTCTGTTACTAAGACAAAGAAATCATAGGTTATCAATTTACTGGGGGCAGAAAAAGCATCTGAACACTTCTTCCTGCTAAGCAGAAATACAATGTAGATGGACTCCTTCAATGCTGCTTTGTAAAACATACCAGAAAATGTCATTGAGTAATTGCACTTCCACAGTTCTAGAACATTCCTAACAGTTTCCTTGAAATACCACTATTAGTGTTCTATATTTAAGATGAGATCTGTTGGCACTGGTTCTGAACATAATGTATGTGGCAACATAAAGCCTACTGCAAGGAGTGGAAAGATGCTAGGATGTTCAGAATAGAAAAAGCATTATAGTGAGGTGGCTTATTTTGTCTCATTTCCTCTTAATGGCAGCTGGAGGTGCTTTGGGGAAAAATAAGTCTATGGCTTCAGACATGTTGCTTATGTTGTTTTTTGATCCTTTAAAATAAATACTGCAGTGATGGTGGGGAACAACAACACACACTAATTCCAAGTAGATTTACAGTATGTAAACCTGCTCTTCCACTGGAATATTAAGGGCCTGCAACAGGGAAAGGTGGAAAACGTGGATGTATCTGCTCATATTCATGAAGTGGTGGCTTTCTGCAGTTAGATGTGATTATGCAGTGAGGTGCAGGAATTTCTTAACCTCAAAAGTGTGCTATGTTATGGCTTCTCTATCCATTGTGCCTTTTTGTTCCTTTTGTTGTGCCACATCTGGCACGTGTTGCATAGGCTGGTAATACACAGCAACCTCTCCTGTGCTGATGCATTCCCAGAACGTGCAGGTTCTTATATCCACGAGGGCTGACGGTGGTTTCCTACAGTTACTCCTCAGGGCAGAGGCAGTTACTTACCGTCTCTTTTGCTTCCCCTCATGACTGCATAATGAGACTCCAAATATGATCAGTCACTCTGTAGTATGTATTTAGTCTCAAAAGAAAATATTGGCTGTTGACAGGAGAGGACATTCAGGATTTCCACGAGTAGTTTCTGATATTCCTGCGGTAAAACCCAATCTAAACATTATAGGCATTGAACCATCTGCAGGCATAAGTAGGCTTATTGTTGCTTAACTTAGTACAAATGGAGAGGTCTGTTATGTACTTCTATCTGCTTTTGTGAGATCGGGCGCTCCTAAACAATGAGTTGTCTGCTGCTATCACTGTCGAGTCAGACTCGAATGAGGTGCAAAGAGGTCCTTTTATTTTATTAAGTGCTCTCTGCTTCCTCCCAGCTGCAGGATTTGACAGTAACTGAGATAGCTCTTCATCAGGTAATGTCAGTAGTTGCTTTTTTTTCCCCAGAACAGCCTGTCATACCTGTAACCCTCTACCTAGTGGCTCAGCTGTCTGTGATCCAAGCCCCAGCTTGCACACAGCAGGTCCATGTAAACGCAGCTTAGACTTCTGAGAAATCTGTGATGCTGATAGAAAGCACAGTATTAGAAGTACAGGGAATATAGCCTGCCAAACAAGAAAGGTGGAACTGCTGAGATAAGGCTGGTGAGAGTTGTATATACAGGAGCTCAAGGACTCCAAAAGAAAACAAACATGAACTGTTACACAATTCTAAGAACACGAGGGGTCAGAGGATGGCAGTGCTGCAGCATTGAAAACAGTGGAGGAGAACCCTCCTCACATTGTGTCTGGTTGGCAAACATTGGTTGCATGTCATCTCCTGGAGCAGTGACCTTGTGAATGGTTAGACTGGTTGTTCATTAATCCCTGAAATCATCTCTGTATTGAGCAATTACCCATTTTTTTGTATTTTTACACGTGAGCCTCCAACTTCCAGATCTTCTTTATCCATGATAGAAGTTGGCTCAAGTGACTGAGGTAGAGAGAGTCAAGTGGACCCAAGAATTTGCCTGCTGAGGGGAACTGCACGAAGTCATGCCTTCCTTCTAACCTTTTAACTTTAGTGATGTTAATGGCCTGCATTCTTTTTCTAGTTTGCAGACTCTATTTTGCATCCTAATAGTGGGGGCAGAGGGCAAGAAGTTGGCTTCTTAATAAATTTTGGTCTATTATTTAAGTCAGTCTAGGTACCATTTAACCTAAGCATTTGAAACTGTCCAGATCAGATATTACTGGGGCAGTTTAATGGCTGTTCTATTTGCAAGAGACACTGCAATCATCCTCTTGCCTCTGCTAGGCTATGGCTTAACTTCTAGCATGTTTCTGTATCAAAGCTATTTTACATACATGACTCAAAATTAAGTGCAGTTTTATTCTATCATTGTTTATCTGTATATGAAATAACCCCTCATTCTCTCTATGTACATATATAAAATCAGCTCTGAAGAATCTTCTCCTGTTATGCAAACAAACCGACTCTGCTTTAACAAATACCATTAAACTTCTCTTATCTGTAACACTGCATGTAATCTTGATGTTTCTGAAGGTAGAACAACACTTCTGAAAGCAGATAAATTAGAACTCCAGTTCTAATGGAGATTCCATTACGTTGTCCTAAGATATGTTACAGCAGTGGTTGAACTGGGCTGTGATGCAAGGAGATGGAAAGTTGGCTTGTACCATTGGGAGCAGTTGGTGGATTCTGTCATGCCTGCTCATGCACTATTATTGCTATTTAAATATATATTGACATTAGATTCTGTTGCCCCCTTCTTAACCTTGCCTTTGTTAAATATTACCTCAGAAAAGATTCCTTCTTCCCTTCTTATATTATGATGCATCAAGCTTAAGATGCAAAGAAGCTCATTTACTCCATTAATACTGCTTAGCAATATGATGAGTTTTTGTATCTTTTCAGTTCATCTTTTTTAACTCAAAGCACACTGAATTTCAAAGGCAGGTTGATAGGTGGACTTTTTTGAGATAAAGCATGGTGATAACTGCCTGGTAATGCTCCTCATGAACAAGCAGGTGGTTTCAACTTCAGCTCCTTGGCATGTGGACTTCTAGAGACTAAATAGTCTGAGGAGCTGTAAGAAAAAGCCTGGGGGAAAGCATGGTGCTCCCACCGGCACCAGCAACCCAAGGGGGGCAGAGGATGAGCCCTGATGTGGGCACCCAGACACAAATCCACCAGGACCTTCACAGCCAGCTTGTGGCAGCCAAGCAAACTGCCCTTACAAGCTCAAACAAATTGATTTTGCTGCTTTATATATGTATGTTTTCATGTGTAGGAAGGCCCTCCTGAGGCTTTGCTTTATTATGATTGTGTGTGTATGTAGTATGTTGTAGTATAAAGGCACTATATTGTTGACAGTTCTGTCTTTCACTACAGTGCTGAAGCAGCTGCTCCTTGCTTTATGGGAAATGTGATGTTTTGTCATCTTCTGTGGGATGGGGAGGCCTAATGAGGTTACTTCAGATATGGGAGTGGGGGAAAGACAGAAACATCAGGGATATAGATAGATACTTTGTTCCTTAGTGTATATTTGAAATGGCCTGTTCATTCTGGCTATAGCAGCACTGTGCCACAAGGGATGTGCCGGCTGGTCCCTTGATTCTTTGCTCTTCTATACAAGTTGCATATACTTCTCAGCAGAAAGTGAAAGGGATGCATCTAGTCCTCTTGTACACTTATTAACGGAGGCATGAGAGAAGGCTGCCTATTCACTGTGCAACAGATAGAACCTGAGCTTCCAATCCTGAGATAAGCACACCCTACAGACTGAAATCAAATCCACTGCATATGCTGGAGAGAAAAATGCTGTTCTGTTGACCACAAGAGAGCATGTCACAACTGTAGGTTAATACTTATGAGAGCAAACTGCCCGTTGCAGGAACAAGTAGCAAAGATCATTCTTTCAGGTATTTTGGTTTTGAAAATGCAAAGATTAGGAACTTTATTACAAACTTAGTATATGGAAAACATTTAACAGCAGTAAAGTTTTGGAGGCCAGTATGTTATAAGTTCCTAGGTATATGCTGGGCTCTCCTGCTGCTGCTTGTTATATCAGTCGGAAGGGGGACATTGTTATATATGTTTGTGTATTGTTCAATAGCACCATCTTTCATGGTCAACAACTCTGAAGAGGTAGGAATAAAGCGAGGAGCTGGTTTTTTTTTGTTGTTGTGAGAAATGATGTCCAGAGCTGCAGGTACAGGGCTGGAATTCCAAATGTAGAAACCTTTCCGCATATCTGTACCAAGAGGCTCTGCCCAGCTTATCTCTGCTTCCCAGAAACCTTTTCGTTTCTCAAACGTTCGTTTTTAAAAAGAATAAAAAAAAAAACCAAGAAAAACTGAGGGAGGACTTCACATTTTGCTTCAGCCCCAGGAGGGGTTGCGAGGAGTGGAAATGCAGTGCTTTGCTGTGGGGGAATATATAGGAATGTGGATTAACGAACGCACAAAAACTCGCCACAAACAACACGTCATCTTTCCCGTCGGGAGGCTTCCCCTGTAGGCGTTTAGCAGAGCTCTCCCCGCCTGCACAGCTGCATGCTGCCATCTGCTGGCCAAACGGCCGTACTCCAACAGCAGCAAATGCCATCTGAATAGCTCGGAGTAAAGAACTGCAATGAGGATGAGTGAAACAAGTGCTCTAAATTACAGCAGTGCGCGAGTCAGCACGGAATGTGCAAAACGCAATTCTTACATTAGGGAGGAAATGCGAGGGGGAAATCTTCATGGATAAGTTTCATCTCTTTGCTGATGTGCTGAGAACAGGAGAAAGATGCAGCGTTTCCCTCAAGGAAGATACTTGAGATAGAAGCTGTTCTACAAATCGGAAAGCAACCGATGCTGCAGCCAAAGGGGAACGTTGTGTGAATGTGTGCAGTGAACAGCACTGAGCGTGGAAGGGATGTGGTGGAAAAATGATGTTTGTAATCCCCTCTGAACCTGTTGAACGTCGCACAGTTGAATCAAGTAATATCTTATTGCTTCTAAAGCTCTCGGTCTCTTAGGGCAAGGTCTGCTAGGGATGGGGGCTTATGTATATGCAGCCAATACATCAGCTAGGGAGAATGTATGAGCAAGAATGCTGTTCTCAGTGCTTTTAACAAATCACTGAGACCTGTTTTTAAAGGCGTGATCTGCTTTCCCTGATTGCTGTATACAGCATGTGAGGAGGGAGGAGGAAAAAGTTACTGTACTTCTGTGAAAGCTGCAGGCTGAATGTTGTGAAGTATTTTTTCACGAGTGGAGAAATAACTACAATTCTTCATTCGTACACACAATAAAAAGAACATACTTGTTGCTTTATATGGCTGAGTATTGATCAGGAAGTAAATCACTTTGCTTATGGGCTCACCTGATCATCTGCCATTCCTAAGCTGGTGCATTCATGTTTGCAGAAGAGGTATCCCTCCCCAAACTGTGGATATACCTACAAGCCAATTAGCTTTTTGATACAAGTATTGGCTCTCAAGGATACCAATGGCAACAGCAGTCTGATGTGAGTCCTTGTTCTCATTCTGGATCATACTTGAAAGTGTATGAACTATATGTTAAAAGAACAGAAAGAAGAGAGGGATTTACCTTTCCCCTGGGATGTGTCCCAGAGTTGTCCTCAGTGTGTTTGTAACCGTTGTGAGTGGGCTAACTCCCCTGCCTGCAATCCCCATGGATTTCTTCCTATAAATTTCCTTTTGACAGTTAAAGAATTTGGCTCTTGGGTATCTAAATGGCTGTGACCTGCTGCCTTCAGACAGCACAGATGCTTAAACTTCTGCAGTATAAAAAGACCAAGTAGCTGACAATCGCTTCTCACCAGGCTACCACTTTGGCTCCTATTTTTCATCCCCATCAAATGTGTTGACTGTTGGTGTGCCCTGCATAAAGCTCATCTCTTTATTCAGACCCTCGGGGTGGGGATGAGGGCATGTGAGTGTCTATCCCCACCGTTTTGGTTTTGTGTGAAGGCCAGAACTGGAAAGCACCTGTTTCCTGGATCTGGATGGGCGGCAGTCCAAGCTGATGGAAATGTCACGAACAGCTGATCTTGAAGCAAGGACTGTCAAGGCACTTGTTTTACAGCCTTAATCCCATTCTTAGCACAAAACAAATAATAATGTTCTGGTACACTGAGCAGCAGAAAACCTGTTTTCTTTCTGTTGCTCGCTCTTGATGTTTTGTTGAAACCTTATCAAATGCTGCTGCTTTCAGATTCCAAATTTATGTTTTGGTGCAAGCATAAAATCAAGTCTTGACTCTGAGCCTGCCCTACACCCAAAGCCAGATCTGACAGCCTCCTGAGACCACCTGTAATAAACAAATGGTAGGAGGATGGATGTGAGAAACATACAAGTTTTATAACCTTTTATTTAAATTTAAATTTTTAAATTAACCTTCAACTAAAGAATATTCAGAAAGAGGTTAAATACAAAACCTTATAAGGATACATTTTGAGTCTTCTGTAAGTCTCAGCTGACTACAGAAACAAATGGTTTTAATGGTGTCCCCAGTCCTAAGTAATTTCAACACAACTTTTTCCAGAACCTCTGCACTCTTTTGTTCTTAATATTCCTGAATGTTATTTTTTTGGTGTATGTTCTCTTGGGGGGGGGGGGAAGATTATGCAATGATGGTGGAAGTCTCTTATAAAAAATGCCTCCATCCAGACTGACTTTTATAAGCAGTCTTTGGACACTGGGTTGGTACAATCTATCTGGTAACAAAACAAGTTCCTCCTAGCTTTTAATAATCAGGTTTTAAGCTGAGGGTTTGGCTGAATTATGTGGCAGAGAATGTTATTGATAGAAGAGCTTGCCAGATGTCTTTGGCAATGCTCTCTTTTCACTTGAAGACCTTGGTGTAAATCTTTTTAACGGTTTAGCTACAAACAAAAAAGAGAAATTCAAAGAATCTTTCCCCACTTCTTACCACCACACCATCATCTGTGTAAATCGCTTTGCTTACACATTCTCTTAGCTTAGGGAGTATTTTTAAACTGTCATTAGTCTATAAACCTTTGCTTATAGTAAGTGGGAATTCATTTTGGATTTTAAGAGAAGGGAGAGGTCAGTCAGACCATCCCTACTTGTGGACCCATGTGATAAAGCACACCTCGGGGGGGGGATAGGTGGACATGTAAGTGTTAGATGTTCTCAAACTTTGATGCAGTTAGTCTTTAAGGTATGAAATAGGATTAACAACTATCCAGGACTTTTTCATTACACCTTTCTTGTGCTTTACTCTGAAATACGCAACACTCAAGAGTGATTTTTAGTGGCATGAAGTTTGATTGCAGCCAACTCAGTTATCATTGCCATCCTTCAGCAGTTCCTGAAGTGTGAATGCCATGCTAATTATAGTACTGAAAGAAAACCACCTTTCATTGTTACACATATTGAAAATGAATGGAAATACAGGAGATAAAACGTGCAGGAAACTCTTCCAGGCTCAGTGTGTATACAGAGCAGAGAGACCTTGCAGAAGCACTGGCGTTTTTCTGGTTTAAATCTTTAACAATGCTCCCAGTGAACCAGGAAGACTTCATTGGAATCTAGTGCTGTATTAATACCAATTTCAAAATCACCCTGTTTGCCAAGCTTAGTTAATACTGATATGCTGGCGTTGCCAGGTCTTAAATATGCTAAAACAGGGCTTTTGCTGAATTTTTTCTTTTTTTAAAGATGCATCATTGAACAGGCTGAGCTGGCTGCTCGAAATGCCAATACTTTATATCTTAATACTCTCGGAACTTAAGGGTGAATTCTGGATTACTTGAAGAAAAAGTACTGTTCCGGCATCCAGGTGCCATTCAGAGCAATTCTGTTCTAAAACTTTAAGAGATTGAAAGCACTAGATAGCTATATAGGAACATAGCTCAAAACAGAGAAAGGTATACTATCATCCTTAATAAACACAAGTTGTGTTATGCATCTAAGTATTGGACTAGCAATGTATGTGCTTTTTAAAATAAATATATATGTGTGCATGTAATTTATCTGAAGATTAATTCCTGCCGTTCTCTCAAGTGGCATCTCAGTTCACTTGGTGGCCTTCCCCACCTACACCTCCCTCTGTTTACAACCTTAAGCAAAATCACTTCAGGCTGTTTCTATTGTGCTCACTTCCAATGGAAACAGGTCATAGTTTGGACGAGAGTCTGACTATTCCTTTTAATGGGTGGAATATGGGAAATACACTGTATAAAGGCTGCGGTGTAGAATGGTCAGGTTGACTTTCAGAATGCTCTGGCACTTTGCTCAGTTGCTCGTGTGTTTGTGGAGTGGAACAGCATGCTACTTTCTGGATGTGAACTTGCGCTTCTGGTTTGCTGTTTCTCTTACATAAAAATCAACTGACTTTAACAGGAGTAACCATCTATGCAAACAGAGCAGAATAACACATGAACTACCTTGTTTAAAAATACATCTATTTGGTTGAATGCAGAAGTTTTTGAGCAGAAACCATGTGGTTTGCACTTTGCTGAAGAGGTTTGCTGTGTTTTCTCTTTCCCAGTAACTCAGGTTCATAAAACAAGAGGTAAACACTGGGTAAATATCTTTATTGAATTTCAACCTGGGTTATGAACAACAATTTTTGAGGTCTTCGAACCCAGAAAACAATATATGCATTTCAAAATACTTTATCCCTGGCTTGCTTTATTTAGTGTTCTTGTGAATAGTTTTCTTATTATTGATTTTTGTTGCTGTTTTTTTTCCTACAAGATTTACTAGATGTACTAGAGGTGTCCTTTGTACAATTGCATTTTCTCTCTCTGGTTCCCTTAGGACATCGTTATCCTCTGCTTATTCAAAGAAAACTGTGTTCTGCCTTTTCCTGTTTGGTTTTCTTCCATGCTTTATTTCCATTTGAACAACAGTGTTGGTTGGGGAATTCAGAATTAAAACTGCATTTTGCATCCTCTTCCTTACCTAACTGTTACAACTAATGCTGTTCTTGAGAGTTTAATAAAATGAAATGGGACTGGACTGGATTCTGACAAAACAGTAAGGCCGTAGGTAGGGGAATGCAATCTGTAAGACAATGTATTATGTGAAAATATTCCTAAAATCAAAGCAATTGATACAAAGACATTCGCAGTCCTCCTCATTCAATGGGGAGAATGTCCTGCCTTAATTACAAGCATGCAGAACCTCAGAAAAATGCAGTGCTGCTTGAAATTGAGGCATCACATAAAAGAAGTCTAGCTTTTAGGTGGTTTTAATTTGATTGTTTTTTAATGTAAACAAGATTTATTGGGACTTGGCTGTATGCTGCTAGTCCATAAATGCACCACTCCATTGGAAGCACCACGGGAAGATTTAAGCGAGAAGTACTTTCAGTAAAACCAGTCCTGTTGCTCTGCTTTTGTCATGTCAAAGCTGTAACGTTTATTGCTTCATTATGCATTGTGTTTGTATGAGCAGCTTAGTTAGGCTCCATCTGCTCAGCTCTGGTAGAGTCCAGGAGCTTGCGTAGGATTCGGTTACAGTGCTAGGAAAGTAGTGGGTAACTCCAGTACTGTGGCCAACTCTCCGTTCTCTCCCTTCATAGCTCTGCAGATTAACTGGCATTAATGCAAGCATTCACAGCTGCACGTGGAATATTACAGAAAACACGATGGCTCCATGTTTGCCTTGCATATGCTCATTTGCCTACAAATAGATGCAGGGTCTCTTTTTGGTTCTGTCTCCCCCCTCATCGCCCTTACTTGAGAAAGTGTGCAAGCATGACAAAATCTGTTTTGCTGCATGGGGTCATTAGTTTTGTTTCCATTTATTTGTAACAAATAGAATCCTGCACAGTGTTTTCTGAAGACTTGTATGACTCCATTTAAATACAAATGCATTTTTAGTTTCCAAGTTATTCTATCCAACCCTTTAAAACATAAACAGTGTATTTTCTTTTTCCAAGCCTTAATTGGATAGAATGATTTATTGGAAACAAAAACAAACTAACAAAGCAATCAGTTTTTTCCTGTTCTGGAAAGGCGATTACTGGATGTATTCACTTGGTCTTCCCATCTTCATTGGCAGTTTGGGGGTGGTCATCTTGGTGAGCAACCATAGAGACTGACTGGCACGTCTCCATCTAGGAAGGTAACTTAGAACTGTAGAGGCAGGAGCTAAAAGATTCCCTTTTTAGTTATGTAAATTAAACACCTGAAACCAGACATTATAATGTCATCTTTGCCAATTTTAGTCATGGTCAGATCAGCCTTAATTCATACTTAACCACCACTTATGGCATTGCTGCTGCCCATCTCCTTGTTCTCATACATATCACTAAAGAGTATTTCAGTTCTAAATTTTGCTGCAGATTCTCATTCTGAATGATTTTTGATAGTTTTCATCTTCTCTTGAATCTGGAGATTGCATTTGATCCTGAATAGAAAAGGAAGCAACTTTCTTTGCTGAACAGTCTTTTTGTTGTTGTTGTTTTTATTCCCTGTAGCCTCTGCATATTTATAACACCGTTCTGGTGTGGGTTTAGCTCAGTGTGAAACTTCCTTATGAGCTTTTCATCTCCACTTGAAACATAAGCGCTGAGTATGTTTTGAATTTAAAGACCTTCTAAACCTAAAAGATGTCTTTGGCCCAGTAGTCGATTGTACTTTCAAGGGGTTAAATTGCACAGAAAATGTGCCAAGATGCATTTATAAAATTAGTGATGATTCAGATGGATGTTGATACTACTTTTTTGATGTATGTTTTAAATACTCAAATCATTGAATTTTAAATCATTCTTTTACATTGGCATCTCTGATCAGCACAGCTGACAGAAAGCTGCTGAGCCCAGCTCTGGTTCGTGACTCTGCAGAAAAGAACCTTTGCAGAAATGTCATGGCTGGAGATGGGGTTTGGCTGTATTTACACTGACACTTCAAAGACCCCTTCTTCCCCTGGAAGGAGGTGTGAATATCTCAAAACGAAGGTGATTTTACTACTATAGGCCAGATCCAGACTGCGATGTCTGTCCAAGTCTTCAGACAGTCTGAAACAACTACTCAGTGCTGTCCTGGTTGCTACCAAGCTAACAGCTGTGGGTTTTTTTCTGATGTTTGAACTCATTTCTTCTGAAGTGAGGAGGAAGCCAGTCCACCCTCCTCCCTGTGCCACCTGAAGGACAGGGCTGTCAGCAGAGACCACTACTACAGTTGGTAGGCTCATCCATATGGAACTGTAGGCATGTGAATGTCTGCTCTAGGAGAGAATCAGCAATACAAGCACCAGTTACCTGATTTTGCCCCCTGGGTGTTGTGGTTTTGCCTGATAACACAGGGAGAGCCAGCAAAGTGTAGCTTTGCAGCACTTTGGGATGCAATCTAATTTTGGATGGGTTCTGTGTACTGCTGCAGGGAGCTACCGAGTTGCGCTACCGTGAGTGGTATTGCTGTGCCTGAGGATGTGCTCAGATCCTGTTTAAACAACAATTAAACTTCATTTATAAGGGGATGGCTTAACGTGTGGGAAGACAGATAACATAATCAAGGACACAATTATTCACAAAATCAATAGAAGTTCTAATAATCTCATAAAGTATCATTTCATTTCTTTTGTAAAGCTGCTGGGGTTTTTCGTATTTTCTTCTTGTGCGGGTCAGTTTAATTTTAGGTAATAAATACACTTGTACTGTAGCCTTCTATGGCCAATACATCACCTATTTATATAAACTACATTTGCACAGTCTATTTATAACGTTCCACACTTCAACAAATTGCTTGGCTATTGACCTCTGCTGAGTCTCGCCTGTGTGCATTACTGACTAATAACCAATTTGTTGTTCTAACCTGCTCGGTGCTCTGCATTTCTGATTGGGCCTACAACCCCAATAATCCAAGTTTATTTTATTTACTGATATAGAAGTATGCTTACTGGAAGATTAGGCAGGTTTGTGTTGAGAAATGACAAAATCATTGCAATGATTCTCAAGCACATAACAAATGTCAGTGTAAATATTACTGTTCCAATCTCTTGGGCCTCTTATAACAGTTAAATTTACTTCGGAATTGTACAATTTTCTGCATATATGAAAATCTAATCCAGAAAAGCTCTTAAATTAAAAACATTAAGCCTCCATACTTCCAGTGCAGTAGAACAGCTTACAATTTATCTTTGTGCATGGGCTAATGTCACCTAATTATCAGATACCTGTTGAAGCTGGACTTGATCACCGAATTGAATGTCTGAATGCATTATATATGATATAGAAATACTTTCAGGTAATCTATTTCTGTGAATACATTTCTTCCCATATACTTGTTAGATGGAAGAAGGCACAAAAATAAATGAATACAGTGTGACTTCTGCATTTTAATTCTATACCCCCTTCTAAAATGCAGCCATAAACAAGGCTGTACATACGCGAATACATGTACATTTTAAAGGAGTTATTAACCACCCAATTATTTAGTGAGATGTGGGGGTATGAAGATGAGCAGAACACACAGTCCAACTATAGCATAGGCTGTAGCACTGCTGTTACTGTCAGTCACAAGTTTAAAATACTCCTGATCATAAGCCTTTCTGTCAGCAACCTCGCATTAAATTCGGCAAAGCTCCTAATTAATAAAGAAATGTACATGTAGCTGGAGATTTGTTATCATACAAAGGACTTCAGCTAAATCGTGCATTAATTTCATTTAGCGATGAACACAAAGAAGCTGTAACTCAGGGTTAATGATAATAATGGATACTCTAAAATTATTTCTGGTGCCAGTGTTTAAAAATAAAAGCCCACTGCCACAGAAAAAAGGCAAACAACAGACCTGGAGGCATTTTCTTTTGGCTAGATTAATAGCAAGTATTCAAAACCCATCTGCAGGGGGCTCAGGCACCTCAGAATATTGAATTGTTCAATTTCCTCTCAGTTTCTGCATTACAGTGCTCAAGGCCACTTCTGTGCTTATTTGTCATGCTTGTAAGCACCTAAAGTTTGATTTTTTTTTTCTTACTCACTGTGCAGCATATGCAAACATCACTATGAAAAGGTCCATGACAGGATTCTAAAGCTTAGTGAACACAAAGCACTTGATCAGAGCCATGAGAATTGTTTCAGCCGTACCTTCGCATACAATCAGAACAAGAGCTTTACCTCAATTTTCCAAGGGGATGCGGAGTTACTAGAAATTGAAACCTATCCATAAACATGGAGGCAAACTGAGCCATGAGCATCCTTGCTGCTGCTTAAAATGGGAGCACAATGGGCAAAAAGGGGTACCAATCCCAAAAGAAATAGGACTTGGATGTTTTCTGATGTAATACTCAATTCTGCACAGCAGACTGGTTTGTCAGGGATTTGTTTCTTTGCATGTGTTCATCATTTTTGTTTGCCTTAGTTTGATCACTCTCTGTTTGGAGTATGCAAAGATGGTCTCTTGTGCTCCTGTTCATTTCAGCACTGGGCGATTGTAGTGAATTTCAGGTGACTGCAGGTCTGGAAATAAACATGGAATGAGTTGGGGTGTATGCAAATGTTGTATGTTTCTGCATGTTGTCATTTCTAACCAGTGTATGCATACTGGCATTTTTCTCATCTTCACAGACATAGATCTTGTTAAATTCGAATGGATTTGGGTACTGGCAGGCTAGTTCTGGTTTTAGAAGCTGTTGACCCAATTCTAAGTTTGTGGCAATGATTAGTAAGCGGTAGCAGAGCTGGCAAATGTAATTGGATCCTTACCACCACAACTAGCAGTCTGAGACTGCTATTGATCTTGGATAAGATTGTGTACCACTCCAGAAATATCCCAGATTATCTCATTCTGATGGCAGAGACAGGAACTTTCAGCAATTGGAGTTAGTGGGCAGCAATCTCTAAATCACTGGTGCAGGAATTGGCCAATCTTATATTTCGACAGCCTTATGAAAGAGAACAGGGTAACAAAATGAAGCTATTAGTCTTTCAGAAGCTGGATGGTAATTAAACCACAGGATGAGATAACTAACTGTAAAAAAAAAAAAAACACTGAAAAATAATGCTGGTGATCCTTATTTACACCATGGCTACTTTTGGACTTTTAAAGTCCACAATGGCTGTAAGTCTTGGCAGTCCATGGCTGTAAGACTTTTAAAGTCCACAATGGAAATGAGAATGTGCCTTTTAAGTAGTTTTAATTAAACAGCTTAACCAGCTTTATTAAAGCACTGTGAAGGTGGTGGTGTTTTCCTGGCAGTACTGACTTAAGTCATTTGTGTTCTCTGTTTCCCATGCTGGGGAAAGCTGTGCTACCTGTGTATGTGCAAACACTGAGATTGTGGAGGGAAATGGAGTTTCTGCACAGAAGAGAATCTACTCATCTGTAATATGTTAGTGACAGCTGAAATGTGCCAATCAATAGATTGTCTCTTGTAATAAAGTGCATTGCAATGGTACAGCATTTACTGGAATGTAGAGGCACACCACAACATGAATTATTTCTGCTTTAGCCAGTTACAGATGTTAAAATAAGCAGTAACATGTTTAATGTAGCAGAAAAGCAGTCTTTGATTTATATTTTTGCCTGATTCAAGCTGCATCCAGCTGCATAATCAACAGCACAAGTGTGTTGTGGTTGCTTTCGTTGGCTGTTTCTCTTTGGGTCTCTCTTAGTGGTAGTTACTGGTGCTGGATCCTGACCTAAGCTTGGCTGCCCCAGGGCTGGTGCTCAGCCAGCACTGATACAGAGCTAGAGACTGCCTCTCTCATCAGCCAGCAACTCTTGCTTACTCTGTTACCTTTCACCGCACCTTTTATTAAAGGCTGTCTCAGATTTTCTTTGAGCAGTATGGCAAATAAAAATCATTGCAGTGGTTGCAGTGCGGCATGCATTGGGATATTACTGCTCTGCAGCCTGGCTTTTGTTGCCCATGTATACATCAGGTTATGTCCCATACCATGATGCTAAATTTTCTGTTGTGGCAATTACTGCATCCGTTCATTTAGCACACATTCAATTACTAGCAACACCACATGTTCTTTTCACCATTACACTTGAAAATTTCAGGGCCTCATAACTTCCTTATATAACTTCCTTATTTAATACAACTCTTTGGTAGTCTCTAGTAAGCAAGCTACAGATCTTCTGTGATTATGGCTCACTATGATCTAGTTTGGTGTTGACTGTCTCAAGTCCCATAGTTTCACTTGCATGCAATAGTTATGACTATACATTATCTACATGTAGTACTCCTTCAAGTTACATTTTTAATGCATTTTCCACCCACCCAGTCAGACACTTCAGATGGAGCTTGTCAATGTTCTAATAGTCATAAAAAATAGCAACCAAAAGGGTCTTGATGAAATATGCATCCTGTACAGGTTTACCTTTTCTTGGTAAGGTTTGTCATGATGTTTGTGATATGCAACACCTAAAAATAATTTTCTGCTTGCCACTCTCCATCATTTATTTGTGCAATTCGTTATTCCTCGTTGTGTAGTACTGCATGTTTCCTCATCAGTCTGCACCCTTTAAAGAACATTTCTTATTTTTCATTTTTTATCATAAATTTGAATCCTACCCTGCAAATTTCTTACCTGTAAATTCAAATCTTAACCTATTACCCAAACAAATAGTTAAGACCTTTTAAGCCCAGAATGGATCTGAGAGGACCTAATTGAACAATGAGAGCCCTTCCTATTCCTGGAAGTCTCTTTTAGATGCATATTCCCCCTTTCTCCAAGAATCTTGGTTGCTGTCCTGCTGACCTGTGCCTAGAGTGCCCCTTGTTTTCAGCAGGAATAACAGACCCTGGCACTACCCAGAAGCATGGCAGATATTTTTTTCCCTATGAAATTGTTGCATTTATGAAGTTTTTCTTATTATTCTGGTCTGCAGTCCTCTTTCTGAGAGAACCATGAGTTCATTATTTCATAGAATTGTACAAAAAATTACAGTAAAGGAACCTCTTGAGTTACTCAGTCCATCTTCTGCTTTCAAAGAAAGGCTGACTTTAAAGTGAGGCTGAGCTGCTCAGGCCCCTGCTCTGCCATGTGCTGAAATCCCCATGCAGCCTCCCTGGCATGTCTCTTCCAGTGCCTAACAGTGAGGAATGCTTTTTCCTTTAGTCAAACCCACGTTTCCCTTATTGTGGTTTGTGCTGATTATTACTTTCCTTCTATTGTGCGCCTCTCTGAACAGCCTGAATCCACCTTCCCCTGTAGTTACTGCAAGCCAGCAACTGCATTTCTGCTTGGCTTGCTTTCATGTCTCCATTGTAGCTGCCCCTGTTCCCATGGTCCTAGGAGTCTTGCATCCCAGTGCTGCTTGTTATCCAGCAGCTCTGTTGCCTCTTACCTTTGTATTTCTCTTTTAATCTAAAGGATTAATTTAATTGAGAATATACAGTGAGATGATCCTCCTACTCCTTATTTTTCTTACTGTTTGGTGAAGATGTTATCTTCCTCTCTTTCTGTTCTCTTTTTCTCCTGATACAGGTTTGGTATTTTAGATAAAAATGACCTCTGTGACTGTTTTCTCAGCTTACTTACTTGGAGACTTCATTACATTTTGCTGCTTTTCATACCAAAGACATTATTTCCCTAGGAAAACTTAGCTTCACAATACCCTTTCAGGATAGAACACAGCTGTCTGATGTTATCTGAGCCAGACAGATGCCAACCCTTTCTGCCAAGCACAATTCTCTTCTTGAAAGAAATACCTTTTTCTGTTATCCTTGCAGTTAAAAAAAAAAAAAAGATCTGCATACATAGTTTGTAAAGTAGGGTTTATTTGAATAAGGTGAAGGAAAGGCGATCAGATGTTAGAGTTGCCATAACAAATTGAACTACTTCTATCACTTACTTACTTCATCACCCGTTTCAGTGTAATTGTCTTATTTATACTGGCTTCTCCCTTGGAAGAATGCATAGCAATTTCCAAATGTTTAATTAAAACCTAACAATGCTAGTGTGATGTAACATAGCGTATGAATGAGAGAAGATAAGGCCCTTTCAAACAATTGGTATCTAAGTGTTTTGTTATATTCCTGTTTTAACTGGCACTAAAGCTGGGGATGCTCCTCTTTGTTGCATTATGGTTCATTTGTATCAGGATGTCACATCTTTCTGAGAACTAGATTAGGCTTTTTTTGTTTGTTTTAAACACAAATCATGATTTATCTCATTTGGATTCAGGGAGGGTGCACAAAAATTCTTAGTGATGCTATGGAGTAGCAACTGCCTTAGATGGGCATTCTGCTGGGGAAAAACACACACATCCATCCTAATGTTCAATTGGGCATAATTTAGGTACCTAATTTTGCAGCCCTAGGACCATAAATACCTAAACATTCATTAAAACCACCACAAAAAAAAAAATCCTTGGCTGACTAGCTTGTGCCTAGCTTCTCTGCAGTCATGGAATCATTGAATGGCTTGGGTTGGAAGGGACCTTAAAGATCATCCAGAGCTAACTCCCTGCTGTGGGCTGGTTGCCTCCCACCTGCTCAGGCTGCCCAGAGCTCCATGCAACCTGGCCCTGAGCACCTCCAGGGATGGGGCACACACAGCCTGTGTGCTGTTCTGAGCAAGCTGTTCCAGTGCCTCATCACCTTCTGTGTAAAGAATTCCCTTCCCTTCAAGTACTGGAATGTCTCAATAAGGTCTCCCCAGAGCCTTCTCCAAGCTAAACAAATCCAACTTCCTCAACCTTTCTTCCGAGAAGAGTTTCTTCAGTCCTTTGATCATCTTCATGGCCTCCTCTGGGCCTGCTCTGAGTTCTGCACTGTTCCTATGTTGGGGGCCCCAAGTGTGGATGCGGTGTTCCAGATGAGGCCTTAAAAGGGCATAGTAGAGGGGAGACGATCACCTCCCTTGCCCTGCTGGCCACCCCTCTTTTGATGCAGCCCAGTCCTTGCAGAGCTCAGTACCTAGATACCTGCCTCTCACCAGGGAATCCTTGGGAGTCTCAAGATAGACACCAAATATGCTTCATATGCACTTCTAGCAGAATGAGAGGGAGGTATAGTCATTCAATGATTAGAGCATTAGTAAGGGTAGCTCTTGACCTGAACTAGAATCGGGGTTTCTCTGGGCACTGCAGTGAATATCCTACTCAGCGGGCAGCTCTTCTTCATCTATGTCCTGTCTTTCTCTTCCTTCCTCTCCTGAGGAGGCTTCTATTCATTACTGTGCAACTTCAAAAATGCTGAGAATTTTCAAGGTTTCTGCACCTCCGTATTATGTTCCAACAGTTAAAGGATTTCATTGAAATATGGTAGTGGGCTGTCTGGCTGCATATGTATACGCAAATTTTGAGAAAGTTTTTTGAAGAAACACATTCAGAGCAGCCAATTCAGTTCTTCTCAGTGTTAAGTCATGTTTTTTCCTTAGATTTCCCAAAACTGTCTTTTTTTCCTCTGCTATTAATTTTCTCTTCTTTCCCCAGAACCCCCACGCTGATTCTTCAGAAACACATTCCTTTAACCTTCAAAAGACTCCAGGTATAATATGTATCGCACATCCTTTGCCTTGGCAGTATGCTGTCTGTTTTAGCTAATTGTTGTAGATTAGCCTTACATTATCCTCTACCTCTGGCTGCCACTGAGGCAGTATTTCTCTCTTTTGAAAAGCGGTATTTAGATAACTGAATTAGGTTTTGTATCTTCTTTTGTGACATTCTCTTAACATACCATCTCATAATGCAACAGGCCAAAACCACAGAGAATACATTTTTTTGTGTGGAGGATTTAGCTGAAGGTCTGCTTTGTCTTCCAATGTGTCTGTGAGATCTGATAGCCTACAGCATCAAAGGTTTGCGTCTCAAATTCTTAGTGTACACTTCTTTGCTCTTACCTTCCAATGGCTTCTGTGAAAGGACTTGCATAGGCTCATATGGTGTATATATCAGGGAGGAATACATGATGACATAAGATTAAGTGTGATGATTAAAGGTTTATTATTACTATTCGCCTTTCAGAAATGGCCACAAATGTTGGTGGCATTATCTGTGGGAATCACTTTGACAAGTGATTTTTTGTAAGGGTAAATTCAGCACTGTTAAAGTAGTCATTTGCAAATGGCAAACCTTCACAGTCAATGATATCCTATTGCTATATCCTTTTCCACTGCAAATGCACGCCAACAAGAGTGGAAGTAAAGAAGCACAGCTTGCAAACCAATCCCTACAGTTTAGTCCAAGCATCTAGGATGCATCTTTAAGGCTACGTTAGAAATCCAAAGCAGAATGTGCAGAGCCCTGGTAGATACAGGAGGGAAAAGTGGCTGTGTGTTCGTTGGATAGCTCAGTGCCAGCATGGACTCCCAGTGCGAGGTATTGGGGAATGTTACAGGGTAGGAATGCTGGCTCCAAAACACAACTGGTCCATGGTTAGTGGGTTAAAATTCTGCCAGGCCTGTTAGAAGTTTGTCTATTATGTCTGTATGTTGCTAAATGTAAAGAGAATACTTGAAGCCTTACTGAGATGGGTGTAAAGGGAATTACCACTGTAATAGTCATATTTCATTGTTTAAATTAGTAACAAAAATAACATTTATTTTAGCAAATACAAACACATTTTGCACACACAAATAGGTATTTGTAAAGAAGCAGACTTCTCAGGAAGTTATTAGAAAGAACTTCTGTTTTGAAGTACAGAATTGAAAACGGTAGCAAACAGTAAAACACACTGCCTTACATTATGATTAATCCATAGATAACTATCTGAATGTAGTATTTGGTTATTTTAACTTAACCAGTACAATCAAATGTGCTTTATTCATTTTGCTTGATGCTGTTCTTGTATTGTAACACAGCAGACTAAGTACAATGATTTATACAAAGTACTATGCTTGGAATACTTTAACAGTGACTTAATAGGATATAAGATCAAATGGTGTATATCTCACCACTTTCACTTATGCATCATGTAAATTGAATAGCTGAGTGTATACAAGAAAACAAAATTGGCATAAAGCATGTTGCTGTTCTAACAGAATGTATCTACAAATAGGTGGAAAACCCAATCTCTTTGGTAAAACAAGAGGATGCTCAGCAGGTCTGGAAAGGCTCCTGTCATTCCAGTGCCTGAACATCTGATGAAGTACCTGCTGTTAGACTCCCAGGTTTCACAATTGTCTCATAAATGCATATGGGACAATGCCTCTCTACCAAATGATTAAAATAATAGAATTGATAAGGTATATGAATTCATACAGTAAAAACTCAAAATAATGATGATGAGTGACCTTGTGCTTACACTCTTTAAAGGTGAACTCAATCCACCTGTCTCTCTAGAAATTAAACTCTTTCCCTGGGTTTATTAGGGGCATATAGGATTTATGTTGTGTGTAACAGCTGACTTCTCTACCTCTTCCTGCTCCTGAGTGCAGGGGAGTTTTAAATTATAGATAAATTTCAGGAAAGGTGAGGATCTGTCCTTATTTATGTACAAATGCATAGTGTTCAATCTGTGTATGTGTGGGCCTAAGGTCTGCTCCTCAGAGAAATTACAATCATAATTGTTTTGGATAAGTATTATCTGTCTATACCATGAATATTTGGGCCATGGTGCTCTGGGGCCCAATTTCTGCCACACTCAATCAGCATTACTGAAATTCCAATATTATTTAGTAATTGAAACCCTGAGCATAATACTGAAATCTTCAAGCCCAGCTGAACTCAGCCATTCATCCTGAGTAAAGAGAAGAATTTAAAGCTACACAGAGCTGCTATAAGCAGGAGATACGGCCAAGTTGCACCAGCCTGCTCCTGTTTTTGTTATTGAAAAAATATCGTGTATAAATCTCATGTAAAACTACAGAGATGAAGTCTCATTTGCAGTGAGAAAGTCAAATTCCTGTGGAATTGTGTAAATGATTCGCAAGTTTCAAGCTATGAGCTCTTAGCTAATACTACAGTGAGAAGGCAAACCTCGCTTTCTTTACGCTCACTTCTTTTAATAGCTGTAGAGATGACAAATGCAATGTATTCTAATAGGCTAAGAGATACTTCTGTACCCACAGTGACATCACAACGCTGCAAAATTCAGAGCATAATCAATACAAAATTTACCTGAAATTGTTTGAAATTGCATTACTTCTTTCATTTCAGTGTGTTACATTGAATTACACAACCAAATGAATAGTGTTGGCTGTAAAGCAGCTCCGATGCTTTGGTTTAAAGGATGTAGAACTTGCTCTATGATCAGGTTCAGTTATAAAGCAAGGAAGCTTTTAACAGATAAGCTTTTTCAAACCTGCAAGAAGGAAGTCACATTTGGAAGACACATTTGTAGAAATCTATACCTGCACACACACAGACACAAAACCAAAAATGAGAAAGCACTCTGCATAAGCAGGAAGGAGTTCCAGCTTGAAGAATCAATGCCAAAGCAAAACAAAGATCACAATCTGGCAGCAATTTGAAAGCAAAGTAATGGTGGAAAACTTCTAAAGCCATTGAGCTCTTCTCAATCCAGGAAAATATAGCATGTGGCTTTCAGTGAGTGAGTTGGGTGTGGGCTCACTGGAAATTTGCTGTAGTATTTTTCTTGACTGGGATTTTAAGGAAGAAATGTAGTGCAGGTTTTCTAGGTACCATGTTGTTTTCTTTTCTCAGTGTGAAAATAAGGCAGTTAGTGTGCACTGGGGAGGTGAGAAAGAACTGTAACTACTGCTGCACAAGCAATACACCGAGATGATGTTCTTGCTAATGATAGTAGTTCTTTGTTATATGTGCCAGAATTGGCATTGTGCTTTGAATCTCCCCTGAGTCTCCTTCTCCAGACTGGACAATCCCAACTCCTTCAGCTGCTCCCCATAGGTCTGTGCTTCAAACCTCTCACAGCTCTGTTGCCCTTTTCCAGACATGCTGTAGGGCTTCAATGTCTGCCATGTAGTGAGGGGCCCAAAGCTGACCACAGTACTGGAGGTGCAGCCTCGCCAGTGAGGGGGAGGAAAATTCTATGTCAAAAGTGATGTAACGAGTGCTGCTCCTTCAGCCCTCAAATTTGGCTGTGCAGGAGAACTGAACGGCTGGCACTGGGGAGGCAAAAAGGGCAGTTGTTTGTGGAGCACTTCTGAGTGGTACAGTTAGAAAGCTTTTAAAGAATATAAAGTAATAATAAATAGTTAACTAAATATATAAGGCCTTGGGCAACCTGCTCTAGCCGTGGTGTCCCTGTTCATTGCAGGGTAGTTGGAATAGATGGCCTTCAGAGGTCCCTTTCAGCTCTGAGGGTTCAATGATTGTGTATATAGCTATGTAAGAGACAGCAGCTGTAGTTTCAATCCACCACTAGTGGGCCTTGTATGTCTAGCTTGCCACTTTATTCACGGACGAAAACCATCCCATGCACATCTCCTTTTTAGCCTTGTTAAAAAGCAAGCACACAGAGTATGTAAGTTAATAAATGGCAGGGAGACAGGTGACATCAGTGTTGTACAGGCACAACACAGGAACGGCCTGGCTGATGGGTAATTTTAGAGAGCCCTTGGGAACCCCCCCTCTACCGCACAGTTGCTGCCAGCCATACCGACACCTGCTGCTATTTGGAGGGCTGGGGCGAGCTGCTCTGTTAAGAAGGGAAAAGCATCACGTGCTGCCGGGCTGGGACACGAAGTGCTGGCAGTGGGGGCTTCCCGCACCCCAAAGCAACCTTCCGTAGGGCCGCTGCTGGGGTCAGGCAGAGGAGGAGTGGGCGGCCTCGTGTCAGCCCCTGCCGGCGGTGCGTGGGGCGGGTCGAGTTCCACCATGTGACACAGGTTGGGGAAGGCAGCGGGGCCGGGATGCTCAGGTTTAACGTTTCTCGTGCGAAAATAGCTGCTGTGCCAGGTGCAAGCGTGTCCGCAGGCTTCGGTTTCACGCTTGCACGGTGCCCCCGAACAAACCCGCTGCAGCGCGAACCGAAGCACGAGAGCCGAAGAAGTAACTGTTGGAAGGCTGTGCAGAAGTCTGCTTCCCTCCGCCGAGAGCTCCTCGGCCTGCAGCTCACACCGCCAGCGGCCCCTCGGCCTCTCGGTGCTGCGGGAGGGAGAGCAGCGCAGGTTAGAGGCGGCCCTCCGTCCCCCCTTAGAGCCCGGCTGCCCGCCCCCCGCGCGTCCCCGCCGGCCCTCACCCGCTTGCGCTGCTCGCTGAGGCAGAAGGTACAGATGGGGCGCTGCGGGCAGGGCTGCGGGGCGGCGGGGCTCTGCAGGCGCAGCACGTTGGCCAGGTGCGAGATGTAGCTGGAGGCCAGGCGCAGCGTCTCCACCTTGGACAGCTTGCGGTCGGCCGGCTCGGTGGGGATGAGCGTGCGCAGGGCGCCGAAGGCCGTGTTGACGCTGTGCGTGCGGTCCCGCTCGCGGGCGTTGGCCGCCGCCCGCTGCCTGCCGCCGCCCTCCCGCCGCCTCCGTCGCCGCCCGCCGTTCCCGGCCGGGGTTCGCACCGCGGCTCCGCCGCCGTCTCCCGCCCGGTGCTGCCCGGCGCCCGCCGCCGCCGCCCCCTCGGCGGCCTTCATGCTGCCTGCCGCCGCCCCGCCGCCCCATGACTTTTATGCGCGCCAGGTGCTCGCCCCGCGTGCTGCTGCTGCCCGCGGCCGGGGGCCGCCGCACCTGTCACCGCGGCCCGGCGGCTCCCGGGCTGAGAAGGCGACAGCGCGCCGCGCCCCGGAGCCGAGGGGGTGCGGGAGGGCGAGCGGCTGCTCCCCGGTGTGTGCCCCGTGCCGTCTTCCCCTATGCGTGTGTATGCACACACGTGCGTGAGCACGGCAGGCTGATATGGCCCATAGCGGATCACATCGCCTTCCCCAGCAGCCTCCGTGCCTGCACACAAATCCAATTTCTTATTCTGTTCTAAATGTATGCCTCCCTCAGCCATTTACTTATTAAAAGGTCATCGTGAGCGCTAGTTTATTACACCTCTCTTTTCCATAGAAGTTTGACAGGCCTGTCTGCGCTCACCAACTCGGCAAAGGTCACGCTGCAGGTTTTCTGGAATGAATCATCTCCACCTGATGAAGCATCCCCAACGGACTGCTTAATGCTGTCCCAGTAGGCTGTTTGTGGCAGTGGTGTTGTCTAAATGTGAGTTCTTTAGTGTCCAGCACAGGCTGCAGAAGTGCAGGGCTGGATTGCAGTGCTGTTGACCCAAGGGAGTTGCACTGAGGTGCAGAGCAGGGCGAGGCCCTTCATCAGCTGATGCTGGGAAGAGCAGCGTTCAAAAAGCAGCAGCTTTCCCTAGAGACATAAATATAGCTGTTAGACTCCCATAGCACTACAGGCTGTAGCTTAGCTTTTGCAAAGTAAGTGATCTAGAATATTCTGAAGTTAAATTTCAGTGCTTACAACAACAGTGTTAATTTCTGCAGTAAAGATGTCCCGGTGCAAGCTTGCATTGCTTTCCATGCAGGTTTCTCCGGTTGTGTTGCATACAATATTTCTAGAGTGAAAGACCAGCTCTGTTACCGTCAATGACAAAACTGCCATTGACTTTAATGGAGGCAGGATTTCACCCTTGATATGTTCTTGCAGCTGAGCAGTGTAGGTAATTGATTGTTTGTCAGACTCAGGCATTTGCTTACCGGTGTTTTCTTGTTCTCAGTGTTTCTGCTTCTTTCTTTTTATCTATTTATTTACTTTTGTTATTATTACTGAAATTAACACAAAACAACGCAGAAACCCCTCAACAAAAAAAAATCCCCAGCAGTTTCAGAACCCCGAGACAAAGGTACTGCTGATATGAACACAACCAGACGGATGGCTTATTGGTAAAGTGGCAGAATGGACTGCAATAAGCAGTGCTCAGGAAGAAAATGATGCTGTGTCTGCAGACAAAACCAAAACGATTTTCACTGACGTCACAGCAATAACTAATCCAGGGGTTAAGGACAAAGGGGTGGCCAAATGACTCCTGTTCTGTCTCCAAGGCAGTTGGGAAGAGTAGAACAAGAAATGGAGTTGTTCCCCCCCACCCGTAAGGAGGCTTGCTAAAAGGCCAAAGCGATGGTGACTAATTACAAGGTTATTGATTGGGATAACATTTATGCAAGTGCTAGAGGGAGTGTATTCCTCCAGGAAGGTGCGGGAAGGCAGAACTGCTGTTACTTAACAATTTGCTGAGTTGCTAATAACAAGTCAGAATGGGGCTGCGTGCACGTAAGGCAGAATAGTGGGCAGTATTTTATGTGTGGCAGTAGGGTTTAGCCTGAAATTTGCATTTATGCTTATGCAGAGAGGGATGTCTGAGGGTCATTGCGAGGAAGTATTTATGTGTATTCAAAAGACTGGAAGAACAGTGATAATAGAAGTACAGAAAGAATTTGGCTTACCTGTGAAACAGTTAAGCTTTACCTATGGAAAAAGAGCAAGTTAATCAGAGGATAACTAAAGGGCAAATCTAATTTGTAGCTAAAGATGTTTGTGATCACAGCCAGGAAGCCTTCCTTCTGATGGCTCATATTTCTGCTTGTTGTGTTTTTGGAGGGTTATACCTGTTACTGTTTGTGTTCTCCATCAAAGCCATTAAACATACACATATGTTAATTTCTGTATGAAGGTCTGCTGCAGGAAAGAGTGGTAGAGATCTGCAGAACAGATTTCTGAGCCACTGACTCAGTGGCTCGAGCTGCTGGTTTGCATTTTGGCCTCAGCAAGTGTCAGCGTGGCCAGCATGGAGGACACAGAGCAGCCATCTGTGTGGCAATGCCTGCCATGCACCACGCATTCGGGGCCTTTGGGCAGCCTGCATTGTTGGCTGAGGGCCCGGCTCAGCCTTGCCATGCACTGCTAGGACCAATGTCAGCCTCATTGCAGCTCTGCCATCCTCTGGCCTTCTGGGGTTGGTGGTACACACCCTGTGGGTCTCAGATGTGTGAGTGTGGCTGGGAGGGGCTCCCAGGTGAGCAACATTGACCAGCCCTGCGTTTTGGTGATGATGCGAGTGTATTTGTAACCTTTAAGTGGAAACTGCTTTATTAAACTGTTCTGCCACATGCATGGGGACTGGGCAGGCAAGTTTGTGTGGAGCAGTCAGTGACATTCCTGTTTGCATGCTAATGCCCAGGGTGTTCTTGTGCAGCACTTGATAAAGCAGACCCACGAGGTATTTCAGTTGCGTTTGACAGATTCAGGTGAGACACCTGAGGAATCTAACAAAGAGAAACAAATAAAGGACATTGATGGCTGGAAGTGTCCGTGCGGCTGAGAATAAAGTGCTATTCATTACGTGTCTGTCTGTGTGTCTTCGTCCGGCTGTGACAACCGCTGCTGTCCTTCACAGCAAGCCTGGATGATTGAGTTGTCACTTGTGGTGCAGTTCTTAATAAATGTGACTTCCAAAAAAAAAAAAAAGAAAGTGTTGATTGAAGAGTCATTTAATGGCATTTTACCCTGCGGAGGTTCTGTAAGAGAGTGATTTTCAGGAGAAAAGGTGGAGAAGTAGTCAATACAGAATGGTACGTGAGAGTTTTTGGGGAAGGGGGACTCCTGTGGAGCATGTTAAATTAGGAAAGATTAAATGTGAAGAGGACTGGAGACTTCCCTTGTTTTAAGTCATGGCAGAATGATGGTGGATCTTGGAAGGCCAGGTCATAATAAATATCCTCTATATATTTTGAGCTAAGAAAGGCAGCAACCTGCTCTGCAGTGTCATTTCCCTGGCAGGGCAGGAGCAGCCCCAGCTCTGCCCCGGGCTGCTGGTAGTTGATTAATGTGGGATCTCGCTGGTCCCTTCTTGATATTCCATCCAGTCGGGTTTAGCATGACACTTATCTCTTCACTCGCAATCTCTTCACTTGCAATCTCTCTTCTTCATCTGAATTGATCGGTGCCATGATTCTCCGGTGTGTTAATGAGTTTTCTGTGTGGTAGTTTGCTAGGGGCCTTGTTAAACTCCAGAGACATTCTGCCTCCTGCATTTTATTTATACGCCCACTCTGTTACTCTTGACAAAGAAGAGCTGAGCTGTTTATCTTGAGTTTTTGTCAAAAAATTTGTCTTGCAGTAATTTTCTCTGCTCTGTCTGCCCACAGAGCAAATCCGAATGTATTATTCACCTGTTATTTCAAACCCATTTAAACTTGGCAAATCTTAGAGGTGTTTTACACAATTCTGCTGATACTCCCAAAGTTGTTATTAACTGCTTCAGAAGTAATTCTTGATTGTGGTTGTATTCTGCAGAGTGATGACAAGGCATATTCTTTTCTCTGTCAAACTGGAACAGTGTAAGGACAGTACATTTGTCCTCAGAAACAAAGCATTTTCCAAGCAGAGATTTTTTTGTTTGTTTGTTTATGAAAGCTGAATGTGTTTGGAGCAGTTCCTGCGTGCTTCCTTCTTTCATTGCTTATTAAATAAAATAAATTATTTACAAGGGTGGATAGCGATAGGACAAGGGAGAATGGTTTTAAACTGAGACAGAGCAGGTTTAGGTTGGATATTAGGAGGAAGTTTTTCACCCAGAGGGTGGTGACGCACTGAACAGGTTGCCCAAGGAGGCTGTGGATGCCCCATCCCTGGAGGCATTCAAGGCCAGGCTGGATGTGGCTCTGGGCAGCCTGGTCTGCTGGTTGGCGACCCTGCCCACAGCAGGGGGTTAGAACTGGATGATCACTGTGGTCCTTTTCAACCCAGGCCATTCTGTGATTCTGTTGAAATCCACCCTGACCCATCCCGGCTGGTGGTGGAGCTCTTCCACTCTCCTGTACTTTGCTGTGTTGCCTCAAACATGCAGCTGTCAGAATGTGCTCTCTTTGTCTTCTTCAAGGAAAGTGACTCAAAGCACCAGGCAGCAATGTGCCACAGACTCTACAACCTTTTCTTTTGACAAAGTGCCAGCAACTTCTGCTCATTCTGTTCACTTTCAGGTGCTATTGAGACTGATGGACAATTTGTGTACTGTCTTACTAGCCCACATCTCCCATTTTGCCTTCAGAAGCTAATGGCTTGCTAAGTGTGATTTGCAATGTTTTATAATCCACACTTAGCAGCTGGCATTGCTGATAAAGAATCCAGATTTTTCTAGCTTCCCTGGAGTCATCTGAGTCACTGAACCTGTAAGAGTAGAACATACAGTATTAGAAAGGCACAGAGTTGTCATACAGAGTAGGGTGGGTTGTTATTTTGATCTCAGTAATTGGCGGTTGGACTTAGATGATCTTAGTGGTCTTTTCCAACATTAATGATTGTACGATGCTATAATGGTAGAATGATATTGTAGAAATGCAGCTGAGTTTCGGTTATTAAAAAATACTTGGCTGCTGTAGTAATGAAAGCGAGATGTAGAATCATCCACTTGTGTGGAACAGCTATTGCAAACACTTCAGAATGCTCATTGCCTTTTGATTTGTTCCCCTCCACTCCCCATGATTGCTAGATCTTGCAAAGAAAGCCTTGTTCTCATCCTTGTAGTTTTACAATCTCCATTTATGAAGAGCACAAGATTTTGTAGATGCTTTTAAAGAATGTATTTTCAACAGTTTCTTTAAGTGCTGAGAGCTGACAAATACAAAGCCAAAGGAAACCATGGAAGAAATATGATTCAGTGTATAATTATTGGAGCTTCTGCAACGTAACTACAGCTGAAGTTGTTTGTGTGGTTTCTTTCCCTCCTCTTCGCTTCTTGAGTGTCCTCCTATGAAGATACTCAGAATGTGACATTCTTCAGATAGTCCACTTTTTTTCTCCTTAGTCCTTCAATTGAACACTTAAGCTTCTGTTAATAAAGAAGTCTGTGATTGTGATTCGAATTAGATTAGAGGACAAATTCAATTTTGGTGAGTTGGGTTCGTGTCAGAGCTGACTTCATTGTTGTCGTTTTGAGTTAATCTGTCTGTGCACAAGTGTAACTGATGGCATAATCAGAATGATAATCAACTGCTGAATTGTAGGCAAAACTTTAAAGTTATTTTATAATTGCTCAGTGTTTTGAAAGCAGGTTACAACAGTTGGTCCTCACTGGTTAGTAATCCCTTTAGTTCCAAGCTGGCATCACTGGGAACGTGCTGTTGGAAATATCACGCTGAGGGCATGAAGGTAAATGCCTTTGTTCTCCATTTTTGAAACAGAAGTTGAATCAGAACATAAAAACATGTAGCTATTGTAACTTCCAACCTGTGTTATCAGGAAGACAGTTCAATATTTCTGTGCCAAGTAGAGAAATGGGAGTGCTGTAGCCTGACAGCCTCGGGAGGTGCCAACGTGCAGTTGTGTGCCCAGGCATGGTCACAGTGCTGGCATTCCTCCCACCTCTCCTCTCCTCCAGCAGGTAGGAAAGTGCTGTGTAAGATTCAGAACTAAACTTTTGAGACCCGTGTGAATCCAGTTCAACATCTGCAAAAAGCTGGAGAGATTTAAAAGGGATTTAAGCAGGCTGTCCCAGTGAAGAGCAGGATGCACAGGCTGTGTGGTGTCTAGCAAGACAGATTGATCAGCTGGAGAGGACCTTGAAGGGGCTATTTCAGTTTGAACAAATTAAATCAGCCCCGGGTATCTCTGAGGTGTTTTAGGATCTCCTTTGGTCCTCAGAACAGAAGTGTGGGAAAGGCAGTTCAGAATAAAATGTTCTCATCCCTGACCTTCTACTCATATTTGAGGCAGTGGGGCTTTCAGGCATATACTGCTTTTCATCCTCCTTTGGTAGGGATGTGGAGAGTTCCCCAAAAAGTTCCTTTAGTCAGTTGCTAGCTAAACCTAAACAGAAAGGCAGAACGTTTTGCAAATTGGAAGAAAAAAATAAGAAACCAGTGATCTATCTGCTTAAAATACAACTTTCTGTAAAAACAAACAAACGTCCTTCAATTGAAGAGCGTTTCAGAGAGCTGAAGCCACAGCTGTCGATGGATATTTCTGTTTGGTGGTTCTGTGGAGCTGGAATAATACAGTTTATTGAATGTCATGTGAATTATGACAAACTAAGAGTTCGCAGTCTGGAAGCTTAAAAGGGTGTGCTGTACTGCCAGACAAGTAGGAAATGATGCCAGCATTATGCTTTTAGTGTGAGCTTTCAGCTTTCTCAGTGTAGGGTCATGTAAAATAAATTTGACTACGCTATCTGGATTTGGGGGCTGTGTAGACTAATGATCTCGTGTGCACTGCAAGTATGGATCACATTTTATTGGTTGTACCAATAGGCATTCTTCCTTGGTTTGGTGATGTGGGAAGTCTTTTACATACAATACAGATTGCACACCGAAGATCAAGCTTTCAGACACAGCGAGCCCTCTACAAAGATGAGTTGACCTTTCTGCAGGTGCCTGTGGGAATATCACTCTGAAAGAAGCAGCCACTCTCATTAAGATTCCTGCTGACAGTTGGCAGGCCAGGTGGTCCCACATAGCACAAGAGCAGGGTCTCATATCCCGAGTCTTCAAAGATTGTGCAGGTAGGGAGAGTGGCTTACTGATATTCTGAGTTAAACCAAACTGTCTTTTTTTTTAGCTTAAAAATTGCTGTTTGCCTTATGTTTCCTGAATATACCCTGCAAGACAGGTGTCTTTGCTGTGCTTGGTATTATCCTCAAAGACACCATCAATAATATGAAATGTTTTGGGATATTGTATTTTGAGAACTCACTGCCACAATGTTTTACAGCTTACTGATTGCTACATGTATTGGTCAGAATAGAGTATTAAATTCAGCAGCTGCAACACTGGTTAGTGCTGCCTTCTTTTCTGTCTTTGTGCAACCTGCAGTTCAACAGCTACTGCTGTTTCCCTTCCATTTGTGCCCAATATCTTTATGTATATCTCAGAGCACATATCTCGGAGCTCGTCGGCTGTCCTCTGTTCTGCTCATCTTTCTTTGACAATAACTACAGTTTTGAGCAGCCTTGTGGGGCACCAGAAGGTTTGGGATGGCCACTGCAGGTCTCCAACTGACAGTGGTGCTCATCTCTCTCAGTTGATGCTGATGAATGATTCTGAGAGAGAGAGAGAGAGAGAGAGAGAGAGAGAGAGAGAGTGTCAACCTTTTCATAAAAAACAACTGCTGATTAGCATGCCAGGTTCTCCATTCTTACTTCAGAGTATATTCACATCCTCTGCCCAAGATTTCTGTGGCCCATTTTGGGCCAGCACGCACTATCACAGCATTCCAGGTGCCAATCCAGTTTGTACCCAACCTCAACTTTCATGTAAAAAGTGAATGTGCAGATAGCACTGTGATGAAGAATACTTGAAATCCTGAATTGAGCATACCTAAGGGAGAGCTGTTTGAATCAAAAAATATGTTGAAACCATACCTGCTATATACAAAGTAAGCACTTCATCTTTATTAAAAAGCAGTCTAGCAGAGTGATTAAAGTCATGGTTCTTCTCAAGTCCTTGCTGACTGGAGATTTTTAAAAACTTTTTAATATGAATGATATTTAAAGTTCATTTTATTGCTTTTGCCAATACTATCTAAGCCTCCTGTGCAGGTGTTGTTGTTACTCACGTTGCTGTGAGAGCAAACGGTATGCCAGCGCCCATGTTTATATGGATAGAGCACATATAATCAGCTTCTCTCAGCTTTCCTTTTTCCTGTTGTATCTGACTGTTCTTTTGGACACTTTGCTCTCTGTAGTAACCTACTGCCAAATCTTATGAAACATTTCCTTTTGTATTAGGAATACTACAAGACCCTTGTAAAAAGGAATTCTTTTCTTGTATCTGGCATTAAGAGTGAGTAGTTGAAGAAACTGCAGCCTGACATATCCAGCAACCATACTGGAAGTGATTTCTTGCAGGAAATAAAAAGCCTTCTGCAGAAATCATTAAAATGAAATCCTTGACTTGTCTTCAGGTCTTTGAAGGTATGGAGAGGCAGGCTTGCATAGTTCTGTGCCTGTTAGGCATATCTGCATGCCGACCTGCCTTCTAGACAGACCTCAATGAGTTGCTTTCCTGAAAGGTGCTCTACAAAGGCTTGTAACTCGCTTGCAGACAGACAAGAACTGGTACCTGTCTAGGAGCCATCCCCTTGCTCATGACCTGCCTCCAAGGCAGATCTGTCTAGTTATCTTTTCCATCTTTGAAGCCACTCCATGCAGAGTTCTGTCCGTAGCAGACTGAACTGCTGCCTGCCTGGGAGGTACTTGGGTTGATAGGCTTTCTTCTAGACATTCCTGAGCAATTATTTACCCCACACATCATATTTCTGAAAGGAGCGTGCAGGATTTGAATCCGTAAATTACATTTCTCGTTCTGACTGATCACTGTGTCTGCTATTCACCATTCACTGCAATGTACAGGAAACAAACATCTTTCTCCCACGTTAGGAAAAATAAAGAAGCCTGTCAAAAAAATCTGCTAATATGGCACAGAGCTCACACATGCTCATGCTCACTTCTGTGGCAGTAATCTTGCTGCCAAACTTGCTGAATGGGAGGAAGGGAGGGAAGTGGGCTGACTTCTTTTAATTCAAAATTTCTATGTTGAAGGACTTAGAGGGAAGGTAGAGAGTGTATGCTGCAATATGCCGTCTGAAAAAGTGCATCTGATCACTGTGAGTCGGGGAACCTGTTCATTCATCCAATATTGTAAGTGCCATTTGTTAATTTTTAATCAAAGCAGTCCTTTACTTGAGCCAAACCAAACCCCCAGTTATTAGTTAACAGTACTGTATGTACGCTTTAGTATCTTTTGCTTTCTTAAAGAAATTCAGATTGCAGATCAGACATTAGACTTGAGGAGAAGGGACATATATATTCTTAAGGCCATAAACCTGCAGCAGTTAAGATACCTGATGAAGGGTATATCAGCTATTAAGTCTTTTCATGTTTGGGGCAATATTATATTGTAAATATATCTGTGTAATTCTTTGTTAGCCCAGTGACAATCAGCATGTAGCCACTCGGACAGAGATGGAATGAACCCAGGATTAGGTTTTGTTCTAGCTCTGCTTGTGTTTTGCACAAGAAGCAAGAGTCTTCCCTTACATATACTTGCATTTGATATAGTATGACAAGTCCCACGTGTTTGGAAAACACATTAATTTGTGAAGTGGAGCAGGTATTTCAGCATCTGTTGGTTCTACTCTGTTTCTTCTATGGTCTGTCCACCTTCCACCTGTCCACTACAGGGTCTGTCCACCCCACTGGTGGATTAGTAGCTCTCATCACAGGTATTTTTTTTTTCCTGTTTTACATTAAATCTGAGGCACTATAGATGCAGAGTGCATAACGGTATGCTCCACCTGAGCAAAAGTGCAAGCATCCGCAGGCCTGGATAGGGTGTTCTTTGTCACAGGACAGGGGTTTGCCCAACACGAGCTGTCTCCAGTTTGTAGGTGGCCCAGCATGCCACATATGCATCACTTACCTGTACAGCTTTTTCTTTCTCTTCTGCCCAAATTAATTTCATACGTTGAATGTGAGGAATAGAAATTAGGAGCGTGGAGTCATGCTATGCTGTTCAGAAATGGAGGTATGATCCCCTTTAACTCTTCTTTCATCCTCTCAACCTATTTTGCCCCATCTTCATTCTAGCGTATTTTGACTAATGATTATGGTTGAAGAAATTGAAATCTGCTCCTGGGTATTTCTCAAGCAGACTAAGTTTGTCAGCTAAATTATTCATTGTGAATTAGCTCCTAGGAGGCAGCGACTATACTTAGTGCGATGGTGACCGGGCTGGACCTCTGGGTCCTGCTGCAACACTCAGACGTAGCGTTGACAAAATTCACAGTTTCCAATGGCTACAAATGCCAAAGTAGATTTCTCCTGTGTACGTTGGCTGTGCGGAGCTGAAAGGCATGACCTGCTCAGGAGGGGGGAGCTGGGTGCTGACAGAGAGCAAATGCGCCCTTCCAAGTAAAGAAGTTGCATGTGTTAAAACATAGCAAATGATTTGGTGTAGGGGATTTATTAAAAGAGGACATCTGTGGGAAATAGCAGAGTCCACTCACTTCCCAAGCATGTGCAGAAGGGTCAATTTGCTGTTCATAAAGCAGTCTGAGATTCATGCAAGTTACCAGATGGCCTGGTACTACTGCGTGTGGCTAGCTGGGGTGGCTTCTGATCTGCGCATCTGAAGCCATGCTTATTTGAATCCAAGTTTTGCTTTCTGCAAACCCCACAAATATATTTAACAAGATGACGTGCTGTTACATATGTATCAGCTGATAATGTGTGGAAAATTATTACTCCAAATGTGTTTAAGTCATCCTTTGAGAAGTGATTGGAAGAGCGCGTTTTAAGAATCAAAGTATATTGGAGGAAACGCACTAACCTCATGTATTCATTTGCAGGCTTTATAAGGATTTTGTTTTTCATTGGCACAGTGTCCTATTGTTGAGCTTGTCAAACGTGTTGCAGAAAACTCTGATGTTCATCCACGTGTATTTTGAGAAACAGAGGGCACGGGTGAGGAGACTTTAATGGCCATGCACAACAGAGAAGTGTTAGTGAAATCCAGTGGTTGTGTTGGAGAACTGTAGCAGGCATGGGCAAAACAGTTCTGCTTCTGAACCCCTCGAGCTTTAGTGGATTAGATAAAGAGTAATGCAGATCTGAGCGCACCATACATTTTAGTTAGAGTTTTTGACACTCAGATCCCCGCCAAGCTTCTGCCGAGCTTCTTCATCTCTATCCTGCATAACAAAACACATCCTCACAGTGTGCCGCGGTCTCCTATATGCAATAAGAATAATGAGTGCAATTACCAGCTGGGAACAAGGTGGAAAATCCTCAGTCTTTCCTCCTGTCACAAGGCTTCACTGGGTGGAATGAGGCACTTCAGGCACGTGAGGAACTCGTGCCAGCTTCTCATGCACACCTCGTTCAAGATTGCTTCCCAGGCTGTGAGCACCCAGCCCGGTGTGCAGGGTACACAGTAACTTGCCTTGGAGCACTGTTTCGGACATGAAATGGGGAATATTTCTGTCCATCCTTCACTCAGGGCCAGAGTTTTGGCTGGCGTTATGCTGTCAGGGTCAGCTGTGACCTGCTTTTTTATTTTCTCCCGGCTGTTTCTTTCAAAAGGTAGATCTGTCTCTATGCTCCTTTCCAAACTAAATCTCTCTGCTCATCCTGTTTTTCAATCAACATTCCATCCCATCTACTTTTTGCCACTTGAAATACAATAGTTGCTATGCTTTGAGAAGGAAAACTAGCTGCTAATTGCAGTGATGGGGACAAACGTGCTAAAATAAACAGGAGCCCCACGAAATGCGCAGCTCCTGAAGCCTGCTTCCCTATGGTTCTGTGCCTCAGCTGAGACTGAGCTCTGATTCACGCTGCAGCTCTTTTCTCAATGGGGGTGCGAAGAGGATTATCGCTGTCTAAGTGTTTGTATTCACAATTTGTGTTGATAATAGAAGGCTTTCCAGCTTGCTGCCTCTCTGGCACACTTGTTTAAACCAGCTGAAAGACAAAAAAGCTACCGAGTGGACAGACAGACAGACGCATGTATTTGTTGCCCTGAAAATTCATGCGATAGCCGAACAGATCGTATCCTGCCTGAGCTGTTTGTCCCTTTAAAACTAGAGGTAAATTTACCTTCTCTCTGTCTGGGCCTGCTTTTCAGTTGTGGTGAGGTCTTTCATCCCCACAGCCTTTGTGCTGTGGCCTTGGATCTGCTCCAGACTGGTTCCTGCATCTCCTCTGGGTTGCTGCCTTCAGACCCGCAGCCTTGTGCTTCTGCCCTGTCTTTTCATTGGAACTGAATGCATTCCAGTAAGACGTGCGGGTCCATTCATCTCGCCTGCGTACTCGTTAGCTTCTGCTGGGTTTTAAGCCTGGATATCACACGCAGAAAGAAAAAACAACCAACCCTACAGCACAATAGGCAGGCAAACAAGCCAAGAGAAATAATTAAAGTCTTCCCCACTTTTAGCATGGCGTACAACGAGCCCATTTCCTGTTTATGTGCACCGGGTGCATCTCTCCTCTTTGCTACATTCTCCTAATTGCGAGCACATCCAGCAGTGCACCTCGCCCACGGGGAAGATGCTTGTGCTCCCACTGAGTTTGCTTGCAGATCGGAGAACATGAGAAAGATGTGCTCCTGGCATGACCAGCAGCTATATGTCAAAACTTGGCTCCAAGACAGTAATATTTCAACTTCATTTCTCTAAGCAAGCACTCCTTACACAAGTAGGGATTGAAGGATCAGACTCATAGTGTTGTAAAATCACCCTCTTAGGAATTTTCAGAACTGCCTAGAACATTGCAAATCTAATTCTCCAAACCCTCGGACAGCCTCGAGCGTCTCAGCTCTAATATATTGAAACCGCTAGCAGACGCTGATAAGGAAAAAGGAGCGAGAGATGCGCTTATATCCAGGCCATTCCTTGCAGGGGAAGCAGAACCGCTGTGGGACGAACCCTGCGGGCCCTTCTGCGTCGCCCAGGAGGACTCGGGGGCGGCGTGAGGAGCCCGGGGCAGCCCCGCATTGAGCAGGCCTCGCTCTGCCGCCCGCCCGCCGCCAGGTGTCGCTGCGGCGCCGCGCTGCGCTCTGCCCGGCTCCTCAGCGCAGCTCCGGCTGCCTTCGGCATCCGCAAGCCGGCCAGGGAGTTGTTTCCCTTTGGTGGTTAGAATTACAGGAGCTGTGACAAAGGCTGGAGCAAACTTCAGCTTCCTTCTTTCTTTCTTTTTCCTTTTTTTTTTTTCCTTTTTCTTTTTAAGAAACATTTTTATCCTGATGTCTTTCCCCATTTTCCTGCAAGCTTTCATTTCCTTTTTTTTTTTCCTTTCTTTTTCTTTTCCACTTCAAAAATCTCCAGGCAACACAGTGAAGCCACCAGTTGAGACCAGGGAGGAACAGGAGAGCATCACAACATGCCTCTTCACCCTGTGCTATCAGCTGAAGAACACCTTGGAATGTTTGCAATTAGATTGTTTTATAAACATTGTATTGCCACACTGTAAACACTAAGAAATCACTCTGCAAATACTTATTTGCAAGAGCTGCGCTTTTAATTCCTTTGGTTCCATCTTCAGGAATAAACTCAGAGAGAGTAAAGTAAACTACCTCTGCCGTCAGTGAATATTACATCTAAACTGATGGTGATTGAAAAGATCTTTGTATAACTCACCATCTGAGATACTTGTAATTTTAAGAATTACATTTTAATGTAATGTCCGCTGCCTTATGCGAGCTTACATAATGCATGTTGTTATGGGAAGAAAAATGAGGGAGGAGAAAAACCTCCTTGAAAACAGCTAAACGGTTCCTGTAAGGTTGTCGGGTAGGTAAAGTCTTAATTTACATCGCAGACGTGGCTCAGCACTCAGTGAGGAATGGGCACATGAAGGCACTGTGTGCTGGCAGTTCTTGCAGTGCAGCGTAGTGCTGCAGAGAGCTGAGGAAGCTGCAGCTCCAGCCCTTACACTCCTTCTTGCTTTAGTTCTGTGTGGAGCCCAGTAGGAAATGCTTCTCTATTTCCAAAATGAATTCCAGTCAGAGGTAGGCTAAAAGCATCATTCATTTAGATTAAAGATCCTGGAACTATCATGTTTGCAGCCATTTGTCACAGTTTAAGTAGCAGTGCATAAATGTCGTGCTGTTGGTATACAATTTAATCTCTGCTGACAACAGCTCCATTTCTAAAGTTTCCTCAGCATCTTTATTTTTATTATTATTTTTTTTTTCTTGAATGGTTTACATTTCATAACCAAACTGCTGCTTATGCAGAAGTTGGATGGTTCTGGAGGATGGCGGGCCCCAATCTCCTCTGCACAAGGAGAAATGGTAAAGCATGGAGATACTGTAAGATGGTGTCTGTGTGAGCACCAATCACGTGGCATTTGCACTGGATGGCATTTGTATCTAGCTAAACGTGGGCTTCCATTTCCTAGGAAAGTTTGGCTTTTCGTGGGGTCATTTCAGGTCAGAACAAACCGCATAGTTTTACTTCTGGCTGAGGGCAGAAGGCCTTCTGCTTCCCTGCTAACTCTTCTGGTCTCCCCTCCTGTTACTGCCACCACCAAAATCAGAGGAAAAACGAATCCCATGACGGGTTTGTTTTCTCCTCCACTATCTTTGTAACTATTCTGTTCAGAAATGCAGTTCCTAACAGTTTATTGAACACAAATGCTTAGCGTCTGGTGATGTCACTCTTTCTGTTTTCTTGGCACGGTGTTCATAGCTTCAGGCCTTTACTTGTGTTAAAGCATTGGCCCGGGGAGAATAGATTATAAATCTCTTTGCAGTGAGAATGCTCTTTGTAGACCTCGTTGCTTTGTCTTCTGAATTTGTCTGTGTTTGAACCTATGCCCAACCTGGAGCAGGTGGAGGGAAAAAAAGTTGAATTTCCTGCAGCTGTGAAACATTGCTGAACTGTTTCTTTGCAACTTCCAGGAGAAATGAGTTTTTGTGGTGATCTGTCTAAAACAGAGAAAGATGTTGCTAGATGGAGGAGTGCACTGATATTCAGGCTCATGACTTGCAGTGGCCTTGTTGTTTCATACTCTGAAGCAGAGAAGTAGAAAGGTGTTTACAGTCCATTAAGCATGGGTTTTTTTTTTTGGAGCTCAGGATGTCCTGGAGGAACCGAAGGTCTCTTCTGGTGGGATACTTTTGATGTAGCTCAACATGGTTCTGCTCACAAAGTTACTTGTGAGAGTGGCTTGTAGCTGTGCTTCAGGAAACCTCTGCAGTCAGTGCTTCCAGGTCTTTGGAGATCTCATCCTTAGCTTTTAAAAAACGTGCAATTTTTCTCTGTAGAAAAAAACCAACACACACAAAAACCCAACCCCAGCAGATGTGCTTGGCTAACCATTATACCCCCAAAAGAAAAGTTTCAGGCAAGTGGAAACAGAATTGGTCCCAGCAGGCACACTTAAGCCATGCCAGTGCTAGAAAACATTGCAGCCTCCTGAGTCCACAGCAGGAGTGTCATCCCTTGAGCAAAGATCAGAGGATTGACAAAGTATAGATAGAGACCTGAGTTTGGTGGTAGGAACTGGGAACCAGGCAGCAAGAAAGAGCAAAGAGATCAGAGGTTATTATATGCAAATACCTTATCCAAATTGCAATGAAGTTTAATTTCCAGAAGCAAATACTACATGAAATTCTTGATAATGGAAACATTATCACATATGAATTCAGCTTGCAGCTTTGTAAAATGCGCTTCACGCAAGATAACTGTCCATCCTGTCAAGATGTAGGAAGCCTGTGCCTCACACACACATGGTTTGCATCCTTTCTGGCTTGTTTGGCTATTCAGTTTACTTTACAGTGCTCATTTCCACAGTATTACAATGCTTGTACTGTGCTGTCTCTGACCAGAAACACTGTAGCTTCTCAAGATCGATGGCATAAATAGAATTTCTCCATTTTCCCTTCTCCATTTTCGTTGTGGATCTTCTTTCCCCAGCACCAAAGTCCTCTTTACTGCCATCATGCAGCTGACAGCTATGCTGATCCACTTTCCCCTCTCAGCCTGGGCAAGCTCTCACCATCTACTTAGCGCTCCCAGTGCTGGGACAAGTCTTCTACCTCTCAAAATGCTTTTGCCTTAAGACTGTACTTTCCCATTGCCTGAACGAGGAACCTCTGGAGCAGAAATGTCACACACTTCTGTTCTGTACCTTTCTTACATGACACCGATGGAGTAACTATTTCTTAGCTCCTTTTTCCTACCCCCACTCTTTTTGAGCCACTAACAGGTTGTAGTCACAGTGATTTCCTGTGGTATTTCAGTCGACATACTCTTATCCCACTTATCTTTTCCTGCTGTTAATGAAGTCAGAATCCTAGAATCTGTTCTCTGTGAAGGATTTGGGAGTAAGTAAGGAGAGCTGAAATTGTGTTGAGTCAATGGTGAACATATTGTGAATTTCAAGAGAACCTCACGTTCTCTTCATAAACTTATCCTTTTTCAAATTCACAACTTTTCTTTCTTCCAAGATCATCTTTAATTTACCAATATGATGCATGCAAGGAGTTAATTTAATAATCTAATATGGCATTTTTTAATTGCCTAAAAAAATATTGTAAGCACGATCACATCACTCTGAAATGAAAATCAAGACTACTCAGTGTCCTTTAGTCAAACTGATTGTATCTAATTAAAACAGAAAGAAATCCCAGCGATGCAGCTTTTCTTCCCATTAACATGCACTGCACAGGTTACTGCCTAATTTGCTACAGAGTGTTGTCTTGCATTGCTCCGTCACTGATGAAACTTCTCTGCTTAGATGAAGTTCAGTGAAATTCTGAGTTAGAGGAAGAAATAGCAATCCCCACCCTCACAGATGCTGATGAGCGTTTATTTCCTTTTCTTAATGAGTGTTTCTAGCCATGGAAGCAGAAGTGCTAGCCCTTGGCCTCATACCGCTGTAGCTTCACACTCTGATAGATAAACATGTCTATGAGATTAGGTGACAAATTGACATCAGCACCAAAAGCTCTCTGATCAATACCACTAATCCAATAAAGATTACAACAAAGAATCTTAAGTTTCTGTCCCTTCCTTCTGGTATGATATGCGAACTGAAGAATAACGGCCTAAAATCTTTCTGAAATTAAATGGAACAAGAAAATTACCCTTTGCATGATTTTAAGACAAAGAATCCTCATTAGCACATCTGCTGACCTGAACAGGCTTCCTTTGAATGCCATTTAGGTATAACAAAGTCATTTTCAAATTAAAAAGGAGCAGGGGCTGCGTAAAGTGAAAGCATAGCAGAGGCAGTAATGGCTACATCCCAAACCCATCTCCTGCGTCTGACAACAATTAAATTGACTGAAGGGCAAAGCAGCTGAAGCAGAGGGGACAACAGATCAGTTAAAACCGAGGCAAAGGGCTCGTGAGAACTCAGTGTAGGACTCAGAGTCCATTGAAGTTGATCAGGAATTCTCTATTGGCTTCAGGGGAGTCCAAACCTGGCCTTCATTGTGTTGAATAACATGGGAATTTATGAATTTATAAATGGGAATGATGCAATGTATTCTCTCTCCCGGTGGGAAGGGGCCCTGTGAGAAGTTCCATCAGAGTGACTGAATTACAAGCTGACAGGACTTTGCTGTAATTTATTTATTTAGATGCATGAGAGCACACTTGTTGAGTTGGGTTCTGCAGTGATGAAATTGGAAAGGGCGCTTACTAACCTAGTGCTAAGGTGACCCAGGTAAATGTCCTGTACTACTTGTGACCTGTTAAATAGTTTGGGAAACCTACTGAATCCTGAAAGAGATCTGTTTATGGCTGTTGATTCACTTGTCTCTGTTTTCCTGTTGTGTTCTTGGCTTTATTTTCCCACTCTGGTCTGTCATAGCCTTTCGCTTGTTGCAATTGAAGATTGGTGACAGAAATGTAACTTTCTGTAAGCATTGTCTGTGAAATAATATTCTAAAATGCAGTACTTGATGAGCCTTCGGGCTGACTGCTGGGGCTATTAGATCAAGGTCACAGTGAGCTGCTAACGTTTGCTTACTGCAACGTACAGGAGCCTAATGGCAGCTGCAGTCATTTACTTCTACTGCCTGACTCCTTGCGAGTGATGTGCTTGGTTACGTGGGGTGGCAATGATAACACAGACAGAGGTGAAATCTGAAGAAATTAACATAAATAGCGTCAACTATTTCTTCTGATTTAGTGCCATTTTTTTTTTCCAGAGTTTCATTCTATTGCTATCAGTGTTTCCTATGATCGGCGTTACTGTAATATAATCTCAACACTGCCAATTAATTCTGCGTAAAGGTGCTGTTCTGTTCAATCAGCAGTGAAGGCTTCAACCAGTCCCTCCCTCCTCCCTGCCTTTCCCACCTATTATGCTCTCTGCTTCTTTACGGCTCATTCTGTGCACTTTAACACCCACAGCATTTGAGAAAGACGGAGTAATGCCAAGGTATTTCATTTATTCTATGTTAACTGAGCTCCCTTGGGTTGTGAGAGAGTGAAAATTACTTTGTGAGAGAAAACTTGGCTAGCGCGGGAGAAAATATCACTAAAGGCTGAATCTGAGAATGGGAATGTACACAAGGTGCTGCTCAAAACTATTGAATCCATTCCTTGGATGATCTTGAGACATGTTGTTGCATGACCAGTAGTGTCTGGGCCCTATGGTGTGGCTTGGGTTGTGCTTTCCTTCCTTCTTTTCATTTCTGTGCCATGGAGGGAGAGGGAGAAGAATCAGGGTGGGTGATGGAGCCCATAGCTTCCGGCCTCACAGGTGGACACAGCATCAACCTGAGAGCAGGAGGGATAGAAGTAGCCTGGGGCCACACTGCCGCCAGGGTCCGCTTGTGTCTCTCCTTTGGGTAGGGAGCATGTCAAGACTTCTTTCTATACCCAGTAAATCCTTTCATCAATGTCTGGATGATTCTGTCCGATTATAACCTCTGCCTAGCTCTTTAAACTGTACTCGGTCACGTGAAATATGTAGCAGGGACACAGGGGAGCAGAGGGAAGGAATAAGCGGGCAGGGAACACAAAGGGCTAACAAAAGGAAATGCTTGGACAGAGTGCACATATTCACACTCGCCAGTTGCAGTGGCGGAGTCATAGCTGTAGAAACAGGGCCTTGCTAAGAAAGCAGATGGAGACCAGAAGCTGTGGAGCTGGCCAGTGCTGGGGGATGCCAAGCAGTAACAGGATATCCCTCGGTCTCTGTGAGATGTCTACATCTGTCTCAGTTCTGTGCTTTGTATGGCAGCCGCTGTGTCCTCTGCAGCTGGACGCACTCTGCAGCCTCTCTTTGTGCCTGGTAGATCCTCAGATGCTTTTTCTACAGATTTTTCATCCTGGAAGATGCATTCTGTATTATATTTTAAACGTTAAGTTTCGGGAGGGAGTGGTAACAGTTCTGATTATTTCAGAATAATAGCAGTTCTTTGCTGTTTGGTGATGGACTGATGATAACCAGGGAAGCAGAGATGTTCATTGTGTGTTGTTGCCTTTGATGCATTTTTTTTTTGGCTATATGAGGAGGTGACTTTAATGTTAAGGCTCTGAGCACCTCTCTGCCTGGATTGATGCACTTACATGCCCCCAAAGCAAAGCCCCCTATGAAACTTTAAACCTGTTCCTAGTTCCAGATGACCTTTGCATTGTTTTTTGTACAGAGTTCTGACTGAGTAAGTAGCAGTTTCTCTTTTAGTCTTTGTTCTCATTTACCAAGTGCTACTGAAACACTGCATCAAGGAAGAAAAAAAATCCCATCCTGGTATTTTCCATGTTGCTGTCAGTGCTGTACTTTGCTGATTTGCAGTCGTTCATGAATTAATTAACATGGCGTTCCTGCAAGGTGAGGTAGTGTTGGTCCCTTTGGGGATAGGAACTGGAGCGTAGATTAGAAATGAGTGCTAATGTTGGAAATCCAGTTTGAAATGACTGGTACCCAGTTTTACAGGGCAGCGTGCCTTCTGCAGCATGCTGTATATTCAAACTGCGTTTTGATGTTGATCATAGTTACAGATATAAGCGTTCAGCGTATCTGGAAATCAAACCCCAGGTGTCTGCACTTGAATTTGTGACCTTATCCTCTGAATGAAGGGGAACTCATCTGTAAAGTTTATACGATCAAATACATAGCAGTTGTATCAGAATCTGTGCATCTAAGTGGGCCAAACAAGCCTGTGTGCAGTTTTCGCTTTGCTATTTTAATTTTGGAGTGCTCGGTTTTACAATTCTAACAGTTTACTTTGGCATAGTTTCTTGGAAGAGATTTTTCAACAGCATTTGTGTATATAAGTGTGTGTGTATAGTATGTAGAAAATGTATATATAAAACATGTATATACATCCTAACTTAAAAAACAGAATCACAATTCCCCTCCTCTGCCTCCCAGCCAGATAGGCTTTTTTTTTCCCCTTTGGGGAGGGTGGAAGCGCTAATTATAGAGAAGAGGTGAACCAACTGCTTCCCATCCGGCTGGGCAATGCTCACTGACACGACCATTTCTCTTCTCAAAGGAGCAGCTGCGCAGAAGGAGGCGCTCAGTTCTGTGTTCAGATGGTTCAAGTTTTGGCCAAGAACGCTGGAGTTACTTTGTGGATCAGACAGACGTCCACTAAGGACAAAGGAGCTCTAAGGATATAAAAAAAACACAGCTGAGAGTTTGTCTATAAAATTCTACTGATTTTCTAACTTAGCAAAGATTTTCAACGTTGTAAAAAGGTGGCTGGATGGGGATAGTTTAGCATGATAGCATCTGATAGCATCGCGGTTTTTCTTCTGCGTGGATTTGTTCTAAGAATCCAGGTCTCTTCTTCCAGAATTAGATTGTTCTGCAGTATTGGCACGCACAAAGCATATTTTCTTCAGACCTCCTTCTAGAAAATGGCTCAGTCGTTTTAAATAGAAAATCTAACTGTGATTAATCAATAATAAGGCATCAATAATTATGAAGCCGATGCTAAAACCTCATACTGAGCAAAATGCACATTTTGGTGAGGTCTGAATACTCCAGAAAGATACAAAAAAATGTAGGTGCAGATGTAAATTTCCTCCTATTTTTCTTTTCCAGAAAATAAAAGGCTTTCAGTTATCTGTGCTGTAAGCTTTCAAGGCTTTCTGTTTCCTCTTGAGTTCAGCTTTGGTGAAAGCTTCTCAGCACAGTGCTGAATTGTGCCAGAAGACAGCCTGGAGTTGTAGCTGGGGTGCTCAATCCCTGGTGAATGCTGTGCTTTCTTTAATGTGATTTTCTGGTTTTCTGTGAGCACCATCTGCTTCTTCTGGGTCAGTGGAACTGTCCCTTGGTGTCCATACATTTGCTAGTGTATGGCTGTGCTTACTGAGGTGTCTTCGGGTTAAACTCCCTTCCTCATGAGGATTTCCCACATTGCCTTCCTAATTCTGCGGCTGAGTTTTTCTAGCCTTGGGCTAGTCAAGCCAGCACTTTCAACCTGAGCTTTCCCAAATGTTTATTAAGCATGAATATGTTCAAGTGTGACCTTTTCCTTTTGCTCTGCTCTTGACCAGCCACCCAAAACCTGTTTTCCCAGCCATCCAAAATCCGTTTTCTTTATATATACTGTACTTAAGTTGGTTTTCTTTCATTGCCTTCCTATACTTCCAGAGACTAATATGAATTCATGTTAATTTTATTTTACTTTTTATTTTTTGCCCAAGGAGGCTGTGGATGCCCCATCCCTGGAGGCATTCAAGGCCAGGCTGGATGTGGCTCTGGGCAGCCTGAGCTGGTGGTTGGCGTCCCTACACATAGCAGGGGGGTTGAAACTTGATGATCATTGTGGTTCTTTTCAACCTGGGCCATTCTATGACGGTTCTATGATGATTTTTATCTCCATATTCAACTCTTAGACAGTTATTTGATTTCAGTTGGGAATGTAGTGGACGGAGCTAATTCATGGATTTCAAAGCTCTTTTGTTTCAGGGGGCATATAACACTTTGCAGGACCTTCACTCAAGTTTGCATTGAGCCGTTGGGTTACTGAATATTTGTCAAAAGATAACTGTGAAAATCTCATTACTTCAAGTTCTTTTGAATGAGGCAATAGAAAGTATGCCCTGTGCAGCAATCATGCTTTATTATTAAAATGGCCTCAGATAGATCCTCTTTTTCGTTAATGGTATCTTTGACTTCCTTCTTCCTGTAGTCAAGCTACAAAAAAATCACATTTTGCAGTGTACTTTTGTGCACGGCACTGTCATTTGGTTATTTCCTTTCCAAGAGAAAACCACTTTTCCCTCTTCCCCCCTCTACACCTTCTAAAAGAAAATTGAGCTTCTAAGAACTTAATGTGCAAACTTCACTATTACATCCTGCAAAATTGAGATTGCTTGATGGAACTGGGAGAGAAATATTATTTTTTTTTTTTTTCCCCGTTATGAGCAAACTTAAGCAATTGTAGATAGTCATTTGTGGTCTGGTGAATGCAGGGAACTACAGCTTGGGTGACTGCCAGGAGCGACAATTACAGTCTCTTTCGTTCCTAATTGAATTCTTTGATGATAGTTTCAAATTCAGAAGCCCAAATTCAGATGCTTGGGACATCAAAATAATGAACTTATATAAATATTACAGGGCTGTGTAAGAAGTTCCCATCAGCTGAGTAGTGTGACACGCTATATTGTTGAAATATTCCCTTAGAAAAACAGATCTCTTGCTGGGGTTTCTAATTTTATTCTTTGTTTTATGCTTTATGTTTTCATCCTCAGAGTTGTGAATAGAAATCCTTTTCCTTTTATGGGGAAGAATGGCAACTTTAAATCAGTTTGGAGGCTTTTTTTTAAAAAAAATAAATAAAAATATCCCATTGTGTTGAAAATATTTCTGCAATCTTGGCAGCTTCCATCTACCTTCCCTAGGCCTGAAATAATTAGTTCATAGAAAATTCCACTGGGGGAGGTCGGGGGGGGGGGGGGGGGGGAATAGAAAATAGATGATCGCTGTTTGGCGACAAACAGAAAATTAAACTTCAGTAACTCACAGGAAGCTCCTGCATGCGTTGCTCAGATTAGAGGGAATGCTGCTATGTGTACAGCATAACCGAATGGGGGTTTTTCGGGTGATTTGTAATGGAAGACTGCAATGTGTAGACGGCAATGTGTAAACACCGAAGTCTGATATGAATGCATCCTGTGTTACCAGGAGAAAGAAGGCTTGGACGTGGTGATGTCAGCTCACCTGGCTGCTGTATGTGCTGCAGCAATGTGGGGTGTCTGCGCCTGAGCCGGGAGCAGCCCGCACAGCCTGCCTTGCTGGTCTTAATTAGCCATTCTCCTTTCTCTTTTCTCATGCAGGATTTTCATCCTTCGAATATGTTTAAAAAATTCATAATGTTTACTGCTCGTTCGCATTGCAGGCTATTTGGTATTTTTTATCATACATTTTTATAGTCTTGCTGGAAAAAAAAAAAATGATGCTCAGTCTCAACTCCCCGACTGCTTCAGTCTTAGTCCACACTGCGTGGTCATTTGTTGTGTGTGTCATGGGAGGTCACAGATCCTTTGTAGCATTTTTCTTTTCTACTCCCTTCAGAACTTACTTTATGCCTCAAAGAGTTTGCTGCTGCTTCTGGTTTTTTGTTTTGTTCTTCCTTAAAGGATATCAGCTTTATTTCTCTGCAAAATCACCGGGCTACTCAATTCAGCGAACACCTCATTCTCCTTGTGTTACGCCGTCTCTATTTCTATAAACCCTTTGTATAAAAAACGTGGCAGTTCAGATTTGCCAATATGGAGAAAAAAAAAGAATTCTTCTGCTGAAATCCCTTAAAAAATGAAAATGGTGTGACATATCTTTGCAGTTCTTTCTCTCTCTCTCTCCATTCTTAGTGAAATCACGTGAGGATTTGTGCTTTTAGCGTACGTTCCCTGGTGGCAAAGTGTTTTTAATGTATGTGTAGCATTTGCTCTAATCTTTCCTGTTTTTCAAGGTTCTGCATTAGCTGTTGTTGCTCATTGACTTACAATTGCCTTTTTTGGCTCCCTAAAGGAATATTGATAGTTATCTAATGACAGTAAAAATTCCTTATCCGTCTGTGTTTGTGTGCTGTGTGGACGCCTGCAGGTGTATGATGTGTGGTTTTTTATAGTTGCTTGAAAGACGATTTCGTGTCTCTGAGCATTATTTTAAGGCGTGACAAAACTTTTGTTCCGTCAGTTCCAGGAACTGTTACTGTAGTGAAGCAATTACCATAGACCAAGACTGAGGGTGAGTCTGCATGCTGCTGGATGCTGTATCATCCAAGAGGTACTCATTTGAGGTTGCAAATTCACCGAGATTAAAAAGTCCGATAGAGAAGAGGCTCTAATGGAATATTATCAATCCTCATTCTGTGAATGGGAGGAGCTGAAGCATTCACACAAGTGAATGACTTGCCCAAGGTCGGGAAGGAAGCTGGAGCTGGCGTTATCTCACCAGCTGCAGTTTCAGCCACTGAAATTCACACTCATCCTTCCTGTGAGTTCTCAAGCGAGCTGCTTTTGTGCTTCAGGTGTTCTTCCTAAGTAAAAATTTTGTAGAGTTCTTTTTTCTTTTTCTTTTTTTTCCCCACTCTTATTGTTCAGCTTGTTTTAGGGAAGTAAATAGGGAGACAAATTAAGAGAAGATGCTGTGAAAATGTTTTCTCCCTAAAGTGAGAGTGTGGTAGAAGCAGATGGAAATACAGTCCAGCTGGGATTTAGTGATGACCTGTAACTTCTTTCTTTAAGATGGTTGTGCAATTCAAGCACAGAAAAAAAAGATTACTGAATTTTGGAGTTAGAAAGGACTGAGGAGTATCTGAGTATGAATTTTCTACATCAAGTACCCCTTCACAATGTGCAGTGGGTAAAGCAGATCTGTTCTGGCATTTCCATTTTGGTGGACAGCATGACTTAGTACTGAGTCAGTGTCCCTGGTCCTCCAGTATGTCTTCTTTTCTATTTCTGTTTCCCTCTCTTTTCTTTTTTCTTCTCAGTTTCGGCACATTTATGAAAGATCTGTCTGACATGGTTTCGAGGTTTCTGTTTGTAAAACTATTAGGGATGATTTAGCTGATGGTTGCCATGAATGCTTCGTACATGAGTAACAAATGTTAGGAATCATCTTTATAATTGAACTATCAGTGAATTAATCACCAGATAGGCTATTAAAAAAGTAATTACATTCATTTTTTCAGCTTATTGTTATTAATTTTGGATACACAAGGTCATAGTGGAAGTCATCAGTCCCTGCTTGTGAAGATCCATGGTAAGATCCAGCTGGCATCATTATGCTGCAAGTGATTGATTCCTGTAGCTGTAGGATGGGAGACATAGGACATTTCCTAGCTCAGGTTCTTAGCTGTGTCCAAGGATTTATCACCTCTGTGAATTTTTTGTGTTTGTGTAGGGGTGTCTGAAAAGGAGGTGCAGGCATTGCTGTAATGTAAAAAATGCAGAGGAGCACATTGCAAAAGTGGAGAGATGGTGGTTCCTTGGGCTTCACTGGTGGTTTGAACAACAAGGATAATGAGACTTGCTGCTGGCCTCTTCAGCTGCTCCTGCTGCAGGTGAGCAAGGAGGTCTGTTCTGGTTTCTAGAGGACTTGTGTCTTGAACCAGTAAAGCACACCATCTTCCACACTGCATCTCCTAAACATGAGTGAAACTACTGCAGTCTGGGAACTACGCCATGTGAAGGAGCCCTTTGCTCACACCTAACACAGTCGGGGTCTGTGGGTTACCTTGTGGTTACCTTGAAGTGCGTATGGTCACGTTATGGATGCTCTTTTTTTGGCTTTCCATGCTTTAGTTTCATTTAGGATTCCTTATTAGTGAGAAATTGGTCCACAAACTGTTCGATTTAACCTCTTTTACTTCTGTCCCAATTAGTTTGTAAATAGAAGTTTCTTGTTCCTGCTAATGTGCTCATTTAATCTGTTTTCTCTTATGATTTCTGCTTATTTTGGAGGAATCAGACAACCTACAGTATTTCATGCTAGCATCACAAGCTACATATTCACCTGAAAAAATCAGCTTAATGTAATTTACCTCTATAATGTTATTTAAATGTGTAACTGAGATAAGAGCTTGATTCTGCTTCAGTTAATTTCAATAAACAAGTATTTATGCAAATTCATTTAACCTTACAGCTCAGACATTCAGTTAATAACGAGAATGACATGTGAAAAATTCACCTGCATAATCATTAGATTTCATGACGCCTTACAAGAAGTTAGTAACAAATTTCCTTTCTGGAAAATGGGAACTGGAGTGAGGTGATTTACTGATGAAATCAATGCGCCAGCCACAGGCAGAGCTGGGAGTGGAGCAAACTGAGCCTTCCCATGACCCATCTACTGCTCTGGCAGTGACAACAGGCTGACTTCAGCTAAAATCATAGCTCAAATGCTTGCATCTGCGATGCTATATCAGATGATAATGTAATGAAGATAATACATGTATAATATATGATGTTATATGCGTTATGAATTTGTATATATGACATGAGTGGTAATTTTTTTGATAAATTTTTTGAAAATTTGAAAATTTTTGAAAGGATATTTTTTGAAAATGTAAGCAAGTCTGCCAGTTGACTGAATGGACTTAGAGGATACCAGGGTGTCTGTGCTTCTCATTTAGTAATTTATATAACTTGATTTTAATTGTTATGGCTTAATTTGTTTTTTTTTCTGAGGCACATCCTTTGGAAGAAAAGTACTCATAAGAGCTCTTTATCTCAAAACTCTTGGCAGAGTCAAAAGACTTCGTTAGCTTGTGAGCTGGTTTGGGTGTCAGAGAAACAATATCAGAATGCAATTTCTTCTGCTAAATTATAGGGAAACTGTACGCCTGGTATAAATGAAATTAGAATTGGGTGAGAAAACACGGTTTCAACATATATCAAGTGATATTTCAGGTGAAACAAAAAAACAAATGTACAGTCAGAATCTTATAATTGAATCGTGTTCAAAAATATTAAAAAGCATCAAAGTGAATAATTATTTCCTCTTGGGAGTTCCTTTCGAGCATTACTAGGACTTGTCTAATGTTAATGGATCTTACCAGTCATCTGGATTGCTCCTTACTGCTGGAATAAACAGAGTCACTTTCATATTTTTGAAGGTTTCTCTACATTGTAAAAAGCATCATGGGAGCTTATTAAGTTCATTAGAATGCTAACAGCAGTTCTAAGTGCTTCTTTCCTTCAAAGTTTTGTTATTTTGAGAGGAAAAATACAGAGTGTGAGTGCTACGATTGCTGTTTACAGTTGTGGAATCTTTTGGGAAGCTTTTGAGTTTGGGGAATCTGTGTGTTTTCACTGTTAGAGCTTCATTTTTTTCACATCGTATGAAGAAATATATAGCAAGAGATAAGATGCTAGCAAATAATGTTCTAATAACAAGATGCAGCTTTCAGGTTTCTCAGCAGAGAAGACGTTGAGGCATTTGGTGCATCTGCCAATCTGACAAGTTGTGTTATGTACAAACAAAATATATACCTTGAAGAACTGTGTGTCTGTCTTCCATGAAGAACGCTGTCTGAAGCTGATGCTTCTTCTCTTCTGACGGTGTTAAAGTTTTAGAGTTAGACTGGTCCAGAGCATCTTGTTTTATTGAGCAGTTGGGATCCAAGATAAAAGCCTGATCGTGTGGATGCACAGGAAAGCCTTCACATAAGAGAAAAGACCACCTAGAATCATCCTGGGTGCGGAAAGCGAGAGTAAGGTTTGAGGGAAAGACGATGCACATCTGCTGATTGTGTGAAAATACAGCTTGTATCTATATTGGCAGTCAGAATCCAGTTAGACTGATGTGAAAATATTTGACTTTGGCTGTCTGCTTGGCATGTACAGGATGCCAGAGGGAGGGAGCGCTTAAGGTTATCTACGCAGGGAAGTAGTTCTGCAAAATGAATTTTGGATGGGATTTTTCCAAATAGATTGGGAGTGAGGAGCACAAATGGTGGCAGTAGGTGCAACTTTGTGGAACCACAGACAGATTTGGAGGACAGATGAGAAGGCCTGTTTAAAAGGTGAAGGAGAAGGGAGGAATGTCAGGAGGTGAGAGGGTTGCAGGGAAATTAAAGGAAGACAAGAATTCAAGTGAAAGGCTGATCGCTCAAGGGGGTCATCTGTTGACAATATTGAAGTGATAGAAGAGTAGAAACTGATTGAGGTTTTAGGGACTGCACTGAGACTAAGTTAGTGCTAGCTGGAAGCAGGATTGAGCCATATCTAGTCTGAAACTTGAAAAGAGTGGCTCTGATCCATTGTTACAGACAGGTGCAAAGAACTTAGAGGAAAAAAAATGCAATTACTTTTGAAGCAAGGAGGGTGGCAACAAGTGCAGCTCTCACACATCTGTACTGAGAGGGGGAAACCAATGCATGGTAATGGCTTGGGGGGAAAGAGTAAGGAAGAAAATGCAGATAGTGTTAGGGAGAACAGAGCCCAGGATAGGCTGGCAGATGCATTAGAAGAGTAACAGAGCACCTCTGACTTGGAAGGAGAAGAGGCAAGAGCCTGGTACTGAAAGTGAAAAATGATGCTGTCAGGGTTGTAGGAATCCTCCCTTGTCCCAGTGCCTTCTGTCTGTGAAGGGCTGTTAAAACTTGTAGCTGACAGGGAGGCCAAAAGGTGAGAAATATTGTTGAAATAAAGAAGGATCAGACTGACACACTGAGTATAAAGTAATAACAATAATCGGGGTGAGGTAAATTTAATAGGATGGTGTTGTGGTCTTATAAACTAATAATGTTGGAACTCCTCTGTTAAAAACCATTTGTTAAAAGGAAAGACTAAGGTCATGGGAGGTGGATGATCTTCTAGAGTCAGTGGAGGCATGTGAGAACCTCCAGGATGTAATTCATTGCATCGGGCTCAAACATCTATTTTGGGATGAGGTAGATTGCTGCCTGGAGCTGCCGTTCTTTCTTATTGGAAGCCTGGACAATTACTTGAGATTAAATATCTAACCTGTAGATGGATGAATCCCGTCCAAGCTGAGTATGCATTATAGGTGTGCTCTACCCACAATAAAGACATCTGCAGTCTTAGGAGGTGTATTGCAAGCCATTTCTCACTGAAATAGGAAAGTATTAATTCAGTGATGGAATGGGCTGGTGAAAGGGTCTGAAATACTGTGAAATCTGTATGATTCCAATTGCTCCTGCTTGAAAATAGATTTAGACTGCAATAGTAGCAAAGAGGAAATGGAGAGTCCGCCATGAGAGGGTGGAGAGTTGTCTAGTGTGTAGTGCTGTAAGGACAGAGAGTGAGTGGTTACACCTGGAGGGCTCAGTGCCCCCAAATCCTGTGAGCCATAACATCTGTGGTACAACATTGCTCACAGAATAAATGGTAGAAATGGTGCCGTTAAAATGCAAACATCAAATTTGTAAAAAAGATGAACAAGAAGAGTTTTAATGGTGAGTTCATTGAGTTTCTGCAACAGGCCTTCCAGCAGTAGCAGGGAAATAGAACAGAGGCACAGCTTGACTGGTTTATGAAGGAGCTTTTCATTATAGTTGCCTACAACAGCAGAACATAGGTGTTGACCTCAGAGCTGCTTACTGTAGCTCTTGAAGAAGTTGTAGAGCCCAGAAGTGACTGGGGCTCAAAAACTGTACCATGATTTTGTGTCCGGGCACCCAGGATTTCAAGTCTTTTTTTTTTTAGCAATTTCCAAGTAGTTAATTACATGGGCTGTCTTTTTTGATTTGTTTTTGATTTTTTTTTGGCATTGTTCCTCTTGCCAGAAGATACGAAGCAGGCGAAGATCTGCCCTGTTCCTAACTAGATAGGAAATCATTCTCATCTAGTCATCTTTTACATAAGTGTGTTGAGTTCTTCTTTGAAGGATGTATTCCCAAATGGCATCAGTACTAATGTGCGTATTGAATTCTGAATAGATTTTTATGACACATATATCAGAGTTTTGAAGATCACTAGGGAAAGTATTTCTACTGACTGCAATTTGATGGAAAGCATACAATGCCCAAAATAACTGTTGATTTCAGATGTTGTTTCCATTACAGGTAGTAGAGCAACAACAACAAAAAAAAGGTAGAGCAAAATGTTTTCTTTGTTTCATGCATATATACCAGTACTGCTGTGAGATGTAAATAGTGATGACTGTCCCTCAAAGTAAGAAGCTCTCAGAAATAAAATAAATAAATAGATAAAATCCCTTGGAAACCTCAAAGATAATCACTGATTGTGGCTGACTGTATAAGAATTTTTGGAACATTTATGACAGTAGATTTACAAGTGTCTGTGATGCTGACTTGAAACAAAGCCCTGTTCATAGTGTGAAGGCTTTTATTCCTTTGTCTGCAACATTGACACAGAAGAAACTGAAGGATGCCTTCCCAGTAACACATTTTCTTCTTTGATTTCAATTCTGATTCTCTTCAAATATGCAGCACTAGCACCTTCATTTAGATATTCTCACTATGAACAGAAAAGAGATGAATTCAGAGAGGTCTTGTGAAAGAACACAGTGTCAGGTGGAAGAAAAGTGGCTTGATTATTGATTCTCATTCTGGCTTTCCGGGCATAGAAATGCCAGTGGACTTGAAGGACAAGTTCTTGTAGTTGAAGCTGGTGTAAAAAAAAAAAATGCAGTGTACTAATTATTAATGGAACATAGTCTTTGGAATCATCAATGAAAACCGTTTCTATTTGTATAGATAGTAAGTACTCTGGGTGCGCTTGCATTTTTCTGTGTCTGTGCCTGCCTCAGTTCTCTGATCTGTAAAATGGGGATCCCAGAAATTAGCTGTTTTTTTGAGTATCTGGAGTAATCTTGAGTAATAAAAATGCTTTTTTTTTTCTTTTAGTTATGGCTTTTACATTCCTGAAAGAAGTTATAATGATAACCATTTTAATTTCCCTTTGACTTTTAATTCAAAGCAAAATAGTCATTCAAAAGATGACAGTATATGAGGTCAGCTAAGTTCCCTTTGTAGTCTTCATAATTCATTTCTAAAATAGCTGAGTCAACTGTTTATAATAGCCTTTAAAGTTCTTAGTAATAAGCCAGAAATCCAGTCTTCTGAAAGGTCAGGGAGCCCAGAACATGATCTTCCTCTGAGTTTTTAGCTGCTCTCGTTAAATCTCCTCTCGTTTGTAATTTACTGTTTGTCCTCTTCATGCCTCTACAATTCCAAGTCTTCCCATGTGCTTAAAATAAGTTGTCCTAAGTTTAGCCTAAGTATCAAAGCTATGTTCTCTCTCTCTTTTTTTTTCTTCACAAGTGAATAGAGTTCACCAATGAAAGTTTCATGCTACAAGGCGTGTTTGGTACAGCAGTGCTGCAGTCCTGGTCCAGCGCAGCTCCATTCAACAAAGGGAACTTTTTCTCAGCCAATAGAGAAAAGGCTTCCCTTAGTAAGGGGTTGCTCCCGCAGTGTTGGAGTCCCTGAAATTGCATTGCAGGCAGTAGTAGTTCAGTTGGAAATAATATATTTTATATCCTTTGCAAGATAATTGGGTCTCTGGTGATCCTTCTGGATGCTCTTGGTCAGTGAGATTTTAAGTTATCCAAATTAGCTAATGTAGATAAGTAAACAAGGCTTGGTTTGTTGACTGCCCTTGAAATAAAAAGGAATTGTTCCATTTCATAAACCAGGGCCTGTATGACTTCTGTGAAATACATTCAAGTAATAAAGGGCCTGGGACAGTTTGGTTTTGGTTGTGTCAATCACATGAATATCAAAGGAGAAGACAACTGTCCCCACTAGATCTATCTGCAGTGGTAAATAAGTGATTGGCAGTGTCACCTACCTATGGTTACTAAATGCAGGATACTGGTTTGCCAGGTCTGCAGCCCAGCACGGCACGTGTAACGTTCCACTCTCAGAGCATCCTGTCAGGTGCTGCCATGCTACTGTGTTGTAGAATAACACGGGGGAGCTCTTGTTTATATCATATTTGATTTGATTTGATGTTTACCTAGCACAGTAATAGCACATAAGAAATAATAGGAAAGTAATAACTATGTGGATATTATTTTTATTAGTATAAATAAATGCATTCAATCAGGCATAGTAGTTTCATTTATTTGGGAGACTAATATTTATTACTTTTTTTTTGGTCATTTAAGGAAATAAATAATACTGTTTGGCTCATAATCCTCTATGAAGCACTTCTTTATTTTCATTCATTCTAGCAATTCATGAACGCATTAACTAAAGTTCCATATTTAGGTAACATGAAAACAGTGACAGGAGTTGAAGTAATAGAAGCATAAATAAAGCACAGCCTGCCAAGATAAATTTCGGTGGCCTAACCTTGATTATTTATGTTGCAATCTAAATGCTGACCATATTTTTGTATCAAATATGTTTGTAAGTTTCCTGTGGGATTTTTTTTTTAGATATGAAGTTACTGGGAACAGAAAATACACTGTGACTATGATTTTCTTGCTCTGCTGTTGACACAAAGAGCTACAAAAACTTTCAAACGATGTTATTTTATCAGAACACATTTAAGCAATGAAACACAATGGGTGGTGTTGTTATGGTTAGGTAATCACCCCCTGAGGTGCACTGAGACACAGTGTGGCTGATTACCTTTAATCCTGTTGGGATGTAATTATTTCATGGTACCAGTATTCTTGGAACTGCCTTATTGCTGTTATCAATTTTTTTTTTAACTTTATATCTAAACACATTAAACAATGACTTTGTCAACCTTGAGGTCTGTTGAGATTAACCTGTCTTTTCACAAAGTTTAATTGGCAGCTGAAATACTTTTTCAAGTCTGGTTTCAATTTCCTCCTAAGATTCCAGCACAACTGCAAGAAGATCAGCAGAAGACTTTGATCCCTCTGAATGAAGCTGCTAAGCTGAAAGAGTTTTATAAAGTGGATTAAAATTAGAAAAGGAGTCTGTTTGGCTATCAGGAATTCCAAGAAAATTAAGAATAGGTTTGCACTGAAGTCACATATGGTCTTGTAAGCCTCCTGTTTTCAGTACTGGATAGGACATATGAATGACTCTTAACTGTGGAAGCTGACCAGGGAAGGCAGCTCCTTGCAAGGTCTTGTTGGGTTCCAGAGAAAATGTAGATCCATTAAGGTTGGTTTATATTGCTTCTTTGGTGGATTTTGCGGACTGACCTTGAGCTTCTTGCCACTGGAGCAGCCAACGTGGATTTAAAAGGCCAGATGAAAGGTAGCTTGTGTGTCTAGTGTGCAAGGTAGGCATGCCAGTGACTTCTGTTTACATCAGAACTTGTTAGGTGTTCATATGTAGTTGTCTGATCAAAATCTATGATGTCCGAGATTTTCCGCTTACCTTCAGATCTATGTCTAAGCTCAGCATGTTGACATAGAGACTGAAAGTGCAAGGAGGTGGGGAAACATGGCAAGCAGAGGAGTTTGAATCAGTGTATATACCCTATGTCCAAAGCAGAGTAGCATCATTCTGCAGCATGGTAACAAAAATTCAGATGTTTTACTTATCATTAGTATATACATGAGTGCTGGCTTTTAGAGGTGATTTTATTATGAAGAAAGGACAAGAAGGATGTAATTCTTTCTGGACCTCTGACCATTCCACAAATCGCATTCTCCTCTGGGCTTTTTCAGCGAAACATCTCTATTTTCTATGAAATGGTATACTCAAAAGATGAGCTGCATTCATTTATTTTCCAAAGTAGGGCTCGTTTGCTCTCTATTTGGAATAGATTTCTGTCTAATTATACTAATGCACGTTCAGTCTTAATCTAATAATCTGATTTGGACTACTAAGTGCTAATAGGGCTGTTATCTATCATGGATGAGATTATCTCAGTGAAGGTGATGATTTCCAAAGGGAATCAACAAGATTTCAGAGTATGTATATGAATAATAAATTAAGATACAGATAGCACACTTTAGTAATGAGGAGGTAGAATGATAATCAAAACTGCTGTGATTTAAAGTAGATTTTAATTGATAGAGATTTGCAAGGCACATGACCACTGTGCAAGTTAACAGTGTTGAACTAAGAGGGCAGAATACTTAAAATTATTTTTGCAGGAGTGGAAGTGTCGGCTTAAATAAACTCAACTCAGGTTCTTTTAGGTAGGGTTACATTCTGCCTATATGATGAACTCTTTGGAGTTTATCAGTGGTCTTATGTTTTTAATTCCTACGTGCAATTTTTATGTAGAGTTGTTGAAATACAGATCGGTGTCTTTGCAAATGGATCTTAAATCGTATTCTAGCCTTTACAGATAAAAGCAATTTTCATGATAAAATCAAATATGAATGATTCAAAGGAATGCACATCAAGACTGAAGTCATGACCCTGGATGTTAATAATGGGATTTTTTGCTGTTGAAAATGTTGATATTTTGTTTTGGAGATGCTTTTTGCTTTTATCAGCAAGATAGTGGGTCTTCTATGACTGAATTTCAGAATTAAGCTTTGATCTGGGAAAGTTTTCTTAGAGATATGACCTTAATCTAATATTTGAATTTTACATTCATTAGTTTGATTTACTAAAAATAGACTGATCCCATCTGATGATGATAGTGCCTAAGCAGATAAGGGAGAAAAAAGTACTAAAAAGTTCTCTTTTCTTCAGAAATGATGAACTCGAACATTTAAATGCACAAGATGAAGACCTACTCTTCCCACAGGCTCCCAGCATCAGAGTTTTGAATGATGCTGGCCACGCTAATGATTGCTATTTATGCCAGTCCTCAACAAAGCAGAGAGTTTTCATTTCTAATTTTTTATTTATGATGGAAATATCCAACTGGAATCTCGATCGTGGTAGGCTAAAATCCTTTTAATTCAAAAATGTAATTTCACTTATAAAATGGACAAACTCTAATGTCAGCAACTGTAAATTGCTAATAAATGTTTTCTTAGTAGTAGATAATCCCTGAAATATATTCCTAACGCGGGAAGACAGTGTCTGTCTTGGACAGTTTATTAGCTGTGAGTTAGTTTTACTGTGATTTAAATCCTACCAGGGCTGGAGGAATCCCTGTTGCAACCCCCTCTATAACCTTCTTATTAAACATACAATGTTGTTTATGTGGCTATAAGAGCTCAGAGTTTCTTCTTAAAAACAGAAATAATTATCTGTTTTACCAGAGATTTGAGTAGATGTTTATTTATGAGGTATGTGGTGGTACATGTGCCATGAAGATCAATATGTGGTTTTTCTGGGGGGAGCACCTGAGCTGCTTGGAAAGGATGCTGAGTGACTCCTGCAGCAGCCTCGTGCATCAGCAGAGGAAGGAGGTGAGCTGGCAGGAGATGCTGGACTTGGTATCATTGCTTGCCCTCAGATGTAGCAACGCAGTGATCTTCACTGTAGGCCAGCCTGCAGTGAGTAATAGGTCCCTTGGAGAATTCATGTCATTTCCTACTTCTAAATCCACTACCGTCTCATTTTTCCCCTCACCTTTGGCTTCCTGATCCACATGGCAGGCACGTTGTGTTTCTCATCCTATGAAAATTTTAGTGGTGCAAGAGAAGTAGACTGTTTTTCCAAAAGTGTGAACTGGAGGCAAAAGGTGGATTAGAAGGGCACAGCTTTGCATAAGCCTTGTATATTTTTTACTAAGTCACTGTAATTGTTGGCAGCCAACCTACTTGATGCAACTAGCTTGCATTCAGAAGGATTGTGATCTTTGCAAACAGTCACCATTGGATCTATATCTTGACAAGCAGGCCTGGCTGATGTCTAAATGGGCTTACTGCTGATGCTGGATGGAGCACATGTCACAAACTGATAGCAAAGTGGTCTTCGGTGTAGATAAGTAGCCAAGGCAAGAGAGCTGGGTGACTTATAAAGTCCTGAATGTCCTTTATTCATTCTGCAGAAATGTTGTGAAGGACCCCATTGAAGTATAGCTGGTTAGTTGAGTTGATGATTGGCTTTAGTTTATTAATAAATTATTTTTCTTTTGTTACTCATGCAATTACAAAGAGCGGTTTGCAAAAAGAGGGACTGAGTCAAAAAATGAACATCTGTGCTCCAAACAACGATTGCAAAAGTGTTTTTGATCTCTAACTTTGCAGCATATGGCTACATTCTTATGCAAATAAGAAATAAAATATGTTTTATTTCTGTTCCCTCCTGGACTGGGGTAGAAACTTAACTGGGAAGCTAGAGCTGCTTTGCTTGCTTTGGAGGCTGAACGAGGTGCTTTTTCCTGTTAGGCACTATCCAGCTCCACCTACATGGACAAAATGAAGTACCCTTCCATTCATATACAGTACTTTTAGCTGAATTCCTTCTGTGGTTCCCCCCCGTTCCCGTGGTATTATAATTTTTCTTCTGCTAATGCTATTTGCAAACTATTTCTTCATGTTGAAATGTGGCACAGCAGTTGCAGAGGCTCTTTGTAGATTTGTTAGCTGTGAGCAGGGCTCTGGATCATACTGACGTCATCTCACCTCTTGCCTTATATTAGTTTGAATGCCTGCATTGCTTTGTATTGTCTCAGGTAAGGGAAGTTGTGCTTCAAACATCTGAGCCAAATCTAAAAATACCTTCTTTTAAAAAATGCTTTGAAAATGCAGGCAGTTGCAGGTATGGTAGCTGACAATACGTATATTGTTGTCTTCTACAGTAATGATAGCTGAAAATGTCACTGCCATTACATAGCACATTTGATGCTGCTTGTGTAATGCCCTTAAGCATCCTGTCCCGATGAACAAAACTGCAAATTACTGGACCTGGGTAATCTTCCCTCAGCAGCTTGATGTTTGGGTTTTTAATTGTCAAACCAATTACTGGGGCTTTTTGGTAGAGATGCTATTATTGCTTTGTGTTTAGCGGGGGAAAAAAAATGCTAACAGTCTTCCAGGAAAGAATATTTTGAAAAACATGAATCTGAAAAAAAAATATTTATAAGTCGGGGGAAAAAAAATGTAAAAAGAATGTATTTTATTTGGGAATAGTTGCATACTCGAGTCATAACAGAATTAGTTTTGTTGTTCACTTCTGGAAATCTCAGCTAACATAGGGAATGCAAACTGATAATAGGGTATTGTGAGGGAACTTGTAAAACCTGTAACAGCCTGTGTTGGAAGTCATTCTGGAGTTTCTTATGAACAGAGTCAGTATAGGTTTACGTGATTTCAATGTGAGCTATTTTGTACTGTGCTATGGAGTCTTTTAGCACGCTTGCGCTTAAGCTCTGATACTTAAGGCCACGTGCTGTTTTCAAGAGGAAAACATGAGAATTTACACTGGTAGCAAAGAAGCGCCTCCAATCACAAATCTAACCTCTCCAAGAGACTGGAAGGACAGGGACACGTGAACACTTGAGAATTTCAGAGGCCTCTGGGAAGTCTTTCTGTGCATTGTCCTGTGTCTGGAAAGGAAACTTATATTCTTCCTACGTTTGCTTTCCTGTTAAGGCAAGTAGAAATACATTCTTTATCAATAGGTGTTGTCAAATGGTATATACAGAGAAGTAATGGGTTGGATTCCCTGGGAATGAATTGTTTAACGTGAATAATTGTGTCTGTCCAGTAATGCGTATTCGAGATAGAGAATTAATGATGATAATCACAATTGGAAGCATCATAATGGATTTTAGCCATGGTTTGGACAGTTAGGGTTTTTTGGGAGGAGAACTATAATACTCTGTAATACTGATACTGAGAACTATAATACTGATTACAGATATGTGCTTGGAGAATATGATAGGTACTTGCATGGCCTTTGGGAACACTATGTGACTGTGACTATGTGAGTACACATCTGTGAAATAATACATCTTATTTCAGAAATGTAGGGATATATATATTCACCAAGCAATATATTTGCCTCTATTTACCTATACACAACTGTTTTGCAAAATTAGACTTTTTCCTATCTACTCTGCACACATTTTATGCTCTCAAGGGTGGTGTTTTTTTTTTTTTTAGATGCACAAAGTTCCATGTCACTTTAACAGGAAAAAATGGCACCCATTGACATGCATTGACTCTTGATGATGGTGACCAACCAGTGGTTGTTAGCATAGTGAGGTGGTGGGTGGTGTGTTTCAGCAGAGGCAACAGTGACATGAGAGATTCTGGATGGTCATGCACAGTTTTCACACCATGAAATCGTGGTCCTGGTGACCTGCGGGCCGTACACTTAAATACGTGTATTTTTGCAGAATAGTTCTTTTTTTAACTGAAAAACAAAACAAAACAAAAACCAAAGACTTTGTGTGTGTGTGTGTGTGTCAGTTTTATTGGGGTCATTTTCATGTTAATTTTCCACTGGGGAGAAGATCCAGCAATTGGTAGGAAGCTTCTGGGATGAGGCAGAGAGGAAATGTGCACATGGTGGTTTGGAAACCCATTTGGAAAATGTTAGAAAAATAGAAAATTTAACACTAACTGATCCCAAATACTGAAGTGGCAGAGTTTTGTGCATATTTGCAGTGTTACTAGTAGGATGTCATGCTTTTGTATGCCCATGTGGTGAAATGTAATTAGGCAATGATACAATGTAGATAGAGAAATGTATGGCTGAATATTATTTTTAGTCTCATTGGAGTTCAAGAACAGCTTGCAAACTCATTAGCTTTAAATCCCTTAGTGTGAATAGTTTCTGTATGAAAAAAAGAAACCCAGCAGGTGGAAAAGATATTGCTGGGGAAATCCACCTGAAATGTAGGCAGCTTCTTCACAGGGAATGCTTTAGTGGTCAGACTCATTGTGTGGAAGTATTGTGAAGTCCTGGAAACTGTATGAAACTCTACCTACCTACCCTACCCAACCTACCTACCTACATACCTTCCTGTCTCTATATCTATTTATTCGGTGTGCCTTTGACTTAAGAAATGGTACCATATCCTTGTCTGCAAGACGCCAACACGTATTGGGCTGTGCTTGTTCTGCCAAGTGTTTGTCAAGGAGAGTTTAGTTCCACATCCTCTGTACTCTTGAATACCAAGAGTCCAGTGCTGGTCTTCTGGGTGGAGCTCTGGTGGGACTTTGTCTCCAGTGAGAGTTTTTTGATATTGCAAGTGCATGACTGATAGCGATATTACTGCGGTTGTTTCTGTACTTTTCTCTTCTGCTGTGTTGGAGATGTTAACTTCCACATGGTGGTGGATGATATTCTTTTTCTCTCCTTCATTCACATGTATATTTTGTCCATTTCTTATTTTCAAAACCTTAAACAAGCATTTAACTAGAATACTTTATTATTATTTCACACATGAAAGGATTTGTTCAACTGGAATCTCTAAAAGTGGTGTTCTGAAGTCAGAGAGGACCAACAGTTGAGATTCATTATCTTTTTTCTTTGGTCCTTTGCTCCTCTATCTTTCATTTTTCACCTTTTTTCCTCTTCTCAGTGAACCCAAATGTGTATTTTCCAACTAAATTTTTCCTTCTGTTTGAGGTACAGAGTGTGTCAGATTCCAGTCCGCCAAAGAGTAATGACTTATTTAACTATCTATTACTAGGGAAAGCTTTTTCTTTTTTTTTTTCTCCTAGAACTTTACACATACAGATAAATGTTTAAATGAAGATTTTTTTTTAAGTGCCAAGCTCTATCCTTTTACTTATTTTTGTAGGTATTTTAGAGTTTATGATTCATCTTTTAAGAAAAGGACTCCAGTAAAACTGAAAACCTCTCAGAAACCCCAGTGTTTCTTCAAATATTTTTTTCTTAATTTCTGTCTGTGTTCCTCTTATGAGCCATCTTTCTCGAGAATCTTCCGATTTCCCATGCCACAGCACCTTTTGGAAAACAGTATCCTTAATGTTTCAAGGCCAGGCTGGATGGGGCCCTGGGCAGCCTGATCTACTGGCTGACAACCAGCCCATAGCAGGGAGTTGGAGCTCCATTATCTTTGAGGTCCCTTCCAATCTAAGCCATTCTATGATTCTGTGATACAGCCAGCTGCCATTGGCAGTATCTGCCCCTCTGGTTCTTGCTCTCCAGTTCTTACTTGCATAGGTCAATGGGACATGGTAAGAAATCCTTGTTTTTCTATTCAAATGTCTTTTTCACATGTCAGAAGCATTTTAAAACTTGTCCAATGCTTTTACCACTATCAGTTTTTAAAACTCATGTCAAATTTTCATGAAGCATGATTGTGTAACTGTACCTGTAAGCTTCAGTGAGGACCAAGATGCTACTGTGGGAGGCTGCACACGTTTACAGTGCCTGTAATCTGTGCCTTCAGAAACTCCTACACCTTCAGCTTTTTGGCATGTCTACTACTAGTCTTAATCCTAATGGTGCAAGAGATAATAGCATGATGTTTATGATTTTTCTCAATTTTCATTTCAAGTGTCAGGAACTCAAAATTTATGCAACTACTTACATAACTGTAGCAAAAAAAAAAAAAAAAAGGACCTTACCTACTTTTTATTCTGTTCTCCTCATTTCTCAGCTGGAGCAAAGCCAGCTTGTGTTACTGCAGGCCCACAGCTTTATGTATATCAAAGGAGCAAGGTTTATGTTTCATAATCTTTTTTATTTCATTACCTAATACTACAATGCCAGAAAGACTCTGGCAAAAGTATACGATTTTTTAACACCATGACTTGAAAATCTGTACAGAAGTCAGAGCAGAGACCCGACCTGTAGCCCTCATCACAAACCATTGAGATAAAAGAAGCTCATACCTTCACATGTCATATATAAGTACAATCGTGCATGAGAACCACCATGAAAAAGACAAGCACGTGTTCAGTTCTCATTTCTACAAGAGGTGTCTTAATGATGAATTTGCATGAAATTTATGAGTGACACTCAAGAACAGAGCAGATGAGTTGTTGTGTGGAGAAAGCAAAGAGCCCCCAGTCCTGATGGGATGGCTGAGCTGGGCTCTGCATGGTCTGGGCTCTAGCTTAACCCAGGTGGCTGGAATTTTAAATCAGCCCCAGGATGTGTTCAGCATGTGTTAATTAGAGACAAGCCCTGTTTATTGATGCAATGAACTTTATCTTGCCTTGGTTACCTGTCTGTAGGTAATCCTCTTTCCTGAATAGTCATCTAGAAAGCAATTTAGCACAGCCCTGTTCCCATTACTCATTGTCCTGGCACATGGACAGGGAAAGGGCAGTGTCTGTGTGCTGTTGCCTCCTGTCCTCTGGCCATGCCAAAGACAGGGAACAAGCCTGGAGCGCGCTTGGTAGGGAAGATGCAGAAATGCTGTAAGAACAAAGTCAGAATTTGCATTTCTACCAGTCTGCAAGTCACCATGAATCACGTTAAATGTTCATGATAATCAAACACCTGCATTTACAAATTTCATCAAAGACATAAAGTAAATATATCTGCAGGAATAAATAGCTGAAAAACTTGCTTTTCCTCCACATAATGTACTTAGAATTACATTTTTGATTAAATACTAGGAGGTAATAATTCATATATAATGTTCTGCAGTATTTAACTATCAAATATGTCTTCCTAATTAGGAATTCAGAAGGCAGTAAAAATCATTAGAGAAATAGCTGGGTGAATACAACTCATCTTTTTCACCATGCAATTTGCTAATGAATTCACTTTGACAATACTTTCCGTTCTTCAAGTTTTTTTTCTCCTGCATCTGAGTGACTGAATTTTAGTATTATGAACAAGTAAATTAGCCTGAGTGTTTAAATCAGCATGAATACATCTTAGATAAGATATGGCAGCTTGCATAAGGCTTTATAAACTCCATTGCCAGCATCATACCATGGTCATTAAAATAAGCAGAACATAGATCTTGCTACATACTTTGCAACTTATATTTAAAGCACATGAATATGGAGAAATAAATAATTTGTATGGCTATGAGATCTAATTCAGAACCTGAGCTTTGCAGGGTGTTGTCGTATACGTGTGAGTGTAATCCTTGGCAGCTTCTCCTAAACATCGCTGGCACCCTATGACATTATAGCAGCTTTGGGGGTGATGCTTTTAGAAAGTGGCTAGTTTTAGTTAATAGGTGAAAACTGGTGAACTGTTGTGTCTCAGCTTGGTTCTGTTAGTCTAGTACCTGGCAGCCAAACTTTTGTCACTGCTCACCAATGTCCAAATGGCTCTCAGTGTGGTCTGACTTGCTCTTGCCAAGGAGCCTCACCCAACACTCCAGTTATGGTTTGGATGAAGTCAATGCCTGCCTTTGTGGTCTAAACTTTGTTCCTGTTTGTAGTCAGTAGTTTTCGGAACAAACAGGTGCATTCCACTTCCAGTTTTGTCATAACAACATATTGAGTTCAGGAGACAATTATTTTACTGCCATGTGTGAAAATACTATGAATTCCAATAAACATACATTTATCTCATGTATTCCCTGCCCGGAGTTCAAATGCTTTAAATTCCCTCATTTAAGCCAAAGGGAAAACATGGAGGCTAGAGAAATTTTGTAGTGAGAATGGGAAAATAAACCCAACAAAAACCAAACTGCTGAAGTGTGTGATGCAGCAAAAATGCAGCACTGTTTACTTCTTCAAAATGTGAGTCACCAGAACCTGTGTTCTTGCTTTGTAATTTCACAGATCTCCCTTTGCACTGTCAGTGCTCTCAGATACCTGCTTTCATCTTTTCTTTGTAAGAGCTTAACCATCTCTGCATTGGTGGAGGGTGAGATTTCTTAGGAAGGGAAAGCTGTCCCAGGAAGCTTTCATTAATGTGGAGTCATGGTGACTGATCTTTGAGAAAACAGCATGTGTTGCATCTTCTTCTCTGTTACGGGATATTGTGATGTACAAAAGATAATGTCAATAAGAAAGGGGGTTTTATCTGAATAGAAAAAAGGCGTTTTGCCCGTAAGGTAATATTATAAAGCTACATGCCTACAACAGTCAGTGCCCTTGTTAGCATTCAGTGGAATCGTAGCAATAAAAATGGAATTTAAAGTTGGTCTTCGGAAAGAAAAGTGAAATTGTCTGGAAGAAAAGACTGCAATTAGATAATCCATGAGAAAAAAAAACTGTGCTGTAAATCTAGTGCAATAAAACGCCTCGTGAAAATAGGTGGGAAATTAATGCGAAATTTCTTGAACTATTTTGACTCAAAGTAAAAAATAATGGAAGAAATGATGTGAGATTATTTTTTTATATTCCGTAAAGTTTTAAAAAATTTGGAATGTCTGTGAAGTGCTAATGAATGAGCTCACCACAGATCCAGAGAGAATGTAGCAGACGTCAGCGTGAAATAATGTAAACAATTGGCATTTTGATAGGTTCAGTAGATGCATGGATTGTGTTGTGTACTTCAGCTATTTCCATTGTCCCATTTAATATATGAGCAGCTCCTAGCTGGCATTAGGCTGCATGAGGGAATCAAAGTGTGGTTTGGTTGTGCTATCCGTAGGCTCTGAGTGGGGAGGAGCTGGCACTGATGGGATTTGCCCAGCATGGGAAGTCAGCGTGACCCGCTGCCAGCAGGGATGTCATTTCTTCCTTGATAGGTGCAGCATCCCAACCTGAATTTCTCTGCCCAAGGGGAATCTGTCCCATGAAAAGTGTCCTCAGGACATCACTGCTCCACGAGGTCATGAGGCTGGGAGGTGTTTGGCCGCCTCTGCAGAAGCTTAGAAGTGGAAAATGCCTTGAATTTATTGCAGAGGAGGGAGACACTACAAGTAGATTTAATAAGTCTGTACTTACCTCGAACCCGAGTACAGGCTACTGCTACCTCTTGCTGATTGAAAGACAGAAAGTGACACAAATTTCACAGGTTATGACACTCCTTTTTATCACCTACTCCTCTTGTCTTAAGGGCCAGCAACCTGCAGTGTGTGATAAGCTTCTGGGGAAGGACAGGGAGAGGAAGGATTAACATTCACCTTCCCTGCCATACCTGACAGATGGTATCACGCGGGGTCCATCTAATTGCTGGATCGTAATGATCACTTCTGGAGGGAGCATGCAGTCTATATTTAAACTTCAAGGTAGTGCTCCTGCAGAGCTGCTAAAGACATGTCTGTGCCCGCTGCATTTGTGTCTCTGCAGCATTCCAGCTGCAAATTCTGCTTCTGTAGGACTTCTTAAGACAGCACAGTGAGTGCAGCTGAGCACCTGAAATGGCTGCACAAAACAGGAGGAGTGGGGGAGGTATGAAGGTTACAATAGCAATGTGGCAGGGTATTTCAGGGCAATTTAGCATGGGTAGCTCATTGTGTTGTATGCGCCATGGCCAAGAAGTCATAGAATCAAAGAATTGTTATAGTTGCAATGGACCTCTGAGGGCTGTCTGGTTCAACTCCTCTACAATGAACAGGGACACCACAGCTAGGTCAGGTTTCCCAGGGCCTGATCCAGCCTTGCCTTGAAAGTCTCCAGGGACAGGGCATCCACCACAACACTAGGCATCTGAACACGACCAGTGACACTCACATTGATTCCAGGCCTGACAGAGGACAGTGGTTGTTCTTTTAATTTTAAGTCTCTGATGAGCTTTCTGCACATCACTGTTCCTGGAAAACACCCAAAGCTGTCTTGTCAAAGTGGAAATGGTATTTTATCTTTGAAATTTGAGTTAGGGAATTTTATTGCCATGAATATTCAGCACTCTGCACATCACAGTTCTGCTCATTGATCATGCATGTAAAACATTAGTGGTACCCTGAGTACTGAATTAAATCTGGTCTCCGCCATTTGCAATTCTGCTCACTTTGGAGGTCACCGCATGTGGCAGGGCTGCCTTTTAGTTTTAAAAGCTATGTAAACACATCCCTAACCTGCTGTCACCTCTCAGCACTGAGAGCAGTGTTACATTTCTACTGGGAATGAAGTGCAGTATGCAGCAAATTAGCTGGCCTTCAGCAAACCTCCCTGAATCACTGAACCTGATGTGCTGGGTTGATTAGCAATGGGAAATGGCAATGTGAACTTCCGTGTGGCAGCCACAGTGACTGAGGAAAGAGGAAGAGCAGGGCTTCTCCATACTCTGACTGCTTGCTTTCCTGCTTTTCTTGCTTCCAGATCCACCTCACCAATGTGTCTGTTCCATCAACACAACCGCTTCTTGCCTTCACTGTGGTGAGATGGAAAAAGTGCTTCTTGGAGATGGGGATCTTTCTGATTTAGAACTTTTTATGTTTTCAGTTGTATTCTCAACTAAAATCTCAGTTGATGATAATGATGATAAATTGAATTGTTATTAATATATAACTATACACACTCCTGAAGTGTTGGGTGACATACACATAGTTTAATAAAGGATTTTGTTCACCTATGGGCGTATATACCTTCACTGCTATTTTTGGTTATTTTTTGCATCTTTTTAATAGAAAATGGTGAAGGAAACTGAACCCTTATAGTATTTCTTGAAGATTAAGCTTCTGTAAATGTAATAAATTGATCATGCTTTCGTGTCTGTAAGAAACTGTATTTCCTCTGAGCTGCCTTAATCCAGTTCAGTGCCATCAAAAATCCTTTTTTTTTTTTTTTCCTAAGTCTTGCACTAAAACTGAATGGGATGCCATAAAAATAATTGGAGACATGCCTGGGGAAAAAAAAACAATCACCAACAAACAAACCTATAGGTCCAGCATTCAAAAAATGGTCCAAACAACGCAATCCTGTAAGTGCTGAAGCTTCGGATCATGTCAGTGTTCTTGTTAATCACAACAGTTACACGGAAAAAAATCTGACAAGCAAAAGTCCATAATCAAATAGCATAGGCAGTGCATTTCATGCAGTACAAAACATACGTTTAACTGACAGCACTCTGTAATATATGCAGAGTGACATGTTTCTTCGAGGACTTTCTCTTCCTCAGACGGTTTTAGAACACCTTTATTTCATTACCATTATATTTTACAGGAATAATATTTTTGCTTCTTTGTGGGTAAAGCATAAAATTAAGCTCATTCCTCGCACTCCAGGTCCCACTGCAGGTTAAAGATGTGCTTCGTTTTAATCATGCTTAAATCTCGCTGAGGTCAGAGAGGGACTCTCAAGTGCTTAAAACTAAGTACGAGTTAAGTGCTTTGCTGGAGCGAGTCAGAGGAAAAAGCACTTGGCTGGATCAGGGCCTTACAGCATCACTGTGGGATTAGCGGTGTGATTACAAGTAGCTTTTTGTGTTTTAAGTGTTTATTAAGTTAGAAGCCAGGGAGAATGTTGCAGCTTCAGATAGTCTTCCATAAAGATTCATTCGTTTTCTTCTTATTTTAAATTAAAAATTCCTTATTAGACTGCATTCTTTTCATGTACTTTCTTATGATTGCTCTTTGCCCTTTGTGTATGTTTATTGCTGTTTTCCACTCTTCATGCAAACTAGGAAGTTAGGCAATAAAGCTGGAGAAACAAGCAGGTATTATGTGATAATTGAACGCAACGTCAGTGTTATGATGCAAGTAATGCAACGCAGGGTCTCTTCTACTTCAGTAGCTAGACAGTAATTGCCTGATGGTAATCATGATAACTACACTCCCTGGAGTTACTTTACTGCTGTTAAGAAATATCTTCTGGATCTCTTACATGAGCATGATGAAAACCCCCACACTCAATCATTCTACTGAAAGTTGAATGAATATGATGCATGTTCCCTGACATGGTGATTTACACAAATAGAAGTTTTATTCTGCAAGGAGGGACAATATTTTAAAGCAGAAATAATTAAATCCAATGTGGAAACTTTGTTCATTGCTGTATGCGGGGTCTTCTTGTTTGAAGAGCAAGCATTTTATTACCTGTATATCACCTGCATTGCATTCCTTGGCAAGTGGGAATGTTACAATAACTGATTATATTAAGACCTTATTTTTGAAATATGTGGTCACAAAGAGTAATCAGCTCAGATTTGGTGTGAGGAGTGAATGGAGATTACATCCAGTTAATTGTTTTGGCAAGTTTGTCCCTCCTATATGAGCAATGATGCATTCCTATCTGAGCCACCTGACTGATGTATCCCTGCTCATTGCAGGGGAGTTGAACCGTATGACCTTTAGAAGTCCCTTCTAAATCAAATTATTCCACAGTTCTATGGTTCTTACTCCAGGTGGTAGCTGTGGCTGTTCAGCCCCACGTGGGCTGCTTTGGTTCATGGCTGCTTTGCTACCAGCTGTGTGGCTTAGGCCACCTAAACCGGGTGGGTTTGGAGTGTTATTTGCTATGAAAAATTAACAGTGAATATCACAGTGCATTGTACATAGTAATAAAATGTGGGTAACTGTGCCAATTATCTGGAAAATTAAAATTTTGAAACTGGGCAGAAGTATGCTGAGATATTTTCTCTTATTGCTTTCTTTGGGGGCAAGGAATGGAAGGTCAAAGTAATGTCATCTCTTGCATGACTGTTACTACAGTCCATGGGGTGAACTTCTGGGATGATGTGAGCATCTGAGAGGCGTTCAGTTTTGGGCTCCTCACTACAAGAAAGTCATTGAGGCTCTGGAATGTGTTCAGAGAAGGGCAGTGAAGCTGATTGAGGGGTTTGGAGCACAAGTCTTATGGGAAGCAACTGAAGGGAACTGGGATGGTTTAGTCTGGAGAAGAGGAGGCTCAGGAGAGACCTCATTGCTCTATACAACGACCTGAAGGGAGAGAGGTTGTAGCGAGGTGTAGGTCAGCCTCTGCTCTCATGTAACTAGTGATGGGAGTAGAGGGAATGGCCTCACATTGCACCAGGGGAGGTTCAGGTTGGACATTAAGAACGATTTCTTCTGTGAAAGAGTGGTCAGGTGCTGGAATGGGCTGCTCTGGGAGGTGATGGAGTCACTGTCCCTGGAGGTGTTCAGGAAATGTTTAGATGTTGTACTGAAGGACATGATTTAGTGGTAAATATTGGTGACAGGTGGATGGCTGGAGTGGATGATCTTAGAGGTCTTTTCCGACCTTGGTGATTTTGTGATTCTGTGTGCTGGATGCAGTGATGACCGTGGTAGAATACCTGCTGACTTCAGGGGTAGGATGTCACTTGTTCTCCTATGACAACAACATAACAACTTCTGGACTGAAGTGGACTGCTTTGGATCTGGTACTTTGTCTCTAACATTTTCCAGTAACAGATGCTAAGTAAAGGAAACAGGAGGATTGTAAGGCAAATGTTCCCTTGTCATACTTACTCATCTCAAGGAAGTAAGATAGCACGTTACTAACGAGTGCTTACCTTTGGACCATGCCTGGCAGCCCTGATAAATCTGCCTAACACCTTTCCAGATCCATCTATTTTGATTTCCTCAAAATTCATCAACAGTGAGTTCTACAATTAAAATGCATTAGGTAAACCAAAACCAAGGAATTGTATGTTTTGGCGTACAGCCTGGAGGTTACTTCTGTTTGAAGGAAGATATTCACCTCTGATAACAGTATGTATGTATAAGGAAGGCTGTCCTACAATGTCTTCTCTGATTGTGTCCTCCCTGCTTCTTATCCTCATCACAGTCCCTCTGCTGTTTACCAGGCTGCAGGTTTTCACTAACTTATTGTCCTGCCTATCTTTTAAAGTAATGCGGGTGTCTTAGTCTATGTACCTAAAGGTGCACAATTTCCCCTTGCCTTTAAGTTGGTTCCCTGTTTACTTCTTTTTTTGGTTCTGCCCAGTCATTGTAGTGTGAAAAGTAACGTGTAATTATTCTTTTCTGTGCTGTTCGTGTTTTGATTGTTGCTGTCTTTTCCAGTCTGATGAGTCTGTGTAGTGCCACCTCCCGTGGGAGCTGATCGGTGCAGCCATGTGTCAAATAGGGCTACGAAGATATCTGTGTTACGGGCGGTTTTGTGACTAACTGACTTGAGCTCTTTGAAATCATTAGATAGGCCTCTATTCTATTTATCATCCTTTTCTCTTTTAGGTTAATGCAGATGCTTACACACACAGCAGCTTCGTTAGGATATCAGAACTGTCTAATCTGAGTTTTCAGTGGAGGTTGCGTCTTATTTTCTTTTGAAATACCTCGTCCAGCACTAACAATAACCTCGGTAACAATGTTACTGAACCATTTAATTTAATTAGATAATCCATTACTCAAGAATGCACACATCCAGCAGAAGCAGGGGAATTTCTTTACCAACTGGCAGCAGCTTTCTTACAGGTCTTGGAGCACGAACAGAATGTTGCAAACCACTATTCCCAATGGCTTCTGTGAGTTTCTGAGCAATTGAGCAGAGTGAGCTAAATTCCTCACTCCTGTATGATGGTGATATATATACCAGTAGAGCTTCATTGGTTTCAGTGAGATTTCTCTAGACACGTATCAGCTGATTTTTCTGATGCTCTTCTTAAACTCAAAGAAATCAGAAGGGTTAATGATGGTGTGTTTTTGATCATATCACGAGATAAAAAAAAAAAAGGTTTACATTCTAAAGCATACTAAAACAATGACTGAAAATGAGGATGTTTTTGATGATTATACAAGCTAGTCAGCTCTTTGGGAAGCCTTCATCTTCTCTGAAAATGATGACGGATCCAAAGGACCACTGGTCAGACGTAAATCTCTGCAGTGCTCACATCTTATGGAGTCTGATGCAGCCTCAGAGATTTGAGCCCACATCTTTCTTAATGAAAATAGAAAATGCTTTTTTAAAGCACTACAATGAAGATATCCTATGGCTGGATTTGAAAAATGACTCCTGTAAGTCATCCCTGGTTTCTGCCTCCCCCTGTTTTTCAAAGCCATTCTTATAGAACTATGCAAATTATTTTAAATAGACCTCAGGCTAGTGCCACTGTTTTAAATGCGTAACAATAGTGTGAAAGATGTAAGCATGCAGTTTAATTTATTTGCAGCGGAAGGTCTGTGCTTATCATATTTACTCCTTTTTCCTCTCTCCTTTTTTAAAATGAAGAATTAATCTGTGAGAGGGAAGCAGACCTAGAGTTGTGCTCAAGGACCCATGTACCCCTCCTGAGTGTAAGAGCATGGGGAGGACAAGGATCACACTCACGTTTCTCTACCGTAACCACCTCCATTTTCTTCTTCTAACGCCTTGTTTCCTGCACTAATATTCTAGTTCTTTTGACATAATGAATGAGCTTAGGGACTTGAAGGAGTTTCGGTACCATTTGTTTTTTATCCTAAAGGAAAATACAAACCCCTCTGCTAGATAGGACTCTGCATAAAAATAAGTGTTTCTGTAATACAGAAGTTGAAGGTGACCTATGGTATTAATGGATGCAAACTTTTTCAAGCTGAAAACATTCCTCCCTAGGTTTTTGTTTGTTCTGGCTAACACTTTTCTCTAACGCTTTAGATACTGCATACTATTTAAAGCGTGCAATATCCAAATGGTGGTGTAGATAATTGAGCATCTTAATAGACTTTCATCCAGCAAGTATTGTTTATTGATGTAGTTGGTGAGAAAATTGAATTGAATATGGATAAAAATAGATTTCCTAGTTTGACTTTTTAAGATTGAGATTGAAAACAAATATTTTGCCAAGTCAAAAACTGGAAAAATATTTGTTTATGCCAAAAAGGGTGTTTATGACTGCAGCCTGCTAATGAACAGCATAAGAAATATTAGAGAAATCATTTCAAATGAGAGCAGATTCAAGAGTTTTTATTTAGAAGGTAAGAAGCTAGCCTGCTTCTCCTTTTTCTTGCAATTTCTCTTCTAAGTTCCATGCTAAGAATCACCTAATTTATATATTTTCTTTTAAAGTCCAGTGTACATTTCTTTGCTTAGCTGTACCTCTATATGAGAAACAACATTTATTTTAATATTACTCTGTGCTGTTGATCAATATTTATGCCATTAACCAAGCAGCTGTAAAACAAGCTGCTTGTTCTAATACTTAACTAAAATATTTCTTTATTCTTTCTACAAATTGCTCCTTTGCATCTCCTGTTTATTGTGAGAATAGGTTATTTTATATCTTCACAGCTGAAAATCATTAAGGAGTCAATAGCAGCTAGTGCTCAGAGGAGTGGCTGAAGTGCTCTGAGCAGAGATGGGAAAGGATGGTATGACTCTCCTTCCCATCCAGAGAAATCCTGATGGGACGAGAGGCTGCCTGGTCCTTTGAGTTGGAATTTGTCCTCAGTATCCATAAAAGCAGGTCTGAGACCCATATGCTCACAGAGTTCTTAACAAACTCATTAATATTCACAAATGTGTGCCAGGAATTGGAAGGATGAACTAATGAGAAATGATTAAGAGTTAAATATGCATAGAATAGCTTAGCAACTATTAAAGCAAAGGACACAGTAGTTGCCTGCAAATAGAGAATGTAAATAAAAAGGGCAGAGGAATTAGTGAGGTTGGTTCTGGAACTAATGGAATAATACGCAGCAAAGTTGTTGTCTTTTTGCTTATTAAACTTTCTTTTAAGCTCTAATGCAATAGGCAGCACTGGAAAGAAAAACGAGAAGGAAATTTTAGGATAATTGGATAAAATAGGAAATAAAACATCCAGACCATGTCCCAAATGTCAGGTTTAGATGATGCCCTCTGCATGTGAAATCTTTCAAAAAGGCAAGGAGGGGGACCAGGGCCTGTAGGTCTCAGCTCAGTGCCCAAGGTATTGGTGGAACAAGCCTTTGTGGATGTGACATCTGAGGGATGAGGAGGTTGCTGGAGCAGCTAGTGTTGGTTTGCAAAGGGGGAATTGTGCTTGGCTGGTGTTTACCTTGAAAAAAAGGATTCCATTTGAGGACCAGGTGACAGTGATGAGTGCCATTTAGCTCCATATTAGCCTGACTGTCAAAACAGATCCCACAGAATCCTTACAGCCAAACAGAGGCCTTTGGAGATAGCCTGCTGAGAACACATCTAGAATACTATGGCCAGTGCTGTCTGAGCATGGGAGAGCTACATCATCCCATCCATCCTTATGATCAGAAGCCATGTATAAGATTTTTTGTATTGGTAGTTGTTTTCTATATTGTTTAAAACTGGTTTAAAATGCAGGTCTATTGCAAGAGGTTTTTTTTATATTTATTGTTCTAATTTAGTTGACAAATTGATGCTACTATAAAGCCAATGTTCTGTTAAATCTGGTTTGCTTGAAGTAATACTTTACAGGTGAAACACTTGAATAATTGAAGGGTGCATGCCTGTTATGCTTCTTTCAGTGATTCATGTGCCTTTGAATGTATTCAGCAAGATTTACTTTAATACCATGCATCCTACAGTAGAACATTTCAGTACCATCTGCTTATTTAAAATGCTGTAATTCTGTTAGGCAAGTCAACTAAATGAACCACCAGCTAACAGAATTAGTGCATGGGCTTTCAAAGTTCTGCATCTGTAAAACAGTTCTGAAGGGCATTTGTGGCAGGGTCATTAGCCCACCTGTGGCTCAGTGTGTGGAGGTGGCTGGGGACACCAGCAAGGTTCCGAGCTACAAGATTCTGAAACTTCATTTACCTACAAGTATGCTTAGAAGTATTCTTAAAATCCTAATTTGGATTAGATGATATAATAGACTTCAGTCTTCTCTAGAATGTATTTTATTTTAAAATTGATTGCAATACATGCCCCAAATACTTGTGAAAATGTGAAGGAAGCTCTGTATGAAAAATGGGAGATTTAAGTTCAGCTGTAGATTGAATATTAGTGATTTATATTGGTGTTGGTGATTTCTGTGCTTGGAAGAACAAGAGTTCTTTTAGATCTGAATCTTACTGTAACAATACCGTGTCAGATAGCATCAACCTCAACTAAAGTTAAAAAACACACACACACACACAGAAACCTTTTTGCCTTTCTTACAAGAAATAGTATTATTGCAAACGTGAAGTATGGAGAAAAGCCATTACTGCCTCCAAGGTGGTATGCCATCTCAATAAGACTTATCTTCTAGACAAGAAAAACATACTTTTCCTGTCCCACGTGTACTACTAACCACCACTTACAAAAGCTTTGTTTTAAAGTGCTGGCAATTTTACCTAGGGCACACACTTTACTATATTTAAAAGGTCTCCAAGGAATACTAGTAAATCTAAGGTGAACCATGAAGACTCATGAATACAATGAAGTTTAAAGTTTTGCTGTCTCCAAGTTTTTGTTATTTTTCCTTTCTTTTCAGTACACAAATCTAACTTCCATCCTGCTAATATATCCTTAGTGTATAATTAATATCAAATTTTAAAGGAGTGGCTAAAAGAATAAATTCATGTCTTTTCAAGAAAACACAGCAATGTGACAATAAAAACCAATAGACATTTGAAGTAAACTAACAACATAACCAGCAATCTGTTTGGGTCATGAGCCAGAAGAGGCCATCTGGCATTCCCAGTGATAGCATGAGCAAGAGCTGCCACCTTTTATTGCATATTGATAAGGTCTGGTAACTGCTGGGGTGCTCCAAGTGAATACGAAATTTCAGACGTAGTGGGTAATGCTGCATCACAAGTGGTAATTAATGCAACAGAAGAATAACATTAGTGGACACGTGGGCTTTCCAGTTAGAAGCGATCTACTTTGCTCCAAAGACCTGGGCACTGGAATTCTGCAACCAAAAGGCTTATTTAAGATAAACAAAAATTTAAGGGACTGTCTATGCAAGATATATTTGGAGAAATGTCTGGCTGTCAGGCTTGGCCTGCAAACTATCTCTACACAGCAATGCGGTAATGGCCTTCTATCATGAGTGTCTCCAGAGGTTTCACTCAGTGAAATCCTACTGAGAACCAGTGACAAAGTAGTTTACAAGCTATACCCTACCTCTCCAGCAGCCTGGATTTTACATGGCTCAAAGTTTGGGTTTGGTTTTGGTTTTTTTTTTTGGTGAGCGTGTTGGCACATGCTGTTGAAGGTGATGCCTGTTTCATAGATGCATTCTTTAATTCATCTTTTATTAGGGTGACACCTTTTTGACTTTACTAGAACTTTACATGGAATTAACAAATGTATGATATTAGCAAATAACATCTCAAGGCTTTTCCTTGTGGGGACAAGGCCTTACTCATGAATTATGATCCCACAATGAACATTACACGTGTCACTCTTATCTCCTTCAGAAATACCCATATAATTTTGTTAGGGTTGAGAGCTTTTGGAGTAGTAACTGGGAGAGCTGAGTTTAATAGCAGAGTTAAGGCGAAAAGATGATGCCAATAAGATTTCCTCTTCGTTCTTACTAGTCATTTTCCTGGCATGTATTTGAATACCTCTCAGCCTTTTATACCTAGGAGCAGAGGTTATAATAATGGCTTTAAATGTGTAATCTTGTGCGATAAAACCCCTGCCATTAATGCAAGGTTAAGTATCTGATTTTCAAACCTATCAAGGTCAGGAAAGTAAGGAGATAAAATTACCAATGCAATTTAGCTGGGAACTTTAATGTATTAACCAGTTTACAACTCCTTATATAATAATGGAGGAGCATCTGTCCCAGCAGTATGAAAAACAAGTTTATAATGACTCAGCTGATTCTCCAGCTGATAGGTAAGCAGAGAAATCCATACCGATCTCAGGCAGGAACCAACAAGGTACTTGCAGCTCGTTGGGGTTAGACAATTGACCATTCTGCTCCTTTGAAAATTCTCTTCCCAGAAATTGGGGTTTGTAAGACTCCACTGCAATTTAGAATACATGGCCTGGCTTTGGCTCCATTGTCTAGACAGAGGAGAAAAAGGTCTCTTTGATTTTTATTGCTTTCTGGTGGGATTTCTTGTACCATTATAGGCAAAAGTCTGAAATATCAACTGGAGGATGCTTGCAAAATATGGATCAATCATTTTAGAAGGTGACAATCTGTCTTATCCAATATTTATTTTATCCAAATATTTTACAAAATCTGTGAAAAGTGTAGGAAGTAAATTGTCTGGTTTCACACTCCTCTCTGTTTTTTGGGCCTTAATAAGGTCTCAGAATCATCCCTGACAATTTAGACAAATTGAATTTGTTGTTTTTTGAACTTGATCTTGGTAAGCAGCATGATTCCTGCCTGATGTTCTCATTCTTCTGTGATGTGTTTTGTCTATAATTGGCTATGAAACTTTCTTTCATACTTCTGTACTAAATGAGTTTTGCAAAAAGTTTAATAGTTCCTCTGCTTGCAGTTAGTCCTGCTGCAGAAGTGTTCAAAAACAGAGAACTAGGTGAAAAACTCTCGAAGGATTAAGTGTGATGATTTTAGTTTGCTTTTAATTAAGCTTTCTTCTTCCTCCCTTGAAGCTCTGACTCCTCTGAGGCTTGACATGTACTATAAGAATTTCTCACTGTAATTCACATCAGCCCAGTGAAAACTACAGCGAGACCCAAATCACAGCCCATCTTCCAGGAACTGAGGCCTAGGGATCACTCATCCACTATGGGTACAAATTGTTTGAAATGAGCCAAAACTGAGCATGCATTTAGCTTCAACCCAAATTTTAGTCACTAAGCTTATTTCCCTAACAAAAACATGAGTAACGATGTGCTAATTTGCTGTGTGCTGATTTGAGCTTGTGCTGAAGCTCACTTGCTCACCCAAGGCCTCAGCCCATCCCAAGAGAGAAGCTGCAATTATACAAAAATTATTTCATGCTTCTAGGGTGATCTTTGCAATTCTTGCCTTTCCCCCCATTCTGATATCACCAGAACAAACTGGTTCTTGCCTGTCTCCTTGATTGCCCTCTTTCTCTCCCTTCCCACCCACTTCCCTGGTGTTGTGTGCCCACCTCTTCTGTTGTTACCACTGAAAGTGATGGGGAGAGAGGACCTCTTCCTTCCAGGATGCTTCCTACACACATCACATTCAGGCCAGGGCTTTTGTTTGCCTCATGGCAGCTCACATATTGGTAGACAGTAATTTGGACAAAAGTTTATTTCAGCCTGCAGATGTTGGTTGTTTTGCTGGAAGATTATCAAAAATTGCAAAGGAAGAGAACTGTTGCTGGGCTGAATTCTCATGTGCCAAGGATGAATTTTCACTCCTAGTAAAACTCAAAATCAGAGCAAATCCAGGATTCTGCTCTGCATGTGGTCTGAAGACAAAGGGATTCATAGCTCTTTAATTCATGAGACATGATGTCTCACTGAAACATGGATGATTTAAATGCAGTGGGCTAAAGAATGCATAAGGAAATAGAGAAATACAGGGAGGCAGCTGTGTTTACAGTGTTCAGTTCACTGAGAATCCTTATGTGAGCGTGATGCTTATGGATGTACTGTTGCAGTGGGTAATGGTGAGAACTGACTAGAGGACTGGTGGACCATAAGGGATTCATTCTCCATTATTCCTTTTCATGAGGTTATCCTTTTAAAGGAAAAATTTTCAAAGCAAGGAAAGCTCTTTATACATCTTAATTATGGAGGTCATTGAAGTATAGAACTTTTTAATACCTTTGCTGAAGGTCTGTAGCAAATTTGTGGTGGACTTAAGATTTTAATCATGTTTTATGTTTTCATTTTTAGAAAACCATTAAAATTCTTTTTTTTTCCTCTCCTCCAATCCTAAATTCAGTCTACACAGTCCTTACACAGACTTTCTGAATGAGATCTGTAAAAATGGGAAGCTGGCAGGGTCTTCCAAGATGGCATGTTAAGTCATTCCTATAATGTTTTCTACTCCCTTCTATGATATAAATGGTTGGATATGATGATCTTGAAGGTCTTTTCCAATGTAAATGATTCTGTGATTCTATTAAATAAGACTTGGCCACGTATATTTGGAGATAGAAGAAAAAATAATGGTGATCTTCAAGTCAGCAGCAACATATCTTTCTGCTAATGGGCTGTGTAGATGTGAAACCATACTAAGCTAAAATGAAGTTAAGTTTTGTTGATAAGTTGTTCCTTGAGCTCAGGTATAAAGCAGATGAGCTAAACACCATAACAAGTTGGAAAGGAGGTGTTGTCTCCTTATCTTTGCAAATGCCACCTTGAGTAGAATTTAAAATGCTGTGCCTTTCGTTCATTTGAAACAAAATGAAATTCTGAGACATATTACGTTGAAAAATAAATATTTTTTGCTGGCCACCACCCGAAATACCAAGTGTTCCCTCAGCTTTTCGTAATGTTTACTTTTGTAGATGAAATGATTGGCTTATCAGAGCACAACTTTGCATTTGCTATGACAAAAACTGTAACATAGATTGCACAGTGTAGATTGAACGATCTGGAAATAAGAGGAAGTATTTTAATGTGAATATAATAATAATAAAAAAAAGAACAATTGTTCTTTATTGTGACATGCAAGTCATGCAAGATGAATAAAACTCAGTATTCTACCCGGTAATCAGTGACGATAGTATTTCCCTTAATACAATCTTTTAAAATACTCCGGCTGTCCATCTTATAGAAAATAATCAGGATTTAAGCAGCATAGCTCTAGACATTACGTTAAATAATTTCCTCCCTCCCACCCTCTATGCATCCCTCCATCCATCCCTGTTTTCTTTCACACAGTGTCTTACATGAAGTTCAATTAGTGAAAAATGATAAAAATGTAAAATGCCACCTTGCTTTTAAAGCTTTTCTTTGCCACCAGGAATTCATTATTTTCCTTGTAAAATTGACATTTTTTTAAAGGAAAAAAAAAATCCATCAAGTATCCCCACTAATTGGAAAACTGCATGTGTGATATAATGTGATACAAAGTAGTCAAGGCAGTGCAAGTCTCCAAGGGACATTAAAAGTTAACAAGCCCTGCTTGTGTGGAGCCGACAGTGGCATTTGAAATTCATCAGATTAGTAGGTGATACATTATTGCTCTCTTCTGATTATCATAACTCTGCATTCTATTTATATATTTCTAAAAGAGACTCACAGGCATGATATTTGTGGTGTTTCTCACTTCCTTCTTTATCTCCATCCTTCTCTCCCTCTCATCCCCTGGTATCTCCAGCAGAGGTTGTCTGCACAACTTTTTCTCGTCCTATGGGCAGAGTTAGTAGCAGTGTCGTAAGCTATTGGATTTTAATTAGGGAAGACACCTGCATGAAGAGTAGGAAATCTGCTCTGCACCCAGAAAGTAAGAAACAGACACATCTATAGCAGACCATGGCTCTTCCTGTGTTCATAGATTGTACCAGGTGAAGCAGAGGTCCCATGGTAATGTGGGTTCTTGTAGTTGCTGCTCATGCCTACTTCTGTTGGAAAGAATTTTAAAGAGTAAACATAGTTCTGGCATTATGTGATGCAGACAGGCTGATTGCAGGTACTTTTTAAAAGAGAAATAATTCTCACTTGTAGGAGAAAAATAAACTGTGAGCATTGTCTCAGTGGCTGTTGCTACAGACTATTGTTTGCAAACCTGATTCTCCAGTTTGCGTTGCAGAAGCAAATGCATCATCTGGCAAACTCCGGAGTCAGTGCCAGGCCTGCAACACAGCTTTGTGGCAATGGCTTTGACCAGTCTGGGTAAAATAACTCATTTGTTTTGCTCTGTTATTCCTGCTCTGAACAGCAGCCTGAGCACTGCTCTTCTGAACAGCGATTCCTCCAGGAAGTGGGTATGTGCAGAGATGTCTCCATGTGCTCCCTGTACATGTGTTTCTGATCAGACCTCCTGTAGAGTTGGGTTAGCACAGATCAGAGTTTCCATGGAAAATAATGTCCTACAGCCAAATGAAGTTGTGCTGTGCTGACTTAATGAACTTGCGTGGTTAAATGCTCCCTGCTCATTTCTGTTTCTTCTGTATGTGCTTTGCTATATATAAACACCAACAAAACAGGATTTTCTGCTCCGAGTGAGGCTCCACAGTTTAAAAAGTGTTGATGTTGAGTAGGATAGCAAAAAATTCCCCTTGCAGCCCATCAGCAGCTGGGTTTTGTGTGAACATTTCTGTCCATGACACTCGGTACCCATGAAAATGAGACTACTCAGTCTCCTCATAAATATCCAATGAGCTATAATGTCATCAGTCTTCCTGGAAATAAAATATTAAACACTGTAAATGGTATTTGACCTCTATTACAGTGTCTGGAGGATTAGAAATGCTCCAGTTTCAAGCAGCGTGCTGTCAGTTGTGCCCTGAGCTCTGTGTTTGCTGGAGGTAGGGGATGACTGGAAGGAGAGCAGCCCAAGCAAAAGCTGCCTTTCCTCCAGAACCTGCCATCCACACTGTGCTTGTGTGCTTTCAGATGTGTTCAGATGTTATGGTGGAAATACAGAAAACGGGCCACTGTCATATCTCCTGATATTATCAACCATACGGTATCAAACCATTCCAACAGCTTTGCTTTCAGTTTTTCAGAGATGATATATTTAACACCTGTACTTGCGATTCCCTTCAGAGCAATGACAGCATGTGTTTCCAAACAAGGATGAGCTTGGAAGTAAACTGGATGTAAGAGTTGGAATTCAAAGTGATTTTTGTATGTTTGGAGCAGTTGTATGATTAAAATAGGATGTGCTCAACAAGGGAAAATGCAACATACTGCACTCAGTGGGAATACCAGTTGGGTAGATGTCATTTCTGGATGGGGCTCTGCATATGCTGGTCTAGTGGGAGGCATTCCTGCCGTGGCAGGGGGGTTGGAACTGGGTAGGCTTTAAGTTCCTTTCCAATCCCAACCATTCTATGATTCCATAACATATTTTCTTCTCTAGAAGTTGTTTACCTGGTTGGAAAGACGGATGGAAATTATTTGTCTTGGTGGTAAATTCATAAAATAAGCACATAGATTTCCAAACAATTAATATTCTAAATCTCAGGTTTGATCTGACTGTGTCTATTTGAGTTATACGTTATTTTACCTATACACTGCTAATTAAAAAGTGCATTCTGCCCAATAAAAGTCCGGTTGGATTTGTGCTCTTTCATACTTCTATCAAATTGAAGTAAACAATCATTTTATAATTTTTAATGGAAGTCTATTATTTAATAATGCTTTGCCTTTTGTCTTAGATAACTCTTGTAATTTCGTTAGCATAAAGTAATCCCTTCTTAGTTTGTATGGCATACTTAATAATGACACCATGATTTTCAATAAAATATTGAGTCCTGGTCTCAAATCCCAATGCCTACTAGACATCTTTCTAATTTGAAAATAATTTCATGGCTATTTTTGTTTCATATTACGATCTGATAAATCCACAGACTGTAACTCAGTTACAGGCTCTGTTCTTCAAACTTCCTCTCTGTTCCCACATAGAAAAATACAATCTTTTGAAATAAAATTCTATTTTTATGAGAGTTTGCTGGTTTCTTAGATCAGCTGAACTCTTGTGGTATACTGAACAGTTCTTGTTATCTGTGTGCTTTCTTTCTGGAGCTCAAGGAGGAAATGCATGTGGTTTTTAGGTAGGTAAGCTGATGTTTGATGTGATGCATTTTGGCTACCTGACAGAAGGGCAAGACCAAAGCTCCAGTATAGATGAGGCTGTGTTAAAAAGCATGTGGAATGGCTACAGGGGGTTGTGGGAAGCTTGGATCTGGAAGGACTTTTGGCCTGGTTTTGGCAGGGCAAGCAAAGCTGTGTGCTGCCCACTGCAGCTGCAGTCAAAGCAGATTCTCCTTTCCTTCCGGCACCTTTCTTTATGTGTGTCAGGGCTGAGGCTCTTTGATCCTGAGTGAGCTTGAGCTCAAAATTAGCCAGAAAACTTTCTGAACTCCTGTTTAATTTGTTTCGCTGTTGTTTTTTCTTTCCTCAACTTTCTGTTAATAATATTGTGCTGTTTTCCTCACTAAGTATCTGTGAGCACACCTAACTCGCATAAAATTGACTGTATTGCAGGTGCCCTCTCTTCACTAGGAAAATTTAAAGCTTCTGACTCCAAATCCAAGCATGAAATGATCCAAAGTGGAACTCTGTATTTCCTGTGACCTTTTCTCCTCCATTTAAATGTAGCCCATAGGTGTGCAGCTGCATCTTGCTGTGCCCTTGTGCCCAAGGACAGAACTCAGCCTACAGCACCCAGACAAAAGCCCTCTGCATGCACAGGCAGTAACAGATTGCAGTACTGCCGTCCTCGGTGCAGTGCTAAATTGCAAATTAAGATTTCTTTTCATGGACACAAAGTGCCACACAAACATTAGGACTGGTTTGTGTTGCCACATTACTGGCATTAAGCTTTTTCCCCATAAGCTCAGGGACGCTTTCTCACATTTCTGTGGGATATTTATTAGCTCTCAGATTGCTCATTAATTGTGACGAGCGAAAGTTAATGTAGATTCATATTATAAGTACAGTATTAAAATAGCATTAAGTTGGCTTGAACTTTGCTTTCTGAAGTTTGTCTTAGCTGGACTGGGGGCTAAATAGTGGCAGCATGGCCTTATAAATACTTGCCTTAAAGTTTGGTTTGTTTGAGTTTGTTCCGTTCATGTATATAGACAGGAAGAAAGATGTGTTCGTATAATATACAGGAGTTGGTCTTTGAAAACTTGGGTTTGAATCCCTGCTCAGGTCCCACATCTTTCTCTGCTGGTGACATTCATCAGAGCTGAGCAGAAAATCCACTTTCCCGTTACATTATTTGTATTCCAGTACAATATTTGCAGGAATATTTGAGAAGGAAGAACAAATTTAATGATCCCTTGGGTTTCTTTTCAGTACCACTTGGTTGTGTGTTGGAGCCTCAGTTTATGTCATCGTAGTGTTCTTCCTAACTCATAAAATTTCCTAACGCAAACAGGTTAAGAGCAGATTCACACAGTTTCTGCAAAACTGTGTTTAACATCTACAGATCAATTATATGAAGTTAACTCATTGGATTTGAGTTTGATTCTCCCAGTTATTTGAAAACACAACTGCTATGATTATGCAGAGTTTATAATCGTATAATCATTCCCAGTGATAGATCCTCTTGGCTTAAGATCAGCACATATGCAACCTCTTCATGATCAATGCTTTAAACTTTCAAAGATTCCCATTCGCACACAAACATTTTTCCTCTTTAGACTGTAATCCACTTTATGGGTCTATAATTATTTCCAATTATCTTATGTAAACCGTCTTTATCTTTCCTTTTAATCTGTGTAGTCTCCAATGTAATAGCTGCTAATTTAAATCCTACCTGTCCCCCACCTCCTCCTGCTGCAGCTGTAACCTTGCGCAGATTCTTTTCTGTGAGGGTTTTTTTTTTTCTTTCCCAAGCTTTATGACTCAAAAATTCATCCTTGCTTTTCTTACTTTAAGAATGAGCCTGGCTTTCTTTTGTTTATTTTTGGATTCACTGTCTCTTCCAATTCTTATTTTTTTAAAGTAAGGAAAGCCATTGTTGTGGTCTTGCTTTGTAGCATTTATATATTCTTAAGTCAGTTTTAATCTCTGTGCTTTTACCTTGTTCAGATGTCAACCTATTCACCAAATTGTTTTATTCTGCAGCAGCTTGAGCCTTACATTATTTCAATAACTAATTGTTTTTCACCTTGATCTTCCTAGCTATGGTCTTCAAAAAGTATTCTTTTAAAGTCACTGCTTATGTCGTGGAATCATAGTATGGTTTAGGTTGGAAGAGATCTCAAAGCCCATCTACTTTCATCCCCTGCTGTGGGCTGGTTGCTCCCCAGCAGCTCAGGCTGCCCAGGACCCATCCAACCTGGCCTTGTGCAGCTCCAGGGTTGGGGTGCCCAACCTGGCAGCAGTGCCAGGGCCTCACCGCCCTCTGAGTAAAGAATTTCCTCCTAACATTCCCTCCCTCCCTCCCCTTTCATATTCTCATATGAAGAAAGAGAGTAAGGCCGGTTTTGAATTTCCTTTTCTGTGTGAATAGTTCTTTGGTTACTTTTTTCCTCCTGTAGGAAATCGCTGCTGCTTCTTCCTGCCACTTATCTTTGAGAACCTCTAGTCTTTGTTAGCAATTTGGCCTGGTAAGGTGATGGCAGTTCATAGCTGTTGAGGGGAAAATGATTGCTTGGTTTGTAAGTGCATTAGGTTTTGAAAGTGTTTTAATAGCAGGAGAAAGATTTCAAAATGGTCTCTGTTAGAGGGCAAATGAGAGTGTTGACAGTGGCTAGTGGCATAAAACAGACTGCTTCATTTAGTGCCAACCAAAGCTTTTTCCAGTATCACAGGCTTAGTTAAAATTTGAAATAACCAGGTCTGGTGATCACAAAGCCACAGAAACATGTACACTGATGTTCGTGATAAACTCTGTTGGCTGGGCACAGAGTGTAGGAAAAGCACGTAACTTTGGAATATGGTATTTAGTTTTACTAGGACAGTAGGACAGATCTCTCTGATACCATTCACAGACCATGATAGAACCAGCAGTCTTCTAAATCAATCATGGTAATGCGTGCCAAAATCTCCTTTGGGGAGGAAAAAAAGGAAAAAAGCCAAGAGAGAAGTGCAGTGCTGAAATCTTTCCTTCTTCCTTGGTCTCTAAGGCTAACTGATTAAAAGTGCTGATATTCTCTTAGTAAGAGAGAGCTTTTCACAACTGGAATTCCTATCTTCCTGCAACAGTAAAAGTGCCATCAAGTTACATGTTGAAATTGAATTAACCTCTATGCAGGAAAAAACAGGCATCAAGGAAATCAGTCAGAAAACTGGCCGGTCCCATTGGGAACACTATCATGACAGAAGGGTTAGGTTTTGAGCAAGGTTAGTGCAAAGGTTTTGGATGAAATTAGGATGCTGAGTAGAAAAGTTCTTTCTGGTTCTGACAGAGAATTTGTCTGGTGAGGAGTTTTCCACTTTCTGTCTCGTGACGGTCACCCACCTGCATCTGGTCAAAGCATGGGCTTCACAGTTTGTTTATATAAATCACATACGGTACCCATACCACACTTTCCTCTCCCCAGGGGACACTTGCCTAATGCCAAGTCTCCCAGACCTCAGCTGTTAGAAATATGGAAGTGAGAGTGATGCTTGCATCCTTTAAGACCTTCTTCTCATTCTCAACCTTCACCAGCAGTGCCCAAGGACCAGATCCTGTGATCCAGTTTTCCCATGCTATGACAATGAAAGCTTGTTCTTAATAACGAACATTAATTTTGAATGTGACAGCTCATCCTTGGAGCTTCTGAGTATGAATTACCTCGCAGAAGTAACAGCGGTGATCTTAGTGGTGCATATTGTTATGCACACCACACACATTCTCGTTTGCCTACTCCTTCTCCAAATGATATTAATGTTAAAAAATTAATTGAGCATGAAGATGTTGTATTAGGCCCACAGAGCATATCATGCTCTACAGCTTTTGTAGTTAAATAATTTAAAGTGAAAATAATTTTCAGAATCATTCTATGTGTGTTTATTTATGTATGTGGAGTATTGTAAAGTCTCTTTCATCTGGGACATGATATATGAGTTGGCAGACCCTCTCAATATGTCATGAGCTTGAATTGAGTCCGAAAATGTACTCATTTCAATCCATCATCTGCTGTTTTTTTCAGTGATCCATGTGGAACGGGGTTTTCTGGCAGGAAGGTGAAGCATTAAATACACATAGAGACCAGAGCACGCTTCCCCCTGCTCTGGGTGGTCTCTCTAGGATGGGATTAGTGGCTCCTGTTGCTTAGCCACTGATGTACTTCTTTATGGATAAACCAACGAGTTACATCTGTACATTTTTGGAGCAAAACTCATTCTATAAGGAAATAAGATGCAGTATCTACCTAATGTTCTTTGGGGAGTAGATTCACTTCTTTCAGCTTTGCTTCCTAACGTGAGAAAGAAAATGAAACCCTTCTAAATGAGAAGGGTATAATATTTATCCAGCTGAAATGCCAGCTGGTATGGATACCTTTTCCATTGAAATGATTTTCTTTGCTTCGTAAAGAATTCTAAGAGGCTTTCAGCTAGTGTATTTCAGAGCTGGGCAGATATGTGCATGTACACATACGTGTAGTGATGCATATAGTCCCTCTCCCCATCTTTTTGGCAAAGGGTAGTAAAGATAGACCAGGTACAAAAATTAACTCCTTTCTGCTGCTGCGTTCTCCTGCTCTCTAGGCAGGAGAAGCATTAGCCTCAACTTCTGTTTTAAAAACCATGCAAAACCAATGAAAATTCAAAAAGAACATAACCAGGACCTTAATGTTTAAACATCTCCACGAATGTCATAGATGAGTTAAATCTACCAGTAACCGTGCTCTTAAAAATGAATTACATTAAGCAAAAATACCCCCAACAACCTAAAACCAACCCCTCACCCTTCCCACTTCTGTTTGTTATTCCTGTAACAAGAGAGTCACATTGTACTCAGTTTGTTTGAGGGTTTATCAGGATTTGGAAATCTATGATCAGCAAACAAAGACTATGAGAAGTCACAGTGATAATTAGAAGCTAAAAGTAAATAACATCGCTTTTAGTTTCTAGGCAGATACGTTTCCTTTTATTGGTAGGGTGCAATTACTAAGACTGCTGCCTTAAACTCTCTGCCGAACTTCTGGACATAAAATAATGAGAGGAATGGCTTATGAATGTAAGAACATTTTGAACAATATTCTGCTTGGCTATTTCTCAGTAAGATGCAAAACACCTGTAAAATTCTACAGAATAATTCTGCTTTTATGTTATTCTGTGTCATGTTTAATACACAAACTGAGGGTGTAGTCATCGCTATACCTGGGAACTTAGCAAAGCAAAGTGAACAGACAAGAAGAGAAAACAGCACTGGAGTGGCTAAGAGAAAAGGAGCAGTGCTGAAATTCATCCTCAGGAAAGGGGAGTTACACTGATGTGATCTGTAATGCTGCATTACATACCTATATGTTACCTGTAGTCTGCTGTCAGGGAGTAACCTTGGTGTTGTCCTCTATCAACCATTCTTCTGGATTTAAAAGCACACATAAACTGTCCTCAAAGATGCAAAAGAGCTTTCTAATTTTCTTAAAATAGGTGGGATGTATCCTGCCCTAAATAGTCACTCCTAGAAATACAGTAAGAGGCTGCAAGGCATCGAAAGCTGTTTTAGGCGCTCAAATCCAATCTTGGCAAGGGATTTTGTTCATTAGCACTGTCTCTTGTAGACATTATGGAGGCAAGGTAATAGAAATCTTTTTTTATTGATTGGGGCTGTACTTCAAGAAAACAGTAATTGCCACCCTAAATTTAATTTGTAGATACTTATCTGGTGCCAATGTTCTGTTTTAGTATTAATGTCTTCCTGGAACTGCTAATGTGAATGCAAAAAACTTAAATTCATATTAGCATTACTAATTGTGTTCTAGATTAGTATGAAGTTCAGATTTTCAGTTTCTAAAAGGAGGCTATAGGAAAGAAAGGGACAGACTCTAGCAGACTGTTTCAACAGAACAAGGGGAGATGGTTTCAAGCCAAAAGAAGGGAGATTTAGACTGGACATAAGGAAGAAGTTTTTTGCAATAAGAGTGGTGAGGCGCTGGCACAGGTTGCTTGGAGAGGTGGTGTATGTCTCATACCTGGAGACACTCAAGGCCAGGCTGAATGGGGCTCTGAGCACCTGATGGAGTGGTGACTGTCCCTGTTCACTGCAGGAAAGTTGGACCAGATGGCCTTTAAAGGGTCCCTTCAAACTTGAACAATTCTGTGATTCCATGATTTTTATTTTTTTACTTAAGAAAATACAGCACATATTTTGGAAGACTGGTCCTTCAACTAAATGTTTGTTTAGTAAGAAACTTGCAAGAAGTGGCAAGTCTAATTTATATTTTTATTTTTTGCATTGGGAAACTATGTACATCGGATCTGTTTCTAACATAAAACGAAAGGCAAAACTTCAGAAATGAAGAATAGAAAACCATTTATTTGAAGACAGAATGGATGCATATAAAAGCATTTTGCTATATACAAAGTTAGCTGTGGATAAAAAAAAAAATGCTACTATTATGAGCTGGGAAAAAAGGGAGGAGGAATGATTCTGTCAGTTGCAGTACTGGCAGTTTTTCCTAGCTTTTTCATCGCTTAATTTGCAGTATTCTGAAGTCTTTCAGTTGGTATTTTTTATTCTTAGAAATTGACAGCAAGGGTCAGATCAAACCTTACATCTAGTTGCTGTTGCAGCCTTGAAGGTTCAATCAAAAGATCCTTATTTTATGATTGTTCTCTTCAAATTTCTTCTGGAAGAGGGAGGGAATGTCAAAGCTTCTGTATTCCTGCATCAGGACACAGACGTTTTGATCTACAGTTGTTCTGAATCACCCAGTCAGACAAATAAAAAGAGAGCATGAATGCTCAGAAGACGATTTGGGGTTTACTTTACTGAACCTGAAAGTTGTATGAGGTGACAGTTTAAAATGCTTTTCAAGTGAATTTGTAATTAATTGCTTTATTCCCTTCTTTTCACACCTTCCATCTTTTTTCTGGGTTTTGTGCCGCTGCTCCATCCCATCTTACATCAAAACCATGCTGTGTGATGAAGCACTCAGAGGTAGCATTCTGTAGATCTGAATTTACTGAATGGAGTATGAGTTTTTGAGAGCATTTCAGAAAGCATCTTTGTATCATTAAAAAGCTAGTTTTCTAAACTGTTTCCAGGGATTAAGTTGAGATGGCTATGTGGGACCTCGTATCCTTAGCATGTCAACCATTGACTTGCATGGGAGCAACGTGTAGTGATGACTGAGGGCAAAAGAGAACATGTGTAGATACAACCAAATGCCAGTATTTCATCATGCATTGTGTTGATACCTCCTTAAGTAAATGCTGGCACGTTGGCAACGTAGAAAACTAAAGCGTTTGGCTCTAGCAGTTACTCAATGGAATGACACTACAGGATGGAGCTAGTATCAATAAATATTATTGAGGTCCTTCCCTTGGTAGTCTTTGTCAGTTGAAGTGGGAGCTTATGTACTTATTTTCTCTGGAGAAAGAACCTGTTAAACAAACAAACAAACAAAAAACTGGCAGAAATGAAGACATTTATATGTGCCTTCAGGTTTTAGTGAAAGCAGAGTAACAGGACAATAAAAGTCTTTGTCTTTGTTTGTGGGCAGGGGTTGCCACTGTGATGGTGATGTTACATCTGCGGATCAGGAATGTGAGCCTAGCCACAGGCAGTTTTGAAAGCAGAGGTCTGTTTATTGACATATGCCTTGGTGTTTTAATTTTTCCTTATTTTCCTTGTGGTTATAGGAGAGTAGAAGGGAGAGAAGCAGCGATGTCTTCTCACCGTGTCTTCCCAAATGAAAAATGCACTCAGTTTGGGATTATCAATACCCAAATGATTGTCTTCATTGTCCTGCTGTTATCTTCATCCTGTTGGTAGCTGCAAAAACAGAAATGAGTATTCAGCCTCGTATGGGACTATAGAATAAATGTTCTTATGTATGTGGTGTAAGAAATATCACGCGCGACGTTCGCATGATTTATTGTGGTTACTCTTTTGTCTTTGGATTTTCAACATAATTATGGCCAAATCACAAGCTGCATTTTTTCCACAATCTTGACTTACATAACCAAAGATTTTATTAACCTGGGAATGAAGAACATGTTTTTGAAAGGGACTAAGCAGTGAAGTGATGAATGGAACTGTTTCCAAAGCATGCACATAAAGTGATATCATCTAGCTAAGGCTGATTTCTGCTCCATCGCTTCAACAGGAAAATAGCTATATTGCTGAAATGATTCGGCTTAGGCTCTATTATTTGCAGTGGCGCTTGACAGTTATGGAGTTGGAATTCAATTTCTTTCATCTAAAGCAGGTGTGCCTTAAAAAAATCACTCTGCCACTTCTGTGTAACGCATGGAGGTTGTTGGCTTCTTGCCTGAAAGCATTTCAGTGCACTTATCCCATTTTCATACCGCAGAAGTTGTCCATGAATATCATCCTGGTTTGAATACATGAGTGAATTTGCTTTATCCCAAAACAAGATAATCGATGATATGAAAAGCTTTATTTTATGCTGGCACATAGATTTAAGAACCCGTTTTGAAGGGCAGTTTTATAGAAAGCTGTATTAGAAAGCACATAAAAATGTTGATATTAATTTATTATTCAGGGCTAGAAGAAAGGTCCTCCTTAATCTTGATATATCTGTATTTGATATGACAGCTTATCCTTGATATTAACATTATGTATCCAAGTGCTACTTCCCTTTCTGACTCTAAAATACCCTACCTTAGTTTTTGATAGTGATATATCCAGGTAGCAGTTGTTTATTTGTGAGTAGTACACGGCACATTCACTTTATAGGAAAAGAGAGGGTATTTCTACAAGTGCCTGCTGGGATTTAGGCAGGTCTGGTTAGAGTAAGGATTCATTTTTTGTGGAAAAACTGCATGTAATATCTGAAAGAGTCATACGCATTTTTCAGGTCAAATAAAAATGTATGCTTGCATGTATGGCTCATAGTATACATGTCCATAAGTCTATATCCACAATTATACCAAAACACATATTTGGATTTTGGGTGAATATATATATTTGTCTGTAAATGTATATGTGTATATATATACACACATACATACATACATATATATATGAATGAAACATAAAATGCTGCAAAGGCCCTGTCCTGCTTGGTAAAAATGTGAAAATGATTCAGGATGCCTCTGAATACAATGAGCATGCACAAACAAGTATATGTGTTGAAGACATTCAGTGTTTTGATGAGGAAGCCATCAAATTTAAGCTCAATTAACTAATTAATTAATTGCATTCCTTTGTAGTAAGCAAATTGTCTGACTAATATGCACAGCATGTGTAGCTCCATTCTGCTTTTATTTGACTTTCTTTTTTATCTCTTAGTACTTCCATGTTTTTGTAATATAATTTATGCAAGCCACTTTCCCCTAGAACTCCATAGGTCAATAGTGTGTGTATTTACAGATGCTGAACACAGCTTGTGTAATTTGAGCGTGATGATTTGTGGTTTAATGTCTCTTGATCGTAGAGCCATAGAATCACGAAGGTTGGAAAAGAACTCTAAGATCATGTAGTCCAACCATCCACCTACCACCACCAATGTTGCCTACTACACCAAGTCCCTTAGTACCATATCTACACGTTTCTTGAAAGCCTCCAAAGATGTTGACTCAACTACCTCCCTAGGTAGCCCATTCCAGTGCTTGACCACTCTTTTGGAGAAAATGATGTATACATTGATGTATGAATTGATGTAGAAAGCAAGAAGAAAGTAATAGCAATGTTAAAGCCACTGGCTGTAGCGAAGTGCATTTTTAGACTTTACCAAAGTCAGTAGTATGTTTAATCTTTGAAAGATCATCCCTGAATTCATTCATATGGAATGTGAATGGCTTGTTGCTGTTTGGTTTACTGATAAATTCCTGTGTTAAAATTGTCAGCTATGAAATTTGCCTTTTGCAATTACTATTTTCTGAAATCAGTTAGAGTCCTCACTATCTTTATGCTTTAGAATATAGACTCAACAGACAGATCAGTCTAGTGCATTAATATTTAAACTGTTTTTGGGGTAACACAGCATCATGATAGCTTGCGGTGCATTCCTATCTAACTAGATATTGTTTGGCTTAAATTAATTCTGTTGGCTTAATTCATGCTGTTACCTTAATCCATTTAGAAAGAAAAACAAACAACCCAAGAAGGAAAGCACGATTGTATTAGATAAGACAGCAGTTACAACATACCTTTCAACTTTCAGAAAAGCTCCCTGTTGTACAATTGATGCAGTGGTTATCCTGGTCCCTCTGGGACTCGGGCCAAAGTTTTTGGTAAATGTGGTTCCACTGGAGAAGGGAACCATTTAGTGTGGGGTTTTTTTGAGAGTCACCCCTTCCAACCATGAACAAATGGAGTCTGATGAGTGTTTTGAATGTAAAAGTCAGCGGGAGCGTTTGTCTTCATGTGTCTGCCACAAAACTTCTTGCTAAATTATCTGGATCTCTCAAAGAGTCGATACAAATTAAAAATACGCAAAAGGTTTCTAAGAGAGTGATTGCTATTCTAGCAAGTTCATTAGCCTTCTGAGGAATGCTTCTGGCAGGCTTTGTTTAGCAGAACTCCAAAACAAAGTAAACCAAAAATGTCAGGAAATGAATTGCAAATCACTTGGCAATATAGATGTGAGAACTAGGAGGTAGATGATGAATAATTTGGGAAAATGTATATTGTTCCTCAAGGACTTTTAACTGCACAGAAGGGAACTATATCAAAGATTACAGCAGAGAAAGGGGAATAACTTTATTAAACGAATATGGGCAGCACAGCTTTTCCAAATAGACTAGCTGAACCAGCCTATAGACACTGTTCAGTCTGAGGGGAAAAAAAAGGAGTTCTGCAGCAAAGCTTTTTACTTCCAGCTCCCTGTATCTATCTTCTTAGTGTGTTCAGCCTATCCCCTGAAAAATATACTGCTAAAATGAATCTTTCACTCTACTGTTGTGAGACTAAGTTGAAGACCAGAAATAAAATTCAGTGGAAGAAATTGCTCTTCTAAACTGGATAAGGGGCAATTACCTTGCATCTCCTTCCCTGGGAAAGGGAGGTTGGCAAGATTGAGTTAGCTGCAGGTGCAGTCACCTGAGCATCCCTAGGCAGCTGCTGCTGAGGGAAGGGAAGAGGCTGCTCAACTCCAATTTAAGCCAGTTTTTTTGATAAATGTTGCATGCCACTACTACTGTATTTTCCCTGCTATTTGAAGATTCATTACAGAAACAGAGCAAAGCAAGAGTTTTAGCTCCCATAGCAAAACACAGAGGTGAATCTAACAAGAGAGGATTGTAGATGACACAGGCAAGGCTAATGTGTTCAGTGCCTTATATTCAGTCTTCACAGAAAGGTTAAATGTGACAAAAGGTTTAACATGTTCAGAATTAGTAAGAGAACAGGAATTCAAGGGAGAGCAGGGAAGGAACTGAATATTTAGGATTAGATAAGTCAGATTGAAGGTCAGTTTACAAGGTGAAATGGCTGGGAATAAACTAGGTTTTGAGCTTATGGTTTGCCAGCTACTTTAACTCCCCATATCAGAAGTCCTAGTGCATAAGTGAAATTTTACATGGAACAGGTTAATAGGGCTTCATAGAGTTTACCCAAGCTTTCTTGAAGATATGGTTTCTAAATGAGCAGTCATTAGCTTTGAGTACTCCTGAAGGACAGTGTTCTGAAAAACACAGTATATATCTTTAAATAAGAAAAGGAAAAGCAAGGTGGTGACAGCCATGTGGGTATCTGGGAAGATACTAAGGCAAATTATTAAACAATAAATTCATAATCTCCTCGAGCAAAATGTGGTAAGCAGCCATTCTAGCCACCACAAGTAGATACAATTTTATTTTAGGGGGACTTCTGACATAGTTGTGGTAATCATGCCAATGGGTCAAATAAGATAAGCAGGGAGATATTCCTGTCTGAGAAGCATTATCAATTTTTAATGATGTCACACTTGGAGGCAATGCAATCAGGTTTAGAATGAAAAATCTTTTTGATAAATGGGTGAAACAATTGGAAATCCATGAGACAAAATTAAGTAAAGATAAAATAAAGGCTGCGCTCACGAAGGAAAAGTCGACTGCATGGTTGCCAAATGGAAAATAAGCCATTAAGTATCAGCAGCGTGGAGCACTGAACTGGTTACAGTGCTATAACAGAAAAATGTAAATCTCTTGTTGTAAATGTATTGACTGAAAGTTTGAAGCCAATGGGGAGGCACTTAGTGGTGTTCCTCAGCTGCGTTGCTTCTAGAAGTGGGAGAGATTGCAGAGATTTAGACATGAGCAGCAGAAATGGGTTTGACACCTGATTGGTTTAAGTTGAAGAAAATGAGAGAAAATCAGGGAGGGGTGGTTCTGTTTGTCTTCAAACCTCTAAATGTGTATAATTCTTTAAAGCTTGTTCAATTTGTTCACTTGTAAATTAACTCTTGGGAGGCCTGTCCTCCCAGCATTTCTGCAGTGATAAGGATAGGAGTTCCTATGTTCACTATTTAGTGTAATCAGAGCTAGTTAATCAGCATTATCATCTCTTATAATTTCTAACTTCTTAGAGGGGTAGCTTGTTTGACTGCATATCGCCCTGTAATTTAAACAAGACACCCTTAAACTCATCAGTTCTATGACTAACTTTGACATTTGCACTAAGCAAAGCTCAGGGATTGAAGGAAACCTGTTAATTCTCTTTTATTCAGAACATTTCCTTCCTCACATCAAAGCAATGCACGTTCATATCAGTGCTGCCAATCAGTATTTCTGCAGAATGAGCTGTGAAACTGAAGAGTGCTTCAAACAGTCTTGAAAGAATGTGAGATGAATCATTGCTAGAGAGCTGTGTGTTTACATGTATCATTGATGGCTTGGCATTCTGGACATACATCATATGCAAAGTCTTTTTCTACTTTTCTTTTTTTCTTCCAGTAGTGATTTACTGTGTAATAGTTTATTCATGTGAAAAAGGAAGCCTGGTATTGATTTAATATTTTCTGTGAAGTGCAACAAAGTTCCACTTCATTTGTGATTGGAAAATATCATACTTCATACTTTCACAATTAAAATAATGCTCCAAAACAACCCCAGTAATCTCAGTCCGGCATTTCCAAAAGGCAACTCTCAACCTCTGAAGGGAAAGTCCTTTGGGTACAAACCCCTGCAGACAACAACTCTGTTATATCTTGGCTTCTTGCATTTGTTTGGACTTCACCCGTTAATTCATTGATAAAATGCATGCCATATTTTCCTACTGCACAGCCAACCTTTTTGATAGGTTTTATATATATATTAAAACCTGAAATGCTGACCTACATCAGCTGCATATCAGTATTGATATGGGAGCTATAATTTAGTATGAAGATAATCTTGTTAAGAAAATACATATATAACTTTAATTATGATATTAAAATCTAATTATCATTAACAGAATAAAATGGCTATCTGAATAGATTTTGCTACTATCTCTAATGCCTGATGTAATTGAAAGGAAAAGATGTTGATTTTTTTTCCTAGCATTTGCATGTAGGTAAATGAGAGGGCAGTCTGCCATTTTGAAAGCTGGAAATTGGCAAATGACTTCATGTTGGAGCAAGTGGCTGGTTAAGGAAGGCAGTAGGGATGAAGAACTGAACGGTGTCTGATGGTGAGGGTCAATTGCAATTCAGAGAAAGTTCCAGGCTTGGGCTTGACTGCATCCAGGGACATCTCTTCAGGGTATACTCTGCAGATGATTAGTGGATTTGGGCAGGAGAACTGTATTAAGGATGAGCCTAAGTATCAGAATAGACACCACTTTTTAAGGTTTTGCATTTGAAGGATTAAACTGTTCTGTAAGGGAGAATTTTGTACAGGACTTGGATGCAGGGTTAGTTGGCAGCTTAGCGGTCATTAAACTTACTTTAAACAATTTTATAACCTTATTTACATCTTCCATAAGGTTACTAAGACTTTAATCCTTTTTCCTGTAAACTGTTTCAGTTACAGTCAGCTATTTTTGTCCTTCTTGCTGTAAGAATGCAGTGTTTTTGGCTGATACCTTACCTTCTTTCCACATGCTGACCCAGTATAGCCACTTCTGCAAGCACAGACATTTGGTTTTATGCATCTGCTTCCAAACAGACATTTTTGCTCACAAATTGCTATAAATGAAAGATAAAATTGTTTAGGAATACATTTATTCTAAATCTTGTAATGAGAAAGGAAGTACTCTGATGCGTTTGAAAATGATAGAACAAAGATGTGACAAAATATATCAAGGCTCTTAGTTTCACGTGATGGAGAAAAGGACAAAAAATATTTAGGCATTAAAAAATGTTTGCTATGGGCTTTTTTAATGCCTACGTGTCTGTTACATTTACAATTTTCCTTCTTTATTTTTACTTCTCACTGATGGGGAAAGAGAAGTGTGTGCCAAAGTAACCACCTTAGCTCAGCGGAAAATGGGTCAGAAAAGCTCTGATCTGGAAAGCCAGGATACACTCTGGGCACTGACGGCTGGGTCAGATTTGTGCCAAAATTGATTTTCTTTTGTTCCATGTGAAATAAAATAACAGCTCTTAAAAGAACCTTCTTGACTTGAGATGCAAAGATTTGTTAAATATTTACTCCCCAGAGTGCTTCTATTACAACAAATAAAAGGGAGAATTTAATGCATTCTTCAAAACTCTGGAATCCAGGGTGTGTAATTTCATGTCCCACAGAATTAGAAAGGGAATCAGAAAAACTTCTTTATCCTATCTAGACTACCACTTGTATTTGAAGACATTCTGTTAATAAAAGAATCAGTGCTCTTTATTTTTTTAAAGAGATTAGAAAAAAGATAATCAGTTGATTTACTCAAATTTCAACCTTTTTTTTTTTTTTTCATCCTAATCAGCAGTTTATGGCATTGTTTTGGCATGGAGGAAAGAGAGCAACCAATTCATAGGGCAGCAATTCAAGAACACATCACAGTATCTTAATTAGATCTTATGAGTTAAAACTTCTATAAGTATTGCCAGATAAATATCAACAAGTGAATTCTTTTATTTTCTTACCTGGAAGACCCATATAGGAAGCTGCTAACCATACACTACTAAGATGTAAATATAAATTACATGTCATTATCTGTCAATAAAGCATATGACAACAGCTCTCTATGTTCCAATACCATCAGATCTGAAAAAGTTTAATGTATCCCTCTAAGGGACATTTCAGAGAAAATCAACAAATTGAGGGGATAAAGAAACAAAATCCAGAATTTCAATTTTTTTGGTCTTAGGATCTGATTTTTGGCACAGGTTTAAGCTCATGCAAATTCTTTGTGTTGCAATCTGAAGTCTCAGAGATAGAATAGACCATTAAAATTTCTTTGGAAAACACACAGTGGCTTCCTAAGCCATCCAAATGTGATCCTCTGAGGACAGTTATAGTAATGCTACAGTGACCTTGGAAGGCCAGCCACAAGCTACAAAGATTCCCCTCCCTGTGGTTGTTTAAAAAGAACATCTTGTAATTTTGCTGTCTTTGTCTACGGAAAATAGGTTGTCAACTCTATCAGATTACCGTGACAGCCAGCACTCTGTGAGAAGGTTGGGATTTTGCTGTATTAGGGAATACTAACATTTATATTTGTATTCTGAACATCAGACTGAGACCTAAGGGAAAGGGGAATGAAGAACAGAATTTACCGGTAATCCACACATCCTAAAAATAAGAGGCTGTACAGCCTGGTAAGCTGCTGGTCTTGTGAGTGCAGCCAGATAGTGAACTGGAAAAATCTCAATGTTTCATTCATGGGAATAAAACATTTCCAACTTTCTGCTAGGGAGCGTATTGTCAGCAGAAGGGGCCTCTTCCAGTTGTGTTCCACTCTACAGTGGATTTTGTTCTTGAAGAGACACAACTATGTATGATATTACTACGTATAACCTGATGAGAACTTGGGCACAGGTAAAATGGATATCGATTATCTTGTTGGTAGTTCATATAATAAAAGCAAGTAAGGAAAAGAGTAGTCTGCTCTGGAGCTCCGTAAGGCTGGTAGGGGTATTCTCATATGCAATGATAGAAGGGCTGGTAGGGGTATTCTCAAATGCAATGATAGAAGAACAGGCATTAGTTAAGGTACCAGGCTTTTTTTTCCATCTGTGGTTTCTTTGATTCTCAGATGATAAAAACAAAACAAAACAAAAAAATAAAAAGGAAAACATTTCCTCCTTTTTCATCCTTTGCTATCTGCCTGTCTCTCCCTCTCCACCCACTGCTTCCTGCTGTAGCGCTCAGAAAAGCATGAGCTCAGTAAGGAGGAAAGTTAAAAACATTTTGGGAGAAAATTGGAATTGAAATCACAGAGGATAATAACATAGCTGAAGTTTAAATGAATATTTCATAAATGTATTTACAAGGGATGCTAAGCCTCTAAACACTAAAAATGACACAGCCTGTGTATGCATTATCCTGTACAGATTCAGCAAAGAAAGTCATTTAGTAAGCTAAGCTTATGATAAAATTATAATCAATAAATGCCCATTACAGAAGGAGATTTATCCCTGAATGCTAAAAGAACAGAGCTATAATTTGCATGCAGATGACAATCTTTCTTACGAGTTTTCTTTTTTTAAGAATTGAAAGGGTTACATAGGAAAGCTAGAAGCAAGCCTGTCTGAGAAGTCGTTCAAGACAGAGGGAGAGAGAATGAACTCGAATGTTGAGGACATTATAAGGCTTTAAGCTTGACACTTATAACATGCAAATAAAGAGAAGATATTCTGAAGGGCAAATGAGAAGCCAGTATGGGTTCAATAATATTAGAACAGAAGACAGCAGCATGAATTTTAATGATGAAGATCCTTCACAACTATAACCTTCCTATATTTTATAATTAATTATTAGAATTATACCTTGATCCTGCACTCTGATCCTTAACAGACTTACATCCTTGGCCAAAAGCCTGCTGACTTTACTGGCTCGTGTTTTGTCTAAATCTGTCAGGGCAGTCAGATTGTACCATCAAGTCTTCACTGCTTTGGTCTAATAGTTCTTTTCTAGCTCAAGAAAAAGAGAGATGTGAGTTAGCACCTCAAGAGGGAGGGAGAACCCACAGGCATGGAGCTTTAGAATGGGTATCTGGTCTGAGATGGGAAGGAAATCATCGGTGGGGATATGTGGTGATCCTGTGAAACTATTTCTGTGTTTTCCAAGAGGGAATTTTTAGAACATTTTTGCTGCTGTTACAAGACTATGAAGCTGTTCCTATCTGATGCTTTCTAGCCTGTTTTGCTAAAATGTAATTTCCCTCCATTTGCAAGACTGTCTGAAACTTGACCGTTGCTCCTTAAACTATGACCATCAAAGTCATAAGAACTTATCAAGGATAATGTGTGTATTCCACAGCACACCGTATTTGTTGGGACAAATGACCTATTTTATTGATTCTCTTTCAGAAGCTATTCTGTGCAGTTACAGATGAGTGGGGAAGAAAACCATTCTCTCGACTGACCTCTTTATTTGCAGTTTGATAAAAGAGGACTATTGGATTTTGTCCATTACTGCTTAAACAATGTCTCCTGAAAGTCCCTTCTACCTACTCTCATTCTTGCCAAATTCTGCAGCACAGTGGTAGCCAGAGACTGGTAAAACTGTAAGAAAAATAGCCTGCACAGACATCTCTGGAATGTCACTGAGTTTGACTGATCATAGCATTGAGAAATTCATAATTCACCACATTAAACAGAATGAGATTTCATTGCACATCATTGCAGAAGAGGCAAAGTATTTGCTTGCATGATTGCACCTCCAAAATGCAGCAGACCTGTTCCAAATTAGATACAAGCTTCATAACGTATGGTGCTACATCTGAAAACAGAGTTCAGTCTTGCTCTCTGAAGCATTTTCAAAATACTGTAGAGATAAAATTATTCTGACTTGGACAGTGCCAATCTTCATTGCAACAGAACAGAAAATCTGCTCTGGGTTACTGTCAATGTATCGTTTGCTGAAAGGCTGGAGGATTTTTGACTGTCACTTATAATACAGATCTATGTACTTCTTTCTGGGTGAAAGTTGGCAGGAAAATAGAAGGCAGCACTATTTGCACTTGGAAGTACTTAATTATTAGGGGCCTAAACTAGAGAAATGTCATCTTTTGCTTTTTCGGGTTTTACAGAAGACTGGGAAGATGAGATCTAGGGAAGATTTTATTGTGGCAGCTATATCTACTGCTGCCTCCAAACAGCCTGAGCAGTTCATGTAAGCTCGGGCCATCTCTGTCATCTTGATAAGGGCAGCTGCATGAATTAATAGGCTGAAAGCAGAGAATGAAACTGGGATTATCTGAGTCCCTCCTGTGCCTGAACAAGTCCCAACATCACAATCCAGCCCAAATTCCTTCTGGATCATAAGGGAAGCTATAGTGATTCCTGGGAAAAATTATCTGGAATTTCACTTGAGTAAGGAAAGTGACTTTTTGCTCTATTAAACCAAAATTATATGGATACATATAATTGACTCATGTCAAATATTTTGCTGTTAAGGGAGTGCCAAAAGCAGGGGAACCTTGCAGGCTGAAATTCTTGGACAAAGTAGTTTGCACAGGGAAGCAGTACAACCACTGCAGAAATGCAGTGGTTCTGGCAGAGGGCATGGATTTTGCTCACTGATGGTGGGCAGTGCTGGGATGTGTTCAGACAGATTAAATACACATTTTTCACAACGCTCTGGATTTGGGTAGTTGGGCTCCCATGTTAAAATACAAACCCAGACTTGCTTTCTGGGGTCACACTTCTGTGCAAAACTTTATATGTAACATCTGTGAGGATGAAGACTTTCTTGTTCCCCCGTTTCCTCCCTGCCTCGTTGTGAATACCCTGGAGCAACATTATAAGACCTAACCATCTGCTCTCTGACTATAGTCTTCTATTCTTCTATTTAAAAAATAGTGGAATTCCAACCACTTGGTGGTTATCTGGGTTTGTTGTGAGACCTCAGAGTTACTAGCATCTCCTTTGGGGCACAGAGTTGATTTAATTGCACACTACAATGGAAACAAGGGGGAAAAAAACAGTAAAAACAGGGTGACTATCAAATGAACAGATCTGGAGGAAAGATTTAAAAGAGCTGATTAAATACATGAAAAATGGCCCAGGCTTGTGTGCCTGCATTGTACAGCAGAAATGGGTAATGACAGTAAGCTTTACTTGCCTTGCACGGGAGCAAGCATGATTTGTTTATTTATTTAATAAACTGACTCAGGAATATATCATCAACTAATAAATAACTTTAAACATTACAATGTTTGAACTAGCAGACAGCTGGCACAAAGAAACAATTACACAGCCATTGGGATTTAACTGACAAAAGATTTCCATAAGTAATTATGCTCTGTGAGTGTGAGAGGAAAGAAAGATTACCCTTTAGAGGGGATAATGCCTTGATATTTTCCTCATGACCTTTTACTGTAAAACTAATAACACACACACACTGCAGTGACCCTGCATGCAATGGGCAATAACGGGTCTCTTTCTACTCCAAGTTTTCCACTCCCCACGCATACAAAGCCATCTCAGTGGTCAGACCGAATGCATAAAATGTGCAGGGTTGGACTCCTGGGTTAGCGGTTAGCAGGCACATAGAACTTCTGTCTGTGCTTAATGCCATCTGGATATGCTGAATAGGATATTGCATTTCCTATCGTCCCTGAACCTCTTTTTTTTTTTTTTTTTAATATAGCCTTTCAGATCATTGAGTTTAATATTTGCTACTTTTTTTCTGATGGAAGTAAAGGATGAGTCTGCGCTCTTCCTCACATGGACTCTTGAGTCCAGAAATGTCTTTGAAAGGAATAGTTTTACTGACAGCATACAACACTGCTGACAAACAGGAGGCATAATTTCCGTGCTAATCATCTGATGGTTGCCCTTTCCATGTAAAGTAAATATAGTGGAAAAGTGGATATGTGAATATCTCTGGTACAACATGTATGGCTACAAGCCTGTGATAACGAGAGCAGCACTTACGGGTCTGGCACAGCATTCCCACCCATCCTTCAGGGCACTCACAGATGTTTGGACCTATACATTCTCCACCATTCAGGCATTTCTGCAAGCAAACAGCTGGACAGAGGGACATGAGACAAGTGAGAAGATGTAAACAACATATTCAGACATTCCAAAGCTGTCTGAAATAATGACCTGCTAGGTTTTATTTCAGCTGGCTAATATCCAAAGGAAGGGATGTGCTCTCTTCATCCGATAATTTGTATTTAGGATTCTTTGATATTTGCTTCTTAAGAAATCTATCTTTGAAGACTGCCTTCTGGTAGCTTGGCTATTTCTAATGCTCAGCTCACTATCAGTTAAGAATACTCTCCATATGATATTTTCATCTGGTATATTCATGTGTGTTAGATGCACATAGCAAATTCCACATTGCAAATAAGCAATATCCCATAGTAGGATTTGGTATATTTATCGTCTGTAGTATTTCTTCAGGGATCCCAAAGAGTAAATGCATGTTTTCGTGTGCACGTGTGAGAAACACATATTTCCTGCATCATTTCTGCAGAAATAATTCATATTATAATTTCAAAACACTGGTTCTGAAATTGTACTTACTACTAAGATCCAAAGATTAAATATCCTGTATTTTAACCTGGTTTACTTACAGCATGTCACCTGGATTATAAATTTATTCCGTTTGTCTGTCAACATCATGGTAACAAATAGCCACATGAGGAAAAGTACTCCTTGAAAGTATTTTAGAGTGAGAGTTTTTTTTAATTCTATTTTTATAACGTTAAGTCAGATATGGTAGAGTTACAGAGTGAGAGCACATCTTTCCTGAAATTATGCACTAAAAATGTAGCTGGTGACCTTGAGAGTACATCAGTTGACAAGGCTTTATAGCAGGCTTTAAGTAGTTCTGTATCTTGAAATATATGGCATTTCTCTGTAAAATGCAGCAAAATATGTGAAGGTATTAAAACATAAAATCAACGCTTCAAGTTTAATACTATAAAAATGAATTTCCGTAACAAGATGTATAAGAGGGAGTTGCATAAAGCAGAGCCAGGATTCCCCTACACAGCTTTCTTCTTCTGTATGCAACAACTGCGTATAGCATTTTGTATTGAAACTGTCTGTTTTCAAACTGCTGAGGGAGCAAAACAAATTATATTCACTATAGTGTTTTTTAATGTTAAGACAAGGTTACAGTTGATGTTGACTGGCTTAAGTAATGAGCAATGATCTGTTTGATGGATAGTAGAAATGCTTACGTTTATTACAGTGCTTTCCTCTCCAACCAGATGGGCAGTCGCAGACATTTGGGCTTACACATTTCCCTCCATTCATGCACACGGGATCACAGACACCTGCAGATACATAGCAAATGAAGAACATAATAACTGGAGAAAAAAGGAAGATTTTACTAGAGACTTCCTTATATCTTAAAGGCTGTGGATGCCCCTCCCTGAAGGCATTCAAGGCCAGGCAGGATGGGGCTGTGAGCAACCTGGTCTAGTGGGCGTCCCTGCCTATAGCAGGGGGTTGGAACTAGATGATCTTAATGTTTAATAGCATGCAAATAAAATCAACCAGTGTTATCTGGTAGGAGAATGATCTTCTGTTCCTCTCTTAGGTATATGATCAGGCATCTTTAGATAAGCAGATTTAGGTTTCCTGATTATTCCTCAGAATATCTAGGGATATGAAGAATGCGATGCACTGAATTATTGTTTTTGTGGCTTCTTGTGTCCTGGTCACTTGCTCTGTTCCTTCAGTGCAGATGCAGCACTGGCAGCTCTAAGAGCTCCATGGCTGCTCTTACTTGGCTGCTACATTTGCATTTTGCTCTGTGCCAGAGCTCACAAGTCTCTTAGCACGGTGACTTGCCTTCAGGCAGGTCAGCCTTACCCATGCTTATCAGGGCTGCTTGGACCCAAGCCCTAAAACTGTCATCTTCTTTTTCCTTCTTTCTCCATCTCTCCTGATCCATGCTGTAATCTTGGCATCTGCTTACTAGGGCTAAGAGGGATCTAGAGTTCTTGCTGAACTCTCAAAAAGTGCTGCAACGCCAGTCAAAATCTAGATGAATTTAAGGAGTTATGACAACTGTAACTCCGAGTTCATCTTTTTCCCTCCCTTTCCTTCTCTCCTTTTTTGATCTCTTGTCACCCATAACAGACTTCTGACATCCAGTTTTATATTGTGCTGTGTTTGGCTTCTCGTTTCAATTATAAAACAGCTTAGATATTCGCTATTTAGAAAACTGACCCCAAACCATAAATCTCAGATCTAGATTTCAAATAACCCTCAGCTTTATGATACTCACAGACCATAAAGTCCTCATAGCTGACCTGCTGTCCCAAGATCATACTGCTGAAATCCATGGATTTGCTCCGGAGATCAGAAGAAACATGGACCTTATCCAAGCTCAGTGGTACTTGTTCAAAAAGAGGTTTCTAATTTTTTTGTCCTTTAAATTTTTAATGTACTTTTCACCTAATATAAAACATTGCACTGTTTTACTGTGGTATCTGAGATATTCTATGACAGCAGATGCTTCCTTCAGTTACAGGTAGTCTAACTATTGCACTTTTTGATTCAGTTTTAGTTTTCAGTTTATATATAACTGAATTTGTTCCAGCTCAGTTTGCCTTGTAATTCAGTAAAACTTTAAGTAACAGGGGAGGTCTGGTCTTGGTCTGAGTAAAACAGTACAGTTCAAACAGATTTTCAACTTGGTATCTATTTCTCTCGTTCTTCAGCTGCCTTACAAATGAACAAGGAACCATGAAAATAGAGCACTAACTTCTTTAATGTTGGTTATTGCTTGCAGCATCTCTTACTTTAGGCAATAAATCCGAGGGAGTTCAATTCCAACATAACTAAGAGAAGAACTTAAGTGGGAAATGTAAGCTCAGGGCCATACCTGGTTGGACAGGCACTCTTGGCTCTCTGCCTTTCTGGGCAGACACTTTCTCAACGTGAGGGGGAATACACAAGGCACCTTTATGTAAACGCGTGCAGTGTTATCTCCCCTCCTTTTCTGTCTGACATCTCTACCTTGTTCTACCTTTCTCTGACTTTCTTAAATACAATTCCATCTCAATACCCGTCAGGCAGACTTCAACATTTGTTGATTATAACTAGTTCTGATCCTTTCTAGTCCCACTCCTTGGCCTCTGTGGAGGAGCTCCAATTTCAAAATAGCAAACAAAAATGTTACAGGCTCTCACAGGAAAACTAAATAAATTATCAGACACTAGGAGAGCAAATCGAATTATCGTAATCCTCCCAGGCGCTGGCATGACTTTGAAAAGTCTCACATTTTTTCCCTCCCCTCCCCTTGAAAAATGCCTAGCATCTTGACCCAGAGACAACAGGGGTTTGATTAGGTTTTCCACCTTACTTGGGAACCAGCCTCAATGGAATAGATGTAAACACATTTGTGCCTTCTCTTTGTTGCAATTTGATAGGGCATATCACTGGGGGTGGAGAGAGCCTTGTTCTATCTAAGTATCCTGGGTGCAAGCGTGCTAGCAGCCAGCGAGTATCACTGAGGCCCTAATCCCATTCCCTGTGGTGTCAACGTCAGCGTTTCCGTGCTCTTCAGTAAGAACTGAAGCACAGGATTTTGTATGCAATAAGTGTTACTCAGTTCTATAAAGAGTGTGAAGGCCACAATTTAAAACTTCCATAATATGATGCTTTTTAAGACTGGGAAGTTAGATAAGGTAAGCCTGTGTTGAAGGTTTAAGTAAAAGCATGATTACTTGCTGTATTTCAGGCGAGGGTTGATTTGATAAGGTAACAGGTGGCAGCAGGTGTTAAGATAAAACATAGGTGTTGCGTAGAACATTGTACAAAATGTACATAGTTCTACTGTGTACTGAATGGGACTCTCCAGTTGCTAAGTTTCTGTCGTACAGTTATTTTTCTTTGATAGCTTTAGAGCACTTTGGCCTTAATATTTCCTGTGACCCTTTGTATAGCGTATCCCCTCTCGGCTGGCCTCACTCAGTGAAGTGCTTCTTGCAACTCTTTTTTATCATGGAACTCCGCAGTTAGCTGTTCACCTCAAGGTAGCCAGCCTACTGCTTTGTCAGCCAAAGAGAAGAGTTTTACTACAAAGTAAATATTTCCAGAGATTAGTAAAAATCTATGGAAAAAAGTTAATTGTTGTCTCTAAAATCTAGTAGGTACTCCTGATGTAAGTAGCATCAGCAATGGACACCTACAGTTCCAGTGTCTTCCTTCATCTGCACTTCTTGCAGTAAATTGACAATAAACCTTCCCTTAAAGCATGGAATCATAGAATCCTTAAGGTTGGAAAGGAACTCTAAGATCATCTAGTACAACTGTCAAGCCATCCCCACCATGCCCACTAACCATGTCCCTCAGTGCCACATCCATGCTTTCCTTTAACACCTCCAGAGACGGTGACTCCACGACTTCTCTGGGCACTTCTCTGCAATGTGCATAGTATTAAACAAAATATCCCAGCTATGCAAAGTGAAGGGGTATGCTTATAGTATGCTTCTCTGCATACACTATAAGCAATTAAGAGCAATGTCTTGTTCAAACGGTGACAATATCAATCAAAAGTAGCTGCTCATCAGTCTACAGTCATTAACAAAAGCCAGATATTTCCCTTAGACTCTCATTTTTCACTATGCATTAACAGATAAACAACATTTCAGGTGGAACCTTATGCACCTTTTGATGCAAGTACCCCAATGCACCTTTTTAACAAGAAGTCGATAACAATAAGTAGTGAAAAGCTTGCAATTTTGTCAAATGTCTTCATCACCGCCCTTATTATGTCAAAACAGAGGGGATATTAAATCAGGCTCCCAAAATCTTAGCAGAACGAGATTTTTTGAAATGTTTCAGGAATACCCTGTGGTGCAGCTGAACATCCATGTCCTTCCCTGACAGTGTGAGTGCCCTGACTTCTTCCTTCTGAATCAAGAATTACCTGTCATCGCATATCCTCAGCCAAGCTGCTGATGAGGAGACAATGTGTCACACTGCAGTGCTGATTAGAAGATGTAGTTTTCAAGATAACTTTTTTTTTTTTTTAGCCCTGTAGAAGCTGACAAAATTGACCTGTTTCTGAATGCATTCTGCTTTTGGATGGAAAAGAGAAAATAGCCTCAAGCAGTAACATCTGTGTGGGCCAGCTAAGGTAATGCATCAGGCTACAGCTTCACTGACAAAGAACACAGAAAAGCGGCCAAAAGAACACCTACTGGTAGATACAGACTTCAACGTGTCCTTTAAGTCACCATCCCTGTGCTGTTATTTGTACATGATTCATAGGCATGGCTTTTATTTGAGGCTGGTGTTGGTTTCGGACTGTCTTCTCTGTGGGCCCAGCGCATATTTGTACTTGCTCTCTCAATTGCTCTTTTGAGAAGTAGGATGCTTGATCAGTCACAGTTTTGGCTTTTGTACGTGTACATGTTGTTCTAATGTTCGTTTTCTCCTTTCTGCTTAGTGGTTATCTCGATGTGCTGTGACATTCTCAAAAACAAAGAGCTGTAGCTAGGGAGGTACAGCACAGTAAGGATACAGAGCATGGGACAGATTTAAAAATAACACCGACTGGTCTTGTCAGGAAAATACAGATGACAGAACCCAAGCTGAGAATAAAAACGAAGCCAATAGATGTGAAAGCAGTTGGTTGCTGTGTTAAAACTGGCACTTCTAGTCCTTTTCCAATGTTTATTGATAATATACATCACCTATTGATAAAACACAGGAATGGAGGAGAAGATCTGTGCCAGGAATGCAGCAGCCTTGTGAATGCAGCCTTAAAATGTAAGGATGCTGCTGATTTTTTTTATAGGAAGAGAACGGGAGGGCCAGGTCAGCAGTTTCACGAAATAGCACAGTTCAATTGATCGACTGGAAGCAAGGTTCCACTTCTCTCTGGATGCATTATGCATCTCAGCAGCGCTGCTCAAATGAACCATTATCCCGAGTGCAGTAAGGAAGGGGTTGGCTGGATGCTTCCAGGTTCCAAATGAAAGAGTTGATCTTGCTGAATGATCTTTAATTCTTTGAAGAAATGAATCACAAAACCGGTGTGTTCTGGCGAAAAAGGGAATTTCTAACCCAGGGTATGCTTTTATGGATTCTACTGCCCTCACAGTAGCCAGAAACTAGTTGAGGTAAAAAACGTCATTCAACGCTTCAGAGGGTATAACTGGTGCTCAACAGATCATTAGCAAGATGGATGTACCTATATATCTGCTGCCACAGAGGTCCCAATTGCACGTAGCACTAAAAAACATGTTGTGGGTTTGGGACAATAGCAATTTCTAGTCCTAATTTTTCTGTTCCAAGGGCAGCCAGGAAATAGTTTTACAAATGTTAAGTTTTAGGCATGTGTGTTGTTCCAAAGCTTGAGTTTCTTGGAAGCTCCTCATTTATGTTGATTTGGATTTGTAAATACAGAAATTTATACCCAAGCTTTAGCAAAGTAACTTCAGATATGTAATCCAATGAACATCAGTAATTATAACCTTAGTTTAAATTTTAAGAAGAAGTAACTTTGCGTATGAGAAGTTTGCATGTTTTGTGCAAGGTTCTTCTAAAATTTGGATCCTTATCAAGCTACCAATTATTTTGAGGTTTGCTCAGCCCCATTTCTTGCTTCACGTACTTCTAACAGAGATGCAAAGCAATTCTTCAATAAATTACCTTTCTGAATAGTAAAAAATAATCTGGTAGAAACCTCTGAGGGATGCAGTGCAGGAGAACAAATTACTACAAGAAACAGAGGGAGCTGTAAATGTAGTTGTGATGGGTGCCGTGACAGTATGCATTGATAATGTATTCACGTTGCCACACAGCTCTGGCAATAGGAGTTAGTTTGCATCACCTAGCATGCATTTCAGAAGAAAAAAATTGCCTGAAAAATTGTAGACCATATAGACTGCGGTATGACGCCAGGGCCTTGCCTAATTGCGTCTAGTCTTTGTTCTGATGTGTGCTCTGATGTACCTAGGGGGACCTTTAGAGTTATTAAAGCAGGAAATAAATCTAATTCAGGTATTAGATCAGTAAAGAAAATGGGAAAAATAATGGATACCGGATGGCATAACTACTGAGATGCCAAACTAAGCTCTGCATGTTGATGCGCAATGTACTGGGTTGCTATCTGTGCCGTTACATTACTCTCATCAGATAATACAACTTTTCTGCCAGCAGAAAGAGAATCTTGGTCTCTATTTCTGAATGATTCTCTGACAGTGCATGGTGGGGAAGGCTTTTAAGCCCCAGAACACTGTGGAAACAAGTAAGGAATTGCCGCTCCAGTTCAGATAGGGGATTGTCTGCTGTCCTTTGAAATATTTCCCCGTCTGAGACCCCTTTGTTTGTTGTCTCTTATCAGGTGAAACTCTTCCTAGAGATGCACTGTTAAGGTGTTTGGATAGGTGCGTGATATTTCGTCTTTGAGAATGGTGATAAGCATTCAGCTGACAAAACAAGCACACACAGGTGTGCATAAGGTGTATTTGGGGAATATTCTGCTGGGAGCTGTCAGATTTTGAGATCCTTTGCGAAACCTTTTTTCTCTTACCAATTGGTTTTAGTCTGATTGCGATGCTATTAATTTGAAAGAGTGTCTTGCTATTCTTTATTCTCATCTTTGTGATTGTTAGTATATAATTAATGTGGGGAATTGTGAAATATACTCTCAGCACAACTTACATTCTCATCTTGTTTGGGTCTCACGCTTGGTAACATTTTCTCCTCATTGAGGAATGCTCTGTGCTTTATTAGGTCAGCGAACCATTACGGTGTGTGTATAAATTGTTCTCTAGAGCGGTTTCCTTGTCATGCCTGAGTAAGAAGTGAAAAGGGATTCTCATATACATTGTTTTTCTCTGTTGATTGTTTTTGTAGTTTCAGTCCTTGCATTATGACCTGCCATTTAGGCGTGCTTTCATTGCTCGGACTGGGCTAAGCCCACCCATGCTTGGTGCAATTTGGTGTATTTTCATCCATGCAAAAGTAAAAAGGGAGATTGAGGCAGAGGAATTGAAAAGAACTGTGGTGAAATGGGAGATAGCTTCAAGCCAAGAAGAGGAAGAACAGCAGGTCCCTGGCCTAGCTGATGGCCAGTTGGGAAGCAAGGACCTCATCCACAGGAGGCACCTGCCTTGGGTGGGAGCCCTTCCAGAAAAGGAACTGCTGGCTGCCTTGGCACTGCTCTGAACTGTTATTCATAGCGTTATTATCTGTCTTAGGAAGTAGGCTAAATCTTACATGAGAATCAATGTACTGCCAAGGTCTTTTGTGGTCCAGCAGACAATGTAATTTCTAGAACTGTCCACTCCCTGCGCTTTCCCCACAGTAGATTTTACACCCCCTTTTTTTTAAGAGAAAACATTAAAAAATATTTTGATTAGAAATAGGCCCCCAAATGTGTTGTTTCTGAAATCAGCTCATGGAAAAGCCACTCATCCTCACGTGGAAGCCCACGGCAAGGAGAAATGTGTCAATTCAGGAATCCCTGCTATTTAAGTATGTGTTTACATACACCAACAGATCAGACACGTTTCTTTAGTGCATTTAAGGTACGAATAAAGAAATATTGGCCCAAACCCCAGATTCTCTACTCCTGCAAAAACCATTCTGTAGTCTGTGAATGTTTTTCTTAAGCAAAGAAACCTTATTAATTTTTTTTTCATTCCTTCTTATTTGGGATATATATTCAGTTTCTACCCAAATACATTCTTCTCTTCCTGAAAAATAAATTTAGAGACAACTGCATGTGCTCAAAGCTCCTGTTAAAATAAATGCACCAGCTGCCTGTATGTGAACAAAACATAGCTTTGACAAAAGACCAGCTAATGGCTTTATGACATATCCTCACTAAGAGAGCAGAGAAGAGAAGAGCTCTGAGTGCAGACCACAACCAGACCATGCCCTGAGCCACTGTCTCCAGTTTGGCTCTCTGTCTGTCTCTGGGAAGTCAGAGCTCACCCCGTTCACCGCACGCAAAATGCACAGATCAGTTTATGCTCAGCAGAATGGGAAAGACAGTATTAGCCCTGAATATTTTTTCCTTTGTCTTCTGTTGCGTATCTTGCCCAAGGAAGGAAAATGGCATCTAATCCAGCCTATTCTGTTATGTAAGCTTCAAAATCAAGTAAGAACTGAGACCAGTATTTCCTTTTCATATGTCTCCAGACTATGCGCCCAGTCAACAAGCAAACCTGCTAATTCTTCTACTGCTGTCAGCACAACTGATGCTGTTTGCATCAGTTACGATCCTCTCTACATGAGCAGCTGTTAACTTATTTCCAAACACCCACTTGCTGAGGACTCTGGCCATCCAGAAACCTTGGCCAAATCGTTGTTGCTAATGAGTGGCTCCTTGACATGTGAAAAGCAGGTCTGAGGCTAACGATGGCTCCATTCATTGGATTAGGCGCAGGGGCTGTTCCCTGCTCAGCTGTGTGGGAGGGATGCTGGAGCTCTTGTCTGCAAACTCGCTGATTTTGGACGGCTTGAGGCAATCTGCCTACTCAGTGAGGATGTTCCAGAGAATATACTGCCGGTTGTTAAGATGATAACTCAATAGAAGTGTAATTTGTTGAGCAGTAAAGCTTCCCGCTTACGCAACTTGCAAGGAAATAATCTACAGCAATGTGGCATGGGAGGGCTGGAATTCAGGAAGTCAGTGACTTTCACAGTATGACATTGCTTAGCAATATTTGCTTTTGAAACCTGGTGTTCACATTTCCAATTTAGTTTGTCTCTAGATTTCATATAAGTAAAGTTCTCGTGCTGGGACAGAAAGAGAGAAGGGGAGGGGTGGGAAGAAAGAGCTAAAAGAATGAATTAGAGTTATACTGCATGCTGTGTACTGGCTATAAATCCTGCCTGCAGGAATTATAGAAGTGGAGAAATAATTATCTACTAACTTTGAGATGCAATCTGCAAACTCCCAGTGTTGGATGAGTCTGATGCTGTAGAACAGCTGTGAGCAGGAATGCTGCCTCTGTTTGAAGCCGTTCACTAAACCCATCCAGCTGACTAGGGCAGGAGGGCTTGGGCCCGCAGGATGGGCTGAGGTTTGCATGGTATTCTGCAGCAGGGAGGAGGAGGAATTCAGCCTTGTTCTCCTGTGCCCTTTGCTTGCTGATAAGCTCCAGAGGGAGCTGTGGTTTGCCTTTTCGCTCGGAGATGATCTTGCTAGCAGCTGAGGAGGGATAAACGTGGGGTCCCACGAATCTCTTTTCCTCTCTTTTTCTTCACTCCAATCCTTCGTGTGAAAAGTGAACTCAGCTTATATTAGCTATCCGTAGAAAAAGTTGCTTGTAAAGCAGTCCAGTGAAAATGTGTGTGGATACGTAACATTTGATCTATTTGCTTTTAATGTTTGTAAGAATGTGTTGGGAATTTGTGTGAACACAGTGTTACAGTCTCATGAAATCAGTGAAATTCCAAGACAGCTACAGCTGTGCGTTTTCATCAAAAAGGAATGTTAAACCACAGACAAATAGCTTTTCCTTATTACTGAAGCAGAGTATGTTTTCTTGATGCAAAGTTGATCCAGAAATATATTTCATTTTGAAGTGCTGTCAACGTTTGCCTCCTTACGCTCAACAAGACCGACTGTATTGAAAACAACACGCAGCAAGTGAGGATGCAAGGTTGTACGACTGCTGATGCATAACCACACATTTCCTTGTCAGCTCTGACACCCTCCCGTCCTGGGTGTGGGTGTCTCGTTTGCATAATCACCAGGCAGTTATTTATCAGCAAACACACCAGGCAAAGCCTTATATTTCAGCTGGCAGCCAATCAGACTGGGTTGATTTACGCCTCTTTGGAGGCGATGTTTATTTACATAGTGAACAAGCACAAACTTTCAGGCTGAATGCCTTTCTCTGCACACCGAGGAAGCAAAGATGATTAAGGCTGAATAGTGAAGGCATGGAGCTCCCACTCTTGCCTGTGAATTCACAGCTGCCAGGCAGAGTATCAGCAACACCAAGCTGTACAGGGATTGATGTGAACATCCTAAGGCCTGCTGCTTTACTTTTAAAATAAACCAGTAGCAAATCTGGGCTTGGTTTAGGAATAACCTATCTTTGGTTGGCTGCCGCAGCTTTTAGGTTTAACTGTCTCCTCCAGTTGACAATCTGAAGCTGCCAAAAGCAAACAGAAGCTTTTCTTTCTCTGTCCGTGCAGGAGAGATTTATGAAGGAAAGAGAATTGTCTAATAGCAGTGGAAACAATGCCAAAACATCCAAGGGGTGAGCGCTTAAAGAACTGGTTAGAATTGTTCTTCTCTTGTCATTATGCATCATTGCTATCTGGCAACTCTATAAATATATATACATTTGCAGCTGGTGACACTGCAGAAGAGCTACGTGCTATGTTAACTCTTTTTGGAACTTAGAATGAGTGTTGTGGTATGATTCTATGGTACTTTTTCCTCTGCATTAAGGAAGATGGGTTGGGTAGCAAAATTTATTTTCCACTTTTCCATTTGCCTGTGTAGATAAGTTCATAATACATGGCTATGTAATTCTAATCAAATGAATGCTAAGTATGTCAGCTGACCAATCACGTCAATGCCCAAATTGTACCTAAAACCACATGGTAAAAAGGCTCAAAGGGCCTTTGGTGTCTGAATTCTGAAGTGTGGCTGAGGGCCACCTCTGAGTGATGTGACCAGTTGTTTTCTCTGTTGGTTGGAAGGGTTTTGAGCTGGGGCTTATTGCTGCTCTATGACCTCCAGACCTTCATGTGACTGGGAGAGGAGAAACGTGGATCCTCTGGTAGAGAAACTGGCTCATGTGCCAGCGATGCAAAGATATAGAGCTGTAACAGCAACTGCTTGCTATGAAGAGCTGTGAACAACCTATTGGTTTCTATAGAGCACACCACCAGTCCCTGGGCAGTCGATTGTAAACAGTAAAAAAAACTTAAAATATACTCAACTTGTTTCAGCTATTAAGTCAGGAAGCAAATAGTAGCCTTTGCCTTCTAGTTTCTCTTCATTCATCCCAGACCCAGCAACTTTCTTTAAGTTCTTATAACATGAAGCTAAATAAAACACTATATCCTGGCTGTGGAAGTGGAACAGAGGCTCAGATTAAATGGCACAAAAATATTTTCACCATCTCAGGAAGTTTTGCCACAAAAGATTGTACCAAGGCAGGCAACAGAAACTTCATAAGCTTAGAAGTGCTCAGTGGGTTGGAAGCAGCAGAAGCGTTTGGGGCAGTGCTTTGCTGGGCCGCAGTCATGATCAACTCTTTCTCTTTGATCTGTCTTCAGATGTGGTAGTATGTTCAGAGAAGGAAACAGCACTTTTCTAATGTTCTCTAACCTCAAAAACAAAATGCCAAACATGAGTTTTTTTCCTCCTTTCTTCCCTCCAGCTTCTTCCTGCCAGAACAGGCTATTCAATTGTATCCTCTGCAGCCAGGAAGAGCTGTGCATCGCGATTCCCTCCACTGTAGGAGAGGAGAGCTGTGGTGTGGGGCTTTCGTTGCTAGAAGGAATTTTTTACCAGCTTTTCTCTGTGTGTGAGAGACTTAAAATGCTCTGGAAACATACAGATTGTTCCTGCCAAGAATGGTTGTTTTCGCAGCTCCCCTTTTGCCAACTTCAAACTGGTTAAGAAATAATAATAATAATAATAATAAAAACTTTTCCTATACATGTCCTAGACTCCCTGAGTGACAGAAACTGTTGAGCAATGTTACTTGCAAAAGTGCCAAAAAAACGTATTTTCCCATTAGAAGAATAGAATATGAATACCGATGCTAAGGTGCAGAGGGAGTTTTCAGTAACAAGAGCAAAGGCAAGGCATGGTTAGCTTTTACTAATAATTAGTATGAGATTCCAAGATTTTTAAGTTTCTCTGCTGCTCTGCCGTTGGCTTTATTTTTTTTTCTCCTCAAAATCTTTTATGCAGAATAATTAACTAATCTCCAAATACATCGAGGATTACTCATTCTGAATGCATGAAATATTTAAGGACTCTAGCAAAACATTCTGCCCCCCACATTGATTGAGATAGTGCTATTCTAATTAACAGGTTGGTACAAGACCTAACATAGAGTCATAGTATTATAGAATGGTTTTAGTTGAACAGGACCTTTAAGACCATCTAGTTCCAACCCCCTGCTATAGGCAGGGATACCTCCCTCTAGATCAGGTTGCTCACAGCCCCATCCAGCCTGGCTTTGAATGCTTCCAGGGAGGGGTCATCCACAGCCTCTCTGGGCAGCCTGTTCTGGTGAACAGGTCTCTAGTCCTCTGTGTGCTATGGTAAAAATATAGACCAGTGATAATAAATATTCCATTAACCTAGCACAAAAGGAAGAAAAACTGTTTAGTTTCAGAGAACGTTGGAAGTTTGTAACTCACTTTTCTGGCATCTTCTTCCAGTGTAGCCCTCCGTGCAGGAGCACACGTTGGTTCGAACACAGTGGCCACCATTCTTACAAGGAGGAATGCAGACAGCTAGAGAAAGAAAGGGAAAAGTTTGTTGCACAGAAACCACAGCAGCTGTCACTATCACCTACATATAGGCCCTTTATTGAGGCACGTGTGTTGGGAGAACAGTCTGCAGAGGCTTATTGGATATTTGGAGTAGAGAAGATGTCTCTCCAAAGGGTAATTCAGGCTGATGCCCAGATGAGAACTCATTTTTCTCTGGTTTGTGGAAGGAATGTGGGACACAACTCCTCACACATAATCTCTTTTAGATACCTGAAACTAAGTGGTGGGAATATCCCAGAGAACCTCATTGGTTTTTAGCTCTCATTAAAGGGCTTCTCCAAGAGCAGCTGCCCTTGAAATATCAGTGTTTGTTATTTGATAACTTTGTTTTGGCACTATTCTTCCCCCTTCCTCAATGAAGCTGGAGGAAGGGCTTTGCTTTTCTTCAGCATCCAGCCACTATCCAAATCACCTAGGTGTTGAAAATCACTTTCTGTGCTGAACATCAAGAGAAAGATCATCAATTTACAGTCTGCATAATTTTTCCTTCTCTCTTTCCCTGCCGTCATCACAAAAACAAAGAGCTTCCAGCAAGCTCTACTATCATTAATCATTCACTTGCAAAAGCATGCATTAGGATTGCATTCGTGTAGGAACTCCAGGGAAACAAAACAGAGAGAGAAAGAGAGATAAACATTTAATATTGAAATAGTTCATTTGGTAATAAGAGTGTATTTATATTCCCAGATTTGGGAGGGAGTTTTAAAGCCAAGCTCAATGCAGGTGTCTTTCAGCTATTTGAGCCCTAAACGTGAGTTTCTTCCTCATGTCTGTTGTGCTTGGTCTAACGGGTAGTTAAGAGGATTTACTCTGGTTGGATATTAGGAAAAATTGTTTCTCAGAAAGAGGGGGTGGAGTCAATATCCCTGGGGGTGTTCAAGACCTGTGGAGATGGGACATTGAGCGACATGGTTAGTGGGCATGGTGGAGTGGGTTGGGGTTGGACTTGGTGATCTTAGAAGTCTGTTCTAGCTTTAATGATTCTATGATTAATTTGACTTCCTTAGCACCATTAGCCTCAGATTAGAGCTCTCCTGTTTAGGAGATGAATTCAAAACCGAGTCCTCCACAAAAACTAGGCTGTGTGATATTTGATCACATATTTGAGCAGAGACCCGAGGAAGTCCTGTGTAAGTCTCCCATCCACAACATGTTAGGATGGTCAAGCAGGTGATACGGTGAGGCCCATCTGAAGAAAAATCATCATCTGGCTCTGAAACACACTATAATGCCCACTGTAGAATGCAAAATGAACAAAGTTGAGTCATACTTTAAAGTTTAATTGACTAGATGCTAATTAGTGGTAAAGTTGGCTTCAAATAGTTTTAGATTAATTGTTTAGTTACCATTAATGCCATCCTAAATAGGTGTTTGCTCCTTCACAGTACCGTTAAGAACGCTTTAATGCAGATTTACGGCAGACCACAACATCCTCAGAACACACAGGGAGTTATGACAAGGCAAATCTCTCGATATACTGCGTGTGGGGGCAGGCAGTGATATAGGCTGCTGTTTATGTTTTAAGCCTGGATCCTTTATCAGCATGATGAATAGAACTTTCTTACCTCTCTGGCACCGGGGCCCATAGAAACCGTAAGGACACGTGCAAGTATTTGGTCGCACACAGATTCCTCCATTTAAGCACACGGGATTGCACACAGCTGTATGTGAATGTAAGATAAATTTATTAATCTCTTATCACTCTGAACCTCTACACTGGGTGCTCTTTTGCTGCTGCACATGTCATTAGAATAAATATTGCTAGCAATACTGTGATAAATTTCACACGATCCTTGCTGGTCAGTTGAGCTGTGGCATTTATTCATTGTCATCACAGTGGGTGCATTTCAGTGGTGCTTTAGCATAGCTAGAGGGATAAAATAAAATATTATTTAATAGTTTATTTCTGATATCTTCCTTTGGCTTGCCCAGCTTGTTTGCTTTCATGTTGGTATCCTGGCCACCGGCGATCCCCGGGTAACAAAATGCAGTCACACTGCAAACAGTCTGGATAACCTGGAAAAGAGATATTGGCCATTTGCAGCTTTGTCTGAGTGCAGCAGAGCAGAGTGGCATTTCAGGGAAGCTGAATAGGTATGTGCCACAAAACCTCTGTTTGTTCTGCCTCATTTAAATGCCAGTTCCCACAAACATATTGGCTCATGTATCATCAACAAAGCCACTGGCTTTGCCTGTTTATTTATCTGTTATTACTATAGATGATATAACAGGCATTAGGAATTAAAGGCATCTGACATATTTCTATGTGGCAAGTACCTGACTGTAGGGAAAAAAAAAAAAAGGTATTTCAGCTGTGAACTACTTCAGTTGGGAAGTCGCTGTGTGAAGAATAAGGACGATCGTGTAGATTATATTATAGAGCGGCGCTTTAAAATAGGCTTTTTCCTTCTATCCCTTTTGTCTTCCAGTGTCTTACAGAATAGCCCATTAGATAAATTAAATAAATTTAAGCTTAAATAAATTAAGCGTCACTAAAATGTTTCAGAAGAACTAAAGGAGAAATAAAATGTCAATTTGGAGAGAGAAAAAAGTGAAATTGTAGTCTAGATGAGAGGCTATTCTGACTAAGCAGCAATCACTTAAGAAGTCAAAATGGACTTCGCTCATTGCTAATGGTAAATTTGGATTAGTTCCCTCCATGTCCCGGCTAGTTCACAGATGTCCACACTCTGTCAGTGTTTATATTTCCATCTGTAAAAACCCTTTAGGAAGGAAAGCCCAACAGTGTCCATGGAATGCTCTGCCTAGCAAAATGCAAAATGGTGCTGGAGAGCTGAGGCTGGTCTTTCATTTAAGGTACTGTCAGACAAACAAACCCGAAATCTGCTGTTTTGGGTTGAAAATTACCACCTCTGTTGCTGCTGCTGCTTGTCCTACCCGTAGAGTAATCCTATCTCCATCCGCTTCCAGTACACATGCAAAATACAGGGAGAGTAATCTCTGGCAGGAAAAGGAGGAGACAGGGGGAACCAGAATAGCTAGTGGCAATCCCAATCATTTACACCGGATCTTAGCTAGGCTAATTTATGTGTCCTCAATAGGTCTGTCATTTAGAGAAATCTCAGGGAGAAGGCGGTGAAGATGACATCCCTCACCTGCCAGGAGAGGTAATGTGGGCTGAAGGTGTCTTAGTCATTTAATATTTGCCATGGGAAAGGCAGATTGCCTCTATGGCTTTGAGGTCTAGCACCAAGTAAGATACTTCTCATGCTTGCTTCTTTTCATATTTCAGTTTTGCATGCCTCATCCCAGGTGAGTGCTATAGTGGCTGTGCCTTGAGAGGAAAGTGTGTGTGCTCCAGCTTTTAGTGCTTTGGCCTTGGGAGAAAGGTCTGAGCTACAGCTATTCTAATAGGGTTCAGAGCTATCAGTCCTGACCAGAAATAGGTACCTAATTCTGGGCCTCACCTTGGCATTTTGTGCTGACTGTTGGCAGTGTTTTTTCCCTGAGTGCACGTTTTGTAGGTGCTTTGCATGTATTAAGTGCAGCCAGGAGGAGCAGTTAAATATCCTACAGTTACCAGGAGAAGTGGGTGGTTAAATTCTCCTTCTAAACCTACTTTTGTTCTGTCTTACACTGTTACAAGCCATCTTCTGGAATGGCAAAACTGGGTCTAAGAAATAGACCAAAAAACCTTGGTTAATAGGCGGGCTTCTGATAACTTCCCTTCTTTTGGTTCATTTTTCTTCCTTAGACTACACAGTATTGGAACTGTAGCAACTGTAGTTGCTAACTTAGCAGTAGAAGTCATGCTGACCTGCTTGCGTTGTCTTCCTAGCTTAATCAGCCCTCCTATTTCTGTCTCCACAATCTCTATTTTGAAGTTCAGATTTGACTGTATCCTGTTACAAATCACCAGAAGACAACCCATTCTTCTTTCTCCTAACCTTGAGAGAAATGTGTAGGGCTGCAAGCAATGAAACAAGGGAATTGCACGGATCCTGAGCAATGCGTTGCTCTCACCACTGCCACCAAGGCACTGGGACTGTAGGGCAGGACTCCTTCTTTGAGCTCAGTGTGGACAAGGTCAATGCAGAGTGAGTTCATGTCCATAGCCATGGTGATTTTTGAAGCATTTCCGCTGAGAATGTAAATCAATATAACGCCAAAATCTCAACTGATAATTATCGTCATTGGCAGAAGCTATCAAGCTTCCTGAGGTTCTAACTGCTGACGTGCTGAATAACTTCATTTTCACACTAAGGATAAACTCCAGCATCACATGAGCTTAAAAAAAGATGCAAAAAGATTCTGCTTGTGGCTTTCCTGTAAGTGACCCCGAGATTCAGCTAAACAGCAAAACTCATGAATACTCACATAATTTCAAGGCCTCCTGAGGTTTGCCCTTTACTATGTCTCCTGCTCTTCTTACATTTCAGTTTTTCAAGCAGCAGCTTACCTATTTCACAGGAAGGGCTGCTCCATCCACTTCTGCATTTGCACTCGTCTGGTGACACACAAACCCCGCCGTTATGGCAGTGCCTGTTACACACCACTGGTAAATACACAAAGGATTTAAATCTGTTATCACTTATACTGATGTGGGTCATAACGATGCACGATTACAGCAAATAACTAATTGTTCTAGTCCAAAAGGTAAACCGAGGGATGATTCTGTCCCTTCCCTTGGTTTTCTCTCTCTCTTTGCTCATTCTTTCCATCAGAAGTCTTGCATCTAAAATTCTTTGGTCTTGAAGCATTCAAGCTACCCTGGCTCACAGATAAAATTATATTCCTGTCAATGGCAACCTGATATTTAAGTCAGCTGCAAGATCTGTAGTAATGCAACTGCATACGTTTCACCATTCAAGTTATATGAAACAATTTGAAGGCTGATTTTTTTCCCCAGATACTGAATATATTTTCTAGGTATTGAACTCTTTCATGACTTGTTTTGCACAATAATATTACCCCTAATAGGCTAATTGGCATGGCCTTTTTATGTTCTCACAATCACTATTACTGCATTCACTCCCACAACCTCGCATTTCATAAATGTTACTATAAATAACATGGAGGTTTTTTCTTGTTTGTTTTTCCAGAGGCAATTTTATGTGGAATATGTTGATACAGATGTACATATTTTTACATAATACAGCTATGTTGCTGGTGAATATGTGTGCTGAAATAGTTCGGCTGCTGTATTACTACAAAATATGATGCTTTGATTTCCTTGCTGTATTCAGTCACCATTTTAGGGGAAAATACAGGAATATAAAAAGGCTTTTTTGTGCCTTATCATTTCATGTAAGCTCAAACATGTAAGGAGGAGAAAAAGTTCAAAGAATTTGTACGTACTCGTTTCACATCGCGGACCAACAAATCCATAGGCACAAGAACAAGTATTCTGAGCTACACAAGTTCCTCCGTGCTCACACGGTGGGTCACACTGCACTGCAAAAAGCACAGAAAGGGTAAGAAATGAGAAACAGCAAACAGCTCAAGCACTGAGTTGTGTGTGGTTATGAGCACAGTACTTGTTACTGATTTTCACAAGCTGTTTTATTAATCCAACAACCAATTGTGCAGTATAAGAGCAGGTAGCACATGAGTAATGGAGTGCCAACGTGATCATTTTGTTTAACTTCTGAGGGTGTCCATATTTGTAAGTGCATACTTTTGAAGTGGAAGACTAACTACAAATGTGGTTTGTAATACTAAATACCTTGCCCATCCCTCCATCAAAATTGTCCTCGTGGATAATTGATGATCGTCTCTCTGTACTTGGCACTGGTGAAGCTGCGCCTCGAGTGCTGTGTTCAGTTTTGGGCCTAGGGAAGGGCAGCGGAGCTGTGAGGGGTCTGGAGCACAAGTCTCATGGGCAGCGGCTGAGGGAACTGGGGCTGTTCAGTCTGGAGAAGAGGAGGCTTAGAGGAGACCTCATTGCTCCCTACAATGACCTGAAATGAGGTTGTGTTGAGGTGCGGGTTGGCCTCTTCTCCTGGATAACAGCGATAGGAGGAGAGGTCCTTAGGCTGCTCCAGAGTAGGTTTACGTTGGATATTAGGAAAAATTTAGTCTCAGAAAGAATAGTGAGGCATTGGAGAGGTGGTGAAGTCGCAATCCCTCGAGGGGTTCAGGAACCGTGGAGATATGGCACTGAGGGCAGTGGTCAGTGGACATGGTGGGGGTGGGTCAGTGGTTGGATTTGGGGGTCTGAGAGGTCTTTTCCAACCTTCATGATTCTATGATTCTGTGTTCAGTGAGCTCTAACAGGTGTCAGAAGTTACTCCGAACAGAGGAGAAGTGTTTCCTCTGCAGAGAAAAGGGTTGTAGGGAAATCTGTCACCAAGATGACCAACATTTAAACAATTTAGATGTTTAATAATTAGTGTGTGAGCTGCAGAAAAAGCAGAAGGTTATATAATAAATCCTTGATGTATTGCAGTCGGCAGTGTTATTCTGTGGAAGATAGTTTGAGCAAGTGAAGTTAGTTTCAGCATAAAGGTGGAAATCGTTGCAACTCTGGAGATGTTATTTGCTGAATTAAGGGGACTTTTGAGGAAGTATCAGATTGCTTATCTGTTTTGGTTTTTTTTCTGAGCACTTATGATTCCCATCTAGAGTCTGATTTCGGCACATTCCTAATGGCTTTAATTCTTCAGGGGTCTGGAAGATTTAATGTCCTATATTTAATGCTTAAGGTAGAGACCTAACATTTGGTGTCTGTATTTGTAACCCTCTTACAAGAGGTATTCTTGTATGCCAAGTTCAAGAGAGTAAAGAGGTCACTGCTGTAGGAAGCGCACTGAACCTTATCCTAAGAAGCAAGAGCAAGGCGTATGTGTCAGCTGGAGCTCACTTATGCCCTCAGAAAAAAAAACCCACATCACATAACAGTGTGAAAAATATCTATCCATGTGCTTGAGGAGTGAACACAGAGAAAAATGTTGTACTTTGGCACACTTTACTGGCAGAGATGCATATTTTATAATGGGTCTGAAGCTAAGCAAGGTTATTTCAAGGAAAATGCATAATAGCGAAGAAGCTACAGAGATCTGCAAGAAAGCATCTTTCATTTTAAGTATTGTTCGAGGGGGAAAAAAAGCCAAAGTACATTTTGTTCTTAAAACTGGAAAATGCACTGCGTAATTGGAAAGCTGAATGAAGGACAAATATTTGTGGCACCATGGAATTTCAATGAAGCTGATGCTTTGAGGGCCTCCTCACCTTTGTGCTGTCACCAAGCCTTCAAAGAAAGCCATGGCGCATGAACTTTGCCATCCAAATGTTATGAAAGCCACCACACATTTCTCAATTGTCGTTAAAAAGACAAGCTCCAAGAAAGTACCTTCACATAACCCCCTTCCACACAAATAATTTTAAAGAAATACATCTGGGATTAGATCTGCTCCTTGGGTACTTCAGTATTGACATTTTTTGCTACCATTCCATTTTAAAGGTGAAATTCCCAGTACCGTATTAACATAACTTTAGGATTTGACATGCCTGAGCACAGAAAACTAGATATAGTTCAGATCCATACTATTCATGCTGAGAATGTCATTAAGCTAAATTCAGTTTTGATTTGATGGGCTATAAGGTTTAGACATTTGCAATTCAGCGTGTGTTTAGCTGAAATTTGAAGTGTACGTCTGGGGGAAAAAATAGAATAAAACCCCCACATTTTCTGGGCAGCTGAATAGGTTTGGTTTAGACCCATTTAAGCAGTTAGCATTCTGCTTTCCTGAAGTCCTAATCCAGCCCAGGCAGCTGCAGCAGGTCAGAGGCTCAGGCAGCCTGGAGCCTCGTGCTATTAGGACAAGCAGCAGGTAGCAGCCTATGATGAAACAGCAAGGGGAAGAAAGGCGAAAGAAATAGAAGCTATTTTCAAAGGAATTTGTTATCCTTTTTAAATGGCAGCACTATATTTATGTCACCTCTCACATTCAGAGACTTATGACAGATGTTGCTGAAGTTATCGGCAGCATTCTGCTTTGAGAGGGCATCCCAGTCTGCCTATGGCAAATGCACACTTGAAACATTTAACTCTTCTCTGCTTGGGGAAGCACAAGACATGCTTACAAGGGATTTATGTGAAAACAGAAATTAACTGTGAGTTGAACTGAATGATATAAGGGGCTATAAGAAAGAAGGGAACATACACATACTCAAGGGACATGTGTTCAAGATGTTGTACTGAGGGACATGGTTTAGTGGGGGAAATATTGGTGATAGGTGGATGGTTGGACTGGATGATCTCGGAGGTCTTTTCCAACCCTGGTGATTCTATGATTCTGTGACAAGGGGAAATGGTTTCAAACTAAAAGGAGGGAGATTTAGATTGGACATAAGGAAGAAGTTTTTTTACAGGGAGAGTGGTGATGCATTGGCACAGGTTGCCCAGAGAGGTGGTGGATATCCCATCCCTGCAGACACCCAAGTCAGGGGGACAGAGCTCTGAGCACCTGGTAGAGCTGTGGGCGTCCCTGTTTGTTGCAAGAAGTTGGACCAGATGGCCCTTAAAGGTGCCTTCCAACTCAAACAATTCTATGATACTCTCTGTGTAGAGACGGGGAAACACAAAACCTGGTAAAAATGTGCTGCTCTTTGTGAGGTACATGGAATGCCTTTCCCTTCCGGCAGTACGATGGCTGCATAAAGCCTCCAGGTGCCTCCGTGCCATGCCAAGCGCAGTGACATTCAAACGCATTACGCTTTATTTCAACGTGTTTTGTACATAGCACTTAGAGCGAATGTGTCCATTTGAATAGACTACTTTCCATCTGCTCTTTACACATTTCGAGATGCATCTGAACTGTCAGAAAAGAACATGGTGTTTTGTATATTAAAACATTTTGCTCTTGTTGTGACATTTAATAGCAAAATGTTTAAAACCATTCTATCACTGGTGAATAGCAAGAGATAAAAACTGAACACTGGCTGCACTGGGAAAGGGAGAGCAGCATTCACCTAAAAGACATTTTTCTCAGTAATAGAAATATAGTGCTCATGTCAAATTCTTTTCCAAGACTTCTATCTTTCATCTTCTAGAATGAACATTTTTTTTTCCCATAAACATTTGCGAAATTGTACAAAGATATTGCAGTGTTTTTATACTAAACATTTTCAGATGGTATAAGATAACAGTTAAGAGAAAAGCATTTGCTGCAAATGGTCAATCTTGCTGTCAGATGTGTTTATGTTTTTGTTTATAATTTAAAGTCTGGAGGTGAAAATGGAGAATTCCATTATTGTTTTATTTGAAAAGGCTTTTTGGAAAATATCTTGAAATGACTTTTTTTTTTCCCCATTAAAATGAGATCATGCACTTTTTATGTGTTTCCCTACCAGAACTTTGGGGCAGATCAGAAATACTGGATGCTGTGCTGTTTCATCCATTTGAGATACTCTAATCAGCAAATGGCTTCCAGGACGGTTATTGGTTCATACCTCAACAGCGAATAATTGCTGCTCAGTCCAACCAGAGGGCCCTGGACTTGCACCACAAAGGCAGGGCTTGTAGCTGTGAGGTCATCACCTGCAGCTTTTGTTAAAAACGTGAAAAACAATCAGGTCAGGAAGACTTCACAAGGGAAGAGTGTAGTCTGCCTCGTTTCCTGTAATTGTACTGCATTTATTTTCTTTCAAAAGTGCACTAACCTACTTTCCTAGAAGTGCAGATGAAGTTTGAATACGTGCAGTACAAGAGAGCGAAAGAAAGTGAAACAAAGTTATGTTGCAGGCTCTCCAGTTTTTCAGTTTTCCCTTTTAATGGCTATGAAGTGAAGCCTTGCTTTTGGATGTCTCTTACAGAGAAAAACAGTAAAGCACAGGGTTAAAGCATGTATTAGTGCAATTAAAAGAACTCAGATGCACACTTGTATAGTCCAGCAGTCCAGAGTCCATTTATGAAATAAATACCCATCGTAGCAAATAGAAAATTAACAAGATTAACTTGACTGAATAAATTGGGAGTACAAATGCAGACAACAGTTCTGATTAGGCTGTACTAATGGATTTTGTTTTGTGAAATGTCAGCTGAGTGCTCATCTGCAGTCAAAAAAGCAAATAAAATGTTGGGACCTGTTAGGAAATGAGCAGAGCACAAAATGCCAGACTTTATTATGGCCTGTATCCATGGTGAGCCGCATCTTAAATACCGTGTGCTGCTCTGATCCCCCAGCTCAGGAAGGCTATAGTAAGAGTGGAAAAGATACAAAAATAAGTAAGGATAACCAAAGTTGTGGAAAGGGTTTTGTACAGATAAAGGCTTTATATGTATAAATTGATTAATTCTTTGGGAAAAAGACTGTGTTCTCTAAAAACAGAATGTTTTTAGTTGGTAGGGTGGTAGACAGCAAAACTCTGTATGAGTTCAAAAAGCACTTGGATAAATTCATGAAAGAAGTACTTGTTGGGAAATATCACTTATGAAGATTTCACGTTTGCTTTTTAAAGCACACGATGCATAAGTTACTGGGAGCATTCTATTCTGGACAGTATCTTTATATTTCTTTCCCAGATAATTCCGGGCATCTGCTGTTAGCAGCTGTTGGAGACAGGGGAAGGACTTTTGGTTTGTTATGGCAGAGCTTTTTGGGTAAAAATGTCAGACCAGAAAAATGTCAGCTCTCCGATTTTTTAGCCTAGTTTCATGCAGCTGCACATTCTGAGGTTGTAATACATTTCCAACTACTTTTTCTTTTCCATTATTCTGAAAATTATTTGGTTTTCTAATGTCAAGGCAACGGTGTATTTTAACCCTTGAGAAGAAAGCATGACTGCTACCATTCGAGATTTCCCCTTTCCTTGGGATACACTTTGCAAAGTCTGAAAGATATCCCAGAGTTTTACTGACTTAAGTCAGTACTGTACAGTACTAGAAATAAGAAAGTACTTGTTTCTAAAGTAGTACAACTTTATTCTCCACAGGAATTCTAAGGAACTTTCGTCTACTAAAATTAGAAAGATAATAGTCCTTAACTGTCAACTATTCCAAAATTGTTTTAAGTAATTGTATTTTACAGAACTGAGTATTTGCTTTATTTCAGTTGTAGTAATCAGACATTCCCTATCAAATAAAGTTGGGTTTTGAGAAATAAAATCAAGAACAATCAGGAATTTGGCTTAAATCCTAATTATTCTTCACTCTTCAGGTTTAGGTCTCTTGGAAAGAAGCACAACAGAAATGCCCAAAGCAGAATTTTTTTGTTAGCTTCAACTCTGTTATCGAGTGGAAAGGACATGTTCCACCTTAGGGCACCCTAAGGAGCTCAAGAAATATAACAGCTGCTCTCAGACAGTACCATATGCACAGACCCTGGTGAATAAAATGAGCCCAGGGAAAAGACAGCATTTGTCTCCTCATCCAGCGGATGCAGTGTCACTGAAAGTGCAGGCCTATGCCCCTGTTCTGGAGTGGAGAACAGAAACAGGATGGCCAGCAGTTGACCTCGGGTGGTAGCAACACTAATGTGTATTTCTGAGCATTACCCACTACCCTGACACAGTGACATGTTCCATGTGTCACTTACATTGGGCTAAGGAAAATATTAGAAATGTTCTGAAAACGATCCTATTTGAACTAACTATTCATTATTAAAGGATTCATTTTTAAATTCTTGCCACAGTAAGCTGAAATATTTAAAGCTCTGCTGGTGTTAGGACATTCCCACAGTGCAGATCTGGCAGGTGATAGGGACTGTCCCATAACACTGCTAAGAGCCTACCATAATAAAATATGATTTTTGTAGCATTTATTTTTGTCATTGGAACAGGCTGCACAGGGTGACAGTAGAGTCACCACCCTGGGAGATGTTCAATAAAAGGATAGATGTTACACTGAGGGACATGGTTAGTGAGCATGCTGGGGATGCGTTGATGGTTGACCTTGGTGTTCTGAGTGGTCTCTTCTAATCTTAATGTTCCTGTGACATGTATAGTGACACGTGGAGTGGAAATTGTAGATTTAGTAACCTTCCTCATTCCCAAAGGAACTCATGGAAGTTTACTCCACAAAGAAAAGCAAGCTTCTTCTGCATGTGAATCCAGTGGACAGCAGTAGGCCTTATTTCTCCTGCTTATTTTTAATTCTACTGTAGGTGATGTCAGCTTTCTCCAAAATGCTGCTCCAGAACAATGTTTGCTAGGGTCTTGCCAATGTAGCAGACTCCCCTTAACAATAGGCCATTGACAACTGATAATAATAACTGAATAATAATAACTGAAGAAAAAAGAGCTCTAAAACCAAGAACCTGGCCAGCTGTGGGAAAGGGTGAGGAAGCGATGAGTAGATCCTTGAACTACTTCGTTTTGGTTCACCTGCTGAGCAATTGGCTCCTGCCAGAAATGAGAGAATTTGGTCTCTAACACTTAATTTGCAAGATGGGTAAAAACAAGTTCCTGTGTTTTAGATACTAAAGAAACAAAATCTAGCACAATGTATTTTAGAAGACAAATTCGTTTTCATGATGCGCTTACTTTTTTCCCTCCCAGTCTCTGCCAGCTTGATTTTGAATCTGCACAAATGAAAAATAAAAAAAATCTACATTCTGTCACAGGATAAATGCCACTCGGTAAAGCATTTATTATCTTAGAATATTTTCAGACATTCTTATTAAACAAAGGTCAAATCCCCTCAAGCTCCACAGGTATTAAACCTTGCTACCGATGGACTGCTCCTTTTATCTCAGTGAATTTCTATATCAAATGGCATGGTGACAGCTCTGTGCACAAAGTTTGGTCTCATCTAAACTTTGGTCATTTGTTCAGTTTTGCTGCCATCTTAGAGTACTGATGTTTTAAAGGCAATTGGTACAATCGACAGCAGGCATTGTGGAAAGTCCTTAATTATTGCAAGGGATTGTCCTCACCTTTGTGCTCTGGGTTGGCTGTCACAGGTGTGCAGAGGGGCTCGGGAGGAGGCAGAGAGGTTTGCTGTTGAGCCAGGTGATGTGCTCAGTGACAAGAGACAAATAAAGGATGTTTGTGTATTGTGCTGCCAAGCCCGGAGACAGAGAATGATATTGGTAATAAAGTATTTCATCTTAAGGACTCTCCAGAGGGATTTTCAGAAATACCAGTAATTGAAGAAAACATCTTGTCTTGGGTGATAGTAAGAGGCACAGGTAGATTTACGTTTTAAGGACTATGCTGATGGACATACTAAATATATTTATACAAGCCTATGTCTATGTGTGTATACATTCATGTGTCCATAGGCCATGTCTTTGAGGAGAGGCCATTCTGCACTCCAGCTTGCTCTGGGCTTCCTGATACCCAGAGCCCCTCAGTATGTTTCCAGCTCCAGGCATAATACAGGGGTGAAAGACAGGGTCTCTCTCACACCAAGTAACCTTCAGCCCTTTAGAATGGTCATTTCGGAAATGTGCAAGCAGGCGAAAATTGTGACACACAGGATTATAGTAGCCTTTTCTTATGCATTTTTGCAGTGTGTCTCCAGGGCTGAGCTAAGCTCAGTGGTCCTGGGACTTGTGCACAGCAGGGAATCCCCAGGATGCTGAGCTGGGCTGCCAACCTGCACGCCTCTGTGCCGTGTGTGCAGAATGTGAGCAGCCACACACAGAGAGAATTAAACAGGTGATGCAAAAACTTTTTTTGCTTTGTGTAGTGAAAGGCCAATTAAGACATCAACTTATCAGAGGGATTTCAACAAAAGGTGTAATTAACGAGAGCTAAGTCAGGGAGCTCATTGTTTTAAAAATGTGTGAAATACTATTGCTTTTCTGAGGTGTTCTAAGCTGTCTAATAAATAAGTCAATATATTGTGAAAACCCTTCTGGTGCTATCCATTTTGGATAACAGGTTTGGTTTTGTATTTAGGATATTAGATAATTATTTTAAAGTAATTTTTAAGATAGTAGAACAATTAGTTTTTCATAGAATATCGTTGTATAGACAAATGGAGTCAATTTTACTCTTTCTCAGAGAAGTTTTGTATGGTTTCCAATCTAATGACTTCACTAGAATGAATCTGGCCTTAAGCAAGGGTAAGCAAGAACACAATCTATCTCTGGTTTCAATAGATTAGATATTATCAAATAAATGCATCATTTTTGTTCACAGAAAGGACCTTTTCTGAGTTATAGGATAACTTTTTCCATTATTCTAAAATATAATTGGTTTTGAAAACCAGTATGATTCCAGCTTGCAAAAATCTCTACGTTTGTAATCAAAATTATTTTGGAGAGTGATTGGATTCGAAAGCATGAAAGAATTTGAATGAGGTTTTTCCCCCCTTACCTTCACATGTAATTCCATTACCGCTGTATCCACTGGGACAAGACCCACATTTAAATCCTCCATCTTTGGCTAGCTCACATTGCACACCACTAAAGCATGACTCTGAACCACAGAGGGCTTTCTGATGAGACCCACTGATGGGTTTTGGCAGTTCCACGTGGTCAATCGCTACACTGGATGCCTTTCTGAGGGCCGCGGTCTGTGCTGGAAGCCTTGCTGGGGTAGCAGGTCCAGGCAGGACACTGGCACTCTGTGGAGCTGTGTCAAGAGAAGAACCTATTTCATGCAAAGAGGATGTGAGGGGTGTTTCCAAAGAAGAAGCTTTCTGCTGCTCTGTTAGGAGATTTTTGGAGAGTTCAGTCTTTGAGCCTGTAATATGACTGGGCCATTTTCTGGGGGACGAGCTGTATCTGGAATGAGCTTGCTGAACAGCATGCAGTCGTGCGAAGAATGAGCTTGCATTTGTGTTGAGATGAGAAGGAATGGTCCGTCTTGTTCCTGGCTTGTATTGTTTAAAATGCACAGGGGTATGAGTTGTCACATTGACAGCTGCTGTTTTGGGATCTGGCTCCTCATGCAGAGGGAAAGTGTGTGTATGACTTCTTTTTTCAATAGAAGTCTGTTTCTCAGATACAGTGGACTCCATATCAGGTATTTTTGCTGACAGCGTCTGAGCCTGGGAAATCTTCCTTTTCATTGTAAAGAATGCTGTATTAATGACTGTGTGGTTTCTTTCCACAGAGTATGTAGTTTGTTGCCTCGGAATTTGGGTTTGGGAAAGAAGGGAATAAACGTTTCTTGATGTCTTGCCTTCCTGATGAGAGCCTCTGGCATCTTCACTATTTCTTTCAGCAACATCTGTATGGCTTTGGGAAGGTCTTGAAACTAGAGCAGAAGGAAGATATATATTAGTCAAATTTGCTAGTCTAGTGTTTGAAGAAAACACTGTGACCACTTAGATTATGAGTAAACAACAGAATATCAATTCTAGAAGAAAATGAGATAATCTGTCATCTGTGCTCAGGGCATATCTATGCTGGCTGGTATAGAAGTAGCACAGTGTATCTTCTATGGATAACAGCATAGGGAACTGCAGAATAGCTGTTTATGAATGAGATGAAATATGTTTGTGTTGGCTTAATACAGAGCCTAAGACAGTAAGTCTCTGTGAAGGTCAGACATTATTCTTTGAGGTTACAGGCACAGCTAGGCAAAAGCACTTTCCATGCTGGTTTAGCAGGTTGAGCCTACTCTAGTCCATGATATCTGGGGACTTTGTGCCATTCTCTGAGGCATTGTTCAGTTTGTGACCACCTGAGCTAATATTTATTTTTGGTTACCTGTGTATGTTGCAATAGTGTACTGAGAAATGTTCTGTTAGGCAGTACATAATGAAGAGATTTTGCATTCAAGCTCCTGCAGTCTAGGAGTAGGATGAGACAATGCAGTTTGGGACAGATAGAGATCAGAGATGGGGAAGTAAAGAAATGATAAGACAGACCTTGGCAAGATCACGTCCTAGATAGATTCAAATCCCATCACATCATTGTATGACTATTGCAGTCCTTATGGCAAAGGAAAATTTGAGGAAAGCATGTAAAGGAGACAAATGGAAAAGCTTTGTTAATAGTGTGTATAGCTCCCTCCAGACGTGAGGGGCAGCATGTAAGAAAGAGTGCTGGTTTGTAACTGTCACCCACTTGTTACAAAGCCCGCCACCTTTTCCGTTGTAAGGAGGGATGATAGATGGAGAGAGGGTAGTCTGTGAAGAGCCTTGGAAGTGGAGACGAGTAGTTTGAATCAATACTTTCAGGAAGATTAATGGCTATCTGTTGACTCTAATGAATGGAAGAAGCTATTTTTAACCAGTTCTGGCATACTCCTTCCATAGGAAACAGAATATATTGGATCCTGAACAAAAAAACCTCACAAGGTTCTAGAGTTAACCCTATGTGAGGGGCGTAGCTCTACCTTTTGAATGTAAATATTAATCAATTTCATACAACTCCTACTGATGTAGAAATTAGTCATAGTTAGCAAGGAAAGAGATTAAGACACTTGGTGAAGGTCAGAAAGAAACTTGGAATGTTGACTAGATCAAAGGAAATCCTGGCATCCAAAACTGTTTATTTGGCTGGTAAGCAGTATCATTCTTCTGCTGGCAGACAAGTTTTTGTTGCCCTGAAGCATGGTGTTTTGGAGTGGTACGTGATGCAGGATCAAGCTATGGGCATCAGCAAAAATAATATAATAATAATATAAATACATGGCTTTACTGTGCAAAACAAGGCTGATTAATGATGCATTTCATGGAATGGAATAAAGGAGATCTTGAGCCAGGAAGGACATCAGTGACAAGAGTATGAAAAGATTGAAGTCAAAGGATATTTAACAATGAACCTGAGAAAGATGAAAGAAATATCCCCACAGAAAGTTATAAGTAACAGATGATTGTTGCTGCCTTTAGAAAATTTGATTCAGGGACCAGAAATAACATGAATGGCAGTGAAAGGCCAAATGACCTCTGTGACAAATTTCCCAAATGAGCCCTGATTACAGCTTTGAGCTCCTTCCACTGTATTGTAATCAAATGTTTTTTCATCCTAGCTGAGTTTTGGTAACTACTGAGGGGATCTACTGTCTACCCGAGTTAGGGAAATCTTTTAATTCCTTAAGAGATGATATAGGTGATATCTTCTTGCAAATAATCTTCAACCTTCCCTGCAAGTGAGAACATGCTGTGGTTGGAGTGTGTCTGTGACAATGCAGTTTTTACGTCTCAAATAGAACTACCAATTAAGACCAGTGATACACTCTGGTTGTTTGTTCACCACGTGTATACATTAAGGTTTCTTACCCCATTATTTCAATGGACCATCAAACTTCCCAACATATTATCATGGGAATCTGGCATTAATCAAATATGGCTGCTTCAGTGTCCTTTCAGCTTTCATTATTTCATACTTTTACTTATAAAGATACTGTAACATTTAGTTAGGACTAGAAACTGATAAAATTATTCTGGTGTACCTGAAAAATTATTTCTGCATTTTTCCAGATATCTAAATACACCAAAACAAAGAAATATACCCAAACACTGCAGACTCAGTTGTCTGTAGTCAGCAGCTTTCTCAAATTCTGTATTACTTCAATTTATTTTCCTTGCAGTCGATCAATATCTTCAAATGTATAACCCATTATTAATGCAGAAATGTGATTGTGTGAATCTGGTTTTCTCTGTGATGCCACTGTAGGATTACATATTGGACTGGATGAAAATAACAACAACAACAACAACAACAAAAATGACAAGACAAAGTGCTCAAGGTTATACAACAGTACAAAAATACATTTTCACTACCCTAAGTGTTTCTGCCTGTACCAACTGGGATACATGCAGCAGTGGGAGTGACTGTTAATTTTTCAGTCTTGGATAAAAGACTGAGAATCCGATGCTTTGTTCCAGCAGTGCATGGAAGATACTCCATTCCTATCAATGGAGATAAACCACTATAAGTACAGTGTAATGCCAGGATGGATCAGGCCCCCTTTATGGTGAAAAACAGAGCAAAGCAGACCAGATTTTAGAGAAATAAATCCGTCCCTCATCCAACTCAACACTGGGATATTTCCATCTATGTGGAGCTGTACGTCCCCCACATGAGAACCCCTCCACTGTTGGTTTATCCAGTGTTTGAAATTCTTTGTGTTGCTTGTATTAAGTTTATACATTAGAGTCATCATAATCAGTATCCGGTTCATGCACGCCAAAGCCACAATGATGTTAAAGTACAGCACATTCTGATTTTTTCTCTTGCCTGAATGGCATTTTATAGTACCTACTAGTTACCCGTAGATGAATTGGATCATGTTCATTCTGAAGGTAATAAAACAGCTATAAAACCTAGTGCAAATAGCAGTTCACAAACAGAGCAGACACTCAACAGTCTCTAAAATCCAAGCTGAGTTGTCAACACTGAAACAGAAAAGCAATCTAATCTATTTTTTCTCTTTTTAGTTTCTAGCTATTTTTTGCATTTGCAAGCTTTCAGAAACAGGCTGTGTCTAGACTTGAACCGGGGAAAATCCCATCCCTTTCTGGCATCAATCATTTCTCAGAGAGGGAATTTCTTTCTCTGCCTGGGACGGAGTGGACCATGCCAGTGACTTCATTCCTCTGTGCTGTTCATCCAAGTCTTCACTGGTCTTAGACTCAATCACCTCCATAGTAATGCCTTGGAGACACCCTGAGACACAGCTGACAGCTCACACTCTTGCTGTAAACTTCTTATAGACACGAGTAGTTACTACCACTCCATTGACGTGTTTCTCTTCACAGCTAAGTTCGAAATTTAAACTTTTTTTTTTCTTAAATGTAAGCATGCTTTTTTATGTAATCGCATCAGCATTGCCCTGTGGTCTCTGTGTTGTAATCCAGGTGTTGCTTTCTCCTTTAATCCACTAAAATTCTTCAAACCAGTCTACTCTTCAGTTGGCGATTGGTTCCTTCTCCTTAGTGAGATCATCTGTCTATGTTCTCTCCCACCTATCAGTTTGGAGCATTATGGACACCTTTAATTCTGATCAGGTTGCAACTGTTTCAGAATTCTGTGAGTAATTTAAGAATTCATCTCATTATTAACACAATTCAATACATTTACAATTTGTGTAGTTTTAGAGCTATTAACATTTAGTAGTACATGCTTTGTAGCACATTTCTCATTCAGAAGAACCTCGACAGAGAAATGCTCTTCTGACATATTACACTACGTGGGTCATCATTTAAAATTTGAAACATCCACCAGCACATATATCTTATTTAAAATGTCAAGAGAGAACAGAAAAATTACACTGGTCTAAGAAGCCTTGTTACCAGAGCATTAGAGATCAACCCATTTATCTCTCTGCTATGCCACATTAATATTTTTTCTGTGTTTACTTGGTGAGAAAGGAGAAACAGAGCAGCTGTCAATAGGAAGCTCTAGGGAAATTCTGTTTTTCCATCAGCTCTTAATTTTTATATGATGAAGTTCTAGCGTAACTTTCTTCTCTATTCAAAATTTATTTAATTGCTACATCTTCTCTTTGGCCATCCAAGCATGCCCTAAAACCTTCCCCTCCTGGATGTCCAATAATAAAACTTTGATTCTCCCTTTCTTGCTCTTAAGCATCCTGAATTTCCCTACATTTGCAAGCTGATTGAACTTCCCCAGTCACTGAGATCCCTTTGCTTACAATCGCAAACAATAACTCCCAGAACATCCAACTGGAAAAATCCCTCAACTTTAAAAAAGGTGCAGCTTTGACTTATCAAGTTGTACAGAGGGCATAATCCCAGGACTATTTTTATAGTAAAAAAATATAGTGTTTTTCAGACTTTGATTGGAATTATATTACAAATTTAGACAGTAGCTTCAGTTTAGAGATGCTTTACCCATGTTTTGCTGACAAAAATTGAAAAGTCACCTGCAGTGTAAAAGAGTTTAGGCACACATTTCACATTCAAATAAGCACAGGCAAAAGTTAATCTCCTCCTTGAAAAATATGGAAATAGAAGATATCAGTAATGCATTTTCTGTAAGAGGTGCCTAGATCTGGAATTCACCAATCAGAAAGAGATGTGATGAACTATGTTTCAGCCTGGGAGAAAATGAGATTCTGTTCCTGCTGTTGCTACCTGAGCAATTTTCTTCCCCTTCACCTACCAATACCATGAGCAGTAGGGAATATTCTATGGAACTGGCATTATAACCATTCCTTCCTCTGCTGCAGACTCTTGTTTGTCAAATGTGGCTGCAGCTGTACACACATCATTCTGCAAAACCATTCATAATTTGCAAATTTGCAATACAAATGTATTTTGTATGTCTGAAACATAAAATCATTCAATTCTGTCTCAATGCCTATTGTGGAGGAGAAAACATGGGATCTGCAGCCAGTTCACCCGTTAAACTTTATTTAGGAATCTCCCTGTTTTCAGACTAAATAATTCCCGCAAATACCAGCAAATGAATCTGTGGACAAGCCTGCTGCTTTGTGAGCATTCTGTTGATTATCTTTGGCATTACTTGGAAGCATCAAAACTCAAAGTTCCTAAATAGTGAATTGTATTTGAAGTAAATTAAGAGGATTCTGTTTACCTCAACGTAGAGGCTATGTTACATTGCAGTGCACAGAGTTCCAGAGGACCTTGGAAAAACATTCACCCTGAAGGAAAGCTTGGTAGATAGTCTCAAGTTTTTGAAGTAGTAGAGCCTGACAAAGTTAATTCTCTAAATGTCTTCAGCATGGAGGAAATTGAATTCTTATTCAACTGTTCTGAAATAATTTTTACAACTTCTAAAACCACAATCAAGACACCCTATGCAAAGATACATAACTAAGCCAAACAGTACTACGTTATGCTTAGGGGGCAGTATCTGGTGCAAAGAGAAAACCACAGGTCAGGCAGTACTTCTCTGCAGATAACTGAAGCAGTTTGGCTGTATGACACAAGAAGCTCTTTGGGTAACCACCTGATGGACTGCTGAGATCAGTTTTGCAGAAGTGTTTCCCTCTTGATTTGGGCCAAGCTGTACCTGCATAAAAAAGTACCACTAGAGACATCATGGTGACTGGTGACTCAAAAGGCCTACAGTCAAAAAAGCAAATAATGAAAGGTGAAGCGTTACTATAGCTGGACTTGGCAAATTCTAGACATGAACTGGCAATAGAATTGACTGGGGGGGAAGAAAAAATGTGTGACTCTTGACTAAGCAAGGGAAGACTCTAAGCTACTAGTAAGCTATGAAAAAGGCAAATGGTTCTGCGATAGACCCAATGAAGTATGGATAGTTTTATGAAAGAATATTAATGAGCAGATGGATTGTTTTTTTATGAACACAAAGGCAAAATAGGAAAACAGGAAAAAAAGGAAAATATCAAGGAATAGTGTTGAACAGTGAGAATGCGTGAAGAACAAATGTATTGAGAACATAGAAATGGTATTACTGACTACATGTCAAAGAATATTTTCTGAAGCATGTAGGTAATGTCAAGGAATACATAAAATTCAAGATAATCACTTTCATACTCAACAAATATCAAAACAATGCCTGGGTTTTTAGAACAATACACGGGTCTGAATATAAGAAAACCTTTAAATATGAAACTTACCCTTATGCATTGCAGCTTTACGTAAGGTACCTGTATCTGTGTTCCTAGGAGGTATCTAGCTTTTAGTTAGTGCTGTTCTTAGGACAAAGGATTGGAGGTAAAGTACAAGGACATTGCAAGAAAGCATTGAGCACTAAGTTATATGGAAAAACTGAGCCTCTGAGGAAAGTAAAGTAGTTTGTTCCTTTGTCTGTAAGCACTGTTGAGTCTTGGGTTTTGCTGCTTTGTTCTGTTGTGGATTTATTTATTTATTTATTGCCTTTTGTGACGCTTTCTGTAAGCCTTCAAGGGAAATTTTAAAGGCCGTGTTTTGTGAGGTTGTGTTTTCTAAAAATGGTATGAGATTTATTGATTGTGGAGATGTGAACATGCTCCCCAGTGTTCTGTTTTCTTTTAGTTGTCTTTTTCAATATTTTCTATTATCGATATCTTTTTTTTTGGATTGTTTATAGATATTTATCAACCAGCTATTTATTTTTTTTTAGAAATATACTGTGTTTTCCCAAACATCAGTCCCACCTGCCAATTCATTTCAAGCTTTAATTGAAAAGTTCTCTTCCAGGGATGGAAAGCTCAACACATTCGGTGAGCTCTCACCCTTTGCACAGAAGACTTGCTGCTTTCTGTTCCTTTGTTACTCTCTTTCTCTGCTCCATGCATTCATTGGCTCTAAAACATTTTCTGCTTCAATTTTCAGAAGTGTTCTTCCTGTATTTTTCTCTGAATCTCCAGCAAACAAAACAGGAAGTAAGGAAGTGTAGGTGTGTTTGAAAACACTATGGATTGTACACTTAACCCCCTCAAAGTCACATAATTGCCCTTTCTTTTGTTATCCCTTGCACACCTTTCAGACCTGAGCTTTTACTCTCATCCCTGTGTCCTTCCTTCTTCAGTTATCTTAGTCCACAACTGTATTATTTCAGCAGCTATAAAGACAGCATGAAGATAGATTTCATAAAACTAAATTATATTTTCTATTCAGGAATTGGCAGTATATTTTACTTCAGCTCGGCACTCAGATAGAAAAATTAATAAAAACTGTGTTCTTATCTGATGATGCCTCGTGGGCCTTCAGACTCTCTCTTGACTTGAACAACTTGATAGATATATGTAGAACTGGCAAAATTAAGGCAGATCTTCTCTGAAGCATCCCTGTCTAATTGTCTGAAACTTCTATGCAGAATCCTTTAGAATTGTAATAATAGATTATAAAGAAAGTTTCTCGCATTTCTTCAAAAGAAAATCCATAATAGTTCATCAAAGGAAAAATAGCTTAAATTTGAATATTTTACTGAATTTTTTTTTCTACTTAATTCAAGAAGTAAATGGTCTGAAATAATAATTATGTTGTTTTGGGCTGTAAACACATAAAAATGAGTTACTTTACATATGAAAGCCAAGAAACAATCTGAGCTTTGCCGTGCTAGAGAACAGTAATGAATCTATTTTAATACCTTAAAAGCAGATATAAATACCTTGAGAGAAATCATGCTTTAACAAGTTTTCTACATCTTCAACTGATAGGAGTGGCAACTATCTGTACTTTTTCCTATACATATACATGCAGGTATATATACATATAAGGCTTTAATAGCTACAAAGAAGATAATGGGTCTCCCTTTCTCCCCTCTGTAATATATTCCACTCTGTATTGTTTACCAGTCCTTTTCATTGTCTTTGCTTTGCTTCCATAATGAGTGGCAGAACTCTTGCATCACTTGAATGAGGCCAGGATATTGGTCCAGTTTGAGTTCTAATTTTAAAAGGCTTCTAAGTGCCTTTAAGAAAACAACAACATTATCAAATTTGTGGAAACAGGGTTGGCTCACATTAAAAGCTAGAGCTGTTACAGCTAGATGATTAAATAGGATTGGAAATTTTAAGAGGAGGTAATCTTGCTCTCTATTCTGCTAACGAAAAAAGAGAAAAAAAGCCAAAATGAAAACAACATCAGCAAAGACCCCTATAGGGCCTCTATCCTCCATAGATTATTTCTTGGAGACTGAGTTGTTTTTATCACTTAAAAGTCATGATGGCATGGGGATTGCTTAAGCAAAAGATGGCACTTTCTTGGTAGGAGAGAAATTTAATCTGTGCTTGATGCTCTGATTGAATGTAAATATTATTCATGGCATATAGCTTAGTCCTCTTTCCTAGTGGTTTTATGGCTTGGGCTTCATTGGGCTTCTATTGCTGAGCTACATCATTTCCTGAATATATCATCTGGATTGGAAGCACTTAACAAATTCTGGATTGACGGAGTATAAGGATCAGCGAAGCTGGAAACTGTTTATATTTTAAACTATCTAAACATATTATTCCCACTGTGCCTACTTTAGTTATTATGTGTGGGTCATAGCATATACTGTGCTGGCTCTTGTTGTATTTTTTTGCAAATGCGTGATGTTGTATTAGATATTCCTAAGGAGGAAAAAGCCATCTAAAAGACTCTCAGGTTCTCTTTCAACTCTGGTAAGTGCAGAAGTGGCCTTTCAGAGGAAGTTCCCTACTCAGTGGGCAGAAAAGGGTCACAGCTTATGTACAAAATGTCCGACTGACCCTCTTGATGATTACTGGTGTATCACTTGCAGAAATGTATTTTTTGTGAACCTAAATTTGTATGGAATGTCTTTGTGTGTCCTTTCTAACCACACTTCATCTGCCTTTTCATCGCATACTCCTAGAAGGAGCCATCACAACATGTACATTTCTGCAGAGTGACCAGTCGTTTGAGCCTGAAATACACAAAATGGAAACACTGAAACATAGTTTAGGAAAGGGATCAGCAAATTCCAACTCAGGTCCCAAATATTAAAGATGAACTCTGTGTCCGGGGTTTCAATGGCCAGAATCAGCCATAGGCAATGCTTCCCAGTTTCAGACCCCACAAGAATGGGCAGTTGAGATCTGTTACCATACAGAGCCAGATTGAAGCAGTATTTAATTTTCTATTTATTTTGTATTTCTATTGTATCTTCTTTGCAAGGTTCTCAGACAACTTCACAGCTGATGACTGCAGCATTGAAATATCGCTGCCTTCAACCAAGTGTCATGTAAACAGTTAGGACTGATTGGTTCCTCATTGTACAGCATCCTCTGAATACTGTAAAGTGTGTGAGTGTTGTATGTGTATCTGCCAGTACATACAGACTTTGTAGCTGGAAGTTCTGTGTGTGATGTGCCTACATTTACACATTTTTCATCCTCCCTAGGCTCACGCTGTTAGGGCAATGCTCCTCATTTAATGGAATCACTTCTGATTTACACTCTTGTAAGTAAGACTGGAATTTGAGCCTTGATCTTTTTAATGCAAATTCATCAATTCTGTTTGATGAAAGGATTCTACTACGTTCTTCAGTTGCTTCTTGAAGCAAAATCATTTAATTAGTTCCAGGCTGCAAGAAGTCCCTACTCTTGCAGTTAGCCCCAGAGCTGAAACCTCGTGTTGGCAACCAACACTCTTATTGTTGTGTTTTCAAGGAGTTATTTATTTTTCATGGACAGTGATCACTGATGACTGCTAACAATGACAATAATGATTTCAAAGCTAAAGGTTAAGAATAATATGTTTTTATATGTTAGTGCCCTTCTGGAGCACTATGTGTTCAAATGCATCCCTTCTTTTAATTCAAATATTGTATTCAGCTCTTAAATTCACACCTGGGTGTTGATCTGACAGTGGTACAAATTAGAAGGTCACAGAGGTTTCCCTGATGTAAAATCGAAGTGAATTCAGAAGCACACTGCAGGTACTGGAATAGTGTAAAACAGAGGATATAAACATAACAAATAGCTGGCAGATCCGAAAGTATATCAAGTGGCAAATGTGTACAAAACTGCAAATTAACTGCTGTGGCAGGAGTGTCTGCAGTGGTGCTCAGAATGGAAAGAGCAAAACTCACTTACAGAGACCATAAAATAATTCTCTCCCCTGATCTTTGGCTCCCTAAACCAGAAGAGGCAGAACAAGCCGGCTCTGAGCAATCTTTTATCGGTGATGGATGTGGCGCTGCTTTGTCCAGTAAAGCTGCTGATTTACTAATAGGAAAAAAATAAATCTTTAGTGATGACACCTACGTCTCTAACCTGAGAAAGAAAGTTCAAGCAGATGGGTATCTCTGAGACTGTGAGTGATGAAACAGTCTGGAAGAATACCGGTAGCATCTGATGAGATCTAATATTGAAACCTGCAGTCACATCGCCAGCATCCCCCATCCAGATATATTCATTTTCTTTATGCTGAGAACACGACCTATGATATGGCAAGGTTTGATGTAGCAGATGTGGTTCTCCAACAAAAAGGTAACAGATGTTTTATACAGATGTGAAATGTGCCCAGTGAAGATCTAAATTTATTGCAATCAAGTCTGATTGACTTCAACTGATACAGACTACGGATACCAACCAGGTAAAGCATGTGAGAACAGAACGAGGCCCTACACTGTTGGTAGAGCAGCCAAGGGGAGTGTAGAAAATTGTTTGTGGAAATTATGGAGTTTGCAGTACGCCAAGTACATCAAAAGATTAATACCTATCACATATCAATGCTGAGCAAATGTATTTTGCTGATTAGAAATCAAAACTGAAGCGCTTCTAAGTGTGTCTTCTTTGTCACAGGGACTTAGGAAAAAAATTTCTTTTGGCATAACTTTTTTTCCTCTGTAGTCTAAAAAGGCAGTTGGGTAATTTTTGTGATTTCTGTATGAAAGCATACTTATCCATTAATCCTTAAATAGTAACAATTGAGTATAACGTCACGTCAAAAACAGCTAATGAAAGTACAAAATAGGAATTAACGAACATTTTTACATTGAAGTTAGTAGAGTTGGAAAAAAGGGACATATGTAATCTCAGTACCTTCATAAGCACTGCAGCAAGCTGAAGAGGATTTGCTCTGTTTTGTTTGAAGAATGATAGCATAAGTAACAAGAGAGAGAAGCTATTATTCTAACAGGGAGGATTTCACAATATTCTTAATCCATAACTGTACATAAAGTTAATTGAAAATTCATTCCTTTTTGTCTGATATCTTTTAATCATCAATGCTGTACAATACTTCTGCTTGAACCAGCAAAGCACATGTGAAAGAGAGTTAAACCGATCATTTTGGTTGTAAATTAGGACACATAAAGCTGCAGAAATTTCTTTCATTTCTAAATACAAAAATGAAGGACTATTCTCATTTAATCTTGAGGAACATGACTGTTTTAAAGGCTGGTCTTGCCCATGGCGTAGGAACATACAGACGTCTTACATAAGGCAAGAGAGATAGAAAGTAATGCAATTACAGTTCCTGAAGCCCAGAAAAAATGAAAATTGTTTCTAAGACCGAGCAGAGAACTAAAGATTTGTTTGATTTAAGGTACAAATAGCTGTAGAATATTTGTTTTACTCAGCAGCACTGAAATGACCTTTGGAGTATACAACATATATCCCATTATCCAATTAATGGCAAGGTGGAACTTTGGGCAGTGACAGAAATGTTATTTTATTTATATGCACAGTGATTCATATTTTTTTGCTCAACTGCTTTTACAGCTTCACCAAGTTACAGAACAGTCAATAGCTGACGTTATGCCTCTGACAAACTAATACAGTGTACATAGCCATTGCAAGGCAGAGCAAGGAAAATGTTAGTTTTATTTTTTGTGACCTTTAAATTCTGAGAACTGGCTAAAATCAATTTATAGTTCAAAAAGACAGGATGATACCCACTCTAAACAGTAAAATTGCTTTGGCTTTGAAAGTGTGTATTAAAACACAATGGTTAGGCAATAGCCATTGATTTGGATACAGAATGAGGAGTGAGAGTAGGTTCCTAAAGTGTAGGAGGTCAGGGAACACCCTAATATGTTTTAAGTGAGTCTGTCTTGAATGCTTAAGAGAAAGATTTGGAGGAAAAACAGGGAACCTGACCTAGTAACTACTTTTATTAGAGAGTAAACATCAGTTCTCTTGGCAAATCATTCTGTGCAGTGAAAAGAGTACAGCCATTCAGACTGTCCCTAGAGAACTACGCATTGAATTATGAGAATTTCATTGAGAGAGAGCAAGATTGGATGACTGATAAGTGGTTGTTATGCTATTGCCATTTTGTGCTTGAGGTCGGGACCCTGTCACAGCAGAAGACTTCTTCTAATGATCAATCCTCAGAGATTAATGGGCCAGCTGAGTTTCAAAAGTCCCAAAGGAAGAATGCTGCTCAGGCTACAAAGGATGCTGTTGAAATGTTTTAATTATCCGTTGCCATCATGTTGCTGCTATAGTTGTTCTTACATGGCGCTTTGTTCATCATCATCTTCACGGGTTACCTTGGAGAACAGATGCCTTGCCACAAATAAATTAGGAAGGAAGGAAAGCAGAGTGGTACTGGCATGTGTCATGTTCCTATCCCACGGAGGAGGAAACATGTTTTGAAATCATATGTCTGTGTGGTGGCAGAAATACGAATGTGGTGATTCATACATCTAGTAAGTCCTGTCCTGAAGGATTCTACTAGTGGCAAATGAGAGGGTGAATCTCATTCCTGAGAGACAGGGACTCCTGAAATAAGACGTGCTGCTTGTCAGGTAAGAGTATTCACTGTTGGAAAAAAGGCACTGGGGTTTGACATTAAAGCACACTGTATTGTAATGCCATACTACAGGTTCACTTACAGCCTTTGTCTGCAAAACTATTTAAAAATGCCAAAAATTGGAAAGTACCTGGTCTGGGGGCTTTGCTGCAGATTCGGCCATTTCCAAAAAACCCTGTTGGACATCGGCCACAGACATAGCCAACGTAAGGGGGTTTCCTATCAAAACACAGCACTCCAGGAAAGCATGGCCTGTTGGCACAGGTGGTAACGCGGGGCTGATGTGCTGCGTGGCCTGGAAAAAAAAATGGAAGTTCAAACATGTTTATTTATCATTTCTCGAACAAAAATGCATATATACAAGTAAGTATGTCTAAGCCCAGCTAAAGTTTTATAACTGCTTTTATTCTTTTGAAGAGTAATTAATGCAGAATGTTCCCAAACCTTGTGCCAAGCATGAGAATGTCCTGTAGGCACAGCGTAACAGAGCAGCTGTTTCTCATTAAAGCAAGATTTATTAGTCTTCTACATATTTACAAGTTTATAAATCAAAGTTGTTAGGCATTTATCATTGATAATACAGAAACTGTAATTTTCAACATAAGTGAAAGATTAACTGAGTAAGAAACTGTTATTTGGATATCATTCTGGTCTCATATAATTGGAAAGTAATCACCAAACCTTATAGTGCATATATACCTTATCTTTAAGAATTCACTGTCAAGTACTTATGTTTCTGATCTAGAAATCATCTTCAAAGTGTTGAACCTTGTATGACAAGAGACTATTTTAATAATTTTAGAAATATGTGCTAAATTAAACACTGGTAGTATATGGTATTTTATCACCTATGATGTCACTGAATAGCATGAATATGAACTCCCTGTGAAGTATTTAATCGTGTCTACAGAGAACAGATGATGAATAAAATCTTAATGGTGGTTGTAGATCTTTTATAATGGCCTCCAGTGAGGTCTCTATCATGATTCTCAAGCATTTCCAGTGTTGCCATTGCATGTTGCATTCAACAATATGACAGATATGTGTAAAAGGCATTTTCTGGTTACGTTTTGGCTAGCCTGGCACAAATATACAAAAGAAGGTGAGAAAAAAGATTATTTTCTCCCACATATGTCCCCACAACACAGATACACCAAGTCTAAATTATTCCATTCCCTGCTCTCACTAGAAAATCAAGAAAAAATGAAATACTGATTAGAAGTGAGTCAACGTAAGCAATATACACTCTTTTTTGAAAGTGCTGCAGTGCTCTGGGTCCTGCTGTAATGATGACAGTCACAAATATTCTGGGAAAAGCATCTGCTGTAGTCATATTGATTTATGCTCAAAGCTTGGTCTTAATGCAGTGACTGCCGGTCAGAAGATGGAATAAAATTCAGCATCACTTGTTTATGGCAAGTTGGCATAAGCTGTCATTCTTATCATCTTGTTTTCCATTGATCACTATGATTTGGAGTGATTGTGTTCTATCTCAAAACTGATGAGATTGTACTTAAGCCTGACCAGTCTGATTGCTACTGCTGTAAGGGTTCTTTTCCCATGCAAAATTGTTTAGCAGCAATCTACAGGCTGATGTATTGAGGAGGTTTTAACTCTATCTTTCTGTGATGTATTATAAACAGTTTATGTTTACTGTTAAAATGGTTAAATGCATGATTTCTGAATATGTAAACTGCAACATGGACATAGTTTAGTGGACGTAGTGGTATGGTTTGATGGTTGGTCTAGGTGATCTTAGTGGTCTTTTCTGGCCTTAAAGAGTCTATGAACAGCTGAAAAATATTTTGTATCCTTGCATACCTACCAAGATTATCGCTTATGTTAAAGTTCTTAATTACAGGAGAATTCTTTGCCTCTAAGGTTTGCAGTGGCCACTCAACCTCAGTTTTGTTCATATCACCTTTGCCATTGTTGTTGTCAATGATTAAAGCTTTTGTAAAGTCAGCAGCAAGCACAGCTGTAAAAAGAAAACATGGAGACGAGGAAATGAGGTGTTAAGGGCTTAGCTGTGATTGATGATAAAAAGCAACAGTAACAGCAAATCAGATAGTTTGACATCAGTTTGCTCTGGAAGCTGACCATCAAGCAAATAAAGGCAAATCAGGTGAGTCAGCTGCTGACATTCAGCAAAGCTTCTATGCAAATATAGAAAAAGTTACAATGCACAAACTCAGTAATCCTCGCTTATTTGAGAGACATACTTAATATGCACAGTGATCTTTTATTGAGCTAAGGGCAGTGGGAAGCCATCGGGTCTCTGTGCAGTGTGTGGTGTTGGATGAAGACAGCACACAAATACCTGGGACCTGTAGTTTGTTTGATTCCTGCCTCTCCTTGAAAGCTTCTGCCTGAAACTGCATTGTGTGTGTTTGCTTTAGTTCAGCTGCAAACTTTGTATGCTTCAAAATATCTGTGCTAAGTATATATAAATGTAAAGAGAAAAGCTGATTGCTGGAACCTTTTGAAAACAGCAATTTATACAAAATTTGAAGAGAACTTCTTGGATGATCTAGGGATTGCCAAGTCTGCGTGTGCATGTGTTCTAAGTTACACAACTGTTGCCCTGGGTCTTCTGGATTTTCTGTGCTCCTAACAGAGCCCAAGACTATGACACATATATATGTTGAATAATGCAATGAGCTATAAACCACTTTAGCTGTTATAAAATTACATTTCTCCTTCCTCTGAGAAGCTTTTACCCTTCAGCGAGGGAAGCGTGGGTGGGCAGGTTAAGCCTGTGCATTAGAAGAAGGAAGGATGATTTCTAGTTATTCTATTTTGCTTGTTCTAACAAACATGTATTTTAGAACTAAGAAAATATATCTGCACTTAAAAAATGCATAGAAAGAAGTTATGATTCTGATGTATTTTGAGCATAATTTTGTATAAATTTCCTTGTTAGTCAAATTACCAAGAAAAATAGAAAATCATGAAACAGGTGCAAAATCACTTTGAAATAATCAGCATGGCTAAACAAGGCATTAAAGAAAACATTTCTATACAGATGTTTGGCAGTATGATTGAGGGGATTCTTAGTAAACCAGACAAAATCAGCTTTTTCTTTTGGCAGTCAGTATAAGGAAAAGTTAATATCTGCATCATTTTCTTCTTGGACTTGATGGGAACCCCGAACAACCAAGTGCAGAACACATCAAATGTTGAGTTTTCTTGTCCTTGCTCACCAAGTGTCTTTATTGGAGAAGACTCACATGTTTTTGTGACTGAAGAAAGCAGAGTGTGGGTATTTTACATCTCATGCAGTGGAAAGGTCTCAGCGCGGTGCAAAGTCACTGTAGCTTCCTACTCAAGAGTTTGCAGAGAACTGCCTCAGCAACGCATACTGAACAGGTATTAAACTGTCCCGGCCTTTTGTTTTGCTTGTTGGGATCTGTGGCATGACCTCATGCCAAACGTAAGCTCAGCAGCTGTGGGCTTTGCCCTCTCATGAAATACACCTCAGAGAGAGGTGAAATTTGTGAAGGATCTGCACATGGACCTTCTTCCTCCTACCCCACATCCATCCCGCTCAGCGTTCACTCAGAACAGAACTAATGCTGCAGGTGCTCCCCAGCTACTTGTTAGTGGATGATTTATTTAGGAGAGAAGTAGTGGGGAACCTGGAGAATGTCCTTGGCAAACTATCTGGCTGACATCTGAAAAATACCTTTTTTGTATGCTGTAGTGTTCATTCTAATCAAAATGAAACTAAACTGCAGTGAAAAACAGCAAACTGAGACCAATTTGCAATTATCCATATTAATATAAGATGACAGTAGTCTGGTTTGTATATTTAAAAGTCTGTCCTTGAAGTGAATGACAAAGTACTCAATTGAGGATAACAGCAGTAGAAGTGGGCCCATTTTTACCCTTCTATTATAACAAATTGTGCTCTTACATTTGCAAGTTTTACCATTTCCCTCCATCCCACTCGGACAAATTCCACATACATATGATCCAAAGGTGTTCATGCAGGACACTCCAGGAAAACACAGACCCTCTTCGCATTCATTCTTGTCTTCCTGACAAGTAAGCCCTGTGGTAAAACAAAGCGGAGGTTAATAATCAGGAGATATTCCCTGTTTGTTCTTCAGCTTAAGTGTTCATTCAGACTGAGGCTTATTTCTCATCTGTAAACTCATTACAGGGGATGTCACTCACGTTAGCATCAAATTCCCCACAATTGGCCTTAAACATACTTTTATCAGGCTATTTAGTACTGTTCTTGTTGGCACCAGGAGTGCTGGACTTGGGACTACTGCTCCTAGAAAACTGTGCATATTAAATAAGTTATTGCTCTGCCTTTCATGTCTTACCTGCTGTTTTTGTTATCATGTTTATGTGAGATCTTTGTCATACGCCAAAGCAGCCAATGTACCCATTTTTGCTTTAGGATACAAAGAGTCACATACTGACACTGTGCTTTTCATTTCTATGGGAATGTCACACTATTAATAGTTTATTGTACAACAGCCTGATAGAGTCTGGCTAAAGGTGAATCTGACAAAATGATCAAATTAAAAAAAAAAAAAAAAAAACACAGGTTTTTCTATTTAAATTAAAATTTGAAGGAACTGTCTGAAAATGTCTCTGAGCCACAGAGCTGGCATTCGGAAGATAAGCTACCGTAGGATCTAAACCCCAAAGAATGGATCTTGGCTATTGCTGATTTTGGATGTAAACATTTTAAAGTCCCTTGAAGTAATTCGTGTTCAGAGTCACAGCGTTAGATGAATGAATGGATACCTGTAGAGGAGGCTGACCCCAAAGCTAAAATGGCTATCTGAACATGAAATGATGTGGAGTAATCATATACAGCGTTGTTAACAGATTCTCTTGGGCTTCAGATAAACATGCTGCTGAATATGTGCACTTGAGAAAATTTGCTTGACTGCTGTTTGTTACTGTGTTATGCAGCCCAGTCTTGAGCTATCCCATAATATCTGTATTAAGGAATGTCCTTTGTTCTTTGCTCCTTGTAAAATACCCAATGAGATTGAGATACTTTCTGGGGAGTCCAAATGCCTTCTTCAAAGTATACCATAAGGTACAGAATGGCTTGTTTCTTATTGGATATTCAGATTGATTAAGATAGAATATCTTTTTATTCTTAAAACCTCTTTCTTCAAAACATAGATTTGTCACAGAGGAGCGAATTAGAGAACCAGAACATTGTTATTCATCTTCTACAGCATAATCTCTCATTTCTTCAGCGTTTCAGATAGGTTCCACAGCTCCTTTCAGGTTAAAATAGTATCTTCATGTAAGAAAATCTAATTGAAGTCTCTCTTGGTTGTGCTGCCTCAATAAAGCTAGTGACTTCACCTTCTCATGCCTGCTTTGTCTTGTGAGCAGACAAAAAATGAACAGCAGAACACAAGTCATGTCACTTTTCTGGTGCCATCTGAATAGAGATTGTTCTAGTGGTGCATGCTTCTTGCTTAGGAAAGCACTCCTTGTTCTATGCATGTTGGACATCACCTAGTGTTACAGGTATTAATTTATTTCTTCTCTTCTGTTACATTTTGGATTATTGTTTATACTGTATAATTTAATTAGCACATTGATAGCATCATGCTGTTTCTATCTGGTACTGCTTTCTGATGACACGTTAGGAAATTATTAGACATCATATTGTGGGAAATATTGAATGAGTTTTCTGCTGTTTAGATTAGTAATTATTTTCTCTCCCTAAGTATAGTTTAAAGATGAAACATGATACCATGAGCAATCACAGGAGGAATGAAGTTCCCAGTTTGGGTAACAAGATCTACTTCTCCCTCAATCTCTTTTCCTCTTTTCCCTCCTTCCCCCTCACTATTTTGCAAAGGGCTGGCCTTAAAATCTCAAAAATGAGAAAATTAAAAAAGTGAAGGAAAACCATAAATAACAGCCTAAATTTTAAAACCCAACCAACCAACTTAAATGTAGAACTATGCAAGCACCACTTCATTTCACCCAAAGAGACTTAATTTTAAATGCCATCTGATCAATGTTGGCATAATGTTAATCCAGCAGTGTCTGAGGCGAACATTTGGAGTCTCAAAGTCTTAAACTTTGCTGAAGGTTGCTGGAGAGGGAGTAAAACTTGATAGAAAATTGTCTTCAACAAGAAATGTCAGTTACTGTGCTGGCGTGACCTCCAGTGTGCTGCAGCACAGGGGAGTCCCAATTCTATTGACACTGCTAGCACACAAATAAAAATATTAGGAATAAAAGATCTTCAGGTTGCGAGGTTGAAACATCTGTTTCCTTGCCAGCTCTATTTCTCTGTCCCCGCATGAGAAATTGGCTGAGAAGATCAACTCCTTTCATGCCTTGAGAGGAGCTGACCACCTACAGATGTAGAGAAGGACTTTTTGACTGCGTTCAAGTTAAGCTGAATCTAAATGAAGAGGAAATCTCATTGAGAGACTGTAAGGTTATTATAAACCATGAACTTTTTTTTTCCAGTTTCCTTCTCTTCCCCTCTGCCCCCATATTAATGAATGGATACATATAGAAAGAAAGGATGATTTTGTGATTTAGATGCAGTTTTTTCAAGGTGGTGTTCTGTTCTCCAGAAGATAAGACTCTTGCTTTCAGTGACCAAAAGAAGAAACAACAGGAATTCTTGTTAACACTGGTGCAGGAGAACAAATGAGCTTTGAATGCACAATGAGATAAGCATGTGTTAGCCTCTGCAGAAATTGGAAGTATTAATAATTCTGCAGTCATCATCCTCTCACATTTTCCTATGGCTCTCCCTGCCTTGTTCCCATTTCTGTGTTATGCACTTAGACTGCCGGAGATACACAGATGCACCTGAATTGCTACCATTCAGCAAAACACTTTGTTCTTTATCCTTCTTTTGCAGGGGTGTTTTGGAAGCTTTCAAAAGAGTTAACATTTTGTTTCCACTACCTGTTCCCTATCATTTGTAAAAATTTGATGGTGAAATGATGCTGTCACTTGAGCAGTATAGCATTGCCTTCTCATTAGATTATTGATGGTTTTCTGGGGAACTGAGACATAAACACAGCATCAAGGATGAGCTTTTATTGTTGTCACAGAACCTGCCCTGAAGTAAAATCATCTCCTTCCCAGCTGGCTTTCAGCTCTGCTTGCTTATAATTTCTCACCTGCTATTAAAATTTTGAGATGTATTTCTGTTTCGCTCAATCATATTTTTATTTTGCTGTTGATTCTGTTTTAGCTTTTGGGCTGGGGAAGTACAGCAAAAGCACTGCATATTTATCTAAACCGACAGGGCTTAAGGATTTGGGAAAGCAGTGTTTTTCTGGCCATTAAGGTGTCCCTTGTCCTTATTTTCAGAGCTGGCTGTATGCTGCTTTCAAGCACTTTATTCGAAAGTTGGATATTTCATTCTTGACTGTTCGTGTAAGAATAAGAACCACATTTTAGAATATACACCATACGAGTTTATAAACAAAGCACTGTAATTATGGCAAACTATTTTATGTGGAATAATGCAGCTTGATTTCATTCCATCTACGTTCAGGAGCGAGAAACTGGTGAAGGTCAATGAACAGGAGCAGATACACTGATGTTATTAACTCATGGAATTGTTTTTTATCCATTTAATCTACCTCCTTGAAGGCAGTGAAGAATTATTCTCAACAGTGTATTTAAAGTATTTGACCAAATCCAGCCAAAGGTGTTCCCACATTTCCCTGGGGAAATCATTTCCAGGGGAATTCAAGACTGTGCCACTCTAAATGTGCTGATTTTGTTTGAAGTTTTGTATTTTGATCAAAATTTCATTTTCTATCGTGTTTCTCTATGCATAGGCTTGTGCGTAGCTCTCTCGGTGGTCTTCTGTGGCATAAACACTTTAGATAGCAGATTTTGGCTGTACTGTCCCAATACCTGGAGGCATTATCAGAATGATGTAAAACTTTTGGGCCACTTTTATGAGCTCCCAGCTCTGAACTGCTTTTCTTTCATTTCTATTGGAATCTTATAGGTAGTGAAGTCTGAACTTTGAATCCCGTGTGACTAAAACAGAGAAGGCGTCATGAACTCCTGAAAGAGCGAATGGGTGCCTTCCTGCCTCCATGAGCCCACTGAGGATAATCTGCTCATGGTTTTTGTATATAGATACCTTATGCAGTAATAGTTACATGCTTTTGATGTTACTTCTACTTGAAATTTTCAAAGATATAGCACTATACTGCAGTCAGTATTTTGGGTGTCATGAATTCATTCATGCTTTCATATGTGACCAGAGCAGTAGTTCTTTTATGAAGATTTCAAGCACTGAAATCTGAGTTCAGCTTAAGGTGTTTTTTTTTTTTTTTTTTCCTTTTCAAATGGTGCTCACCCAAACAGTATCCTAACACAGTTTCTGCTAGTACCATTCTTTCACTGCTGGGAGGCTGGTTTGACTCTGACATGAATGGATAGTAACTCAAAGCCTTCCCTTTCCAATTACTAATCAAACTAATGACTACTGTGCTAGTGGCTGCTCTTTTAAATGGCACTGATGCTAACAGCAAAGGCCACATTTAGAAATCCTGTATGTTCAGATTTGTTTTCTGCCTCCTGAAAGGATATACTGCAAACAAAAAGACTGCAGCTTCAGTGATGCTCCAGAAGAAGGCATGTTTGGGTCGCTGTGAAAGCTTGTATTGGCAGCAAGCTGTGATACCAGCAGCTGGAGTGTGGGTCCCGGTGTGGAGGAGGTATGAGGCTCTTTGTGACACCTGGCAGCAGCTCCACACAGCCCAGCAAAGCTCCAAGCTGCTCTCACCTCTGTGATCTATGAGATGCTGCTCTCTCACCTGACACTTCAGGTTCTCACTCCCTCTGTTCCTGTTTGCACCATATGTCTTGCAGCCGCCTCTTCTGTCTTCACTGCATTTTCTTCTCCTATTCCTCCTCTTCATGCTTTATATTCCACATTTCTAAAAGGAACTTTCTGGGGACAGTGATCATTCCTCTTGCCTGTATCCCTTAAAATCATATTGTGGTCAGCCCTGAGCAGTTTAAAAGCTTAGACTTTGCTCCATCAGTATGTCTAACAGCACAATGGGCTTGTGGTTCTCTAAGGCTTAAACTTCTTCCTTTGGCTCATCTCACGTGTGGATAGCTGGGAAATGAGCTGGGGGAAGCTGAGATAGAGTAGTTGACCACTCTGTCATGGTCATTTCAGGATGCAGACCTCTAGGTCTTTTTCCTCCCTTGAGCATGGATAATTAGATTGCTGCTTTTACACGTTATCTGTCAAAAGCTAAGTCAGAAGTAGAATCAAATGTTGACCATTTGACATAGTCCTGTGGTTCCACTGCACTCAAAATTTCCTGAAATGCAATTTGTCTCTGGTTAGAGTTGGAATAAAGGACGTCTTACCTCCTAAACCAGGGGGACATTGACAAGCATAGCTGTCCACACCATCCACACATGTTCCACTTTTGCACGGGTTTGATTTGCACTCGTTAATATCTTCCTGGCAAAACCCTCCATCAAATCCATTTGGACATAAACACAGATATTCACCAAGGCCCGGAGGGAATTTAATATTGGTAACACACGTTCCACCATTGAGACAGCTGCAGGGCTTCACTTGAACCTGAGGAAGGCAAAGGAGAGTTGTGATAAGGTTCCTCTGAATAATCACTGCTGAGAGGTATATTGGTACCCATCAGGAGGGGCCAGCTTTGCAGTGAAAACACGTTGTCTAGTATTATGAATGCTTATTTCTAACCAATTTCCTTTGTCTAGATAGATGGTCTCGTACTCAGTATACGTATTTATCTCACTGGAATCTTGGCTTTAGAGGGATTTTTTTTCTTCATCACTTAGGGGCACATTCTAACTTCTTATGAGAAAGAAGCCCTATTTGCTATAACAGCAGTTTTTACACAGTGTCTGAGGGCAAGATTTGTTCCTCATTCTTCAAAGAAATGAAAAATCTCTTCTCTGCCTGTCTGTGTACCATCCTTACTATTTTACATTATAAATGGCTCCCAGTCAGGATGAGGATTGTGGCATTCTTTACCCAGTTTTTCTCTCAAGGAATAGAGATCCATAGTCATGTCACATATGGATGAGGACAAGATTTCAACTGATTCAAACCTCTCTACTCTCCTATCTTGTTAAACACAGATCTAGTTCGAAACGTTTCCTCTTTGCTGTCTGTGTTCAGCAGATGAGTATTTTTGATGCAAGTAGTTTGAATGAGTAGAAATTAGAGTCTTTAGGAAAAAATACCCTTTTCTTCACAAAATTGTTCTTGTATCAAGGTTCTGCATCCCACTTTATTAGCTCATCCTATCACAGGATTAATGTTAGGCTATGCAATAAAGTCATGCACGAGCTCTGCCAAGAAACTTAAAGTGTGGAGTAATGACATAAGAGCAAGACACCCTCTAAAGATATCATTGAGAATGAGTTATAATCTCCCTTTTATAGCTAAAACTCGGTCTTTTATGTTATATGCTTTTTTTTTTCTTCTGCGATCCAAATGCAGAATGTGAATTTTAAAGCAGATTAATGAACCATTAACAGGCTCTGGAAGAGAGTTCTTTCAAACTGCAATCAATAGCACTCTCTCTTGTTCATTGTATATATAGTTTCTAGGTTCTCAGAGATATTTATTCCATTAATTGATCATTATTGCTATGCTGCATAATATAGGGGCTTATGAGGAAATAGCTGAAGTGTTTTTTTTTTTAGACAGTAACAAGTTATTAGTTATAACGACAATTGTAGCAAAATGAGAACACGATAAACAGGTGTGCTATCCTTTTCTTTAAAGTATTCTTTCCTTACCTCAACAGTGTATCTGCTCTGCGCATTGCATTCGTCCGACACAGTGAATTCAAAGGTCTGCATTTCTTCTGAATCAACTTTCCAGATAAGAAGGCCAGCGGGAGAGAGCCTGGCATCCTGTGGCCCAGCCTCTAAGATGAATAGTACAGCTGACCCTTCCGGATCCACCGCTGTTAACTGGTAAACAAAATTCTCACCAATAAATGTCAGCAGCTGGCTGGAGGGGGCCTGGAACACAGGAGGCAGGTTGTCTAAACAGCAAAAATGAAACCATGATTACATAAATTCTTGTTTCTGCCGTGTAAAGATTCACAGTGCAGGTCTTTGCAGGGGTTCTCTCAGTGATGAAAGTATCCTGAGACTGGTGGAGAAAACAATTTAGACGTTAGAGGCAGCAAGTGGCTGTACCAAACGCACACTTTTTTTACTCCTATTTTTCTCATGTTCCATACTGTACTCTGATTACCGTTGATGTGTGTCAGATACACAGGAGTAGACTGGACATGTCTTTTGTAACCTCCTACTGCTCCATGTTCCCTAGTTCTTACTGAAACTTTAACTGTATCTCTAACACACGTATACTTATCTACTCTACCCTACTCCACTCTACCCTACCCTACTCTACTCTACTCTGTTCTGTTTAAATATAAGTAAACTAATTCTCAAAATGATGAATGACAAATAGGCTGGGCAACTTTTGGGGGCAGAAATTGTGTAATTCTTCCATTGAGTAGGTTCCTACTGTCTTTACACGTGAGTGGTAATTAAGCCTCAGCAGTTTGATTGAATTCAGTTGGACATTTCTGGAATAAAGATCTTCTCAGTGCCAGGAGATGTACATCTGTGATGCTGAAATTCTCTATCCCCAGAGACAGTAGCGCATATCTTATCAACATTGGCCTTGTTATTTTTAGTGTTGTTTTCATTGTTGTTTACATTCAGTATTTCCTTAATGATGATAAAAGCCTAATTATACTGGGCTATTGTACAGTAATAGACAAATGCTGCCTGAAGATATTTACAATAAAAAGATGCAAGTAAGACAAGGTGGAGAAAAGTATTACATTTTAATATTGGAAACCAAGGGAAAGTAAGATCAAATGAATACCTTCAGGTGACAGCAGCACTATGCAGGGCTGGAAATTTCATCTCAGTGTCAGAAGCCTCCTTGGTCTCCAGCCTCTTTCCTCTTTAACTCGCAGTGCAAACTGACATATGCTAATATTTGAAGGAATCTTCTCACAATGCAACTCATCCACAATTATTTTTAACTTAGAGAATATTTATGATAAGGAGGAGTAATTCAAAGTCACACTCTAAAATTATGAGCCGTATATTTGTTCTCATAAAGACAACCTGTGTCTTTGCATCGTCAGGGTTTCTTTTGTGTGTGTATATCCTTCTATCATGCTTTGCTTTCCATAGCACGCCTCACATTATGCAGCTATTTAAATGCCTCTGCACTCATTGCTGCTGTGCTATCAAAGCTTTCTAAGCTGCTTCTCCAGCAGATTGTCCTGGCAAAACTGTTGAAATCTTCCATCTATTAATTTAACTTATGCTTCACAAACAAGCAAGCCGTGTAGCCCATAAAAGTTGTGCCCAAAGTAATCAATGAAATATTGATGATTGTGTGCATCTAAAGATAAACACAAAGATGGTGTTTACTGGATGGAGGATAACGAGGTGTTATAGACACAAAAGAACATAAGATCAGATCTTATGTGGCAGCAAATGATCTGGGGTGTTAGTTGAGAGCCAGCTGAACATGAGCCAGTGGTGTGCCCAGGTGGCTGAGAAGGCAGTGGTGTTCTTAGTATTCAAGAGGTGCTTTAAAAGGCAGCTTTCCCCATGACCCCTGCTACGAAGGGCTGCACAATGAGCTGCTTGATTTCCTTATCACTTAGAGTCCGGGCCAATCCATGGTCTTTTGTGTGGCATTTCACAGTATTTGGCTCAGAGGAAGAAAACATTTATTACAGATACCAAAAACATATATTAGTGTTTTAAAAGCAGTGTTTTCCTCAAATTGTTCCCTTAAAGATTTGTACCTGTGAGATTATCACAGATGTTTTTAGGGTCCATCACCTTTTGCTGACAGATATGGGCCCCGCATGTGGTATCAGCATATGAAAAACTTCTTTATAAGGTGTTGTTTTGGTTTTATTAATTAAAGATTTGTCAGGTTTCAGCCGGAAAAAGAGAAGAAGCCAGATGCTTAGTACACATAGTGGAGTACTTTCTGTGTCTGTTCAGTGTGTATTTGTTGTGCACCCAATTATTCCCACTGCAAACAGTCCACAAGCACTATGCAGAATAGATCCATATCAACAAATGGAGAAACTGCATTTCATAAACTGAGTACTAAATTCCCAACTAAGTGCTTCTAAATCTTAGAAAAAGCTGTCTTACTTTCATTAATAGACCAGGTGAACTTAGAAATGTCAGGTTCACAGAGAAGGCAAGGACTGGCAGGGCTTGACTCTCCTTCCCCATAGCAAAGTCCATCTATATTACAAGTATTGTCCTGTTGAAAAAGGAAATAAAAATGGTTGGGAGGTGAATGCAAGGGGGGGTGGTAGGGGGAAATATAAGAAATTAGCAGTTAATATATTTTGGAGATAAGCAGGATCTTGCTTGTCTCTTGAAACAAGAAATTGATATCAATTTATATGCTAGTACTTTCTCCTGACAGGGAGAAAGCATGGCATGGAGGTCATTCCGTTTCCACGTAAGATCCCTGTAGCTTTGAATCCTTTCTCTTAGGTAACATGTAATGCTATTTGTCGTAGATGAATGTGAGCATGATTCTGTTTTCATTTTAACAATATGTAGTGGATGTGATCGTGACTCCCAGCTGATGCGGTGACTATTTGGTAGCTCTCAAGTGAGTTCTGTGAAATCTCATGTAGGTGTTCAAGAATTGTGTAGATGTTGTACTAAGGGACCTGGGTTAGCGGGCAATATTGGTGGTGAAATAATACCACTTGAAGCGCAATAGGTAAGTAAAAAATGCCCACAAAACCCAGCCCTAAAAGGACTCTCATAATTTTCCCAATGTGATGCAACATGATGGATCTCCAGTGTTAAGATCTGGATGTGAATTAGATTTTATTACATTGTTGCTTTCAAAGGCTTGAAGTTCTGATGAAAAGTCTGCTGTTTTTCTGATGTGATAATGTGGTAGAGAACAGGCTCCATAAAAGAGGAACGCAGAATGCAAACTGGCCGGGTATAAAATGTCCCTTAATTGAAACACCTTTTCTGAAAGCAATTTAGGTATTACAAAGTGATGTTGTAAGAGGAGTAATTAGAACGTGGTTTGATGCAATTGGAAGCCTAGTTCAAATAATCCCTTGAAGCATCTCAGGCTAGAAATTATTATGACACCAAGAGAAAACCAGCATATTGAGATGGCAAATATATTTCCGAGTTCCAAAAATGTAAGGATAGGGAAAGCCCTTGTCATAAAAACAACAAATAGTTTTAATTTACGTGGTTATGGCATAATTATTTTTATTCTTAAATTGAAATAGCTTTGCCCTCATTTGGGCTTATAAACTAGTTTCTGCTTACTGATTTATTAGAAAAATGCAATCTTTCATCTTATTTTGGTAACTGGTACTTTATTGCAATCAGTGCAACTTTGAAAACTGTGTTTTCCCATTAGTGTTAATGAGAACAGCGAGGCAAATGGGTTAAGATGTACCTGATTAATCTTCATTTTAGAAGAATGAAGACTGGTGGTCTCCTGTTCACTTGTACTTGCCTCAGGGTAGGAAAGCAGGATTAGCACATTCAAATATTTTTATCAGCACCCTCGAAAAGTATCTTTTAAAGCCCCATTGAAAAAGAGAAAAGGTGTCTAATGCAGTCCTGTAGAAAATAAGAGCAGGCAATCTCTTTTTCAGGGGATGAAGGATGTTGCACTGGAAAGTTCACAGGAAAACAAAAGGATATAGTGCTCTCCTGGCAGTTCCCAGTGTGCTGGCAGTTTTAAACATAGCACTAGGCTTTTGATTATGGTTTTGAAGCTGTCAAAGCACTATATGTTTGTACTTAGTGTTATTTAATGTAAGCAAGAATGTTTTATATTCTCTCAAGGGTGTTTTCACATGACAAAGACTACGTCATACGTCATAGTATATTTCTTGAGACAGCAGAAAATGGGTGTAGAAGTGAAATACCTTACAGCTGCAGTACCCCATCCAACTAGCCTGGGAGAGCTAACAGAGCTTCCTAGGAAAGATACTTCAACAACAGAGACAAGCTTCATGGCAGGGCAGCCACAGCCCTATCTACTTCCATTGACATTTGCACACATACCTATTGTCTGCCATGCTCTTTGGGAAGTGCCCTTCTGAGAAAGATCCAACATAAAGAGTGTATATATATAAATATAAATTTATATATATGTAATATATATATAAACACTCATAGACAGGAGATTGCGAAAGACAAAGAAGTATCAGGCTGTTCTGCTGAACTATGAAATAGATTTTCCTCTTCTAAAACAGTTATTGCACACGGTGCATCAGAGGGAGAGAGAGGGCTAGGGAGGAGATGAATGATCCATATTAAACATTTATGCTCTTTAAATTACCTTTAATTTACAAAGTCCGGTTGGATGGGATTCACAGGCCTGGCAGACTGCGTCGTACAGGGTCAACACTCTGGAATTACTGTACAGGAAGCCATCATCAGTGATCTAAATGATACAAAAATCATCCTTATAAGTAATAATGTTCCATATGGAGACTGTCTGCTCATTTTGGAGCATATACTGTTGCACCCTTGAACTGGATGCCTGCCAGTAAGACAAATTAAAGCACTTGTGAGTCTCTCTACTGCAAGCTAACAAATCGCTTAATGTTCCAAAGTGGAAACTATTCATTAATAACTAAAAGATCTTTTGGCTCAGCTGGCATTCAACTTTTCTGATTGCTGTTAGGTGCTTCTTTCCTTAGGTTTTTTTGGTTTTGTTTTTCATTTGTTCTGTATGCTTGTGGAGACTGTACAGGGACTTGAGTGCTGTAAGGATGGATTTCAGGAAGGTGTGAAATGAAAGTAAGATATTTGGCTGAACTTTTGGATCGCTTTCTTACTATGTGGTAAATCAATAATAACCTTAAGAAAAAGGAAAGGATGCTTTATATTAACCTCTAAAAAGTGCTAGGGTGGATAATACCAGACAGCAGCGGTCCTATTTCCATAGGAAGGTATATTAGAAGGGCACCCCTGTACACGTAGGCTGCTTAGAAAGCCTTAATTTAGGATGGCAGTTTTAATCTATGACTACTTGCACAATAAAAAGGGTTATGTGAGTTTACATTTAAATTTAATTTTGTTTCCCAATAAAAATGAAAAGACCCCAGATTAGTGTGGAAATCCCAAATGTAAAAACGCTTTTTGAAGAAGTAAAGTACCAGTACTTGATCTAGTGGTTGGCAACCCTGCCTACAGCAGGGGGTTGAAACTTGGTGATTCTTGAGGTCCCTTCCAACCCAAGTCATTCTGTGATTCTAAAGAGCTTATCCTCCTCACTGTGAGAAGAACAAACAAAAGAGGCAGCACTCCGGGGCTGTCTCTTCTCTGAACTGCAGTGCCTTACTGGCAGCAGAACTTCCATTAAGAATACATTATTCTTAATGCACTTTACATTCCATTTCTCCCTTTAACCAGAGTGTCCAGTGTTGTTTCAGTGTTAGTGCACTAATAATGGGTGAAATGAATAGACAGGGACAAATATAAAAAACCTATAAAATAGACTTAATTTTTATGTCTGAAGTGAGCATTGTGAATGGAAGGTAACTGTTTCCCTTTCTTTTTAAACCTGTACTTTTTTTTTTTTACAGATTATTATAAACTTCCATTTTGATGCCTTTTTAGAATCGGGTCCTTTTATAGTTGTTTCAATTGCTTTTCCATTAGTCACCTTAGTGATGTGAAACAAAGATCAAAAGCAGTGATGAGAACTGGGCTGGGGCAAACCTCTGTTCAGATTGGGTTGACCCTTAAATGCCAAAAGCTCTGCCTGGAGAGGGAGAGCTGCTGCTTCTGGACCAGCAGTCAGGACAGGGAGGAGGTCTTTCCTTCTACGCAAAGTACATTTAATGCACCATGAAGCTATCTTGGCTGCTTGTGTCACTCGTCATTGAGATACAATTTGATTCATATGAATGTTTTATAAATGAGAAATGAAACCTGTGAGAACTTGTTGAATTCAAATTCAGCTTCTGCCTCACTGACTTTTAAGCAAATATTTTTCCTGCTCTTGACAAATACAGACAATGATAACAAATTGAAGATAACCACAGAACTGCTTCCCAAATTAGGTAAGTGCCTGCTAGACTCTCCCAGCCCTTTACCCAGGTGTCTGCATGGACAGCCTGTGTCAACTGCTGCCCAAGTGGGAGTTGTGTTTTGATTTTTAAACCAATTATCCCATGAGCTCTGGTGTAGCTCATGTACTCTTTATCGACATGCAGCACCATGCTTTGGGAAGAACAAGTAAAATATGAAGCATGAAAAGAGCACTGAGAAGAGCTTGGGAAGCTCTTGTTCCTCCAACGTTGGTAGTGAAAAAAGCTTATGTGAAACTTTGCTGATTCCCTTGAAATTTGCTTTGAGTCCGGGGAGAGATTCTGAAAATACTGAACGTTGTTTTTTTGATAGAAATATTTATTTTGATTTTGGGGGAAAAAAACTTTTTCCTGCATTTGAAAAAGTATCTATTAATATAAACATGAAGTTCAACATTGAAGTAAGTCATACCAGGAATTTTCTGGAGTGCAAATTTTGAATACTTGTGGAAATCATTTCAAACCCTTTTTTTATCTTGAAAAGATCCATCATTTTGTTCTCTGTGCTGTCACATAGAGCTCACTGCCTTTGAAACCAAGCTCCGAGTTCTGCCTTCACAATTCATTCAGCAAAAAAATCCATGGGAGGACTGGGGTTAGCAAGCCAGAGTGTGGGACCGAGGGGATTTAATTGTGCACGCATTGCCCAGCCACGGAGCTGATTCTGCTGCAGCGTTCAGAGGTGAGGGGAAAGGCAGCAGGCTCCCAAGCGCGGAGATTTCTTTGAACTCAAGTGCAAGGAAAAAGGCCTTCTACATGTGTTTTGGGAGGAAAAAAGTAAGAAAAATGACACAGACCTTCTCATGGCTGGAAGGCAGCTCCTGAAAGCAAACTGAGTTGTAATGCACTCTGGCTGCATGCTACCAATACCTGGTTGCACTGGAGAAAGGACTGATGGACGAGCTCTGCTCCTACAGTAATTTAGCACCCAAATGTTTTATTTTTACATGTGGCAGTGTTCAAAACACATCTGCAGTCTTTCTTCCCTTGCAAGATATTTTTTTCTCAGTGATGGAGCATTTAAATGAATTCAGTCTTAGCAAAAGAACTGATCTGCTGAAATAACCAGCCAGGCTGAGCACTATACCACAGGGAGCAGGCACAAGGTCAGCAAGACACCAATTTACTAGAAATATTTAGAATTTAACTATCACAAAAGAGGCTAAAACCACAGCAGAGCTGACCCAGCTCGTGCAGGTACTGCACACACAGCCATCCAAGACCACACCGTGCCGTGCCTGCTCACTGTGCACAGTAAATGTCTGCCTTGAAACCAGGGGTCAGAACTGCTTTGCACTCACTTCCTAATCATGAGTTTGAGCTGGAGTTTCCAGAAATGAAATACTAATGATTAACAATTGATTAGTCCAGCTGCATCAATCTCAGGTGATTACCTGGAGAAGTGATTGCAATTTGCGCTTTTGGATTGCCTACCAAGACACCTGTTTTTAGCTCCCATTCCTTTGGTTGTGTTTTTTCCCCCCATCTCTGTGACATTAATGTGAGGCATCTCCTATTCTGAAGGGATGCACATGCACTTTGCATTTTAATTTACCATGACAACTGATTTTCTTCTTCTAAATCATGTCTTAGAAACATAAGAAGAAATTCCTACTTTCACTTGCCATCTTGCGAACGGCTCATCGCCAGCTACAAAGTGCACAGCCTCCGTCTCTGTAATGTTCAGGAGAGGAATCTGGCAGTCAACAGCCTTAGAGCTGAGAAAATCTGCTCGTGTGGTTTCTTGCTCTCTTGATATCCATTCGCCGTTGAGATGCTACAGTAAAACAGAAGGAGAGTGCAGAAACTGAGGGCTCATACAAAGAAGTTCCAGTTGTCAACATATGCTTATATTTCTAATTAATAATAGAAGACGTTTACAGATGGTTTATTAAAAGAGGTGATGTTGTTACTATAACCATAGCAAAGAGCCATCCATGCTGCTCTATGCATGCAAGCGATCTGTTGCTTTAGGAAGGCATTTTGGATGAGCAGCTAGAATGAGCCAGGGGAAGGTGGTGGAGCAACACTGTGGCTGCTCCTAGAGCTCTGCAGCTTGAGCACCTTCTGACACCTTCAGGTAATGTTTGCTGCTGAGCTAGATTGACTGCATCAGACATTACTACTTGCTCAGGGCACGTGATATCGTAAATGAGCAAGGTATGCTCATCTCAGCTGTGTCTTAAGAATGGAAGAGAATCAGGCTGAACATCTTTTTATTAGTTAGATTTATGAGATGAATCCAACATCTCCTGTCTGTGCATGCAGATGTACCAAATAATTCAGTCCTAGCAGTGCCCTTGTGTTCATAATAAAATTATAGTGTTAGCAGAAGAGATAGGTTTAATAGTCACTAGAACTTGTGACTTGGTATTGAACTATTGGAGCCTATAACTGTGCGGAGGAAGCCTTGTATTTAAATGCAACACTTAGCATTCAGACAAGTTTAAGAAAACAACCAAGCGTACGCATGGCAGATGCACAAAATGAGAAATAATATTTGTGATTTCGGGCTTCGCTGGACTACAGTGTAGCTGAACCAAACAAGAGTTAAACAAAACCCCACAGAACAAAATTGGCAAGATGTAGCTTTGCATTTCCAAGGAATCAGGAAAGGGCTGAGCTTCTTCAGCTCCCCCCACTCATAGCAAACACATTGGCAATGGGATCTGCATGTACTGAGGCAATGGGAAGGCACTCTGTACTGCTCAGGGTTGAAGAGTTTAATACATACATGCCACAGCATGACTGCATCATCAATACTTGATGGGCCCATGGGAAGTTGCTTACAATTAATCTGGTGACTTCGCAGTGCAGATGGGGAGAATCCTTGAAGCCAACGCCAAACACCCGGACACGACTGCAGTCAGAGGTGCGGATATCGCATAGGCCCCTGTTCTCCAAGCTTGTGATTTCCAGAGCTTGCTCTGAAATGACAGAATGTTTTAGATGGCAACACATGCCGTTCCTCTCTGGTTTATCAGTGGTTTTGTGGTTGTCATTATGGCGTTGCTTTGGCTGACCCTGTTAAGGCGTTGACTGGGAGGATGGCATTTATGGCATAGCGTGCAGAAGCATTAAGGTGGGAAGTGGAGCTATCTGGAGATGACTGAGCCACGAGGCTCCTCATAAGATGAAACAGCTGTGTAAAAGGCATTCTTTTTCATTTAAAAAGCTGTGTGTATAATAAAAATAATAGTCCTCAAAGGAATGCTTGCTTTGAGGGTTAAGTCTTTAATGGGTGAAACTCAGATCTGCAGAGTGTACTGCATAAGTTTCTCTTAAATCCTATTTTGAGGCCTTAAATAGGGTTCAAGTGATGTACAAGTGCTGTCCCCTTTATGAGGTTGATTTTCACCCATTACTGTTTTTAAAATGTTTTATGATTCTCAGATAAAGTTTCATTTGTATGCTGTTGTGCTTTAAGAGTTCATCATTTAAAATCACTAGTTGCCTTCATACTGGAGTTACTTTACAGAGTCAAAATGAAGGGTCGTTGTGCAGCAGAATTCACATCTTTTATTTCAGCCAAAGTTTAATTGGGCAGATGTTCAGCATAGGCTGTGGGATAGCACAACACTAGGGAAGTTGCTGATACCCTCTGTCGATATCAGCAGTCTGTCAGGACCATGGCATCGTGTATTCCTTGATAACGTTTGTAGTTCTCATGGTCAGGAGAAGCCATTATGATGACAAGCAATATAAAACAGAAGACTTGCTTCTTGTTTCCCAAACAATGTTTAACAGCAGGAGTATGACTAGGAGCCCTGGGAGGCATGGCATGCTCCTGCATGGTGTACCATGAACTATTTGCCTCCTACATGGCAGGGAGAGGCTGCAAAGCTTGTCTGGTTCCCTGTTCCATCACCGTTGCTCTGGCAAAACAATATTGCCCATCAGTTTTCTCTGAGCTGTAGCTTACCTAAAACAGAAGCTTAATATTTTAATGGTACATTGGCTCAGTTCTGATTCAAGGGGCAAAATGCCCTTAGCTGAGCTGATAACCTTCACCATACCTCGCTGTTCCTTTAGGGCTCTGCCATTTACGCTGTAAGTAGGATGAATGCTGTTTAAACATTGCCAGATTGCAGCCCATAACAACATAGCTGCATGACTCTCATTTTTTTCAGAGAAAGGAGGGAAAGCAATATAAATGTGAGAAATAGTGAAAAGATGTTTTCTGTACTTCTAAAATGCTTCTTCTTCTTCTTCTTTTTTTTTTTTTTTGTTAGAGATTTTATTGCAGCAGTATTAGCAGCACTGTTGGACACTTTGCAATATTTACAAGAAGAGAAATGGCTTACAGCTTACCAGCATTCATGTTAGTTGTGAATTCCTGCAATGTACAAAAATATTAGTCGGATGTACAGAATGGTTTTGATAAATTGCTTTCTTACGTGGTTAGTGCATAAAAAAATAATTAAAAAAAAAGCTTCATTATGTTTTTCATGAGATTTTAATGGTTCCCCCTACTAGTACTGAAGTAGCTCAGATTGCATTAACATTTTCATTATTATTGCGGTTTTTCAGGCTTCTGTGGGTGAAGTAAAACCCTGTAACTTGGGAGCGAGCGAAGCACAGGAGCGTGCTCCAGCAGCCCTTCCTTCTCCAGGGCCAGGCTTTCAGGCTGGTTTCCTGCTGATGAGCTCTGCATGTTTTCGAGAGGGTTTCTTTCTATGGGCATCCTGGCATTACTGTGTTGGGGCCAAGGTAATATGACCCAGCCTCAGTGCTTTTTGAAATAACTTTGGAACAAGCTGCTCAGAGAGGTGGTGGAGTCACCGGAGGTGTTCAGGAAACGTAAAGGTGTGGCACTGAGGGATGTGATTAGTGGTCATGGTGGGGGTGGGTTGATGTGTGGACTAAATGATTTTAGCGGTCTTTTCCAACCTTCATGATTCCGTGATTCTGTGACTTACAATATCAATAGAGGATTTCATATTTCTTTCACTCAAACTGTTGCATATGCACTTGTGAGCAGCATCTTTAAGTTGCTGGAGGAATATGTTCCAATATTCTGGAGGAAATACGCTCCAATATATGTGGTGGGTACCTTCTTCCAAGAAGTGTGGGCTGGTGTGGGCAAATCAGGATGAAAAGGAGATTTCTTTGCTGGTGAAAGGGATGAAATGTTGATGCAAGAAGAATGCACTCTGTATTTCTGCAGTTTGATGAAGGCAGGGAGGAAGGAAGGGACCGATCTTTTGTCTGAGAGAGCTTTTTTCTGTTCCAGCATGATGGTGGAGGAGGTTGCATTTAAACTATTTCTCTATTCTCTTATTTCTGGCCAGCTGAAGACGTAGTGCTGATGAGGTGTTGGAGTCCTCTGGGCTTTTTGCAGAGTGCTGGGAGGAGATGGAGAAAGTCTGATGGAAATGTTATGTCTCATTTTTAAACAAATTGATACCAAAGCTCACGCTTTAGCCCTCAGTATATGCAGCACATCACTTTAAGAAATGTTAATTACTTTAAATGTAATGCTTTTTGAAAATGAGACATCACATTTAGTGTACGTAGGAATTTTAGGCCTTTACTTTTACCACGGTTTTCTATCTGTCTATCCCTCTATCTTCCATTTTTGGCATGTGTGAACCAATTTCAACCGAACGTGGAAGAGGAAATCTCAGTGATGTTAACTCTGGAGAAGCCTCCTGGCAGTGGGTAGTTGGGTACTCACCCATACCCTCGATAGGGAAAACTCAAGTAAGGCTGTTGCTCTTTGCTTCTGGTGTTAGTGGAGGGAAAATTAATGAGCCTATGTATGACAAATGCTCAAGGGCCAGAGAGTTTCATGTGTGATAAGGAAATTAAATTAGAGAGCCTGAAAACTCCCAGCTGAAGAGCTACCAGTAGTTCAGCAGAAAATTGGTGAGGAGGAAGGCAGAAGTAGAGGGGAGAGCTGGGGAAGCTCACAGAGGTGAGAGTAAGGCCAAAAGTTCATGTAGTCACAGAAACAGGAGGTCGTGGAGATATGACAACCAATGTGTCATATCAACGTGTTCAACTCCTGAAGAGGGCTTTGACTTCAAGGTGACTTCTAAAAGGCCCCTAAGATCTTGGGTAATTAGATAGAAGCATGGATTCAGTTCCACTTGGTTGGTGATGTTTGCTTTGTGCAAAGCAACAAGCAGGGAGCCAGCCTCATCCTGTTGCTTCACCCACAGAAGGAATGTACTGGAAAGAGCAGCAGACTCAGAGCTGCTGATGGTACATGCTCTTTCTGCAGGCATTTACATGAGTCAGACTTGACAAGGAGCACATGCTACATAACAGATGTAAAAAACCCTGCATAAGTACACGATTGGTTTTATAGGTATTTGCTGTAGTGTATTATATAAATGTGTGTAGACATCGAAGTAAAATGTAGACATTTGACACAAAATCAAGAGTTTTGTAAAACTACACTTATTGAAATCTTAGTGATGGACAGGTATAGTTCATGTTTGATTTCTGCCTTTGATTAGAAATATATCCTAGCACAAATAAACATCCTTCTGCAGTGTTTGAAAGCTACATATGTAACTTCGGGCTTGAGCAGCAGACCTGAAATCAAAACTGGCAAGAAGTTTGTTCAAATAATGAGAAGGGAATGGAGTGCCTCCTTTTCTTGCTCAGGGTGATAAATAAGCACCTAGGTCATGAAAAGCAAATCAAGCACCATATCATAAGCATCAGAGATAATCTTCATGCTGTTCAAGTGGAAAAGAAAATTGCCCATGTTAATAGTCCAATACAATATTTATAAAGCAGATTTTTAGAAGCAGGTGGATACACACACGCCAAGCTCACTTTGCTGTGTCCTGATGTGGCTGGTTGCAAGCCAGCCCTGTGCTGGAAGTTATCAAGCTGTCTGAGCAGGCTCCAGGGCTTACTGGCATGGCTGTGGGCACCCAGACACATGACTGAGAAGGGTCTGGCGAAGGCTGCCTGGTACTTGGTTATCTCACAGCTTGGGCAAAGCCAGTCTGAATCTGCCTCCTTTCAAATACATCCAAAACTATTATCTATATTTAGTGTGTAGGGTTATTACAGCAATCATATGTGCAATTACTGAATGTATTATTCTGGAATTTATGATGTACCTGCCCCAAAGCTCATTTGAAAATCCTCCCTAAGAAAAAAAGGACTAGCTATTTTATTCTCTTTCACAGGACCTTTGCACACCAGTTATTTCCCTGGCTTCTAGATGAGCTGTATGCTTGTCCCTGCTTGCAGCACCCAAAGAACTTGAGTTTATCCAAGTAGCAAGTTATAGACATATATTCTTTAGCTGACGTGGGGAGGACTTGGTTTTATGCTTTGGTGGTCTGTAGTATCCAGGGTGGATTGCAATGTGTGTGTTTGTTATGTGTGAACCAAGCTTTGCAGTCAGGGTACATTTTGGGTCATACTGGATGGCCATGAAAGGTGGCCAAAACCTGAGATCTGAACAGAAGCCTGAGAATCTATCCTGAAAGTCATTCCTGGTAAATATCACATTTGACTAAATCCCCATTTACCTGCCATTCTTTTTACTGATTGTTTCTCTCTAAATTTTCAGGTTTGTCATATCAGCAATCAGTGCCTGGGACTGCAGTGAGAGCAAGAGCAAGCGCTGGCAGAGGGTGGCAAAGGCGTTTTGTGAGTACTTTAACTCCCTGCTTGTGAGAAATGGACTGCTTCAATTTCACACTGAAAGCATCCATGTGCTGCTACAATATGGTAGATTATTTTTGCTTTAGAAAGCTCACTGTGACATTTTATGTCTATTTGATCTCTTCTATTTTTAAAAGGCTCGCTAGCAATTTACTTCAGCAATAGAATGGGAAGAAAAGCGTGCTGTTAACTATAGAATATTGCCTCTTTTCTAAATGGCCCTGAAAGGTGGTAAAATATAAGATCTGGTTGCACGTTCACAGTGCTCATTGTCATACCAAAGCAGATCTCATTGTCAGTCTCTTGAAGGCACTTCAGAGCAGGACCCCACAGAGCAGCACTCTATGCAAAGGCTGCTGTGATGGATCTCCAAGGGATTTTGGTAGGAAGAGGCTTGTGGGCATCATCATGGTCCTTATGGCCAAGTTAGTGTCCATTTGATTGTTTTTAGTTCTTTTTCCTTCTTTATACTTACTGAGTTGCAGTGAGATCCAGTTATTGTGAATATTTTTATTCAATTTTTATTCATGGTTTTTTGAACAGTATATATATATATAACATAAAGAAGGCAACAGTCTCTTTTTTCAGATCCTGTTGTGACAGGAGAAGAAGAAATGCTTTCAAAATAAAGAGGCAAGATTTAGATTGGACATAAGGAAAAAAGCTTTTTACAATAAGAGTAATTAGGCACTGGCACCAGTTGTCCAGAGAGGTGGTGGATGCCCCATCCCTGCAGACACTCAAGGTTGGGCTGGATGGGGCTCTGAGCACCTAATCATGCTGTAGATGTCCAGGTTCATTGCAGGGGAGTTGGACCAGATGGCCTTCAGAGGACCCAATTTAAGCCTGGTATAAAGAAGTTTAAGGTTTACACTTAGTTTTTGCCTTTGATCAATGTAAATTGGACCTTTAAACATTTAGTAAGTTTTAATTCTATAGCTCATAAATTTATCTTGCTTGAGTGTGTGTGGGTATCTGAGGAAGGAGGTTATTGTTTGTTCTGAGCTTTTTGTTTTGGTTTGGTTTTAACAAGATTTAAGACTGAAATTTCCTGCAGTGCCTGCAAACAGCATGGTTTAAAGAAGTTATATGCATGCATCTGGCTTGGGTCATTTTAAATCAGATCTGTAATTTTGTAAACTTTTCCAGCATTTAATTCTATGTACTTCAGAAAATGGCTTTGTTTAACTACATGTTTCTCTGAACCTCTCTCACTGCTTTGCATTAAAGCAAATAAACTAATCACCAGAAGAAACTAATCTCCTTGATCTGATTTGCAGGAAATGGTATGGATCACTAAGCATGCAACCTTCCACGTCCCTTATCATGAGGATTTGGTATCCTTTAAAACTTAGTTTCTATTGACTTTGTAACTATCAGGCTAATAGCACTCTTACAGCTCAGCCAGGTCTGTGCTTTCAGTGGAAAGAACTGGGAGTTAAACCTGTAGATTAAGGCTGGTATTGATGTTTGTCTTTTCCGATGTGTATAGTGTGTCTGCTCAATCAAAAAATAAAGTAAAATTGCTATGAAAAGGAGAAAAGCCTCAGAACTGACACTCAGAAAACTCCAGACAGAGATATGTTTTCTGTGACAGAGAAAAGTCTGTCTCCGTCCATATAGAAGGTGGTGTAAATTAGGGGATATCAACGGTAGTTTAGCCTAGGGTCACTTTCCTTTTTTAAATTATGTTTGTTCTGTAATTTTGTATTTGTTAAACAGTAAATTTTTTATTTTACTGTGTCCTACCAACATCTTGTGGTTGGAGTCAATCATTCTAAAAGCCTGAGAGTGGCATTTTCAAAAACAGGTAAATCTTATATTCAAAGGATAATGTTTGAAAATTTCAGAGCAGATAATCTAGATAATCTCAATTTCTTGGTATTTACTCATTATGTGTTTATAATAACAACCACTGATATTGCCTTTGTTTTTATCCTGAAAAGAATACATTTGAGTAAATTTTTCGGGTCAAAATCGATAGGTACCTTTCAATCAAGTAATTTTATTCATCTAAGATGATGTCGTTAGCAATAATTAACTTGTTACTTGTTAAATTATCAGCTAACTTATTTGCAATTAGCTTAGTAGCGGTAGTAGTTAACTGATGCAGATGAGGCCCACTTCTTTGTAGATGTCTTGGTGAATGAAATGCTACGTTTCTAAATAAACATTTAAAAATATATGAATTTTAAATTTCCCTTATAAATTGGTTTAACTGGGAAATAGCTAAATAATTGAAGCCAATAATATTACTTAATATGTGTTTTCATATTTATTTTTTAAACTATTTTACCAGGGTGATCTGGTAAGCTGAGGGAAGAATTGGTTATTAAGTGCAGATAATATCTCTCAAAATTAAGGTTTTCATATTCAAGCTGCATATAATCTCTTTTGGATAGTATTGGTATCTCTGTGAAAATTCCTTCATTTCTTTAATGTCATTCTGAAGAATGTAAGAATAAATTCATAATGTCTTTAAGCTCTAAGTAAAGAACACAGTCCCAGTGAAATTGAAGTAGTGTATTAAACAGTATTTTTGTGGCCACGGTATATAGAGATCTTCATGAAGTGTTCCATGCCTTACAGACATTATTACTGAAGTATATTTGAAAGAAACAGTTGAGTTAGTTTCCAAACTGTAATCTAATAACACTGCCTCATTTACTGTCCAGCAGTTGTCAAATGAACAAATACATATTTGGGAATGTGGACAGTGAGGACATAGGAAATTTTCAGACATCCTTCCTCAGTGGGATAGATGAGAAACTCAGAACTGTATAAAGAAAGAGGCAATAATCAAGATGAGCAAAAAGAGAAATAAAAGGAACATTGGTAAGGAGACCTAATTTTTCCTTGATAAGGTAAACTTAAAGTAATAGTAATGGTGACATTGCTAATATCCATCAAAGTCAGTGGAATTCTTGTAATGAAGAGGAAAATTATGCCCAATGACTTATTAATTGACAGAAGAAAGCTTTTAAAAGAATAATGCCCATTTAATAATTTCATCTTTTTTAGCAATAATAGTCTCTTTTGGCCAGAAAAGTTTAATAGTAGCATGGTGGTGCTCACTGCTTCCACAGCCATGTTTGACACAACTTCTGAAATCTAATTTTGAGAAATTGATACAATTATTTGTTACAGCACATTGCTTTTTCCATATGAAAAGGGACCATATGAAGGGATTTGCCCCATCAGCCAAAAGCTTGGTGGTGTGTATTTGCTTATTTACTAATCTACAGAGCAATTTTAAAAAGCAGTCAGTTCCTGTGGAGAGAATCAGAGAGAAATTCCATTATTTCAAACACTTGTCTATTTCTGAAGCACTTATGGAGATATAAATGGTTTGGTTTTTCACTGAAGGTATGTCATACCAGCACTGCAGGCTGGTAGCAGAGGCTACCACCTCTACACTGCTGAGCAGTATGTTTCTTTGTAGACGTCCTACTGATTTAAGGAATTAACTGCTTTTTGTTGAAGAGTCTGGTATGCGTTCTATACTTTGTATAGACTAATTTATGCACAACAAGCTTCTATTGACCCAGTACACCCTAATGACTCCTTCTGTGCTGCTGTGAAGTATCACGCCAGCAAAGCATGCATTATGTGATCTGAGGAGAAGCCATTTACTTGACAGACTAACGGCCCTTAAATAACCATAATGGCACCATGATCTGGAGTGTAAAGACCACTGAACTGATAGAAGTAGGAGAAATATTTATTACAAAGTCAATATGTTCGAACACAAAATCTGAAGAGTAGATGCTTGACTTAGACAACTCAAATCCACTATCCCCTTTTACCTCAGGATCTCAAAACAATTTAAACCTTTAAGTGGCTCCTTCATGTTTCACCCTTAAGAACAGGAATTAAGCTTTAAAATCAAACATAATTGTATAAACCATGAGATCTATCCAGTACTTATCTCATGAATCTGGAAGTGTTCAAGAAATGTGTGGGTGTGGCACTGAGGGACATGGCCACTGGCCATGTGGGGATGGGTTGGTCTTGGTGATCTTAGAGGCCTTTTCCAGCCTTTATGATTCAATGATTCTAAGTCCTTGCCTTTGGCCTGTAACATCTGACCCAGTGCTGCTACTCAATATAATTTTATTTTAAAACAGTTAGTGTTTTAATTACAACATATGAAGAGAACTTGACTGAAAGCAATATGATAAATTAAGATAGGTCTATAAATTAAGATAGGTCTATGCATCCCACTGTTGTGGATGGGTTCAAGGGACCTGTATAGCTGAAAATGCACTTGGGATTCACAGAATTTAATAGTAACAATATCCAAATGGGCAGACACATGTTGTAATGTGAAGATTTTCTGTCTCTAAGTGTGCAAGATGAGTGTTAACTTTCCATCTTCTCACTCTCCTTTTTGCTCACTTCTTCTCTTTGCTGGCTATATTTTTTCCAGAACTTTCCACATAGAAATTTAAACTTCAAGTGTCATTACTTCACTGAAACTAATTTGTCCTTATTATTCCTCATTACCTTTTATCTTGTAATTGCTCTTTAGAGCTTCATACAATCTGCATATTACATTCCTCTAAGTGTGCTTTACTAGTCCTGATTTCTTTTTTTTTATAATCAACATGGTCAATATATACAAACGGTAAGCACCAACCTGATTTGCTATACGCAGTAATTGGATTCTGCGTTTAATTACAGGTGGTAACGACATTTTAAGCACCTTATACAGGTGTCGGGGCTGGGGGGGGAGGTTTATGAAATGTTAAGCAACATTAAGAAAGTCTGAGCTTCTGGAGCATTGCCAAATTTCAGAGGTGCCTTTCAGCTCCAAATTGCAGTTTTCATGGGAGGATAATTATAGCTCCGGCCACCTGGACCGCTCCTGCTGGAGGCAGGCAGAGCGAGGGAGTAGGGCTGCCTGCAAGCCATGCTTTGCATCTTCCCTCTTTATCCATTTTTTTTTTCCCTTTTAAATTATTCCAAATATGTTACAGATTGTATCCTGATCCCTAAAAAATACCACGTGGCCATCTTTGTTTTTAGTGTGCGTGTATGTGTGCTGGTCAAAAGCAGTGGCAGAACACATTGTTATGAATTGGCAATGTAGCTGAGATTGGGTGACCTTGGAAAAGATACTTGAATTATATTGATGGCCTCCTCGATCTTGGGGGAGTTTTAATTCACATATAAAATTTCAGCCAGAGAAAATTAGACGGAGATTTGTTTTGGAGCTAATGAGAGAATATATGGCCAAGAAAAGGAGTTGCCTTCTCCTTCATTACTCATGTAATGCAGGAAAGTAACTTTTTCCTAGCAGTGGAATTTAAATATTAACATGTCCAAAATCAACATACTTTTTTTTTTCTATTTCTTTCTTTTTAAAATACGTTCATTTAAACTTAGAGTGTATAAAAGACATTCTGTCATATTCAAGACATTGATTTCTTTTATAGAAATTGAGAGGCAGCAGTTTCACGTGTCCTTCAGAACCCTAAATCAGTTCTTAATTTCTACTCCTTTTCTTGCTTTGCTACGCAACCTGTGCTTATTAGCAAAAAAGCCCAAAGGCTTATCCTGCTTGTGCCTGCACCGTGAGGGCTGCCCGCGCTCAGTGGACAGGTCAGGCTGCGTGAGCTGCCAGTCAGGGAGCTCAAGCTGTTCCCGTTAGAAGATGCAGCTTTATTTCTGAGATTAATCTTAATTCTTCATCTCTAATAGCATTTTCTGGTGTGAAATCCTGGCTTTAGTGACAGTCAGCAGGACTCTGAGGACATCCAATCTTCTGAACTGTTATTTAAGAAGCACATCATTATTCTGCCGTACTGCAGTACTTTTGCTTGCAAATAGATGTTACATCATATGCTGTTTGAGTAGTACATTTCTGCCTGTGAAATGTAAAAAGGAGCAGATATCTTAAAAGAACATTGCCAATAAAACTCTAAAATCAAGAACAGCTAAAGGTGAAGCTCGCACTGGTACTTATATCTTGTTTGTCTGTACTGAATTAGCTAGCTGACCTTTCCTAAGCATTATAATGTCCAAGTGATTGAAGTGCCAGAACTCAAATTTTATTTCTCCTTGTAGGACATCTGACCTCTGTCTGGATGTGTAGGTTTCCTTTACATTGTGTTTCCAAGATCAGGTACTTTTATAGGTACATGGCTTCTGTATTACTATATAGGGGAATGGAGAAAATGTATTCGAGGTCACTCAGAAATGAATTCATTAATAGACTGCAATGCATGGAGCTCACTGTAGTACATGACATTGCTTCACTCTATGCCATCACAGCGCTCTTCCTTCTCCACAGTCAATACTGGAACAAACTTCATAGAATCATTTGAGTTGAAAGACACCTTTAAAGGCCATCTGGTCCAACTCCTCTGTAGTGAACAGGGACACCTAGAGCTTGGCAGGTTGCTCATAGCCCCATCCAACCTGACCTTGCATGTCTCCAAGGATGGAGCATCCACCACCTCTCTGGGCAACCTATTCCAGTGCCTCTAAGTTAAAGAAGTAAATCAACTCAGGTTCCAGAGTCTAAAACTTTGACTTTTGGCTGCCCTTCCCTGTAATGGGACTAACAAATGACAATCTTCATACTGTTACCACTGACATTAAGGAAAATTTACACTGCCTTCCACTCATCTGTCATTTGGAAAAACTGAGGACGCTTTGGGTGACGTGCTCTGGGAAGATTCCTTCTTTACCAAACAATCAAAAATGTTCCCAATTCTTTTCCAGATGTTGATGGATTTTTTTAAAGTATTTTATGGGGAAAATAAATACAATTAAATGAAAGCTGCATTTAATTAAACAGCTATTTTTAAATCCCAGTTCTCCCATTTTAATGAGAAGCAGCCTGTAAAATATTTTGGATAAATATTTTGAACAAATATTTTCTTTAGGATGTGGAATTGCTAAGTAGTTTTATTGTCTACATGAATACTTGGGTACCAGCATTTCCTCTTTGGGATCCTTATTTTCATATTTAAAACAGCTCAGGGGTTTCCATGGGCTATGGGGTCTATCATGAAATGCGCTGTATGGTCTGGGCTTTACTCTGCACAAGCTGGCAGACAGATTGCAAATAGAAAAAAAATAATCTATATTTGGCAGAGAAGATTTTAGCTGTTGAAGTGAATTCCACTAACCTGTTGTGACATTTTGATTTCTGTTTTTGTTTTATGTTCTGCACGAATGTGTAAGTTTCCAATATACCCAGGATGTGGAGTAGAGCATGGGTGATTGCGCCTTACCTCTCTGGGATGGACAGGTGTTGATGAGAAGGCATTATATCATATCACTGGTATGATAGGGAAAAAGAAAATTGAATGGGAATTGTTCCCCAGGTCAGGGGCACCCTTGGGAAGACGTCTGCACATTGAAAAGCCATGCCCCTACCTTTCCCTCAAGAGAAAAATAAATAGTGGTAGCTCAACATGGCAATTTCTACTACATTTGTATTTAATGCTTTCTCTTCTGAGCTCTCTTTACTTAGCTAGAAAGCATTCTTCTCTTCTTGGGCTGTAATTATGAATGTGTTTTGTAGGTTTTCTCAAATGAAAAATAATACTTGTACTTAAAGTTTATATCTGCAGAAAATATTTCAAGGTATTAGTTAAAAAAATACAGGTTCTTAGCTGTAATGAGCACTGCAATGCAGCGAGGGCTTGGGGAAGGTGGCATTAAGCCATAATGTACAACAGACATGGATCATTTTACTGCTCTTTGACCTGGTGAATGAGCTGGGAGAAGTGCCCTTTGTAGAGCCTGCGTTAAGCCTCAGAGCTGTCCTCACGAGTTATGCTGCAATAAAGTGCTAACTGGGCACAGACTCAGAGCGAGGCAGTTGTGGGTTTACAGATGCGGCAGCACTAAAGTCAGTGTAGTTTGAGGTCTGTGTAGGGTGTGAGAGAGCACACCCTATTGCCTTGAGAAGCTAGGAAAAGTGCATGGGAATTTTGGAAGAGGGCCCTCTGTGTTTTGTTAGACAAATTGCTCAAGCAGTGAGTATTAATTTCATTGTGCCCCTAACAAGCTTGCACCCAGACAATATTTTCCCAATTGCAGTGGTGTGTCTCTTCTGAGTGCCCAAAGCCCGTTGTGCTGCCCTAGGAGCCTGGCTCAGCCTGGGGCTGCTCTGAGCATGCAACGACAAACCTCAGTGTCCTTAGGACAACTCTCACTCATCACAGATCAAAGTGGAGGCTGGGAGAAGAGGAGAACTGGAGCAGCACTCTCCTCCCCATGCAGTACCAGGGCATGTTCTGAGCTTTGCCCTTGTTTATAGTTGATGTAACAGCAAGAAGACAAGGTGCCATTAGCTTTTGGTTGAAAGGTCATTCTGAAGTTATTTTCCTTCAATTTGAAGTACTTCAACCATAGAAAAGCAAAATAAAATTTAAACATCTGCTCTAAGCAACTCCCCTCCCATGACTGTATCACAGAGAATGAAGTTAAACATTGAATAATTATTGCAAAATTTCTCAGACTGCTTTTCAGTCACTGGTGTCAATGCTCTGTGTGAATGAGAATGAATTCTTCAGAAGTTTAGGAAAGGTAGGAAATGATCCTATAAATTTTATCTTGCCATTAACAAGAAGCAAATGCCATTAACAAAAAGCCACTTTAAATCAGTGCAATGAAGACATGTTTATTGTGAAGAATATGGGTAATCCTGTCCCAGCTGGTAAGTGTCTTGGGAGCATCAGATGTGCTGCTGAGCTCTGGGACTGTCTGAGATATTGCTAAGCCATAGGCACAGACCTTAGATAGGAGTTTTCACTGTCCTAAATACAGGATAATGTCTAGTAGGCTCAGCAACACAGCAAAAGGCTTTCCCCCACATTTGGGATGGATGAAGGAGCATACCTTGTTATTTCAGCTTAGCTGCAGAATGCTTCTTAAGCTGCAGGAACTCGACTGTGTGGCCGAGCCTTTGTGACTTTGAGCATAAGCTGATGGGGTTTGCTGAGGCAAGGCTTACCTTTTGAAAGGAATGCTAGCATTTATATGTGTGCTAAGTTTCAAGTGCCATCAGTACTCACACTGGACTTAAATTTATCCATTGAGGGGTTGAACTGTAAAGAAGAAACAAATCTAGTAGGAAAGTCACCTGTGTAAATGTAAGGTGATTCAAAAATATTTGTGTAATCAGGTCTGCAGGTTCAAATAGGTCCCGTGGCTATTTTATGGCTTTGGTCATTTCACTTGTTCATTCTGTCATGTAATTTTATTTTCTTTTAACTAATACAATGTATAAAATTCATTTTCCCATTTTATTCTCTGTTGATCAGGGAAAAAAAAGAAAAGAGTATCTGTACAGTGTTAACATGAATATTGACCGCAAGGTGAACAGGACCCTCTTTTTGTCAGAAACTTACTTGTCAGCATGCTGGTGATAGATCAGATGTAAAGAAAATCACTTCTGCAAAACCAATTTGCTAAGGGACTTGTAAAATCCATTTTTAAGAAGTTACTGAGGCGAAAAAGCGAAGGACCAGCCAACCACATATTTTGATCAGCTCTTCAAGGTCAAAAACTGATTACTAATTCATCAAATATCTTACTGGTAGCACTGTTTGAAGAGCAAACAACTCTGTGCAGATGTTCTACCTAATAACTCTAATACCATGGAAAGATGGCTAGGGTAGGAACAAACAGAATTTTTTACTTACTTTTGGCAGTGCTACAATCATAGGAGCTGTGGTCTTCAAAGCATTGGCAGCCCAGGTCTGTACATTGTCCATTGCCGTTACAGAAAGCAGGACAGCGGAGAATGGTAAGGATTTCCTCCTGGGTAGCAGATGGCTGGCTTCCAACACGAAACACTTTACCTCTGTTCCTTAGCACTCGTCTTTCACATTCATTTTCCAAAAGTGCTATCAGTGCCCTCACCCAGGCCACGTCATCCTTGAGCTGCAGATCTAACATGCATATATTGATGGCCTCATCTATCAGTTTTCCCAGGAGAACCTTACACACTAAGCCAATGGTGGAATTTGCAAGAATTCGGTGGCAAATCTCCTGAGCTTTGGCGGAGGTTAGGCCATTGGGAGTGGGCCATCCCAGTGGGAGTTTTATCCGAATCCCTTCAAAATAATCCTCTGGGAAAAAATAGGCAAAGCTTTCTGTGTCTGTCTGGCTTGGGCTATGCAGTGGGTGAGGGGCTGAGTATTCAAAGTAGTCTTCTTGTCTTTTTGGTCTCTGTAGTTCTTCTGATGGCTTGGTAAAGTTAAGGGAACTGTTGTTTTTCATGGAAGCATTATGTGAGAAGGGTTTTAATTGCTCCTCGTGGCTACCTCGCTTTTTGATTGATTTAGGCAGAGATCTTTGATCAAAAGACTTGGGCGACTGTTTCCCATCATCTCTTGAAGCAAACTCTTTGCCTGAGCGAGTGACAAACTCTGATGTAACATCCAGATATGGGATTGCAAAAGTGTAATCCACGTTATCATAATGACAACCAGGAGATTGCGTCTGAAAGGCATTCAGCGTCTTTACCAAGGGCATGGACTTTGTGCTCTCCTTCTGGCATCTGCAGTAATTTTTCCTTTGCTTCCCTTCTGAAGATGCTGGAGTTTTGTCAAATAAACTCTTCCCCGGAGGTATTCTGGTTTAAAAATACAATGAGATTAGAGAAAGGAAACTTTCAACAAATTGATCTACGCTGCTAGGTAAACTTTTTTTCCCCAAGGTTGAGGAATGTATAAATTCTCAATCTAATGAAGTACTTAAGAAAATGCTTAACTTAAATCTTTGTTTTCTTTATTTTTTTATGCACTGCCCTTCTTGAGTTGTTCTGTACATTTTTGTGCACTAAACTGGAACTTTTTGGTAACAGATGCTTAAGTGCTTTGCTGGAGCAATGCCTAATTGTGGGATGTCACTTTGCAGGACTTTTTCTAAGGTACAGGTTGCCCTTTGCATATCAGACATGAAATAAGGCTTTGGATTTGTCTCTAGTGTGACTCAGATATAGCTTGGGGAATGGAGTTTATTCCTCTAAGAGTTGGATCTCTGTGTCTTTTTCTTTTTTCTTGGCATACTTCATTTCTGTCCTCTAAAGGCACTTTCTTTGAGCTTTTCTTTTGATACAAAGCAGTTTTCTTTTGATTGTAGGGTTAGTATATCACATAATGAAAGGTGATTTTTTCTCCATTTTTTTTTTAAATTTACTACTGCTTTCATGATGGATGAACTTCTAGAGAGTTCACTTTGAATAAACAGCCATGATTGAAGTTTCTCTGGAAATTTCATGATCTTATGTGTGCAGTGCAAGAGGAATCCTGAAGCTCCATAGAAAACTATATGCTTCTTGTCTCAATAGTTGGCAGCCCTTTCTTTCCAGACAAATTTGAAACATTACCAAAAATGCAAATTATTTTGGCATCAGTTTTGTCTTGCAGCCAAAATATAGAGGGTTCAGGAAGGTGAAAGCATTTGTCAACACTGTAAGACAAATCCTAGATACTGCTGTAGAAAGCAGATTTGACTTCATCCAGTTTTAACAGTATATGCTGAAGATGGCATATGTGATGGGGATGTATGCCTTGGAAAGGCTTGAGGCTGTGGAAACCCCTGTGCTTCCCTACAGGCAATAGACTTCTGCAAGCTAGGAAGGGCCTCTGCACAAGATAACTAAACAAATACTGCTTTTTGCTGCCCATAACCAAGGAAGATCTGAAAGCAAATATTTCAAGGTGAACTGGATGCTAATACAGTGCAAGAGTCCAAAGTGAATAGTGGTGCTCCTGATTTCTCTGTAACTAACTGCAGAAAGTATGAAAAAAAAATTCTATCTACCTAACATACATGTTTTAAAATTCATCTCTTTCTTGTTCAAGTGCTATTTAGAGACTGGGAAGTTCTGAGGTTGTTTTATTGTTTAAATATTGCATCAGAAAGCCAGTGTTTAAAACAGATCTGTTTTTGGCTGCTCGGGAAAGGAGGGAGCCAGTGAAAAAACTGAGCTGTCAGATGGTGAGCACTCAGCCTAGCTTCAGGAGCTGCAGAAAGCATAGCATGCTTTAAGTGTTATTTAAAAGGAAATTAAAAGCAGCAGCACTACAGTGACCCTGCAGGCTGTATTTTTTATTGCACCATTTCTCCATTGGTGGATCAGAGACCGATCCAGTCTCTCCTGGATGTAGTAGTAGCTTTCCGCTGGCTTAGTTGGTTTCTGAATCTGGCTCTGAAGAGTCCTTGAGACTCCATCTTTGCCAAAATTAAACTCATTGCCCCTGTTGCCCTGCTCACATAGCTGCAGCTTCTTATACCTTTCCTGAAGGTATCCTCCATCACATGTGCCAAGCATTAGTACATTCCTCACTGTTTTATAAGTGAATTCCTTTATGTTCTGCTCTGGCTTCTGATCTTTCAACAAACTTGTTTTGAACAGCTGCTCCCAATGCTCTTGTTAACCTACCTTCAGGTAGGAAGAAGTTTGTCATTCTCGCACCAAACTATTTCTCCTTTTGCCTTCCCAGAAGCAAGCCCTGACTCATCCTTACAATTTTAAGGCATTAGAGGTGGCTGTTGATTTCCAAGTAACACAGTTAGTAACTCCGTGTCAAAACTGCCATTAGATAGCCATTATGTAGGCTGGTCGAATATATCTAGAATATGGTAGAAGCATTTGTTCGTAATCTGAAATGCAGTAAGTCTAAAATTTGTTGCATTTATTGTGTGCTAAGTTCCCATGCACAGATTAAGTAGGATGTTAAGTTTCATGCTGACCCATCAAACTACAGTTCGGATTTGATCCAACTGTGCCAAGTTTTCACATGCTCTTCCCATACTGAATTGAAATGACTGTCATGGCATGAGATGATCTTGAGATAGCTTCACAGGTAAACAAACTGGCCATGTCCACCTTATTTTTTCCTTATTTGAAAGACACAATTCACAAACAAACCTACACAGTCGATCAAACCCATTTCAGTTTTGGAAAGACCCTTTAGGTGTGTTTTAAGTCCAAAAATATGGAATTAAACTGTGGACTCCTGGCTCTGGTTCCATACTATCTCTCTCAGGAAGTTCAAGGATTTAGAACCAACCATCATCATCGGTGGAGTAGATATTAACTTTTAGCATGGTACATATATTATCACACTCTGTCAAAATGTAACATTTAACCTATACTCACATATTGCAATTAGTGTTCAGGAATAAAAGGACAAGGGAAATACCAAACCCTTAATTAATCCCTATTGTCAATTATCTACATTTTCCAGTGCAGGTGAGAACTGCATCTTTTTTTAACAGCTGAGTGGGATCTTAACACAGCTGTTAACTTGACATGACTCATGAATATAAAACTTCTCCTTGGTAACTGCTGATGCTCATTGTGCTGACTGAAAAACCAGCCACCATGCTGCTTGGACGATAGGGCCTCCAGGCTTCCCTTGTCTGATGAAGCTGATCCCTATTCCAGGTCATTAGGGGTGTACGTAATGAAATAAGTGTATCAGCATCCCTGGAATAACTGCTATAGGGCGTCTCCCAGCCTGTGATCCTTTCTCACTTTGTACCTCCACTCCTCTATGAAGTCTTCCTCAGGCACATTGTTCAAGTCGTTGTGACCGATCCCATCAAAGAGGCCACACAAACCTCTGGTGCTGTTGAAGTCACTGCTTGGTGTCCTCACTGTCAAACCCATTCCCCATTCGCTCACATCGGCTCGAATGAACGCTCCTGAAGGGAACAGGATCTGAATGGACAGAAAAACACAGTGAATCAAAGCCACTACTGAGCTTTTTTATGCAAGAAAAAGTGTCCCTTTCTATAAATGAAAATATCAAAGCAGAAATGTCGTGATGCTGGTGGTTACTTAAGATCACTTAGATGCATTACAACTATTTATTTGTGCTATTATTTAACTTGTTTTCAGTTCTTATGTTGCTAACCTCTGACAGTGTTACATAAACAAAAAACCACGTAAGTACTTTCTTTTTAAAGTAATAATTAAGTTAATTGAGATTTTCCCACTGGTAAGTTACCAGATAATTTTTGAAGCAACTTCCATGAGAATAGACCACCCTCGTGTCTTTGCCAGGGAATCATTTCTTTTAGATAAACTGCCAAGTCTTGAAAAACAGCTTTCTTCCCTCTGAAAAATCGTTTCATTTTCCAAGGCTGGATTACCCAGAAAATGATTGTGTTTTAAAGTAGATAAAGCAATTTTCTCATTAAAGAACTTCTGGTAGGCTTATACTGACCTTTAAAAGAAAAAAAAAGGGTGAGGGTAAGACAAAGAAGTAGCTGTGCAGATAATGGATTTTTCAGATTGGTGGTCCAAACAAATTTAAAAAAAAAAAAAAGAACAAATCTGTTCAACTGCATTGTATTTTTGTTTGCTTGCTTTTTTTTTACTAGGTAAGAGGAAAATGATTGTGAAACCGATCCATGCTGGGGCCGGGAGGAAGAGTGCTGTATCCGGATAAGTAACCTTAGTACTCTGATCCACAATTAAATGTTAACAGTTAATTTTGAAAAGCACATTACATGGATGGAAACATCTCATTGCAATGATTTCTAAATATCTTCATTTTTTTAAATCACTCCTGGCTGAGAATAATTGGTTCAGCCAAGTAATGCCCATTGCTTTTCTTTCTGATTTTTTTTTTTGGTCCTTTATACTCTCTTCCAAACCAAACCTATTAATACCAGTGAGAGGTGAATAACTTATGTTTGTATTTCTATGTTGGAACCCAGATTTACATCTTGGTTGAAATAAATAACAATCTTGTCCATTTTAGATTCTCTGCCCTCATTTCAACCAGAAGAACACTTTTGTGGAGCTTGAGACCTTGGCTGTATGTTTTCCTTTCTAAGGGAGCTTAAAAAGCCTATTGTTTTAATACATAGAGCAGAACAACTGCAGTTAACATAGTGTTGGGCAGAATTTTGTTTCCTCCTTTAGAAAAACCTTTGAGTTATGTGCTTTCCTACTGGGATGAGCATCTCCCACAAGGCCGTCTATGAAATCCTTAAGGTCAAAACTGCTGTTTCAACCTTCTGTGCTGCATGAATGGGTATTTCCAGGTGGATTTATTTTCAGAAGTCCATAACCCTTCCTTTCCTGCTGCCCTTGGGCAAGGCAAGCCATCTGCCAGGAGGAGCTGACCGCAGCCCACGTTTTCTTAAACCACCTGGATTTAAAACTGCTGGCAGGAACTCTCAAGAAGATTTTTTTGAGACCTCAGCTTAAAGAGAAGAAGGTGATGGGCTACTGAAAACCGGTGCAGAAAGGAGTAATGCTGAGCAAATGGAGATGCGCTGCTCATAGTGGTAACTCAGGGACTATATTTGTTGTCTACAATTCCATTCAGATCAGGGCAGCATTCCTATTCACATACCAGAGGTGTCCTAATTTATTTTAAACACAAAGGAAATCACTGAGACTTACATGAGGTACAAATGAGTATAGGGTTTCTTGCTAAGATTATTCTAGTAATAAAACAGTAACTGTATTGCATTCAGTTGCAAAATGAAATGACAGCCTGCTTTCCGCTTTTCCTCTATTCTGTAATTAACAGACTTTCCATTACTACCTCATCAAGATCTTTTCCAAGTGAGATTGCAAGGACAGCCAAACACAGGCACTCCCTGGCAGTGTTCTGGCTCTGCTGTGGACCTATCTTCACCCAAAATGTCTCCTGGCAATAAATCTTGATGACAAAGTTGAGGATAAAATTATCTTCCTGGTGGTAATTTCCCCCCTCTCCTCCCCACCAAACCCCTTGATACAGCCCACTCTTATTCTTCCAGCGATTTCACTGGATTAGTGTGGAGAAATTCATACAAAATTTGTTATGGTCAGATAAGGTTTTTAGGCAAATACTTTATAGCAAATGTTGCACATTTGCTGCTCATTTTCATGGCTTTTGAGTGCTGTCTGTATCTGGCTAACATTGCTTTGCTCTTAATCTAGGACTGCATTGTTTTACCTGTGATTCTTACTTCAATATCTATATTGTGAAGCTCTGCAACAAAATTTGGATTATGGGTTCAGCAGTACCTAGCATGAGCGAACCAAGAGCAGCTTGGTAAGCAACAATACTGGCACTTTGATGTGTCTCTGAGAAATTTCTGGAAATCCTCGTTCTGTTTGTTTTACACTTGGTTAAACCAATGCTTCCACCAGCTTCTTCCCCATGTCTCATTTTCCAGTACATTTTGCTGCAGGCGCTCTCATGGCTTCAGATGGATACCTTTCTCAGCAGCTTCATTAATAATTTGGAAATATCAAACTCACATTTTTAACAATGACAACAATGGGAGTACTCAAATCTCCACGTACTGTTATCTTTCTCCCTCCGTAGGACGTTAGGATTTTGACCTGTGGCGATGCCTCAGTACTTTGGACGTTGAGCTGCGGCCTGCTGTCCCGAAAGTGCCCACTGCAGGCGTCCAGGCGGACGACGTCGCTCCCCTCCCGTGCAGCCACCCCACAGTTGCAGGCAGTGGCAGAGCGGTGTCCCCCGCAGTCCCACTGACGGACGTGCACTTCGAATGCCCGCGACGTGCTCTGGCACAAAAGGAAGGTGCCGATTTTATAGTTATCGTAACGCCTAAATGAGGAGAAACAAAGCCAGGGTTGAGAGACCCATCGCATCCACATGGAGCACCATAGCTGCCTTGGAAGGGCCTGGACATGGAAGCATCTCTCCAGTACCATGAGGAAGTTGACGCAATCGCTGTTATTAGTTGGGAGTGCAGAAGAATTCTTGAGAAAACCTGGTTGCTGTCTGTGAGCTGCTGCTATGGCAACAGGTATGGATAAAAAGGATAAACATTTGAAAAAAGCAAATGGGAAGAAGTTCCTTCTCCCAGGCCTTAAAAAAATGTTTTGGTTCTAACTGGATGGTCTACAGCATGATATTCTTCAAAGCAAAACCTCCTCTGTGACTAACCACTAACTTTTTCTAGTCTGTCTGTGGCTGGGCATTTCAGATGAGTCACAGAATCATAGAATGGCTTGGGTTGGAAGGGACCTCAAGGATCGTGAAGCTCCGACCCCCCCTGCCACATGCAGGGCCGTCAACCTCCACATTTAATATTAGACCAGGCTGCCCAGGGCCTCATCCAACCTGGCCTTGAACACCTCCAGGGAGAGGGAGGGACTACTGCTGCAAGCCTGTGAAAACAAAGTTGGTTTCCCCGAACAACTTTACTGCAACCATCATTTCCTCTCTAAAGGGATTGTCAGCCAAAGCACTGCATGGTGTGGAACAATCTTTTCATTCTTCTCTCTATGAAATTCCTTGCTTCACCTGAGCAAAACAATTTTGCAGGTGTTTCCCCTCTGCACAGACCAGATACAACTAAAATAAGACCTGCAAGAGCATCCTTCTCTCCTTGTTCTTCTGTTTCCTCATACCATGATCTTGTTCGACTGTTACTCTACTTTATTGCCATGTGATGTTTAAAAGTAAAGAAAATAGGGGCTGTATTTTTTATATATGTGGTTGGAGATTTCTCCACATAAGCCAACAGCTGCTGTCTGTAAAAGCAGTGGGTTCTTCTGCTTCCTTTTAAGGCACTGCACTTAGTTTTAAATTTCATTTTTAGGAGAATAAGTATAACAGAAACTAAGTCGTAAGCATTTTTGTTTTTTCCAGTAAAAATGAAAATGGAAAACTCAACATTCGAAAAATAAAAATTAAAAAAATCAACCACTAAACTCAATAACAGGATTATTTTTAAGCTGTGTCATAAAAACATCAATAATTTTTCAGTCAGTGAATGCTTTCTGTACAGATGAGAAAATAATTTGTTGTATTTTGGCTCAAGAACAAATGTTTAACATGCATATATCTGCATTTTATTTCTCTCTAGAATGAAAGCCATAGAAAAATGTGTACCTGAAAACGCAGCAAGAATTTAAACTCCAACTGCTTTTCTCTGCAAGAAGCCACATTTGACATTATACTTCATCTTGAAAAACTTAGTGAAGTTGGCCGTAAAATGATATGATATTGAATGGTTTTGCCTCATCTTATTTTCTAATCAGGTACATAAATCCTAAGTATGCTGTGCAGATGCTTCTGCTAAGACTGATTAGAATTAAGGACAACATAAAAAATAATCTTGTAAGATCAAGTGCATTTGGACCTCTACACTGGAAAGACTGAGAAGCCAGAAATTTAGCAAGAATCACCTTTCTCAGTTTCCTTTGACAGACATTTCAACAGGAAGAGCCTGAAAGGAAGATACTTAGAGAGGCTGATGGAAAGTAATGCATTGAAATGGCTGCATCCAGATTAATCAGATATATCTGGTAAATAAGACTGTATTAGCATATACATTCCAGCAATGGGAGTTATTTACTGCTTAATAAGCGCTGACAGTGGACCCAGTCCAACACTATTGGAAGTCACTTACAGTCCTTCAGTTAAGTCATGACAGATTGCACAGCATATAACAAACTTGCAATGTATCTAAATTGGAGCTTACAGCTGCCTTTGAATTACACAAATGGATAATTGAATGTAATCAGGTAAACTTTTGTGATGTTTATACAACTGTAATTGTGATAATGATTCTTTGGACAACATTTGAGAAATCAAACTGCAGATTTGTGGAGCTAAAATCATGAAGAGAAGTTATTGGAAGTCTTGCAAAAGGAAGCTCTGCATATTTTTGTGACCAGATACTATTGCTTGTTGCTAAATTACTCTTCGTAGTGCACGTCCCCATTCTGCTTCCCTAATTGCCTATAGCAACGCGGGTACTGGATGTGGTTTCCTCCCTCCTCATGTATGTATTTTTCAAAGAGTGCATCGAGTTCTTGTCCCAAGATGAATACGTTTATTTGTTGACATATTCCTCAGGACTCCCTCTTTCCTTGCAAGTAAGAAGTACTTTACTCTTGTTGCAACCCTCGGAAGGGCAGGGTGATACTGAAGGATGTCCTCTGATTTCAGAGTTCATCACTAAGGAGTGGCTGCATTGTTCTTGGAGTTGCATTGTTCTCTCAACCCTACAGTTGTTGGGTTATCTTCAGCAGCCATTGGAGGCTTTGGGAATTTCTACTCGTTATCAAGTAAGAGCAGCACTTCTGTCAGGGCTGCTCATGACCAGCACTTATCTGTGGGCTACTGTGATGAATGCTGTTAAAAATGAATGCCACCCACAGGCATGGAGCCTTACAAGCCAGGGATTTTGTCATTATGAGGAAATGGTGTCATTCTTTCTGTTATAATATTGATGGATGGGTTTGTGTGTGTGAGAAATCCTAAAAAAAGGGGGTTTTTTGTGTGTATTTGTTTGTTTGGTTTTTTTAAGGTAAAATGCAATATAATGTGGATGATATATATAGTTTGTGAATCAAGAAATATTTCCCTTTTTATATTCTGCCTTACAAGGATTTTCTCCATATTTAGTTTTAAGCTAATACTTCACTTCATGTTTAAGAACCCACAATTTATGTCAGGAAAAGCTTTTATGTTTATGCTGTGCCATAACTAATAATGAGGGCTATGCTTTTGCTTTACCAGGCTTTCACATTTGTTTAATTTAGAAGTTACTTTACTATAAAAGGAAGAGCTCTCTCTGGATTTTAGCTAGTATAATTAATGCTGTTTTCCCCAGGACTCCACAGAGAGAGGATGGAAGAGGCGCCAAAGAGGCAACTGACGGCCATCCTGCCACAGCAGCAGAGCCGGTAAGCTGACCTACAGGATGCTAGGTGGAGTGATTTCCCTGGGTGATATTGCTTACTGGATACCCTGCTGTTGATCTCAGAGGCAGTTTTGGTAGTTTCCCCCCACATACTCTCTCATGACGAAGGGGAACGCTTCACTTCCGTAGCTCTGTGTCAGCCTTTGTCTATAGACTGTAAGTTTGTACCCTGAAAGATACAGGAATTGCATTCCCCACACCCTATATACAGAGTTTTAAAATAATTCCTAACAAATTAGCATTTTTTTGGATAGGCACGCAGAGAAGTTGCTTAACTGACATCTAATAGGATAACATAATCATTACAGTAATTGAAAGAGATATTATTTACAGTAATAAATGGGAATATAAGTAGGAGTAATGGGACTGTGAAATGATGGGTACGAAACTTGGCTGAGTATCAAGAAGTGATATATCTTAGTGAAATAACCTGGTTATTGAGGTGGCTCATTTAAAGCTACACTGGGCAGAGTAGTAATGACTGTCCACAGTGAAGAAATGTGTGGTTATTGAGGGGCCAGGTGTTTCTGGGTCTTTGCTGCCTCCGAGGCAGGATGCCACAGAAGGATGGGTGCTCCCAAACTCCCTGTGCTCAGATGGAATTGTAAATTGCTTAGAAACATTTCTGCGTGCTGTCGGAAACAGGGTTCCAAACTCAGCTGTTCAAATAAAATTTCTCTATATTACTTCAGACTTTTTTTTTTTTTTTTTCCCTATGGAAGCTATGTAAAATATTCTACATGGCTGAGAGCATTCCACCATACCAAGAAGTAATTTTATGACTTCCTGAACATGGCAGCTTGTTAGGTCCCTGTCTGGTCCTCACCCTAAATCAGAAGGGAATATTTTAGAACATAAATGTATAGAGAGTTCTAAAATAGTATTCTAACTTTTTTCAATATACAGAACTGAAATAATGGCGGATACCAAGAAGCATGTGGATATCTGTGTGCCACTCTTAGCTTTTCCTCAGCTTCTTTATGTTTAGAACTCAAAAGCTTGACCACGTTATAGATGATGTGCATCAAAGAAGGAGGGAAAATGGAAAGTCCCAAGTGTGCAGAAGTAACCTCTTGGCTGAGACTATTCAGTTTAGGCAATATCTTTATTTGAGGCAATTGTGTAGCCTTTAAAGGAGCCACTGTCCTCATTTAATCGAGAGATTTCCTCAGTTTTAACATCATTTTAGAGTTTGTGTTCTGACAAATACATGCCACTGCCTCCAGAGCATGCTGGATTGAAACTGGGACATTAGAATATCAAAATTAGAATATCACTCCTGCTGAGCCCCTGTGGATGCTGTGCTCATAAAGTCATTATCTGTGCCATTAGGAGGTTAACGGCAGAATGACAAAATGGAATGTGATCTGAAATATTAGTAACTTTGGTTCAAACGTGCCAGATGGAAACTTTAAAAACTTTCTGTCACATTGAATAGCTAGGGTGCAGCACAGATTTTTAAACACAAAGATACCACCCTTGGCTCACTAAGTCTCCAAGCAGCTTATGCAGGAGGATGCTGGACAATACAGAAGGAAGTAAAACTATTTTTGCAACTTTTTTGCACACTTTCCCTGATATTTGCCCCTCATATTTGCTGAACTTCTTTTATCTGAGACAGCGCATCCATTTTTATCTACTTTTTCCTGATTGTGACTATGACTGTCAACTTCATGCAGAGGTACAGCTGCAGATTCGGTAAGCTAAATATGAAAATGGATAGGAAAATAGAAAAGCATCCTTGAACTGAGAGAATTTTTGTCAGGAATTACTAAATTCCTGGGAAGGACATAGGCTGTTCCCACATGTGGTCCTACCACAGGGACATAATGGCTCACCGAGGTGAAACGGGTACCTCTAACATTATGCCACCTGGAATAGAAACCCTCTTGAAGTCATCAATGACACTTTTGTTTAAAGAGCACTTTGGAGCCTGACCTTGGCCTTATAAAAAAAAATTATTCATTCTCAAAACCATTGCAGCTTCAAGATTAGTCCATTTCCAGTTCTTTTGTTAAAAAGGAATATAAACAGCTGGGAGGAAACCATGCGCATTACTGAGGCACTACATTAATTCTATAAGCAAACCAATACAACACTCTTTTGATATTCTAATGTAAAACCAAATGCATGCTATATTCAGAAACTGAAAACTGCAGTAATTGAGCCAAATTATTTCAAAGTAGAATACTCACCATCCATCAAACGTGATAATGTGTGGATCAGTGAAAGAGTAGCAGTTCCCTGTTGGGAGGTCTTGAACTGTGACCTAGTTAAAATGAAATGCGTAATGAATACAGTCTACACAGCAGTTTTTCTTCATTACCACTCCTCACAAAACATTAGGAGCAAGATTCATGTGTCAAGTACAAACTAAAATCTGACTTCTAAAACATGATTGCAGGTGGGTGCAAAACAGGCTTTGCTTTCAAGCAACTGAGTTTAATCACATGCAATATGGGAGTTCAAAGTGCTCCCATTCTACCCAATGTAGTGTGCTGGCTGGTGAAAAGAGAAGCTTTTCTAATAAACTTTTTTTGCTAAGAAGTAGATCATTCTGTGAAATTATCAAGAGAGAAGAGTGCTCGTTAAATCGCACTAATTTTAATGCCTGAAGTACGGTAGAAGGTATGCTGTAATTAAGTAGCATTAGCATATTTTAGCAATAGTCACTGTCTGTCCCGTAGTTTGACCTTAAATTTCCTGATACAGCATATGAATGGCTGATTTATATATTTGATGTGCACATTATTGATCGGGTGCTGGTGGTGGTGGCCCATACTAAGCTGGTGGAGCTGTCTGCATTTGGCACCTGAACAAAAGAGGAAAGGATCTAATAGAACAACTCGTTGTTACTTGAACATAAAATGGGCCACAGAGGAGATCTAAGAGGCCCGGTGGCCTCCAAGAAGTATATGCGTCTCTAAAACACAGAGATCAGGCATTTTAAGTCGCAAGATCTGAACCTTGGGTCATGCTGGGCCTGCACTGCCTCATTCACTGGAGATGGCACTTTGTCAGGGCCATATACTCTACCATCCAGTTCCCAGAAATGCAGAACTGGGGTATACAGTGATTTGCAGTATGAAGAGCTCCCAGTCACAGTGATAGAAGTGATGAAGTGTTATGGTTTCCCCATATCCAGCCTGCCAGGCTTATTTCTTGGTCAGGGCTGTTAATTCCTTGCTTGCTTACTGCCCATGAGAAATCCAGAGGTGCAATTCAGTTAGTACTGCCACAGACTGCAGAGCGAGTAAGAAGAATGGCCACTATATCCTTGTGCAACCTTTTAGTGATAAAGCAGAATTTAGCTTTTAGGAACAGTGGTGAAATTAAATAAATGAATAAGAGGGTGAAGATAGAAGCACAGTAGCTGATGTAATTCCTCACCTGAGGCAATACGTCATCTATATTTCAAAATGTCCCTTAACCATCACACAGAGACACTGCTTAGACACCCACAGGTGTCTGGCATCCCAGACTATTAAAGTGATTGTCTGGAGGAACGAAGGACTGAACAGCTTTTTGATCTGAAATCAATCATATCATTTGTATTTACTGGAGTGAAGTAAAGAAGTATCTCTGAATTTTCCCACTTTCTCCATGACCACAACCTTCTCTGCTCTGCTTTTTTCTTGCATGGTAGCAGCAAAGGATACAAGTCTTAGGCACAGGCAGCCTCGTTTGCTGAAGAAATTTTTCTTTTCCCAAGTGTCTGAATTTGCCGGGATGTTCTGCCCACCATTTCCATTCCATTTTAAGATAAACGAAACATATTTGAACAAGTCTGAAGGACTAAATGCTATGTGGATTTTAATGCATGGATTTCTCCTTGATGTGTTGCAGGAACAATTTTACATTAATACCTCTAATTAAGTGCAAAGCGGCAGTGGGGAAATTGGGGAGGAGGGAAAGTAATGGCTATTATGTATCCATAGATCAAATTTTAACCGAGATAGATGGAATTTATTATTAAAATTGATTAATTCCATTTCACATTTGCTGCATTTTCATATTTTAATGGAAAGCATTCTTAAGTTACAAGAAAAAATATGAGTATGTGAGTGCACTACATTGAGTTAGCTGCAATTTCTGCTCTAGGAATCTTTGAAAGTGTGAAAAAAGGCTGTCCTGGAGAAGAGAGGGAATAAGCACATGCAAGGCATTTCACATTTGAAGACAAAAATTCCTTTGGTCCCATTATCTTATCCTACCATGAGTAAATCCACCAGAATCAGGGCAGTGAACTTACAGATTTAACTGGGGGCTTATTTTCAGTTCCTTCAAATGCACCAGCTTGGACATGCCACTGCTCTGAGAGTTTTAGCTGAGTCAAATCTACCTCCTTTCTCATTCCCCTGGGCTGTGGGATTATGGCTCTTGGAGCTCCCAGCTGTGGCTCTGAACAGCTCCATGGACAGTGAGCCAGCTCCTGCTCGTCATGCTTCTTGGCCAAGCTCCCTGTGGGGATGGTCTGCCTTGCCTCTGTGATTGATTCTCATTATCCTTCCTTTGGACATTTTGTGCAGGGATGAGTGAAGAAATGGAGTGGCTGTGTGTGTCATCAGAGGTGTCATGGTGATTCTTGGCATGGTCACAAATTGAACATGGCACTGCCAAGTCCCTTTCCTCCTTTCCACTTCCAAGGCACTGCCTTTCCTCTGCTTTTCTGGGAGCTGTTCTCCAAACCACTGTCTGGTTGCACGTATAATTCATATGTTGGCCTTACTGATGGGCTCACTAATAATGAAACGTAAATCTGTTAAAGCGAAAGACTTCACTTGTTAGTTTTCATGGTATGTATAGAAGTTGTGTTGGTTTACAGTGGTCCCCAAATGTTTATGTGGTTAAGGTTTATCATTGCCTCATTTTATCTGCTACTACACCTCCTATTTACATTTGATACATTATTCAAACTATTTTAGGACCCCACCTTTACATCCTTTGAGGCGTGAGCCCTCCAAAGCACATCTCTGTGTCCGACTGGTTCGGCTCTGATGTGGCTGACGCGGTTTCCATCCTGAGCAAAGTCGGTGACGGCTGTCACTGTTAGTACAGCTGCTGCACAGCTGCCTTCTGAGCAGGGCGCCGGCACCAGATCCACCTGGCATGCTGAGAGGACGATGTTTGGGGCCCCCAGTAATTGGCTATCTAAAATGAACATGAGCACCGAGTCTGACAAGAAGTATCCAAACAGTCACCCATCCCCATCTAACACAAATGTTTCTTGTTCCAAGACACGTGTTGAAACCAGATGGGTTTTGCACAAAGATGGTTGTAATTGACTCAATCCAGGAACTCTTAGCACATTTTACTCTTTTTTTTTTTTTTTTTTTCAGTTGACAACATACTGAAACACATTGATGCTTTTTTCTTTAAACAGGTGCTAATATTACTGGAATGAAAGTCTTATCTTTAAGGACCCATGCCCAGGAAATGAAGATGAGTTGTTCTTGTGACAAAGAAAGAGAGATGAATCTATGCTTCTGGAAAACATTTATCTTTCACTAGTTTATTATAACAAGGTATGCACTGGGAGTTATTTAATTTAAGATATAGAGAATTTTTGATCTGGAAAGGTAGGGTTTTTCAAGTCAGCTCTTAGTGAACTTTATATTCATCACAGGAAGATAAGTGCAGCACATTTGGATAAGTAACAGATTTTCTCTTTTACTTTTATTTGGTTATGTTAGATTATTGTGCTTTACTATCCAATCTGTAAAATATCAAGGTCACGAGGTTAAATTCACTAAAAATCTATGGAAATGCCATGAGTTATGATGATACTAGCTATTTAAGTATCTGTGATGGGTGGTGAAGTGATGGGTACTGAAAAAAGTCAATATGGGAATAGCTACTCAGATTATTCACACAGCTTTGCGCATTGTATCTTTCCAAAAGGAACCTCTTCTAGCAGCAGGGCTAATAGTGTCCATTTCCCTTGAGTCTTAATCCTCCATGCTAAGGTACCAGGGAAGGACAAAAACAAACAAACAAACAAAAAGAAAAAAAAGATTTTTCTTACAATGACTTTGTTATTATTATTTATGAGCGCTGAATCGTGATAGCATGGTCTGTATTTTGGATGATGTCTATCTGATCCTCAGGAAGTCATCCAACCGTCCATGAATTCTCTGGTGGGTAAAGAAAGAAATAGCAGCCTTTCCAGCCTACCAGAATCCCACTACTGATTTCAGGGCTGCCAGCATTTGTGTTGAGCATTTACTTTTCTGTTCCAGACCAATAATTATCAGCAGATATGAACAGTTATAGAAATTGTGGCAATGGAATGAATCTGATATGAAAATAAGTGATTTCCATATAATTTTTCAAATTTGTTGAATTGCTTAATAATTTACAGGAGACGGCATTCAAGTACATTAGGAAGGTATATCTAGTAAGATCAAATAAGCAACATTTTATTCCTTATGGAAATGAACCATAAAGCCTAATTGAAATTAACCCTGTAGAGGTCTACAGGAACTGAACTGAAAGCCTGCAACCATTAATAACATATTATCTTTCATTCCCAATCCTTAATGTATGCCTTACATCTTATAGAAAAATCCTGGCTCATTTTCAAGGTTCTTGATTCAATTAAATTGGAGGTTTCCATGAGGAATAGTTATTGCCATTACAGCCTTATGAGCTCTGCTTACAACCCAGAACAAAAGTTTAAAATCAAAGAAAATCATCTTGTCAAAATAACAGTGATAAACTTAACAGAAGCTGAACTCCAGTTGCTCTGCTGTGTCTTGGTATTCATTATGATATTGTCTGAACTTAGAGAGATATTTCCGTGCTTGTAATTAGCTTTCTTATCACTTATTCCCTACATAATTAACAGAATGGTGTTGTTAGATGGATTCAGTCAGACAAGAAGCTTCTCTGTTAATTTACTCAGTACAAACGAATCTCAACTGAAATTGTTTTTATTTTCAATTTATAGCACCGTGGCTGACATCATGTTTTTCAGATGCCCACAGCATTCTTTCAGATATACAAATGGACACAACAGCTAATAAAACCTGTGATTGTGCATGCACCCAGCAATATGTATTCATCCTTAAGTACATACAGATATACCATTTAACACCAGCTTAAGTGTGAAGCACAGAAACATCCGCAGGGTGGAGTAATGAGAGGTTAGAGTTGGTCATTAGTTTAAGCTATAGAAATGTGTTGATTAAACGGATGGAAATTTGCCTCTTTAGTGACTAGCTCCTTCAAAGATTAGTTAAGCAATTGAGTTGTGTCTCTATCCTGGCAAGTCTTGGCAGCAACACATCATGCCCATTGACAACCTGAAAATCTGCTTCTGTAGATCTTGCCTCACCTCCTTCTCTCATTAAAATGCATATTATGGGACTGGAAAAGACTGTGGCAAGGGATCAACCTCAGTCCAATCTGCTATACTCAGAAATTACCTTGATTGTTTGAGTGACTAATTCTTATTTGATCCCTGTAGGTGCGATTGTTGCTTGGAGTTTTCAAGGCTATCCCACCACATGGCAGCCTGCATTCTCAGCTGACTCCATATCATAGAAAATCTGTTCCCATGAGCTCAGCAAATGTTTGCATGGTGGACTGGCATAGACTGTAAGCCAAGAGCAATATGGGGAACGGAGCAGCACTGAGCCATGAAGAAACTCAAAGTACTCCATGTACGAGAGCCAACACAGCTGCTGGAACCATAAGGTACTGTTCAGTTTAAGATCATTGTGTTATGATATCATTTTGAATAATTTCTATTTGGCTGAGGATGGGGAAAGAAAGAAGAGGAATTCAGAAAGGGAATAATATCTGCGCTTTGGCAATTTTTTATTGTTTTGTTTTTAAACTGGATTTTTATACTTTAATCCTCTCTCTAAACATTTTTCTCTTGAACCATCTTTGGAAGAAAAATAAATCCCTTGTTATAAAAATGGCTGTCTGTTTTATTTAGAGCAAATGGGAAGTTAAAATGTTCCCCTTGGTTAAGCATGATATTCCACCAGATTAACCTCGGAAAGCATATACCATTTAAAAGTGCAAGAGGATTTTCTAAATGACATTGTCAACGTTTCCAAGTAAAAAAATACCTTTAGAAAGAGAGTAATATATTATCATAAGAATGATTTTTTCTTCTATGCTGAGACAGACAGCAACTATAATCCAAAAGAAGAAAGAAAAAAGGCTCCAGTATACATTTAGCGAATAATAAATCTGCAGGTGAACTTCTTATTGATAATTGATGATTTTTTTTTAGCTGAGACCATTGCTGCTGCAATAACTTAAAATGGAATATTATACTCTTGGAATTTTAGGAAGTTCTTCTATTCAGTTATTTCACCCATAAATCTCAGCAGACTGTTGTTCACACTGCCACTACTCAGATGTTTCTGATGTCAAAAGCCTGAGTGATATCATCATCTATTTTATTTTGCAAATAGTTGGCTGAGTTTGTGGATTTTATGGCCTCTGCCCTTCCAAGCTATTAAAGTCTTATAATTTCTGTTAGATTTCGGTGTAACAGAAATGCAGGAAAAAGCTAATCACATTGATTCGTAAGACTCACCCAGATCCTCAGTACTGAGCCGTAATGTGATTTTACACGAATCGTTGTGCCCAGAACAGGTAATAGGCACAGTGCTCAGGATGGTCAACACGTGCTCCTTGCCATCTTCTGCAATTTGTAGCGATTCTGGTAAAAACTGAAAATAAGAAGATCATTTTTAGGTCATTTTGACAGGTTAATAAGGCCATACTGATATTTTTGAAATTTCGACCGTTTTTAATCGCGGGCCAAGATAATTGCTTTTAAAACAACAATAATCTCCATAATAACAATAATCTTCATAACAATCATCTTCAACTTTCCAAAGGTAAAATTGTTGTTAATATGTTTTAATACTCTTTGACATTTAAAAAAAATAATAATCCTTCTGCTTATCATATGTAGTGTCTAATTGTTTCTCATTTCCTTATTTCAAAACAGGGTTTTATTAAGACTGAAAATAGCGTACTACCATAGAATTTGTTCACATTTAACATCCTTGGTTGACAGAAGCTCCTATTGCAGTGCACTGAGAGAAATACCTGCAGTATTCATAGCCTGAAGTGCAGCGTTACCTCTTGATTATGCACTCTGTATTTGTACTCTGTCCCAAGTGCAAAGTGAGTGCATTTTTCACCCAATTCCTCTTCCCAGCTATGGCAGGAAGAAGGATTTCTCCATGCATAATGTATTGCAGCTTCAGTGCACAGGGAGAGGAGCTCAGGCTGGGTGGTTCCTGCATGTCTGATCTCCTGGGGCAGGAGCAGAAGCAGCACTTGGTTCCAGGCAGAAATGAGGATTCCCATTCCCTAGGAAATCTGGATATTGACAAAAAAACCTGCAACTGTTCATAGAATTAAAGAATCACAGAACTGTTTGAGCTGGAAGGGACTTTTAGACGCCATCTGATCCAACTCCCCTGCAATGAACAGGGACACCTACAGCTCCATCAGGTGCTCAAAGCCCCGTCCAGCCTGACTTTGAGTGTCTCCAAGGACAGGGTATCCACCACCTTTGTGGGTGGTGCCTCACAGCCCTTAACTGTTCTTCCAGCATTACACAGAACAGGCTTCTCCAGATCCCATTCCTGTAGACCTCAAGTTGGGATATTTATTCAAATATCCAGTTCTCCAGGACTGCCAGTCTGACAGTCCCATCCTTGGGCAGGATCAGACCCAGACCTTGCGCTGAGCGTGACACCCTCAGCAGTATGTTCTTTGTAGTGCCTGGCCGTAAGGGGGCGGTAGATAAAAAGCCATATCTTTATTCATTTTGCTCTGGTTTAGTTGGAATAAAACCCTGCAATTTGTAGGTGTGGCTTCGATTTATACATAACCACAGAGTACTTTGGGGCATGTTTACTAGCAGATGTAGTTGTGCACATTCTTTATGCTGCATTAGTGTCAATACCTGCACGCTCCTCTGATGAGTGCTCCAGGGCGTTTTGCAAACAGACTGAAAGCCACACAATTTATTATGACTTTTTCTCAAAGTGAACATAAAAGCAACACTGGTTATGGCCTGTGTTTCTGTGCCTTGTTTTCCAGAGCGTGTCAGATAATATATAAGTATTCCCCAGGGGTATGCTGGAGAAGTCAGTGAACCAGGGCCAATGGCATTACCTTAATCCCAGCGTAGAAACCTTTGCTCTGCTCAGGCAATGACCGCTGCTCAGGAGTGTCCCTCGCAAATGCAGTGACAGTGCAGAAGACCTGCATTAAACAAACAGTGTCAACAGCGTGTGCTTTTGTTGAAAGGAAATAATATAACTATGTATATTCCTGTTCATTTGGGTTGTAGAGCTTCTTTTTTCTCTTTCTTTTTTTTTGCCACTGAAAAAGATTTTGGAGGCTTAGGTGTTAGAAATATTTATGTATAAGCTTTGAGATCTGAAGGATTTTTTTTACATCTATAACAAGTAAAGAAACATAACTTCCATCTGAATAATTAATAACACTAAATATTAAAATATTTTTTTTCTTTTTCAGTTATCCACGCACCTTGTTAGGGTTTTAATATTAACTCATTTTAATTAGGGGGAGTTGCGCTGTTTGTGGGTGTTATGGTCAAGTTTAGGACATTGGCCCTTGAGATCATAGAATCATAGAATTGTTTGAGTTGGAAGGGTTTCTTAAGGTGATCTAGTCCTATTCCTCTGCAGTGAACAGAGACACTCACAGCTCCATCAGGTGCTCAGAGCCCCATCCAGCCTGACCCTGAGTGTCTCCAGGTATGGACATCCACTACCTCTCGGGGCAACCTACTCCACTGTTTCCACTACCAGATTCCAGGCTTCAGTCTACCCACTGTTTTTAAATGTTTTTTTTTTTAATTTAAAGTAGTTTGACAGTCATCCAGACAGAGAAACAATGTCAGCAATAGAAGTTACTTTCTTATTGCCATAAAAAGATGATGCAGATGTACCAACAAGGTTTATAGCGTAAAAATAATAATTTCCCCCAAACAACAACAAAAACAACCCCACCAAACACAGTGTGCTGTGCCATGCCATTTATGTCTGATTCCTAGCACAGTCACGCAACCTTTATCTCTGCTGAGCCCTTCCACCATCTGCCATCTTAATGTTTCATTGCTTTCACAAAACCCAAACTGCTAGCATCATTTCTAGGATCATAAGATTAAACTACAGAAATTTTCCTTAAAGCGAACTTACAGCAGGCTCTGAAGCTGTAGCTCTCATTTTTTGGGGACCTTTTTTCTCGGAAATGGAATAAGAGCTTGTGTCACAGTAAATCAATTCCAAATGTTCAGATGGCATCTTTACAGCTGCTGTCTTTCTGAAGCCTCGAGTGACCCATGAAGAAGCAGCAGACTGATGTGATTTACTTTCTGTGGTGAGGAGCTCCTTTGGACAGATTCTAAGGCTCTCCATGTTTCTCACTGGCCATCTCAGGCACTACTTTCATGGCCGGAGCCAGCAAAACCAGTGCAAAGCCAACATGTTTCCATGTTCACATGACAGACTCTTTAGCAGGGTCTGTTGTGATAGGAAAAAGGGAAATGGTTTCAAAATAAAAGAGGGGAGATTTAGATGGGATATAAGGAAATAGTATTTTATATTTAGGGTGGTGAGGCAGTGGCATAGGCTGCCCAGAGAGGTGGAGGATGCTCCATCCCTGGAGGCACTCAAGGTCAGACTGGATGGGGCTCTGAGCACTTGATGGAGCTATGGATGTCCCTGTTCATTGCAGGGGAGTAGAGCACCTTTAAGGATCTCTTCCAACTCTAATGATTCAGTGATTCTGTGATCCTGTGAACAGGGACTGCCCTTCTGCTCTGGACTATTTCCTTCTCTGTTGAAAAAATTCCTCCTTGTTACCCTAAAGTTATGGTTCTCCTCTAAGCTGGAGGAAAAGTGACGTGAGTCTCAGAAATGCCTTAAGGTTAGAATCCCTTAGATATGATGTTGTTAACCAATTTGCCTCCAAAGGAGAGAAACGTGTGTTCTCCTTCAGGTAACCATAAAAAATAGCAAATATAAAATAATAATAAAAACGATAAAAATGTTTAAAAAAAAAAATAAGCGAAGAACTCAGTAAGCAAATCCAACACACCCGCATTGCAGATGCTGTATTTACAGCTGCTGTGCTGTTTGTGCTCTTCTGCTTTTCACCCAAAATGTTCTAATGGAGTCACCACGCTGCACACACAACGGTGCTGGTGGGGGGCATCTACCAGAAACCCCTGGGCAATGGGTAGACCCAGCCCCATTCCCTGCACACACTGTGTATCCTCACACTGTAGAAGAGAGGCATGTTTTATTGATGAAAAACCTGAATCGAAAATAGCTCTGTAAAGATGTGCTGAGATATTATTAGACTGTCAGCTCATTCTAGCTCTACGTACAGCACCTCTGGAAGTGAGCAGAGCTTACCCAACTCCCAGTGTACAGACACCCATCACGAGCTACATTTCATTCCTGTCTCTCTGTCACAGCTCTGCTTGTATTGCCTTTACCTTGTGAGGTGCTCAACTAGCCCATGTGTTCATTGGCTGCGGAGCTACAGGTTGACAGTTTGTCACATTCTTATTATGATAGTCACTGTGAGGTGTTTTTTTTTGCCTTCAGCTAAACACTCATTTTTCTTCAGTTCAGTAATCAACTTCGTCTTTCTCCTCTTTCCCTTCTCCATCTACGAATGCTGCTTTTTTAAAGCAAAGAGATAAAAGCAGCACTGACAGCCATATGCTGATGGCCACGATGTGTTAGGCAGTAGCTTTCCACAAACTCATCAGATCTGTTAAAAAAAAAAATCAAATATTATTTTTTTTCAGCATCCCCTTTAAAGATACAGAGTTTAAGGGTGCCCTCAGATGGGATAACTTGATCCCTGCTAGCTGTGGGCTGCTCCTTCTCTGTGCATCTTCCTATAGGGCAGAAAACTACTACTTATAGGCAGAAACTCCTGCTAGAAAAATGCCCTAGTAGATAAGAAATGTCTTATTTCCTGTGTTTTGGAGCAGGTTTATGCCTTTAAGTGGACTCAGATTTCTTCCCACTTCATAGTAAATCCTGTGAGCTGCATACTCAGTGAGAAGCAGAGTTCAGCCATTGATTTGGTGGAGGTCGGGTAGTGCTGGGAAATGATTTGGGAGAGTATTTTAATTCTGGAAGCTGTCACCATCTTTAGCAAATTTCCCCTTAATAACTTGCACATCATCATACTTTTTTCAAAGCATCTTGAGTCTAAATTTCTCCCAAATCTGTCCTTTCTACTCATTTCAAACAGAAAAAGACCCTTACATTTCACTCTTTTTCACATCTCTAATTAGTTCTGAATGCATTGCAGGATTCATCTATGCAAGCTTGAGTGTGCAGTGAGAGTATCCTCCCTGATAGCATCCCAGGGCAGTGACACTTGTTCCCAAAATGAGGAGAGCTGCCAGATTGGAGTACTGGGAGTGGATGGAAGCACGTTTCTGACCCAGACATCCAGTCCTGTGAGAGGTGGGGGAACTGATGCTGCTCAGGTCAGTAATTAATGTTGGCCACCTGTAGAGAGCTCTCTTCTCAACATGAGGGATGAACACTTGGGATATCTGTGCCCATTGACTGGACAGGGATGTCTGTGTGCTGCTGGTACAGTACAGAAGGCTGAGTGAATTTTCTCTATTAACTCCAGAACTAGAGCTGCACAGCCCGTGTCAAAAGGCAGGCAAGGGGCTGCAAGGTAGAGCCTCTCACGCACACTGGTGGCTTGCAAGAGAAGGATTGGCAGGGAATTGATCTCGACAGGTGAAAGGGTGTCTAGTGATGGCTTGAAAGGCCTCCAAATGTCCTATACTGCTCAATTTAATGCCAATGGGCTGGGGCTGAAGGAGTGGTTCTATAGGGAACAACTGTGCTTCAGAGTCTGTAAGAGGAGAAAGGAGCAGAGCTGAAGGTAAGTATTCCAGGGGGAGCAGTGAGGTAGCTCCTCAGTAGGTCTGCTTGTCACAGCTTCACCCTCATTGCAAGCCCACCCCAAGATCTGTTTCTGTGGAGATGCTCTTCACTCTGTCTGAAGTTTCAGAAGCAAATTTTAAGAGGAAGTGTAACCTACAAAAAGGTAGTTTTCCCTATTTCTGTTGCTGTGCCTAGTCCAATGGCTGGGATGGGTTTCACATTTAAGCACTGGGAAAATTCACCCCTTTTTTTTCTCAAGTGTGAAAATTAGCTGTTACATATCAAGGTACTCATTTATGGTCTTTTGGCTGGATTTATTTCTGTCATGTTGTAGTGTCCTACAAAACGCCCAGTCTGTTTAAGTAAATGTTTAAGTAAAACACTTTCTTTTTACAATGTCTATCATAGTTTATTGCCATCTCTGGAGGTTTTCAAGAAACCTGTTGATGCCTCACTGAGGGACGTGATTAGTGGGCATTTTGGGGACGGGTCAGTAGTTGGACTAGATGATCTTAGAGGTCTTTCCAACCGTAATGACTATATGATAGTTTATATATGGTGACAATTGCTCCTCACTGTGTGAACTTCGAGATTGCTGCGCTGAGCAAAATTGCACAGTTTTCTTCTAAACACCTTCCTTAGCATAACTCATTACTTACAGCGTGCTGCTATAATTTATAGATAGCTGTGCCTCAAGGAATTAAATGACCTCTCTCACCATTGCATAAATAAGGCTTCAGAATGCCAGGATTTTTGTATCACATGGAGTAGGCTCCTTTCAGGGCTTGAATAGAAACAGCGGCGTGTTATAGATTTATTTAAAGCAGCAATAGTTTCATGAACGTTATGCTGCCAACATTACTGTCTGAAATAACAAAATTGGAGCCAAAAGATGGAGAAGAAATGCACACCTGACAGCTATTAAAAAATAACTGGCTGTTTAGTCAATACAAGTTCAGAAATGTTGGCTGGTAAATCTCTACTCTTCTCTAAGGTTTGACTGAGTAATAAAATATATTGATAATATATGACTAACCCATTACCTGGGGGCTTTCTGATAGATAAAATATAGCTTGGATATAAATCATTGTAAAAGTAATTAAAAATAAATAAATAAAAGGAAAAATCCTTCCACTTACATCTTGTTTGCAACACCCTAGGCCCCAACCACATACAAACCACAGCAAAGTTTAGTTTTCAAGGTCTGCATCTCCCTATGGTGGCATTACCATTCCTTCATGATAGCCCTATCAATGCTCGTGGAGTTGCTTCAGGTTTACACCCCTGGAAGTGAAAGGAGCATCCACCCCTTTGTGACTGTTATCAGAAACCCTGGGTGGGATGGCAAATGTGTACTTTTCTAAAATCCCTGCTATGTAAAACTGAATTCCCAGCTTCAGCTGAGGCTTTGTTGTTTGGCTTTCCACTATGATGATTTATGGCTAATTGTAATTAATCAAAAAGACCACAAAGTCTGTTTAAAAAGAATAAATAGATAAAAATCAAAGCGAGGAAAATAACATTTTAGCCTCACCAAACCAGCTAAATTAAACATGTGGCTTTCAGCAGAGGACAAGAAGAGCTTAGAGAAAACTTAATATAATAAAAATGGTCTTATAAGGATTTGGTGATGAAACTAGTTAGTAGAACTATATTTTCTCTGAATCCCTCAGGATTGTTAAATCTAGATTTGAAGTGATTACACGTGAAATTGCTTTGATGAAAATATCTCTTTGTAATACAAACTTGTCTTGAAAACTGGCATAATTTTCTGCACTGTGTTGTATTATAAGTGAGGGCTGCATCCGTCAGATTCTGAACTCAGGAGGCATAATTATGAGGAAGAATAAGAGAAAAACCTATCTAGATTGTGCCATGGTTATAAATGATTAGTCTCTTCAAGAACTGCAAAAAGCTTATTCGTGTTTCTTAACTATCTCAAAGAGGAGCTGTGAAATGTCAAGACTATTTCCAACCTACTCTCAACACAAGGCCATTATCCCTGTTTATTCTTTCAGTTCATTGTAGCATCACTAATGGCTCTCTGCCTGTAAAAGTTATGAACCTAATTTAACTTTAAAAGTCTTTTTTAGTACCATGAAAGGCCGTGAATTCATACACAAGTCAATTTTTTCTACATCTTGTATTGGCTTCAGCTCTGTTGTTGTTGTTGACGCTAGATCTGTGTTGCCATGTAAGCCATCAAATACACTTCTTAAAGATTGTTTTGTAATGAATTGTATCTTTCAGCATACTACTGAACCACAAATTTGGAATCAGAGAGGCAGAACACCATGAAAAAGACCATAAAAATAAACCTCACTCTATTTTAAAATGTACTGTCTTTCTCTTCTGTGAAAAGATGCTATTGTGTCTCTGGTCCAGGAGTATAAAAATTACTGAGTGCATATAACTGCGTCTGTCTCTGGTGCAGATTCTTGCTGCTGCCCAGTACAACAAACACCAAGACAAAACTGTCTCAGGCACATGTTTCTATTACTTGTACCAGCTTTATGGTGTTCAGGCTGTAATGGAGGTGTAACGTTGCCATTAGAAAACAGTAAAATGGACAGCTTCCAGGAACACTGTGAATCCAGAGAAATGTTACGTGTCCCAAGTCTGGTAAACACTATTTAAGCCTGTTTGAAATCAGGCGTTCATTTTGATATTTTTTTCCACTTTAGATGTAAATGTAATGAGCGAGGAGCAGCCCTAAAATGCACCCAGAGGAGCTTTCAGATGGGATTTGACCCCGCTGAGTGCCGGACCACGCGTTGCTGCATTACTGTGTCTCCCAGCTGGAGGTGTCCGCTGCTTATGTCCAGGTAGGAACACATCTGCAGGGTGGTGTCCTGATGGATCTGCTCCTGCCTGCCTGAGGCGACCAGACGTGACCACAGAACCGTGTAGCTCAGCCCCCAGCCAGGTGAGCTGTAGGCACATTTCAGGTGGGCGCGACCTCTCACAAGCTCGGGAGTTATCACTGGCTGCAAAGTCAGGCTTGGGAGTTTTTCTGAAAGGCAAAGCAGAAGGATTCAGGAGAAAACGTTTTTAATATTATAGTCGCTTACTCAAGAGGAAGATTTCAATATAACTATATGTTGGAGAAATGCCACATTTATATTCTTGTGATTTGATTATTAACTACGTAAGCAAGATACTGTATTTCATATGAAGTTCAAACGTAGCTATTTTGGTAAGTACTGACTGTCCTTTGCTAGAATGTTAGACCTGGGACATTGTTTTTTTTTTATTTTGCATTCAGAACAATGTTATTGAAATGAAACACACGGGTTAATACAAATTAATTATGCCAGCAAAGGCTGCCAGCTTTGCAGTCCCAGAAGCAAAACCTCCTGACCTGAGTTTTGCAGTAAGTTACAGGAGAGATATGAGAACAAATGATGTTGCAGAAGTGAACTCCAATAGCATCCAGCTTGTATCCCTGTGCTGTGAGGATCCTTCCCAGGCTGTGCTGGGACATTCCTAGGATGAGCTTGCTCAGTATAGTCTCACTCTGCCCAGAATAATTCTACTGCTCTAAAAATACAGCCTATTTCTATAGGTTTCAACAAAGGATGAACTCTGAGAGTTTTCTTCCTCTTAAGCTCCTCTTAAGGAGAAACAAAAAGATGTTTAATACTGTAAGGCGATGTTCTCTCATCTCCAAGAGACTTAGACTCAAAGGGAACAAGAAGCTGGTGCAGAGGCTTTGAAAGGATATTTTAAGAAACTTTTTTGAAGGAGTTATAGGGAATATTATGGAAGCACCAGACAGTAAGGCATGAGGCAGAATGAAGAACTGATCTGTTAACACTTGTCCAGTGCTTAGTGGATTTCAGTTGTGTCAACACCCCTCCAGAACTTTGGCTTTGGGTGCTTTCCATCCATTGCAGAATATTGTGAAAGCATCCTTAAATCAAGAAAATAAAGAATCGCTGAAATATATGGACAAAAAGTAGAAAGCTTCAACACCAGTGGTAGAAGGTCATTTGGGATAGAGAGGAAAGGAAAATCTATTTTTTTTTAGTTTTTATGAAGAATGCTGGTGGATTAATGTTACTGAATAGGTATGGATTGGCAGAAAGAACAAAACTAATCACTGAAATGGTATTGGTAAAAAGTCTTCAAGTGTAGGAGAAAGCTCAGCTTCTTCAACTGAAAGCTTACTGAAAAGTGAAGGCTTTCAGGTTTAAAAAATCATTTCTGAGAAAGAATCATGAAAATTAAAGAGCAGCTTCATTTACATTAATGCCTGTTTCTTTTTTCAAAATAGTAAATTAATCTCACTTTCTTTAAGCCTTTTTTTTCCCTTTGCCTTTTCTCCATATGGGAATGTTAAAATATTGATAAAGATAAGAACATAGTTATCTCTCTCTTTAAAATTTAGTTAAACTTACGTTTTTTTTCTAATTGAAAGGCGATGACCCTATTTTCTCAATGTGTCATGTCTCTGTCCAACAATGCTGAAAGGGAATTATAACGTTAATTTTTCCTCTTTGAGGAAGAACCATCTTTTCTGACTAAATCTATATGCACCTGAGCATGCTCTGAAGTTCAGAAGGCTTAACAGAGTGAGCAATTGCTTTCTGCTATTTCCTTTGTTTCCTAGTTACCGAAGAGAGGTTAGATCCCTTGTAGTAGGCTGAAAATTATTTCTGATGAGAATAATTACATATATGTCATGAAAAAGATTTTTATCAGAATTCTTTTCCTCTCAGAGTTTCAGAATTATCTTTCTGGGTGATACTGGGTTATTTAAGATAAGAACAAGCCTTAGAAACAGTATTCTGCATACACTGCCTTGTTATAACCAAGATGCTTCCATTCATTGGCTGTGCATCTTCAAGCCACAATGGAGTGAAATACAGTAGGAAAGGTAACAGGTGATCTGCAACCACGTAAGCTCTTCAGTAACACAAACCAGCTTCCATTGTGTGCTGGTAATAATACATATACCTTGGGAGCACCTTAGAGTGTGGCTGCTTTATTTTCTACGTGGTCTGCATCTTACTGGGAATGATGCTTGACTGCAAGGCCACTGAGATGTGTACTGCAATACCAGGACCTTTGTACAGCAGCAAGAGTAACAGAGACAGTCTTACTGATGAATACTTCATTGATCCTCACCTTCTGCACAGTAGCCCATGCATCCTTGAGTCGGCTGCAAGAGATAAACAAAGAACTCGATGCAGTTCCTGACAGTGATGGGTATCCAGAACAAGCAGCAGTCCTTGGTGCCCCCAAAGACCTGCCAGGTAGCACATGCTGTCAAGTGCTTGCTTTCACCCGGAGCTGGCAGGGATTCAGACTTCAGTGACAGCCACACTGGAGCTTGTGTCCCACATTTGTTCATCTGAGGATGTGCACAAAAGAAAGAGTTTGTTGGAAGGTGGTAGGACTCAATGGAGAGTCATCAAGGACTGTGACTGTAGGGAACCAGCAGGAGTCCAAAGTGCTCAGGACATCCCAGCCAACGCCTTAGAATCTTAGAATGATGAAGGTTGGAAGAGACCACTGAGAGCCCCAAGTCCCACTCCAGCCCACCCCCACCATGCCCACTAAGCATGTCCCTCAGTGCTGTGTCTCTCATTTCTTGAACATCTCTAGGGCTGGTGACTCCACTGTTTCTCTCAGTATCGTTCCAATATCTTGCCACTCTTTCTGAGAACAATTTTTTCCTAATATCCAACCTGAACATTCTCTGCAGCAACTTAAGGCTGTTACCTCCTGTCCTGAGAGACCTTACTCCATATCAGCACAGCTGCAGCTGCTGTTGCCTTGCCAGCTCCTGCCCTACCTCCCAGGCTGGCCCAGGCATGTCTTCAAGGCTAACCCTCTTCCTCATTCTTGAAAGGAAACAGATATAAGTGATGTATGTGAATTGCTCAAATTTTCTGGGGTTTCCAGATTAGGTCCCTGGAGTCACCTAGTACTGCAACCAACCACAGCAGGCTGCTCGCACATAGGAAAGGGCTGATCCTAAAATACTTGAGACTATGGCATTTTTGGGTCATGGCTAAGAGAAGTTGCACCAAATGTATCTTTCTCATCTTACAGAGGGATGTTCAGGCACCTCAGATCTGATTTGGGCTAAGGACACATGATTACACAAAGCTGTCTTTAATCTTACTACTTCAACAAGGAGTTTAGGCAAAATCCTCACTGGATGAAATATTAACAGTCAGTCGCAATGGTAACTTGTTACTCTGTGCTGTTACCCATCATTCGCCAGTATGCAAAGCAGAGTGATATTTGAGTTAAGGTTTGCAAATTAAAACCAAACACCAGCAATAATCAATTCTCATATATTAGTCACATTCCACAGAGAGCGTCTGCTGCAGCCGCTTTGCATTTCCTCAGCCCGCGGTAGGGAACAACGCTATATCTAATTGTTCAGCTTCAGCAACATGTTCCCTCCTGCTGTGGACATTTGGCTACACATCACATTGAAAAAAAAATAAAATAAAATTTAAAAAAACACAAAAAAGACTTAACATTTTTTCCCATTGGCCCAACCAGCTTTCCTGCTTCACTTTTTAAGATGTGTTTTTTTTTTGTTTTTATGATAACTGTGAGAGTGGTTGAAGTAGAAAGACCAGAAAACAAGTTTTTCCACCTGTTCATTTCTACCTTGACCCGAGTAAGTGACTTCAACCTGTAGATAGGCATGGTGCCTCAGTTTCCCTGCCAGCTGCCCAACCCTGGGCAACCCCTTGCTGCTGATGTGCCTTTGTTCCTTATCTCTGAAACAGTGGTATAAGGGATTGTTGGAACACTGATAGTGCTTCCCTGCAGCAGTACTGAAAAGACAAATTCATTAACGAGACTCTCATATCTAAAGTGCTGCGGGCCATGTAGATAAATAGACAGATGTGAGTGCATTCTGGCTGCAAAATGCGATCTGTACCAAAAAGTGGGTCTGTATCCCCTCTTAACACACAGAAAAAAAAAAAGAAAGAAAAAAAGAAAAACCCCACTGAAATCAGAAGGCAGTGATTTTCTCCCTCTTTGTATTTTATCCTTGCCATAAGTCTGTGAGCTGTTTCACTGCTTGAGAAAAGTATGGATTAGCCCTGCTGGAGCCAGCCCCCAGCATTGTGTGCGAGCTCTCCGATAAACCCCTGCTGTGATCCACAGCACCCTGGCTTTGTTCTGGCAGGTCTCGTGCTGAAACCATTTGAGAGAAATTGTTTATTTTTGTAATATGCACAAATTACAAGATAGGATGAACCCTTTTGACTGACTTTGTAACCAGGAAATGCAGACTGTGAGAGAACAGTTATTGGAACAAATTGTATGATGCAGTGGCCAACAAATAATTTTGGTATAAATCAAGAATTTGTGTTTTCCTGGCAGCTTTATGAGACCAATAAGTTCACTTTCTGCTTTGAGATACATGCTGTCCACCTTAGTTGGGCAAGTTGCCCCATGCTGGCCAAAAGGATTTGCTGTGCGAGGCCTCTGTGAACCAGGTAACAGAGCTGGGAAGACAAGGGCAATTGTATATTCATGTATTCAATGAGCAGCACAGATAAGAACAGAATAAAACAAAGGAAAAATGGGAAAAATGTCTAGGAGGAGAGATTTCAAAGAGCCAAAATGTTCAGGTTCCAGCTGTGGCATAATTAGCAGTAAATGTTGAAGCAGTCATTTGGGAGAGTAAACAGAAAATTGAATACAGAGGTAGCAAAAGATTGGCATTTAAGGCATAGCATTTACTTGCAATAACTACAGTCATTGCTGCTCTAAGAATAGAAAAAAGCCGTGGGAATCTCGCACCATAATTCAGTAGCACTTCTGAAATGAAGAATGAGAGTTGTACAGCTGCCTCCACACCAGAGCAGACTCTGAAAGTTTCTTGCAGGCAGGAGTTTGTCTGCTGAGGAGTCAATGGTGGGAATCAGACTGTGGGTTTGCTGGAGTTATCTAGGCAATCTGCATCATTTACTGCACAAGGCAGCACTAGTGCTGTGACAAGAAAAATATCAGCATTTCTCCCTTGAAATGGAGCTCTGCAGTAGGAAGAAAACTAAGCTACAGTAGAGCAATGCTGCCCAAAGTTTGTCCTTTTATTTCTGAGTCCATTTGTAGGTCTACCAGTAGGTAGTCTTTTTCCCTATAAATTCTCTTTGGTGGTTTTGAGGATGGTGAATCTTAATGGATGCTTGATTAAAATTTCATATAGCGGATAAGGTACATTTGATTACTTTATTTGATGTGTTTGCTTGGACTTGCAGTCTGCCAACGTAACAGTAAGTTAGTGACATAAATTGTATTGCTGTTAAACCTAAATCTAGGTCATTCATTGCATCTCTATTTAGGTACTCCGTGACACAGCTTAGACAAAAGAAAGCTTCTCTAGCACACAAAAAAGCAGTTTTTATGCCGCTGAAAGGCTTTTTGAGTGCTCAGTGTACTTTTGTACTTTATCCAGTAGTAGTTAAGTGCTGGTTTTGATCTTCAAAGAGTTTTATAAACATGCCCTAATTAATGTTCGCAACACCTTTTTGTGGCAGGTAAGCACTCATTAGGTATTTTTGCTTCACAATTAGGCACCAGCTAATCTTTTAAATAATTTGGTTCACTAAACCTAAATGAAAAAATTAAATTTGTTTCCTGTTGCCAATAATTATGGGACAAACCATTACTGTGTAATCCAATGATGTCTCCTTCCATTTAGTTGGAGTTAGGACAATCAACTAGTTTGATTGATGGAACTCTCTGAGGTTCTTTATAATTGCACAAAGAAATCAAGCTTGATTGTTCTTGTCACTTGGGTATTGAACTGAAATTATGCTGTTAAAAATAAGTAGCACCATATGTGAGAAATGCATTGTTTTAGTTAGCAGGATAGAAGGCTTTTTGGTATATTGTTGGTTGACTGCTAAAGCATTGTGATTTTGCATCTGTTATCCACTCAAAACTTTGCCTCAGTTGTTTTTTTTTTCAATTTCTTTGTAGTAAGTTAAAGCAAGTGAGATTTTTTTTTTTTTAATTGAAATCTGGGGCTGAATGTCACAGAAATTGGTTTACGTCAGGAATATCTGTAGTAGCAATTAAGCCAGTGTGTGTCTTGTGTTTCTTTTAAGTACTTGCTTCTGAACAATAGAGACTGTAATTGCAATTTATCTACAGAATTCTTTTTGCATGTCAGAAAAACAAACTAGAAAAACAAAAACCTCGTCATACCTACCATTATGATGTTGAAGTATTCGTGTATACTTACAGGAAAGAGAGTTGCAGATGAAAACATGAAATAATACCTTGATAGTGTTACTTGCTTTAAAGTTAATAAAAAAAAAATGCAAATTGAAGTAGGATTGGATTTAGAGCAAAATAAAAACTGAAACAAAATTAAAAAATAGTAGCATACAGTTGAAATATTTTATTTTGATTGTGATTATAAAATGTTCTACAACAGGTTAAGTAGAGGAGGAAATTACACTGAACATGGGAAATATAAATATTCTTCTCCAGGGGCTACAATATCAGGCATCGTAGGCAGATTGTGTTTGGCATACTTAAAGTGTCCTTGTTTGATACACCAAAGATTAGTGTATGAGCCTATGTTATAGCCTAGTATTTATATGTATAAAAGTAAATTTATATTGTTACAAATGCAGCTGTTGAGCAAACACCAGCCCTGAAAACACTACTTGTCCTTTTGCCACATTGTGCATGAATTTACATGCACAATTTTGGAGATAGTTTTGCTCATTTAGAGAGAAAAATTTCTGAAGGAGGATATTGGAAGTAATGTTGGTGTCATGGATAGGTATTGTTTCTGGGCATTTCCAAAATGGTGTCATAGAGTGGGACGTCTGCAGTTCTGCTGTAGATATCCTTGCTGGAGCACCATGGGTATTAAAAATCTCCATTTCAGAGGACAAATGTGTGCCTGGATTTAATCCCTTTCTTTTCAACTTAGCATTTTCTATTTACAATTGATTACCCAGAGCTGAAAATATTAGCGTTGCTTTGAGAAGTAATGAATCCAACTCATGCATGCAGTACCAGGAGTATTATTGCTGGCTCCTGAACCAATTACTATTTGCATAATCAAATTCTTAATTGACATTTTTTTCTTAAGGTTGCAGTGAAATCTATGCCTTTTTACCCCTGTGTAAACAAGAGGAAGGAAGGTACAGCTGTATTTCTGGGTTTGCTGTGAGTTGTGGGCCTGACTTGCAAGGCCTGCCTGCTGTTAGCTTGGCATGGCGTTTCGATTTGCATTAAGGTAGCAAAGTGTGCTGCTCCCTCCTATTTGAAGGTTGTGTTCTCTCTTCTATCTTTGTAGTATTCATTCCTTTCATAGGCCATGCCCATCTATACGTGTAAATCTATGACTGCATGCAGACGTGTCTATACCCTATATTACTTTTATTCAGAAGCCTGTTTCTGTGCCTGATGTCATTCCCCCCTCCCCCAGCATATCGGTTGTTAAATACATCTCTGTATTTTTTAATAGATTTTCTATGAACATCATGTTGCTACTACCATCCTTAAACTCAGTAAAGTCTTATCTACCCATTGGATGGGGAAGTGGCTGTGGCCAAGATTACAAGCCCAGGACCTAGTAATTGCTGTGCCTTCTCTGGGAGCACAGGGGGAAAGGCAATGAAGAACTAGGAGCTGGACTTGATGATCCTTATGGGTCCCTTCCAACTCGGGATATTTGATGGTTCTGTGATTCTGTGAAATCAAAGATGGAAGATCACAATCTTTCTCTACTCCCCCAGGATAATTCAGCAGATAAGGCTGAAGTCTGACATGTATTTGAATCTAAAATTCTTCCCCACTTGAAGAAGAAATGCTTAAGGACAGCACTTAGATTCCAGGGATGGAGAATTCTGGAACACAATTGATATTTTCATTCTATTTGACAAAAACAACTTTTTTTTTTTCCCCCGCCTTTTCCCTGTGTTTTTCACTTACTTGTTTAATTACTGAGAAGCTGCTTCTTACAGTGTTTTTCCTTGCTTCTGTTTGCGACTTGGTTCTGCTCTCTGTTTAACACAAGGCTCTCTGTGGTTACTCAACAATACTGAGATATCTTCTTTTCTTGTTGTAGAACTTCTTTGTGCCAAGATTGAGATTTTGTGGTTGTAACCTCCCATGTGCCCACCCATCATGAGATGTTTCTCCTCCTGCAATTGTCTCTTAGTCAGGTCAGAACTTCTAAGTCTCTGTTATCATTTAAATCCCCTTTGAGCTCAGTTGGGTGACGAAGATCCTTACCTACCGTGGCTTTGAATTAAGAAGTTAATCTTATCTATTGATAACCAGCTAATTGCATACAGCTAGTATCAACAGAATAACACTAGACACATGTTTTACAGGGCTTTGGAGTAATGTACTTTTTAACTTCCAAGCTCTACTGTCAGGCTTTATTTGGTGCCTTTTCACTTCTGTCTGTTGAGGATTTTGTCTTTGATTCGTTTAATTAAAATCAGCTCACTCCAGCCAGAGACTAGAATGCCCAATAATAACTGCTTATTAGGGAGTGGAAGCTGTGCAGTTATTAATTTAAATTATTTTGTTCCAGAGGTTTTTGCTCAAATTAAATGGAAAACCAAATTAAACAATGATTTAATTAAGTGGAAGAGATGGAATGTAGAGGCAGACTTAGAAGGTGAAGATCTGAAAGAAGCATATTCTTCCAATCGTGACATCTAACAGATGTAATCCTTCAACAGCAAAACAGAGATTTACTGTCATTTTGGAGGATAATGAAGAAACCAATGGTAAGAATTATGTTACAAGATAAAGAACTAAACTAATGAATATAGCTCTACAAACCTGAATAAAAAACTCTGTAGAAGAGATTAGAAGGAACAAAGAATACGTTGTCAGAAATAAATGTCAGGCAGTTCAGAATTGCTACATACTGAAAAATGCTGAAATACAATGACAAATAATTTTATAGAATGTATACACGCTTATAGAACAATTTTTTAAAATAAACCAGATAGTGCACTGGGATATTGTTTCAAGGATAACTGCCATTAAATGAATATTTCAATAATAATCATGTCAATTTGTTCACATTAATTAGATTTATGGATTGTGTATGCAGAGAGCTGGAAATCCCACACAAGCAACAATTATCTATTAACATTTCATTTCATGTTAGATTATGAAGATATACATACCCGTTATGACAAGTTCACAGGTCTGTTTCATATGGATGTGAAGTGCTACCTGTTAATTTCATGAAGGCTCTCCAGCAGGGTTCACATCACCTAAAATTAAACTTCCTGGCACTCTAGATTGAACATATCATCTGTAAAGTCATTTACAGTAATTAGTTTATTGTTTTCTGAATGGTTTTGTTGAATAGTTTGTTTGAAATTGTTCTAATCTCCTGCAGCTGGGCTATGTGATACGGTAACAACTTCGCTTAGGGTCTCAGGTTATTGGAGCAGTAAAGATTGATTGCAAGTTAAACATTACTGTCATACGTATTAAATGCATGGAAAACCAGAAAAAAAATTCTCTTTTTTTCAGAGTAGTGATATATGAAAGAGCATTTCCTATTACCTCCCACTCATCCCCATTGCACTCTACTGTCTATGAGGGAATAGATGTGGCTGGAAAGCAAAGGGATTCATTCACGTTCACCAGGGTTATTGCATAATTTTTACTGACTTCAATGCATCTCGTTGGCATTTCCGCAGGCGTGTTGTTGATCATGAACCGGTACCATGCTGGTGGCAGCGAGTGGTCACACACCAGGTCCTGAGCAGACGTTCGCTGCAGCTCCAGCGAGTCAAACCTGGTGCTGCGGTATGGGCTGCGGAGAATGCGATGTCCAGCTGGAGAGCACTCGGGAGCTGAAAGGTGAGAAAGGACAGGGGTTAAAGAAGACAGTCAGTTGGATTCTGGCCAGTAGCCACTTAAAATCACTTGAGTGTATCTACTTTATGGTCTAGTATTAGATAGGGATGTTGGTGGCGCTGCATGCAGCAGGGCAGTTGGAGCTTGATGATCCTTGAGGTCCCTTCCAACCCAAGCCATTCTATGATACTTATGTTCAGATTTGGTTTGGATTTCAAGGGAAACAGTGGGAAATGATGAAATTTAGTACTTCACCATATAAAATTAGAAGGTCATATCGGTGGAAAAAAAGCTCAACATCACCAGTGATGTTCTCTTGCAGCCTGGAAGGCCAACTGTGCTCCAGGCTGCATCAAAGAAGGGGTGGCATTGATGCAGGGGATGTGACTGTCCCCCTCTAATGATCCTTCCAACCCAAATCAGTCTATGATTCTGTGATTCACATACTTTAAAAAATACACGTTTATAAAAATAATGAAAACAAGAAATGCTAAAAAGAGAAAAGCCACCTGTGTGGTTTTTAGAAATAAGCTTGAGTTAGTCTTGCAACTATTGGAGCCACAGGTCAGCCTCGCCCAAGGCAGGTACCCATAAAGCCAGGCACATCACAGCTCCTGTGTGTGCGTCACTAAGTTTGACTCTAAACTGCTGCCCCTCAGTGTATGTTTGTTTACGTTCACACTCTGTTTATTTTCATGTTCCTCATGACTCAGTGCAGAATATTCAGTATTTTCCTATCACCTCATAAAAGGAAGCCTTCCAGTCATTTTTTTTTAGAAGTTGTTTGTTAGCAAAAGCTGATCATGTACAAAAACAAAGCCTTTTCTTGGTTAGCAACCATTTGTTCCTTTTCTGCAAAGCCCACTGTGGCTGTGTCAGCACTGCAGAGTAGGGCACAAGAGGAGGATGAGGTGGAGTTGGGCTGCTCTGCACATCAGCAACAGAAGGCTCAGCTCATTTCTTGCTGAAGTAATCTTTAATTGCTAACAGTGATGTAGTTGGTAGAGAGCATATCACAGGGGCTGCATGACTTGGTTTTGAGAGCAAGCGTGGCAGTTAGCAAAATTACCCCTTTGCACTGTAAATAGAGCATATTCATGTGACACCACTGACAGAGAATAAGACCCCTCCCCATAATATCATTTTTCAAATGCTGCTTTTTGAATTATCACTCTACTTTAATGCTGTGCCAGTGGCACTCTGAAACAGATTTATCATTTTTATTTTATTGACAAGATACTCAGAAGGTCAAAGTCAATCCATTGCTGGCTCTGTTTTTAAAGATAATTTTTATTGTGCCAAAGGCAAAGCAGTGGTATACAAGACAAATGGGGACAAAATGTAGCATAACAGAGCCTTCACTGCAAATTTCACAGAATTTAACTGTCAAAACTACAATGCAATTCCCATGCAAAATTCCTCTGAATTAATACAACCGACTTTTTAAATAAAAACAGTAAATAGTGCCTCAAACTTTTATATAAGAGCCATTTTAGAAAGGAAACACTTGGAAGTTCTGCACCACTTAGATCTGGGATCTGATCCCCTCCCTCAGATGTCCTCTTTGGGGATCTGCACCCAGCAATGGGGACCACTTTGCCAAGTCCCAGCCCAAGGAAGCGACCAGCAGACCAGCTATTTCATAAAAGAGAAAAGTTTACCTTATTTTAAAAAGCCTTTATAAATGGCAGCCCCCCACAGCCTCATTCAATATCACTCACAGTTTCAGGAGTGTTAATTGGAACAGGGCTTTGGCTTGTGGTGCTGTTTGCTTGCTCTAAGTTCCTTCATTCCGAACAAGAAACAAAAGCATCAAAGAGTAAATGGTATTTAAATATGGCTCTACACACAGTATTGGCACAGGGATCCTGTGAGACCCTTGTAATGTAATTAATAACATTCAGTTTCTCAATAACAATAATATCAAAAAACTCCATTTACATGTAATTAATAACCTTCTGCTCAACCGTATTAATAATAATCCAAATTCACACAACAGATTGTGGCCCAACTAATGATTAAGTGCTCTGTCTAAACAATGCAAATATATTAGGCATTGAGACACAGCTAATTATTTTCATCCTCCCCATAGTTTTGTTTGCAGTAGTTTAGAAAACACTACTTTGCAAATTAGCATTAGAAGTGTTTAGTGCTGTAGATGGGACGTGCAAAGGGCACGGAGGAACTTAGAATAGCAAAATCCAACTCTGCCCTATGATTCTATGAAAAGGGGAAGGAAGGTAAGGCTGGGGAGCAGAGGGGTGTTCACTCACTAAACTTGGCAGTATTTGAAACAACAACCATGTGCCCACCCCTGAAGAGTGTATTTATGAAACCCTGTGAGCAGGAGAGAGCTTTTACCATTGCTTGCCCAGGTTTTGCAGCGAGCCTTCAGCAGGACAACCCCTTAATTATTGAGCTTCCCACGTAAATGCTTCTCATTGAAGCCATATGACAGTCAAAGTAAAGTTTAACATGCAGGTCACAATACAAGAGAATTGTACTGTCTTTCCCATAGAAAATAAACCAAGATATCACTGTAGCCAGACTATAGCATGAAAATGTTATTTAAAGAAAACCCAGGAAGAAATGGTGGAGCCCTGCAGGTGGCTCACCCATGGGATGCCTGCCCATGCCTCCTACAGCCACACAGTGACCAGATGGAGCCTTCTGGTCATTTTCATTCATACCAGGTGCAGATGTCAACTTTGGGTAGAGTGATGAAATGCTCAATGTCACAGTTGTATCTCCTGCTGTGGGGGTTAATAAAAGTCCATGTCCATGTCTTGTATGGAGCTGCTATTACTCTCCCATGTGTATAGGCTAGATTGCCTCTAAAAGGAGGCGTTTATTTCTTTACATGTGAAAAAGCTATACATGTCATCTGCTTTAGCCTCCTGCAAGGAGCTGCTTCTGTTGCCAGTCCTCCATGTCATCTAGGAGCTGTTGCTCAGATGCACACGTGTATTTGCTTCACTCAACTCCAGCAATTCTGCAGCAGCTTCTTGCTGCAAAGAAATACTCAGCAGCTCTGACACATCCAGAGCAAACAAAACCAATAACTGTTGCAGATGCTAGGTGAAAACAGTGTTTCTGTATCTGTGGTGGAACAATACAGGTTTGCTTGGGAAATCTGTCTCCCTATTGGCATGGGGAAAGCTGCCATCAGTGCTGCAGAGGTTGAGATTCATATGATGTTAATATGCAGGATGTTGTTCTATGTAAATGAAGTGAACAATGGTTGTGGGCTGGCCAGTGAAAGGAGAGCTGCATGCAGAAGGCAGAAGCATCTGGAAAATGAACAGAAAGTGAATTTCTGCTGTGGTGTTCCATGTATGAAATCATAGAATGGCTTGTGTTGGAAGGGACCTCAAAGATCATCTAGTCCCAAGCCCATCCATAGTGGGTGCTGCTGTGGGTCACCCAGTGTTGCACTTCTTGGGCAATGATGCTGGTGGAGGAGATCATAGAATCGTAGAAACATTAAGGTTGGATAAGACCTCTAAAATCACCAAGTCCATCCACCTACCCATGCCCAACATGCCCACTGAGCATGTCCCTCAGTGTCACATCTTCACATTTCTTGAATACCTCCAGGGATGGTGACTCAACCACCTCCCTGGGTGCAAATGCTGCTGTGGGGACAGCAGACACCCACTCATTCCGTCTGATGCTCACAGTTGGGAGGGACATCAGGAACATTGGAACAGAAAGCTGAAAGCTGAAAAGGAAATCATTCACTAAACATTTGCTTTTAATTCTGAGGGCAGGTGAGTGTGGGTGTGATGGCTCTGCCTGTCACTCTCACTCCCAGTAAATATCAGTGGCTTACACAAAGAAAGGTTTACGAAGCTCTGAGATTTTGTTTATTTGTATTGAATAGCGGCAGCAAATCAAATAATATCAATAGGTGATGGCAGCTCAAAAACCCTGAGAGAAATATAGTCCGCAAGCCTGAGGTGCGTGTTTGTTTTGTGTAAAGCGGTGCCAGCCACACAATATATTTAAAGGGCATCCTAAAGCTCCAGAAAATAGCTGGCAGATCATAAAATAATTTTTGTGTGGAGGGTGAACGAATGCCCAGTGATTGTGCCAGATAATAGGAACCAACAGCAGCTTTTGGTGATGTGCTATGATTGCCCTATGGCTGGGAAAGAGGTTCCCAGTGCTGGGCTTCTGGCTGGGCACTGGGAGAGCCTGAGGCCATACATATATGACACATTTACTTAAAGTTATGGGTGAAAATCCTCTTAGTTTTGACATTCGTATGATGTACAGTTATTTTGTGAAATCCTTCCTTGGCAGATTTTGAAATTTTCTACTTTTTGTTAATTGCTCTAAAATCTATAGTCGAACAATATGTTTTCCAGGGCGTTTGAATTTCTCTTCACAGGGAAATTAGGGAAGATTTTCATTTGGAAAAATCAATCCAAAATGCATAGCATGTCAAGCTGTAATTCCATACCAGCGGTAGCTCAGGACTGTGCTAGCTTTTTTCTCTTGTCTCAGAGATGGAAGGAAAGCTTTTCATCACCCAAGCCACTTCCATGGCCAATGGCTGCGTTACACTGACGTAGTAAAGCTCAGGTGAAAGCTTCTGAAGTTTTCAGTCTGTCAGCACTGTCTGCTTCCTAAGAGGGATGATTTAGTGTATGTTGAAAGAGAGTTTGGGCAGAAAAAGAAGGCAGACACTGGGAAAGGGAAGTTCTTTCCAAGTTGCTAATGGATGTGTGCAAAATAAATGTAGAAGACTCTGATCTGATAACATCTAAAAATTCCTTCTGGTGGAAGCAAGCTACAGATGCACTGTTAGTAGATAGATAAGTTACTTGCAGATAAGAAATATCTGGCACTGTATTACAGGCTGAAGTCACTGCCTTATTTCACCAATATTTGCTACTATTTAGTGCAGTTATCTTGCATATTGACAAGAGAAATTTTATTCCTAAAATGATTCAGAGGCAGAAATTTGTTGTGAGTGTGAATGTGACAACTAAAATAAAAAGCTCAAACCATGCATGTTCCTCTGATAGGTGAAACTTAATATTTTTTTAATATCCACCATAGCTACTAAATAAAGCTATTTTCAGATAATTCAGAAGCAGAAGAACCTCCTACTGAACTGAAATAATAATGAAGCACATTGGATAAACACCACACACTCATAATGGCCAGTTCTTGAACAAGTCATAATTTGTTCACAGAATGAAACTGAAAGAGATAAATGAACTACTGTATAAAATGAAGGTAATTATAGAAAATTTGACCTAGAAAGAAACTGAACAGGCAGAGAAAAGAAGACATTTCTCATACATATTATTTGTACTGAATAACAGATGGAATTAAAAAGAAAAATCAGGCCAAACAGGGACACAGTTTTCCAGGAGTCTGCTGCTCAACATTTCCCCTTAGATATTACACTGTTTTGAAAATAAGGCATCTTTTGGTTACCCAGGCAACTCAGCACAATTACAAACCATTTCACATGTATGTCTGTTATGGATAAGCACTTCTCTTCTAAGGCGGCCTTTAGACTGTTCTGCTCTGGGGATCTGCTACAGTCTGAG